>NC_138076.1:198080358-199527858 GCF_964212035.1 Myotis nattereri
ACACTAAAATGTTGAGGGTTCAGTTCGTGGACAGGGCACATACCTAGCTTTCAGATTCAATCCCCCATATGAGAGGCAACCAATGGATGTCTCTCTCTCTCTCTCTCTCTTTCAAAAAAAAAAATAAATGAAAACTTATTCTTGGGTGAGGATTTAAAAAAGAACACCATCTCAGCCTTCAGAATTGCGAAAGTAGTAACCACTACTCTCCTATCTAATAAAGAGGGAGTATGCTAATTGACCCTCACGCTGTCACAAAGATGGCAGTGCCCACAGCCAATAAGGAGGGAATATGCTAATTGACTGCCCCACCCTCAAAGATGGTGGTGCCTACAGCCAGTAAGGAGGGAATATGTTAATTGGCTGCCCCAACCTCAAAGATGGCACCACCCACAGTCAATAAGGAGGAAATATGCTAACTGACTGCCCTGCCCTCAATGATGGTGGCACCCACAGCCACAAAATGGCAGCACCCAGTCCCATCAGCCCCGCCAGGGTGGCAGGCACAGGGCCTTCCTCTGGAGTCCCCTAGTCCCCTCAGCCCCCCAGCTGCCCAGGGCCGGCTCAAGGTGCAGGCAAGCCTTGGATGGCGGCTTTGCAGCTTCCCAGGGCCGCCCAAGGCTCAGGTAACCAGGGCCAGCCAAGGCTTGCACTGCTGGCAGCAGCAGAGGTGTGATGGGGTGTTGCCTTCCCCTGATCGCTAGGTCACCTCCCACTCCTGAAGGCTCTCAGACTGTGAGAGGGGGAAGGCCAGGCTGAGGGACCCCCCTGCCTCCAGTGCATGAATTTTCATGCACCAGGCCTCTCGTTAATAATAATGATAACTAAGTAACGTAAAAATAGTAAAATATTTATCATTTTTACACATGCAGGTCCTATATGAATATATTCTATCTTCATCACAATTTTATGAGGTAAATACACCAATAGTCATTTAAGACATGAGGAAATCGAGGACCAGAGAAACTAGATAACTTGCTCAAGGTTATTGGGTGGTAAGTGGCAGAGTAAACATTCAAACTCAAATGTGTCTGATTTAAAAGCTCTTTCTTTTATTCTCAAGCTGCCATTTTTAAGTGGTATGCACCATTCCATTCTGAGAGCCTTTACACATTGCCTCACATTAAGAAAGTGCGTACAGTTGATGCTGTGCCAACCATCCATCTTCCCGAGATGGCCCATGTATCCACCTAACTCAGTCTGAGCTCTCAGGATTCTGAAGAGGCATTGCTACCTGCTGGAAGTGACTGTCAGGGGACTGGCAACAGCTGAAATTCCCCACCACATCTACCCCCTTCTTGGCTACCATCCCTCCCACCACCTCTACAAAGTAAATCTTGGAAAAGCCTACTTTCCCTTAAGACTTGCCAACCAACTTCCTAATTTTGGCTGACCTAGCGTCGCTGAAAACTGGTGGCAAAGAATACATCTTTACACTAAATAAACCAATCTGTGGTTCTCCCAGAAATCAAGCTGAAATCAAGTCTAATAGCTAACATAAAACTCCAACTTCAATTATCCATGAATGGAGTTTCCATGACAAGTGTTTAATCCTACATGAACAGGTAACATAAGCAAAAGGGCTTTGGAAACAAAAAATATTCTACAAATGTCAAGTATGATTATTCTTGGCAATGCCATACTCACCCTCCCAGCAGGTATGTGCCAAGGGAATATAAAGGACTTTAGTACTAATCTGAGCCAAGCACAATTGACTGTGTGATGATGAGGCCCAGTGATGCCAGGATAGGAGCCCTTATATAAAAGTCAGGAAACCTGGGTCAAGCCCTAGCCCTGCCATTCATAAATTGGAGAAACATTGGCAAGCCATTGGTCTTCTGTGATCTTCAGTTTTAATTCAATAATAATAATTATAACATCTATAAAATATGACTGCAATTATTACCAGTTGATTTATACTCACTCTTACATGTGTTTTTTTAAGATACTTATATACAATAGCTCATTTGATTCTCACAATAGTCCTCTGTGTTATTAACATGCCCATTTTACAGATGCATAAACAGAGGCCCAGAGATATTAAGTGACTTATCCCCAGCTTCATATCAAGTAAGAAAGTCAGTATTTTTATCCAAGCCAAATTCTGTTTTGCTACTCATTGCAAAAGCAAGTGGAAATGATTTTGGGGTTATTTGTGCCCTGTTTCTATTTCACTTTCAGGAGAATTAGCCATGGTTAGACTTAAAATTCCTAAAGAAGGAGGAAGAATCTTGTTAGAATCCCAGAGAGAACAAATAGACTCCTAATAAGTGAAGCAGGCACATGATTGATTATGACACTTTTCTAATACATAAGCTACGCTTACTTGCTCTTTGCAAAATCCTTTTCAGGCTGAAGGCATTGCTACTGAATGGATGAAAACGGAATGTTGTACTTAACCTCTTGTATTACAGCTATTGATTGAGCCTTCTCCCTTGCTTCTTCTAGACTGAATTCTTTATGAGAAGTACTGGAACTCATCTACATCCAGGGAACTTATCACAGTGCTTGTCGAAGAGCAGATAAACTTTAATGGCAGAATGAATGGACATGTGTTTGCAAGATGAAAGAGTATATGAATGAATGGATGCCTTGCTCCTTGCCTTTATAATTCTTTGTTCTTTCCTAGTAGAGCTAAATGACTTCCTGGCAGAGTTAAAAGACTAATCTTGTTCCTTTGTCAGAGTCTAAGAAACCTAGTTCAGCAACTCGGGTATTGAGTTAACCTTTGGCACTCATGTTTCTCAGTTGTTGTAGGTCTTTGTCTTTCTTCTTATAAAAGAGCAAGAGCGGTGGACATTTGTCATTCATGAGTGCCCAGAATCCATGTTACCTTCTTTCAGAATCATCGGCTCTCTACTTTCAGTTCATTTGATTCTGATTGGGCCACACTGCTTTCTTCATTTCCTTAAGTTCTAGGAGTGAACCCAGGGTCCAGGTAAGAACAATCAGTATACTCTGGCCAGAGTAATTGCTTAGTTCATAAGAGGACACATTACTCACACTGCCTCAGTCAACTGCAGGACTTTTGTTGAGCCAGTAAGGAAAAAGAAGCTCTTTTCTACTAGGGACACTAAGCTGGTTCAGTGCAAACCTATAGCTTCTGGTGGCCACCTTGCTACTACCTGATAATAGCCTGTCTGAAAATGAAGCCAAATTAGAAAGAGTTGTGTCAAGAAAATAAGAGAGAGGAGTATTCTGGACAACACAATTTACATACTTTTAAAAAAATTCACCCATGCTTGAAGACAAGTTGCTGTTGAACTTTTAGTTATGAAATCCAATATACTCAGCCCCCTCCTGTGTGTGTATGTGTGTGTGTGTGGTCTGACCACCAGCTTGGACTGTGTATAATGCATTCCCATGTTTGCCAAGTACTATGCTTTCAGGACCAAACCTAACCTGCCCCCACTATAGGATATAAGCACTGTTCTGACCAGTGTCTGCCTCATGCTGGTGGTTTTATGTAGTCTCGAAGTATTTGTTCTCTAAGTGTGAGTCTGTTCCATCATTAACAAAGTCCTATAGTTGCTGTTTTGACACACGTTAGTGGAGAAAACTGGTTGTTTTCATTGAAAGATACAGTAGTATGGCTTAATAGGTAAGAGACTTTGGACTCAGGTAAAGCTGAGTTTATAGCTCAGAAGCTATATGACCTTAGGCAAATTGCTTTATATCCATGAAACTCAGCTCTCTTGACTATAAAATGGGGATAAAAATGTCCACATTGCAAAGAATTAGATAAGATTTGTAAAGTGCATACAGTTTGGCAATAAAGAGTAAATGCTCCATAAATTGTAGCTATTAGATTATTTTTTTATGACTTAAAGGCAATCTACCAAAAAAAAAAAGCCTCTCTGGTCTCCCTCAAAGCTGTATACTGACTGTTACTGACTGCTGTATGAAAAACAGATGCGAAGCAGACTTGGAAGGAAAACGCTACTGGAAGGAATGACCCTTACAACAGATTGTATGATTACTAAGAACTACAGATACAGGAGATGACCAGGCATCTATTGTTGTATAATGTGGACTTCAAAAAGCAATCAGAACACCCTGAGAGTTTTCTTTTAATAGGGAGCACTTGGGCAGAACAATAAAAATCTTAAAAGTTATGAGGCACCAAATACTTTACATGACTACAAAGAAATATGGGAAGTCATTTTAGATTTCATTAAAAAGGATTAGAGAAATATGGGTAGGACTGCTTGATATGAAACCAGCTAAATCAGATATCATGAGTAAACAAATATGTGGAGGGCTTTATTATGATAATTTATGTACGCATATGTGATATGGTATTATTAAATTTTTAAAAGGCAGCCATATAATATAGTGGGAGACAAAAATAGCCTCTGCATTTTTTTAATGGAGAATATAAACTGGGGTGAAAAAGCAAAATAATTGTGGTAGACCAGAAATATTAAGGAATATATAAGATAATGATGGACTGAAAGAGCAATATTTCTAAAGACATGCATGTCCTTAGAGAAAGAATGAAGAGTGGTTGGCAGAGGCAGTAAAATGTAGTGAAGAGGACAAGAATACGCCACCCCAAAATATTTCACTTTGACATATTGATTACTTTGAATTAAAGTTATTTAAGAAATAGCCAATGTAAGAAGGACACTCTGGCCCTGACCGGTTTGGCTCAGTGGATAGAGCGTCAGCCTGCGGACTGAAAGGTCACAGGTTCGATTCCAGTCAACGGCATGTACCTTGGTTACAAGCACATCCCCAGTGGGAGGTGTGCAGGAGGCAGCTGATCAATGTTTCTCTCTCATCGATGTTTCTGGCTCTCTATCCCTCTCTTTTCCTCTCTGTAAAAAATTAATAAAATATATTTTTTTTAAAAAAAGAGGGATGCTCTGACCACCCCCCGCCCTTTGTCCTCTGTTAAGCAAGAAAGAAATCTCCTATGTGAAAGTTACCCTCCAGCCCAACTTCCCATTAGATGAGTGGATTAAAAAAGCTACATTTACACAATGGAATACTCTGTAGCAGTAAATAAGAAGGATATCTTACCCTTTGAGACAGCATAGAGCAGTGGTTCTCAACCTTCCTAATGCCGTGACCCTTTAATACAGTTCCTCATGTTGTGGTGACCCCCAACCATAAAATTATTTTCATTGCTACTACATAACTGTAATTTTGCTACTATTATGAATTGTAATGTAAATATCTGAAATGCAGGATGTATTCTCATTGTTACAAATTGAACATAATTAAAGCATAGTGATTAATCACAAAAACAATATGTAATTATATATGTGTTTTCCAATGGTCTTAGGCAACCCCTGTGAAAGGGTCATTCAACCCCCAAAGGGGTCACGACCCACACAGGTTAAGAACCGCTGGCATAGAGGGATCTGGAGAGTATTATGCTAATCAAAATTAGCCAGTCAGAGAAAGACAAGTATCACAAATTCTCACTCATATGTGGAATCTAAAGAACAAAATAAACTGATTAACAAAATAGATCCAGAGCCATAGAAGTATGGAACAGACTGTTGAATTTCAGAGGGAAGGGGAGGGTTACTAAGAGGATGGGAAGAAAGAATTTATATGCTTAGTCCATGGACACAGACAATAGTGTGGTAAAGGCCTGGGGCAGGGTGGGCTAGAAGGGTTTAATGGGGGATGAAGGGGAGCATCTGTAATACTTTCAACAATAAAGATAATTTTAAAAAAATAAGAAATCTACCCTCCCTATACCAAGAGGGTAGAGGGCATCTTTATTACCAGAGATAGGTAATTTGGGGCCAATAAGGCAATATAAACAAAACTCGCCACTTCTTCACTAATTTACTACTCCATGCCCAAAGCCCTTTGTATTGCCAATTCTTCACAAACTTTTATTTTGTCTAAAAACTACCTGCTTTGATCATTTCTTTGAGTCTTATATTTCCATGGTCTCCTATTTATGAAACTAAATTTGTTTTTCTCCTGTTAATCTGTCTTATGACAATTTAATTATTAAACCACCAGCCAAAGAACCTAGAGGGGAAGAAGGAAAAAGTGTTCCACACCTACAGTAATTAAGTGAAGACCAAGTTACTTTATTGGGATCCTTGAACGTGCTTGGAAGAAACTTTCTGATCTGTAGAAGTGGTTAAGTGGAATGAAAAAGAAATCCAAATTTGAAGGATGACAAAGTAGTAATTTTAAAAAGACATAAATAATAAGTTTACAAGGTAAAGTCAAGAGTAGTCAGCAGAGGGAACATAAAGAGAATCCAAAAAAAAAAAAGAAAGAAAGCAAAAGAAATGGGGCGGAGATTAATAAGATGGGAAAGAGTGGGGAAGAACAGATGATTTAATGAGCAGGTAGTGGTGTAAGGACAGGAGAAAGATCTTTGAGTTAGTCTAGCATTTCTCAAAGATTCTTTTCAGTGGGATGCAAGATGAATAGGATATTTGTAGGTGTTCAGCAGAAAGAAGAAAGGGTCTATGGCCAGATAAGTTAATATGGGTTATGTAGGTTTCTTCATGCAGGGCTGTTTCAGAGCCTTTTTATGTGTTGTGGAGTGAATATCTAAAAGAAGAGTAGAAGAATAAAGAACATAGCCTTTTACCAAAATAATTTTTCAGGGAATGATGTGGGGGTGAGAAACTCATATTTTTTAAATCAGAGTTTCTGTCATTTCAGGAAGACTCAGGAATAAGACCCAATGATGAGATAAAATTTCACCCTGCCTACTTTTTGGCCCTAAGGAAAATGTTCCAACATTGATCATAGCATTATCATGGAACTGTAGAACAGATCCTTCATCTTTCTGGTACTCCCACACCCAGACTTCAGTTACACCATGGCCACTGGGACAAGATTTGAAAGTGGCTCTGAATGCCTAATATACCTCCAGCTTCCCACTTCGGCATGTGAAGTCTCACCACTTCCATTCACCATCTATACTGAGTCCCTTCCTTGTCCATATATTTCCATTGTTCTTTGTACCCCTCTACATCCCAGCAATTGCCCTATTAAGCCTTACTGTATTAATAAATGTAACTAATGTTTCTAAATGCAGGATTCACAGTCTCACACCACTAACAACAAAAATCTTTTTTCTAGTTTCTCAGAGTTACATTTTCCCAAATAATGTATTGCCTTGGGGGGAAAGGAATGAAAGGTGGCACCACCCTAGGAGCCCCATTGAATAAGAGATGAGGGTTTTGCAATTGAAACAGGTCTCCTTTTTCAAATGAGGCTGAATTCCATCTCAGTCACCTTTGGCCTTTTCCATTGTCTCTTTAAATGTCATGTCTGCCTGCATCACTCAATGTTTTGCATAGGTCAAGATGTTTCCTCAGCTCATCAGGCGGGATGAAGTCTTGGGCACTGAGGATTCATCATCTCTGTAGATGTTCAAAGTGCTCAGTGTTAGAAAGAAAAGGCACACAGAATTGCCTTTAGAGAACAGTGAGTGAAATCCACTAACCCCAGGAATTTAGCCCTAACAAATATTTTGAATGCCATCCTGGAGATCCTTTACTGTCGTTAGAGAAGGGTGAGTTAGTGAAAACCTGATTAGTGAAAACCACTTGTTAATGGTTGACTGGCTTCTGTATGGTTATTTTCTTTTTACCCTAGGCATAAATGTCCATCAGGTCTGCACATACAATACTGAAGAGGTTGATGGGAGATCACTTTAGATTATTGGATGAGAGGTTGAGCTGCAATTCTACTGCTTAGCCACCAGGTGAGTGAGTATAGTTGTCCCTCAGTTTTCATGGAAGTTTGGTTCCAGGACCCTTGAGGATACCAAAATCCATGGGTGATCAAATCCCTTATATAAAATGCTGTAGTATTTGCATATAACTTACATTTGCATACAGCCTACAGCAGAGTGTGCCTGCACATCAATGCATTCATGTGAATTCAGTGTAGCTTTTGGCAGGTGGCAAATTCACGTTTTGCTTTTTGGAAATTTCTGGAGTTTTCCCCCCAAAATATTTTCAATTCTTGGATGGTTCCCATATAAGAAGGGCTGGTTGTATTGCTAAATTCATGCAAGGCTCCATATCTTGTATGTGTTTCAGTAGGAAAGTTATCCTCAAATCCTTTTCACCTCCCCATGAAAACTTGTAATTGGTGTGTTGTTTAAATCATAGTCTGTTTTGTTTGCTCAGTTAACTCTCCAAGGATATCTATTTTGAGCAGAAAAAGCAAGAATAGGCGGCGAAAGTTCTGCTTAGAGAATTAATCTAAGAACCCAAACAGAATCCTTTCCAGAGGCAAGAAATTTGACAGACAATGATGGGTGAGACACAGCTTGCTGTCAGGGTAATCATCTTTAGTTGTGGGAAGGGAGGTAGAGGGTGAGAATGATCACCATTAAATGGAACAGGTATCATGGAGAACGCATTTCTGGGAGCACATTTTGATGGCGATGCCTCATCAACCGCCAAATCTCTCTGCAGCTTTGCAAGGATCATTCTGCAAATGGCCATTGCATTCCAGATTTCATCGTTTCACATTTGCACTTTGCAGCTTTTAAGGGCCATTAGAACCTAAATACTGTCCCATCAAAGCTGGACCTATAAGGGGTTATTGCCGGCAGCCAGAAAGCCCGTGGAAATCTCAGCTTACAACAGTTCTTAGAGAGGTAAATACTTTTGTTTCTGAGAGAAAACAATGATGTGGAAATTCTGATGCTCTAAAATGCTGACTGTGTCTGTTAACAGTTGAAAATTAGACATTGACTCCCATAACAGTCTTATGCTAGTGTCCCTATCCCTTGGGGTGGGCTTGAATATCAGAGTCCTCATGGTTTGAAAATTTTGCATAATGCCAGCCATTAAAATTAAGGCTAGTGTTTATTGTTCAGTTCTTACACAGAGATTCCCAGATTCACAGTGAGATATTATTTCCCTTGGAAATGCTTTCTGTCCCTGCCAGTTACTGAATGCAATCAGATAGCCTTGTGTGGGCTGGCATACCAATTAGAGGCCTTGTCTGGGTTACATATGATGTCTTCCCTCTGAAGCTCAATGGCACATCTGCACATGAACAGATACAGAGAGAAGAAAGCCTGAAACCCATAAAAACCTAGAGACTATTTCTGTCCTTAAAATTACATGTGTACATTTACTGAAGGTGGAAGGCAACATAGCCTTAAAGCATGGAGAATAAAAGAAGATTAATGAGGGAAAGAATCTGACAACAATATTTAATTAGAATGCAATGGCCTAGCCCTATTATCTTGTATTATTATACATCTTGTCATTAACCAAATCTGTAGCTAAACTGTGGGCATTTGTCTTCATTATGTAGGAAAACGATGTAATGAGCAGGTTCTAAACAACGAATAACTACCCTGAAAATCATCTCAAACCATCTCAAACCAAAGAATGGCAAATATTTCTATTTTGATCCAGTAGGGTCTGGAAACTAGATCTCAGAAAGATGAAGCAAGAGAAATTCTGTGTTTAAAATTGTCGGTAGATCCATCAAGCCAAGGTGTCTTAGAGTGTGACAATTAGTGAACTTGGCATCCCCAGGCCCGGAGCCCTGTCTCTGCTATAAACTTGCTGTGAGACCTTTTGAAATGTAGCTTCCTCATCTGTCAGATGTGATGAATCTCTATCATCTTGGAGGTCCCTTCTGGTGCTCATAGTCCATGTTCCAGAACATGATAAGAATTGTTCATTCTTGTTTGGGGTCTAGTTTGACTGATTTTCAGGAAGCCATTCTTCATTCATTCATTTGTTCATTCACTAAACCTTTAGTGAATGTCAATAAAATGCAAACTGGTATGTCAAGTACGAATGAGTCAGAGATCAAATTCCTGCCCACAAGTTAGTTCTGTGGTTCCCAGTCCCAACTGCACATTCCATCAAATGGAAAAATATTTTAAATCCTAATGTATGGGCCCTGGCCCCAGAGATTCTAATTAAATTGGTTTACCATGGGGCTTAATTGTAAAGTGCAGCCTGGCTTGAGAAACTCCAGGTCTAAAAGAAGATGCAGAAATTATAATAGGTTATTCTGCAGGGTTAAGCATGGTGTCTCTTAATGAAGCACTTTCCACTCACTGAGAGAACTAACAGAGTATGGAGGCAGTTCTCCTGCAGGAAGTAACATCTGAGGTCAATTTTATTTTTATGTTTTTAAGATATATTTTTGTTTGTTTCAGAGAGGAAGGGAAAGGGAGAGTAATAGAAACATCCATGATGAGAGAAAATCATCGATTGGCTGCCTCCTGTATGCTTCTCACTGGGGAAGGAGCCTGCAACCAGGCATGTGCCCTAATGGAGAATTGAACCTCAACCTACTAGTTCATAGCTCCATGCTCAACCATTGAGCCACACTGGCTGGGCCTCAGGTCAATTGTAGAGGGTGATTAAATGTTAAGCTGGCTGCAGACTGGTGCAGCCACTGTGGAAGATAGTATGGAGTTTCCTCAAAAAGTTAAAAATGGAACTCCCATTTGACCCAGTAATCCCACTTCTAGGACTATATCCCAAGAAACCAGAAACACCAATCAGAAAGGATACATGCATCCTTATGTTCATAGCAGCACAATTTATAATAGCTAAGATTTGGAAACAACCTAAGTGCCCATCAGCAGATGAGTGGATTAAAAAACTGTGGTACATCTACACAATGGAATACTATGCTGCTATAAAAAAGAAGGAATTTTTACCATTTGCAACAGCATGGATGGAACTGGAGAGCATTATGCTAAGTGAAATAAGCCAGTCAGAGAAAGATAAATATCACATGTTCTCACTCATGTATGGAAAATAATGAACAACATAAACTGATGAACAAAAACAGATCCAGAGACAGAGAAGCATCTTTCAGACCATCAAACCTCAGAGGGAAGGTAGGGGAGGGTGGGGATAAGGGGGAGAGGTCAACCAAAGGACTTGTATGCTTGCATATGAGCCTAACCAATGGACACAGACACCAGGGGGTTGAGGGCATGAGTGGGGGCTTTGGGGGGCAATGGGGGACAAGGACACATATGTAATACCTTAATCAATAAAAAAAAAATTTAAAAAAGTTAAGCTGGCTGAGAGGGAAAGCAAATGCATTCCTGGAAGAGAGAGCTGTGCATAATGATCCAGAGACATGAGAGAGCTTGAAAATGCCCAGAGTCCCCAAAAGTCCAGTATCAGCAGATGAAGTTTAGGAATATTAGGCTCTTTGTTTCCCAATACCCCTTAATTTTAGGGAGGGTTGTGGCTACCCAGTTAGCAACCACATTCTTTAGCTCCCTGGCACCCAGATATGGCCATATAAATACATTTTGGACAATAGGAATATGAATAGAAATTATGTAACAATGTCTGAGCCTCATCTTCAGGAAATAATCTGTTTGCCCCCATTTCCTTTTTTCCCTTCCCACGAGCTGAAACACAAAAACAGCGCACCAGCCATGTTGATCAACAGCAACCCAGGGAGTGAGAGATCAATAAAACAGAAGCAATCCCTTCTCAGAATGGTACCTGGTTCACCCACCAGCTTGGACTTGTATCTCATGAAAGAAATACAATTTTATGTACTTTAGCGACTATAGATAGTCTTTGGTACAGCAGTATAGACCAGGGGTGGGCAAACTTTTTGACTCGAGGGCCACAATGGGTTCTTAAACTGGACTGGAGGGCCGGAACAAAAGCATGGATGGAGTGTTTGTGTGAACTAATATAAATTCAAAGTAAACATCATTACATAAAAGGGTACAGTCTTTTTTTTTTTTTTTTTTTTTAGTTTTATTCATTTCAAACGGGCTGGATTCGGCCCACGGGCCGTAGTTTGCCCACGGCTGGTATAGACTGTTCTCTAATTAATGTACTAGAAGCTTACTTTCTTGCCAAAAAATATAATAATGATACTTTTTGAGGGGTAGCTTTTATAAACCTCTGCTTTTGTAGGAAGCACATCATGGGATTTTTACAAAATCTTAGTAGCGGTATGCTCTGAATGACCATTTTTCACAAACCACCTGCTTGCTCTCAATACAGTTTTAACTAACATGTGCTGGTGTTTCTAAATACCTCAAGATTATAGATATTCCTCATTCAACAACCAAGTCTATCTTTAATCAATTAAGGCCCAACTATAATTCCCAAGTATTGTTGGGATGGGGCTGGCATTGGCCTTTAGTGTAATATCCTGGAATATGATTTTAGTGTGCAATTCCCAACCTTCAGGGTAATACAAGCGCTCAGACACTTTATTGGGTTTTGATTGAGAATATTTGCAGGAGCAATTTCCAAGGGAACATTTAGGTGATATGCCTCAGGAGGCTGCAGAGCTAGCTGCAATCTCAGGTCCCCAGGGGAAGGAAATCACCAGTGGAAACATGACTATTACTGGGGAAATAGATCTTCCTGACAGGACATAAATCAGAAGCTCTGACCAGACATGGCAATGAAAATGCCCTTGCTTGTTCTGTGAGGCCAGAGGTGTTAACATTGTCAGGACAGGATTGCAAAAAAAAACCCAAGAAAATAAAAAAAAACTGGTTTGAGTTCCAGAGATCTCCCATCTACTTCACTCTATGTCATTCATAGACCTGCTAACAAACACTGGACAATTGATAAAGTCGGTCAAGTGAATTGTGCAGCCTGTATTGTCAACTATTGCCACCTTCATTTCTCCAGGGCTAAGTGCCCTCATTCAGTCTTGCCCTTAGAACTTTATCAGAGCTGAGGAACTTTTCCTTACTATCTCTAAGGCTCCAATTCTTTCAGTCTCTTTTGCTTCTGCCCTGATTCATATCGTCCATAACATCTTATCTGAGCAACAGCAGCAATCCACTGACTTCTAACTTGTCTTCCATTCTCACTTGGTTATCTTTACTCTAACTTCATATTACTGTATATCCAGAGATCCTTCAAGAGCACAAATCCAATGATGCTTCCTTGCTTTAGGCCTCCCACGTCTTTCCTTTGCCCATCATATCCTTACAGGGACCAGGTCTGCCAATCTCCCATAGCTCCATTGGTCTTACTTCTCATTCTTCTTCACTTAGATTTGAAGATGCATGGCTTCCCCTTGCCTTTGAGAGTGAATGACACCATTTTCATTGACAAGGGGGAAGAGACACTCCAGCCCCTTAGTGTAGCTCTGAGCCCAAGGTTCCCACTCTGCTTCTCACAATATAGCATCACTCTTATATGATGGTATTCAACATCCAGTGAACTTCTACTCCACCTCCAAGCCCAGCTCAAGCAGCACCTATTTTATGAGTTTGTAGTAAATGAAAAAACTGGGATTGAATGCCAAATAATCCTTCTACCATAGATGGGATTAATGCTCATTTTTCTCTATATTCCCACAGCACCCCCATGCTTACCTCTAGCCATGCAGGTATCATACTACACCATACTCCATCCATCCACCCATACTGCCATCCACCCACCCATCTATCCATTCATCCATCCATTATTTAATAAATATTGCCTGTCTCTTCCGGGCTGGGCACTGTGCTAAGTACTGAAGCCATACAGTTGGTTCATCCATCTATTTTGTCCACTAGAGTGAGTTTTTTGACCTTTTTTAAAAAATTCATGTTTATGTCCTTGGGGCTTAGCCTAAGGCCTAGTACATAATAGATACTCAGGAGATGATATAGTTTGGTGATCAAGAGCACGGCAAGTTCTGCACAAACATTAGGTTTAAGCCTTAAATCTCATTTCCTCATCTGTTATGATAACAACTACTCTATGTTTACTGTAAGGATAAAAACAAGGTACATAAAACACTTAGAAAGGTACTTGGGATCTAGTAAATGCTATAGAAATGATAAGCATAATCGTAATTGATAAATTATTTGGTCTTATACTCTTAGGTATAGGGGACTTGCTGATCACAATAGATGGGGCAGCTCATGGGTCCTGGTCCTCATTTCTTTCACTCCACTCCCGCATCCTAACTCCCCCCCACCACTTACCCCTCACCACCAATGCCCCCATGACCACATACACTTACAGTAGCATTTTCTGGGTCTCTCTCACCCAGGAACTACGCTGGGATATAGAGTTAGCTAAGGTCTGTGATGGGCCTTCCCAGTACCAGGTGTGATCTATTCAATTCTTAGCAACTTTGTCTCTCTGTTCTCAAATCAAGGATTTACCATGTCCCAAGGGGCAAAACTCATATCTGAGCACAAAACATTTCACTTTAAAAGCAATACTGAAACAGTCTGGCCCCAAACAATGTCCCTTTCCCCGGGATTAATGTTCTCTTTTCATAACTGCTGATCAAATTAAGACTACAATGTGAGGAAGCAGACAATGGCAGAAAGGAAGCTACAAAGTACAGAGAATTCTTCCTATCCCTCAACCCCCTACATATCCAACCACACAGGGCTCAAAGCTATAATACAATGAAAGGGAAAGAGAAAGAAAGGGACCAAACTGATTAGGTGTTGGTATGCAGTTCAGAAAATCAGTTTAACTGAAGCTTTAAAAAAAAAAGTGCTGTAGCAGTTCCTGTGATTAGATTTAAAAATTCATCTTCTCAGATAGATTCCACATTGTCACTCTGCTGCCCCCTGTCCTTCCTCCAAGCCATCCTGATGCTGAGTCAATAGTCTCTGAATCTGCCTCCCACTCCATGGCCAGAGTCACTGTGATGCTCAGCTAGTGACAGTCACGATTTCAGAGTCACCAGGAAGAATTTTAATAAAGGCATGTGCTTTGGGTGAGTTAAATCTAGGTTCCATTCCAGATCCATCCTTTTTGAGTTAGGTGTCTTTGGGCAAGTTTTTTAACTTCTCTGAGCATGTTTTCACATCTGTAAAGTGTGTGTAGTTACCCCTATCTCACGATGTGGTTATGAGGATTGCATGAAGCATAAATTGCCCAGCACATAGTTGATAGTCCTTTTCTCCTTGAAACCTAAAGTGTCACTTTCATTTTTGTTTTGATCTTGAAAATACAAAACTCTATGAAAAGGATAACTCTTTAAGCTAATGTCAGTCATTTATTCGTGAATGGGTTTCAGATTATTTTTTCTGAATACAGGCTTTTACAGGGGAGATGAAGGGTAAATGGAATACAAAGTCAGAGT
The DNA here is from genome assembly GCF_964212035.1 of Myotis nattereri. Classification (NCBI taxonomy): domain Eukaryota; kingdom Metazoa; phylum Chordata; class Mammalia; order Chiroptera; family Vespertilionidae; genus Myotis; species Myotis nattereri. Next base: position 198,095,383 of record NC_138076.1, read on the forward strand.
GGGATCCTTGGGAGAAGATGCCTCTAGAGTATGAAAGAATTAAAAAATCATGAGACCAGGAGCCCAAGACAATCATACTTCCTTTAAAAACATCAATGTCTAGTATTTCCTTCCTCCTCCCTCTTTCCTGCTCTCCTTCCCTTTATTTATTTTTATCTTTTAAAAGATATTGCAAATCATGTGGTCACATTATACCAGGAAGCAAGTGAAAAGTCTAAAAAAATTATCTGTTCCCTAAACACAGGATTGAAAGTGTCCTGGGGTTCCTGGGGTTACTGGATATAGTAACTGTGGGCAGAGCCACTGTTTGAACCCTTGGCTATTTTTCTCCTTCTTGTGTCTTTGGACAACTTTCAAGTGATAAGAGGAGAAACATACACACACACACACACAGTGCATGTGTGTGTGCGTGTGTGCGTGTGTGCACCATGATATATGACTCCATTTATTGAGCTCTCACTACATACCAGTTCCTTATGCACATTATAATTTAGTTAATTCTCAAAACCCAATTGTAAATTAGATTTATTTTAATTAAAATGTTCAGAAATCCAATTTTAACAACCCAATACAAAAAGGAGAATATATTGAACTATAGAACTAAAAAGTCTGAAGCTATAACAAGATTCAGGGACTTAAATCTGGCTTTCTCCAGTTCCCTTCCTTTACTGTCTATTGGGTTCATGTTTGGGCAGGCTTTCTCCAAGGCATCCAGCAACTTCACGTCTAATTCCTATAAGCTTAGTTACTCCAGCACTAAGCTATTTTTTTCCAAAAATTCCCTGAAATATCTCTAGCTGGAGTTTCATCACCCCAACCTGTGTCACATGAATGACCTTGAAACTGCTCCCATGGTCAAAGGTAGCAGTGCTCTGAAAGTTCAGGTACAGACGTGAACTTGGGGTAGAAAGTGCACTCCAAGTTCTGTTACCAAAAGAGCAGAAATGAATGCTCAGGCTGGTGAAAACAATAGATGCTCACTCGAGTACTCTAGGAGGTAAGAACAATTGTCCTTGTTTTATAGATGAAGAAATTGAGGGTTAAAGAGATTAAGTAACCTGCTCAAGGTCACAGAGCTGGCAAATGAGAGAGCCAGGACTTGAGCTGACATCTACCAATTTCGGGTTTTCTGATCTTATCCAAGACTCTGCTGCATAAACTAGAGGTTAACACTGGGTGAAGCAGCTAAGTGTTAGATTGAATTTCTAGATGGAGTAAACTCAGTTTTGTTTTTAAAGACAATATAAAATGAGCATTCCTTTCCCCTCATTTGATCCACCTCCCTCTCATTTCTTCTCCTAGACAGATAATGGCTCTGCCTGTCTATACTTTTTAACAGGCAGAGCCTCTATGCAAATAAGCCCTTATTAGTAAAGTTGGGGGCATATTTTCTGCTTCCAGCTTAAAAAAAACGGAAGCAAGAAACTCTCAGCAATGTCAGTCTTATCAAACTGAAATGTCTGAAAATCTGTGTGGCAGCCAGGGTTCCATGGTGGGGATGGATTTATTTATTTATTTTATTTCTACATTTGTGTTAAGGTCAGTGTATTCATTTCACAGTAGGGAAGGGTGAATTCTGACATTTTTATAAGGGTGATTGATTGGTTTGTGTCCATTTGTGAGACTCAACATGGCAAGAGGCCATGGCTAATGGAAGAGGAGGGGGAAAATAACTGAAAACAGCTATTTTTGTCAGAAGCCTTTCTGTCACCATTTTGGAACTGCCCAAAAATGTTGGACAAGGACACAGATCTGAGAAGACAGAAAGGTGTTTGACACACGTTAATTAAAGTATAAAGGGAAGCACATTGACAAGGATTTTATTTGAAATGTGCATCCCAGCTGCCTTGAGAAAGAATTATCCATCTCCTCCAAGTCCCCTACCCTTTGTTGATGAGCCTTCTGTGTTATTCCCAAAGAAGCATTATAGAAGAATGCAATTCTTACCTTTCACCTACACTCATGCTAGACCTTTCACCTACACTCATGCCTACACGCATGGGCTCCATTTAAGTTCAAATTACCTGCACCTTATTTTGGAGGGTGAGAGCCTTCCTAAGCCCCAGATTAACTCTGTATGCCCAGACCTTTGGTCTCCAAATGAGGGTAATGAGAGCACTTGTAATTGTTCACACAGTGGTTGTTTTCCTATCTAGACTCTAAGTCTGATGAGGCTTAGCATTGTATCCCATGTGCCAAGCTTAGGACATACGATTTGTAGTAGGCTATTTTGTACTGGTCTCAGCCTATCAATAACCAATATTGAAGATGAACCAGCTCTGTTGTTCTTATTATGATTATAAGATGCCCTTTAGCAAGAACCATCAGGAAATTACACAGCACACCTGGGGCTACACAGTGAGGTTGTGGATATATATAGAGAGAGCACATGGGCCTGGGCCTGTGGTTCTTTTTTCATTGAAATCAAGGGAAGGGGCCCAGGGTTTCCAGGGTTCACTATCAAGGCTTAAGCCAGGCACTTACATTACAATATTTTTTTTAAAAAAAAACACAACACCAGGGCTTTCATTTTATAGGCATTATCAAATATTTGTTGAATGAATGAATGGTTTTTAGGTCATTCAATGTCTGCCTTTTGAGCAGTAGCATAGAGCCATGTTTTCATTTTGAGAAACTCTGCTCTGGTTGATATTGTTCAACCACACTCTGGCATGGATGAGAAAAAAAAAACTCTTATTAAATAGACATACATTTTGGAGAGACCATAGAATCATGATACCAGTGCCTCTTTGGTTAGGAAATTGCCAAAGAATAAGCAGAAGTAATGAGGTTAGACTAGCATGTTGTTATGTTACTGCTCTGAACACTGATTCCTTCCCTTCTCCCCAGGAATGAGAGTAAGTTTCATCTAAATTATTATTCTTATGGATTATTAATAGGGATTGTGAACATTTCACTGGAAAACACTTCTCTATAAAAACAGAACACCTATCTGTGACAATTTGCTACATTTTTCTGTGTGGAATTCGTCAACTGTCCAACTCCACAGAAGCTTCTATGTTGACTCCAGAGCTACTGATTTCTGTGAACCTACATGCATTAGTCTTTGCTTCAGAGCATTTGAAGTCAGAAGATCTCTGTGTGAATGTCAACACTGGTCATCTCAAAACCCTAAGGGTGACCATTCAAATGGTGATGGCCCCAGGTTTGAACATCCCATGATTTCAATGATATTTCCATGGGGTCAGGAGGTGGAAATCACTTGGTCCCATTGTCCCCACAGGTAGTTCCTGGGGTAGTTAATAAGCTACATTGTACAGGGATTCACTGGAGTCAATTATGCCTAGAAGAGTAGCCTCAAATGTTGCATTTTCTTTTGGGGGATTTATTTTTCATGCTATTATAAAGGGATGAAATTATGAACTTAAGGATGTTCCCTGACTGTCCTCTTACCACTCTCTATTCCAAAAGAAATTCTGGTTTTATGGATCAGTATTTTTCCCTCTTCTGTTTGTTGTTTTCCTGGGTAAAATGAAAAGAGGTCTACAGTCACAAGTCCCGCATCCTGGACCATTGCCCATAGAGGAAAACGATCGCTAATTAGCACCTTAGTGCAGGCCTGTGGATAGGCTGCTGTGCTTTGTGGGGGTTTTTAACTGCTTTCATCCCTTTGGCAAATATCCCTGAAAGGCTAGTCATAAATGCTAATGAAATCTCAATTTCTGTTGGAAGATGCAGTCCCAGAACATTTGAAAGCTCAAAAACTTTCTTTGCTATGTAGTGCATTGTCATCTATATTAATATGCTTTTGAAACCTGCTTTTTTATATAATTTAATATCCATTTAAAGAGCATTCATCCCAAAATAAGGCATCCCCTATGACATTTCTCATTTTTACACCATCAGCAGGAACAACTCATTCTAATCATCTGGGATGGAATACATTATCTTTATCCTTGGAGTTTCAAGGTACTTTGGTGATAAGAACTGCACAAATACATATGTGAGTAGATACAAACTTTCAGTCTCTCAAGAGGAATATAAATATGAAAATCTAAAGAAGTTTTACCAACTCTTTCAAGTGCTGTGCTTTCTTAGAGTTACAGTTTTGATGAAATGCAGCACTCACCCAGCCCAAAAAACTGAATACCAGGAGCAATCAATATAAGAAACTGAAACACTTTGTATTTAATGCTAATCTTCTCAATAAGCAGGTCAATCTACTTTCTGACACCCTAGCAAAAATGTCAAGAGTATCAGGCCTAAAGTTCACGTATCCATTTGAAGCCCTGTTGAGAAGACGAAAAATATAACCTCATAATGACTAGGAAATTGGCTACGCATTCTCTGAAGAGTGAATTGCTCTTGGTTACTTCCTCATCACTTTTAATTCCAGCTTACTGGTCTATTTTAATTTTGTGGTTATTGTTGCTCCCACACAGCCCTATTCCCTCCCTTTTTCTGTGATTACACACTGGTATCTGATGCTTCTACATAGAGTTTCAGGTCTTGACAGCATTTCCCATCACAGTGTGAGAATTTTCTATTTTCCCAGGCCCTTGAGATCAGCTCTGTCTTTTGTGAGAAGGAGGCTTTTAAAAGACAGCTCAAGTGGTGGCTGAGCCACTCTTTTTTAAGTGTGGCGGCTGGGCCCACCAAGGAGTCCACGCATGAGCTGCCAACCACGGCATTAGCCTAGCTCAGGAATAGCTTGTTTTGAGGAGTCTGGCTTAAGCCTATGGAAGTAAAAAGACTTTTCAATGTTACCTGTCCCTGGGATGAGCTAGAGTTATCATTCAGACAGCACAGGAGGCCCCGGCTAAGAGAAAAACTAACAAAACTCATTTTAATTGAGCAGCGGAGTCCCACTGCATAGCAGTTCTAACGAGGTCAGACAAATGCAGCCCTCCTATCCTGGCCTTCCGCTACAGCCTTGGTTTATTTATACATTTAATCACACCATCAACAGCAACTTGAACTCTTCTCCCTTTGAGATGTCAATGCCAGGGGTAGACTTCTGAGCAAGAGTGTCTGCATATCAGTCAACAAGATTGTTTTCCAGGTTAAGTAAGGAGAATGTTGTCATGTGTGTAATACAAGAGAAAACCATTATGCAAAATCAATATCTCCTTAAACACAAATTACTCTAATTAGGTTGGGACAATAAAGGGACTGATCTGTGAAGAAGGGAACAGGCTTATTGCGATAATTACTTATTCTCTCAAAATAATCTTTCATTAGGTGAGTCAAGAAATTATGGAAGCTCTTCCCTATACTCCAGAGTTGATTTCCCTTTACTCTCAGCTTTTTGGGCTGCAGCAGAGGAGTATGTGTCATAAGAAGACTATTAGAGGTGGCCTAGGAATTGGAAGCTGAATTAATATGAGCTCAGATTAGCCTTTAAAGCCAGCTATGACAACTGGAGGATAGTGGACTAGGGGCATTTATTGCATGGTTCTGTGGAAAGCAATGCATGGAAGGAATATTAGTATTACTTTTGGCTTAGGTTACAGTAAAATTAATCTTCATTTCATTGTGCTAAAGACAGGAAGTAAAAACAATGCCTCTATCAGAAGCATTACTTTCTTCACACAAACACCGTGGAACAAAATCTTTGTTTTAGTGGAGACATGTTTCTACACAGAGAAATTTTTGAGTTTGTCGTGAATAAGAAGCAATCTGATATATGCAATAATGAATTCAAAAAAATCTGTATAATAAAAGATCATCAGTACCTACTCTTGTTCATGAAGAAAAACCTAATGAAAATGATATTAATGTTAAAGCCTAGATTTTAGGAGTGTTTGTAACTCTGTTCCCCAATGGGAACTATGAATGTGTTTTTTGCTGGAGGCTAAAACATTTAAAGTTCTCCAAAATCCAAAGGGAAATTACACATGACAACTCCTTGGCATGATGGTTTGGCCGATGGAATGAAATGCTATCCTGACTGTAGCCTGTGGAAGCAGAAGAGGCTCCAGCATGGATGTTAAGAATGCCAGATATTTGATCCTGGTCCTGAACAACATAAAAAGAACAAGAAAGGGATAGTAGATTGGAAGAAGGCTAAATGCTGTAGGCACATATTTATACTTGAACATTGATATGGTAGGCAGCTTCTGAAATGGCCCCTAATTATCTCTGCCTCCTGGGTTTCATGCCCTTGTGTAATCTCCTCCTCTTGAGTACTGTGACTCAACTCTAATGAATAGCATATGGCAGAAAGGATGGGATATTATTTCCAGGATTGGTTTAAAAAGAGATGGTGACTTCTGTCCCATTTGTACTCTCTCTTTCTGGTACTGCCTGTTCGTTTGCTCCAATGCAGCTAGCTACCATACTGGGAGATTCCCTTTGGAGAGGCTCAAGTGTTGAGGTAATTAGGGAGCCTCCAGCTAGCACTCAGGGAGAAATTGAGGCCCTCAGTCCAACAAACAGCAAGGAAAAGACTCCCACCAACAACCTTATGGATGAGCTTGGAAGCATCTCTTGCCCCAGTAGAGCCTTGGGATGACTACAACACAGGTTGACACTTTGATTACCTCCTGTGAGAGATACCAAGCCAGAGGCCCCAGCTAAGCTGCACCTGGATTCCTATCTTACAGACAGTGTGAGATAATTTATGTTGTTCTAAGCCACTAAGGTTTTGAGTGATTTTTTAGTCCGTTATTGATAATGAATATAGTGGAGAACTAAAAAATCAGGCTTCCCTTCTAGAGTGGCTCAAGCCCCACTATTTCTCTATTCAAAGGATAAAAACAATAATAACAATCTTGTCTATGACTGGGAAACTCTTTGTCTAGGAACTCTCAGGTGCTACACTTGCCTAGGGTCTGGTTCTGATCACTGTGGTGCTGGATTTGATTCTTGAATCTTCTGGAGCTTTTTGATGACTGATAGGGCCAATGATCATATGGGTCATGGTGATGGAAAACAGTTACCACAGATGGTAAAACATCTCAGTCTCAAAGTTCTTAAAATTTGATTTCAGTTTCATAGTGGTAAGAGCATTAGGCTGGATCCATGAAGTTCAACTCAGCAAGAGTAACTCAACAATTGAACACTTCCTGCATTATCTCCTTGACAAGTTGTATATCTTGTGCCTACCAAATGGAAGGCTCCATGCTAGGTATTTGAGGAATAGCAAAATAAATGAAACCATTCCTGTCCTCTAAGAATGCCCAAGAAAATAAGGGAGACAGACCCATCCATAAATAACTCTAATATGATGATGAAGCAAACATCTAAGTGAAGTACTCTCTGGCTACTTCTAAGTAAACAACTACAGGAAGGAAAGTTTGGGGGAGTTGTTTTCTATAAGACTCTTATAACTGAAACAACAAGGAGAAGTGTTTTTCATTGATGGGATTTAATTTTTCTGAGGGAAGTTAAATTGGAAGGTGTTTAAATCTGAAATATTGCTATATTGCTGACATGGTATGATTTGTTGCCCAATGATGTGACCCAATGTATCCAATGTGATGATCACTGTGTAACTTCAGGAAACCTGGTTAAACACTAAAGCTGGTGGGTGGTAAGTATAGCCTGAGATGGGAAATACAATGAGACTTAAATATTGCCTAGGATACAGTGTGATCTTGGAGCTAACTTAATTAATGTCTTGTTCCTCCTACTTTTAGCAACTGTGAGAGCAATAAGTAAAATGCCCTTGGTTATGATTCCTGGGGCATTAAAAAAACCAAAACACAGAATTAAATATTATGGGAATTCAGCTTCCCTGATATTACTTTTTTTTCTCCAAGGAGGTAGTCAGCCCTCTCATGGACCGTGAGCTTTGGCTATCCCCACAGGGTAACAGAATAAAAAGATGGAGAATAGAAGAACAAGTGTTAAATTTCTGCCCCTTTCCAAGGTTATGTGCTCACTTCTTCTTTAATACTGATCCTGTTGGTAGAATCACAGGATATTGATTATATCCCACTTACTAGATGGTAGGTATGTTTTGTGTTAAATTATCATTCATATACCTCAGAACCTTTTCTTCTTTCTTATTTCTCTATGTGGCTGGGTTAGGAAGGGGTTTTGAGCCAAGATCTGCCACAAGGGATCTCCACTGTCTTGAGCTACTTGGGAGTTCAATTGAGACTTCTTTGAAAGAAGCTCTTCTTAGGCTCAGGGAGAGCTAAGTTACAAGCTCCAACTAAGTATTACCATAGTTATGAATTGGGGGCATAAATGCTTTGGCCCAATTAATGATCAACATCTTTCCAATTTAGTTTTTGATCCCTGTATATGCTTGTATGTGTATTCCTTCAGAATTTCAAATCTGCTATCATAATGATGTATAGTGCTGTGGCACTTTAGGGAACAAGAAAGTTAACTTTGAAAATCTAGGAAGGCTTCATGGAGATATGAGGTGATTCTTAAAGATGGGTAAGAATGTGGTTAAGTGGATACATAAGGTGAGATAGCCCAGCTGACATGGCTCAGTGGTTGAGCATCAACCTATGAACTAGGAGGTCACAGTTTGACTCCTGGTCAGGGCACATGCCCAGGTTGTGAGCTTAATCCCCAGTGTGGGGTATACAAGGGGCAGCCAATCAATGATTCTCTCTCATCATTAATATTTCTATATCTTGCTTCCTCTCCCTTCCTCTCTGAAATTAATAAAAATATATTTTTAAAAGGTGATGGCATTCCAACCTGTTTCAAGTATAGGAAAATAGCAACTCTGGTGGCCATATGGAAAATGTGTTAAAGCACGAGGCAACTAGCAATATTAGGAGGCAGTTGTCAGAGTTTTGAGATGAAACCTATAAAGAATAATGCTATATAGAAAGTGTAGTGTCATCAAAAACAGGCATGGAATGAGTTACTTTTTGATAGAAGAGACATCTTAAAAACATCTGTTAAACTTGTGATTTTAAGGTAGAGCGTAAGCTAGAAGACCATGAACTGTGTTTAAAGTATTTTATCAGACAAAGTGTGATAAAAGGAGATAAAGTGCTTGGAAACCTCCTCTGAGGAATCATATATAACCTATTCGTACAGAAAAAAATACCAAGATGTTCAAAATGACTGAAAAACACTTCTGAAATAATTTACCTTATAAGTGAAAATAGACGTGGTTCTGTGAAGAACATCACTGAATGGCGATAGTGAAGCAGGGGGAGCTGAGGATGAATGTACTGATATGCTTGAACCTATTCAAGGGCATAGATGAATTTGTTGAATTGGTTTGGGTACTTTATTTTTATTTCTTGGCATTTTACTTCTCAATGAAGATTCATAGACGAATAGTGAAGGGTTCCTACCCATAGAATCTTCCATCTTCTGTATGTCACTTGGGAGAAGTAAGCTCTGAACAGGTAACAGTGAATCATTTGTTAGAAAGAAATGGGTTGCTCATTCCAAGAAGAGGATAGTTAAGTGGAAAGTACCGTATTTTTCCATGTATAAGATGCTATCTTTTATAAAATTGTTAGACTAAAAAATCGAGGGGCATCTTATACATGGAAGTCAGCCGAGGAGGGAGCCATGCAGGTGCATAGCTGGCCATACCTTGTCAAAAAGGCTTCCTCTGATCACGAGCCTTATTGTTACTGATGTCAGCTAATGCCATAATTGGAGGTAGAGATTGGGAGTGCACAGATGCAACAGGGACTGGAGTATTCTGAGCCCATAAAGATGTCAAAAAATAAAAAGATAAATACCGGTAAGTGATTGTCTTACTCTGCAAAATTCAAACTGAATGTAATCAGCTATGCAAAAGAGCATGGAAATAGAGCTGCAGAGAGACAATTTGGACCTCCTCCCACTGAGTGTATGATCAGACAGTGGAGAAAACAGGAAGAACAATTCCTTAAAATGCCAAAAAAGAAGAAGGCCTTAAGAGGAAAACCAGCAAAATGTTTAAAATATTGGTTTCTTAATTATGGGTTGGAAAAGTGGGGAGTGTCTTATACATGGAGGCGTCTCATACACGGAAAAATATGGTATGTGTAAGTGACTTTATACATTCCCTAGGCAGGAGATGAAGTTTGGAAAAGAGTAGAGGCCAGATGTTAGCAGCTTTGATGGCCAGACTGAGGATGTTGATAGAAGTCTTGATGATAGGTAGGTCATCACAGGGCAGCACATGGTTACTTTCTAATGAAATCTGAAGGATGCTAAGAAGACTCCCACTTGAACTAAGACCATATTTTTTAAAATGGACCATTACTTTGCAAAGACAGTAAACTTTCTTAAACACAGTTACTAAGAAAGGCTGATATATTAAACTGGCCTTCAATCATTCACACTTACTGATATTTTATATAACAATACTTTTCTTCTGAGATCAATTTTTCCAGAGTAAAGAGTTTTAGGAAACCAGAAGATGGCTGAGAAAAAAATTTAGAAGTCCAGGGTATTGCCAGAGAGGAATACCTTGAGTTGGGTACCTCAGAGAGCTTATTCCATAAAGAGAGAACAGATTGATAAGACTGCAAAGAGATAGATGGGAAATGAACCAAAATTTGCAGAAAAATCTCCATTAGAGCAACAAAGATGAAGCAATAGCCAAGATGCCTCTCCACTTAGAATCATAGTCCTGAAAGAAAAGCCAACATAGATGTTGCTAATTGACCTTTGCTACCTGGTAATCAGGAGAGACAACTGATGAGTTGTCATCTCACTATAGGGCAGGCCAGGAAAGTTATTAATAATATTGTGCCTGACTGGAAGGTCAAGATAGAGAGTAGCAATATAAGCAAAACATATCTGAGTCTTCTGTTAGTATATAGAATAGTGGTCATCAAAACATTTCTTTAAAGGTCCACATATTAAATATTTCAGTGGGCTAGATGGCTTCTGTTGCAAATAAAAAACTGTTATAGTGTGAAAGCAGCCATAGACAACACAAAAACAAATGAGCATGTTTGTATTCCAATGAGGCTTAAATTAAAAAATAGAAGATTTGACCTATAGGCCATAGTTTGTCCACTCCTCTTATAAAACAAAGTATTTTCTGGTATAATAAATTCTCCCTCCCCCAAAATGGAACCATGGCCAGGTTCGTCAAATCCCAAACAATAAGTAGTTAAGGTGAACTATCCAGAATCAGGATCAAATATCAAAGTATTAGGAGTGGGCAGGGTGACAGACAGGTACCTTATCTTATCTTTGTAGAACTCCTTGGTCAGAGTTCAGACAGGCCAAGAGAAGTAGGTGAGGATGGACAGCTGGCGAACTCTCAAGATGAAATCATAAGAAGCTGGTAAGAAGGAGAAAAGACTCATTTTCTTCAAAGGGAAAATAGCATATTACAAAGTGAACTGTAGAGCTAATGTTACGTCGCCTTCTCTATGGACAGATAGGGGCTGACAAATATGATATTGCTGGTCATTGCTTAACACACAAAATGGCATATGTGCTAAAGCAGTGGTTCTCAACCTTCCTAATGCCGTGACCCTTTAATACAGTTCCTCATGTTGTGGTGACCCCCAACCATAAAATTATTTTCGTTGCTACTTCATAACTGTCATTTTGCTACTGTTTATGAATCATAATGTAAATATCTGATATGCAGGATGTATTTTCATTGTTACAAATTGAACATAATTAAAGCATAGTGATTAATCACACAAACAATGTGTAATTATATATGTGTTTTCCGATGGTCTTAGGCGACCCCTGTGAAAGGGTCATTCGACCCCCAAAGGGGTCGGGACCCACAGGTTGAGAACCACTGTGCTAGAGCATCCCACCCATCCTAACAGGCAGCAATTTCTCATATGCCTCCACATCCCTCAGCATTGGAATTCAGCCCCCTCACCAGAAGTGTATTTATTGATATTCCACATGGTTAATTTGTTTCTAAATTTCTTCACAGAATTCAAAAGAGCAGTTTGATTTGGGACATTTCATTTATTTTCAGAGAATTAGACTCGTTCATCTTTCATGCCTTTCTGCTTTGTATGCCAAATACAACCCAGATTATCATTCTTTCATCAGAACCAAATGCCATCTTGAAGTTGTTTATTCTTATTGTTTAAATTAATTTTGATTCAGATGGTTTTTCTATCTCAAGTAAACAATGCACATTTAAGAAATTAAAGTCATTGTTTTTCCCACTGAAATAATTTTCTTTTAAGCAGAACGTCGCTTTGTTAAAAACTGTGATATCTCAATACTTTTTATAATTTTTTTCAGCTAATTCTAGAGGGAGTATTAAGTAATGATCCACAATAAGAGTTCTAGTTCTAATTCTGCCAGTTTTCAATCCTGGATCAATACAAACTTTTACTGTTTCTGCCCCTACTCTGTAACTGCTGAGGGTAGCTAAAGAGAACCTCATAATCATGCCAGTTGGCATGATCACCAATGGATGGTTTTCAAGACCAGCTGTGTTCACAAGCTCTTCAGCAATTTCTTGCTTTGTCGATGGTCAGGGCCCTTTCTCATTCTCATTTAGCTGTTTCAAGTCACTACCCTTCTACTCCATGCCAAGTTTCTTCAAAAATAAGTTCTACAACAGTGTTTCAGGGAGACACTATGTTCAGCAGAACTCAGTTAATTATGTTGGTGAAAAAGGAACTTGAGGACAAATGCCTTTGAGAAACACTGGATCAGACAAAAGGAGAAAAATATCTCTTCTGAAGGACTTCTAGGTAGGATTTTAAGGCTCTAAAAAGAGTCAAGATGTTTCCCTAACTTCCTGACCCCATAATCCATTTTATAACAGACCATCTAGGGGACTTGTGTTCCATGGAACACACATTGGACACCTTTAGTTTTATTTCTTCCTGATTATTAGCTTTCTAAAATCAGTAATGACTTTCTAGTTAACTCCAGTTAAATATTTGTAATTCTAATTTTCAATATAGCATAATGGTAAAGCACATAGATAATGAAATCAAATAGCCTAGGCTGGAATTCTGGCTCAGCCACTTACTATGTGTGACCTGCAGAAAATTACTTAACCTTTATTTGTGTTAATATTCTTGTTTTAAATAGGAACAATAATTGAACTTATTTATACTGTAAAGATTAAGTGAAACATATATAGTGTTTAGAACATAGGGAATACTATAAAAATGTTAGCTATTATAATTAAAATTTGATATAGTTAGCTTTGGGAGAGAAGAGACTAATCTTCATTTTTGTGCCCCCAACCCATTGCACAGTTCCTGGTACAAAATAAGAACAAAATAAATGCTTGATGGTCATAATACCTACTGTTCTTACAGAGCTTTAAAATTTACAGCATATTTTTACATATATTAGCCCATTTTCTACAAAGTCTTACTAGAGGCCAGAGTAAGAACTGAATACTCAAGACAGAGTAACTCTAGTTTCTCTGTCAATCACTCTTCCCAGCAAAAAAAAAAAAAAAATGAAAATAAAAGAAAGAAAAAATAGTGTTTCAAAACAAAAGCAACTGGTTCAGCTGGCAACTCACATACCAATGTGCATGCTTTTCTCTCCACTAATTGTCATTCTTCGCTATGCCACAGAAATGCTTTATGGGAATTTCTCATTTTGTCACACAGAATATTAAAAAGACATGTACTCAAGGGTCAATGTTTAATAAAGAGATTAAATTCTGCTGCTTCATTAAAAACATTATTAAATGAAGCTGGCTTTTGAAACACTGTAAGTGTGTGGCTGTGAAGATAAATCCTACCAGTAGTTTGGTGCCACTGCCTTGTGATCTACACTCAGGGGTCAGCAGTTTGACATCCGTGGTATTTGCACCATGTGACTAAAAGTCAACAGAGTGAAAAAAAAAGGAAAAGGTAAATAGTGCCCTATAATATAATGAAAATATTTTTAATCTCACAGACTGCCTATTGCCAAGGGTATACAAACTACAATCCGAGAAGCCATGCTAGGGCATAAGACCTTCCAGTTCAAGTATCTGCCCACTTGTGAAGCCAGAATTACCATTCTCCTTTCTTCCTGCCCATGGATCTTCTTAGGGCTTGGGAAGTTTTCCTTTCATATTCTCAAAGCACCCAAACTCCAAATACACCACATTTTTGACAATGGAATGCTGACCACATCACTTCCTTTCAGTGATTCAGAAGCCCTTTGCCATCATCCTTCCAAGAGAATCCACCTTGTATGATTCCAACATGGTTTTCTGGCCTCACCCATCTAACGAAGACTGAACACAAAACAGAACTGTGGCCTCCGTTGGTTCACGATCATGCTACATATTTTAATAAATTTTAATTCCCTAGTAGTCATAATCAAAGCAGAAGACCAGCATGGAATAAGAGAAGAATGAGACCAGTTTTAAATAAGTAAAAGTAAAAATTTGTATATTTTACTGCAGATATTAACAGGGTTTAGTTTGAGTTGTAACAAATACTTAAGATTTGCAATTGATAATGCCAGTAAGAAACCTTAGTTGGAGCCCTAACTGGTTTGGCTTGGTGGATAGAGCATCGGCCTGGGGACTAAAGGGTCCCGGATTCAATTCCAGCCAAGGGCACATGCCCAGATTGCGGGCTCAATCCCCAGTAGGGGGCATGCAGGAGGCAGCCAGTCAATGATTCCCTCTCATCATTGGTGTTTCTATCTCTCTCTCCCTCTCCCTTCCTCTCTGAAATCAATAAAAATATATTAAGAAAAAAAAATCTCAGTTGGAATGATAAAAATAAAAATGACATCTTGTAACCTTGAGGCCTGTGCATAAAAACAAGGCTTTGTAATAGAAAGTAGATTCAGAGCCATTTTCCCTCAAGTCTTGGAGCTGTCCACGGTTCTCATTATCTGTCAGAACATCTGCCACAGCTGCCATAGGCTGATGGAGAAGGAAAAAAGTATAGTATGCTGGTGACATTTTGCTGCATTTAGGGCTTGAAATAGTTGTGTGTGTTTTTAATTTAAAAAAAAAAAGACAGATGAAAAGAAGTCTGAAATGAGATTGATAGGTAAATATATTCCCTGGAGACATAAATTGCTATTCTTAGGAGTCAGAAACATAAGCCAAAATTAATCTATCTGTATAATTCTACTTTCATTTTATGTAGCATTTTACAGTTTATTAAATATTTAACATGCACTATCTTATTTCTCTTCACAGCATTCGTAAAGTAGGTGTTTTTTTCCTCTCCATTTAATTAGTAGGATCCAAGGCTGAATGATTTGCCTAACATCACATCAAGTCTCCCACCCAGGTCTGTAGACCCAGAGTACAATGTCCATCCAGTGGGCAGCAGTGGCTGTACAGAAACCTTGATGGCGGAGAGGAAAAAGTGGGGGTGGAAGGTGGGAAGTTAAATATGGAAGATGGAAGTCACTTTATCTCTGCTAGTTCCTTGTTCTAGACTTCTGGCTATGCAGCATCATTCTCTTCTGTGCCTCTTCCCTGGGAACACATGTCCCAGAATCCTTTGTCAGAGTGTTTCCACATTAGGTGGAAAGTAGAAGAGAGGCATACATTATTTTATTGCTCCTGCAACAAGAGCAGAAATATAACTTCAGTGAGTCTGAGGTTTTTCAGCTGCCTCTAGTGGTTTGCAGGATTGCACCTAATTCAGGGTCATTGAAGGTGGTTTCCTGTACCTCCTGCAACTTCCTGCCTCTCTGAAAGCTAATAGTGAACTTAAGAACAAGCAGTGACTTTACGTGATCTTTGAAACTCTAGCCCCACTACACTACTATTCTAAACATCTATATTCCCTAAATTAAATAACCCCTCTGTTTAAAATATCTTGAGTGGTTCATTATTTTCTGAAAAGTACCAAATAATACATTCTCCAACCTCCACCAAAATGGCATAAACCTTTAAGGACAATGAGAATGTAAGTTAAAACAACAGTAGAGACATTAACAAATTCTTTTGAATATAGAATTCAGATGAGTAAGTGGTAACTGACATATCAAAGAGAAGAAAACTAGTGGTAAAATGTTCATAAGAAATAAACTGAATAATGCTGTACCACAGCCCTGGTCGATGTGGCTCAGTTGTTTGGGTGCCACCTCATGCACCAAATGGTTGCTGGTTCATGGGTTGCTGGCTGGATCCCTCTCCATTCCTCTTTCTATAAAAAAAAAATCGATAAAAAATATTTTAAAAATACCATATACAGATTCCTGGAAAGTTTCAGGAATAGACGGCACCAGGTGATTTTGCAGTTGGTAGCACAGGATGAGTTAGAAATAGGTGTATTGATTGAAAGTCTATATAGTTTAGGAATTGGAAAACTTTTTTCTGTAAAAGGCCAGGTAGCAAATATTTTAGACTTTGTGCCTCATATGGGCTCCGTCACAATTATTTAACTCTGCACTGTAGTGCAAAAGCAGCCATGAATGGGTGTGACTGTGTTCCAATAAATCTTACTTTACGTGAACAAGTAGCAAGTCAGATTTGGCCCACAGGCCATAGTTGCAGACCCCATTTGGGGCCTTTAGAACCTTTTCACCAGCATAAGTAATTGTTTCTATCCAGGATAAGATAAGAGTTTGCTCTTTTGAAATGTTGAAGTGAAAACATTCTATAGTTGGTAACACTAGACATAGCTGGGGAGCAGATATGGAGTAAAGATCATACAGAAAATAGAATTATATGGCAGACTACAGACTCAGCCATGAAAACTATAGAGATCTTACCTGGCTGGTCTCCAAAAAAAGCGCGCTTTTTTTTAATGGAGGTAAATAGCCCTAGCCAGTTTGGATCAGTGGATAGAGCACTGGCCTGCTGACCAAAGGATTCTGAGTTTGATTCTGATCAAGGGAATGTACCTTGGTTGTAGGCTCCTCCCTGGCCTGGACCCTGGTCAGGGCTCATGCAGGAGGCAACCAATAGCTGTGTTTCTCTTACATGAATGTTTCTCTCTGTCTTTCCCTCTCTCTTCCATTCTCCTTAAAAAACAATGGGAAAATATCCTTGGGCAAGGATTAACCAAAAAAGGAGGTAAACAACAAAAGAAACACTGAAGAAAAATTGAAAGTGGTTCTCAAAAGGTAATGAGAATCAGGTGTAGGGTGTCATTTCTCTTTATAGGAAGCATATTAGTTACTTGACCTTTAAAAATATTGAATATTTTATTTAGATAAAATTGAAATTAAATTAATAAAAATAAAAGCAGAGTAATTTAAAGTATTACATAGGTTCATATTTCATGATCCCATGAAGTCAAGGGCAGGTATTACTATCCTGATTTTTTCAAGATAAGATGCTGAAGGGTTAAATTCTAAAGCTGAATACATAGAGGGAAAGCTATTACATAGAGGGAGAAATATATTATTTTTAGTTGGTAAAAGCAGAAGGAATTATCATTACATTAATGGGAAGTATTAGTAGAAACTCACAAATACAGAAAACACAGCAGAGCTTTTAAACTCCTATGACCCCAGCTGTGAGCCAAGAACAGTGCTGGACACCAACAGCTCCAACTGAGCTGAAAATCTGGGATAAGACTGAGCAGTGCCAGCATCACTCCTAGTTGCCCGAGGGATAAGCACCCTCCTCAAGTTAATAATATAATGAAAAATGCAAATGAAGTAAACAATTATTAGGTGCAGAATAGCACATGGCTTAATTAACTCTACCTTGGAGGAAGTATTGAAATGGAATTTTCAGGATTGGAGTGTATGTGTAGTAGGCAAAGGTGAGATCATGAGGAGATGAACTTGGGTTATAAATAAATGTGAGCTGAAGACTCACTTGGTTATTGCTGACTTGTTTAATCTCTTTCCAGTATCATTGAAGTAGATATATGTTCCTGATTCTTTAATCCCTTACCAGTTCCACCTGGACCCATCGCTAAGAGAAGGAAAGTTTAAGACAGGTAGATGACAGAGCTTATAATCTATACCCTTTGGTATGTTTGGAAATTTACTTGGGTTACTAATAAGAATTACCACATCTGCCTTCTTAATTACTCTCCTCATTTCTTGCCACCATCAATAAAGATACAACCCACTCACATGGGTATGGATAGGAGCCATCAGGAAACAAGGTTTTAGCAACTGATGCTTGAATATCACATCTACCTCTCATCTGATAGATGACAACAACAACTTTGTTAGACCCTCAACCTTCTCTTCTATTAACAAATACTTGGGGGATTGTGATGGTTAATTTTATATGTCAACTTGACTGGACCGTGGCATGCCCAGATATTTGGTTAAATATTATTCTGGGTGTGTCTGTGAGGATGTTTCTGGATGAGGATAACATTTGAATGGATAGACTGAGTAAAGCAGATTGCTCTCCCTAATGTGAATAGGCCCCATCTAATCTGCTGAAGGGCTGAATAGAACAAAAAGACTGAGTAAAGAAAAAATTTGCTCCCTCTCTGACTGACAGTCTTCACGCTGGGACACTGGTCTTCTTCTGTCTTCAGACTTGGACTTGGACTGAAATTTACATGATCCATTGGTTCTCTGTGTTTCCAGCTTGCTGATTATAGATCTCGGGACTTCTTAGCCTCCATTATCATGTGAGTTAATTTCATATATCTTCTATTGGTTCTGATTCTCTGGAGAACCTCAACCACACAAAGATAATGATATCCCTTACTTGGATTTCTGAGAAAGGCCTTGTTTGGCACAATTCCTGACCAAATGTAAATATATGCTCATTATCTTTTAATTAAAATGATCTTGGGTGGGGTATGAAGAAAAATCTAGAAGTATAAATGTTTATTTATTACTCTTTGGGAAAAAGCAGAAGATACAGGTTTGGATATGAACGTTGAGGTTAGAAAGAAACTCTGCTCCCCACATAGTAGCTGTAAGGTTTTAGACAAATGGCCTAACTGCATCATCTCAGTTTCCCCCGATATAAAATGGAGTCAATAACACTTTTTTTGTAAGCCTGTTTTGAGGATAAAATGTGATAAAATACACAATCTCTTACTCAGCAAATGGTGGCTATTGTTAGAGATCAAATGATTACTAAAAACCACTTAATTGTTTAATGAAGATGGGATCTCAATCCAGACACCCACTTCCTGTTCAGCTCTGGGATCTCCCACCTTATCAACTCTCTTGTGGTTGGAGAGCCATCCCTGATCTTTCTGGGTGAGAAACAATTTATCTGGTGTTGCTTGAGAGAGATTGCACACTTTTCTACATGACCTTCCTCAACCATACACTTTTAATGAGAAAAGGGCACCTTCATTTGGCATGAACAGTTTCTTTCTTTCCACTGCTAAGCACTGAAGTAGAGCTGTCCCCTAAAGAGAATCTGTGATCTTATGCGTTGGGCTCTTTTTAATTAAAGCTGTGAATAGCTAATGACCATCCCACCAGGTGTGAGAGTTGGATGGATTGCAGGGTACAGGAAAGTCCATATGGAGCAATATGCTAGTATCTGCACAAACTATTAAATACCAGGCATCCAAGATCATTATTCATAATTGTACACAATGATTTTTTGGATTTGGCACTTACTTATCAGGCACACACCAACTAAATGCCTTCATCCATTTAAGCAGCAATGGGGCTCTACCTTTTCAAATGGGAAGTGCCTTCCAAGGCTGCATAACCCAAGAAACCTGAACTTCTACAGGGCAGCAACAAACAAAGATAATTTGTTTCTGGACAAAACCTTGAATCTGTCATCTTGTGCAGAGTATTGCACATTTCCTGGAATGTAGGACACAGCTTATCAGAGTCCTGTGCCATTTTCAAGAGTGTGGGTGTGATATCCTGATACAATGAAGGGTAGCTCTGGCCACTATTCTATTTTTTATTATAAAAGGGTCCTCTGAGGCTCTGCCTATAGGGAGATGAGTGCTGTGGAAGCATTTTAAGTAATCGGTGTCTTTTCTCATTTCTTTGTTTTTATTTTATAAAAATAAATTTATCTTTTTATATTTAAATATAATAAAGTATCTAGATTTGTGGTTTTTAATTTCATTTCCTGGTTGGTTGGGTGTGGGGCAGGGCTCTCAGACTCCTTTAACCCTATCTTCACCCAGATACATACACACATGTACACATACACACACTTTTGTATTGGGTTTTAAGCAACTCGTGTTCTAAAAATTATTGATTTGGATAAGGAATAAAAATAGACTAAAAAGTAATATGTTTAGGGAGATATAAGGAGGTGTTTGGGAGGGGATATCCCCCTACCATTGCTCTTTGGCTGGTCTAATTAAGTTGACATGAAACAGATTACAGGACAAAACACACACACACACACACACACACACACACACACAATGATTTAATTTGCATGTACAGAACTGTCACAGAAGTGGAACCTAAAGAAATGACCAAAGAAGACAGTTTTCATACTTTTTTAGACAAACAAACAATACATCCATGAGGAATTGACAGGACAAAGAAATTTAGGCTTGGGTCCTTAATTAGTGAAGAATCCAAGTAGAGTTTGGGCTAGGGAGAGTAGTAACTTAGTAAAGAAGTATCAAGGTTTTTTTATGCAAGCGTCTCAGCTTTGAATTCTCTGTCTCTGGTGATCAGAATGTCTCTCTACTTCCTGGTATAGGGAGGGTACCTTTCACATGGAAGACGAAATTTCCTGCTTTCGGTGGGGGTCAGAGAAAGGAGGGTTAGAGTGTTCTTCTTGCACTGACTGTTTCTCAAGTCACTTTAATTCAAAATAATCAATAGGCCATCTTGGCACATTTGAGGGCAGCCTGTCCTGAGCTCCAACAGCAGATTCTTGGAAGATCACAGGATCCTGGTATGCACTTTCAGGACTTAGCTTCTTCAAGAATCCATTTAGAACCTCTCAGTATAGGTTCAAGGAAGAAGGGAAGAAGGAAGAAGAATTGCATGGGAAGAAGTGAAAAGAGAGGAAGAGTGATAGAGAGGAAGGAGGAAGAAGGCAGGTAGTCAGAGGCAATCAGAGAAGTTCAGCACATTCTACTTATTGACCAGGTCCTCTACACCAGGCACGGTGCTGGGAATAGGCCATGCAATAAAACGTAAATGTTATAAAAACATAGAGGAGTTCACAGAATAGAAAGGAAGCCAATGATCACTTGACTCTATAAAGGGATGCACAGTGGGGGACATCAGGAAAGTCTTCAAAGTGAGGAGATGTCTGAATTGGGCCTGAAGTATAAGGATGATTTCAGTGGGCCAGGAGGGTGGAGTATTTTTAGACCTCCTGAAAGCCTATGGATGTATGCCAGCAGCATGCCTATGGTCATTGTTTTGGACTCCAGTTTAAATTGGAATCACTCAACAATTATGTTAGGCTTCTGCTCTGAGGCAGGGAGTAGGGGAGAAAAAGAGGCATTATGAATGGCCATGATTCTTCAGGACTTAGAATCTAAGGGGCAAGACAAATTAACAACATAGCTCAAGCAAGAGGCCAAGGTAGGAGGGAAGCAGGAGGCCAGGCAGGCAGACAGGAGCCTTGAGCAGATCTCTTCTGGATTCAAAGCATCAAGGGCAGGAACTGGCAACTGAACCCAGAGAAGGGGCTACTCCTGCCTCAATTCCCCACCATCTGGATTTTTCCTAGCCATGAGAACCTCCATTTGCGAAGGCTCTAAGAATTTTATTATTTTCTTCTTTCTCCCATTGTTTTAAACTATGATTTTGTGAATTTTAAAAAATGGTATTTTTCTTTTTGCTTAATCTCTGGAAAATGTAAGTATGCTAATCTGGGATAAGAAAGTCCTTGGAGCCCAGGCTACTTCTGGTTAAGTTAGCAGAAGAAATGGCAAATATTTCAAAAATACAACTGTGGTGGTTTTCCATTTTTAAAAATTCTATTTCAGCTGTGCAGGGGAGAAAAAGAACCTTTTCCTTCTACTCCTCTGAATTCTCAGCTGGGGCTCTGTAACGAAGGGCAGATTAACAATAGAAAAGCATACAAATCTATCTAGTGTAAGTCTTAAATGACAATGAAGATGCTATGGAGTGGTTAACCGTATTTTTATGCTAAGTTTGATGAGGAGTGGACAGTCACAGAAAAATGTTATAAAACAAAATGATATGAGCTAAGGGTAGTAAACTGGGGAAACTCAGCAAGACCTGTCCATTCTGGTTGGATTTCTCTTCGTGTACTTCCGTCTTATGAGATAATAATGCTCCTTTCCTGGGGCAGGTTGGTGTCAGGGGACAGGTTCCTCTCAGGAAAGGGTTTATGATCTGCTTCAGGGGAAAGTCAGAGAGTCTTTCCAGGTCCTGTCATATTTGGGGATAATGTGTTCTGAACCCCGTCAGCTGCTCTTCCCATCTTCTAATATATTTTATTATACCAATCATGATTCCCTGTTCTCCTCAGCCCCTGGCTCACCTTCCTTATAAGACAGGGAGATGAAGCCTGATGTCACTCAGAGGGCAGTGAAGAAAGATGTAATAAGAGATACTTGTCCCACTCAGGCACTGTCTGAGCATCTTCTAGGAATGCATGCACTGATCTGTCATCCCACACCTAGTTATTGAGAGCTGGACTCATGCAAAGCTAGTCACATGAGGACAGAGAAGTTGGGGGATGAAGAAGTAAAAATCTCTCCCTCATAGATCTTCCATCCCAGTTGAGGGAGATTCACTAAAACCAGGTAATTAAATAAAATATATATGTCAGCTAGATAAAGACAAATAATGAAGGAAAATAAAGCAGGGAAGGGGGGGACAAAATGCTGAAGTTGAGGAGGGTGGCAATGTTTAACCAAGTAGCCAGGAAAGGCCTCGGTGAGAAAGCAGCATTTGAGCAACTGGCACAGACCCTGAGAACAGACCCCCATGAGGATTCTGAGGAAAATCCCCATGGATCCAGACAAGCTTCTTCTGCCCAGGAGAGGTATTTCTTCAGAAAAGCACCTTTTTTGGTGCTAAAATGCTGGATATATATAACATAAAATTTTACCATTTTACCCAATTTTAAATATCTAATCCAGTGCCAGTAATTACATTCACAATGTTGTACAACATATCTATTTTCAGGTCTCTTTTATCATCCCAAACAAAAACTGTACTCATTAAACACTTAGATATCTCCCCATTCACCCTCACCCCGAGCCCCTGATCACTTCTAATCTACTCTCTGTGTCTATGAATTTGCCTGTTCTAGATTTTTCATATAATTGTACAATATATGTCCTTTTATTTCTGATGGATTTCACTTAGCATAATGTTTTCAAAGTTTACCCATGTTGTAGCATGTGTCAGAATTTCTTTGCTTTTTATAGACGAATTATATTCCATTGTGTGTATATACTACATTTTGTTACCCATTAATCTGTTGATGGACACTTGGTTGTTTTCATTTGGGACTATTGTGAATAAAGTTGCAATGAACACTGGTGTACAACTACCTGTGAAATTCACTTTTTTCAATTATAGTTTATATCCAGGAATGGAATTGCTGAATTATAGGGTATTTCCATGTTTAGTTTATGAGGAACCACTAACCTATTTTCCATAGCAGCTATGCCTTATACATCCCCACCAGCAATGTATAAGGGTTCCAATTTTTCCACATCCTCACCAACACTTGTTTAGTTTAGTTGTGCTTTCTTCACGTGTGTTTCTATTTTATTCTAGTGGGTATAAAATGGTATCCCAATGTGGTATGGATTTGCATTTCCTAGATGACTAATAATGTTGAACATCTTCCCATGTGCTTATTGGCCAGTTGTAATCTTTGGAGAAAGTCCTTTGCCCATTTTTCAATTGTGTTGCTTGTCTTTTTATTGTTGAATTTTCGGAGTTGTTTATATGTTCTGCATATTAAATTTTCATTGGATATATGATTTGCAAATATTTTCTGTTTGGAGAGATCTTTTTCATAAAAACCATATTACAAAATGTTAAGGAGTGAGGCAAAATGAAGTGAAGAGAGCAGAGAGCAAACTACTTTTTGAGAAATTAGGTGGTAGAGGAAAGGTAGTATATAGGAATGGTTCAGTTTATAAAGTTTGGGTATTGTTAAGCATAGAAGGTAGAAAAAAAAGAAGACAGTGAAAAGTGATGAATTCAATAAGGGGGTAATTGTTAAAGCGGGGGGGAGGGGTTCCAGAGAAAGGAGTGGATACAAGGATATAGAAGGATATAGCTAGAAATATGAGTCTTGCAAAGGAGTGACAGTAGAGAGTAACCACATTTTCCTGCTTTAAAAGGAAAGTGACTAGGTGGGGCTCCACATCCTTTCTGCTATCTTCATGAATGTGGAAAGTCAATTCAAAATAAATCAAGTCAATGTCACCTAGAATTTATCATTTCTCCCCCATAAGTTCAATATGCTTAATGAACGGTTATTTATCTTTAAAAGAGTCTCCAAGAAAGGCATAAAGCCTATGCCTGTACATTATAAGCATGCAATAAAATGTCTTCCAAAAGTCCCCCGTGGCTCAGTGTTAATGGTGGTGATGATGGAACATTTATTTTGATAAGCATATCCCTATAATTGTGTGTGCTTGTACAGGCTATACTCAAGTTTGTGTGCTGAATATCCGAGTTTGAAGACACAGAGATAAAAAAGCCCTTGACCATTGTTCCAGGAAAACCAGCCTCCTATTGCCTCTGCTCTTGCCCCTCCTCAAGTCCAAGTCATTGTCGCTGTCTTCAAAGACCCAAGAAGTCCCACAGAAACCAATTTAACTTGGTTAACTGACATTTATACCAGTAAAGACTTATTTGGACACAAAACACTTTGTTTTATGTTTGCAACCATTAACCTCCCAAAGATTAGAATTCAAGAAAATACACTTTGGAAAATGCTCACCAGGATGGGCAATTCCTTTTCTAGAATGTTTCACTTGTCATCAGTTTCCTCTCACAAATCTCAGAAGAAAACATGCTTCAGCTCCGACAAAGTTTTCTTTGCTCCCTCTGACGTTCCTTTGCTCTTTGCTTTTCTCCTGGAAGCATTCAGAGTAGCATTTCCATGAATGGCATTCTACAGAATTGAATCTCATACTGAAAACTGAAATACTATATATATATAGTATATATAGCCACAGGTACACACTCGCATGCACATAAAGACCAACATATTATTGTTATTATTATTGGCTCCATTTCTTTCCACTGTTCCAATCTCTGACACGCCTATGGAGGTTTTCATGGGCACCATTCCATCACATGGGGTTTTTAAACAGAGAAAACTCAGTGGGGTGTGGAAATGTTCCCCAGAGATGTGGTTAAGGCTGCAAATTGAGCCCCATATGAACACACAGACTAACAACAAGGTGGTATGGCAGCAGGCTCTGAGTCTGCCTATGTGTACTTATAAAGAGAAAGGGGCAGTTGGTATATAATGAGCTGGATTGATAAGTCTATAGCTTTTTTTCATGCCACTGTGATTCATGAGCCTCTACTGTAATTATTAAGTGATTGCATAATCATTATTACCATGTATGAAACATATGTGATAGCATCAGGTAGACACCATAAAACAACAGAATGTCAACAAGCACAAATATTTTTGTGTATTGCAAAGCATAGCACAAAACGTGAAGTGGTGTTTTTTCTTTCAAAGGATGCCAGCAAGTATAAAACATAAGATTCACATCAGATAAACAATCAGATAAGGAACAATACATCAGGATAAAAGAAACTGCACAAAACAGGAACCCAAATTCCAGTTTTTAAGGGAACATATTGAGTTTTGTTTCATTCTGAGTCAGAATGAAAATATTATTTAGGTGTGAAAATAATAATTTAGTCTAAGAAAGAAGTACATTTGATGGAAAAAACCTTTAGTTGATATAGATAGAGGACAGGGAGAATCGGGTCAATGAGAAATGGCAGGCATCAATTGGAGCAGTGATTTTCGAGCTTTTGCATCTCATAGCACACATAACTAATTACTAAAATTCTGAGGCAAACCATAAAAATAGATCCAATTTTGATTTATTCACATGGGATGGCTATTTTTGTGTGGGCTTTTGTCATTTTTTTATTTAATAACCTAAGGGAAAAGGTCAGTGCCCCGACTAAATAGTCAAGTATTACACGTTTTAATTTTTTTTTATTTTTTTGTGTGGCACACCAATTGAAAATCATTATATTAGAGAACAAGGTATGGATCCCATTACTGCCACCATAGTTGACCTTCCTAAGGGTCAAGGTAAATGAAAATGAAAGAAGAGTGTAATCTCATTAAGGAAGCAAGATATAGAAAAAAGAGACATGTACTTCTATGGTCAAATATAGAACTGATGGAACATCAAGCAATCAGAACTTGAGAAGCCAATGTTTTGGGGAATACATTTTGACTTGTGCTGGGTAGTGAGAAGAAATACAGGCTGGACATTAGGAGACCTGAGTTTTAAACCACTCAGGGTATATTAACTCCTGTAATGATCTACTTCAAATATGAGTGGATTAGCATAATAAAAGTTTATTTCTCATTCATATCACAGACCAACATGGTGAGCAGTGAATTCTGCATCACCAGGGCACTCAGGGACCTGAGTTCCTTGCTTCTACTGGAGCCACAACTCCTATGGTCTCAGAGTCTTCTTCATCTGACAAAAGGAGAAACAAGAGTGTGAAGGGTTGCACGTGAGGCTTTGAGGGCCTGGTACCTGGAAGTTGCACATATTACTTCCACCATCATTCCACTGGCCAGAACCCCATCATACAGTCTCACCTATTTGCAAGAGAAGCTGGGACATGTAGTCTTCCTATGTGTCAAGGAGGAAAATGAAGTGGGTTCATTTGCCACATACATATACAAGTGAAGCTTTTTTGTCTCACTTTTTGTTATCAGTGGTCAGATCTCAAATCAAACAGAATTGGCAGATTCTCCCATTGACTAGCTATATGGCTTTGGGCCATCTACATAAACTTCTTGAGTCTCATTTTTTTGTTGTGTTTAAATTGGATAGAGTATTACTGAAAATTAAGCAATATGAATTATATGAAGAATTTAGCAGAATTTCTGGTATAGAATAAGCACTCATTAAAAGTTATCTATATTGTAAGATTTATTTCAGGTCTAAAGTTTAAGATTTTATTTTTATTAAAGTAATTATTGGCAAGGCATCCCATAGTCATTGTCATCAGAGAAGAAATAGATTCCAGGGTTGGCAAACATTTAACATCTGTGTCACCACTCTCCTCTCCCGTAAACAGGGTAACAATTGCTAATCAATAGCCACGCTTCCCCCTTTAAGTTGGACAAGTGCTCAGAATTATTATCAACTTGGCACTAGATATGGTATGAATGATGCAAACTGTCTGCCACCATGAAGGTAACCTTTATCCTAGTAAGAAATGTGATCAAACGCTCTGGGACTGATTGCACCACACTGATAATAGGTTTACATACAAGAAAGATTTGGATTTCTAAACTGAATTTAGCACTGCCCAGAGTGGAGAAGAATGTGCCATAATATCTAGTTGTATAAAGTCCTGCCAGGGTGCATGGTAAGCCTTCAAAAAGAAAACAGAATGAGGTGACTGAAGCAGATAAAGGGTTTTAATGACCAATTGAATCCCCAAATCAGAAGCTAAATAAAATAAAATCAGGGTTGATGAAGAGTTATTTGATTTGAGTAGTCAGAGGTTTTCAAGTAGATCTCTGAATGCTATTTGTAGGTTGCGACTAGCTCAGGAACCCAAGTTGGAGAGGTGCTGCAATTGCATGTGTTTGCACAAAAGGCAGGTTGAATTCCATTCCCTAGGAGCATAGCCAAAATACAAAGTAAAGAAATTGGCTCATGCTTAGCCAGAAGTTGATGATCAAGGGGAAAAAATTTAATAATAAAGCATCACAAAAAATATACTTAAAACTGTATGGGGAGAACCCCAGAGACCAAAGGTCTATTTTATAATAGCAGCAGAAAAAAAAAAGGAAAAATCCCAAAGAGAAAATCTGCAGGGGCACAGCTGAGTGACAAGAAGTCAGAGGAAATTAATAAGAGGCTAGATACAGTCCTCACAAACCAAAGACTCTGAGTACAGGGAGGAAAATTGCAAACTTTCTGCAAGTTGGAAATGGTGCAGAAAACCCGTGAAAATTAGGGCAAGTGATCTTAACTGAACTTTGCAAAGTGAGGGATATAAATTCCATTTTAGATTAGGACAGGCCTGCAACCGAACAGTCTGTGAGTCATGGGGAGAAGTATCCCTTGTATAGTGGCTTTGCTAGGCCTTGATGTTTCATCTCTAGTTCTTCCTTTAACCCTAAAATCTTTTTTTCCACTCTAGTAATCCTTATGGACTGCCACCCTGCTCTCTTCCATGCTACTCAAATGGAGGAGAGGAATACAATGCCAGGAGTCAGACAGCCCAGGGTTCAAATCTTAACTCTAGTGCTTAATTGCTCCTTACAATCACTGTTTCCTCTCTTGCTAAGAGGGAATAATAATAAGTCTCTCTAAGGCTATTAGGAGAACAAAGTAGGAAAAGACATACATAGTCTCTAGCACTGTGTCTCATACTGAGAGATTCTTAATAAAAATTAGCTGTTGTTATTTTTAAAAATTCCACTTTACAGTTCTGTAGACCAGTGCCCTAATTTATTTATTTATTGTTTGCTTTGAACAGCATTAAAAAGAAATAAATTGGAAAGTCTGTTTTTGACCCTGAGAGAATACTAACCCTCCCAACCTAAGTAACTAGGAAATTGGACAAAATATGTAAATAATTGCTTTCCAACACTGGACCACAGGATACACAGGATTGTGATGCTTAATAAAGGAAAACAACAGCGGCGAGACATCACTACAGAAGCTGCAGATATCAAGAGAATAAAAGACTAATCAGGGAGCATTTTAGACAAATTTATGCCAATAAAGTTGACATGCTAGATAAAATGGATACATTCTTTGGAAGGCACAAATTACAAAACAGACTTAAGAAGGAATAGAAAATTTTAATAATCCTAAATCAATTGCATTCATTTATAAAACTTTTCTCCAAAAAAATTAAAACCCAGACCTTGAAGTCTTCACTGATAAAGTCTACCAAACATTTAAGGCAAACATAACACCAATCCTAGGACATTACAAGAAAGAGAAACTACAGAATAGTATTCCTTATGAATATAGGTGAAAAAATTCCTCAACGAAGTATTAACATCAAAGCCTGTTATATAAAAGTAATAACACACAATGATCAAGTAGGAATGCAAGTTTGGTTCCTCTTCTTATAAGGACATCAGTAGTATTGGAATAGGGCCCACATATATGACCTCATTTTTACTTAATTACCTCTTAAAGACCTCATCTTCAAACAGGATCATATTCTGAGGTGCTTAGGGTTAGGAACTCTATATGAACTTTGAGGTAGTCAATTCAGTCCATATAATGACCATTGGTTCTGTATGCCTTTGTTCAACAGTGCAACCGATTCAAACACTACCCAGTTTCAAAGACCACGTTAGCCACTACCTCTGTCTTATAGTTTTTCCATATGGGCAAACCAGATAGGCTCACTCACTATTCTGAGCCACTGTAACATTTGGTTTGTAAATCTGTCAGTATATGAATCATAGTCAATATGCGTTAGAGCTACTAGGGAGCTTTTCTTCTCTCCTCTCCAATATTATAAATCTCTGCAGTTGGAGAACATGTTATTTTCATTATTGTGACTCCCTTGACTACCAGCATTGTTCCAGTGCAAAACAAACAAACAAAAACAAACAAAAAACAACAACAACAACAAAAAACACACTTGTGGTTGGATATGGTGCTTCTTAGGTCGACCTTCAAGATAGGACTTTATGAGCCCAGAAACTCCTTCTTGCCTCCCTTCTCCTCACCTCCTGATCTACTTCATTAGTTCACTTACAGCACTGATTCTAAATCAAGTACAGCATCTTGATAAGTGTAGTGATATTTTGGGGCTTTTTTTCAGCCTAGACTTTCATTCTGAGAGAGCATGAGGAATATGGGAAGTTGGGGCAGGGAAGAAGGAGAAAGAAATATAAGTATTTATTGAAGACATTACAGGACAGAACTTCCAGAAACATTTTGTTTATTTGATCCTTATGGCAATGCTGTATTTTCTACATTTTACAAAAGAGAAACCTGAGGCTCTGAGAAATTAAGTGACATGTAGTTCTTGGTAGTTAGTGGCACAATCAAATTCTAATGCATACCCAGCCTGTCTCCAGTACTTGACCACAACCTCTTTCAACCATGCCCCACTCAGTTGTAGCCTGGGTAGATCTGATCATAACGCAGTATATGGTGTTTATGAGGTGGGAGGCACTGTTCCAAGTACCTTGGGTACAATAATTCATTTAATCTGAATAACAACTCAGTGAGGTAGGCCCAATATTTTATCACCATTTTGCATATGAGGAAACAAAGGCACAGAGATGTTAAGTAACTTGCCCAATACCACTAACAAGTAAAAAGTCCAGAACTTGATCCAAGCTGACTGCATCCAGAGTTGTAGCCCTAAACTACTCTATCATATGGTATCATGTCACGAGTTGTCAACTTCACATGTGTCCCAGCTCACCCTAGTTTCACATTCCTACTTGCAATTCCTGATTAACAGCCACTCTGGAGACCAGCCAGACATAGACCCACAAGTCAAGTTAAACTCTTCCCAGTTCATATTTCTTACTCAAACTTTTCATAGTTCAGGTAACTACTAAAATAATGGATACCAGACTCTTGCTTTTTACCTTTTGAAAAATACACATTTCCCAGTCCACATGCCAGCACACAGATCATCTCAGCCCAAGCTGGGATGAGAATTGGTTTTCTTTCTTTCTTTTTAATAAAAAGTTCATTTCATACATCTAGTTGATCTCCATGGGTTGCTTTTAGTTTTTGACTTCACTTTTTTTGAATTGGGAAAATATAAATTGGGATTTTTGTCCCAAAGCATATCAATTGTTTACACAGTATTTCTGAAGACACTTTTCCCAGGTGCTGCTAACAGGCAAGAATGTTTTCTTCAAATTTTTTACCTGTTGTGAGTCCCTTCTCCCTTATATTTGTTAACTTTGAAGAAGAAAATTGCATTTTACCAGGAAGCAATGGGAAATGGGCTCTAAGCACCATGTCTCCCCTTCTGGCTAAGAGGAGAATTTTTTCAAAGACTCCCTTTGCTCATTTTCCCCCTATGGAGATGGCATAATTGATCCAATTGGTAAATTTGGAAAGAATAGCTGGGTCAAATTCTGTTCCTCTTTCATGTCATCTTGAACTGCCTTCATGGGTAAGAGAGGGAGCTAATCTAAAAGTTGTGCACTGGTTCATATCTCCAAAGGCACTCTCCCCACAGGACTTCAAAGTGAATTTGGATTTAATAATAACATAATAAGAAGTATGTAATTATTTCTTCTTCTTGGGAGAAAGTTCTCTTGGGCCTGAGGAACTCCATGACGGGAATCAGTGGTAATGGACATGGCTTCATAAAACCAAAATGTCTGCTCACACGATTTCATGGAGGCCAAAGTACTAAGCAGAGTTCACAGCTATTGAAGCTGCCACCACCCAACCATTGTTAAGAAGGTACAAAGATCTCAAGTCACCTTCTCTGACCATTAAGCCAATATAAATACCAATGCTTATGTCCCATACATGGGAAATGCAGGTGCAAAATTAAGCTCTTGTGGGATCATTTCTGCCCATCATGTTTAAGTTCAAGGATTGTGACTGTGAGACAACTGGCTTTCACCTAGTCGACACCCTTTGTGAGGCTAAAACTTCTTAAAGACCATTACATTTCTGGTACCATCTTTGCCAATACTAATTGAGGAAATGCAGAAGGTCTGCAATATGTTGGGTTTTCTTTTCTATTCAAGTTTTGAACAATTTTAGAAAATAAGAGTTAGAGGATGAAAATACTGACAGAGACTAAGTTGGAGTGAATAGCCAGTCTGGAAGCCAAGTGAACTTAAGCAACTACTGAATTTCAGAATTAAACAGACTTATCTACCTGGTCACATCAGTGCTGGACCAGCAGGCTGCTCTGTCCCCTGTCCTGTAGAAGCAGCAGAGGAGCCTCATTAAAAATGTTCCTTGCAGGTAGCTCCCCTCCAGAGGAAGAGCGAGAGCTAGGATGAGCAATGCTCAATTGCTATTCTTTCCCAAGGGAAAGGTGAAAAATCAGAGAAAAATTCACTGCCTCATGGGAACCAAGAGTTGGAAAGTGGTGTTTCCATCTACCGAAGTCCAGTAGAGCCTAATTTCTTTATTTCCCATTTTAGATCAATCTATAAAGTAATTTATTGTGAGTTATGCCCAGGAGCTTGCTTCTTACAGTTTAATTTTTTGCAACTCTTCTAATTTTATAGTACAGGGATTCAGCACCAGGACTGTCGCAAGATGAGGTCTTGCCTTTGCATGGCTTAACTCAAACAACATGTACATCATTTTCTGTTGTTAACACTTCAGTGTAGACCATTTCAGATTGCAATGTCAAAAAACATGAGGTTCTCCTTTTCATGGGTTGGGCAACCACAATTTTTTAAATAGCCTTCAAATCCAGGGATATGCATAACTAAGCAAGAACATCACTTTTGTCATTTGTCAGCTGGGAGGAGATTTCAAAAATCATCTTGTTCCCCCTCCTATTCATCTATATTTCCCAGGTTTTTTCACATATACTCATCTCTCCTTCAGTAATCATATATTCTCCCACCTTCTCAACCTCACAAGTTTCGTCCACAACAAGTAGATGTATTCTATTTTTAATATATGTACTTTCATTTTTGATAAGATAAAATAAGCTATAGATTTTTTTAAATGCAATTGCTACAGTGAGCTTACCTTCAGTGGAGTGTGTCTGCAGAGCTGTGAAACAATGGAATGATGAGTCAATGACAGGTAGGACCATTAGTTGATGTCCATCTGGGGCCCTCAACCATCACTCATGACACCTGCCATGGTATTTGCTGAGCTGATTTTCCAACATTGTGAAGGTTAACCAATTTGATTGCTTAAATTTTATTCCTAAGTTGTTGTGGGGTTGTTTTTTTTCCATCAGTGGTGCTTGGGGAGAAGATTAATGCATAAAAATTTAAATTTCATAAAGCATGCCAATTTTCCTCAAGTTATTAGAGACTTTGAAAGGATATTTTTAAAAACTTTTTTTTACAAGATATTAACTCTCAGTAAATGTTTATCTTTAATTTTGACCTGAAACTAAGTTTGAGAAATTGTAGTCCACATGGATTTTGTTTTTACAAAACTCATCAAGAAGGCTTACAGAAATCCGTGCTGATTTAAAAAAAACCAAATGATAAAATTGCTACTTCAACTCTGAGAAAGTCTGGAGTGTTTTATTTATTATGACCCCATTTACTGACAAATCTCCAATTGGTTAAAATCTAATTTAAGTAAATGCAGAATTTGTTACATGTCCTAAACCTTAAAAAGGAAGATAAAGGAAGAAAGGAGAGAGAAAGGAAGAAAAGGGAGAGAAGGGAAGGGTAGAAAAGGGAATGGAAGGGACAAAAGAGTGAGAGAAAGAAAGTGTGGAGGAAGGTCTATGGCAAGCATGTCAAACTCATGGCCCACGGGCCGCATACTTCCTTTATTTGATCCGTGCTAGCCTTTGAGTTTGATTGCTCTAGACTACAGACTCTCTGAATAGCATTCACAACAAATTACACTTAACTTGAAAAACCCAGTGTTACAGACAATGACTGCTCCAGAAGTAGAAAATTCATGTATCATTTAAGGCAGCACATGCCCAACGAATCTTCACATGCCCAACCCCCAGTTGACCCTTAAACTATGTGGGTTTGAACTCTGCAGGTCAAATACAAATAATTCGCGAATTAAACGGACATGCACAGCTCAAACCATGTTGTTCAAGGGTCAACTGTACTAGAATAAGGTTAGGGAAGGTCACTGAGCTGGAGTTCTTTGTAAATGCCTAGATGATATCTCACAATTAGGTGGCCTCTCCATAGGGTATCAGTCTAGACATCACCAACCATTGTAGTGCTTCCCTCTCCATCTCCCTACCTTCTCTGTTGAACCCTCACCTCTGCCCTCCTTCACCCCCAAGGAAAACAAGCCCTGCAGATTAGAACAAGTACAAATTAGGCCTTATAGCCTCCACCTGCCTCTCTGATGCTCTCCAGGCCTTTGTTTTTCTTTCAATGACCCCCTACCCTAACACATTTCACAATTCCCTTATGCCAAGCCTGGAGGTCAGACAGGAAAGGATTCTTTTCAATGAGACCTTGGACTTGTCTTGCTTCACCAGGGGCCTTCAGCATGTAGCCTGCATGAGTAGGCCTGGTGCAGTGGAATCAGCTCAGCCCCAGAGAAATTTGAGCCCAAATCCTACCTCTTGATTTTACGAGCTGTATAGTCGGTCCATACTGCAGTCAGAGTTTTCTCTCGAAGATGCAATTTTGACTCGGTTCCTGCCCTCCTTAGAACTCTTTAGTGGCTCACGATTACTTGTTACACAAAGGCCAAATCTTCATTCTGGCTTGCAGGTTCTGCAGATTCTGGGCCCCTACTCCTCCTTGAGCTCCTTCTTATACCATTCTCTCCTTGACATGGCTAACATCTGCTCTATATCTTCATCCATGCTTATATTCCCTCTGCCTGTGACACCTTACACTTTCCCTTCACATGATCATTTTTGCTGTTTTTATCTTTCTTTCCTTGGCTTAGGTGCCACTTCCTCCTGGAGTCTTCTCTCAGGCCCACCTCTGGGTCATGTGCCTTCTCCCCATGAGCTTCCAATGCACCCTTGCACTGTCCTCACCAATGGCTCACCACCCTGTATTATAATTGCCTACTTACATATTTGCATCCCTCCATAGATTGTAAGTCCTATAGGGCTGGATCAAGTTTATCTTGTTTATTTTATAACCAGTACCTGCACCTAGTAGGTACTCAATAAACAGTAACTCTCTGGTTATTATCATCACTGTAGCGTTGGGTTAAGTGGGCTACTTTGGATGAGGCTGAAAACCTAGCAACAACTTCTATCAGAAAAATCGAACAGACAGACTTGCAAAGGCAAAGTTTTCTTAAGTCAGGGTTCCCTCGAGGTCTGCATGGAAGTGATTTTAGCTAGTGAGCAGGGACAATGGCCTGAACCCAGAGTCAGTGCTTCCTGGCTTCCTGTGCATTACAATCACCTGGGAGAGCTTTAAAACTTACTGATGCGTAGGTCCTACCTGCAGGGGTTCCTGTTTAATTGTTCTGGAGTGCAGCCTGGGATGAGAATCTTTGCAATCTCTCCAGGTCTATTAGTTCCCTGGAACTGCCACAACAAATTACCACAAATTGGGTAGTTTAAAGGGACATAAATATATTCTCTCAGAGTTCTGGAGGCCAGACGTCTGAAATTAAATTGTGGGAGGTACTAGGGTGGAATCTTTCCTTACCTCTCCAGCTTCTGGTGGGTGTAACGTTCCTTGGTATCTTGGCTGGTGGCCCTATCACTCCAATCTCTGCCTCCATCATCTCATCACCTTCTCCTCTGTGTGCCTGTTCTCCTCCATGTGGCTCTTAAAAGGACTCTTGTCATTGGATTTAGGGCCCACTTGGATAAACCAGCACGATCTATGTCAAGACCTTAACTTAATTGCACCTGCAAAGTCTTTGGTCCAAGTCAGGTCACATTCACAGGTTCTAGGAATAAGGATATGGACTTATCTTTCAGAGGGACCAACATTCAACCCCAAACACCAGTAATTTGGATTTACGGCCACTCTCTAAATAACATGCACACATTTATAGGTGAGCTCACACAACTGTGCCCAGGCTTGAGTGGGAATGGACCACTTCATTAGCCAGGTGAGAATGATCATTTTGGGGCATTCTTTATCCTGATGAGAGAAGAATAAAAGGTTAAGGATGAATGGTGAAGAAGTGCCAGGAAAGTGAAAAAGAGGAAATGCAAAGCAAAGATTTGACAACTAACTTCTCTCTGTTCTTTGTTCTTCGGTATTCTCTCCTTCAGAATTATTTTTCTTTCTATACTTGAATCTCTAATATCAAGACTTTCCTTATCTTTTTTCTTTCTTCTTTCTTAGTTGAAGCATTCTGCCTTAGACTGAATATGTAGTCCTGTCATCTCATATTGTTTTTCTCCGACAACCATGCCCTTCATTGGGGTCAAACTTTTAGGCAAAGCCATGGAAAGGTTTTGGGTATGTTTTTTGAGTGATCAAGATATTCATAATTATGATCAAGGAAAGGCTGCTCCTCTTTGAGACTGGCTGAGGGCGGAAAGTCAGGTGTATTTCTAGATTTCATTGAAACCAGAGCTGCCTCCTGCTGAGTTTGAATCCTTTAAACACTAAAAAATGGAGAAAGACATGGAATGTGTAATTCTCATGAAATTAGAGCGTCTTCCTGCTTCTCTGTTCGCTGTTTACTTTTTGAAAGTCATTTTACTTTTAGCTCTTATCAGATATAACTTTGAAAGTCTAACAGTGATTATCACATTCTGGAAAGAGATCAAGAGGGTTGGGACAGAATGCCCGCCTGCGTTTAGATTGTTCCTCCCTGCCATCTTTTGGGAACCAAACATCATTAGGAGTTCTAATAATTACAGCACAAATAGTACTTTTGTGGTAGCCCTTCAGCAACCTCCTTGATGGGAAATGTCTCGTCCTTACTTAGAATAACATAATAATGTGAATTTTGAATGAGGCGGCAAGAATGTGGGTTTTGTTTGGCCTGAAAAAAATAGACGCTGCTTTTTTTTTTTTTTAAGCGGAGGAATGAAAGGCTGTTGGATGCTGTTTAGATAAGATGTAGGAGGGAGAATATACTCATTAATGCATTGTGCAGTCTGTCCAGCATGTGGGCTAATACCCCCTGACTGCTGGCACCAAATCGCTCCTATTTTTTCTTTTTTTTTTTTTTAGAGAGAAAAAGAAAATATCCATTCTGCCTATTTTAACTTTATTGTCTCATTCTTATTCTAATCCCCCAATAAAAAGGGCAAAGTCCTTTCTGCTGATTCAAGACTTTTTGCAATTTGGAGAAAAACCCCATTCTCCCTGCCCCCCCGCCCCCCATTTCAGATGAGATGATGAGCAATCCTGGTAGACTAATTTAGGTAACTTTTCAGGTGTTCTTACTGGAATGAGAATTGCCAAAGAAATGCGAAAAATGCTAGCACTTATCAGAAATGCAAATGTGGCATTTGTTCAGCTTAATGTGAATACCCTTGCCCAGGCAACAACAGAAGAGACAATTAGAATGCAGTCATGGTTCCAAAAATTCACCCTTTCTTCCAACTAATATGACATTCTTTCAAAAAGAAAAGAAAAAAGGGGGAGATATATGTGGTTTTGCTTCAGTTACCAACACAAAAGTGCCAATTGGGTATGGGTTTTATTTTAACTAAAAAAAAAAAAAAAAATCTGTTATTGTGCAAGTATCGTCAGAACAAAGTAGCAATAAAGGAATTTTATGTCTGTACTGCCTTCATTACGGCTGGGTTTTAAGAGCAGTGGAACACAGGTCACCCCGTGTTAGGAGTGACTGTGGGTGTTAATTTCCACTGAGGACTGCTATGTTTATTGCCCATCATTTTTTCAATGATTTTATGCCATCTTTTGGGAGAATAAAATAACTCTGTAGCAGGCATGCATGTAAATAAATTAAGCATTAAGAACCAGTAACTTGTAATCATCTTTCTTTGAGAATGTACTAAAATAGTTGCAATCAGTGAAATGGACGAGAAATTGCATTAAATTGCCTTTGCCCATTACAAAGCATTCCAGCTAAAACAAGACTCAGGGTGTCAGGGATGTCTGAAGGGAGAGAAGAATGCAGTTGTCTTCTGGGTGTGTTTTGGACTACAAAAGCACGCTGGGCAAATAATGTATGGGTCACTTAACCTTCCCAAGTGAAAGTATCTATTATTGATGAACAAACAACAATGAATGAACTCTTCAGCCTTGTATTAACATTTGCCTCATTTAAGCATCTGAGTCTCCTAGGCCTGAGAACCAAGGCAAATATAAAACCAATTGTGCCCTTGTATCACAATGCCTCTTTCCACAATGACCATTTTAATTATTCAGAGGCTCCTTTTAAAAATTAAGATTGATTGGGAATAAGAGGAGAGAGTTTGATGCAGAGATGTGGGATTTTTTTTTCTTTTTTAGAAGGAAAATGGAAACTGTGTAGTATAGGGAAGCATTTTCTTCACTTTTACTGAATTCAAGGTTGGACCTCAATAGTGGAGATTGTCTAGCTAGCATCTTTTCTGAAGTAAGAAGTATGGTGCCCTCCCAACTTTTTCCAATTTTTAGTTGAATAGGGGTAAATTTGACCTCCCTGGATGTGTGCTTTAGTCAAGAGATATCTTGAGCCCATCATCTTAATTTTTAATGCATGTGAGCCACTTTATTTGGGGGAAAATCTCAAAGCAGAAGAAAAAATATATGTTTCAATCATCGCCAGACTGTGATTCAAATTCTGAACAAGCTTTTTGTCTTTAGGTTTTTGTGGTATATATTTTTTTTATCCTGTCTGAGCCTTTTTTTTCTTAGAGATAAATTGAACGTATTACACTCATGTCATGCTAATCTTCTGGTACAATGTCTAGCATAGTATTTGCACAATTGATGGATGCTGAAGATGGTAGTCTCATAATTCAGGAAACTGTCAGTCAAACTGCTGTTCTTGAAACAGTGCAGCTGACGTACAGCTAATGTTTACTGAGCTTCTACGATAGATGCTTTCATGTATGTCATCTCATTTATTTCTTACAACATTCAAAGTATTCTGCATAATTCCCATTTTGCAGTCAGAAAAAATGAAGTTTAGGAAGTGGATGACTTGCTTAGAGACAGAGTAACTACCAGTTGCCAGGCTGGAACTTGGAACCAGGTCTTCTCATTTCAGGCTGAGACCCTTTCTCCTACCAGCGTTCCCTCTGCCACGTGTGTCAGCAAAGTTAGGAAGGCTGAACATAAGATTTGAAAAATGAAGACTTATTTATGGCTGACACTATGATTTACTCAGTAATTTATGATATCAGTCAGAGCATATAGATTTCTTTGGATATAAATAACAGAAATCCAAATTGCACTGGAGAATTGTGAAGAATCCGAAAGAGATTTTTATACAAAAAGGAATATTGTACAGAATCCAAAACAGAGAATTTGTTGACCCTAAAAATGAAATAGTTCAGGAGAAGCTGGTTGCAGGCAGAGGTGGATTCAGGGACCCAAGCAAGTTCAATGGCTCTTGGTTGTGTTTCATCCCTCTTGACCGTTGGCTCCACCTCTTGCAGATTCTCCTCTACCTGGTGGCAATATGGCAGCCAGCACATCCAAGGTAATAGCTCCACAATGGAAGTAAATAGCCTCTCTTCCCAACAGGAAAAAGTTTCCATCATGAAGTCTCATTCAGCACTTTGGGTCTCATGCCCTTCCCTGAACCAAGCACTCTAAACAGGTTAGCTGGCCAGCACAGGTTCATACACATACTCTGGAATTAGCGGTAGACTTCAGTTGGCCCAAATCGGGTAAGCGGAGATGGTGGAGAGATTGCCCAAGGAAAGTTTCTAATTAATGGGAGTGAACCAAGTGATGGTTACTCTCTTGGAAAGAAAACTGAGAACCAAGTCTCTCATCGACAAGCTATGTGATCTGAACCATCTCAGTGTCTGTTAAGAATTAGGGCTCTTGTGCCAGACAGACTGGATGAATTCTGGCTCTACCATTTTTTAGCTGTGTGACTGAGCAGGATACATTATCTCTCTATACCTCTGTTTCCTCATCTGGAAAATGACACAACTCATAGTTTTAAGGAAAATACTAAATAGGTTAAACCATGTACATATACATAGCGTTAGAAAAAGGATTGGCATCTAGTAAGTGCTCATTAAATGTTATCTGCTGGTCAATATTTTTATTTTTTATTTTTAAAAGTTTCTTTATTGCTTAAGGTATTACATATGTGTTCTTATCCCCCCATTACCCCCCAACCCCCCTACTTATGCCTTCACACCCCTGTTGTCTGTGTCCATTGGTTAGGCTTATATGCATGCATCTACACAATGGAATACTATGCTGCAGTAAAAAAGAAGGAATTCTTACCATTTGCAACAGCATGGATGGAACTGGAGAGCATTATGCTAAGTTAAATAGCTAATATTTTTAAATTATTATGGCTCAGTTTCCTCAAATTTGACCCAGGACTTTGCTTTCATTGACTAACACACCCAATGAACACGAGAACATACATATGATGACATGCTGAAAACATGGAAGGCATTCTCAACTGTAATTGCATTTACAGGAACATGATGCTGCTCCCTCATGGTACCTTTTTCAAATAAAATTTGTCTGACCATACCTTTGAAGGGACCTTATTAGAGTCATACCATACTTGCCATTTTCCTGTGAGCTTCTCAGCACAACTTTGCCGATGATTGCTTGGTTTTTACTCTGAGTGAGAAAAGGGGAGTCATTGCAGGTCAATGTCCTCTACTCAAACCTTCTAGTAACATCCTCTTTTATCAGAATAGTCTAACCTCAGCATAGCCTAACAACCCTATATAGTGTGGCCTCCTAACTTCTTGTCTGATTGCCTCACATTCTACTCTCATTGGCTTCATCTACATTGGCCTCCTAGATCTTTCTGAAATGTGAACATGCTCTTTATATTACAGCCTCAGGGTCTTTTGTATATACTTTTAACTATTCCTGGCCCACTTCAGTTAAGGTATCTGGGCAAATGTCACCTTGTCTATGAAGTATTTTCTAATCTACTAGACACAAAATAACCTCTCCTGATGATTTCTATCTATTGAATCCTGCAATAGTTTTATATAAGCTCTCATCTTCACTTGCTATTTTATAGATTTACTAGAGGCTCAATGCACGAAATTCATGCAAGGGGCTTGGCCCTCGCAGCCCTGGCTTTGTCCGGAGTGGTCGTCCGGAAGGACGTCCAGTCTAATTAGCATATTATGCTTTTATTATTATAGATGCATTCACTCATGTATAATCTGTTTCCACTAACTAGAATGAAGCTCCTTGAAAAAAGGACTATTGTCTTTGTTGTTTATGGCTATGTCCCCGTACCTAAAGAGAATGACTATAGTACCAGATATTCAATAAATATCTGCAGAATGAATGAAATAAGAAATATAAAAGTCCCTGGTGCAAAGCTTGGAACATAATCAGTATTCAGTAACTGTTTGTTTAAAAATACATTTTCAGCTAATCCCTCAGTGAAATTTAGTTGATAGTTATTAAAAGTTACTTGAAATACTATCCAGCAGTTGTACTCTTAGGTATTTACACAACTGATTTTAAAATTATATCAACATAAAAATTTGCAAGTGAGTATTTATAGCAACTTTATTCATAAGTGCTCAAAGCTGGAAGAAACCAGAATGGCTTTCAATATATAGGTGAATGGATAAATTGTGGTACATCCAAATGATTGAATGTTATCAAGCAACAAAAGAAATGAGCTACCAATCCACAAAAAAAGATATGGATGAATCTTAAACGCATACTGCTAATTGAAAGGAGCCAGTTTTAAAAATCTACAACTATATGGCATTGTGGCATTGTGGCAAAGGCCAAAATCTAGTAATGGTAAAATTATATATATATATATATATATATATATATATATATCAGTGTTTGCCAGGGATTCAGGGAAAAAGGGAAGGAGAGTTGAATAGGTGAAGCATGGGGGATTTTTTAGGGTGGTGAAACTATTATGTAAAATACTGTAGTTTGGAATACATGGTATTATATATTCAAACCCTATTGAATTTTACAGCATAAAGAATGAACCTTAATTTTTGCAAATTATTTAAAAGTCATTAGGAAGTCAGGATGGAAAGCATTTGTCACAAAACAATCTAACTGTAAGTAATCTCACTGGAAGGGGTGGGGGAAAGGTGACAACCAAAGTAACTTTGGAAATGAGTGGAATGTAAAATTTAGGACAGAAGAAATTGTAGATGAGCACTGTAATCTGGCTGATAAAGTTGTATTCCACAAGGCTATCAGTTAGCAATTCTGATATTACTATCAGAATTGAACTGAACTGGACTGGAAATGAACAATTAAGTAAATAGATGGTGGATGATAGAAGCCAAGTTTATCACTGGTGAGGTGGAAGAGATTAGGATAATCCATGATGCAATAAATCAGATTTGGAAACATCATTATAAAATCATATTTAACTTAATATAGATATGACATATGGTTACATATAGAACTATTTATAGATATGTCTATATCTGTAAATATATGAACACATATATTTTCTTGCTCTCCCAGCCTAGAGATGCTAGAAGCAATAATACCCCAGGAGCAATGAGCACATCCAGTGGCCAGATGTTGGTTTCTAATATCATTCTCCACTAAAAAGAACAAAAGCTCCTTGAGGAAAAGAAGAATAGGACAAGAGCTATCCAGGATGAGCCTGGAACATCTTATAGTACCAGAAAGTCAGTGCTAAAATAAAACAATAAAGCAACAACAATAAGAAAATAACCCAACACTGATAGGGGTATATCCAAAGAACACGAGGACCAACTGAAAGACATCCCAAGTTACCAACACTGGAATAATTTGAGCAACAAAATAAAATAGTATTATATTATAACCTTAAATATTAAATAAATACCCATGAGTCATGTTTATATAAATCAAGGATTGAATAAATAAATACATAAATAACAGAGAATAGGCAAATTTCCCAGCAGGAGAATTCCAAAGAATTTTAGATATTTCACCCTCAAGAATAGGAACATAACTCTCAAATCCTTAAAAGCAGCTGCACACAGTGGAGAAACCTGACAAACAGGACCTCAGCCAGGTGATCAAGGTCAACAACCTCAGTGATAAATCATGTTAATAATATGTACCCTTGAAGTGATATGATGAAAACAGCACTTCTCCTCTTTGGTCTTCCTCCCTCACACTCTTAACCACAGACTAATTATGAGAAAAAAAACTTCAGACCAATCCCAAGAGAGGGATATTCTACAAAATAACTGACCAATATTCCTCAAACTGTCAAGGTCATCAAAATTAAGGCTAGACTGAGAGACTGTCATAGCCAAGAGAAGCCTACAGAGACATGATGATTAAATGTGATGTGGAATTCTGTGTGGGATCCTGGAACAGAAAAAGAACATTAGGTAAAAATTAAGAAAATCTGAATAATGTATGCAATTTGGCTATTACTCATGTATCACTATAATTTCATTAATTGTTAAAAATCTATATATATAAAAGCCTAAGCAACCATCGCAACCGAACAGACTACCGAATAGGCTGTATGGGGTGACCAGGCCGGCAGGGGGTTAGTGAGGGACAACCAATTGACTGAGCAGTGGGCTGCATGGGGCGACCAGGCTGGTGGGGGGCGTTAGCGAGAGATGACCAAACAACTGAGCAGCAGGCTTCAAAGATGGCAGTGCCCACAGCCAATAAAGAGGGAATATGCTAATTGACTGCCATGCCCTCAAAGATGGTGGCACTCACAGCCACAAGATGGCTGGCAGGGGAGGGCAGTTGTGGGTGATCAGGCCAGTAGGGAAGGACTATTAGGGGTGACCAGGCCAGCAGGGAAGGGCAGTTGGGGAGGACCAGGCCAGTAGGGGAAGGTAGTTGGGAGCGATTGGGCCAGCAGGGGAGCAGTTAGGCATTGATCAGGTTGGCAGGGGAGTGGTTAGGGGGTGATCAGGCTTGAAGGCAGAAGTGGTTAGGGACAATCAGTCAGGCAGGCAGGTGAGCAGTTGGGAGCCAGCAGTCCCGGATTGTGAGAGGGATGTCTGACTGCCGGCAGCCGGACATCCCTGAGGGGTCCCAGATTGGAAAGGGTGCAGGCTGGGCTGAGGGACAACCCCCTACCCCCATTGCACAAATTTTGTGCACCAGGCCTCTAGTACTAATATAAGATATTAATAGAGGTAAAACTGGGTTTGGGATTTGTGGGCACTCTGTATAATATTTGCATGTTTTTTCTGTAAATCTAAGACTTTTATAAAGTTTACAGATATTAGGGAAAGTTACTGAAGATATAATCCCTGGATAAAGAGCACATCAAATAAGGTGTGGCGAACAGAATAAAGCTACCTAAAGAAGGGGATACAGGTATTCGGGG
Source organism: Myotis nattereri (assembly GCF_964212035.1). Classification (NCBI taxonomy): domain Eukaryota; kingdom Metazoa; phylum Chordata; class Mammalia; order Chiroptera; family Vespertilionidae; genus Myotis; species Myotis nattereri. The sequence continues at coordinate 198,139,230 of NC_138076.1, forward strand.
TCCTCATCTTTAACTTGAAATAATGAATGATTTTATCTACCTTCATTATGCCATTCATCCAATACAGACCTGTGCTGGGAGATGAGGCACAATGGAGAATCATGAAGAGGTATGTTCTCTGTTCTTAAGAATCCGATGAGTGGGGAACACAAACACTACTAAAATGGCCATTTCCAGTGGTAGGAAGTTCCACAAAGCAGAAGTACACAGCACCATGATAACATACAAAGGGATACCTGAGTCCATTGGAGAAGCTAAGAAATGTGTCCCTGTCTCAGTATGAAAATCACAGTCGTAATATATGTGCCACATTGTGAGGAAAGAAGACTCGAGCCATTCACCTCACAAAAGTACTCTTTTGAAATTTCTTAGCTTTATTTTGTCTGTGGCAGTAAGCCTGAATGAACTGACTATTGTGCAAACAACCTTCATTTTGTTTAGTTTTTTTATAACTGTTGTTTCATAATAGGCAACTGCTTCTTGTCTGAAGTAAAGAATTTGGAAGATTTTAAGACTACCTGACAGGGTTGCTTCATGATAACAAATGGAGCCATGAAAATGTTTGAAGTGTGAGTTGTGGTTTCCTCAGGGTTGTTGTGTTTTCGTTATTTTTTTAATGGGCACCCCCGACCCCTTCCTAATGATTTCCCTGATAGATAAAAACTAATTGCTTGTTTTTGAGGAATGAAAAGAAAGACTATCCTAAGGCTGCTTTCCTCATATTTGGTGTGATTCTGACTAATGTCTAGTCTAATCCTTGAGGCATTCTTAAGAACCAGCCTACAAATCAAGAAAGGCTTTAACCTCTTTCCTTTGCTCATTATGTAAATCCTATTTTTTCAGCTTTCCTTTTCCCCCCTTCAGTTGAAATGCTTACTTCCCTCCGCTTTATTTTTCTGAATGAGTTTTCTTCCCTTTTGTCTTTTTCCAGGATGGATGTAATTATTACTTGCATGGGGGGGGGGGGAGATTAAAGAGGATATATTAAACCTATTAATATGTTTACCTTCCTACCTATTTAGAAAGTGGCGAGAGACAAGGAAAATAAGATGATCAAGAAGTGCTTTCTTAATAATGCCATGGAGCTCACAGTAATGGCAAAATCTCTTCTGAGCGTTGAGTGGTAATCTGGCTATATTGTTAAAGTAGAGTGTCCAGCATTCTAATATTTGCTATGCAACAACAGCCCCAGCAGTATATTAATTATAACTTCAGAAAGTGACACGAAGGTCTAACACACAGGCACCATTTTCCTCCGGGCAGGATGAAACGGTGTTCGCATAGAAATAAAATAATCCTCAGACTCAGTACTGACCTTTGCCCTCATTTTCCTTCCTGGTTTTATGCAGGAGGAACTAAGCAGGTTAATGTCACAGAACTGGCTGTGATTATTTTTAGTTTAAACAACAGTGTCTGCCCATGATAAATGCATGTGCGAGAGAGATTTCACCCCTGAGAGCAGTTCATCTTCTCTTTCGTGTGCCATTTTCCCTTTAGTGCCCCTCAAATGGGTTCTGAGCACACAGATTACATTATCCCATTAAAGGGCGGGGGTGGGTAAACTTCAAAGCGTTCAGCATTAAGATGCACCTGCACTTTTAGATTTGGACTTGAAAGCGAGCTCACATGAACTATCACCAAAGCTGTGATGGAGACACCTAATGTCGTTGTCAGATTCCTCTGAATAGGTTTTAAATGAGGCAAACTGAATGCAGGACTTCAGGGCTTCTGCATTATCCTTTCTAAACTGATCCTGCAAAGGAAAAGAATGGCTTAAAATGTTTCAAAATGATATGTTATAAAAGCGTAATTATATCAGTACCCACAGCCAACCTTATATCTAGTCTTGTCCATTTAGTCATTAAAGAAGAAAAATGTATGTAAATTGCAGTTATTGGCATGTAGAAACAATGCTATATATTATTGTTATCTTATTTATTGGTTGATTCCTTCATTTATTCTTCCAACAAACATGCATTGGGCTTCCACTATATCCAGGTACTGTGCAATTAGGTGAGTTCACAATAGCTCTAGCCACCAGGCTGTGAACTGAAGGGACTGACATGTGTCATTTCTGGGCCTATGGCTGTAATCACTGGTGCAAGACTCTCTGGAGCTCTCTTCCCCAGCTGGGGTAACAGAGAGTCATGTGCCTCATATGATTCAGTTATGACAGGGGGGTATTGTCAGCCTGGGTTCCTGAGTGTGGCTCTCACTAACCCACAATGGGCATGTACAATGAGTCAAAAACAAACCTTTATTGTATGAAGCCATGGGATTTTGAGATTCACTTTTTGTTGTATCATAGCCTAGTTTTTATTGACTAATAGAGTAGTTAACTGCCTAACTAGCATCCATGTTGATGAGTTGCCATTTACTAAGTCCATAAAAAATCCTTGGAGGTAGCTATTATCAGTCTCACTTTACGTAGAGGTGAGGAAACTAAAGTTCAGAAGGTCAAGTAACTTACTCAAGGTCATATAGTTTATGGGGCAGAAAAAGGCATTGAATCATAGCCCCATGGCCATGAACATGTTTCCTATGCTCTAAATATCTTAATTAGGGGCTACACATAGGAACAAATATCATTTACAGTATCACAAAAATAGCTACTAATTTATCCATGCAATTCAAACTTGTTCAGTACTTATAAAACATAAATATGCTTATAGACATGCATCCTGAAGTGTTCTCTACAAAATTCTGTATTCTCAAGATATTAATAAGAATGATTCTGCCGTCAAATAATTTTGTGAGACACTCTATACAATTTGTGTAAGACCCAATTTAGGTACTCATTCAGATTCATTTAACTTCACCTGTCCCTCAGCTGTCACCACGGTCTCTATTGCTACAGCTGCCACTGTCTGGTTGATCAGCATGACCAGCTCTTTTGACAAGTATTGGGCTCCAGCAAGACTTCCATCTCTCCTGCTGCTGCAGAGTTGAGATAGTACACAGATGTGTCAGCAAGACATAGTGGTGCTTGCTAGAATGAATTGATACTGCATGGCAGCCACACCAGGAATGTGCCTGAAGCCCTCCCAGTTTGCAGAGCTGAAGACATATACCACAACTGGCCACACACTTGGTATGGAGGAGAGATTCCTGGAGTGTGGATATGCAATGATTTCTGGGCAGTACTAATGGGCTGCCTGGTTGGCTAATGAACTGAAAGAAACCTGACAGAAGGACTGGTGACAAGAAGGTCAGGGATTGAGCTATATGAAATAATCCATGGAAATGGACCTAAACAAGTGAGCTTTGATAGCTTTGGAAATAAAGAGAATACCTCTAAGAAAGATCAGAATACAGGGAACTACAGTAAACTTCCTCGAGACCTAATGTCCTCCAGTTGCCTACCACTATAGTTTTTACCACAGTTACCTAACCCTTCCTTTCCTTAGCACAGAACCCATCTACATGAATCTGAAATACCAGTTTATGATGTTTAATAAAGTTATTGCATCACCCTGCCAAAATGGCATTTCCATTTCAGAAAAGTTCTTCAAAAGTTTAATATCAATGAGTGGGTATGTGAGTGGTTTTCACTATAGCAGCAAAATAGTAGAAGAAAAATTTCTGATAAGAGAGATCATGATGCCATTTGCATCAAAGCCATCAACTTTGCCTGAAAAAGACCAATTCTTCAGGGGTATCAGTATCTCCCAAGAATATATCCATCATCCCCAATATACAGGTGTCTATTCAGAGATACATTGAAAACTCTTGAAACTGCACTAGTCCATATAAGGACTGAAATGTTTGTCAGAGGTAGGAAGGGTAAGGAGAGATATGCTACTAACAGCATTTCCTGAATCCTTATTCCTCGCCAGTGTTTTTCTGGGAACTAAACATCCCTGAAATTAAAACAGTAATTCTGTAGATTAATGTGAAGTACCCTCAGATGACCTGGACTTGCATCTTGGCTGCGCTGTTCAGTCAATAGGTAACACTAGGGAAATAGTTAAATCGAAGTCTTAGTCCTCTCATCTGCAAATTGGATGTAATAAATAGTACCCACTCTGTATATATCATCAAGTTATCATGAATTTTAATAAGATAATGGTTCTTTCATTATTTGTATAATCTTGGGCAAGTTAAGTAAATTGTCTGGGTCTAATTTTCTCCATGTCATCCCTATATTAGAGACAGTTGGGGTAATCACCAAGATCCTTCTAGCTCTGGTATTATAGATATATACATATGAAAATGTTAATTGAGAAGCGGTACAAAAATGTAAATTTAATTACCCTTATCATTTATAACATTTCTATTAGCATTACTATTTTGAATGCAGTAGTTCTTAAGAATGAGGCTTCTCTAAGAAAGGAAAAAGCATGGTCCTTGATACCTTCCCCATGGGACTGTCCTCAGTGGCAGGGATTTGTCTTTGTAAAGGCCATTGGTGAAAAGCAGAGTCTTTCCTCCTACTGCTTAAAATTGATGACCACCCCTCTTACCCCCCACCCCCGCTCTAATGACCAGAGGGGAGAGATCATCTGTTTCATGTTCTGATTTAGACACAGGAGCTTTTAGTGGCAGGTTTGAAATTAATGAACCCACAACCTCTAGAAGTCCGAAGCAGCAGAATCATCAATTCCTCATTGATTTCAAGGACAAGGAATGAAGGCTCTGCCCTCTCACCTCCTCTCCTCTTCTCTCCTTGGAGGAGAGTACCACAAAGGAAACCTGGTTTCCAAAGGGTCATAACAATGTTCTTAGAAGTTACTGCATGTTATCATTCCTTTACAATGATAATAAATCATTTATTAAGACTTGACTATGCACTTGGCACTGGGCTCTGTTCTTTGCACATATTTCATATTCAATCCACACAACAACTCTGTGAAGTAAACGTTACTCTTAGGCCCCGAGCACTTAAGCTTAGAAAAGGTAACCGAGAAATCAGTGATGTTAACCTGTATCTGTTTGACTCCAAAGTTTGAATTCAAAGCTAGTAATTCTGAACGTCTTTGGGTCTCAGGACTGGTTTATATTATTTAAAAATATTAAGAACCCCAAAAAGCTTTTCTTTGTGTGTGTCATATTTATCGATATTTACTGCATTAGAAACTCAAGCTGTGAAAAATTTAAAACACAAGCGAACATTCCATTCATCATTAGGGCAGTGATATTATCATGTTATTTGGCCTCTCAAAAACTCCAGTGTACATTCAAAAGATAATGAGAGGAAAAGAGGCAAATAACATTTTTATGATAATATGAACATAGTTTGAACTTGTGGACCCCTTGAAAGAGTTTTGGGGTTCCCTGAACCATACTCAGAAAACTGTTATTATAAATGTTCACATTTCACCCTATGCTAACATGCCTTGCATGTCTAATATATGCTCAAAATGACATACTATGTTTTACAAATCAGAAATATCCAATTCTTAAATGCTTTATCTCTACAGTGAGGAATTCAACTCCTCTATCCCTTTTAAATTTGAGAGTTAGTCTTTATTTTTTTCTCTTCAAACAGCATCGATGGAAGGTCTATACAAATGAGAGGTGGTATTATTATTACCGTCATCTTACAACTCTCCCTCACTTCCTCTTTACTTATAGAGTCCTAAAATCAAAGTGTTATCTGATAACTTTTTTTACACTGCTTTTTTTAAAGAAATCTTTATTGTTCAGATTATTATAGATGTTCCTCTTTTTTCCCCCTATAGCTCCCCTCCATCTGGTTCCCACCTCACCCTATGCCCTTACCACACCCCACCACCACTGTCCTCATCCATAGGTATAAGATTTTTGTCCAATCTCTTCCCGCACCCCACATACCCCCTTCCCCCTGAGAATTGTCAGTCCACTCCCTTTCTATGCCCCTGCTTCTATTATATTCACCAGTTTATTCTGTTCATCAGATTTTTTATTGACTTAATTTTTAGATTCACTTGTTAATAGATATGTATTTGTTGTCACTTTGTTCTTCATAATTTTTATCTTTACCTTATTCTTCTTCCTCTTCTTAAAGAATACTCTTCAGCATTTCATATAATAGTGGTTTGGTGGTGATGAACTCCCTTAGCTTTTTGTCTGTGGTCTCTTTATCTGACCTTCAATTCTAAATGATAGCTTTACTGGGTAGAGTAATCTTGGTTGTAGGTTCTTGCTATTCATCACTTCAATATTTCTTGCCACTCCCTTCTGGCCTGCATAGTTTCTGTTGAGAAAATCAGTTGACAGTTGTATGAGTACTCCCTTGTAGGTAACTAACTGTTTTTCTCTTGCTGCTTTTAAGATTATCTCTTTGTCTTTTGCCCTTGGCATTTTATGATGTGTCTTGGTGTGGTCTTCTTTGGATTCCTCTTATTTGGGGTTCTCTGTGCTTCCTGGACTTGTAAGTCTATTTCTTTCACCAGGTAGGGGAAGTTTTCTGTCATTATTTCTTCAAATAGGTTTTCAATATCTTGCTCTCTCTCTTCTTCTGGCACCCCATAATTTGGATGTTGGTACGTTTGAAGTTGTCCCAGAGGCTCCTTACACTATCTTCATATTTTTGGATTCTTTTTTCTTTTTGCTTTTCCAGATGGGTGTTTTTTGCTTCCTCGTATTTCAAATCTTTGATTTGATTCTTGGGATCCTCTAGTCTACTGTTGAATTTCTGTATATTATTATTTATTTCAGACAGTGTATGTTTAATTTCTGACTGGTCCTTTTCCACTTTTTTGGCATTCTCATTAAGATCCTTGAAGGTCTCACTAAGGTCCTCGGATGTCTCACTAAGTTTCTCGGAGGTTTGTAGAAGATTCTTGAGTAATCTTATAACTGTGGTTTTGAACTCTATATCCAGTCATTTGCTTTCCTCCATTTCTTTCATTCATGACATCTTTCTTTGTCTCTGCATTTTGGCTGCTTCCCTGTGTTGATACAGTGGTTTTGTGTGGTAGGTGTCCTATTAGGCCCAATGGCTCAGCCTCCCCAATCAGCTGAGGTGGACACTCTTGGTGCACCCCTTTGTGTGCTGTGTGCGCAGTCTTGTTGTAGTTAAGCCTTGATTGCTGTTGGTATCCCTGGGAGGAATTGACCTCCAGGCCAATTGGCTGTGAGGATCTACTGTGTCTATAGTAGAAGAACTGCTGTGCTGGAGACACCCTTATGCGGCAGGACTTGCTTCAGTGCAGCTTTGGTGCTCACTGAGTCTGCCTGTTGAGTGTGTCACTTGTGGATGTGAGGAGTTGAAATCTGGTATCTGACACTGGGTACACTGGCTCCTGAATCTCCAATAAGGTGCAAAGTCAGCCAGTGCCTGGGTCCACCCAGCAGGAGCTACAGTGAGATCTGCAGATTTCTCCTCTTTGGAGTTTGGAAGTTTTGGAGCTCTCTAACCCAGCTGCAGTTTGTTAGGTTAGGATGCAAAAGGACAGGAGATTCGTATGCAAAAGCTGCTGCGCACAGCTTGGGTGGGGTTGTAAATTGGGTGGGGCAGGGTCTCAGGAAATCACCAGGGTGGAGCAAACAGCAATAGCTGTCAGTCAGCCGTCTCTGCTTCTCCACGTTTCCCAGTCTCCGGGTCTCTGTGTCTCGGAGTCCTGTGCCCCCACAGTAACAATGATCTCTGTGAGCAGCTCTATGAGAAAGCCATCCTCACTTTCTGATCCGATGCCACACAGTCCAGTTTCTCCCCCTAGGAATCTGGGTCCCCAGAGTCTTACCAAAAACTGGAGTTCAGAGTGGTTGGGAGCTTGTATCTCCCTTCCAATTGAAAAAAAGCAGCATACCCAGTTGCCAGCCCGTTTCACTCACCTCTCTCTACCTCTGCTCTTGGAGCCTCTGTACCTCCTACCCAGTCTCAATGCACTTTTTACTTTCCTTCTAGTTTTAGAACTTCCACTCAGCCAGCTTTCCCGTGGTTCTGGATGATAGCCATTTTGTCTTTTTTTTTTATATTTTTTATTGATTAAGATATTACATATGTGTACCCTCTACCCCCCCGCCCCCCGCTCATCCCCTCACCCCCCACCCCCTGTTGTCCGTGTCCATTGGTTAGGCCTATATGCTTGCATATAAGTCCTTTGGTTGATCTTTCCCCCTTGCCTCCACCCTCCCCTACCTTCCCTCCAAGGCCTGACAGTCCAATCAATGCCTCTCCGTCTCTGGATCAGTCCTTGTTCATCAGTTTATGTTGTTCATTATATTCCACAAATGAGTGAGATCCTGTGGTATTTATCCGCTCTCCAGTTCCATCCATGCTGTGGCAAATGGTAAGAGTTCCTTTTTCTTCTTCCTCTTCTTAAAGAATACCTTTCAGCATTTCATATAATGCTGGTTTGGTGGTGATGGACTCCTTTAGCTTTTTCTTATCTGTGGAGCTCTTTATCTGACCTTCCATTCTGAATGATAGCTTTGCTGGATAAAGTAATCTTGGTTGCAGGTTCTTGCTATTCATCTCTTTGAATATTTCTTGCCACTCTTTTCTGGCCTGCATGGTTTCTGTTGAGAAATCAGCTGACAGTCGAATGGGTACTCCCTTGTAGGTAACTGACTGTCTTTCTCTTGCTGCTTTTAAGATTCTCTCTTTATCTTTTGCTCTTGGCATTTTAATTATGATGTGTCTTGGTGTGGTCCTCTTTGGATTCCTTTTGTTTGGGGTTCTCTGTGCTTCCTGGACTTGTAAGTCCATTTCTTTCACCAGGTGGGGGAAGTTTTCTGTCATTATTTCTTCAAAAAGGTTTTCAATATCTTGCCCTCTCTCTCCTTCTGGTACCCCTATAATTCTGATGTTGGTACGCGTGAAGTTGTCCCAGAGGTTCCTTACACTATCTTCATATTTTTTGAATCTCTTTTCTTTTTTTCTTTTTCGGTTGGGTAGTTTTTGTTTCTTTGTATTTCAAATCTTTTACTTGATTCTTGGGATCCTCTTGTCTGCTGTTGGATCTCTGTAAATTATTCTTTATTTCAGTCAGTCTATGCTTAATTTCTAGTTGGTCCTTTTTCATGTCCTCCATGGTCTCACTATACTCATTGAGGGATTCATTAAATTTATCGGCGGTTTCCATAAAATTCTTTTTTTTTTTTTTTTTTTTTTTTTTTTTTTTATTGCTTAAAGTATTACAACGGGTATTACATATGTGTCCATTTTATCACCCCGCCCTAGACAGTCCCCTAGCCTCCCCTATCCCCCAGTGTCTCATGTCCATTGGTTATGCTTATATGCATGCATACAAGTCCTTTAGTTGATCTCTTACCCCCCTACCTCCTGCCCCCCAACTCTCCCCGGCCTTCCTGCTGCAGTTTGACAATCTGTTTGAGGCTGCTCTGCCTCTGTATCTATTATTGTTCAAAAGTTTATAATGGTCTCTATTATCCATGAATGAGTGAGATCATGTGGTATTTTTCCTTCATTGACTGGCTTATTTCACTTAGCATAATGCTCTCCAGTTCCATCCATGACGTTGCAAATGGTAAGAGTTCCTTCCTTTTTACAGCAGCATAGTATTCCATCGTGTAGATGTACCACAGTTTTCTAATCCATTCATCTACTGATGGGCACTTAGGCTGTTTCCAGATCTTAGCTATGGTGAATTGTGCTGCTATGAACATAGGGGTGCATATATCCTTTCTGATTGGTGTTTCTGGTTTCTTGGGATATATTCCTAGAAGTGGGATCACAGGGTCAAATGGGAGTTCCATTTTCAGTTTTTTAAGGAAACTCCATACTGTCTTCCATAGTGGCTGCACCAGTCTGCATTCCCACCAGCAGTGCACAAGTGATCCTTTTTCTCCACATCCTCTCCAGCACTTGTCGTTTGTTGATTTGTTGATGATAGCCAGTCTGACAGGTGTGAGATGATACCTCATTGTTGTTTTGATTTGCATCTCTCGGATGATTAGTGACTTTGAGCATGTTTTCATATGTCTCTTGGCTTTCTGAATGTCCTCTTTTGAAAGGTGTCTATTTAGGTCCTTTGCCCACTTTTTGATTGGATTGTTTATCTTCCTTTTGTTGAGTTGTATGAGTTCCCTATAAATTTTGGAGATTAGGCCCTTATCAGATATGACATTGGCAAATATGTTTTCCCACACAGTGGGTTTTCTTGTTGTTTTGTTGATGGTTTCTTTTGCTGTGCAGAAGCTTTTTATTTTGATGAAGTCCCATTTGTTTATTTTCTCTTTAGTTTCAAGTGCCCTAGGAGCTGTGTCAGTGAAGAAATTGCTTCGGCATATGTCTGAGATTTTGTTGCCTTTGGATTCTTCTAGAATTTTTATGGTTTCCTGTCGTACATTTAAGTCCTTTATCCATTTTGAGTTTATTTTTGTGTATGGTGTAAGTTGGTGGTCTAGTTTCATTTTCTTGCATATATCTGTCCAATTTTCCCAACACCATTTATTGAAGAGACTATCTTGACTCCATTGTATGTTCTTGCCTCCTTTGTCAAATATTAATTGAGCATATTGGTTCGGGCCGATTTCTGGGCTCTCTATTCTATTCCATTGATCTATATGCCTATTCTTGTGCCAGTACCAGGCAGTTTTGAGAACAGTGGCTTTGTAATACAACTTGATATCTGGTATTGAGATCCCACCTACTTTGTTCTTTTTCAGGATTGCTGCAGCTATTCGGGGTCTTTTTTTATTCCAGATGAATTTTTGGAGAGTTCGTTCTAGATCTCTGAAGTATGCCGTTGGTATTTTAATGGGAAGTGCGTTGAATTTATAGATTGCTTTGGGTAGTATGGACATTTTAATGATGTTGATTCTACCAATCCAGGAACACGGTATGTTCTTCCATCTGTTTATGTCTTCCTCTATATCTTTTTTCAACGTCCTGTAGTTTTCTGAGTAGAGGTCTTTTACCTCTTTAGTTAAGTTGATTCCTAGGTAGCTTAATTTTTTTGGTGCAATGGTAAACGGGATTGCTTTTATAATCTCGCTTTCTGAAAGTTCACTACTGGTGTATAGAAATGCCTCCGATTTCTTGGGGTTAATTTTGTATCCTGCTACATTGCCAAATTCATGTATTAAGTCTAGTAGCTTTTGGATGGAGTCTCTGGGGTTTTGTATGTATAATATCATGACGTCTGCAAATAAGGACAGTTTTACTTCCTCTTTTCCAATTTGGATGCCTTTTATTTCTTCTTCTTGCCGAATTGCAATGGCTAACACTTCCAGTACTATGTCGAACAGGAGTGGTGAGAGGGGGCATCCCTGTCTTGTTCCTGTTCTTAGGGGAAATGGTGTTAGTTTTTGCCCATTGAGTATGATGTTGGCTGTGGGCCTGTCATATATGGCTTTTATTATGTTGAGGTATGATCCTTCTACTCCCACCTTGCTGAGAGTTTTTATCAAAAATGGGTGTTGAATTTTGTCAAATGCTTTTTCTGCATCAATTGATATGACCATGTGGTTTTTTTCTTTCAGTTTGTTTATGTGATGTATCACATTTATTGATTTGCGGATATTGTACCATCCTTGCATCCCTGGGATAAATCCTACTTGGTCATGGTGTATGATCTTTCTGATGTACTGCTGGATCCGATTTGCTAAGATTTTGTTGAGGATTTTGGCATCTATGTTCATGAGGGATATTGGCCTGTAATTCTCTTTCATTGTGTTGTCTTTACCTGGTTTTGGTATTAGGGTGATGCTGGCTTCATAGAATGAGCTTGGAAGTGTTCCTTCCTCTTGAATTTTTTGTAGTAGTCTGAGGAGGATAGGTTTTAGTTCTTCCTTGAATGTTTGGTAAAACTCCCCTGTGAAGCCGTCTGGTCCTGGGCTTTTGTTTGATGGAAGCTTTTTGATGACTGCTTCAATTTCTTCCATAGTTATTGGCCTGTTGAGATTTTTAGATTCTTCCTGATTGAGTTTTGGAATGTTGTATTTTTCTAGGAATTTGTCCATTTCCTCCAGGTTGTCTAGTTTGTTGGAGTAGAGCTGTCCATAGTATTTTTTAATGATCATTTGTATTTCTGTGGGGTCTGTTGTTATTTCGTCTCTATCGTTTCTGATTTTGTTTATTTGGGTCCTCTCTCTTTGCTTCTTGGTGAGTCTGGCTAGAGGTTTGTCAATCTTGTTTATCCTTTCAAAGAACCAGCTCTTGGTTTCATTGATTTTCTGTATTGTTTTTTTGGTCTCTATGTCATTTATTTCTGCTCTAATCTTTATTATTTCCTTCCTTCTGTTCACTCTGGGGTTTTCTTGTTGCTCTCTTTCTAATTCTTTGAGTTGTAGAGTTAGATGATTTACTACCATGTTTTCTTGTTTTTTGAGATAGGCCTGTAGAGCTATAAACTTCCCTCTCAAGACTGCTTTCATTGTGTCCCATAGGTTTTGGATTGTTGTGTTTTCATTGTCATTAGTTTCCAGGATGTTTTTAATTTCTTCTTTGATCTCATTGGTAACCCAATCAATATTTAATAGCATGCTATTCAGCTTCCAGGTGTTTGAGTATTTTTGGTTGTTTTTATTGTAGTTTATTTCTAATATTATGCCATCGTGGTCTGTGAAGATGCTTTTTATGATTTCAATCTTCTTGAATTTGGGGATACTTTGCTTGTGACCCAATATATGGTCTATTTTTGAATATGTCTTATGAGCATTTGAGTAGAATGTATATTCCCTGGCTTTGGGGTGGAGTGTTCTGAAGATGTCTATTAAGTCCATCTGATCTAGTGAGTCATTTAGGATTGCTGTATCTTTGCTGATTGTTTGTCTAGAGGGCTTATCCAGTGCTGTCAGTGGTGTATTAAAGTCCCCTACTATGATTGTATTGTTGTCGATCTCTCCTTTGATATCTTCCAGGAGTTTTTTTATGAATTTGGGTGCTCCTGCATTGGGTGCATATATGTTTACCAGAGTTATATCTTCTTGTTGTATTGATCCCTTTAGTATTATGAAGTGGCCTTCCTTATCTCTTGTTATGGCCTTCACTTTGAGGTCTATTTTGTCCGATATAAGTATTGCTACCCCAGCTTTCTTTTCCTTTCCATTTGCCTGAAAGATATTTTTCCATCCTTTCACTTTCAGTCTGTGTGAGTCCCTTCTAATGAGGTGGGTTTCTTGTAGACAGCAGATGTATGGGTCATGTTTTTTTATCCATTCAGCCACTCGATGTCTTTTGTTTGGAGCATTTAGTCCGTTTACGTTTAAAGTTATTATTGAAAGGTACTTGTTTGTAGCCATTTCTGTTTTTATGTGGCTGTTTTCTTTCTGAGCTTTTTATTTCTTATTTTTATACCAGTCCCTTTAGCATTCCTTGCATTGCTGGCTTGGTGGTGATAAACTCCCTTAGCCTTTTTTTGTCTGTGAAGCTTCTTATTTCCCCTTCAAGTTTGAATGATAGCCTTGCTGGATAGAGTATTCTTGGATTCAGTCCTTTGCTTTGCATCACTTTGTAAATTTCAGTCCATTCTTTTCTGGCCTGATGTGTTTCTGTTGAGAAATCATTTGACAATCTAATGGGAGAGCCCTTGTATGTAACTTTCCGTCTCTCTCTTGCAGCCTGTAAGATTCTCTCTTTGTCCTGAACATTTGCCATGGTAATTATGATGTGTCTTGGTGTGGGTCTTTTCGGGTTCACCTTGTTTGGGACTCTCTGGGCATGTGTGACTTTTTTCTTCCCCACCTCAGGGAAGTTTTCTGATATTATTTCTTCTAATAGGTTTTCTAATCCTTGTTCATCCTTTTGTTGTTCTGGTACTCCTATTATTCGTATGTTGTTTCGTTTCATGTTGTCCCAAAGCTCCCTTAGGCTGTCCTCCTGTCTTTTAATTTTTTTCTCCAATTGCAGTACATTTTGGGTGTGTTTTGCTTCCTTGTCTTCTAATTCACTAATTCGGTCCTCCGCTTCTCCTAGTCTACTGTTGATACTTTCAATGGAGTTTTTCATTGCAGCTATATCACTCTTCATTTCTTCTTGGGTCTTACTTAAGTTGTTGATTTTTTCATCTGTTTCTTCTAGCTTCTTCCATATGTTATCGATTTTTTCATCTGTTTCGTCTTGCTTCTTGCAGAGGTTGTCGATTTTTTCCTCCATCCGGTTTATGCACTCTAGGACCCTTATTCTGAATTCTTTTTCTGTCATGTTGCATGCCTCTGTATTGCTTAGCTGCTTTTCTGGAGAGTCCTCCTTCTCTTTCCTTTGGGGGTTTCTTTGTCTACCCATGTTTGATCTCACTGACATATCTAGACGTTGAGTCGTTCAGTGGTTGCTCCCTTGGTGGCTGTGACTCCTTGATCTGTGGTTGCTCTTCGGGCGGTTGCGGTAGCAGCTGCTCTTCAGTTGGCAGCAGCTCCTCTGGTGGGTTCTGTTCACAGCTGTGGTGGCTCTTCTGGCTGGTGGGGCGAGGTTTCACGTACAGCTGCTGTTCCTCGGCAGAGGGTGTGTTGCTCAGGAGGTTGCTTTTGCTTGGACCTGCTGCGTTGATTTAAAGGCACAAAATACAACACAACAAGGCACCACGTACCAGGCACTATACACAAATATATTCACGATATTAATAACCCCAAATAAAGGTGATCAACCGAATTAAGAGAATTAGGGAACAAGGAAGAAGAAAGAGAAAAAGATAAAAGAGAAAAAGAAAAGAAAAGTAGGGACCAAAAAAAAAGGAGTGCAAAAATGAAATCTGGAAAAAGAAGGGGGGAAAATAAAAGCGAGAAAAGAAAAGAAAAAAAAAAGAGCGAAAAGAGAGAATGAAGTGGAAGAGGGGGAGAGACTTTTTATATGAGGAGAATACTCCTATAGAACAGCCATTAATCCCAACAAATTCCAGCAACAGCTCCCTGGAGATGAATGCAAACTAGAAACAACCAATAATATAACGATGAAAATAGAATGGAGAACACTAATCCCAAAATAAAATAAAGAGAAAATAAAATGGCACTTTAAAAAATGGTAAAATGGTAGCAGTAGTAATACTGGTTAAAAATAAGAAGGTAGTAATTAAAAGGGTAAAATCAGGTGATGGAAAAAGAAGAAAAGAAAAAAAAAAAAGAAAAAAAAAAAGAAAAAAAAAAGAAAAAAATTGGTTTCTTAGTTAAAAGGTGGAAAAAAAAAATTGCAGTAGTGAAGGTCCCTTGGTTCTTCTATTCTTCAGTGTGGCTCGCCTTAGACCTGCCAGGTATTCAGGAGAGTGTTGGGTTTCCCTGCGATACACTGTTCCTCTGTGTTGTAAACCACAGTCCTTATTTTAAAGCAGACCGCTTTTGTTTCCCAGACTGCCTTATTTTGTGTTTAGCAAAGAGTCAGTTTGTGGGTCAGCCTCTGGGTGGCAGTGTTTTGGGGTTGGCCTCTGAGGCTATAGGGCCTTTCTGTCCAGTGGAAGTTCACTGCCCGGAGCTGGCTGCGTAATAGTTAGTTACCAGCGCTGTGTTGTTGCTGGGATTGAAAATCCCTCTATAGGCCAGACCCTGTTAACTCCCAGGGACTGATCAGGTTATTTTAATCCTTGATCTTGTACAGGGTGGAATCTGGGTGTGGCTGTGCTCCTTGCCTGGGGGCTGGGGGGAGGAGTCTCACTCTCCGGAGAGAATGGCTGCCCCAGTCCTGTGCTCAGTGGTGTCTCAGCACTCAATTCGCTGCCACCTCTCCCGGCTCCCCCTCTCTCCTCAGTCTCTCCCCAGATTCCACTCCTCCGCACACTCTCCCTCTCTTCAGCACAGGTGAGTGTCTGTATCTGAAATGTCCCATGAACAGGATTCAGTGAAAACAATCAAACAAACGCCGGCCGCGGAAACGGGGAAGGCTTGGTTTCTGTAAGCTTCTTCTCTTACCGGCACTGCATGGTCTGGTCAGCTCTTCAGGCTGCCCCCTTTAGGCTCAGTCCTCTGTGATCACAGCACTGAGCTCTCAATTCCCCCGGCGGCGCCAGGAATCCCGCGGTTCTCCTTTCCCCCGTCAGGGGCTGTGCCTGTCCCAAGGGACGCGGCTGCCGCGCGGTCTCCCTCCGACTCTCTGGGTTCAGAGGTCTGGCAAACTTTCCTGCCCAAATCCCTGGTTTTTTTTTACCTTTCCTGGGGAGTTCTGCTCTTCTCGGCTGCAAACCGTCTCACCAGCTGAGCAATTTCGCCAATTCGGTGTGGGTGTTACTAGTTTCAGCTGCTGACTCCATTTGCTCCGGGACACGACCTGGGACGCGTCTGCCTATATCGCCGCCATCTTCCCTCCTCGACCTCCATAAAATTCTTGACAAACCTTATAAACGTGGCCTTGAACTCTATATCCAGTCGTTTGCTTTCCTCCGTTTCTGCCATTCGTGACCTGTTTCTTTGTCTCCGCATTTTGGCTGCTTCCCTGTGTTGATAGAGTGGCCCTGCGCGCCAGGTGACCTGTAGGGCCCAGTGGCTCAGCCTCCCCAGTACCTGGGGTGGACACTCTTGGTGCACTCTTGGTGCCTTGGTTGTTGTAGGATCACTGGGAGGAATTGACCTCCAGGCCAATTGGCTGTGGGAATCAGCTGTGTCTGAAGTGGGAGAATGGTCCCCCTCTGACCACTGGGTACAGTGGCTCCTGGATCTAAGGAGGTGCTAATTCAGCCCCTGCCTGAGGCCACACAGCCGGAGCCGCCACGAAGAGGCTGAGCTGTGAAGCAATGCAAGCCGCTGCGGGGCCTTGGGCCTTCTCTTGGGAGAAGTTCCGGGTCTGCCTGGCTGGGCTGTAGTTAGGTACATTCACATGCAAAAGCCTCTGTCGCAGCCTGGGTGGGGCGGGGTCTCAGGGAGTCAAAGGGCGGAGAAAGCAGCTATGGTGATTCTCCGCGCCCGGAGTTGCGCGTCTCAGTGTCCCGGTAACGGCTGCAAGCACCTCTGAGGGAAAACCGCCCTCAAGTTCGCCCGCTGCCGCCTGACAGACCAGCCTCTCCCCGTATGAGTCCTGGGTCCCCAGAGACCTCCCGGAACCAGAGTTCAGAGTAGTCGGGAGCTTGTGATTCAAAAAGACAGCCGCGTCCTCAGGTGCCACCCCCTTTCTGCGCGCACGCGAGCCGCCGCCGTACCTCTGCACTTCACCTCCACAGCTCCTCTGGCTCTCAGCGTGCTTTTCTTTTCTTCTAGTTGTAGAATTTACACTCAGTCAGCGTTCCTGTTGTTCTGGACGATGTTTGCTCCGTCCTTTGGGATATTTTTCAATTGTTGTGTGGGGCGACTATTTCCCGGTGTTTATCTATGCCGCCATCTTAGTTTCTCCCCATTTTGTCTTTTAGTTGTAGTTTTGATGTGGTTGTGGGGGGAAGCATGTACAAGTGTATGCCTTATGCCACCATCTTGGTTCTCTACATACACTCTATTTGATAACTTTTTACCATCACATGCCATAAAAAGAGATGTTGTTGGATGTAGTCCATTTGTACTAATATTTTCAAGAAGTATTTACCCAGTGCCTACTATGGGCCAGTCACTGAAGCAGGCCCAAGTTTTACAATAATCCTTGTGCTTAAGAAGCTTAAAATCTGATAGGGAAGGATAGACAAATCACAGGAGGGAATTTATGAAAACAATATGATAACATATGAATATGGGAACACATAATAATGACACCTAATTCAGCTTTCAGAGATCAGAGAGGATTAAGAAATACATTAGTAATGTTACTGCTATATTTCACAGGGCTCATTTTTAAATTTAACTCCGTTATCCAACTTGATGTCACTTTCAACATTGACTTCTACTTTTCTCCTCTCTATTTTAATGTTGAAGGTTCCTTTTTTTATATTCAGACACATTGCTTTGCATTTTCAAAGTCAAGTCTCATTGTTATTCCTTCCCTAGGTCCTTTTGTATCATTTCCCTGATATCCCTGGTATTCATAATATCTCCCAAATGAGTACCATCTGTGAATTTCATCAGTGTGCTGTCTGTTCCCTAGTCTGGCTTATGAATGAAGATGTTAAATAAGAACAGACATTGTAGGGCAGCTGCTCTGTGCAGCACCCCACCAGGAGTCCCCTTGATGTTTGTGACACCTTCTCACTGGCATTCATTAAGTTTTGTTTATAGTCCTTCAGGTAGCTTTGAATCCCAAGTGACAATGATAATGTTCAAGTGCATTTAAAGTTTTGTGATTAAAATTTGAGTTAAGATGTGGCATACTTTCTGTTAAGTTCTCAGTACTGGAAAGCAGTTACTTCCATCCCTGCCTACCACCAGCCCCAAATGACTCTAGTAATAATTTAGAATACATTTTTTATTGATTTCAGAGAGTAAGGGAGAAGGGGAGAGAGATAAGAACAAAAACATCAATTAAGATTGAATCATTAATTGACTGCCTCAAGCACGCCCTCTACTGGGAAGCCAGCCTGCAACCCAGGCATGTGTTCTGACCTGGAATCTAACCGTGGCCTCCTGGTTCATAGGTCAATGCTCAACCACTGAGCCAAAACTGGCCAGGCTCTAATATTTTTGTATAAACTTAAAAACCTGCATATGAAGACTACTTTATTTCCATGTACAGAATGATATAATGGAATTAAGTGTCACATTCCAATATGAGGTGAGAATGCATGATGTGATATTTTCAAGATAAGTGATCAAAAATCAGTTAAAAGACTCTTAGCAGCGGTTCTCAACCTGTGGGTCGCGACCCCTTTGGCGGTCAGACGACCTTTTCACAGGGGTCGCCTAAGACCATCCTGCATATCAGATATTTCCATTACGATTCATAACAGTAGCAACATTATAGTTATGAAGTAGCAACGAAAATAATTTTATGGTTGGGTCACAACATGAGGAACTGTATTTAAAGGGCTAGAAGGTTGAGAACCACTGCTCTTAGGGTCAGGGTTGGACTGTTAGAGGTTACAGAGGGTTTTGGGGAGGCAGATGGCATACTGTGAGTCCCATCCATTCACAAAGGTGCAATGCCGGGGTCCAACCCCAGCAGGTCCAGGGGTTCCCAAAGGTGTGGACGGAGTTGGCGAAGAAAGAATGACACGAAGACAGCGTTCAGTTGATCAGCAGCCTAGCCAGGATCTCCAGCCAAGTTCTGGTCTGGATCTCCAGCGAAGTTCTGGTTCGGATCTCCAGCCAGGTTCTGTGTCCATGGTCTCTTGCTAGGTTCTCCAGCCAGGTTCTCCAGGTTCTCCAGCCAGGTTCTGTAGCCATGTTCCCTCGCTAGGTTCTCCAGCCAGGTTCTGTCCAGGTTCTCCAGCCAGGTTCAGTCACCAGGTTCTAGTCAGGTTCTCTTTCCAATTTCTGTAGTCAGGTTCAGTCCAGGATCTTTTGCCATGTTCTCTCCAGCGAAGTTCTTCTGTCTCTAGAGAACGTTCTGTGTAGGTTCTGTGCCAATTTCTGTCTCTCTCTCTGTCTCTTGCTGTCTTGTTACATCTGTATTTATACCAGTTGATTCAATCCTATCAGTCTCTATTACAAAGGTTAGGGTGTTTCTTATCTCCATTCCAGGGAGTAAAGATTATGTAGCTTAAGCATGATTGTTCATAGTTAAAGTGATTAATTACCCTCCTGGCACTTAGTTAAGAGGTTTTATTCCCTGCCTAACTTCAGGGGAAAATCCCTACCTGGGGAAACAACCTTTCTCAGAGACCTTGGTTAAAACACATAGTGCCAAGAAGGTGAGCAAACATATTAAGAACAGTATGCCATATATGCCAGGTCCCTTGAAACAGCAAGCGTGGACCGGCTCCCGGCAGTGCAAGCGGAGTATTTTCCCCTTCACCTCAAGCCAAAGGAAAGGCTTGATTCAGAGTTTGATAACTATGCTCTGAAGTTTGGGGGATGCTATATATTAGGATCTTTCATATACAGTAACATCTGAAGGAAAGGTGCTAGAAACCCTACTTTCTTTGGCTTACTATGAGCAAAAATATGGGATCATGTGTAAGATATACACAAGAGAAATCCACTTGTACTCATGGTCTTGTCCAAAACTGTCAAAAGGAATTCCAAAGAAAGAAGCTAAAGGCACTACTCAATTTCTATTGATAACAAATGAAATGTAAGCATTCAGCTAGAGTAGAAATGAATTCATCTAGGTCAATAGAACTATTGGAGGATATGGGGTTGGAATGGGACAACACAGAAGAACTCAAGGGTATCACTGCATAAGAAAACACCCTATAACTTAGTGATTTAAAACAACCATTTATTTAGCTCATGATTCTTTAGGTCACCAATTTAGATGGGAGTAAAACTGAACATCCTTTACAATCTAGGCTGGCCCACTCATGTGTCTGTAGTTCAATGTGAGTCAGTTTTGGACTCATTGATTTAGTGTAGCCTCAACTGGGATGGCCAGTCTCAGCTCCACATGGTCTCTCATCCTCTAACAGACTGTTTTAGTGGCATCAAAGCAGGTTTCCAAAGGGGGGTAAAAGAATGCAGGACTTCTTGAGGCCTAAGCTTGTAACTGGAATATATTTAATTTCTTTATAGTCTGTTGGTCATGGCGAATCACAAGGCCAACCTAGATCCCATGGGTAGGGAAATAGACTCCACCTGCTGATGAGAGAAGTTTAGTCTTTTCCTGTATCTTTCTGTGTGTAACATGAACATTATCTTGGAGGTGCAGCAGTCATCTCGTGAGCACGAGGTTACATGCATGTTGAGAAAGGTCTCATCTGAAGTATAGCAGAGGGGAAGAATGGAGGGGGCTAAGAAAGGATACTTAATGACATTAGTAAGCTACCAACCTGCTCTTTACTGCCTACTCATGTACGTTTGTTGCATGGGCAAAACAATCAATCAAACAAACAACAACAACAACAACAAAACACCTTTTTCTGTTTAAACTACTGTTTGTTGTTGTTTTTGTTACTAGCAGACAAACATATTTTTGACTGATACAGTAACGAATATTTATAAAAGAAGAGGAAGAGGGATCAAATTAAAAGATGAGTCAAAATATATTGAGTTATATGAGAAAATATCAGAGCAAGCAGAATTTTTCTGGTCAAAAAGAAAATACACAATTTGGAGTATGAGTTTAGCAAAACTGTAAATTGTTAGTGTGCAAAAGATTATGAATACACTGATCTTTATTTTTTAAAATATATTTTTATTGATTTTAGAGAGAGAGGAAAGGAGAGGGTGAGAGAAATAGAAACATCCATGCATCACCATCAACATGGATTGGCTGCCTTCTGCACACCCCCTGCTGGGGATCAAGACCAGAGCCCAGGCATGTGCTACCAGGAATCAAACTGCAGACCTCTTGGTGCATGGGTTGAAGCTCAACAATTGAGCCACACCGGCTGGGCTGGTTTTTATTTTTTATATCAGAAATAAAACAGAACCACAGTTTTCTGTAAGAAAGTTAGATGGGTGAATTCATTTTGGATGAGAATAATGAAAACACTGAGATTCTGTGGAATGATGGCTCTGAATCTCCTTTTCTATAAATCTGTAAGAATGGACAATATCTTTCCTACCTAGGATTAAATGTTTTTATTCCCAAAGAAAAATAAATTAGGTAACTTCTTTTCAGTATTTTTCAGCCTAATGTTTCTTCAACAAATTCTTAGTTTTACATATAAGAACTAGGTAAATGTATAAAGCAAACCTGATTCTTTTAATAATTTGAGGTAGGCTTTTGAGAAGCAAAATGATATGCATTAGAATGTATCCAGGTAATTTATGCTTCTATTTTTCTACATTCACAGTCAAAATATTGGCTTCCTGACTCTTCATGCCTCACTTTCATTTTACTCAATAAGAGACTCCCTTTCTATTATAGAGATTCATGATGTTTCTATACATCTCTTTCATAATAGCAAAGTGATTTATTTTACAACAAATAGTCATGGATTTTATAATTGTCATTTTAAATCTTGTTTAAACTTTGTTAAGACATCTATCAGTTGCTTAAATAAATCTATTTCTATAATTTTTTTCATTTGCTCTAATTTCTATGTATCACTAGAGTTTAAGCTTTCAGCATAGGCTATCAAGATTTTGTTGTTGCAAAGAGCGTATTCATAACATAGAGATTGTTTCAGTGCTTGGAATATTTTCTTCTTCTGTAACTTGTGACATACCAAGGAAACAAGGCTTATCAAGATAGAATTATATGCGAGAGCTATTTATCCTAGTTTATCTGACTTGGACACCAAAATCAGGACTATAACAGTTACGTAGTTTCCACAAACACCAGTTCCCTTCCTGGAGGGTTTACAAAGACAATAGTAGAATATGAGAATGACTAAAATCTATACAGCAGGATAAAAAAAATACATGTCCCAAAACACATTTTTATATTTTAAAATTATGAATAAGATACTTTGGGTTCTGACAGCAAATAGAATTTCTCCTCAATAAGAAACTCAAAGATCTATTTCTCTTGTAATCTGCTCCATATTATTATTTTCAATTGACATCTTCAGAAAAATGTCTATATCTTGCTTTAGGACCCTCATTACTAAGCAAGACTATCTCTAGTCTCTGGGAAAGGCTCTATAAATGCATAAACTGTATATGAATAAGATAATGTAACCACAATTACTTAAGGTCACTGTTTATTTCTACTCTAATCTCCACTCTGACATACTTCCCTTCAAGTCAGGTAGTGTTAATGTGGCTCCAGCAATTTGGGATCCCGGGAGATCGAATTGCTCATACATTAATTTTTATTTAGTGGAATATATTTTTGTGCCTCATAGGCACTTCCATATATAGTTAAGATACTGCTGGCCTACCAGGTACATTGCTGCCATTTATTAAGCTAACTCCCTGAGCTTCAGGACACGAAGGTGTGGGACCAGAAGCCATATCACGATATCAGCATGTCCTATGGCAGCTGGCATGGGAAACATGTGGATCCTGGAGGAGAAACATGGTTTGAAACCTGTGAAGCAAGAAGCACTGTGTGAAGAATCTTCCAATCAGCAGACACGTAACACTGAAAACAGAGCATTTAGTTTTCATTGATGTCTGGTCAAAACCAAATTTCTCTAGCATTGGGAATATACTCATAATATGGTAGATGCAATTACAACTGTGACATACATTTACTTTCTTGAAGGTAATACTAAGAAATAGAATTGTCAGAATTCCTGTGTTTGTAGGACTCAAAGCTATGTCAGTATTACAAAGAGTGAGTACCTCTGTAATAGCTTACATATATTTGAAACCTGACATTCTTGCAAATTTATGAGATCTTAACAATAATTAGTGTTATAGGTAAAATAAGACTTTCTAAATTATTGATAATAAAAAGTAAATATTAATCAATAATTTAAGAGACCTTTTTTTCTGTTTTATCTAGAAAGGATTATATTTCAAAAGTATTGCCATATGAAGAAGCAATAAGAGAATGTGCAGCCACAGATAAGTATAATAGAGACATGTCAGGCAGTTCATTAACAAGGCATTGTTATTTTTTGTAATGTTTGTGTATTTGACAGCTTTAAAAATGTAATATGTGCTGTAATTTCTATTCTCATTCTAAATAAATATATTTTTAATAACTAAGTTGTCATTTATAATTTTCTATTTGTTTTTAAAAGTTCTCCCTAAATTATAAAAGTTTCAGGTTTCCATAAAATCTATTCATCCATGATGGCAGCAGAAGCATCTTCTCTCTCTCTCTCTCTCTCTCTCTCTCTCTCTCTCTCTCTCTCTCAGACACACACACACACACACACACACACACACACACACACAGTAACAGAGTAACAGAGTTTAGCTCTTTTTTTTCAGTTCTACAACTACTTTTTAATATCTTAATAATCTCAACAATGGACACAATGTAACTGCCCAAATTCTCTGAACCACACAGACAATATTGACAAGCAGAGAAACAAAGGAGGAGGTGGGATGGGACAAAAACCTGATCCCCACGAAACCAGGCCTAAAACCACCTCTCCTCCCAGAGTCAGAGGAGCAATCCCTACATTAGGGTCACAGTACTCGCTAACCACATTGGGGGACATCAGGAGACACTTGGTTACAGTTTTCACAGTGTTTGTGTTCTTTATGATGTTACTGTTTGTTTGTTAAGTAAGATTTCTTGGTGTAGTAGAAAAGGATATTTTAAAGCTCTTCCTGGGAGAATAGTCATTTATTGTGGTTGGGGCTGTCTGGGATAAGAAACTTTCCTATTGTCCTAATCCATGACTTCTACTCCATGAGCTGTTTTGTCTAACAAGAGGTCAAGGTGTTTAACCATGTCACATGTTAGTGACCTTCACAGCAATCCCTTCTTACATGTCGCCAGGTGTATTTTCTTCTTCTTCCCCTTCCTCCCATCCCCATCCCCTATTTTCTGCTATCCTCTCCATATTCCTCTTACTTTAATAAACCATATATATTTAGTTTTCATTTTGCCCAAGAAAAAAAGATAAAGAACATAAATGAACCAGAACACTTCCAGCCCATAAGAGACCAGCCTGTGTTCCAAGTAGGGCTTCTTTTCCTATGGTACCAGAGGTTGGCACAGGGAAAACAGCCGATATGGAACCTTGATTAAAATTAGGAGGATGTTGAGACCAAGCTGCAGCATTAGGATTCAAAACAAAAGACAGGGGTATGTGGGCCATAAATGGCACCCAGGTCAAGGCTAACTGTCAGTGCCCCAACTGCTTCAAATCTAATGTGCCCCGCTATAAAGGACTGGATCTGGCTGTTGACTGGGCTTAGCAGAGATAAAAAGCTTCTCCTAAGAGTTTGCATGGACTTTAGGAGATTAGAACCTTAGATAGTTCCAGCAGTAGCTAAGGAACTTATGACATCCTCATCAAGCAATGATTCCAATTTAAAACAGGTATTAGTATGACTCTCTCCTGCACACTTTAATGGCATGTGCCATATTTGGAAGGAGATGAAAGATTCTAGGTTCAGGTTGCAGTCCCTCCATAACAAAGTCCTTCAACCAGTGATTTTCCCTGTTAACTAACAGCACCATCTTTGCTCTATCTTGCAAGTAGTTGTTAAAATTATTCCTTCATGCTAGTGAAATGAATATTTTTACAAAATAATTCATTATATTAATAGTGTTAGCCTGCTTTAGAGGTTTTGGCATTCTTCTCTTTCATTAAAGGAGCATAGCATGCATCCTAGATGTTGAGGTTGCAATTATTAGAAAAAATAGCAGCATCGTTTATTTTACTTACACATTTTATTATGTTTGTCCAACTGAGTGCTATTATGTCCCGGAATAATGGAGGATATTCATCACTTTCTTCAACCTCAAAATAAACCAGACTTAAAGTTTTCCCCAGGTACCTCTAGCTTTGAATTCAAGTATTATTCCACTTTGTGATTCTTCTATTTTGTTCTATCAGACCTTCCAACTTTAAATATTGCTTCAGAATCCTGAGGGTTTTGTAAGCTTAACCAAACAATGCATTTAAATAGACTTCACTCATAATTAATTAGCTGAATGTGTTTAACTATTACTCATTGTCCAAATAAATACAAAATAGAGTACCTCTACTTAAACGCATAAATAGCCATCTATAAAATCATAAGCAATAAATAGCTGGATTCCTGCCATTTCTTTGGTGAAGATAAAACTCAAATGTTAGCTTCTTAATAACATTTTCTCGTACTAAAGAAAGATATAGCATTTTGATTGCCTATCATCTTTAATATTTGCTGATATGGAAAAGCGCTAGATTCTGCTAACTACAGAGAAGACTTGACCTACTTTCTTTGATTTTAACATCTTGCATTTTAAAATGTAGGATCAAGGAATGTAGATTTTTATCATCTTTCCTTAGCCCTCCTTTCAATAAAGAGAACACAGGGAAATTCTGGAAGGAGAAAAGATGCAGCACTCATGAAGCTAATTTAATATAGAAATATTTAAAATAAATTCTAAAATGAGATACATTGAGACATGTGCAAGGTGAGACATGGGATGTTCTACAAAAAAAAAATAAAATAAAAAATCAGGTATATTCACAATGAATACTTGGGAAAATTTTACAACCCAGTGCCTCCCATTTGTTTGTCTCTCATAAATCTGTCAGACACTGAAGGCATGAGATACTGGCAATTGCCCTTTGGGTTTAATGGAAGAGAGGGCTGTGTTTGTCTTGAGGGAAAAGCCTACTGCTATGTATCAAATTTGGGGGCTGTTGATAGAGTACTCAACAGACACAGTTACCTGAGCAGATCAACCAGATCTAGACCAGAGAAGAGAAAAACAATGACATTACCTCCATCAGACACAGCTGGGTGACAAGACAAGACAGGAAATAGTTTTGCAGCTATCAGTATGCTGTACAAGAGGTTGCATGAAGAAAATCAACAGCAGATAAGAGAGGGAAAGTGCTGTGGAGAAAGGAGGTGTCTGGGGAAAGTATTGAGCAGACATGATTTCCAGGGTAAATAGATATCTGGGTAGGAGCCTATTAAGAAAGGAATTAGTGCCTGGCTGGTATGGCTCAGTGGTTGAGCATAGACCCCTGAACGGAGAGGTCACTAGTTGAATTCCCAGTCAGGGTGCATGCTGGGGTTATGAGCTAGAAACCCAATAGGGGGTGTGCAGGAGGCAGCCAATTGATGTTTCTCTCTCATTGATGTTTCTATCTCTCTATACTTCTCCCTTCCTCTCTCTCTAAAAATCAATAAAAACATATGTCTAAAAAATTTTTTTTAAATAAGAAAGTTGGTATTCCTATAAATACAGATGGCTGAAGAAACAGAGAAATATTGTTTAACAATTGAGGTTACCATCATGAAGTGGGGAAACATAGTCCCAAATGGAAGTCTACAACATAGCTTCCGTATAATTTAGAATGTCTAAAAAAGTGAGCATTAATCTGTTACTCAACTATTAAAGAATCTTTAAAAGATTTCTGGTGTGAGTCTGAATGACTGACATTGAAATAAAATATTTTATGCTCACTTTTCTTAGTTTGATGTCCCTCAAAGAAAATCCTGAGATAAGGACTTCTGAACATATATCTCTTCAACCCCCTCCACTCATCTTAAATTTTGCAAATGGATTGTTGGATAGGTGATATAATCTAGTAATCCCAGGCAAAAGCTCTCTAAACTAACTACCGGATTTGTAGTCTGATGCTGCCATTTCCTAACCATGTGGCCTTTGAGTGGTAAGTTGTCTTTGCCTTAATATTCTTATTTAAAAATGTTATTATTAGGATCCAATTCCTAAAATTGTGTAAATTAAAGTACATCAATACAAATACCAGGCTTAGAATAGGACCTGGTACATAACAAGTGCCCAGTAAGTATTAGATTTTTTTAAAAAAGATTTTTTATTGATATTTAGAGAGAGAGGAGGAGAGAGGGAGAGAGAGAAACATTGATGTGAGAGCAAAATATTGATCAGCTGCCTCCTGCATGCCCACTACTGAAGATTGAGCTCACAACCCAGGCATGTGCCCTGACCAGGAACCAAACTGGCAATTTTTTAATGCACAGGACAATGCCCAACCAACTGAGCCATACCAGCCACAGCAGTAGCAGCTCTTTTTATCATGTTTTTTTCCCCCATGCAACTTCAAAAATCTTGCTCAAAACAGTGTTTCAGGCAGCCACTGTCAATCACAATTGACACAACAGATGAAACCAATTTGTCTAGTTTCCATAAAGTAAGAGGATAGTAATTCAAGCAGAGTATCCTGTGCTTCTGTGTCCATGAGCTTTAAAGACTTGGGAAGTCATAGAATCACAAAGGAGGAAGGAGCCACTACAGTCAGTCCCTCCAATCTCCAACCTGCTATGATGTGCCTTAACACATCTGGGCCCCTGCTTACTATTCAAATGCTCATTAAATTATTTGACTTTAATGTCTAGACATCACCCTAGTTCTTATAACTGCCACAACAAAATGCCATGACTGAGTGCCTTAGAAAACAGAAATTTATTTTCTCACAGTTCTTGGTGGCTGAAAATTCCAAGATAAAAGTTCTGGCACATTCCATTCCTGATGAGACCTTTCTTCCTGTCTTACAGACAGCAGGCTACTTGCTGTGTGCTCACGTAGTCTTTCCTTAGTTTATGCACATGATGAGAGAGAAATTTCTCTCCTTTTTTATAAGGCCACTGATTCTGATTTTACTTAACATTAATTACCTCCCTATATCTAAATATAGTCATGGTTGGGGTTGAATCTTCAACATATAAATCTGAGATTGGGGGAACCCAACTCAGTCCACAGAAAACATTTTTAGTTTTTCTAAACTGAATTCTGCCTCACTAGAAGTTACAATTTTGTTACTGAGAGCAACAGAGATGAACTCTTCTTCCATAGGACAGGTGTCTAAGAATTTAAAACACTTATTTTTTTCTCATCTTCAGGCTAAATGTCCACATTTCTTTCAATAATGTTTCACCTATACTTCTCACCATCCCATGAACACTATATCCTTTGTTAATTTCTATATTTAAAAAGGGTATCTATAATTGAAAACGATGTTCCAAATGTGATCTGAACAATATCAAATGCAAAGGAATTAGTATCTTCTCTTTTTCATATAAATATTTCTGCTTTGATGCAGGTTGACATTGCATTTGTTGTTAGTTATTAGATGACAGAAGATAGTTTACTAGGTATTTAGTAAGCATTGGTTGAATTAAACTGGAGTCAACTTGGATGGAGTTTTTTGTAACAGGGAGTCTTATACATTTCTTATAATCTTCAGTCTAAGCAGTGGTTCTCAACCTTCCTAATGCTGCGACCCTTTAATACAGTTCCTCATATTGTGGTGACCCCCAACCATAAAATTATTTTTGTTGCTACTTCATAAATGTAATTTTTCTACTGTTATGAATCATAATGTAAATATCTGATATGCAGGATGTATTTTCAGGGGTTGCAACCTACACATTGAGAACCGCTGGAAAGGGTCCATAGAAGACTGGAAACTGAGCCATTTTGGAATTTTCTTTATATATATATATATATATATATATATATATATATATATATATATTATTGCTTAAAGTAATACAAAGGGTATTACATATGTGTCCATTCCCCCCGCCCGCCCTAGACAGTCCCCTAGCCTCCCCTATCCCCCAGTGTCTTATGTCCATTGCTTATGCTTATATGCATGCATACAAGTCCTTTGGTTGATCTCTTACCCCCCTACCTCCTGTCCCCCAACCCTCCCCGGCCTTCCCGCTGCAGTTTGACAATCTGTTTGAGGCAGCTCTGCCTCTGTATCTATTATTGTTCAAAAGTTTATAATGGTCTCTATTATCCATGAATGAGTGAGATCATGTGGTATTTTTCCTTCATTGACTGGCTTATTTCACTTAGCATAATGCTCTCCAGTTCCATCCATGCCGTTGCAAATGGTAAGAGTTCCTTCCTTTTTAGAGCAGCATAGTATTCCATCGTATAGATGTACCACAGTTTTCAAATCCATTCATCTACTGATGGGCACTTAGGCTGTTTCCAGATCTTAGCTATGGTGAATTGTGCTGCTATGAACATAGGGGTGCTTATATCCTTTCTGATTGGTGTTTCTGGTTTCTTGGGATATATTCCTAGAAGTGGGATCACAGGGTCAAATGGGAGTTCCATTTTTAGTTTTTTGAGGAAACTCCATACTGTCTTCCATAGTGGCTGCACCAGTCTGCATTCCCACCAGCAGTGCACAAGTGTTCCTTTTTCTCCACATCCTCTCCAGCACTTGTCGTTTGTTGATTTGTTGATGATAGCCAGTCTGACAGGTGTGAGATGGTACCTCATTGTTGTTTTGATTTGCATCTCTCCGATGATTAGTGACTTTGAGCATGTTTTCATATGTCTCTTGGCTTTCTAAATGTCCTCTTTTGAAAGGTGTCTATTTAGGTCCTTTGCCCATTTTTTGATTGGATTGTTTATCTTCCTTTTGTTAAGTTGTATGAGTTCCCTATAAATTTTGGAGATTAGGCCCTTATCAGATATGACATTGGCAAATATATTTTCCCACATAGTGGGTTTTCTCGTTGTTTTGTTGATGGTTTCTTTTGCTGTGCAGAAGCTTTTTATTTTGATGTAGTCCCATTTGTTCATTTTCTCTTAGTTTCAAGTGCCCTAGGAGCAGTATCAGTGAAGAAATTGCTTCGGCATATGTCTGAGATTTTGTTGCCTTTGGATTCTTCTAGAATTTTTATGGTTTCCTGTCATACATTTAAGTCCTTTATCCATTTTGAGTTTATTTTTGTGTACGGTGTAAGTTGGTGGTCTAGTTTCATTTTCTTGCATATATCTGTCCAATTTTCCCAACACCATTTATTGAAGAGACTATCTTGGCTCCATTGTATGTTCTTGCCTCCTTTGTCAAATATTAATTGAGCATATTGGTTCGGGCCAATTTTTGGGCTCTCTATTCTATTCCATTGATCTATATGCCTATTCTTGTGCCAGTACCAGGCAGTTTTGAGAACAGTGGCTTTGTAATACATCTTGATATCTGGT
The DNA here is from genome assembly GCF_964212035.1 of Myotis nattereri. Taxonomy (NCBI): domain Eukaryota; kingdom Metazoa; phylum Chordata; class Mammalia; order Chiroptera; family Vespertilionidae; genus Myotis; species Myotis nattereri. The sequence goes on from NC_138076.1 coordinate 198,169,510, forward strand.
ATTGAGATCCCACCTACTTTGTTCTTTTTCAGGATTGCTGCAGCTATTCGGGGTCTTTTTTTATTCCAGATGAATTTTTGGAGAGTTCGTTCTAGATCTATGAAGTATGCCGTTGGTATTTTAATGGGAAGTGCGTTGAATCTATAGATTGCTTTGGATAGTATGGACATTTTAATGATGTTGATTCTACCAATCCATGAACACGGTATGTTCTTCCATCTGTTTATGTCTTCCTCTATATCTTTTTTCAACGTCCTGTAGTTTTCTGAGCAGAGGTCTTTTACCTCTTTAGTTAAGTTTATTCCTAGGTAGCTTAATTTTTTTGGTGCGATGGTAAACGGGATTGTTTTTATAATCTCTCTTTCTGAAAGTTTACTATTGGTGTATAGAAATGCCTCAGATTTCTTGGGGTTAATTTTGTATCCTGCTACATTGCCAAATTCATGTATTAAGTCTAGTAGCTTTTTGATGGAGTCTCTAGGGTTTTGTATGTATAATATCATGTCGTCTGTAAATAAGGACAGTTTTACTTCCTCTTTTCCAATTTGGATGCCTTTTATTTCTTCTTCTTGCCTAATTGCAATCGCTAACACTTCCAGTACTATGTTGAACAGGAGTGGTGAGAGGGAGCATCCCTGTCTTATTCCTGTTCTTAGGGGAAATGGTGTTAGTTTTTGTCCATTGAGTATGATGTTGGCTGTGGGCCTGTCATATATGGCTTTTATTATGTTGAGGTATGATCCTTCTACTCCTGCCTTACTGAGAGTTTTTATCAAAAATGGGTGTTGAATTTTGTCAAATGCTTTTTCTGCATCAATTGATATGACCATGTGGTTTTTTTCTTTCAATTTGTTTATGTGATGTATCACGTTTATTGATTTGCGGATATTGTACCATCCTTGCATCCCTGGGATAAATCCTACTTGGTCATGGTGTATGATCTTTCTGATGTACTGCTGGATCCGATTTGCTAAGATTTTGTTGAGGATTTTGGCATCTATGTTCATGAGGAATATTGACCTGTAATTCTCTTTCATTGTGTTGTCTTTACCTGGTTTTGGTATTAGGGTGATGCTGGCTTCATAGAATGAGCTTGGAAGTTTTCCTTCCTCTTGAATTTTTTGTAGTAGTCTGAGGAGGATAGGTTTTAGTTCTTCCTTGAATGTTTGGTAAAACTCCCCTGTGAAGCCGTCTGGTCCTGGGCTTTTGTTTGATGGAAGCTTTTTGATGACTGCTTCAATTTCTTCCATAGTTATTGGCCTGTTGAGATTTTTATATTCTTCCTGATTGAGTTTTGGAATGTTGTATTTTTCTAGGAATTTGTCCATTTCCTCCAGGTTGTCTAGTTTGTTGGAGTAGAGCTGTCCATAGTATTTTTTAACAATCATTTGTATTTCTGTGGGGTCTGTTGTTATTTTGCCTCTATCATTTCTTATTTTGTTGATTTGGGTCCTCTCTCTTTGCTTCTTGGAAAGTCTGGCTAGAGGTTTGTCAATCTTGTTTATCCTTTCAAAGAACCAGCTCTTGGTTTCATTGATTTTCTGTATTGTTTTTTTGGTCTCTATGTCATTTATTTCTGCTCTAATCTTTATTATCTCCTTCCTTCTGCTCACTCTGGGGTTTTCTTGTTGCTCTCTTTCTAATTCTTTGAGTTGTAGAGTTAGCTGATTTACTACCATTTTTTCTTGTTTTTTTGAGATAGGCCTGTAGAGCTATAAACTTCCCTCTCAGGACTGCTTTCATTGTGTCCCATAGGTTTTGGATTGTTGTGTTTTCATTGTCATTAGTTTCCAGGATGTTTTTAATTTCCTCTTTGATCTCATTGGTAACCCAATCAATATTTAATAGCATGCTATTCAACTTCCAGGTGTTTGAGTATTTTGGGTTGTTTTTATTGTAGTTTATTTCTAATATTATGCCATCGTGGTCTGCGAAGATGCTTTTTATGATTTCAATCTTCTTGAATTTGGGGATACTTTGCTTGTGACCAAATATATGGTCTATTTTTGAATATGTCTTATGAGCATTTGAATAGAATGTATATTCCCTGGCTTTGGGGTGAAGTGTTCTGAAGCTGTCTATTAAGTCCATCTGATCTAGTTAGTCATTTAGGATTGCTGTATCTTTGCTGATTGTTTGTCTAGAGGGCTTATCCAGTGCTGTCAGTGGTGTATTAAAGTCCTCTACTATGATTGTATTGTTGTCGATCTCTCCTTTGATATCTTCCAGGAGTTTTTTTATGAATTTGGGTGTTCCTGCATTGGGTGCATATATGTTTACCAGGGTTATATCTTCTTGTTGTATTGATCCCTTTAGTATTATGAAGTGGCCTTCCTTATCTCTTAAAAATATGGAACGCTTCACGAATTTGTGTGTCATCCTTGCGCAGGGGCCATGCTAATCTTCTCTGTATCATTCCAATTTTAGTATATGTGCTGCCGAAGCGAGCACTGGAATTTTCTTGATATTTTTTCATTTACAGTAAGAATGGCAATAAAGGACTGGACCAGTGTGGAGAAAACTTGCAATGGACCAAATGCCTGCATTGAAGAAAAATGGAAGACTTTAAAAATTCTTTTTTCCAGAACAGTATGGAGAGAGAGAGAGAGGGAATGAACACAAGGTGCCTTGCTTCTGCTGTGTCTTCAGTAATTGCTTTAACATGTGACTTGCCATTTAAGCAATAAATGACATTTACTGAGGGTTTAATACATGTCAGCTACTGTGCCAGACACTTTCACATTATCTCGTTAATTCCCTCAACAGCCCTGTGTGGTAGTTCTTATTAGTCTCATTTTAAAGAAAAGTTATGGAACTTGCCTAATTTTACATGCTAAAGATAGTTCTTGCTTTGGCTGCCAAATCCCAAATACTTTTAAACACCTGTGAGCTAGTGAAACTGGGGTGTGCCCAGAGATCTTGGAAACCATAGCTAATATATGGCACATTATCCAGAGACATTAATATTCCTGATAACAGGTGTATTAGTTATTAGGCCTGCCATTACCAATACTACTGACTGATTGGCTTAAACAGAAATTTATTTCCTCAGAGTTCCAGAAGCTAGAAGTGCAAGAACAAGGTCTGAGCAGTGTTGGCTTGTTCTAAAGCCTCTCTTCTTATCTTGTAAATGGCCATCTTTTTCCAATGTCTTCACATGGTCTTCCCTTTGATTTGTCTGGGTCTTAATCTCCTCTTCTCATGAGGTCATCAGTCATATTGGATTATGGATTATCCCAAAGACCTCATTTAAACTTAATTGCCTCTTGAAGGGCCCTTTCTCCAAATATAGTCATTTTCTGAAATACTCAGGGTTAGGAGTTCAACATACAAACTTGAGGAGACACAATTCAGCTCATAACAGCAGGTGATCCAAAAATATCTTTAAAAGTAAGTAAAATACAGTGCACAACAGCCTGATCTGGAGTCTAATTGCTTTGATTGAATCCTGATTTTTTCATTAACTATCTGAGTGACCTTGGCAAAGTTGTTTGCCTTTCAGTATCTCAGTTTCCTAATACTTAAAATAGAGATATAATGGTACATTTACAGGGTATTTGGTGAGGAATAGTGTCTGGAAAGCAATAAGCTCTGCTCCTAGCTGGTATAGCTCAGTTGGTTCGCTGGTTTCATTCCCAGTTAGGGCACATGCCTTGGTTGCGGACTAGATCCCTAGTAGGGGGCGTGAAAGAGGCAGCCAATTGATGATTCTCCTACATCAGTGTATCTCTCTCTACCCCCCTTCCTCTCTCTCTAAAGTCAGTAAAAAAATACACATATTCTTTAAAAAATAACATTACATATATTGAAAAAAATCTTTGTATATCTATTAGCTCTCATTACATTATGGGACAGATGAAGTAAAATGCAAATTTTCTTTAATTTTAAAGTTAGCCAGCTGGTGTGGCTCAGTAGTTGAGCATTGACCCATGAACCAGGAGGTCATGGTACAATTCACGGTCAGGGCACATGCCAGGGTTTCAGCCTCAATCCCCGGTAGGGGGCATTCATGAGGCAGCTGATCAATGATTCTCTCTCATTATTGATGTTTCTCTCCTTCTCCCCCTCTCCCTTTCTCTCTCTGAAATCAATAGATACATGTGAAAACATATCATAGAACTTTTTCATTTACAGGAGACTGCTTTAGTCATAAATATCTATTAATTTTCCTCTTCTAATGAGATAGAGTGGCAAAAAAGACTGATAAGTAATTTCTGCTACCAGACATTTGCTCTTCATGCTCGTCAGGCTTCTAATATGCCTCCCAATGTTCCCCACCTACTGTTATTCATGCCTGATAAAATCCCCTCCCTGAGAATGTAGACTGGACCTAATGACTCAGTTCTAATGAATAAAATACAGCAAAAGTGTTGGAATGGCACTTCCAAAATTAGGCTATAAAAATCTATGATTTCCATCTTGCTATCTTTCTCTCAGTTTTTATCTGGCTCTTTTTGCCTACTTGCTCTATTGAACCAGGAGGTCATGGTTTGATTCCCAGTCAGGGCACATGCCTGGGTTGTTGCCATATTTTGTGGTGCCCTATGAATAAGCCCATCTGGCAAGGAACTTAGGGCAGCTTCTGGCCAACAGCCATCAAGGAACTGAGGCTCCTGAGTTCAACATCCAAGGATTTGGATCCTGCCAACAACCACATGATTGAGTTTGGAAATAGATCTTTCCCCATGTGGATTCATCCCTTTTAAGCATTGGGATGACTGAAGCCCCAGTAGACACCTTCATTGAAGCTTGTGAGAAGACCTTGCAAGCAGAAGATCCAGTTGAATTGCATCAAGATTCCTGACCTCTAAATACTGAGAAAATAGATATTGTTGATTCAGCCACTAAGTTTTGGGGTAATTTGTTATGCAGCATTAAATAACTAATGCACTCTTCTGAAAGTTGAGAATGTTGTAGAAGAAGTTGGGGCATCATAATTCAAGTGGAAAATAGAAACCATGCAACTAATTCTCTCTTTTGAAAGTGAAGAAGATTGTGGAGGAAGATGGGATCATCCTGATTAAGTGGAAAAGGAGATTCATGTGAGCATAGTAGGATCCAAAGAATAGAGGGCAAGTAAGGTGCTATCCTCATAAGATCACAACTATTTTCAAAGATTCACTCTGCTCAAGTAGTTTCTCCCCATCAGCATGTCTGGAATCAATCCTTAATTGAATAGCTTGCACTACCCCTGCTTTGCACTAGTTGCATTTTAAAGCACTTAAATTGCTCAACCTGCTCCAATACATTTACTTCTACTGTTTTCATCATTAATGAGGCATTCCGCTTTTATAATCTAGGAGATGACCTAAAGATCAGAGTTAATTTAATTTAAAATCAATGTACTAGAGAAGAAAACCCCTGCCTCCAGTATTGATGTCAAACTGCAGGCTTCTGCAAACTCTGGGGCAAAGAAGCATAACAGCATATGCCATGCTATTGTTTCCAACCAGGTGTCTATGGTGACACAGTCACAAAATTCTACAAAAAGAGGTACTGAAAATTGGTCCCATTTGATTTAATATTACTTATATGAGTTTTTTGTTTGATCAAGTGAAGTGCAAACTACTTTACTGAATTTTAAAACCCACTGAGCAGCAAAGACCAATTATCAGTGAATCCGATATCCCTACTATTTTGGAGAAAGTTCTTTATGACTAAGATACTAAAAGACCTTAGATTTATGAGCAATGGTTCTTATAATATATTTTTGTTTTTAACTGAGTTCTATTGGCAAAGTTACTTGTACTAGTGCTGGGAATAAGGAGGCTCTGCAATGCAATGCCTGGAAGCATCTGTTTTATTTGTAACTTTTTAAAAAATCTTCAAAGTCTGTTTTCTGATTTTCAAGGATCTATAATGATATGGCTTCCTAGTTAATTGTTTTCTATTCATTCATTCATTTGTTCAGCAACACTTATTGCATATCTCTTCTGTGCCAAGCACCAGATTAAAAAAAGATAACACAATACTTCTATCAAAATAGTTTCTAATGTAACAAACAAGCTCAAAATCATCTCAGTGGATTATCCCAACAGGGTTACTTTTTGCTCATAACAAGTCTGTGAGGTTCATGGGATATGTCCATGACATCAGTCAAGGGAAGACCTGACTGGAAAGCCTGGTAGCAGTAATTAAGTGCCTCCATGAGAAAGAGACACAAGCTCTTTTGTTTGCATGGCCATGTCTGCCCCCAAGTATAAGTGCAACCCTCAAGAGTTCCATTAGCAGGAGAAGGAGAAATAGAATAACACTATTCTCTATCATACATAGACTTTGCCTCCTGACACCCAACACCAGTATAGTTTTGTTAGCCTGTGCAGTCTTATCATGGGCTTTGTGTGATTTTTGTCTGGCTCTTAAAATACTAAATATCTCTTGGTATCCCCATCATGGTTTTTATGGACAGTTAAGGAAACAAGGGCTCCATGCTGGAAATGACTCATATTCATCTCGCTAAACATTTAGCAATCCTCACTTCCCCTCTGGCCCAATAAGAAGGCCTGGTTACTCCTTGAGGGTGAGGAAATGAACAAAGGAGAACATGACTAAGACCAAGTTAGACTTTTGAGACTCACCATTAAATTCTCCATCATTTATTTATGTGCTTATTTATTCATTTATTTATTTATGTGACCATTTGAGAATTATGTGTTGAGCATCTCTACTATGCACTGTATGCTCGAATGAAATGTTGGCCAAAATAGATGTGATTCAGATAGTATTAATGAACGCTATTGTCAAACAAATAGGCAATTGCAATGCAGAGCAAAAGCTTTGCTAGAGAAGTGCAGAGGGCTCTGGGGGCACAGAGGGTGGTCCCAGTTGAATGAAGGAAGGCCTCCATAGGAAATAATGTCCAAGCAAAGGTCTAATGCATGCACAGAGAAGTAATCTCAGTGAAAAGAGTTGGAGGAAGAATGTTCCAGAAGAACAAAGGTCTGCAAGAGAGAGACAGAAGAAGAGGATAACAAAGAAAGAGAATAGAGAATAGATGAAATTTTTGCCATGACCAAGAAGTGCAAGAATCCAGAGCATAAACTCCAAGTGATGGAGTTTTGAGAGATAAGAAAAATTGGAAGGAGCCAGTTTTCAAAGGCCTTGAACAAGCATTTGGACTTTTTCCTAAGAGCTGTGGGATTCCATTGAAAGGTTTCAAACAGGAGAGTGATCTGATAGATACTTCAGATTTGAAGTAACAGCTGCCCTTTACAAAAGCCTAAGTTATTATGTTGGCAAAGGACCCAACCAAACGTTTGCTCACAGCCATCCTGGACTTTGGCTGGGTTTCCTAGTAGTGCCATTTATGAGGAAGTAGGTTGGGGATTTGAGTGTTTGGTATAATTAGGAACACCAGGAGAGACCCTAACACAAAACTATTTTTTTTCCACTCTCAGCTATCAACATTGAAACCCACTTCTTAATTCCTTAATTTTTTTTTCATTTATCTGTTTATCAAATATGCTCTGAGCACCTGCTATGTAAATAGCATAGAGCTTGTGCAGCAAAGAAGATAAGAATGGGGTTCTTGCTTTTAAAAGGCTAAAGGTCTAATAAGGAAAATAAGGTAAGTTTAATAGCATCGTGTGTGGGAGGAATAAAAGAGTTATAGGAAGAAACCTAGAGGGGCAAAAGAAACCTTTCAGGCTGAGGAGCCCAGGGAAAGCTTTGCGGAAAAAACACCACCATGGCTGGGCCTTGAAAACTGAGTAATATTTCCTTAGCGCTGATCCATATCAGAAGTCTCTCAGTTATTCATGAAAGAACCATAACTCAAATGAGTTTAGAGCATTTATTGGCTTACAGACTGGAAATCCAGAGGTACAGTTGACTACAAGCTGAGCTGGATCCAGGCACTAATGTTAAAACCAAAGCTCACTCTCACTCTCCCATTCTTAGGAAAGATAATCTCTGGCAGAAAAGACGGCTCCAGGAAAACTCAGTGTATTAGTTCCATCAGGCTGTGTAACAAATCGCCACAAAATATCTTACAATATAACTTTATTCTCTAACAGTTTGGGAGGTCTGAAATCTGAAATCAAGGTGTGAGCAAGGTTGATACCTTCTGGAGGCTCTGAGTAAAAATCTATTCCATGTCTTTTGGCTTCTTCTGTTTGCCAAAAGTCTTTGACCGGCATCCACCAATCACCTTCATATTACCTTTTCTATTTCTCCTCTGTGTCTTTATGTAAAATCTCCCTTTCCTTTCTCTTGTAAGGACATCAAACACTGGATTTAATGGCCATCCTAAATCTAAGGATGGTCTTTCTTGAGATCCTTAACTCAATTACATCTGCAAAGAATTTATTGTGAACAAGTTCATATTCTGAGATTCTAGGTGGACATGAATTTTAACGGGACACTATTCAACCCACTACATTCAGCAAAGCTATCTTTCCTACTATCTATGGTGCAAAGATTTCCTTCCAGTTGACCCAGCTTAGGTTTGGTACCAGATCTGTGCTGGAGGGGTAGGCTGTGGACTTGAGCCCCACCAGAACCACATGTATTGAGTTCTCAAGGATAAAAAAGTTCTGCTATTAAAATAACAGAAAGTGTGCTGAAGAAACAGCAATGACAGGATCCTGGAACAAAAGTAGGAAAAGGTTTCTGGGGAGGTGATATGGCGAGGTCTTTGGACTCATAATGCTTTAGGAATGAATGGACTAAAATTAGTTCATCTATTGACTCCATTCTCTTCTACTAAAGAGAAACCAGATGCACAGGGAGGAAAATGACTGAAAGTCCCTGCACTTAACAGTCAGTGAGAGGCATTCTATTAGAGGACAGGTACCACCTGATCCACATGCGAGAAGTAAAAAATACCCAGAAAGCAGGACAAACCAGACAGGAAGAAGGTCAGTACTGGGAGACATGGATGGATCTTCAAACACACTTCACAATAATTTCTACTGTTATCCCTGCTTAGTTTACTTAAGCATTTTTCTCTCTAGAGCTAAAAGTTAGACCAATTTTTTAAAGAAGCTACTCCGAAGACCTGTATTGAAGTAAAGTTTGCATCCATCTTCAGTGAAATTAAAAACAAAAAAAACCAAAAAGAATATAAAACTTTTTAAAGTCTAAAATCGATTCAATTTAAACCAGTGGTTCTCAACCTTCCTAATGCCGTGACCCTTTAATACAGCTCCTCATGTTGTGGTGACCCCCAACCATAAAATTATTTTCGTTGCTACTTCATAACTGTAATTTTGCTACTGTTATGAATCATAATGTAAATATCTGAAATACAGGATGCATTTTCAGGTGTCGCGACCCACAGGTTGAGAACTGCTGAAAGGGATGTATTTTGTACTTGAAGTTATACACTTTCTAATTTTTCAGTATTTGTTAAGCTACTATTTATTTTTTTAAATCATGGTCATAATAGAAAGTAATTTTTATTTTGTATCACTTAGTTTTGTGGCCTGTATTTGGCAAATAAAAATGTTGGCAGTCCATACTGGTTTTCCATATTTTTAGAGAGAAAAGGGATTTTTTAAAGGCTCATGAAATGCAAAGGTCTTGGATCTCTAATCTCAACCAACAGCTTCATCTCATCAGGTAGCCCTAGATCTGAGCAACCTCAGTGAAAAATCACAGTGGACTTTCCTGAACATTCATTTTCTTAAGAGAAAGGTGACCTTGATTTTGAATTGATTTTTAACGTGTATGCTGTGTTTTAAGAAAACCCTGTTTTGCTCAGGATGAGATGGAGTTTGTTAAGCATTACTGGTTGCCAAGGGACATGCTACTCTGGAATGAAGAATGCAGGTGGTACCTACTAAACTCCTGTAGCTTAGAGACCTTACCAGCATTATCCCAAGTGTTCAAAAACACAAAATCCACTTGTTAGTCTAAGCAGAGTAGCTGCTTGAAAGCCTCTGATTCTTTTGAAAACATTTACCAATACTTTTTCAAACAGGAAAATTAGCAGGGCATTCTTCAGTGTAATTGACCTGTGACTTTGAGTTTGATTTGTTTATCCACAACAGCCATCACACCAAGTCAGCAATAAGCATACTTCAGGCAACCCTCACAGTCGGTGACATCCGAGTTACACATTTATCATCAATAGCAGGACAAGTGCTTGTGGCCCCCTCCAACCAAACCACTCCTGTTAGAATAAGTGTTTGGAAGTGGAGGGGGGATTGTGAAGGCTATTTTAAGATATTAGTCAGAGATAAACATTTCTTTTCTTGGGACTTAGAAGGATGTGTTTTCTTTGCTTACACAGAAAGTAAAGAGATGTTCCAAGGTAGCATATTGGCCATCCATTGGGTTCCCTATACAGACCTGAATTGGTATCAGATGATACTATTTCATCTACCTTTTCCACCTGATGTTTTAGGTTTTGATCAGTTCCTGAAGAATGAAGGAGATAAATAATTCTGAAACCAGCAAATAATAGAAATTAGAGTAATCAGGTAGATGAGTGCCTCACTCTCCAGGCCTTACAATAGAGAGGATAGTGAATATCCCCTACCTATTTCTTATTCATTCATTTGTTTACTCATTGATTGACTGATCTAGTCATTCCCTGATATATCAAAAATAAGAATGTTATCAGTGACTATTATATGCAAGATATTTCTTTGTCTTAAGATGATGGAATACAGAGATAATTAAAATGGACTTAAAGAAAAGGGCTTTTAGGAAACTCATCTCAGCCTACTTTAAAGGAGGCTGTTGATGTACTAAAGGCCCTTAGGTATCCTGTTAACCTTGAAGAATTGAACAGGTTTTAGGTTTCTATTTCAGAAGAGATGAAGCAGTACAACTGGCTAGGTAGGACTTGCTCCAGGCCAAAAATTTAAGGGAGAGAAACACAACCCTGATGTGTCCTTCCCAGGGACAGTCAGTTCCCCGGGGAAGGAAAGCAGACAAGGTTACAGGGCATATGTCTGCCTATAAAGAGTGTGTGTGTCCTCTGGAACCTAAACACAAATGAAAGCCCATAGGGAAAGATGGGGAAAGAAACTAGTCACTAACCACCCTGATTTGCCATTAACAAAATTTGTACTTATTAATATTATGACCCATTATTGATTACTGAACATTAATAACTAATTCAAGCCCTGGTTTAGTGCCTATTTTTGTGACCATCACTGGCCTGGAGCCACCCAAAGACAAAACATAGCCCTTACCCAATAGGAGCACATTATCTGGTCAGGGAGGAAGATTGGTAAAGAAAAAGAAGACAGTTTTACTTTCAGTTGAGCTTTATAAAACACGAGGGGAGTACAACAGCTTTTCATCCTTCTGGCATCTCATTGGAGGGTTGATTCTATCATAATGAAAACAATAGCCATATGTATTACATACCAGGTGCCATTCTGCTTTGCATACATTATCTCACTTACAATATTATTCTGGATTTGCAGATAAGGAAAGCGAGACAGAGAGAGGTTAAGTGACATGCACGAGGTTACATGACTAGTAAACAGTGGAGCTCACATTCCAGTTCAGGTAGCTGTGCCTAACCAGTATGCTATGGAACTCTGCATCTAAAGATTACTGTGTCAGAACCAGGGCTCAGCAGTCACCAGAGTGGGCAAGGCCCATGAGGCTGGTTTCCAGAGACTAGATGGGCAGACCAGGTTTATGGAGACAGATTCCATCAGCCAGAAACCTCACAAATGAAAGTGGGCATCTGATAATCTGTGAGATGAGCCAGACTGGGAAGCCAGACACCCTTACGAGGGTAAAGAATGGGCCCAAGGAGATGCTGATGTGCCTGCAGGGTGAGAAAATATAGCTACATGCATAGTCACAGGAGACAGGCCCAGGAGGCACTCGCAGCAGGTGGTTGATAACAAAATTAACATAGAGCTGACCTGCAAGTGATTTGTTGAGTTTTTATTTAGTTGCAAATAAACTAAACATAAACCATCTGAAATAAACAAGGAAATGTATTGCCTCTTAAGACTGAAATGCTCATGGGTATGTTAGCTTCAGGCATGCCTGGGTCTAGCAGCTCAAGAATCTGTCTATCTCTGGGACCTGCTTTTTTATTGTCTTCATTCTCAAGTAGACTTTATTTATGTAGTAGTTTCTGAGAGCCTAGCAATGACAATGGAAAGAAAGCTTCTTTTCCCCAATCATTTAAAATTTAATTACACATCAAATATTTATTTAGTACAAACAATGAAGAATAGGTAAGTTTCCTTCCTTAAGAACTTTATATCTAACTAGAGACCCAGTGCACAAAATTCATGCATGGATGGGGTCCCTAGTCCTGGCTGGACATCAGGGCTAATAAGAGCAGGGCTGGAGAGGATGTGATGGTCACCAGGTCAGGAGTGGAAGGAATGGATGCGGATGCCGATGCCGCCATCGTCAGTGTCCCGCCACCTTGTGGATCCCTGTCTCCCCACTTCTCCTTCCCTCGCTGCAGTGCTGCCACCATGGTGGGCAGGTGGTGGGCTGATCAGGGCCTGCCAGCCATGGGGAGGAATGGGGCCCCAAGGAGGGAGCTGGCCCTTGTCCCCCATGGGAAAGGAGCTGCATCCACTGCCACCCATCCCTGGTTCCCCGGCCCAGCCCTGATTGGGTGATCGGGGTCTGCCAGCGGGATGTGTGTGTGTGTGGGGGGGGGTGGGTGGGTATGATAAGGACAGCAGAGGTTGGACAGCCAGGGGAGGTTGGCTGTGGGAGCACACTAACCACCAGGGGATAGCTTCTGCATTGAACGTCTGCCCCCTAGTGGTCAGTGCGTGTCATAGCGACAGATCATTCTGGTCATTCTGGTCGCTTAGGCTTTTATATATAAACTAGAGGCCCAGTGCACAAAATTTGTGCACTCGGGGGGGGGGGGTCCCTCAGCCCGGCCTGTGCCCTCTCACAGCCTGGGACCCCTCGGGGGATGACCACCTGCTGGCTTAGGCTTGCTCCCTGGGGGATTGGGCCTAAGCTGGCAGTCAGACATCCCTCTGGCAGCCCGGCAGCCCTTGGGGGATGTCCACTTGCCAGCGGGGGGCAGGCCTAAGCTACAGTCAGACATCCTTAGCACTGCTGAGGAGGCAGGAGAGGCTCCCACCACCACTGCTGTACTGGAAGCCGTCAGCCTGGCTTGTGGCTGAGCAGAGCTCCCCCTGTGGGAGCAAACTGACCACCAGGGAGCAGCTCCTGCATTGAGCATCTGCCCTCTGGTGGTCAGTGTGTGTCATAGTGACCAGTCATTCCCAGTTGTTCTGCTGTTAGGGCCAATTTGCATATTATCCTTTTATTATATAGGAGTGCCTGGCCAGCCTGGGTGAGGGGCTGATGGCTGTTTGCAGGCTGACTACAGCCCCTTTAGAGTGGGGGTCCCCCCTGGAGTGCCTGGCCAACCTGGGTGAGGGGCTGATGGCTGTTTGCAGGCTGGCCAAGCCCCCCAGCAGGGGCCCTCACCCCCCTGGGGTGCCTGGCCAGCCTGGGTGAGGGGCTGAGGGCCGTTTTCAGGCTGGCCACACCCCCTTCAGGGAGGGGGTGTTCTGCTGGGCTACCTGACCAACCTGGGTGAGGGGCTGATGGCAGTTTGCAGGCTGGCCAAGCCCTGCAGTGGGGACCCTCATCCCATGAGGGTGTGGCCAGCCTGGGTGAATGGATGATGGCTGTTTCCAGCTGGTCACACCCCCTTCAGGGTGGGGGTCCCCACTGGGGTGCCTGGCCAGCTTGGATGAGGGTATGATGGCTGTTTCCAGCTGATCACACCCCCTTCAGGGTGGGGGTCCCCCTTGGGGAGCCTGGCCAGCCTGGGTGAGGGGCTGAGGGCCGTTTGCAGGCTAGCCACACCCCCTTTCTGGTGGGGCGGGGGGGAGGTCCTGCTGGGGTGCCTGACCAGTCTGGGTGAGGGGTTGAGGGCCGCTTTCAGGCTGGCTAAGCCCCCCAGCGGGGACCCTCACACCATGAGAGTGTAGCCAGTCTGGGTGAGTGGCTGATGGCTGTTTACAGGCTGGCCAAACCCCCCAGTGGGGACCCTCACCCCATGAGGGTGTGGCCAACCTGGATGAGGGGCTGATGGCTGTTTGCAGGCTGGCTACAGCTCCCAGCCACCCAAGCTCCTAGTGGAGGCTGGTTGGAAGTAGGTATCTGGGATTTATTTGTCTTCTATAATTGAAACTTTGTTGCTGTGAGTGGAGGCCACAGTCAGCTCAGAGCAGGTGGGAAGCCTGGCTTCCTCCATCGCTCAGGCAACCAAGCCTCCTGCTTGCTCCAGCTCCGTGGCTTCCAGCTGCCATCTTGGTTGGGTTAATTTGCATATAGTTGGCTGGTGGGCATGGCTTGGGATGTAGCGAAGGTACGGTCAATTAGAATCTTTGTCTTTTATTAGTGTAGATAGGGAAACAAACAAATGTGTAATAAACAAACAAATGCAAATATAGTATTAGGTAGTGATACATGCTATGAAGAAAAAATAAATTGGGGTAAGGGGAGAGAGATGAAAATACAGTTTTAGTTAAAGTGATTGTTAGTACTGAATATGTCCCCCATAATTCAAAAGCTGAAATCCTAGCCCCAACGGTGATGCTATTAGGAGATGAAGCATTTGGGAAGCAATTATGTCATGAGAGTAGGGCCTTCATGAATAGGATTCGTGCCCTTATAAAAGAGGCCACAGAGAGCTTCCTCACCCTTTCCATTAAGTGAGGATACAAGGAGTGGTAAGTATCCATAACCCAGATGTGGGTTCTTATCAGAACCCAACAATGCTAGCACCATGATCTTGGACTTCAGCCTCTAAAACTATGCAAAATAAATTTCTGCTTTTTCTAAGCTCACCAGTCTATGATACTTTGCTATAGCATGTCAAACTGACTAAGACAGAGCTTAAGGAAGGTCTTATCAAGGAAGTGACATCTTAGCAGGAAGACAAGCGTGAGCCAGGTGGACCTATGGAGGGAGAGAGCTTCTGGAGAGAAGAGTAAACACAAACTCAGGTCTGTTCAGGTTGAGAACACAGGCTTTAAATGTGATGCTGAGTGTATAAAGATGAATAAAACTTGGACCCGGCTCTCAAGAAGTTAATAGACAGATAGGAGGAAATGGTGGGTTTGAAAATATAAACAATATAAGTTGATTGACATTGTGATGCACCTGATAACTGTTAGGGTGCAGTGTGAGCAAGAAGACAGGGATGATCAGGGAAGGTATCAGCTTGAAATCAAATCTTTACTTCCTAGGGTTAAAAATGTAGCATTCTGATCATCCTACACAGTAAACAAGGTTATGGCTGTGATTTCCATACCTGAGTCTTCGATGGTTGTTTTCTTTTACTTTTCCACAATAAAACTTGGTCAAGATTAGCAAGTTATACCTGGAGCTGCATATCTGTTCAATGGCCTATAGCATCTTCTCAATAATTGCTGATGAATCTGAAAACCTTTAAGAAAAAATGAAATCAAGCTGGCATGCCCTTTCTAGTTCTCTCTCTCTCTCTCTCTCTCTCTCTCTCTCTCTCTCTCTCTCTCTCTCTGAAGAATGATTTATCTTTTAACTTAGCTTTAATTCACAATTTCACAATTAATTAACCATCAGCCTAATCATTATACCCACAAAGCATTTAAACTGATGTTGGGAGAATGATGGGGAAATGAATAATGCTCAGAAGGTCCATTTCAAATTAGTTATTTGATTAATGAATATTCCACAAGGGCATTTGGGAGATGACCTCTGTTGATGACTTAAAAAAGACATGTCTGTTTAGATAATGAGAAGACAAAGAGAGCTTGAGTTATCTCTGGGTGTACGTTGTGCAGAATTACAAGGATTAATCCATACAAAAATGTATTACTTTCCCCATGGCTTGTTGGAGATAACAGAATTGTAAGATCAATAAATAAAGTTTGGCATTTCAAAGATTCTGCTTGCTGATAAACTGTGCAATGTGCACCCCAGACTGCCAGCCAGGGTGGCTCTGAGCCCAAGACACCCACCAGAGGCTTAGGAAAGAAAGCTGGGCTTGTTTCTGATAAGGCTGATGGTGGAGCCGGCTGTTTGCCTCATAAACTCTCCATAATCCCTCCTAACACCTGACCTTTCGATTCCTTGGATGGAGAAGAAGAAAATTGGTTGTCACCAGCTTCCAGTATATTCAAGCCAATAAGAAACAAGCTTACTTTGTTTTGTGATTTAGGCTGGAACCTTTTCCCAGCAGTTTCATGATCAAAAGTGCATAATGCAAAAAGAGAATCAGATATAGGTCAAAGACGCTGACTGCTGCTCATGATAAGAGTAGGACGCGGAGGAGGAGGTGTTTTAATCACAACCAGACTGCCTCCTTCAGTGAGAAACACTTATCTTCAACTCAACATCGTAATCTTGGACAGTTAAGTTACTTTTCTCCCTTAATTATGCTAAATCCCAGAGCAGTCAAAGCGGAATCAAAAATAGGGATCATCAGGGTTTCAAAAGGATTGGAGTTGTTTGAACATGAAGCAAATGCTAGAATGGGCTTAATTTTTATGGTAAACAAAATAGTACTTCTTTCCCTCCTGTGTTTTTTCCTTACAGCAGGAGTTATGTTCATTCCACAGATAACTAATAATACAGAGTCTCCTGGTGCTAAATTATTTCCTGGCAGCAAGTTGAGAACTTGAACCCTTATGGGTCCCTGGGGACCTTTGGATGCCCAGAATAGAAAGTGTAAGACTGGGCCTTACTTGCTATGCACAAGGAGAGGTTGGAAGGAGCCAGATATTGGTGCCAATGTAAAAGAATAAGTTAACATTTTCTCAAATCATATGTTAATGAGTTTAATAATTAAGGGAAGAAAGAGGAGTGTTCTTTATTTTTTTGTTGTTGTTAATCTTCAGCTGAGAATATTTTTTCCATTGATTTTTTTTTTGAGAGAATGGAAGGGAGGGGGAAAGACAGAGAGAGAGAAACCAATGTGAGAGAGACACATAGATTGGGTGTGCACCCTGACCTAGGCTAGGGACCATACCAGGCCTTGACTAGAATCCAATCCATGACCCTTCAGTCCACAGACTGACACTCCAACCACTGATCAAAACTGGCTAGAGCTGGAGTACTCTTTTAGAAACTCTGGAAGAGGTAACTTTATGATATAGTTTAGACTTCAAGGTTCTAGTTTCAGATAACAGAAATTTTGAAACTACAAGATCCCACATCTAGGGGTGTTATTGAAACTGATTCACTGTTCAACTTTGGGCAAGTAGTTAATTTCCTTCTTCTACAAAACAAAAAGCTTTGTTCAGCTCAAAGTTTCTTTTCAGCTCATAGGATCTCTTCTACATGTAATTCCTTTGAATTGATTAAAAAGCCAAGAATTATGACATTGAAATTGTTCATAGTAATTTTCCTGTGACCATTAGGAAAATATATTTTTAGCCTTTTGGGAGGTTGTTTCTTAGAATTTGAGTCCTCAAGTTTTGCTATTCAAATGTCCTTTAACATAAACTACCTACCAGGAAACTATTATACTCTTCACTCATTTTCATTCACTTCCAAAAATTATTTGAAAACCAGGTTTCTCATATCATTTGTAGTATTGCACAATGATTTTGGCGGTTTTTGGCACACAATCTTTTTGGACTTTAAATATCCTAGCTCATATAGTAATTTCTAAGGTTATTGGCAAGGCAAAATCCTTGCTTTAATTTGGCCTTTAAGAGATTTCCTTCTGCTGAATATTTCCAAGATAACTTCTCTCCAGGGGATCATTTAAAAGTCAAATGAGAAGACTGGCAAGCATTTCCCCTTCGTAAGACCAGAAAGACTTTCTCAAAATATTTGGCATCCCATACTCGGGCAAAACAGAATCTGGGACTGCCCAGGATGTCAAGCACTTTTTGGTTTCCTATCTTTTGCTGTCTCTTCTTACAAATGGAGACATCCTTGTTACTGGGACTAGTTCAAACCTAGGGCAGGAGGGATGTGAATGAATCTAGTAACACTTTCTGGGCTTTGTGCTGTGTCTCCCTCAACGCACCTGTAGTTTGGACTGTGAGGTCCAACTTAGTGACTGATTTTCTACCATATTTCCTTTATCTTTGTATCTTGGAGCCCCGGTGGCTGGCTGTCCCTGAGAACACTGTTGAAGAGTTGTAACCTTCCAGTGAACCAGAACAGGGTGTGATATTTATAGATAAAGCCAGGCAAGCATCAGGGAAGAATTTCAAATACTATCAGATAGACAGTCACGGGGCACCAGTTTAAGGACCAGGATGGCATTCCTCTCAAGTACTAAGGCTCCAGAGACCTAACCACTTCCTTATCTGTAGCTGGCTTTGTACTTCTGACTTTGGTTGCCCCATTGAATTCACTTTTTAAAGCTTTCCAATTATAATTGGCATTCAATATACATTAGTTTTAGGTGTACAGCATAGTGGTTAGATATTTACATATTTCACAAAGTGATCCCTTCAATAATTCCAATACCCACCTGGCACTATACATAGTTATTACAATATTATTGACTATGTTCCTTTTGCTGTACTTTACATCCCTGTGACTATTTTGCTATTGACAATTTGTACTTCTTAATCTCTTCACCTTTTTCACCCAGCCCCCCAACTCCCCTCCCATCTGGCAACCATTAATTTGTTCTCTGTATCTATGAGTTTGTTTTTGTTTTGGTTGTGTATTTTTAATTCATTTCTTGACTTCAATCAGAACTGACACCCAGCTATAACATCCTAGGCTATTCAATCCTTACCAGTATGTATTACAATTTGAACAATGCACAACACTATCTTCAGTCAACTAAAATAAGCATCTTGGCCAACATGAAATTTCTCTTAAAATTTTGTCAAGTCAGCTTATTTCAACTTTTCTTAATGAGGTATAATTGGCATATAGCATTATATTAGTTTCAGGTATACAACATAATGATTTGCTATTTGTATATGTGAACATTATTTTAGTTACTGTTGGTTGATATCCAAAACCATCCTCCAGAGGCTATGCAGGGACCTGGATTTAACAACACTGTGACAATCGCACGTTGGATTCTTATAAACACAACTGCTATACTCTCACGTTAGCCATCATGATCTCCTGGTAATTCTACTTCCTGTCTGAGGACTGCTCTCCCCCTAAACCCCCTTCAGCAAGCTCATTCTGTTAGGAATGTTTGGTTTCTTGTTTTGGGCCTCCTCTTTCTGGCCCCAGGACAACGAGCAACAATACTCTGCTCATCCACTTGCAAATAAAGCCAGTAAACCTGACAAATCAACAGGTTAACTTAGGGCAGCTTTACTAACAGAAAATGCCCTACTGCTCAGAAATTGTAATGTTACCAGTACCTTCCAATTTTCCATTTGTTCCCACCTTTCCTTTTCATAGCTGATGCTACCTTCTCTTTAGTATCCCAGGAAGAAAGGAGCCTTAGGGAAAGGCTGCTGAAGCTGTCCTGAGGACACCTGTTCTCTAGCATGCATTTTCATGGCTGAAACTCATGGTTATATTTGCTACCTACCCTTTATCACCTGGGCTTTCATGAAAGAAAAGGAATTTAAGAAGCGAACATGATAGGAATCTAAAAAAGACCCTAAAATGTATTAAAGGTCTACATCTCCAGCAGAGCGGACATGTTTTGGGAGAGTAGTTGCACTCTTTATTCAGAAACGAACCCAATTTGGAGAGCTTTTAGTGCAGTGAAATCACGCAGTTGAGAATCATCAGACAAGATTTTTACATTGAACTACCACTGTGGAGTCCCATTTCCAGACACTAAATGTATTTTCCCCACTCTGAAAAAGTTCAAAATCAGGGCTATTGTAAGTGTAACATACTTTTAAAGTGGAGAGGGTTCCCATTATTCCCTAAAGCACAAGGCATTTTTGCACATAAAGATAAAAAACACATCAAGAATTTTTAGGATCTTGGCATATGGCAAATGTTAAATTTGGCCTGAGGAGTAACACCTCTCCCCCAAAAAAGAGAAGAGTGCGAAGATTTGCTGTATAGTGTCTTCAATACAAATGTACAGGTCAAATGCTAAGATTATGGGTGAATGTGGAGAGGAAATATGCGTTTGTCTCATTTTGGATTCATTTTTCCTGGACTATTGGGAGTCAAATGTTCCTTAAGGCTTCCATGTAGAGGGGGTGAAATGGTCTATAGAATCCTTAGCACCCTTGATTATGAGTATTGTGATTTTAGAGGGTGCTACTTGGTTATTCCTAGCAATTATTCCCCTATCAATGGGTTATTAGGCCACAATGTAAGTGGAAATGGGGGCAGAGTTGGCATAAACACAGTGACCTATTCCTTATCTTTGTAGGTTATCTTCAAAACATCATTTACCTTCATTTTTAATTAGCTGTGGCTCTCCCATAGCAGGAAGAGAATATACATAGCTTCTTACATATGCTGCCACTGGAAGGACTGCAAAGAGCAAAACCTTTGCTAAATTAATTAGGAATACAGAAAGAGTTCATAGGACCCATTGGTGGGAGGCTCAGCTATGCTTTATACTGGCTGACTCTGGGAACATAGAGTGCCAAGACTAAAGGACACTCTCTCTGCAAACTGTCTTTTCTTACTCATGGCTCAACATGACCTTAGTCTGTCCATGTTCCAAGAGAGATAATCCAATTCATTCTGCTCAAATTTGGGAGTGGTTCCAGTATCAACCCTTGGTCCAACCAGCACTGGCCAGGGAGGGACTCTTGTATACCTAGTCCCTAGTATGGTGATGAGTAATAGACACTCAATCAACATATATTTGTTGAATGAATAAATGAGTTCAATTTAAGTCAATTTTTGTTTTCTTTGAGATCATTGCTCCCCTAAAATTTTGGGTCAAGAGGTTTTGCATTACTATTTCTCTAATTTATTTAAAGTGTATTTGATTGATTCATTCATTCAACAAAAATATATTGAGTGCTCACCATTTGCTACACAAGGTACTAGGAACTGGAGAATCTTTAAAACTCATCGTCACATCCTTTGTTATGTTTTGTTTAGTTTTAATTAATTTTTAACTGTTAAAAAATTTTAAACAACACATTAGTAAAAATGAAATGTCCTCATACACAGACCACCTCACTGCCCTAACTATAATCTCTCAGAGAGGTTCTGACAGATTTTTCTCCTAGCCATATAAACATGGGTTCAGGAGGAACAACCAGATTCTTTCTCTTGCCATTTAAAACTAATAATTCATGGCCATTCTCTCTCCATTTCCTCATGGAAAGTGTTAAACTAATCCTGATGTCAAGGGAGTCAAATTTTATACACAGTGTCTAAAACATTGAAGATGCATCATAAATATTCATTGCATGAATAATCCTCCACTCAGACACTTTGATCCAGGAGCACTGGTGCTCCCATGGAACCTTCCATAGATGCTTTGCACCAATGACAGTCCCCTAATCTGATCTATTGCATAGTAAACATACCTCTGTATATATCTTTTTCAAACTCTTTGGCTACTTTTGACATCGGTACTAGTATATCTTATCTCCCAGCTAGAATAAAAACTTCCTAAGAGTTTAAGGGTACAGCTCATATTATTAAAAGATTTCAATGTGCCAGACTTTGAGCTAGGTGTTCGGGTATGATAACAAGAGCTAGTATTTATGAGTACTTACTATGAGCCACATGCTTCATTAAGCCCTTTGCATGTATTAACTCATTTCATCCTCATTACAGCCCTATGAGGCAGGAACTATTATTACTAACATCTTACTGATGAGGACACTGAGGCATAGAGAGGCTAAGTAACTTTCCTAAGTCTGCCCAGCCAGCAAGTGGTGGAGCCAGGTTTCAAACACATACAATCCAACTCCAGACTCTATGCTGCTGCTGAGATCTCTGTTTTATAGTCTGAATTATAACTCCTGGTTAATTAATTTGAAAATATGGGAAGATAACATTTTCTACCACTCACTCAATCTTAAAAGAACTGCATTGGGAAAAAAATAGGTTAGCAAGTTTGACATCCTTTTAGCTGGTTTGCTTGAAGAGACGCCTGCTGTTCTGGAAATAACTTCAGCATGACACTGTGTTTTGCCAGCCTCCCAGCTAACTTTAAATCGTGTGGGTCACAACTATAAATGCTCTGTCCTTTTCTTGTAGGGATTTTGAATTTGCAAAGCTTACATAAGTAGACGTTGTTAAGACAAGGATGAGAGATGATTTGATTCAGGTATATTCGATCAGGAAGGAAGTGCAATCGAGAATTAGCCCTAAGGGGAAAGACTTCTGATCTCAGTTTTTCATTTTCCAGATAATCCACTGTGCCTCTAAGCAAGTCATTTTACTTCTGTTATACTAAGCAAGAGCAGATTCATAAAAAGTTTAAACGATTCGATGCCATAATGCACAGGTAACACACCCAGAAGATTAAGCCCTGTGAAGGCAACATTCTAAAAGAGGGGCTGCTTACCTGCTTTACCCTCTCACCTGGGATCCCTGAAGTTTAACTCAAATAGCCTTTGAGGGTATATTCTAAAGGAATCATATAAATACTATCAGTAGGAGCTTTAACTGGGGACTTCATGAAGACAATAGAAATGGTTCAGGATGGTATGAGTACAAACTACACTGGACTAGAACATTATTATACAGATACTAGAGGCCTGGTGTTCAGATTCGTGTACCAGTGGGGTCCCTCGGCCTGACCTGTGCCCTCTCGCAATCCAGGACCCCTCGGGGGATGTTGGAGAGCTGGTTTGGGCCTGATCCCCGCAGGGTAGGGATTCTATGTTCTTAGGGTCTGATGTAAACTACCACTTGGAAACTGATGACAAGAACCCTTTACCGATGAGGTCAAAAGAAAAGTCTTATCCTTTAAGGATTTTTTATTCAGACTCTCCTGGTTGTGTGTGTCTCATAATCTGCTGATGTCAGCAGTATCTTTGCATTAGTCCTTATTTCATTTTTCAGCTGAATTCTCAGTGTCTGTGAACATGTTGGTATAAAGTGAACTCTAAGTGGCCTTTATCAATTGACAGGGACTTTGACGCTCTCCAATATGTTTCCCAAGATGCCTGTAGTCATGATTTGTTACCCCAAATTGGTGAGTCCTATCCCCTCTGACTTGTGTGTCCTCTACTGTGATGTGTGCTCAGCAGACATATTTATTCATCTGGTTGTGGGCCAACCTAAAGAAGACAAAGACTCATTGTTCAGCACCATAAAACTCCCACCACTCAACATAGCCCTGAGCATGCAAACAAAAGCAAAAATGAACACTTGTGTGCCAAATATAATTCTGCCTTTACCATTCAGTTTGTATCTCCTTAACATCAAGGCGCCCAGAGGCAACTTGACATTCCTTTGGATAATGAAATACAAAACCTGTTGTGTGTTGGAGGAAGTGATGAAATAGAGGGAGAAATGGAGAATAACTTCAGGAAGTGAAGGAGAAAAAAAATGTGTACTGAATATCATATCTGCTTTTGCATTAGGATTTTTTCTTTTCTCCTTCTTTCTGAGAAAATATATATTGTGGGGGTATCTTTCATACAGGGAATTATTTCTGTTTCCTTTTCTCTGGTCCAGTGGCTCAGTCTCTTCACAGTTATCACAAGCTCTTTGGAGGATAGAATAAGAGGATAATTCTACATTTGAAATTCTGTGGAATAAGAGGAATGGTAAGGAAGAAACATAAGTGCATTTACAGCATAGCTTGCAGACTGGGCTGTGCGATCCTTCAAAGTATACAAGTATACAGCTATTCTTTGTAAATGATGAAAAGTGATCTAACTGCAAGATAGCTGTTTTGTTGTAAGAAGAGTCTGGGTATTTGCATGCCCTTTGGCTTTTGGATACACCAGCAGTGGCCAATTAAGCTCAGAAGCATAGCATGGAACTAGAATAAGTCTTTTTCCAGTCAGTGTGCAATAAAAATCCATTTTCCATTTGTTTCAGACCCATTCTTCCTAATTTACATTTTGGTGGAGCTGAGGTTTATTTGCCTGGCAGCACCTCCATGAGATTATACCAGAGAGTGCACACAATGTCTGTGTGCATGGAGACAGTACTTGTGTGCAGATGCTTGAACACTTTGTTCTGTGCTGTTTGTGATGAGGCAAGGACAAGACAGTCCTGAATCTGATTGATTCATCAGTACTCAAATCATTATTTTCTTCTCATAGGTAGGAGACCACACTGTCTTGGCAATAGGATGGTTCTTGATCCTCCCTTCTTTATCAATATTTCACATAGTAATGAAGGGTCCCTTAACCCTGAGTAGGGTTGAAACTGGAGCTTTTCAAGTTGATTTGGCATTAGCTATGGGAGGATTCTCCCACATATTTTCATGCAACTGTTGTGTAAAGAATGAAGCAAGGCTCCCCAGATGACTGAAATGACTGATGGAGTGGGCAGGATGCTGTCCCAGAGAAAGGACACTATCTTCAGACTTCAGTTTTGACCCTTCTGCTTCCCAGCTGTGTGAACAGAGACAGGCTACTTAAACTTTCATAACTTCAGGTTCTTTTTGGTTCTTTTTTTTTATTTCTGAGAGGAAAGGAGAGGGAGAGAGAGATAGAAACATCAATGATGAGAGAGAATCATTGATTGGCTGCCTCCTGCACGCCCCATACTGGGGATTGAGCCCACGAACCATGACCTCAATAGGTTGATGCTCAACCAATGAGACACACAGGCTGGGTACTTCAGGTTCCTTTTCTACCGAATAATAATACATAAGATGGTAGGAGTGTGGGCTTTCCCTGCAGGTGCTACTTTAGCAGACATTTCCAAAGTGTCAGCTTACTTTCAATCCTTGGGCGGTAATATCTTTGAAAGATTCTAACAGAGAGATACAGAGGGCAATAACCATCAGCCCTCACTTTGGCCAGTGATGTGCCAGATACACATGCATATGATAACAAGACCCAAGAAAGAGGAAGGGTGAATCTTATGTCCAGGCAGGACTGTGATGGTGTGGGCTTAGAAAATGAAAGATGTGCTGTGGCTCCCAGGAGTCCATACCAGTGCTCCATATTGATGCACAGGGGCCCTCGCTTAGGGTGGGGGGCCAACAGGGTGCCTCCACTCAGCTGAGAGTCTCCAGAAGTGAAAAAACACACATACGCACATATACACATACACACACATCACTCTCCCTAGGAGGTCCTGGGACATCTGTGGCTCCAGGCTTTGGTTTTATGAGGGCTATGGTCTATGTTTGTGCCTGCTCCCCCAATTCATATGTTGCAATCCTAATCCCCAAAGTGATGGTGTCAGGAGGTGGGTGGCCTTTAAAAGATGCTTAGGTTATAAGTGTGTAGCCCTCATGAATGGGATTATCACCCCTTTAAAATAGGCTTCTTTTCCTGCCCATTTGGCCATGTAGGGACACAGTGAGGAGACTGACTGTGAAGTCTGCACTAGAACAAAGCTCTCACCAGACACTGAATCTGCTGCAGCCATGCTCCTGGACTTACAGCCCCCAGAACTGTAAGAAATACATGTGTGCTGTTTATAAACCACCCAGTTCATGCTATTTTTGTTATAGCAGCCTGAACAGACTAAAACAATGAGATTAAACCAGCAGATAGTGGGAGTTCAAGAAATATGAGTTTCCTTCCCTACCCCTCCCTTGTTACAATATGCTTGGGTCTTATAATATTGTCATAGTGCTACTCACCTGAAGAGACATTGAGTATAGTATTTGTTGGTTTTCCTTAAATCCAATTTTTTTGCCTACCCAAAGTAGATACTTTTTATCCATTCTAGAATTAATAGTACATAAGGAAAACAAATAAAAAAAACAGGCATTTATCCTATACTTTAGCATAATAAAATCTTTGTTTTAAAGCAGTGCATGAAATTATAGGCATATAAATGCTTCACACACAATAAACGTAGACTAGGCTTGCTACCAATAATTTCAACCTGAAAACCAAACATTTCACTTCGTCCTCATTGTACAGCATGTTCATTTAGTGAGGCGGCTTGGAAGTTATTTTTAAATTCAGCCACTTAAATCATCACGTCTGGCATACTGTCTAGAAGATGCAATGTTTCATTATGAAACAGAAACATTATGTACTGTGGCATATGAGTCATTAAAGGAACAGCAGATACGTTGGCACTCCCAAATAATAAGGCTTGTTACTATTATTGATGATATGTCTCTGTAGAACCCCTTATCTGAGAATCTCACATAGCATTATAATTGAACTACATGAAAGTCCAATAGTGTAGGCATTTTAAAAGATTTTTGTATTCACGATCCATGCTTTTACTTATTTAATAAACATTTATTGAACATCAACTATGTATTAGATACAGTGCTAAGCCCCAAGGACTCAAAAATGAATAAGGCCAAGATAAAGCCTTATGCAAATTAATTAGCATTTAGACAAAATTAATTAGAAACTATTTTTAAGTATGGTTTACTTTTACCTGCAAAGGAACCTCTGCACACTAAAGAATCTCCTATCTTAAAAACAGAACCTCTTGGAATGCAGATTTCAAAATAAAAAAGCAAAGATGATTTCTGAAAACTGTCATTTGGAAGAAACTGAGAGTCCATTCAAAAATCTTTCTATATTCAATCTAAATGTATTTATGGTTGAAGGTAAGAATGGGAGAAAGTTTGAGGACATCTCAAAATTATATACATATATGTAAAATATTAAAACCAGCCAATAAAACTATACTTGAAAAAACAAAGACCATCATGAGGTCTATATTTGGACAGTGGTTTCATACTATACATATTATCATATTAATTTGACAATTTAGATGAAATGTAAAAATTCTTTAGAAAATAAAACTCACCTAAACTGACAAAAGAAAGAGAAGTTTTAAATAGTCCAATACCTATTGAATAAACTGAATCCATCATTAAAAACTTTCTCACATAAGTAAACCAAACAAAGAACTGTCCCAGGTGGTGCCACCTATTAATTCTTTTGAATATTTAAAGAAACATGAACTAATCTTATAAAAAAAAAAACTCTCCCATCCAGAAAACAGAAAAAAGAGAAACACTTTCCAAGTCATTTAATGAGGCAGGGATAATCCTGATAAAGGAAAGAAAAGAATAATAGCAGCCCAATATATCTCATGAACATCAATGAAAAAATGCTAAACAAATATTTGCCAAATGAACCTAGTGATAAACGTAAAGGATACAGCATCATCACTAAGTGGGGCTTATTTTAGGTATGCAGGAGTTGTTGAAAATTCAAAACTTAATTAGTATAACTGACCACAATAACAGAAAAAAGAAAAATACACTATATATGATTATATATCAACAGACAGAAAATAATTCAACATTAATCAAGTCTTACCAAAGTAGCAGTAATACATCATTAGTAGATGTGATACTTAATAATGAATTATTAATAGTTTTCCCCTGAGAACAGATAAAAGATAAGGCATCCATTTTTTTCAACATTGTGTTGGATATCCTAACTGGTACAATAAGGCAAGAAAAAGAAGCAATATGCATAAGACTTGGAAAGAAAAATAAAACTGTAATTATTTCAAGAGAAATAATTATATGGAGAAAAATCTTAATAATCAATAAATAAACTATTAGAATTTAAAAGTAAACTTAGCAAGGTCACTAGGTACAAGGCCAATTTAAAACAAAAGACATGCAAGATCTCTGCACTGAAAATGACAAATCAATGTTGAGAGAAATGTAAAAAGACCTAAGCCCTGCCTGGGTAGCTCAGTTGGTTAGAGTCATCCCCGTATTTTAAGGTTGCAGTTTCAATCTCCAGTCACAGCACATATAAGAATCAACCAGTGAATGCATAAATAAGTGGAACAAGAAATTGATGTTTCTCTCTCTCCCTCTAAAAATCATTTTTTAAAAAAGACATAAGAAATAAAGGAATATACCACATTCATAAATTGGAAGACTCAGTATTTTAAAGGTATCAATTTTACTCTGATCTGTGAAATCAGTTTAATCCCAAGCAAAATGGAAAATGTTTATCTATGTGTGTGAAAATTGAAAAGCTGATTGTAACATTTATATGGAAATGCAACGATCAAGAATAGCCAGAACAATCTTAAAGAAGGAAAACAGAGCAGAAGGACTTACATTATATGAAATTACACCTTCACATAAAGTTAGTAATTAACACAGTGTGGTATTGGTGAAAGGAAATAATAGAGAATCCAGTAACAGATTTGCAAATATACAGTCACTTGATATATGACAAAGTTAACTATAATGTAGTAGAGAAAGGATGATCTTTTTGGTAACTGATGCTGGATCAATTAGATATCCATATTGAAAAAAATTAATCTTCCTACTTCAAAACATTCCCACAAATACATATATGATGGGTTACAGATCAAAATTTAATAAGTAAGAAATAATCTTTTAGAGGAAAACATAGAAGACCACTGTTACGACTTGAAATAGGCAAAAATAATCTCTCTCTCTCTCTCTCATGAATTTAGTACAAAAAAAAATACCTATTTGTACTAAAATTTAAAACTTCTGTTCACCAAAGAATATCATTTTAAAAAGTAAAAAGGCAATCTCAGCGTGGGAGAACACATTTGCAATTCATAAAACCAACTAAGAACTAGTACCCAAAATATGTAAATAATTCCTACAAACCATAAGCAAAAGCAGAAGCTCCACATTCCATACTACTAGTGATCCTGGTATGCGCTATTATGTGTGTTTTTCTTTCTGTGTGTCTTAGTTTAGGCTGCTATAACAGAATACTCTAGACTGGGTGGCTTCAATAACAAACATTTATTTCTCACAGTTTGGGAGGTTGGGAAGTTCAAGATATAAATGCCAGCAGATCTAGTGTCTGGTGAGAGCTTACTTTCTGGCTTGTAAACAACTACCTTCTCATTGTGTCTTCACATAGGAGAGAGGGAGAGAGAGAGAGAGAGAGAGAGAGAGAGAGAGAGAGAGAGAGAGAGAGAGAGAGAGAGAGAGAGAAAGGAAGCAACCTCTGCTATGTCTTATCTCTTCCTATAAATGCACTAATCCCATCATGAGAATCTCACCCTCATGGTTTGTTACCTCCCTATAGCCTAGTTCCAAAAATCATCACACTGGGGGTTAAGGTTTCAACATACATGGGGACACAGGATTTCACTGTTTGTTTTTTCCTGTGATCTGGGTTCAAATTGCTGCTTGATTATTTACTAGCTACAAAAATTCACAAAAATGTCTGTTAAGTAATGCTTAGCTCAGTATCCGGCAAGTATTAACTGTTAATATTTTTTGGCTATGTTTATTCTTAACATTACTATTATAGATCATAGGTAAGATATCTAGAGAAATGCTAATCTTTTGATAAAAATCTAACAACTCTTCTTGATTGAAATATATAAATTCATAAAAGTAAGGATGGAAATAAACTTATTTAATAAAATAAAGAATAGCTATCTAAAGATAGCAGGCAACATCATATCCAACAATGAAACAGCAGAATTATCATTAATCCCAAAACCAAAGGTACTTGCTTTCATAGCCATAAATAAACATTAATCTAGGAACTGTTGTTAATGTAATAAGTCAAGAAAAGTATATGAGATACAAATACCTGAAAAGAGTTAATTAAGTCATTATTTGCTTATGATACATTTTCTACCTAGAAATCTCATGAGAGTCAACAAGTAACCAGACTTAATAAGGTGGCTGCTGCCAAAATAAAATAGAAAAATAAGTAGCTTTTCCTTTCTACCAGGAATAACCAGTAAGTAATTAGAACAGAATAATAGTTCTTATCCACACAGCAAGGGAAAACCCAATGAACTGAACAAGCAATGTACCTGGCCTATGCAAAAAAAAAAAAAAAAAAAAAAAAAAAGGATGCTATTGAGATTTAAAACAAGAAGATTTAAACAAAGGATAAAATGATGTCTGCCTGGATAGGAATGATATGAAGACATTAATTTCATACAAATAAATCAATAAATTTAATAAAATTCTAATAAAACTTCTCAGGAAATGAAATAATATTAAAAATATCATATTACATGAAGAAATTTTCTCAATACCATGTGAATGGGGGAAGTAGGATAGACAATCATAGGCATTGTATGTATTGCTCCTGTGTTTTTACAAATTATAAAACATTTTTATTTTTATAAATTACAAAAACAAGAGCAATTCATATAAAATAACTAGAAAAAAAAACACCACAAAATTTTAACATGGGATCATGAGAACAGAGATCACTGGTAATATTTTTCTATACTTTCTTTCAATTTTACACAATGAGAATGTATTAGACAATGAAAATGTATTAGACAATGAGAATGTATTATTTTTAAAAAGATATGCCACAGATGTAGAATCTAATAAAATGATTTTATCTGTGTGAAATAGGCTGATGGTGACATTTGCTTTCTGTCAGTCACACTTGGCCCTGCAAAAACACCATTATCCACACTGTTTTTGTGCAATGGATAATATATTTAATAATTAACTCTCCACAGTATGTTGAAAATATGTCTCAATACTAAGTTTCATCTCCATTGGCCCCACTCCAAATCAATCCCAAATCTGCCACCTAGACGACTTCAGCATCCATCTCCTCACTGATCTCTGGCTTCAGCTTTTATGCTCAGGACATTCTCTGCTTAGTAGCCAGAGTAATTGTCTTCAGCTCACATTCATTCATAGCCCTCTCCACTCTTGCCAGAAGGTCTCGTGGCTCCCTAGTCCTCTTAGAATAAAATCATCACATACAAACCCTTCACCCTGCACCGTCTGGACCTCAAATAGCTCTTCAACCTCCACTTGTTCTGCCCAGCCCTCTCTCTTCACCTCTGTCCAGGTGGTTTTCTGCTGATACATCACAAGCTCTTAGCTTCCTCCAGACCATTTTCCTTGGTGCTCCCTCAATCTGGATCATGCGTCCAAGGACCAGGTTCTTATCCTTCAAATCTCATCTTAAATGCCACTAGCTCAGAGAGTTCTTCCTTAAGCACTACATCGAACTAGGGTCCCAACTTTTTTTTTCTATGTATTTCCTTCTCAAACACAACACAACCAGCAATACCTTTAGGCACTTGTTAACTCATTTGCTACTTCTCCCCTACCACTAGAATTTCAGCACAGTAAGAGCAGGGGCCTTGTATGTCTCAGTCATCATTATATACCCTGTCCCTGGCACAGTTTTTGGAGCCTAGTGGGCTCTCAACAAAATTGAGTGAATACTTTTCTGCATGATAAACACATGGAGGTTGTATAGAGAATTTTAGACACTCTGTCAAGTACTATTGCTAAGCTCTCATGTGCGTTTCAGTAATACAAAAGCAAATTATGAGCTGCAAGATAAAACAGTGTTCCACTCTTCTCTAAGAACTGACTGATGAAAATTGGCTTATGAAATATTCAAAGAAAATCAAAATTTTAGTTAATCTAATTCAAAAAGGGAATCTGACATTAGTTTAATTGCTGTAATTGTAGTAAATGTCACTTTAAAAAGATACCTTGGTTAAATGGATATTGTTAACATTAATATGTTTTCCTTTGATAATTAGTTTCTCGAAGCCTGTGGTTAGGAAATCTTTTTGTTTTCTAATTAGTTTTGCTTTTTTTTGTTTGTTATGAGATTTTTTTTTCCTGAAGAGTTAATTACATTTCATAGTACTTAGAGTAGACAATATGTAATCTCTTGTATCCAACTCTAGATCTAACTTTTCATTTGGATCTTTGTTATCCTGAGCTGACTTCTGCTTTGTGTTATTTCAAACTATAATTTAAAAACCAAAAATCTAGTTACTAAACTATGTAAACTCTAATAGAGATAATAGAGAAAATATAACAGGTTGGAAGTTTAATACTTTTTTCACAGAAGCATACATTTATCTTGCTCCTACTGTATACGTGGTTCTATCAGAGTATAAAAATAATACGAATGGCTATAGAAAAATAGCATCTATTATATTCTGTTATTTTAATAGGTATTCTCTCTTATTAGATAAGAGAGCTTATCTAATCTGAAAAAAAAACACAATAAAGGGGTTTCTTATAAATGGACTGGCTTGTCTTGAAGTTGATATGTCAGGATTAATTATGAAAATAAATTTCTTTTTTGTTATGATGAAAAACATATACAATTTTCCATCTTTTTTCAATTATATTCACATTCAATATTATTCTGTATTAGTTTCAGGTGCACAACATAGTGGTTAGACAAGAGTCATCCCCCTGATATTTCAAGTACCCCCCTGGCCCATACATAGATATTACAATATTATTTTTTCCTCCATTGACCTTTTCTTGGCCACTCCCACCCCTCAGTACATGCCCTCACCCCCGTAGTGACTGTGTCCATTGGTAATGCTTATCTCATGCATACAAGTCCTTTGGTTGATCTCTTACTACTCCTCTCTCTCCCCTGCCTTTCCTCTGAGGTTTGATAGTCAGTCTGATGCTTCTCTGTCTCTGGATCTATTTTTATTCATTGGTTTATACTGTTCACTATAATCCACAAATGAGTGAGATCATGTGGTCTTTATCTTTCTTTTAAGTTAAATTATTCCAAAGCAAATAGAAAAAAAGAAATAAAACTAGCCGGGCAGTTTGCCACAGTTAAAAATAATAATACTTAATGGCACATAGCATCTTTCTGCCACTTCTTTCTTTTACACCATTATTTGAAAACCTGGGACTAGGGCTTTGTTCACAGTCCAGCAATAAATACATTGGTTATAATGCCAATGAACTTTAAGGCAAGCTCACCAAAATGGAACTCATTATTCTTTGAGGCACATCACTATTGGCATGCGGTACATTCATTCCATTACTTTTCATGTGTAAGTGGATTATATTTCTCAGAATGATTCTATTTTTTAATGCCTAAGCAGGCATGCATTTTTATTTACTGCAGATCTGAGAAGCATTGTGTAGAGCAACACATCTTTAAGTAAATATAAATTTTGTCCTGATGACAAGCTAATATATATTACACCAGGGAATTTGGTATAGATTGGTTTCTGTTTTCTGTTTGAGGGTGAGACTAATGCTGGCATGTTTATTCTTCTATAAAGTTCACGAGGGAAGGGGATAAAGAAAAGATGGATTTTTGGAGTGGTTCTAATTACAAACAGATTACAGCATTAACATTCAACAGCAGTAATGGAGAAGAATATGCTTTGATTATGCATTGACATAGAATGGTGGATTAAGGATCAGTGAGCTGGTGAATAAATCCGAGGCAAGAGTGATTTGCAGGGAGATAGCATAGTGTTGAGTTTTCCTGTGTTAGGCACAGCCTGAAAGCACAGCAATCATCTGAATAATTTTCTGCCAGACATGGGACCTGGGGTTGATCAGAATCAACAGATCATCTCAGTGAGTACAAAATGGAAGTCTATTTGCTCTTTAGGGAATATGTTCTTCTACAGGACGATACCGCTGGAAAATCACACTTTGGGTTATAGGAAATACATAAAACATACAAATGTCATTTCTCTTTTTCATCATAGGGGCATGTCATCAACACACACATAATTTTGCCTTTTTTTTGTATCCTCCGCACAATAATATCAAGATTCAAAATAAGAATAATCAAGACACATCAGGCATAAAAGTAAAGTTACAAGGTAAGACACTAACACAAACAAATGCACATTTGGCTACATTTAGTTCCTCATACTTGGATTGTTTTTCCCTGTACAGATATGCACCGAACTCTCACTTGGTAGAAGATTATACATATGTTTTCTTCTATCACATATTAAAAGGCTTTATTTTTTTCTTTTGAAATTACTTATTGCACAAATCATTCCAAATCTTTTTTGTGCCCTTTTCCTCAAAGATCCAATGTCATCCTCTAGGGACAAACTGACACAATGTAGTACCCCAAATTTCTGCTTTAATTTATTTAAAAAATTATTCCTACTTGACATTTCTCATCAGTTTCCTGACTCTACTCAGTGATCCAGTATTGGGCTCATACTGGGGGCCTGGCATTGGTTCCAAATTTCTGTTTCATTTTGATTTGCTTGCTTGTGTCATTGCCAAACTTAATTTAGCAAAATAAGAGATAAAACCTAGGACCAAAGTTTCAAGTTCTGAACTGCCCAAGTAGCCCTTCATCTCTCCTTATTAAAAAAAAAAGAAAGCAAACAAATAAGTAAATAAAGACATAAGTTAGGAAGAAAATATTAAATTAAATGATAACTGCATTCAAGGGGGGAAAGGGGATAGGGGACACCTGTAATATTGTCAACAATAAACCATAGAAGGATAAAGGTCAACTATCAGTTTGTAGTGGCAACGTGCACATGGTGACCTTGGTTTTTCTATAGTTCTTTCCTTCAGTAAGGTGAATGCCATTGATGGCTGCCCTGAACTTAACAAATTGCCTGAGCATTGCAAATACTATATTAAAAACTTCAACACCTGCAATTTCTAGTAAAGTTAATTCTCCTCAGTTCAATTATTACTTTTAGTAGCTAATCATCCGAGAGATGCAAATCAAAACAACAATGAGGTACCATCTCACACCTGTCAGAATGGCTATCATCAACAATTCAACAAACGACAAGTGCTGGAGAGGATGTGGAGAAAAAGGAACACTTGTGCACTGTTGGTGAGAATGCAGACTGGTGCAGCCACTATGGAAGACAGTATGGAGTTTCCTCAAAAAACTGAAAATGGAACTCCCATTTGACCCTGTGATCCCACTTCTAGGAATATATCCCAAGAAACCAGAAACACCAGTCAGAAAGGATATATGCACCCCTATGTTCATAGCAGCACAATTCACCATAGCTAAGATCTGGAAACAGCCTAAGTGCCCATCAGCAGATGAATGGATTCGAAAACTGTGGTACATCTATACGATGGAATACTATGCTGCTGTAAAAAAGAAGGAACTCTTACCATTTGCAACAGCATGGATGGAACTGGAGAGCATCATGCTAAGTGAAATAAGACAGTCAATGAAGGAAAAATACCACATGATCTCACTCATTCATGGATAATAGAGACCATTATAAACTTTTGAACAAAAATAGATACAGAGGCAGAGCTGCCTCGAACAGATTGTCAAACTACAGCAGGAAGGCCGGTAAGGGTGGGAGGGCAGGTGGGGGAGGTAAGAGATCAACTGAAGGACTTGTATGCATGTATATAAGCATAACCAATGGACATAAGACACTGGGGGGTAGGGGAGGCCAGGGGATTGTCAAGGGTGGGGGGAAAAAAGGAGACATATGTAATACTCTTTGTAATAATTTAAGCAATAAAAAAATAAATAAATAAATAAATAAAAGAAAAAATAAATAAATTACCATAATAGTAGTGCAAAGAAAATATTAATCATTTAGTAATTCCACCCTATAATCCTATCTAATAATAGACAAACATGGTAATTGACCATACCTCCGCTATGCTTCCCATTGGCTAATCAGCAGGATATGCAAACTAACCCAACTAAGATGGCAGCCAGCAGCCACGCAGCTGAAGTGAGCAGGAGGCTTGCTTGCTCCAATGATGGAAGAAGCCAAGGTTTCCCCGCCTGCCGCAGCCCAGCTCTGAGCTCCACTTTAAGCAACAAAGTTGCAATTATAGAAGCTAAACAAACACCAGATACCTGCTTTCAGCAGGCCCTGGCCTCGGAGCTGGAGCGGCAACAAAGTTTCAATTATAGAAGGTAAATAAATCCAAGAATAAAAAAATAAGAAAAAAAGGAGAGGCTGGGAGCTTCCGTCGCCAGCTTGGCCAGCCTAAAAATAGCCCTCAGCCCCTCATCCAGGCTGGCCAGGCACCCCAGTGGGGACCCCCACCCTGAAGGGGGTGTGACCAGCTGCAAACAGCCATCAGCCCCTCACCCAGGCTGGCCAGGCACCCAAGCGGGACCCCCACCCTGATCTGGGACACCCTTCAGGGCAAACCAGCCGGTCCCCACCCATGCACCAGGCCTCTATCCTATGTAATAAAAGGGTAATATGCAAACTGACCCTAACAGCAGAAAGATTAGGAATGACTGGTCACTATGACACACACTGACCACCAGGGGGCAGATGCTCAATGCAGGAGTTTCCCTCTGGTGGTCAGTGAGCTCCCACATGGAGGAGCTCTGCTCAGCCACAAGCCAGGCTAATGGCTGCCAGTACAGTGGGAACCTCTCCTTCCTCCTCAGCAGCACTAAGGATGTCTGACAGCAGCTTAGGTCTGCTCCCCGCTGGCAAGTGGACATCCCCGGAGGGCTGCTGGGCTGCCAGAGGGATGTCTGATTGCCATCTTAGGCCCAGTCCCCCAAGGAGCAGGCCTAAGCCAGCAGGTGGTCATCCCCTGAGGGGTCCCAGACTGCGAGAGGGTACAGGCTGGGCTGAGGGACTCCCCCCACTCCGAGTGCACAAAATTTTGTGCACCATGCCTCTAGTCATATATAATAAAAGCCCAGCAACCATAACAGTGTAACGACCAGAACAACCACTTGACCAGTTGCTATGAGGTGCATTGACCACCTCTCAATCCCTCCCCTCGGCCCGCAGGCTCCGATTGCTGGATGGTGAACGGGGAACTACAGGGAATCATGGTGGGCAGCAGCAGGGTGGGACTGGTGACTGGGTTAGCGGCAGAAGATGGCCCTGATCACAGGCTAGGCCTAGGGACCCTACCCACACATGATTTCGTGCGCTGAGCCTCTAGTAAGGTAATAATAACTACATGAGCCAATAATTTTTGTTGCATTTATCCATGGGGCAGGTCTATTTTATCTTCATCTTATTTTATTTTCTTAACCACCTAAGAAGTGGGTTGAATGAACAGCATTTATGGGGTATAGTCATATGCATTTTTGTTGGTCTCCCAAATTTGTGCTTTCCACCCCACCTGGAAATGTAGTCAGGCCCCATAATTCCCTTGACCTGTCTTAAGGAAGCACAACTCCTAAAGTTGCTTTATGCCACAAAATATAATCTCAATTTTAGTATTTAATTTATGAGGGCTATTTAAGGTAAAAGCTATTTCTTGCTGAGTCCCCCAAATCCCATGGTTTATATTGAGCATTCCTATTCTGACCTCCTTGCCCATCTATGCAGTCCTACGGGGCAGACTTTAAGAAGATCTCCACCCTGAAATATTCATGCCTTCTTTTAGAAAAAAAATAGCTTCAATCCAAATATTTATTAGATTCAAAAGGGTATTTATAAGGTATTTATAAGATGGAAAGAGTAGCAGCACAATGAATACTGTGTACACAATATCCACTTTAAGAAATAGAACATTCTGTGTGTCCTTTCTAATTTCATTATGCCAATGCATCCTTGCATTGTGTAGCTATAGTTTAATCATTTTATCTATAACATTTTATTATATGAACTTAGTACAATATTTCCATTTTCCTATTGATCGACATTATGTTTTTAAATTACATTTCCATGACTATTCATGAGATTGAACATCTTTTCATATACTTATTGTTCATCCCTATTATCACCTCCTGTCTTTTGCATATTTTCTATTGTTTGTCGTTACCTTACTGATTTTTAAGATTTCCTCCCTCTCTCATCCATTGGCAGTTACTATTTTCTTCCAGTGCAAAGCCTGTCTTTTCATGCTCTTTATGGTCACTTTTGATGAAGAGAAGTCCTTAAACTTAAGGCAATCAAATGTATCAATAATTTTCTTTATACTTTTCAAGAATCCTTCTTCATCCCAAGATTGCATATAAATGATTTATATTGTCTCCTGCAAGTATTATAGGTTTTCCTTTCCCATTTATCTATAATTGACATGGAATTGATTTTTGCCTGTTGTCTGATATAAAAGCTCAATGTCATTCCTATCCATATGAATGACTCTCCCAGCACCATTTGTTGCAAAGCCCATCCTTTCCTCACTGTTCTATGCCACCACAGTCCTTAGGTTTCTGTAGATCTTGGAGTCTGAGGATGTCTACGTTCCTCTCCATGGATCAGTTTGTCACTCCTTGCAATATGACACATTACCTTAATGACTAAAGCTTCAGAATGCATCTTGACATTGTGTATGCCACACTTCCAATATTTTCTCTTCACCAGGCATAGTGTAACTATTCTTGGCTTATTGCTCTTCCATACAGATTTTAGAATCAATGTGTCACAGCTCAAACACACTAAAACAAAACAAATCAAAAAACCCTGTATTATTATGATTGTGATTAGCTAAACTCCATCGATAAGTCAGGGAGCATTGACATCTTGCTATAGCTTGGTGATATGTCTCAATTTCCGTTAAGGCAAGTCCTCCTTTCTTAACAATGGTCTTTTAATGTTGTCTGGCTCATTTTGGAACATTTATTTTTCCATATGAATTCTAGACTAAGTTTGCTCAGTTCTTAAAAACATTCAACTGAGATTTTATTGGGATTGCATATGTGTGAATTTATCTGGGGGAGAATTTACATCTTCTTAAGGGATAAAACCATCCAAGAGTGTAAAATATTTCTTTATTTATTCAGAACATCTTCCCTCTCTTTTATCCAAGTTTTAAGATGTTCTCCATAAAAGTCTTGTGTATTCATGTTTATGTTAAAATTCTTCATATCTGCTGCTGTTGTAAATGGTTTTTATTTCAATTAAATTTTCTGGTTGCTTAATGCCGTTGTAGAAACTTCTATTAATTTTATACTTTGATGTTGTATTTAGCTATTTTCTTAAACTCTCTTCTTAGTGCTAATAGTTTTTTAGGTTTTATTTTTTAAAATATTTCCTTCCAGTTCTCATTTCTTTTATTTCTTGTTTTTACACTCAAAGCATTGACTAGGACTTTTGGTTAAGTAGTATCAGTGATATTTGTCTCACATCATGTAATCCTAGTCCTGTTAAAACCCTTTTCACTAGGTTCAGGAGGAGGAGGAGGAGGAATACCCACAGAACATCAGCAGGTATCTTTGTGGTTATATATTTTGCAATAGTTAGAGCTGTGACAACAACCTGCACATTTAATTCCAAGGACTTTGATCTTTGCAATGTAAGCACAATGAACACTAGAATTTAATTTACTTTAATAAAGTTGTATTGAGCACCTATTAGTGCAAAATAAATATTATACTAGGTTGCTGTGGTTTCTGTCTGAAATTTGTATTGTATATTTAATGGGAAACATATTTATAAAATATATATGTACATATACATATAAATAATAAATTACTTGATTTCATCAACTCCTTCAAAAAATGTAATAAGAAAAAAGAAATAAACCATTAAAAAACAAACCCTTGGAATGTTCTCAGCAAGGAGACTCCTCACACAGATTCGTTAACCAGAGATTGAACAAGAACACTGCCATTTTTCAAAGTATTAAATTATCCAAGTGCAATCATAACAGCAGTTTTATAAAAGGAATATTTTACTCTTCACTTGAATAGTCGGCCTTAAAAGCTAAAAGTTAGTCATTTGAAGTTTGCCCTTCTTTCAGAGTGATATTTGATTATTCATAATGAGAAGGCAGTGCCTTTGAAAGTAGACGGAGAGAAAATAGGCCTTTTTTTCATTTTTCTAGTGACTGCACAAATGAAGGACCTCATTTATCAAGACAACGCCATTGAAAAGTTATCATTAGACACACTTCACCATGCAGTTGTCATTTTTACCCCCTGTGATCTATTTCAGTTTCATTCACTTGCAAAACAAGTTTTATCCCCTGCACCCGATAAAGAAACTAACCGCTTGTCTACAATATTGGAAAAGTATATAAGAGGGAAATGCATTTGGTGAACTTTTATGAAGCACCGATGAGGCCCTCTGTGGCCTGCAAGGCTCTCAGCACATGAAGACCATGGATTTGTGGCAGGGCTAAGCATTGCACAGGGCCCATCTGTAGCCACCAGGGAAAAGGAAGTAAGCAGTGGGATTTGTTCAAGGATGAAGACTGGCAAGGAGAGAAGCAAAAAGAAATGGAGTATTTTTACTGCTGATCATGGCACCCTGGCTGGGTGGGGTGGGGAGGACAAATAAACCCAGAACAGAGAAGGGACTAGAAGAACTGGCAGAAAACAAAATCCAAAGCCCTCGCCAACACCCACGAGGTCCTACACAACCTTGCCCCTGGCTTCCTGTCCAATAGTCCTGAGCTCTACCTTCACTAGTGTTAACAGATGTGCTCTTACTGCAAGGTGTTGATAGCTGCTGTTTCTTCTGCCCAGATCACTCTTTCCCATGGTATCTATGTAGGTCCCTTTCAGTTCATTCACTTTCCTCTTTTAGCATTGCCTCCACAGAGTGGCCCTCCCTGACCAATTGTCTAACATAGCAGTTCTTGTCACTCTTCATCTCTTTACCGAACTTTATTTTTCATTCTTACTAATTATCATTATTAGACATTACATTATATACTTAATTGTCTCTTTATTTTCTGCCTCTCCAATTATACTATAAAGGCGCCAAGAGGACTGAGACTGTATATTTTTGATTAAATAATTCTTTCATGTTTAAAAAAAATCAAATAATTTTAATATGCATTTAAAAGTATTGCATTGGAAAGAGGGGGGAAGGGGAGAAAATGGGAGATATCTGTAATACTATCAACAATAAAAAATGTATTTAAAAAAAGTATTGCAGTCCATCATCCAGTCAGTTACCCCTCTCTAGAAGAAAGCCACATTTATTAAATTCTTGGTTATCTTTCCAGCTTCCCCATGCAAATATGAATATATATGTTCTTAGCTTTTTTTTTCTTTTTTCTTTTGTCAAAAGTGGCACATGTTAAATATACCCTTGGGTCTATTGCTCTTCTCCTATTGTAGATCTTCACCAGCAGTACATTAAGTCCTTATTTTGGAGATTTAGATTATTGGGATTGTTTGATTTAGAGCCACATTATATAATTATAGCATAGTTTATTGGACATTTGGGTGTTTTCTGTTTGTCCTATTAAATAAATAACTTTGTACATACATTATTTTATCTGTATGCAAATATCAATATAGACTAAATTCCCCTAGGTGGTTCAATGGCTACATATATTTATAATTTTGATAGATAATACCAAATTGCTTCCCACAGGGAGTGTATTAATTTACACTTCCAAGAGCCATGTATAAAAATGCTGTTTTCTCACAGTCTGGCTAACAGTAAATGTTTTGCTAACCTGAAAAGTGAAAATCGTCTCTCGGTGAGGTATTTTGTTTGCATTCTCTGATTATTAGTAAAGTAGTTTCCCTTCTTATGTAAAGGACTTTACATATTTATATGCATTGTTATTTTCTGTGAACTGTTTATTCTTGTCCTTTATGGATAGGACTATGTCTATTGGATCACTATATTCTCAGCACCAAGAACAGTATCTGACCTATGGTAGGCTAGTAAAATATTTGTTGAATTAATGAATGAATGGGGGCAATACAGGTAAAATGCTGGGCTAAAGAGGTGAAAGAAAGAAGAGGGGAATGAACGAAGGGGAAACTTCCGGATCATGGTTCTAGAGAGCGAGCAGTTTTAAATGGTGCCGCACTCCTATGTGTCACCATGGCAGCAGCGTCACAACCATAAAGATCTTTGAAACAGAGAAATGTGGTCCCTTATCAGATAGACAAGGACATGAAATAAAGCATCACATTAGGAGCTGTCTGAACAGAATGTGCATCCTTGAGTCTGCCAAAGGATGCAGATAAAAATGATGCTTTGACTCTAATTGGGCATCTAAAGTTCTACTTCCAAGATGATTCTCTGGGCACCTAGACTTGCCTGCTATGAGTCTAATGACACTCCTCATACTATTACTCTCCTGTTATTTTTCACTGTACCTCTGCCCCTGCCTACCTTGACTTATCATCTCCTCCACTCACTGGATCCATTCATTCATCAGTGTCTCCTCTCTTTCTGCTTGTTGTTGTGCAGATTCCCTCTCTCTCATCAGCTCTGTCTTGGACTTAGAGTTCTAGGACATGCTCTTCTCCCTGACTTTGAACCCAGATAGTTAGGTGTTAAATACAGAAAATGAATTGTCTTTTCTTCCCTGCTCTTGCCTTTCAGAATAAAACAGAATCATTTGTAATTACCAAAGCCATATCTTGGCAAATTTCTGTCTCTCTCAAAGAGGTGGACAGCTGTCATGGAAAATGACTTTCTAAACTCAGATTGCTCTTTAACAAATTGGAGGGTGACAATCACTAAAATGAAACTGATTCTTTAAATCTGTGTGGAACAATTTATAATCTGTTTGTGAACCTTTGCTATAGTGCCATGGTGTTGTTCAGGAGATATTTCTTTTGTTCCCTCTTTATATTGTGAAAAAACCATCCAATTACTGAAAATTCAATTGAATTTAGGATGAATTTATTGAGCACCTAGTAATGTTTCCAGCATTATGCTAGAAGTTATGGGGAAAACAGATGAGGTCTATGATGTACTCTTGCCCTCGAGGAACGTAGGACTTTGGCAAGAAACAATATGTATGCAAATAATCCAATTAGCCTGGAAACCCACAGAGTGCAAATATGGAAAAGTAGAGAATAAAATAAGTCAACTGGATAAAAATTATGCTCCAGACACACTGGAGCATTCATCTATACTGGACAAGCCAAACTTATTCCTTCCTCACGCCTTGTGTCCAGAAAGCATTAACTCTAAGCAATGGAATGACTGGCTTCCATTTCTGATCATTTAAGACTTCCATATTGACCAGTCTACATTGTCCAGCCCTTTCCAGTGCCAATAACACTTCCTCTTTTTTATTTTCTTCACATCATTCCAGTCTCTAAAATTATCTGATGGGTTTATTTGTTGACTTGCTCATTGTCTTTTTTCTCCCACCAAATGCAGGCACTTTTTTCCATTCCCTGCTATATTCCCAAGGCCTATACCAGTACCTGACATATGATAGGGTTCAACAAATCTTTGAATGAAACAAATGGACAAAATGTTAGTACTGACACTAAGGGAGATAAAAAGGAACCAAAGGCTGCTGCTATTGCTGGGTATGGCTTTGTGGATGTGGGGGGACTTTAGGTAGTATCTGAAGAATGGATGACATTTCAATTGGGTAAGAAAAGGATACTGACTGATTATCCAGTTAGCTGATAGGTGTCTTGCTAGAGAGCAGATTTCGTAGGCTTTTAGAATTATTTCTTCTCACATACAGATGTGTCAAAACCTGTATAATCCACTCCCAAGGGAGACAGCTGTGCTTTTCAAAGCACTGTGCATTGAACAGTTCACTGAATTGTAAGAAATAAGGGCTCCTGTGGCCACTGACAATCCATAAAAAACTATCAGGATGCTTGATTTTTGCTAATGACATAACCTCCTTCCTGATTCAAAGGTATAATTAATATTATTGGAAGACATTAGTCCAAAAAGAAAATTCAAAACAAGGATTTTAAAAGAAATTAGCTTCCATGTTTCAGGAGATAATGTGACAGTGTGTTTGAATATATGTCTTGGAAGTTATTGTCATAGATTGGATCAAATTCCATTGCCCAAGAAATACAGTAGGCTAGAGACACTGTTATTCTCCTATTTTTCTTCCATAATCAAATCTCATCAAATCCACCTCCTTACAAATCCTTTGCCTCTGCTCCCTCTATGTTCTTCCCAATGTTCCTTCCTTTGTATGATTTTCCATAGCTCTTCGCTGACTGGCTGCCATAGCTTCACGTTTCACTGCCCTCACCTGGACTCTTTCAGTCTAACCACATTGCAGCAGAAAAACTTCTAAAAGGCAAATCTGGCCACACCACACCCCTGTTAGGGTCTTCCTGTTATCATGTGGGTCAGTTCTAAATTCCAAATCATCATATTCAAGCCTATTAATGTTATTTCTCATCTTTTTCTCCCTCCCAGCCTCATAGTTCAGCATTCCCCAAAAACCTGTCCTCATCCTCAGACTCCTGTACTCTACATTATAGATAATGGAACTGTTTGTTGGTTTCTAAAGTAGCAGTACTATTTATTGATTCTGACATAACTTATTTTACTTTATTTACCCTGTCCCACCACTTACACTCTTACCCAAGCAACTTCTCCTCATCATTATGGCCTCATCTTGGGTGCCTAAGTGTTCTGGGAAGCTTTTCTCAGCAGTCCCCCTACTACTCAACCAATATCAGCTAATCACCGTGCATCCCTCCTCTGTGCTCCCACAACACCCTGTATTTCCCGCTATCGCACTTATCATACTCTATCTTAATTATTGCTTTATTCCTTTACTTCCCTAGTAGCCTGGGAGAACCTTAAGATCAGGACATACTTTACTCATCTTTGTATCCACAGTATCTCACATGAGTCTGTCATGGTCTTACTGGATGCCCAATACATACTTGTTATCTTATAAAATTGGATAGCTATTTCAAAAGGCAAGAAGAAGGAATTCACTAGAAAGCCATGTTTGCCAGAAGCTACGAGTTGCAATCTTGTAATATCAGCCAAGAAAGTGCAGGTTGGGTGGGGAGGGTTAGGTTGGGTATCAAATCTATGAGTTCAGTGCTGCAAAGGGGCTGAAGATGCAGGCAAGAACAGTTTTAAATTCTTTTCTCCCCAGCAAGGCAGCAGCTGGTGTCTGGCAGAAGGGGAATATCCATGTTACTGAATAGCAATAGCGGAGTGGCCACTGAGCCAGGATCCTAAACACTCTTCCCTGGGCCAGAACGGGACTGTGGGGAAAAGGTGGCTGCACAGCAAGCGTCAGCTGGAGAAAGCAGCAGAGGCCGAGTGGCATATTGGCAGGGGAACTGCTTCTCCAGATGAACCCAGTTAATTAAGACTAATAGGGCACAAGGCCAGTTTGAAAGGCTAAATACCCAAATTTTAAAATGAAGCTAAACAAATACTATTTATAAATTCTTTCATGCAAAGAACTTCAACAACACCTTTCCTTTCCTTCCCACCACTTACATCCGGCCAGTCACCAAATTTTGATGACAATGTCTGAAGAATGACTTCAGACAGTCCTTTCCTCCATCATTCTCTCCCACAATCTCTACTCAGACTTTCATCATTTTAATCTGGTCTGTTCTTATCAGCCTACTAACAGACTTCTGTGTCCAAAGTCATCCTTCAATCTATCCTCTGTATTTATGTTTCTGTAGAAATTCAACAAGGTCATGTCAATCCCCTTCTTAAGGATATTTTTGAGCTTCTAAAGGCCGACAGAGTAAAGGTCAATTGCTTA
The DNA here is from genome assembly GCF_964212035.1 of Myotis nattereri. NCBI lineage: Eukaryota > Metazoa > Chordata > Mammalia > Chiroptera > Vespertilionidae > Myotis > Myotis nattereri. The sequence goes on from NC_138076.1 coordinate 198,214,469, forward strand.
ACATGCTTAAGAAATTGCACCCTGATTTTCTTATTTGTAAAATGGGATAATAGTATCTACCTCATCAAACTCTTTGAAGATTAAAGAGCTCACTCTATGTGAAGCTTTAGAATTGTGTCTGGCAATGTGTTAGGACTATGTGTTAGTTATTATTAATTTACTAGAGGCCCAGTGCATAGATTCATGCATTGGTGGGGTCTCTTTGCCTAGCCTGTGGGGATCGGGGTGAAACTGGCTCTTCGACATCCCCCAAGGGGTCCCAGATTGCCAAAGGGCAGTTCTCGGGTGATGCACCCCAGAATCGGGCTCCCTCCTCTCTGGTTCCAGGTGTGTCACCTGAGAACCACAGCTGCCAAGTCACTACAGTTCAGCAGCTCCTGCATTGAGCGCCTGCCCCCTGATGATCATTGCACATCATAGCTACCAGTCGGACAGTCGGATGGTCAGATGGTCACTTAGGCTTTTATATATATAGATTGTCTTTGTTAGAATGGTTTCCAAGATCCCTTATTATCTGGTTCAATGTAATTGAAGATATAACAGAGAATCTATCAATGCAGACACTGAAGTCAGACTGATGTGGATTCAAACCAAGACACTTTCTGTGTGACCTTCGGTGAGAAACCTCTTTAAGTCTCCATTTCATCATATGCAAGATAGGGATAATACTGCTGCTACCCCAACAGGTTATTTTAATAAATGGAATATAGAAAGAGGAGTTGGCAAAGGTTATCAAGAAGGAGGTTCAAAAATTTAGGATAGCAAGGAAGGAATACTATTCTAAATGCTGAATATAAATAATTTGAGAAGAATATGGCTGAGAGTTTTAAATGCTTCAGAGAGTCAAGTTGGATGAAGTTTGAAAAGAAGCCTTAGATTTAGCATTTAGGAATTTGCAGTAACCTGAATAAATTCAGTGCCAGAAAAGTGATGGAGATGGAAAGCAATTGCAGTGGCTTGGAGAACTGGAAGTGCAGCAGGAAGTGTATTTGAGGAAAGTTGTGCTGGAGCCCAGTTGCCCTGAGACCCACAGGTGTATATAAAGTTGTGTCCCAGAATCACAGGCTCAGGACTTGCCACTGCTTAAGAGACATAAGCAATAGTAATGATCACAAATACATGCCAGGCATAGCATTGTACATGCCAGCCCTTGGCTTTAGTGGTTTCAATATATTTTAATCATCACATCTTTACAACAACCCAAATGTCCCAATTTTAAAGAGGATAAAATGAAAGCTGGTTTGCAGTAGACCTATGATTTAAATCTAATTAGTCTGGCTCAAAACATGGTGTATCTATGTTCTTATGTTACATCCCTTAGTTCAATTCAATTTAACAAAAAAAATTTTGAGTCACTCTGGTACCAGAGATTGTTAAAGTCTGGAGGGCTCATCAGAGAGTAAAAAAGGCACAGACACATCATGCAGACATCAAAACTTTAAAAATACACCTGGCCTTAAAGGCCCTAGTCTACTCCATTGTACTTTCCATGTCATTGGATATGGGCAACATGTTAAAAGCACCCTATTATGGATAAGGATGACCAACTTTCCTATTTAAGGAAGGTGCTGTCAGGGTTTTTTGTTTGTTTGTTTGTTTGTTTGCTTTTAATTTTTTTCTTTATTTATTAAGGTATTATATATGTGTCCTTGTCCCCCCTTGCCCCACAACCCCCCCACACTCATGCCCTCACCCCCGGGCGTCTGTGTCCATTGCTTATGCTTATATGCATGCGTACAAGTCCTTTGGTTGATCTCTTCCCCTCCCCCACCTTCCCTCTGAGATTTGAGGGTCTAATGATGCTTCTCTGTCTCTGGATCTGTTTTTGTTCATCAGTTTATGTTGTTCATTATAATCCACAAATGAGTGAGATCATGTGATATTTATCTTTCTCTGACTGGCTTACTTAGCTTAGCATAATGCTCTCCAGTTCCATCCATGCTGTTGCAAATGGTAAGAATTCCTTCTTTTATACTGCAGCATAGTATTCCATTGTGTAGATGTACCACAGTTTTTTAATCCACTCATCTGCTGATGGGCACTTAGGCTGTTTCCCCTGACTTAAAAACAATGATGGAGCCTTCCTAAGAAGTTGGATCAAGGTGATGATGATCTGATATTAAAATGGCCTCCAGGTGCCATAAATTAATAATTCTGTTAATCTAATAGCTACTTAATATAATTAATGGTTCCCTGCTGTAGGGAGGCAGTGACTTTTTTCTTAGTGACTAGAGTCTCTTCTCAGAAAATCTGCTTCCCTGACCATACCTTCAGATTGATTCTTTCCGTATTGTATTACCTCCAGTACCTTTTGTCTAACAGCATTTCTGCTCTGGCAATGGCTTAATTTTTCTGCTGGAATAATAACTTGGTTGCTCAAGGGCAAGTTTTCTTTAATTGTTTGGTTCTCCCTTACTAAAATCTAAAATCTTCATTGTCGTTACTTTTTTTTCAAATTATCAGAAGTTAAGTCAACAAGTAACCCTTTCAAAAGCCTGGTCTCCTTCATAACCCAGAAGTTACTGTCCATTTCTGCCTTTAGGTCCCCATTGTAACTTTAATTCAACTTATTTGTTCTTCCCCTATGAACTTACTGTATACAGGATGGTCTTTTGATTCATGAGCCCTAGGATGGTGACTGGCATAGTAGCTTTTTAGTGTTTAATGAATTATGAAGGAGTTGATCCAGTGCCAATACCATCATAGTTCTCACTAAGGGGTGTCTCTTGGGTGTATGAATCAATGAATGAACAATGAATGAACAAACATCGACGCTTGATCGGGTACTCAAATGCATATGCTTTTAAAATTTTCAGTGAAGACCTGGTGGGTGGTATGTTTTAAAATAAGTAGTAGAAACTGGTTCTTTTTGATGTCTAAAAGAAAAGAGAAAACTATCAGTCGACTTGAAAAGACACTGCTTTGCATAATGATTTTATTAATATTATGAGTGATGTTGGGCCCTTTTGCTATAAAATGACAACCATTTCACAGAAATTGCTTGAGGCCTGTTAGGGGATGAAAAGTATTCCTTTTCAATGTGTGCTTTCATGTGCCATCCACAGGGGCAAAGGAGATAAAAAGAGCTAACTTGGATCCCATTTGGAAGAATCAGTCCATACTAGCGACTCCAGGAGATGGAGTACACAAAGAGTATCATCATATATAATAAAGAGCTAATATGTTAATTATACCGAACAGCAGAATGACCTTTTGGACGACCATTGGAGGACCTTTCAGACGACCGTCCAGACAAATTTCCAGATGAAGCTGGAGCTGCGAGGGCCGGCCGAGGCAGCCAGGGCTGTGAGGGCCGAGCCCCTTGCACAAATTTCGTGCATTGGGCCTCTAGTACTTCCATAAAATAGAATCTACCACTGGCTAAGAATCAAAATGCTTCTCAAGGAGGAATCTATGGAAGCCATAGAAAGACAAAAGGGAGAAGTCACAATTCCAGTAAACTAAAGCCCAGCTGTATGATGTTACCAGCTGCACATGAGGCCCCAAGAAACAGGAAAAGTGGGACCACTATCGTGAGGGGAAATTGTAAGCCAATACAGTTACCATCATAAAGAATCCCAGGAAACTTTGCCTTTTCCTTTCTAGCACCTTCTCTCTAATTCACAGGGTCTTGCCTTTTGAATTCACTTTCTTTATTGTTTACTCTTAGCTAACGTGGCTACCTGACTTTCAGTTTTGCAATTCCCAACCTGAGCTCTGACTCTAGCCCCCAGCCAGTTTTGGCTAATTGGTCCTGCTGTTAGGACACAGACACCAGGCTCATTTTTCCAGCCTTTGCCCCATTTGGGCCACCAGCTCTCCCGCACTGCTCTTCCCCTCCGCCTCCCCCCGCCACCCACCTTAGACTTCACCTGGAGCTTGACACCAAATGGCAAGCAATGTAAGCATTTTCTTTTCTTCAACTCCTAATTGTTTACCTTCTGCCAAAAACAACAATAAAAATCTCGAGTCCTGAGAAAGCCAAACTTCTACTTAGAAGAGGAAAATGACTAAAGCACAAAACAGAGTTAAGGTGAGAGAGAAAGTAAGAGTTATCAAAATAATATTGAGTTAATTTATGTATACCCTACTTTTCCTTAAAATAGACTTAAAGTCATTTTCAGATACAAATATACATATATATATATGAAAGTTAGAAAAGAGGCAAAGAAGAGACAGGTTAGAGCCCTTGGATCAAGTTCTCAATTAGAACAAGTATGAAATGTACATTATAAAATCCAATAAACTTGCAGGATGAAGGCAAATCTAGTCTTTGCCTTATCCTACATATTTTTTTATTCTACTATTTTCACTTTAATTTGTGTCATGGAAATTTACTCTTTTATGGTATTGTTGTCCTAATAAATATTGCAGAAAGACCCATCATGTTCCATTTTCTGGTATTTCTGGCATGCATCTCACTTTTTCTTCCTTTTTTTTTTTCTGTCTCTCCATTATTTGTGGGATAACATAAAAGAGATTGGCCAGAGTAATCCTAGGCCATTGATAGAAGGCAATATTCAGTTCAAGCCTGACTTAAAGAAACTCTTCAAGACTGTGTAAGCCTGAACACTAGAGTCTTCTATAGTCTCTTTCCTGCCCCTTCTCCTCATTACCATGGAAACCTATGTAATTAAGTGGAAGAAAGGTCAGGGAAACTATCTTGTTCTGGCACCTTAGCATGTTCTTTGTGAGTCCAAAATTTACAATATCACCAATTATGTTCAGCTTTATATTTAAACATCTCAAATTATGTACAGTTTATATATTCGTGGGAGTGTTTATCTATGAGGGAGAAAAACAAGAATAAAAAAATAGTTGAAACTGCAGAGAGAACAAAAGTAGGAGCATATATAGATAATAACAATCTGATATCTAGCATGACTCTGCCTTGAGGAGGTATTGCCAGGTATCTGCAGAGGCTGGCACTGGGGAAAAGGAGGTAGTTGGTATGGAGCTTCCAAGCGATTATTGAGATTTTTTAAGATTTTATTGCATGAACGTTTACTTAACATTCTCCTATGGTTAAACATGTTGGTGATCACCAACTTCCTGTTCTTATAAATACATCTGCAGAGGACATTTTTACCCATGAAAAGCTTTCCACATTAAGACCTTTGAGAGAGATTGATAGTGGAATGAGGAATTTCAGCTCTGAATTCAAATTTCCTGTTTTTAACCTCATCACTACCATTCACTAGCTGTGTAGCTGCAAAGTCACTTTACTTCTCTGTCACAAGTTTCCTCTTTTACAAAATTAGGATAATGCTATTGTCTAACGCTATGTGGTAGGTTGTTAAATTTAGTTAACATATTATTTATAAGACTTAAGAGAGTGTTTTATATATAATAAATGCTCAATAAACACTATTAACATTATCTACTTGTGGAGGTTAAACTATGAGCTTCCCATTGTCTGTGGACACCCAAGTGTCAATGCTATTTGTACCTTCGGATCTCAGAACAGTGCCCGGTAGATGGTAAGTACTCAGGAATGCTCCATGAGGTAGGGACTGTGTTATTGACTGCTGAATATCCAGAGCCTATCACAGTACCTGGTACCAATTAGCACTCATAACATTTTTGTTGAATGCATAAGAATTTATAGAACTAAAAGTAACTCATTTGAAACCCATTGAAACCTTAGCAGGAAATAGTTCATCACATTTGCTATTGTTACCTGCAATACTTGAAATATTGGAGGGGCAGGGAGGAAGGGAGGGTGCTTTGTATAAGCTCAGTGCAAGCTGGGGTCTCAAGGAGAAAGGACTACAGACTTGCACTGGGAAGCAGAGTAGGAGCCCAGGAAGGTGAGGCTGAGGAGGGAAGAGAGGTAAGGATAAAGGCAGGTAAAGGTGACAGGAAAGTAGACTTTATTTCTTTCCTGTAAGGCAGCTATAAGAAAGAAATAATTCCCTAGAACAGCTGCTGTTACAGGCAACCAGTGGAAAGAATTAATTAGGCAGTTTTTATTAAAATGAGGGTGTTTGACAGTGGAGAAAAATAGGCAGGGGAGGTGGTTAGGGAAAATAGACTTGAAGTGCAATTCTGCCTCTTGCCCATACATGGCTTAAAGCTGAGCCTCAGTTTCCTGATTTGCAAAATAGGGCCAATACCACCTCACCCTTACCAGGTTGTAGTGAGGGTTAAACTTCCACGGAGACAGGGAGCTTGAAGCTCCACAGCCTGGCGCTGGGCACCTAGTGGGTCCTTCATAAATGGTAACTGGTAGTATGAAAATTAATCACAGTAATCAGGCCTCACAATAAAAACTGACACGGGGCTTATCAAACGAATTCTCTCTACCACATGAAAAAAACATGAGAACAAGCCCAAATTAGCTTCCTATTTTTCAGCAGCAAGCAGAGGAGACTGCCGAAGGTCATGGCAGCCATCTCATAGAGACAGAAAATGACATGGAACCCCGGGTCCCTGCTCGTAGGCAGTGAATGCCCACCTAATTAAGCAGATTAAACATTCACTCGTTGTTATGAAAAAGCCCCGTGCAGCTGAGCTAGGCTGCCTTCCTTGCTTCCTCGTCCAGAGCCTCTCTCTCTGTTAAATCACCCTGCCTTTCCCTTCCACATTCAGGAAATAATTGGCACTTGTTTAATGCCAAATTTACATTTGTTTTGCATGGGAACAAAATTTGCTTGCAAACAGCTATGTGTGTGAGCAAATGGGCATTTGTGCTGGTAAATAAAATAGACATGCAGTTTTACAGTTTGCAAATGTATTATTCAACAAAACAAGCAGCAATAGCCTTTAATTTTCAGCTATTCCTAAGTACTTAGGCACAAACCATAGGAGGAAAAAAAAGGTCCTTCCTTTTTTGTCATTCACACCTGTTCCTGAGGTTTTCACATTTGTCCCAGATGCATATTTATCAGAACTGACCAGATTTTTCAGAACTTTTGGATTGCATGTCCTCAGTGAAGCAATTTCTAGAGTTAACAAATATTTGCTAAACACCTACAATATGCTAGTTTGTAGGGTTTCCAAGATGAATTCATGGTGCCTACCTTTGGGGAACCTTGAAAGCCATGGATATTGATTGTAAATAGACTATGACCATAAAATACAAGGATTACCCTAAGATAGCTCTATGTGACAAGTTGGGGTGCAAAAAAGCAGAAACTTACTTCTGCTTGCACAGTTGGAAGAAATGGCATTTGATTTTAGCAGTGAAAGGTAGAAAGATAGAAATGGGTTTTCCAGGCTAAGGGAAAAGCCTGGGGAGGTATGAGAACCAAGGATTCTTTGGGGCTTTTAGTGAGGGATACAGTGTGACCTGAGAGGGGCAGTGACAGGATAGAAAGCTGCATTTTGAGGTCCTTGAGTGCCATATCAAGAGTTTGAATGTTATCGTTGCTCCTCTTACTTTAATATGCATGTGAATCTTTTGGGCGTCTTATTAAGCCTTGACTTTAACTCAATGAATTTGAGGTAAAGCCAGAGAGACCATATTTCTTATAACCCCCTAAGAAGTGTTATGCTGCTAAATATTTCATAATTGGCTCTGGGGCCAGCGGTCAGAAGAACATTTGCTAATTCCCATGGAGTATATACCACCACTACCACCACCATCAACATCAATCCCGCCATGGCCTATTTCAGACTATCAACAGGATGTCAATAAATATATAGTTGGAAAGAGATGTGCACAGTCGGCTGTTTTAAGCTTGTGCAAGCTGGCCCAGGACACCATGTCTCCTAGGTGGTCCCAAGGATGTTGGTCTAAGGACCCAACTTCATGTAGGAAGGCTCCAGTACAGTGGTTCTCAACCTTAGCCATGCATGAGAATTGCTTGAGGGAGCTTTTTAAGTCAGGAAGGAGAAATGAAGAAAACAAGGTCCTCCCAACCTCAATTCATATGTTCAGCAAGTATTTTAAGACATAATGGCAAAATGGTCAAATTGCTTAACACTTTCCCCTCTCCCTTTCTGTCCCCTTTTGTGTTTCCACTCCCTCACTCCAAGTGCCTAGGGCTCTTATCCAGCTCCTCAATTTGCTGACAACTATTGGTTTTCCTTCTTTCTCTAGCAGCTCATCAATTCTATTTTTCTTAAAACTTTCTCCATTTCTAGTCACCCTAAGGAAAAAAGAAAACATTTATTTCTTTACTTTAGACTCTGGTTGGGCACTGGCCAGATATGTAACAATCCACTCTGTCTGAATAGGTTTTATTATTATTTAGATAATGGAGGGCCCACAGATCAGGAGATGACTGTTGTTGAAAAGATATTTTATTATAGTCACAGATTCCCAAGAGAGGGAGTACAGCTCAACACCATGCTGTAGGGGAGCCGCATGGAAAAGCATCAGGGTAGGTCACAAGGTGGAGAGGGGAGCATAGTCACTGTCCCTGGTTATCTAGTACCTGCCGCTGGGGTGATTAGAGCAGGTGGGTAGTGGCTCAGAGTATGAGAGCCTTATAAGGAAGGTGACTGGGGTTATGGACTCTGGATTGATTGGTTTTTATTTAAAAAGGTATTTTATTTATACCTCCAGGTAGAGGACTTCTCTAGAGGGGGAGGTCAAGGCACTGTTCTCGAGCATATTATCAGGTTGTCCAGAATAAGGCGTGTACAACATATGCCTATAGGAGGGATGCTAAAACATTAAGTTTACAGAGGCTAGAAACAAGGTTAAAACACTCATGATGAGACATAAATTACTCAGAGCTTTACCTTTCCTTAGAATAGTTGGTTTTTAACAGTATATACTTGTTAGCCAAATGATTCTTTAGGGAGTGAGATTATTTAATATGTTATCTGCATTTATCCTGTTATTCAATTAATCAGAACTCTGCATACCTGCTACTGCCAGACAGAGTGATAGGCACTGGAGATGGGAAAGGTATGTGAGTAAGAAGATAATGGAGGAAAAATGAAGGCAAGACAGTTTTTTTCATCCTGCCTTTACTATCTAAAGGGGAGACCAACATGCAAACAGCTACCTGGAAAATAAGGCAGAATAAATCGAGGCTTAAGATTTAGCCAATAACCCCTGTGGGGTGGCGACTGTCTCAGCTCATCACTGACAGGAGCTGTGTGGAAGACACTTAAAAGTGGAAATCACTCATAAGCCCCAGAAATGCAGATTTTCTGGGGTGTTGATTGAAAGGAGAGTAATTTTCTCAGCATACCAGCACTCCAAGTAGCAGGCAGGTTGTTTTTGTCCTGAAAATTCAAGAGTTTAACTTGTAATTTTGTCTAGAGTAAAGGCTGCTTCCTCAGCCTGAGGGTCAGCTAGAGGGCAGGTCAAATCAGTTAGAATGCATTGGTAACTGGAAAGGAACATAAAAACTGCCTAGTAGTAGTTTAAACCATACAGATATGTATTGGTTACATAGCAAGATGGGGAAAAAAATGGCCAGAATTCCTTTTTTGTAATCCTTACCCAAGGATATGTTTTTATTTATTTTAGAAAGAGAGAAAGGAAGAGAGAGAGAGGACCATTGATATGAGAGAGAAACATTGATTGTTGTGCCCTCCCAGAATTGAACCTGCAATGTAGGGAGGTGCTCTAACTGGGAATTGAATCTGCAACCTTTTGGTGTATGGGACAATGCTCCAATCAACTGAGCCACCCAGACAGGGCATGACCACAATTCTTGTTAGCTCCTCCCATCAAGAGGCTGAGCCTATTTTTATCTCTTGCATCTGGACTGCCTTGCCTCCTTCTTGAGCTAAGAGAATACAGCAGAAGCAATGTTGAACAAGCTTTGAGAGTAAGCTTCAAGAGACTTGGAACAGTTCTACCTTTACTCTTGAACTGTAATTATCCACCCCATGAATAAGCTTGGACTAACTTACTGAAGGATGACAGACCATGTGGAGTATAAATGGACCATCCCAGCTGTACACTCACTCTTCCCATGTCTGTACACCAACCAACTCTCCACTGACCCAGCAGGTAACCACAGATGCATGAGTCAGACAAGCTGATTCTGAAAGACCCACACAGCTGAGCCCAGGTCAAATTGCCACCTCCAGAGTCCTGAGTTAAATAAATGGTTTTTGTTTTAAGCTATTAAGTATGGAGGTGGTTTGTTACTCAGCAAGAGCTAGCAGATACAGCACCTTTGTGATATCATCAGGAAAAGGCTTTTTCTGCCTTTCTTTCCTGCCATCAACAGTGTGTTGTTATCAGTGGCTTCCATTATGGCTAAGGGATGGTCACTGCAGCTACAACTCACATCCTTACACTATAGCAGAGTATGAGAGAAGGGAAAGAGGCAAAGAATTAAAAAGGCATCTCTGACTGCTCCAGTTCTTTACCAGGAGTGTAAGCTCCCTCAGACAGATCCTTGCTGACTTTACTTTGTGTCTCACGGACTGTGACTGATTCACATGACTTCCCCAGACATACAGAAATGTTAACATCCGACAAGGGTTCATATAATCTCTTTCCTTTCCAACTCTATTTTATTCCCCACTAATCTGGGTTCCAACTACACTGACCTTTTCAGTTCCTCAAACCCTCCACATTTTTTCTGCTTCTGGACCTCTCCCTAGAACATCTTCTCCCCAACATGTGCCAAGCTATTTCCAACTTGTCCTTCAAAACTCAGACTAAACACCACTTACTTCCTTGGAGCTGTTTTCTCTACTACTACTCCTTTAGGTCTGCTTGTAAGTTTTTCTTGCAACATTTATTACAATTTAAAATTCTAAAGAAATTGTTGGATTTTTTGTGTTTATCTCCTACTCTATGAAGTCAATTTTCAGAAATATACTAATACATAACCCCAACAGGAACCAATATATATTTTAATAAAAAAATTATTAGATGCTGAAGAATGAACCATAACTCAAAACCAGCTTTTGAGCCCCTCTCCTTTTTTGCATTGCTTAATTTAGGTAAGGTCCAGCCTTTCTTAAAATTGGACACATTCCATAAAATCTTTCTTAAAACTGAGAAGAAATTTCTTGAGGAAATTGTAGAGGTTCTCCACACCAAAACAGCCTAATTACCTAAGGACTTTACAAAGATTTACAAAAAAGGTCATTTGTTAAATCACCTTTCTTTTTATAAAAAAAAAAAATCTTTATTGTTTAAAGTATTACAGATGTCCCCTTTTTCCCCCATTGACACCCTCACCCCACTCCTGCCCTCTCCCAGGCCTTCACTTCACTATTGTCTGTGTCCAGGGGGTATGCACATATGCATATATGCTCTTTGGTTATTCTCCCCTCTGCCCCATTTCCCTCTGAGATTTGTCAGTCTGTAAATTATCTCTCTTAATGAAATAGACTCAATAGCAATAGCATTTTTAAATCCATTTGTGCAGTTATGTATAAACAGAGTGAAAAATGTTTATATTTTATAGGTGTTATATATGTTAACTATGTCATATGGCAGATCCAGATATATTCTTAAAGTTGTCTAGACATTTTATTACAGGATAATGGCATCTCTTGTATTAGCTCTCTAATGGATAGAATGAGGAGGGGAGAAATATGAACAATGGGTAATTCTAAACTTCAAGATATGATGCAGAGATTATAATATCTACTTTATAGTGCAGTGAGAATTAATTAAAATAATATTTAAAATGCCTAGAAAATTCTGGGACATACTAGGCATGTAATAACTAGCAACTATTATTATTTTCATGTTATTATTTTTTATTATCATCATGTCTCTTAAAACCATATGTGAATAGTGTTATTATGGAGCTAATAATCAAAGAGCAATTAATGATTTTGCTGAGATGGTCACTTTTGTATAACTGCAAAAACTTTAAAAGCTTCAGTGCCTCTGCATTGCCAATTGGATAATGTCCCAATTTTCTAGTAAGGCTTTTCAAACACTTTGCAAACAATGGTCAAAGAACATGAAAACAGAAGAGGAAACATAAAAGGTCAATAAACATTGAATTTATATTTGACATCACTGGTATTCAAAGAAATATGAATTAAAAAAAGTGGCATACTATGTTTTACTATCAAATTAGCAAAGCTGTTTTTGTGATAATATTTACTGTAGGTGAAGATAAAATGAAAGAGGGACTCTCATATTACCTCTTATGGAATAAGTCATCAAAATAATTTTGAAAAAATTGTGTATCTAGAACCTTAAAAGCATTTTTACTTTTATACCCAAGTCCCAATTCTGACAATAATTGCTCATGTATGAGCCAACTACTGTGATAAGCACCTCCCATACATTATCTGACAACAAAACCTAGGAAAATCCAAAAATTATAAAAATATTTATGAAAAAAATAGTCATTACAGCAGTGTTTATAGTTAAAAACTTTTTTTAAAAAAATCCACCAACTAAGACACCTTTTTATTCATTGTGGTACATTATAATGTAACCATTAATATGATTATGAAGAAAAGATAATATAGTATTATGTATGTTCTTTTCAAAAGCAATATATAGAATTGTATGTATTATTTGATTTCAACTACACTAAAAATAAATATTTTTTAAAGCATGAAAGAAAACAACTGGAAATAAATACATGACCTGACCAGCATGGCTCAGTAATTGAGCGTAGACCTATGAACCAGGTGGTCATAGTTTGATTCCTGGTCAGGGCACATGCCAGGTTGCAGGCTCGATCCCCAGTGGGGAACGTGCAGGAGGCAGCCAAACAATGATTCTCTTTCATAATTGATGTTTCCATCTCTCTCTCCCTCTCCCTTCTTCTCTGAAATCAATAAAAATATATTTAAAAAAAGAAATACACCAAAATATCGGCAATGATTTTCAGTGCATGATGAGATTATGAATGATTTTCAAATTTTTTTCCTTTAAACTTCTCTAAATTTTCAATTTTTTACAATAAGTATGTACCATAACTTTAACAATTAAGAAATTATAAAATTTCTTAACCAAATAAAATACAGGCTGCGGCAAAAGTGGGTTTACAGTTGTGAGTACACAAAACAGTTTATTCTTATATTATTACTATTAATTTTTGTAGGAACAACTGTAATATAAGAATAAACTGTTTTATGTACTCACAACTGTAAACCTACTTTTGCCCCACCCTATATACCTCTCAACAACAGTCTTTCACCATTCATCCCAGACTACTTTCCCAGACTCACCTCATGCTAAGTCTCCACAGCAACCCACCCTGAACCGGAATTAGATCCTGTATTTTCATACACCAGTGTGCCTTTCTGGGTATAACATTTCCTTTACCATGTTCTCTTTGTCCCATTCACTCCATAACTCATCCTTTAAAACCCCCATTCAACGATCTCCTCCTCAAGTAAAACTTCCTATCAGCCCATAAAGTTAGGTTTTTCCTCTGAGAGCTCACTGCTTCTTGGGTACACCTTCAACATCAACCAGAATAATATTCTTCACGCTATGTAACAATTTGTTAAATTGTTCACCTCACAATCGTTGGCAATCTTTTTATGACTCCCTAGCACCAAGCACAGAGCCAACCATACTTGTTATGGTTGATGGATGAATGGTTGGAAGGACATATGGATAATAACAATATATTAAGCTCAAAGCCATTTCACTGTATCATTTCACTGTATGGAGACTGACTGAAGAGAGTCCAGACGGTCTTTTAAATAAGAATGGGAGACGTATGAAGTTTCTAACACTACCTGGTTACATAAAATCAAAAAGAGAAAAATGAAAATTAAGACACAAATTCTTTCCATTATGAAAAATAGGATCTCTTCTTTTTAAAGTCATGAAAATAAAACATAACCACCAAGTTTTTGTATCTGTGAGTTTGCTTTGCTCTAAGTTTTTTTTAGTTTTGAAACTGTTTAAGGGCTTTAAGCAGAGGTTGATTTGAAATAACTTCTGACCAGAGAACTGGGAGATAAAGCATTACCTTGAGTGGGATGCAGACAGCAATACTTTTCATAGTGTCCAAATATTATTTTTTCATCAAACCTGTAGGAAAGTTTTCAACCTGCCCTAATTTTTACCGATGAATCTAATAGACCTGGATTAAACTGCAGGGAAGATGAGAACATAAATTTCGTTCCTTTCATTCCTTGTAATATTAGGGTTTGTATTCTTTCCAGCTGTAATAACCTCTAGACTTCAACAAAATTGAAAACCTTTAAATAGCCTTTCACAACCTTTCAGTGGAGTAATGAAGTTTTAAGTGCTCACCAGGGATTTTTCAGTTCAGAAAAATCTAAGCAGCAGTAGATATTAAAATCTAATGTTTACTTCAACTCTTTTACAGCCTAATGGGTTTTTCTGACAGTGTAATTTTTAAAAGGTTGGGTTTCATTTATTAATATAGTGTACTCATGCTGGTAACCTTTCTCCTTTAAGGACTCTGATGGGAGTCTTATGGTTAAACCTTGGTTGAAAGCCAGAAGTATCGGTGGGCCAGGGAAAACAGAAACTTGCAAAAGGGATGCTCAAAGGCTGCCCCAAGCAGGTTGCTTTTGGTTCAGAAAATGGGGAAATGTACTCTTTATGACTTAAACACAACAGTAGGTGAAACAACAAGTGCAGGTTGGGAGGCCCCTGTGTGCACATAATTATGAGTGTATGAGTCACTGGAGTTCACACAGTTGCTCACGACCAAAAGGTCTGCTTAGGAAAACCAGCTGCTCACTAAACCAATGAGAGGATACTGTTCCGTGGAGATGCTCCACCAGGGGCCAGTGGGAGGGTATTGGGATGCCAAGAGAAATTGCAGGGTGAGCAACAGGCAAACCCACACTAAAGCAGAGAGAGGATGTGATTTGGAAAGATTCCATTTTACATATTGGATGTGGAAACCAGTATGCAGGAAAAGCCTGAGTGAGCTCCAACCAAGGGATAATAAAAAAACAAATGCCACTTCTCATATGCATAATGACTCCATGCAGTTGACAGAGATTTGCAAGATAAGTACACTAGAGCGGGATGGGGCAGGATTTATTTCCAAGGACTAGCATGCAGTAAAGCTACTCTCAGGTACATCTCATCGGCAGGATTGATGGATTCCAGTGTCTCTGGATCCAGGTGCTCAATATATAGCATCAGGTCTTTCTATTTTTCGGGTCTACTTTCTTCCCTGTTGGCTTCAGTTTCAAGCACGAAACTCTTCTTGTGGTGGACTTGTTCTTTCAGCTCATAATCCCATTGAAATAAGAAACTATTTTTTATGGTTCTGGTCAAGCTCCTAAGGAAGGCTATGTGAACCAGCGTGGCTGATGTGTTCAGCAGGCTTGGGGAGCAGAAGCACCCTGATTCTAGATCATGTGCATTTCTGAACTTAATAGGCCAAGCTGGATTTTTATGGAATGCTGAAGATCTAAACATCTCTCAGAGAGAGAAATGTTGGAACAGCATGGATCCAGTATAGTCAGGAAAATTCGAAGCTACACAAGACAGAGGGAAAACAGAGAGGGACAGAGTCCAATGAAGTTCACCAAAAGAAAAGCCACAGTTCATTACAGGAATAAAAAAATGAATGTGGTCACTGGTAATTGCACTATTTTGCTACAAGGTTTAAACTACTCATCTGAAACTTAAAACTGAAAAATTTATGTGGGATTAACATTTCACTGGAGTGATAAATAAATGCTGAAAATAACCTTTCAAATGTAAGCATGGGCTCCATATGGGTTGGGCCATAAAAGAGTTACACTAGAGAATGTGTTTTTGTTTTGTTTTTTTGTAAGTTGCACCCTTGCAAATCTTCAGTCTTCCCCAAAGCAAATCCTCTTCTTGCATAAAGTGATGATGGCATTTAAGAAAACAACTAAGTGATAAATTTTGTGCACCCTTTAGGTTCATACTTTTTCTTTTCATTTCCCTATTTTTCCATCTCCCCTTTCTGTGCTTTCCCTTTCTCTTCCATTCTTCTTTCCTGTCTTATGTCAATGTGTCTGTCAATAGCACTCGGCCTCCTTAATTGCGCATACCCCTCTGTCATCATGCAATATTTCTATTCTCTAGAAATACTCCCAATAAAAAAACCATATCAAGGTATGATTTTGCTAGAGAAATGATGCCTGTCCCGATGATAACGTTTGTTCACAAGTGGAGGAAAGAAAGAAAACTCCTGAGTACCTCCTATGAAGGAAACACGGTGTTACTTGGTTTGTCTATATTCTCTTAGTGAAGTCACCTTCTCCCCAGCTTCCACAAGCCAGCTACAATTACCATTTTGTAGACAAGAAAAGTGGTCTTGAAAGGGCTAAATAACTTGGCTCAAGTCACCCATAAAACAAAAGCCAAAACTTGAACCAAGTCTGCCTGATTCTAGTATCCTTGTATTTTCCAAGTCCAGGTACTAATTTCGCGAATTTTACAGTCCAATACTATTTTCTCTCTATTCTTTCTCCTACATAGTTCTCTAATTCCCACTTCAATATCATCCATAGTAGTCTACTTTAGGCTATCATCAGCTTCCTCCTGGACTATAGCAACAGCCTTTTAACTAATCGCCTTGACTCCTTTCTTATTCTCCTTTATTTCATTCTCCACTTTTCTTAGTGAATATTTCTAATACAGATCTGCTTATACATCTATTTAAAAAAAACAACCTTTAAAAGGCTCCAAGCACCCATAGGGTCAAGTCCAAAGTCTTTAACATGATCTGACTCTCAACTCCCACCTCAGCTCCATGTTTCATTCCCCTCATCTATGTTCAAGCCACACTGGATTTTTTCTAGTTCCTTAACTGAGGCATGCTCATTTTTCCCACTAGTCTCTGTGCTGGCTATTTCCTCTGCCATCTCTCATTTTCTTTTTACTTTGATGATTTATTTTATCATTCAGGACATCTTTTAAATGTCGCTGCCTCTGGGAGGCTTTTCCAGAATAGGCTGTGTTGGATTCTGCTTAGCACCAGGCATTCTCTTAACATCGCATGTCTCTCTGGATGGAACATTTATCATATCACAGACTATATGCCCAGGGAGGGCAGGCATCAAGGCAGTCTTGCCCACCAGTGACTTCCTAATACTTTATACAGTTTCTGACATTCCCAATAGACACTCATTTTATATTTTTCAAATGGTCAATTAATTCAAGTCATACTCCTTGTCTGTCAATAATGAAGAGCTATAGACCACAGTTAAACAGGTCATACAATTACTTATTCACTCTTGTGGTAAAAGAGTATTTAAGTTATATGCTATATATAATGCTGTGCCATGCACTGAGTCTATAAAGACATCATTTCTCCAGAACCCAGAAGTCTACTTAGGAATATAGGACACACACATAAAGTACTTAAACAAAATGGGAAATGTTGCAATAATTGCCTCAGATACTGACTACCTATAATGGATGGAAATAAGAAATGGAAAGTAAGCAAAGATGATGAGCTTTCTTTGAGGCAGGTCAAGTTTATGGTAGCCCCAAATGGAGGCCCACCAAGGCAGCTGGAGAAACAGAACAAGATCTTGATTGAGAAGTCATTCAATGAAGAGCTTTTGAATAGAATGAGAAACAGTTCCTAATGATTCTCATTTGGGTCCTTGTCAAAATTTTATAGCAGCACAAAAACAATGTTATGTAGTCATTATGTTATAGAAGAGGATATGTAAAAACATCTTTATGACATAATGCTAAATAGAATCTACTGAAAAGTCATAGCCCAAATACTGATAAAGGTTTGCTTATGGTTATTGGGATTATAAGAGACTTTGGCTTTGGTTTTGCTTATCTAATTTTTTAAAATTCTCTAAAAAACTATAAATACCTCCCAAGTAGTTATAATAAATCCTGATACTATTTTAAAATAGTTAAGGGAATAATTTAGCACATGCTTTATGTTTTTTGAAGTTGCTTTACACATTAGGGCAAGATTCCAATTTGGGGGCCATACAAGAACAAAACAACCTATTTGTGAAATGTGAAGATGAAAAGCATGCCAAACTATCCATCCTTTATGACCATCAAGTTTTTACTTTACAATATTATTTTCAGTTACATCCTCAAGTGGCACTTTTACTTTATAATTTAAAAGAGAGAGAGAGAGATAACATGCAAATTAGGCCAGGACACTGTGAAGGGTCATGACCGGACAGGAGGAGGTTGCAGTGCAGGTGAGGCCCGGAGCAGAGAAGGAGACAGACACAGGGGTGCCTACCCCAGCTGGCGTGGCGGCTCTGGTGGCCCAGAGTGGACACAGGCAGGGGGGCCTGGGGTGGAAGTCAGTTGCGGGTCCCGGCTGCAAAAAGTGCCAGTCAGGCCTGACCCGCCCCCGCCCCTTGGCCTGCGGCAGGGGATGGGGGGGGGGGGGCGTGGGAGGTGCCTTCTCGCATGGCAGGAAGTGAGGAGCCTCCTCGTGTGATTTCAATCGTGCACTGGGCCCTAGTATATATATATATTCACAATTTTACAAATGAGGAAACTGAGGCATAGAGTATTTAGATAACTTGTCCAAGGGCAGACAACTGAGTGGATACAGAATTTGAACCCTGCTGGTCTGGCTTCAGGGCCCACAGTTGGCTACATGTTCAGGTCTTCTTAAAGAGACACCAGAATATGAGAACCAGATTTTAGAGCACATGGTCTAACGGTAGACATAAGGTGGCTAGTGTGCTATGGAATGGTATTTTCTTTGTCCTAAAGAATGACCAAGACATGGAAAAATATACCAGAACCCAAATTAGGTTTTCTCAGATTAAATACAGGGCCAGATCTAAAAACAATGTGAAAGTGTTTTAAAGATCACCTCCTCCTCCCTGCAGACCCTAGGGCAGGGGTGGGCAAACTTTTTGACTCGAGGGCCACAATGGGTTCTTAAACTGGACCGGAGGGACGAAACAAAAGCATGGATGGAGTGTTTGTGTGAACTAATATAAATTCAAAGTAAACATCATTACATAAAAGGGTACGGTCCTTTTTTTTTTTTTTTTTTTTTTTTTAGTTTTATTCATTTCAAACCGGCCAGATCGGGCCCGCGGGCCATAGTTTGCCCACGGCTGCCCTAGGGCCTACATGTTTCTCAGCCCAAGCAACACTTTTCCAACCATCTCTGGACTCTTGGACTTAAAGGTCCCAGGATCACTCTTCCTTCCTCACTTTCTCTTTATTCTCATCCCATATCTTATTATTGAATATTCTTCTTTGAATAGGGTTTACTGAATTCCTGGGAGAGATATTGGAGACTAATTCACACAGGTATGGAGGGGTAATCATCATTCCATGGTTTTTCCCTAAAGTAATTAATCCCATTTCTTCCCATTTAAACTATTAAATAGTCCTCTAATTATTCTTCCAGACTGTCTGCCCTTTTGCTTTGGACATAGCTGACAGGCTAAGCTTTGTCAATACTGCTTTTGAGTGAGTTTCTTATTCCAAAATCTGTGGCTGCCCACTTATAATAGAAAGAAGTCCAAATTTGATAAACCGGCATTTGACACCCTCAACATCTGCCTTAGTCTACCTTTTGGAATGCATTTTCCACCAGGACTTTACACCTTTATTACTGTTTCCTATGCACATGTATGTACTCTAGCCTCCTCACCATTTCCTATTTTCATGCCTGCACTTCATCCCTTCATTTAGTTCATTCATTTACATTTTTTGAGCCTTTGCTACTGACTAGTCACTATTCTAGGCCCTGGGAATACAGAGGGACATGGTATCTACTCTCATGGAACTTTTATTCTAATGAGTGAAAATGGTAAACAAATAAACACAAGAATTTCAGAGAGCGGTAAGTGTTATGAAAATAATAAAACAGGGTGATGGGGTAGAAAGTGAATACGTGTGGGGGAGGTGTCCTTTCACTGGATGTTCAGGGAAAGATATTTCTGAGTAAGATGACATTTGATCTCAAAGTAAATATCAAGAAGAAGCCAGCCATGTGAAGATCAGAGAGTTCCAGGGAGAGAGCTCAGCAAGTACTTCTGATATTCAAATATTACCCATCCTTGCAAGCCTAGTGCAGATGCAACCTCAGCCTCAAACCTTCCCTTATCTTCCCACCTGAATACTTTATCTTCCTTGCAGTGCTTATCACTTTATACCTTGGATGTTAGCTATTTATGCACATGTCTTCCCACCCTATTAGAATTTCCAGTTCTTGGAGTTCTGCTCTTCTTAATATTATACAATGCTTAGCACAATATTAATACAGAAATAGTATATCTTTCTTCATCTTAACTTATTAACTTATGTTAATTAATTTCTTAATATTACTCAAGTAATATTTCTTGAATGAGAGAATAAAGGAATGAATGAAGAAAGGAAAATGGTGGAATTTTATTTCACCTGCGGCAGGAAGACAGACAGTAGGGATGCAGAGTCCTGGAGTCCCTCAAAAAGTGCCACAAAGCCTGTGAAGGAGGCTGATTCTCCTCTTGGGGAATGGAATTCCCTAAATTCCAGTTGGCTCATTTTGGAGGAGAAAATCCTAAATACATTTTTATTCACTGTGACTGTTTTAAGTTGGGTCTTTCACCGGGCTTGTTGAGTTGTTCTGATGGGGCAGACTCCATAGCCATGGGGAATTTCTTCAAAGATCTGGCACAGTCTGAAGCCTGGGCACGCTTTGATGAATTTAATCGTATAGAGCTGGAGGTAATTGTAGTATCAGTTTCTTTGTAAAGTTGGTATTCAATGAAAGTGACATGCCTGACAACTTCATTAACAGCATTGACATTAAGCAACATTGACTATGTCTCACAGTTACACAGGGAAGGAAAAATTACAATTTTGGTACATTTTAATCAAACTCCGCTGGTTGTCCCAGTCAAATCTGCCCTTGTTATTTTGTGCTGGGTTTTTTGTTGTTGTTGTTGTTGTTTTTCAGCATGTGCTTCCTTTAAGTGCTGTTGGGGACATGGTCCTCTCCCAGCCCCCTCTCCGCAAAGTAACCAAGGGAGGTACAGGAGGGGATGCCGCATATTGTTCACCATAGATTAGCTGTGAGCTCCCTCCCAGACATGCAAGCTCCCACTCCCAGCATCTGACAGTTGCTAACTTTCATCTGTGGGACGCTCACAGCCAGAGAAAGATGCCCTAGTGCAGTGTTTATTACCTTTCCAGAACCACTTCTGCCTTCAGATGTTCTGCTTTAGGTGAAATGCCTTTGTTCTTGACTGAGAAGGCATCCTGAATAGAGAATTAATTTCACTTCCCCAATTAACTCAAGAGAATAAATGTAGAGAAATATGGCAGGAAGTATTCTCCAAGACAGAGGGATGACACACGTAGTGTCATGTTTTAGAAACAAACACAGCTCAAGCTTTAAAAAAAAAAAAAAATACTTGAATTCGATTCAAATGCCTTGTTTTTGAAGTGACATGAATATAATTCTTTTAAAACACTAAAAATTGATTTTTCAATTTTTCCATTTCCTACATTTATGTTGTGTTTATGACAATAACACATTTAGTTAGAAATCATCATTTTTACACCTTCCCTTTGAAATGTCTTTATTTTGTACATTTTATTTCTTATCAATGTTTTGAATAAATTATCTTATTGGATGCATTCTCTGGGTGTATGCTTGTGTGTGGTGGTTAACACATACCTCTTAAAGGGACATTGCAAAATAATTTGACATACAGAATTTTTAAAATTGCCTAATAAAATTTGTATACAGTTTTAAGTTTTATTCTTTATTATACCTTTAGCAAACCAACATTTCTTTTTCTTCAACACAGCAGTAACCTTTGACATTGAGCCTTGTCTGAGTCAGATCACATGCCCCAAATTGGTAGTTATGAATTCAATTCTCGGGTAGAACTGAGCTGTCACCTAATTTCCTGGAGACATGGTGTCAGAGGGATAATGCCAATGTGTCCACAATGACACAGTTGAGTCTGTGCTATTGGGATATGACATAACATTAAGAATGTCCATGTCAAAAGAACAGTGTTTGGCTTCCATCAAGGAAAGACATGTTCCTATATAAAATAGAAATTTTATGTTCAAATAAAACACATGAGAATAAATGTCTGCGTGAAATCTTTATTTGCCTTTGCGCATTTTCCTCTTACCCTCTGAAGAGTTCCCACAGGACCAGCACTAAGCTTCTCTTCATTAGAACCCAGATTTCAATTTAAATTTTAATTAGAACAGATGACTAGAATACTTACTATTCTCTGTAGTTTCTGCATATACCTAATCAGCATCTAGAAGCATGTTCCCTGTTTTCATAAAAAGATTAGGATCTGATTCCACAAAGATTTACTGCTATCCATAAAATTATTTTATATCCCACCATATCACTATTTTTGTGGGTGAGTCATTTTAGAAGAAAACATAGTTTTTCCATTTGTATAGTAACAAAATTCAGCAGAAAACTTGATTTTAAATGTGCACAAAATGTCAATTTTTGTAAGATTATAGTTTTACTAATAAATATCCCATAAGCCCTTGGACTTTTCCCCCAGCATTTCAAGTATAATTTTGAATATTGCAATAATTTCTACAAATTAAAAAGAAATGTTAGTAATCATACACTACATGCTATTATATAACCCAAACTGGTTCTGTTAATAACTATAAATCTGAGTTATCATCTTTTTAATGACTATATAACCAACACCTAAGTTTTTACACTTTAGAGTTTATAAAACAATTACATTTGATCAATCACTTATCTATTCAACTTATATCTATTGAGCTTCTACTCTGTGCCAGAGGCTATTCTAGATTGGAAAAGTAGGTTAAACAGTGATTTGGGCAAGTCATTAACCTTTCTGAGCTTCATTTTCTTTCTCAATAAAATGATTATTCCTATCTCACAGGGTATTGAGAGAATTAAATCAAATAACACACATATAACACTTAACACATTGGCTATATAGCTCAATGAATGTTTTAGCAGTTGTCATTTTAATTATTAGTATTATTTTTATTATTATCATGATCAACTGCACAATAGCAAGAACTTTCTTGGATTTAGTCTCACAACTCTTTTCAAAACAACTTACTCTAGTGGTAGAAATGAGAAACAGTAAGAACCAAATTACATTTCCCAGAATATATCCTTATTTGTCTAAAAAAGCCTCATTCAACTCATCATAGAGACACTTGATGAAAGTCAGTGCAGCCACCCCATCTATAGTAATTCATAGGGCCAGCAGTTTGCAAGGGTTGTATTTTGTTTTGTTTTTATAAAGGGTCAGATAGTAAATATCTTAGGATTTATATGAAATACTGTTTTTGTCACACTACTTAACTCTGCCACTATAGTGTAAAAGCAGCCATAGACAATATTAATAAGCAAATTGACAGAGCTGTGTTTCTAATAAAACTTTATTTATTAAAAGAGGGGGTAGCCTAATTTGGCTTAAGGGCTATATCTTATAAGCCATATATATATATATATATATATATATATATATATATATATATATATATATACAATCTTCTTCGAAAAATATTAATTGGGTACATTAACACTGTTTCCATAACTGAAAACCCCAAATTCTCCATGGCTTAATACAATCAGTTTGTATTTCTAACACACAGCCTTCCAGTGGTGATATCAGGATCCTATCTCCTTCCATCTTGTGGCAATCCCATCTTCTAGGGATCCTTGGACTCCCTTGCCGGGCCCTTTGCATACAGATAGTCATTGACTGAAAAGAGAGAATGAGAAGGATCATGTGGGACTTCTCATGGCCAGGCCACACCTGACTCCACAGTTCATGTGCCAGTCTTCAAAAGAGGCTGCGAAATACAATAACTTCCTGTAAAAGTATCAAGTAAAGAAAGGAGGATTGATGGCCATCTAGACAATTTCTACCAAAAAAGGACTGACAAGTTAAAGCTTACCATTCAGTAAGCTTTGGCAGCCATATTTTCCCTTCAAAAGATCTGAATGCTCCTTCAGAGATAGCTACATAATTTGTCAGTTGCAGTAAAAAATGAAAATGTGAAGCTCCTTCAATAAAAACCAGGTAAAAAGTTTTTGCCATCCTTCTGTAGTCTCTCTCGAGCTGTCACAGTATTTTCTTAATCTGTTATTTAACCTCTCATTCTCTGTCATGGAGATACTCACATGCAAGGGTATTCACCAGCACCCAGGACCACTCATAATTCAGCACATGTGGCTCACTCTGGACCCTGACTCTTCTATCTGCACTGAAGGCCCCAACTCCACCCCAGGGAGGAAGGGTCAGCAGCCAAGACCTAGTCTAAGGTAAATAAGGCTGTTTGTGAGCCAAAACTCCAAGCCCCAGCTGCATGGTCACCAAAGTTCACTTATAAAACACAAATTAAAAAATAAGATTATTAAGAATTTCAAGATTGTAACCACAGAGCATTAAATGCCAAGAGTGTAGCCCCCATCTGAGTGTGGGGGCCTATACCACTGTACTGGTCACAGACCCATGAGGCCAGTCCTGCCATCCTTTCATCTCAATTGCTTGCTGAAGGGAAAGGCCTAGAAGTCCCCACTTCAAGAAGGTTAGTAAAAGTCAAAGCCTGAGTCGTAAATCCAGAGCCCTTCTGCCAGCTCCTGCCAGCTGTCCCCAACCTTCTCCAGAAAAGACACTGCATTAGATTGCTGTAGAATTTGGCAAAAATTGAATTGGGCCGTCAACAAGACAACCCTTAGCTCTGACTGTCTACATTATCGCATGTTAAGGAAATGTTAATGGACTCAACTCTCTAACATGAAGTCATTCTGTTATATTTTAAATGCAACATTTATCCCTATTTTAAAGGTTGTATAGGAGGATTTTAAGAAGTTAGCCACCCATTCTTTATTTATTCTATGCTACTAATACTGAGGAAGGCGATGTAGAGCCAAGGTGAAGAGCTCTGACTGATAATGTCTTAGTGCCTGATTAGCTTGATGAACATCTGCAAGACGTTGCACTTCTAGGAGCCTCCATTTAATCATCTGTAAAATGGGTTTGCTAATATCCACCTCACAGTGATGAGGATGACAAAGAGATAACCTGTGAACAGATCTTAACACAAAGAAGCATTCAAAACATGGAAGCCATGGATTATTATGAATTGGAGAGAATGCCAGTCATTATTATTGGGAGGTAAGTGTAGAAGAAGATTTAGATTATGAGTTTAGAGGGAGTATGAGTCCTAAACAAAAACTGTAAAGCTAGCCAGTAAACACATAAAGCCCCGATAGCAGGACATGTGCGTTATAGGTGCAATAATGGTAATGTAGCAATTTTTCATATGGATTGAAGACAACGCTTGTCAGAGAGTCTTTCCAGGCTATTTTTAAGCCTGCTGTCTCTAAAGGTGAACACTTCCACAACATTTTCTTTGGGGAGGAGGGTTGCACAGTTTAAATGTACAGCTATTTGGTGGCTTAGGAATTTACAGTTGGGCAATTACCTATGAAATGTGGGTGCAAGTAAATAATGCAATGCAGGTACCCACAGTAAATAATAAAAATCAGGAAATGTAAGTGGTGTCTGGATATTGCCTTTGGTATTGCAATTCAGCCAGCATTCGCTATATGCTATTAGCTCAATGGGGAAGAGGAAGCATCCTCATAAAATAAATATTTGTCTGCAAATTTTCCAGTTGAAGGAGAGTCAGGCTCTTAGCTCTGATACCTCCACTGCACATGATGATTGGACATTAGTCAATCACACAGCCTGGGTCAACCTAAAATTGCCCTGTAATGAAACTGAGATATAATAAAAAGTTGTTCTATTTTTATATTTCCAAAGAAGGAAGCCTCTCATACAGCTGTGCTCTTGTCTTGAAAAGTGACCCTCAAAACAAGAAAATGATACAGGACAATCTAAGCTCTGAGATTAAAAGAGGCCACAAGACAATCTTGTTTCTGTTACATAAAAGGATGTTCTCATGATAGAAGTACCTCCATGGGTACCAGTAATAAGATCAAATCAATCAGCTTTTCCTGAACCTTGGTGATCTTATACAGAGTTTTAAATATTGGAGTCATGCTTACCTCACCAGGTTTATTTTATATTTGACTTCCAAAAGTTGAACTATTCTTACAGGGTCCTGGTATAAAAAGACATAAGTCTGCTCATTTCTACAGTGTTCTAGCAGAGTACTGGAGTTTTATTTAAATGTGGAAAATTAGGAAGAACAAAATGTTCAAATCTCTAGTGAAACACAAGAGATTTCATTTCTATGTCTGTAATAGTTTCTTATGGCTGCTATAACTAATTATTACAAACTTAGTGGTTTAAAATTTGAAAAAAGACATCTTGCTTTTTCCAAATCTTAACATCTTAACCTGCTGCTACCTGACACCTGACAGCCACAGCTTCTATCATAGTTTTGCAAAAAGTCAACAATGACATCCCCATTGTCAAAATCCTATCCTTGCCCTAGCCGGTTTGGCTCGGTGGATAGAGCGTTGGCCTATGAACTGAAAGGTCCCAAGTTCGATTCCGGTCAAGGGCACATACCTGTGTTGTGGGCTCGATCCCCAGTAGGGGGCATGCAGGAGGCAGCCAATCAATGATTCTCTCTCATCATTGATGTTTCTATCTATCTCTCCCTCTCCCTTCCTCTCTGACATCAATAAAAATATATTTAAAAAAAAAATCCTATCCTTACTTAACTTCTCAGGAGTATTCCATACTGTTGATGATTCTTTTATTCTTCTAACTCCCTCTTCCCTTGCAGTTCGTAATGGACAAAGTTGTTTTGTCACCCAGAATTGTATTCTGGTAATGGCATTTGGCTTTGCTCTAGGGAGATACTCATCCCTCCCTCACCTTCAGTGTTACTGAATGTACCTCCAGTGACTGAACTGGGCATGTGACTTAGGCCTAACCAATCAGATGTCATCTGTCTTGGCCACAGTGATTGGCCAGGGACAGGCAAATGGTCCAATCAGAACAAATGGCATGCAATCCCATGAATTCTATTGGGACAACTGAGAGATTCCTGTTTTCAGCAGAACCATAGAAGTTGACAGCATTTTGAAACTGTCTAGAGTTTCTAAATAAAGCCAAAGTAGAGGAAGAAGTAGAAATGAAAGAAGAAAGACCATATTGTGATTATTTATGTCTGGATTTAGTCTAGGCTGAATTCTACCTCTGGACTTTTGGATTGTGTGATCTAGTATATTCCTGTTAGTTGCTTAGACCAACTAGAGCAGTGGTTCTCAACCTTGGCTGCACATTAGAATCAAAAGTTGCTCTAGTTCAGTGGTTCTCAACCTTGGCTGCACATTAGAGGTGATTCTAATGTGCAGCCAAGGTTGAGAACCACTGAACTAGAGCAACTTTTGAGTCACTTCCATCAGAAAAAGTTTCACCTGACATTGTTTCCATCTCTGGTTTCTCCTCCTCAAGACTTTCCTGTTCCCCCCCTTTTTTTTATTCTCCCTTAAACATTGAAATCTCTCTTACTCTGTTCTTGCCCCTTCCATTTTCTCCCTTACATTATCTTCAAAATCAATGTTCACATTGTCAGTTACTACCTAGATGCTCATGATGCCCACATGTTTGTCTGCAACCCAGGCCCACTCCTGAACTCCATTTCCATTTAACCAACTATGTGATAACAATGTCTCTGAAGTACCCCACAGGCAACTTACTTTTAATATGTTTAAAAGCAAACATCCTCCTTTTCCCCACCACCAGGCTTAACCAATCAACTCCCTCCCTTGTGTCTCTATCTTTGAAACCACCTACAAAGGGTTGAATTGTGTCCTCCCAAAAAGACATGTTGGAAATTTGGACCCCTAATACCTCAGAATACACAAATCTGATCTCCTCTGCTAAGAATCCTACAATGATTGTTTATTGCCTTCAGGATAAAATATAAACTTTTCAGTATAAATATGAGGTTCCCCATTATCTCACCACCATGGGTCCAGCCTTACCTCCTGCCAATTTTCACCTTGAACTTCACTACTCCCGCTAACCAAATGTCATAATTCCTTAATATTCCTTACTATCTCATGGCTCTGTGTTTTGTGTTTGCTGCTCTTTCTGTAAGAATGTCCCTATTAGTCATTCACCAAACTCTTACTCCAACTTCAAATTTCAGCTTAGCAACTCTCTCCTGGGACATACTTCCCCAACTGGGTATCATCTGTCTTGGCCAGTGTCTTAAGTCTCCTTCCTTCATTTTCATGATCTTTAGTGTTTTCTCATCATAGTTATTATAGCATTGCCTGGAGATGTTGGTTTGTATGTCTGGGTTTTCTCAGGATTGTGAGCTTTATGAGGGGAACAACTCTGTCTTCAACTTCACACATTTTATATCTACCACAAAGACAGGGCAGAGCAGGGGTTCAGTAAATATCTGTTAATGGTGTGCATAAATTAATTAAAAATTGAAATGTGAGAAAGAGTTTCAGAGAGAATGCCCAATTAATAACTGGCAGAGTTCAATCTCTTTTTACTACACCATGCTGCTCTAATTAAAAGATTATAAAGTTATTATGTATTAATGCTAATAAATGAGGACTTTTAAATTTCAATCATGTTTCTAAAATACATATTAAAAATAACTTGGGAGTACGAATTTATAATAAATTTTCTGTAAACACTGGACAAATTTCAAATCTGTTCTGATTGTAATTTTGGATTTGGCCCTATTTTTAGAAAAAAAAAATTACTTTTACACATTTTAACAATCTGTTTTTAAAAATTGGAAGAATTCTAATTGGAACCCCCTGGTGGCATCTATGTGCAGTGGACTGTATCTCTAGTCTATTACAAGTAGAGTGGGTATCTACCTGTCCTTTTTATTTTTATTTTTTTAAATATATTTTATTGATTTTTTACAGAGAGGAAGGGAGAGGGATAGAGAGTTAGAAACATTGATTAGCTGTCTCCTGGGGCCCTTGAGTCCGCAGGCCAACGCTCTATCCACTGAGCCAAACCAGTTAGGGCTCTACCTGTCCTTTTTAATTTTAAAGGAACCACAAGATGAAACTACCATTGCTCCCTTTTCCCATTAAGTCTCATTACTTACTATAAAGTTATATTAATATCAGGCCATTTTTGAGTCAACAAAAGCAGTAATATTATTACTCTAAATCATGATGCCTCTTTGATGTCAAGTATTTGTATTGATGCTGTATGATTACACCCATGGCATGCTTGCCCCGGACTACTATGACCTCTTCAGGCTCTTTTATTACAAGCTGCAAGTCTTTTCCTTTACCCCAGTTGAAAAGTCTTACTCTTAACTATATTTCTCTTTGAATTCCACCACCAGTTAGTACAAGAAGGGCTAAGGACAGTGTAGTATCTCAAGTAACATCTCACCACTGTCCCAGAGAATGAATCTGCTTTTCCCGAATTCACTGCTTACCCAGATGCCTCCAAACTTCTCTAGGATTTCTTTTTTCCTAAATGATAATAAGACCTATAAAGGAAAACCTCACAGTTTCTTTCCCCTTTTTATTATCAGTTTCAGGATTATGGCCATTTTCTTATTTCTTACCAACAACATGTTTGGGAAACAGCCCTCCAAATGCACTTCAGCTTTCTATATATGAGTTACTGAGTCCGTCTGGTTCTCTTGAATTTTAGTCAGGCCTCATCTAGCCTGGCTGGAGTATTCTTTTCAGCACTGACCAGTAGGATCCAGGACTGCTTCCAACATCAGCCCTAACCTCAAAACCTCACAAAAATGGGTATCATTTTATCTTTCATTATACACAAGAGTTCCAGTGACACCTACAGCTCTTCACCCAAACTAAAAGGCCTAATCCAAAGGTTCAAGTTCTTATTGCATTCTCACTCTTGCCTGATTATGTAGAAAGATGTAGATCCATCCTTTCTAATAGAGTTACCACTGGTCACATGTAGCTATCAAGCACTTGAAACATGCCTTGTGTGACAGGGTGACTGAAATTTTAATTTTAACTTGGAGGAGATTTGACTTTGGGTGGTGGGCACATAATACAATATAAAGATGATATATCACATAATTTTATACTGGAAACCTATATAATTTTATTAACCAATGTCACCCCAACAGATTTAATTTAAAAATTAAATCAGTTAAATTTAGAAACTGATACTCAATTCACTTACTGGAAAACTTTTAAGGAATAATGTGGGTATGTGATTCAACATTGACTACTAATTTCATGAAATCTAAATACAGACCAAGTATTTTCAATGAAAATTTAGTGTCCAAATTGAGATGTGCTGTGAGTGTAGAAACCCCCCAGATTTCAAAAACTTAATAATGAAAACTAAAAAATATCTGCTCAATATTTCATGTTGATTTCAGATTGAAATAATATTTTGGATAAATTAGGTTAAATAAAATATCTTATTCAAATTAATTTCAGGGTTTTTTTACTTTTTTAATTTGGCCACTAAAATTTGAAAATTACATGTGTTTCTCACATTATATTTCTATTAGAGGCCTGGTGCATGAAATTCGCACACTGGGGGCAGGGGGCAGTCCCTCAGCCCAACCTGTGCCCTCTTGCAGTCTGGGAGCCCTCGGGTGATGTCTGACTGATAGACATCCTTAGCACTGCCACAGAGGCTGGAGAGGCTCCCGCCACCACCACTATACTCGCCAGCCATGAGCCTGGTTTCTGGCTGAGCGTTGCTCAGGGGGAAGCTTCTGCCAGTCGTTCTGCCATTTGGCCAATTTGCATATTAACCTTTTATTATATAGGATAGGAGAGCACTGCTGTAGATCAGGCTTGGGAAGATGGAGAAATAAATGCATTCTAGTCCACCATGCTTAGAGTGCTATTGGGAAAATAACTTCTATTAACCATCTTCTATGCTCCAGAAATTATTTTACATTCTTTACATGTGTTAAATTATTCAGTATGTTGAAAATCCTATGCTGGAGATATAACTGAAGCTTAAAGATTAAGTTTGGGCCCGAAAATTCACATAGCAGAGAAGTGGCAAGCTTAGGTTTAAGCAGAATTGTCTAAAATACAATGATAATATTTTAACAAAACTTATTATGTGTTTTCATAGAAGCTTTTTGTATCTTTCCTTATTTAAACATAAAATTAATCTTCTGCATTGTAATTGTAACTACCTTATAGAGGGATGTGAATTTGAACCAAGAGAATGAGTGTGAAATCTGAAAAAAGTGTCCTGTGTGTTAATTACTATTTTATTTTTCAGATGAGGACATTACAATGCTAACCTTTGTCTGATTCCACAGGCCAACTATTTCTACTCCATCATGCTGCCTCCCTTTACAAGATATATATGATACAAATTAACATGAACTGCATGCATTTTTTTTTCAGTTTGGTGTTGGGGCTGTTTGTTTTGTTTTTGATTTATGAATTGTATCTACTGCTTTACTTTTCCTTGATGTTTCTGGTCATATCACATGTCTGGCCAGTGTCCCCTCAAATATTAATCCCCAAATTAATCTCTTAGTCAAAATCATTTCCCTTTAATGTGTCAAATGGGAGAATTGAACCTATGCTTTTTATCCCCATTTTTCTTATCATCAATAATAAAGAAACTTCCAGAAATTAATGCCTACTAATTTTAACTAAGTTTAGCACAGTAGGCAGTGCATAAAAACCTCCCAATGACTCTTCCAGTGCTGACTTTCAAATGTGTTATGCTCTGACAAAACAGGAGTCAAAGACAGTCCTTCTTACAGGAACTCAACCATGGAAAGAAACCACAGATGCCAAACACAGACTGCTATTAGAAGCAACGTGTCTAGAAAGCCCAAATGAAATCATTAAAGAGGACAAACAGATATGTACTTGATTTTTGCATCTCTCCTTCTGTCCCTTATGGTTTTTTTTTTTAATATATTTTATTGATTTTTTACAGAGAGGAAGGGAGAGAGATAGAGAGTTAGAAACATCGATGAGAGAGAAACATCGATCAGCTGCCTCCTGCACGCCCCCCATGGGGGATGTGCCCACAACCCAGGTACATGCCCTTGACCGGAATTGAACCTGGGACCCTTCAGTCCGCAGGCCGACGCTCTAGCCACTGAGCCAAACTGGTTTCGGCCCCTTATGGTTTCTTATGAGTCACTGGTGAATCTATTTTAATATTAACAAGAAAGCCTCAGTGGGTGAGCCATACCTAAATAAGGTATGAAAAATAGTCACTACATTTGTTTGTACTTTTATATTTTTGTAACTTACAAAGTGCATTGGAATGTAAACTCCATAACAGCAGGAACTGTTTCTCATTTCATGCATGACTGTGTCCCCAGCACCTAGGCTAGTGCCTGGTCATGTAGTAGGTGCTCAATAAATAACTGACTGATTTGCAGAGATAATCTAGAAAACCGAGAAGCAGTAAAAACATAGCCCCAGTGAAATGGAAACCACAGGCAGAGCTAAACAAGAATGCTGCGTTCTTCTCACCACCCCCTGCCTGTAAGCTGCTGTCCCACTAGTGAACAGTGAGCCTATTTCTTTTACATATGAGTTGTGTCCAGTTGTTCCCTAGTCTTTCAATCTGGCTTTTCAAATTGATGAAAATAAAGTTCCAGAAAACATCAAACTCAAGCAGATACCATAGTGAGTGAGTCAGCCTGAGCCAATTAGAGTCGACAGGTGAGAAACCTAATTATGAACCCCACTGGCTGGGGGCACTCAGGGTGTAGTTCAAAGTCCCTTTCATTGTGCAGTGAAAATGCCACACATCTGGAAAAACACATTCGAGTGAATATGCATCCATCTCCACATCGAGTCCATGCCAGAGCTGAACATTTGCATTCAGGAAAGAAAGACGGTACAGAATAGCTGT
Source organism: Myotis nattereri (assembly GCF_964212035.1). NCBI lineage: Eukaryota > Metazoa > Chordata > Mammalia > Chiroptera > Vespertilionidae > Myotis > Myotis nattereri. The sequence goes on from NC_138076.1 coordinate 198,247,028, forward strand.
CTGGACCTGGCTCCCACATGGTGCTGAATTCAACACTTTCAGGGCACACGCAGGCACTGTCTTGCTGTGAGAGTGGGAGGGATTTATACAAAAGGAAGGTGAAACCCCAGGAAGCAAGGAAAGGTATGATCATCTAATTTCCTTCGATTGGGTCTGATGCTAAATAAAACCCAGCAAGACACCCAGAGCGCTCGGGACCACATGGACAGTGGGGGAAGGAGAACCTAAGGTTTATAAACAAGCATCTTTCAGACAAACACATTTTATTTTTCAACACTTTGTGCTCAAGACATGGAAACATTTAGTTCTTATTTATTTATCCTTTTTTTTCATTTATTTAACAAATGAAAACCATGTGTCATGGTTGGGTCAGGTACAGGATGAAACAGGTGACGAAGACACGTTGCCTCTTCCCAAGGAACTTGACTCTGTATGACACAGAGAGACAGCCACGGACAAATAATTGAATTGAAAGACAATTTTATATGTAATTCTAAAGGCCTCGTTTCCTACGGCTACTGTAACAAATCGCCACACACCTGCTGTTTTAAAACAACAGAAATTTTATTTTCTCACGGTTCCGGTTCCAGAGGTTAGAAGTCTGAAATCAAGGTGTCAGCAGGGACACGCTTTTTCCAAAGTCTCTAAGGGAGACTGCCTTCTTGCCTCTTCCTGTGTCTGGGAGCTCAGCATGTTCCTTGGCTAGATAGCTCTAATCCCTTCCCCTGTCTTCACACTGTCTTATCCTCTTCTCCATCTGTCTCTCCTCTGTGTGTCTCTTCTAGGGACACTTGTCATGGAATTTAGTGCCCATGCAGATAAACCAGGATGATCTCATCTCAAGATTCTCTGAAAATAGTCTTTTTCCAAATACGGTGACATTCACAAGTTCCAAGATGGGGGCCATCATACAACCCACTACAGGTAGTACAGGTCAATGCTATGGGTGTTATCAAAAGTCTACTTAGAGGAGGCAACATTCAAATTGCATTTGAAATGATGTGTAGATGACATAGGGGTTATACAGGCAAAGCTGGGACTGTGGGTTGTCATTCTAGGCAGAGGGAATAGCATGAATTAAAGTATAAAGACATAATGAGTGAGTATAAAACAACAGCAAGCAGCTTGGTTTGTCTGGAGGGTAATGGGAATGAAGAAGAGCAGTGAAAGACAAGGCTGGAAACAAGTGTTGGCCACCGGAACCTGGAGAAGACATGTGCCATGCCATGGAGCTGAGCTGTTTGGTCAGTAGTTCTTAGCTAGTATGCCCTGGCACATTAGTGGGACATCAGCTCAACAAATATTGGTTGAATGTTTGAATGGCTACACTGCAGATATACTGAGCAACTTCCAACTTTGCAAACTGGACATGCTCACTCTCATCTCTGGATCTTTGTACTTGCTCTTTTCTCTACCAGGAATGTTGAGTCGGATTATTCTCATTTTATAAATAAGGAAAATGAAATTCCGAATGAAGTGTCCAACATACTACATTATCAAGCCCAAATAAAACATTCCAGGGAAAAATGGTAGGTCTTGTACCTTCATACTGTAATTTGAAAGTAGCTAAAAAGTAGTATAAACTCCAAATAACAAGAGGAGAGCTTGTTTCTTTTTCGAGTAAATGAAGTGAGTCATCCAGGGCCAGCACAGTGACTCTACTCTCTAAAGTCCTGAGGAGTCAAGTTGCTGCCACTCCCTAGAGCAGTGATGGCGAACCTTTTGAGCTCGGCGTGTCAGCATTTTGAAAAACCCTAACTTAACTCTGGTCCCATGTCACATATAGAAATTTTTTGATATTTGCAACCATAGTAAAACAAAGATTAATATTTTTGATATTTATTTTATATATTTAAATGTCATTTAACAAAGAAAAATCAACCAAAAAAATGAGTTCGCGTGTCACCTCTGACACACGTGTCATAGGTTCGCCATCACTGCCCTAGAGTATGGTCTTGTCCTCATGATAGAAGGTGGCTGCCAGAAATCCTGCCATCAGATTTCTGTTCCACAAGAACGAATGAAAGGATAGAGAATAAAGGACAAAGGGCCCCTACCAGATGATGTTGAAAGGAAGTTTGTAGAAGCTGCCTCAAGACATTTCTGTATCCCTCACAGCTAAGAATGCCTGCCCTCCTCTACCCCCACTACCTGGAGCAGCAGGACTCAGGAGGAAGCTCTGTATGCTCCCAATGATGGCTCTACTCCTGTCCCCACTGTACACCACTATTGGCTGGAGTAAACAGGGGACCACAGGACTCTATGTGCTCTAGCTACACTTTCCTCTGCCCTATCTCAACATTCATGGCCTCACCACCCCTGTCTGCCCTGTCATTAGCTCAGCATGAGGTTTAACCTGTTTATAGTAGTCACCACAAGAACCCCTGAATCCAAGGCTAACCTTCACCCCCCAGTCTCAAATTCCTGCTCAACTTTATGGAGATAAGGCAACACCCACCTCTTCTGTCAGTCTCTATCCTTCTACCTTGCTTTATGATGACATAGCACTGAAATAATACCATCACCTGAAATAATACCATTTTAACGTCTCTATTTCTTCCCAGTCAATTATAAACTCCTTAAGGGTTAAGGATCATTGGAGTTTTTGTTTGTTTTATTAACTGCTATCTCCCTAGACCTTAGACTACAGTAGATATTCAATAACTATGTTGTGAATGAATGAATGAATGAATGAATGAATGAATGAATGAATCACACTAGTCAAGACTTATACATATGCCAAGACCTGCAAGGGAAACTGGGAAATGCTGTTTTTTATGTAGTGACCATAAGTCTCACTAGAAATTAGAGAAGGGAAATATAGATTATGTGGGACAATCAGCAATCTCTAATGCAGATGGTACCTACTAAGTGATTTTATGTAAACTTTGTAAATACGTTCACCTTCACTAAAATAAAAATATAAAACAACATGTAAAAATCTGCCTGAAAAATAAGATGGGGGTTATGTGACTTAGGAGTTTTGGTGTCAGAGAGCCCTGTCAGGAAAAAAAACTGATGGTCAAGGAAATGAAGTACATTGCTCTGGGGCACAAAAGGCAGTGTCAAAACTTTCACTTTTTGTGTTCTATCAGGTGTGCCATGAAACTTTTTGTAACACTGTTGGTTTTTTATTGGTTTTTCTTAGAAAGAAATACACAGGGAGGGAGACATGAGTATTTATATGGTCAGAAAATCTATACTCTTCAGAAAGGGCTAATAGTAAGAGGTGAATATAGCTCAGGAGATATGAGAAGCCAAGGAATTCTGAATTTAGTGTTTTGAAATACTCCTTTAATTTCTATTGGAGTCCAGCTAGTTCTAGATGTCCCTGTTAATCCAATACCTTATCTGCTGTATTATTTACTTACTGGATGTCCCATATGTGCATTTAAATGTAACCTTTACAACTGAAATTATAGGTTAATTTCCAGCTTCATCTGTGTTAGCTGACTGCCCTATATATTGCTAAAAATGAATTAAAATAAAAAAGAAAAATCATCTTTCTATTTTTTCCAGCTCTCTTCATAACATCTGCGTTATAGCATGCTGACAATTTTGCCAGTAATGTCAAACTCAGTTTTCCCCTCTTCAGATATTGAGGTTAAAGAAGTGCTGACAAACAGGAGTATAAATAAATAAATAAATAAATAAATAAATAAATAAATAAAAATTGGCACCTTTTTTGGCAAGCTAATGTGGTACCATCATTATTTCAGAAAACAAGATGGTTTCCAGTGACAGACCCAAGCCTCCCTCACCACCCTCCCCCCCCCCCCCCCCCCCCCGCCCTCAACACTGTTATGGGACAGTTCCCTGAGTCACAGGGGTGGGGAAAAGGCTATCCCTCCTTGGTTACTGTCAGTCTCATACAAAAGTTTTCAGACAAGTGACAGCAGCATTGTGGCAAAGCAAGTGAATTTATTAAGGCAGCAGGGCAAGCACATTTATTAAAAATACACTTGGATTTTTTATCCACTTATCTACTGATGGTCAAAAGCTGTGGTACATTTACACAATGGAGCACTATGCAGCTGCAAAAAAGAAGGATGGCTCTGGAGAATTTTATGCTGTAAAATTAGGCAGTCAGAGAAAGATAAAAATCACAAGATTTCAATTATATGTGGAATCTAAGGAACAAAATAAATTCATAAACAGAAGACCACAGACATGGAAGCATGAAACCTACTGACAGATTTCAGAGGAAAGACGTGAAGAGGGCAGTAAGAGATTAACCAGAGAATGTATAAGCACATATGCATAGCCCATGGACAGACAACAGACAGGTGAAGGCCTAGGGTAGGATGTGAGATGGGTGGAGGGAGACAAAGCAGGGAAATGGGGGGATATCTGTAATACTCTCAACAATAAAATAAATTTTAAAAATACACTTGGCACAAGCAGGCACCCAGCTAATCTGAGCATGTGCCCAGTGGAGGTTCAAGGAGTTTTATACCCTTCTATATACAGGTTTCAAGGTTCCTCTGCCAGATATCTTGGGCAATAGATTAGATTTCAAAGTCCCCTTTTGCATTTTTGTGGTTTATCTTGGGATATTTGTACATAAACCTGATCATCTCGCTTGACAAGTCCTTAAACAGTTGACTTCTTTGTTCAGTGGGTGAGATGTAGCTCTCTCCTTTTCCCCTTACCCTCCTCCAGCCTTAGCATCCTCCAAGTGATATTCGCCTTGGGTCTAGCTGGGGTCTTTGTTCTCTATTTTCCCAGGCCAGGGTGATTTAAGCTATGTATTTTCTGGTTAGGGAGGAGAGGTATTAACCATTTACTCTCAAGCGTCCTTGATTGCAGATGGTAAGTCTTGCAATTCATAAGCTGGCTGCAAGCTGCCCGAACTGTTTGGCCTTATTTAATTTTCTTCTCTCAGTTTCCCTATTCCACTTGCCCAGGAATTTTCCTAGCTTCTTACTATCCTGCCACAATCACCAGTTCTACTTGTACACAGAAAATCACCTTCATGCCTAAGGTCCTGAACCAACTAATGAGAGAAAAATGAGTACTGGAACTGCTTGTGTCTTCAAGGTTTTAAAGTACAAAGAGATGGGACAAGGTCTTTCTAACACAGGCATCTGATCCGACCTCATCAAGAAAGTAGGACTTGAGTGGCATTATCATAGCAGTGCATTTTCCCTATCAGAGCCCTGACCCTATTACCTTGCAATTCCTTCTTGATTAGTCTTCACCGACCTAGTGTGTGCTCTGTGAGGGCAAGAATTGCCTCTGTCTTTTCACCTAGACATCTCCAAAACTTCTATAGAGTCTGGTACTCAATGAATACTATTGAATTGGATCAACTCAGCAAGCATAGCTTATAGGGAAGATGTGAGAGTTGAAGTAAGTGGGGAGCACAAAGAGGAAGGTTAAGGAAGAAATAGATTAGCCTAGAGAAAAATTGTTGAATAAAACCCAATAAAATTTGATATTTTCCTACTGAAATTTTGGTCTTCACACTCATGTGACCTCAGTTTACAAACAAACTTTAAAATTTTAAGGCATATATATATAAAGGGAATCTAAAATCTTAAGTTGTTATTATTAAAGATGGAATTGATTTGGGTTGGTGTCATTCTAAGCTTCATATGAGATAGAAAGAAGCATGAGTTGGTTGTCATAGAAATTAGGAAATGATTCAGATTCTTAAAGAAGCTTGAATAGAATTTGGAATTGACTTCCAATTCAGTATATCTTTAGTTGATGTTAAAGCCAGATTCAAAATTAAATCTATCAGTTAATTGTGCAGATGAGTTTTTAATTAATTTCATCAAAAGAATTGTTGTGATGAAATAATGTTATTTTATTTAACATACTTGCTCCAAATTTCTTGCCTCATACTCCAATTCTACTCCAACTATTCCTAACCCCTCAAACAAAAGGCCAACAAAATAAGCAAATAAAACAACCTTTATGAGTAGATCGGAGATTTGTAATTTCTTGCCTTACTTCTCCTAAGGCGCTAGAGGTCTGTTAAAGAGAGAACCACCAACCCAAAATTGAGTCACTTGTGCTAAAGTACATGATAGCAAACCTAGATTTAACAACCAACTTAATGGCTGTTTCAATCTCTCCAAGAAATGTAATCTTAATCAACCAGTCTGTAATTTTCTGGTCAACACCAATGTGGTCATCTGTCACATGAGCCTTCTCCATCTCCCCCCGCCTCCCACACACACACCTCAACACTACCACCACATTCCCATAGAAAGAAGATGAAATATGCATAATAAAAACATTTGCCCTTCCCTACTCCCAAAAAGAAGTCCTAGTCTAAACATATTTTTTTTTCTTTTGTTAATAGCTCCCTTGTGTCACCCTTCTTCCTATAAATTCTTCCATTTTGCACAATCCCTCAGAACACCCTTCTAGTTGCTAGATGGGATGCTACCCAATTCATAAATCACTTAATAAAGCCAATTAGATCTTCAAATTGACTCAGCTGAATTTTGTTGTTTAACAGGTCTCTTTTAGAAGATGGCATTTTGATATAGAGAGTGCTATTATGTGTGAGTTTCACCACAGCTCTCAGTGTTAGAATCCTGAAATTCTCAGTGGTAAATGACATGTAAATTAAGTAACTTAAAATTTATATTTCCATACATATATAATGGATGATATATATGTCTATAAATACAGTGCTAAGGGGAAAATGTCAGGAGAGATCTCATGTAAACCTTATAGTTTTACTTCACTAAAATCTATATAATAAAAGCCTAAACGACTGTTATGGTGGAATGACCAGAATGACTGGTAGCTATGATGCACACTGACCTCCAGGGGGCAGACACTCAATGCAGGAGCTTCCCCCTGATGGTCAGTGGGCTCCGTCAGAGGGAGAGCCACTCAACCAGAAGCTGGGCTCACGGTCGGTGAGCGTAGTGGCGGTGGAAGGAACCTCTCCCACCTCAGCAGCAGTGCTAAGGAGCAGCGAGCCAAGTGGTAAGGAACAGCGAGCAGGAGGGCAGTAAGGAGCGAGGGGTCCTGGACTGTGAGAGGGCACAGGCTGGCTGAGGGACAACCCCCCCTCCAGTGCACAAATTTCATGCACCAGGTCTCTAGTAAAACTATAAAGACAGCACCCTTTATAAAGAGACTATCTTGATGTTTTTAAAGCATATTATGCATTATAGTCACTCTGCTTTATGTTTATATTTACAATTCCTTCTTTACTAAACACTTTTTAGTATAATGGCGGCTAGTATCTGTTAAGCTCTTTCTATGTGGTGGGCGCCATATGAAGAGTTTATGTACATTGTGGCATTTAATTCTCCCAACAACCCTGGGTAAAGCTACTATAATGATCTTCATTTTACCCATAAAGAAATTCAGCATAGAAAGATTCAGTGATTTGCCAAATAAAAGGCAAACTTTTTTTTTTAATATATTTTATTGATTTTTTACAGAGAGGAAGGGAGAGAGATAGAGAGTTAGAAACATCGATGAGAGAGAAACATCGATCAGCTGCCCCCTGCACATCTCCTACTGGGGATGTGCCCGCAACCCAGGTACATGCCCTTGACCGGAATCGAACCTGGGACCCTTCAGTCCGCAAGCCGACGCTCTATCCACCGAGCCAAACCGGTTTTGGCTAAAAGGCAAACTTATCTCAAGTTCCAAAGCCTGCATTCTCCCCTTTAGCTTTAGAAAATGCTTATAATATGGTATGACCTGGTTACAAATAATATGCATAATAAAAACTCTTTTGTCTCTTTATGATGGCATTTAGAGTGATTCTCACTAGACCCTAAGTCACTTTCCCTCAATTTCATCCTTGTTCTGGATAAAAGTTCTAAAAGTTAACTTTATTTACCCATGACTTTCTGGTTAAAAAAAAAAATTGGTTTCTTCTCTAACATCCATTTTGCTTTGTTTTCCCATCACCATTAGAAAAAATATCCTCCAAGGAAAGATTCATAATGTCTTTACGGAAGAAGAAGAAGAAGAAGAAGAAGAAGAAGAAGAAGAAGAAGAAGAAGAAGAAGAAGAAGAAGAAGAAGAAGAAGAAGAAGAAGAAGAAGAAGAAGGAGAAGAAGAAGAAGAAGAGGAAGAAGAGGAAGGAGGAGGAGGAGGAGGAGGAGGAGGAGGAGGAGGAGGAGGAGGAGGAGGAGGAGGAGAAGAAGGGAAGGAGAAGCATTCCCCCAGTTGTCCCAAAAGTATACCAGATCATTCTGAATGCAGCTGGGATTAAATAAGATAAAATGGGGGATCTGAAGTGTACATTGAGTGACTACATGTTGCCTTCACAAAAAGGAAGCCTACATATGAATTTATGATGATTCCTATTTTGAATTAAGCAATGTTTTCAACATTTATATAAGAGTGTCTTATGTTGGCAACTGAAAGAAGGAGAATGGTGTGTGGATGATTTAGATTGCCTTACACTTTGATTGTCATCGCATCTGTTGTACAATGTCACCAATGTACATGATGTTCCCTAGTCCCTGGTTTGACGTTTTTGCATCTGGGTTTATCTGTGGACTGAGGAAAAGATAAAGCCATAAGCAATGAAAGAGCTCTTATTATGAGATGCATCAAAGAGTTTTTTAAAAATGTACAATGAGAAGCCTCCAGAAAAGCAACTACATTCCTGTTTCCATATTTCAATTGGATTTGAAATATATGAGCAGGATAGTTGTTTTGCTCTCTGACCACAGTGGACATAAAAAATGAACAAGAATTACTCTCTAACTAATACTTCTCTAAGCACGGTTAAAAGACAAACAGAGACATATTACAACTTTTAAGAGTCTATTTGAGCAAAATCCATTTGAATTGGGCAGCACCTAAATGGAAGTGGTTAGGGGTACTCCACAAACAGGAGCATGAAGCAAGGATTATATAGAGAAGGTGCAGAAGCAAATAAAGGAAATGAATTGACTGGCTGTAGTTTAACCTCTAGTTGGCTGTTTGTAACTAGTTGTCCTTAAGTTTAATTATTTTAACTTTGAGGCATTTCAGGCTTAGGTTTTGATTTGCCTATGTGAGCCGCCAAGGCATTAGAAACACCTCAGTCTAATGGTTTTCTTTTTAATTAACTTAATAGCACCTAGACGAAATGTCTTTTATGGAGAAATGTAACATACTTTGCCAAAGAACGAAGTAAGGTGGGATATTTTGAAGAAGGTGGGAATGAATTTGGACACAACCACACGTGAGAAACTGAAGCCAAACTGGAAAAAACAATCTGTCATATTTCAAAAGATCTCACAAAAGGCTTTCAAATACCTGCAGATTCTACTCCATATGAAAACTTTCACCAGCAGTAAATGGTAGCTTCTTGCCAACTGAAAACCTCCATATGGTAATTTTCATAGATTCTTCATTTTCTTAAAAGTTTTAAGTATTTTTTAAGTAAATAAAGACAGAGAACAATATATCTCTATTTCCTTAGACAAACCCTTTCTAAAATGGAAGATTCTCTTAAATATGATTTTTCTCTCCATTAAGTGGAAAATCTTAAGTCCATTTGGTGTTTTGCTCTTAGACCTTTGCTTTGTGTATTAGAACGAATAGATGTGGAAACAAAATTTGGATTGGAATACCTTAAGTCAAAGCACTTTCACTAAAATGCTCCCCCTTTCAGAAAACACTTTTGACTTTTATTTACATTGGAAAAATCCCTGTAAATTAGGTTTTTCTTTTTCCCTAAAATGGCTTGAAACTTTTGCATCATAAAATGCAGATCATTTGGTTAGATACTCAATCCAATATATTAAAAATGACTTTCCGATAAAAGCAGTTTCAAAAAAAAAAAACTGTTCTAGACTATAACTATAAAAAAGTCCATTTGCCTATTTAGTCTGCAATTATTGAATAAGGAAAAGACATAAATGTCAATGAAAGACAGATTATTTATTATAGGTTCCCATCTGCTTACTACATTCATTATGTGGGGCTCTTCTAGGTGTAAAATGCTTTATATTAATAAATTCAGATGATGTTTGTTGTTTTATATAAACACAGATATCATTTTGCAGCTTGAACTTAAGTTCACAAAATAAAAAAATAAAGACATGAATTTTGAATCAATAGGAAAATTGTAGTAAGAATGAAAAGCCCATATTCAATGTTTATGCATTTACCTCTTACTCAACAATAATTTCAACTTATCACTAACCTCCACTAAAAGAAAAAATTTCAAAGCACTTAAAATCATAAAGTATTTTTAAGTGTTTTGGTGTGATGCCACCAAATGTGATATTGTTTACATTTTCCAGGGACCCTTATAATTACAATGACTTCATCCTGAGAGGACCAGATTCATAACCATAGTGAAATTAGTTTTTTGAATTGTTTCTTATAAAAATTGAAACAAGCGAGAGCATTGGTACACAGGCCAAATGGTCATCGATCTATTCTCAGCTTTTTGTCTCACAATGATCAAAACAATGATTCCACCAGAAAATGAGAAGCTTGACTGCCCAATCAACATAGCCTGAAAGGTACTCTGAGGACACAGGTCTCCGCTTTTGTTTTCAAAGCAATATATAGTAATAATACTTCAATATGACTGCAGGGATACTTTAATATCAGACACTGGCCTGGCTTGGGAATCTAGCTCGAAGCAGTCCTCAACCTATTGCTGTGAAATTGTTATTTGACACATCCCAGCTCATTTTTAAGGGCCATGTCCAGTAGCCAGAAATGGGAAGCATCTTATAAAATTGAACCTCTCCTCTCTGAGTGTGATTTTTGCACACTTTAGGACCATAATGTTACCACTTTAGAAAACTGATGATGATGGTGATGATGCTAGGATGGTAGTGTAAGGAGCACTTACCATATGCCAGTCATTGAACTAAGAACTTTTTATTATTTTATCTATATGAAAACCTTATGATACAGATAATTATTCTTATTCTCTCCATTTGACGAATGAGGAGAAATAGAAGCTGAAAGCTTCAGCCTTCATTGAAATAATCCTCCCATCAAATGGGAGACAGCACTGCCACCCAGATTTGACTGTGTCCAGAGTGTATGCTCCTAATCACTACATTATATTAATGTTCACTATTAAATGAGTACAAATGCATTGGGTCTAAGGTTCAGACACATTTTTGCTTATTTCATTTGAGACCCATCATTTCTTGATACCACTGGCAAAAGCATTGGATAAAGTCAAAACCTCTCTGGTTGCGAGCTCTTTGGAGTTATGTGTTCTAAAATTAAAGGAGAGATAAATCCTAGTTGTCTCTTGGGTTTACTGCAGAACTTGATAAAGAGTCATCAACCTTCCCGCCAGGATATTTATCATCTTGGCAACTCTTGAAGAGAAGATGATTTTGCCTTCCACAAATAAGATTTTCCTCAAAGGTATGTGTAAGGTAAATGCTAAATGTCCCCAGTAACATTGAGACCCATTTCAGCAGCCCTGGGCTTATGTAAGGAAGCACAGAAGAGTTCAGGCATTGTCTTGTATACTGACTGAGGCTGGAGCAAAATGGAAGCCTGCTCTCACACCATCTCCCCAGTTTCCAAGCATCCAAAGTCTTCATCTAGATGTTCACAGCTCTCCTCTGCAGTTCCTCTACACCCAGAGTACCTTCTGCCCTAGTCTTAATCAATGCTTTTCACCTTGGAAAGAAAATTTGCATTGTATCCTCTTAGAGTTCTGCTTAATACTAAGTAATGGGTATAAGTAGAATTGTAAATATCATATCTCCAGTATCTTCTTGATGCAGATAAGAGATGCAAAGCTTTGATGTATGTCCAAGATCATCCAGTTGGTAAGTGGCAAGGGTGAGGAAAATGCTATACCCTGCCTGCAGACTCTCAGTCCTGAGTTCTTTGCATTGAACCATGTCACCTCCTCCTACAACATGCTGTCAGCCAGTTAACCCAAAAAGTTAATCTACAATATAGTTCCCTGTGAACACACCCCTTTTGTTTCCCATTACTTATGCATTTCAACAGGGGATGGTTTTGAAGAAAGGAGTGTTGAATAACTTCAGTACTTAAGGAGCTACAGGCCTAAGCAGTCCAGTTAGATAGAGAACCTTCTGGGAAAACAACACTTGTATGCATTGCTGAGACATATTCATCATGGTTATCTTTGGTTAGGCCCAACCAAACCTCTAGGAAGATCTTGGAAAGCCACAGCTAATCATAGAATGAATTATGAGATTGAAATCAGGACCTAAAAGAAGAAAATTTTCAGAATGTAGGATTACTCAGCATGAAGAAGAAGAAGGAGAAGAAGAAGAAGAAGAAGAAGAAGAAGAAGAAGAAGAAGAAGAAGAAGGAGGAGGAGGAGGAGGAGGAGGAGGAGGAGGAGGAGGAGGAGGAGGAGGAGGGGGAGGAGAAGAAGGAGAAAGGAAATCTACTTTCAGAATTACCTTCAGCTCAAGGGAATTAATAATACAGGAAAAAGTTACTTGCCTTCTTTGGTTAGGATATATAAAAAGAAACTGGGCTTAAATACAGCAAGATAAAAGGGTAGTCCCACTGAGTATCAATGTGGTCCATTCTGTGGCCTCTGGAGGCTTTCTGTAGCTAAGTACGGGAGGAACTTGATCAGCACTATGTGGGAAGCATCTATCAGAGGCATTGCAGGAGAAATGCATGTCTATCATGATGATGCCAGGCTTGTGGCTGAAGCCAGAGGTGTGCACTGTGCAAGATCTTGAGTTTCCTCACATCACATTACCTGGAGTTAATTTTGCTTGCTTTTGACTGTGGAGAAAGTTTAAGGAATCACCTACCACACACAAGCTTCTTTTAGGTGAATAGTGAATCTTCTATGGTCATTGGCAAAAGGATCAAATTTCATCCCGTCTCAAAAATAACATCCAATTTTGGACCATTATATGGTCAAAATTGATCTCTGCAAACAAGTTTCTAAATCAGTTTCTTTACTAGTGCAATGGGATAAGATCTACAATTCTGTCTTTGAATTACTCTAACTGTGCTATGAGAAACATAAAGTCAATCTTCATTGCTACCAAAATCTGAAGGTTGTTTCCAGGCAAGAAAGAAGGTGGTTCTGAAGGCATGATCAATCAGTGATGTCAACCTGCCAGAAGTAACTTATCACGCACAGATATTGGACATTTTAGTTTGAAGCTTTCCTTTTCCTCACTCCTGAGACTCTGACATTGCCACTTTATTTTTTTCTAATTTATTGGAAGGAAGAGGCAGTGGAAGAGAATTTATGATCGGCAGACAATGAAATGCCTTTTTCATTACCATCATTGTTGATATTCTTGGACACCAGTGAAGCTAGCATTTTCTCATGTCCTTTTGCAAAATTATCATTATTCTAAGGCTAAGAGTGAGGGTTTTTGGAATACATAAAAACTGCTAGTTCCTTTTTTTAAAAATTGAGAAACAAACTCTGTTTTCAAGGTAGGAGAAGTTCCTTTCATTATTAATTCCAAACATGAAATGGCCTTTGGTTAGTTCTATTTTTATCATCACTTTGATCTTAAAATCAAAGTCATCTTTTCAACACCTAATCTCTTACAGATAGGCTGGTGAGTTTGAGGTTGATAGGAAAATAAGTTATGCTCTTTAGTAAAGCTTTTAATGTGTGTGGTGGAAAGTGGGGGGAGGGTGATGGTGGTTTTAGGTATTTAGACTTAATGGGTCTAGTGTTTAAAAATACTCTTTTTTACTAAAAATATAAAATTAGCATATTTAAACAAGTTGATTGAATAATAGTTACATTGGAGAAGAGGACAGAAAGGGAGCTTGTTCAGTCGGGGAGACTCCATTACAGGATAATCCTAAGTACAAAACAGATAAATCCATGTTCATCCTTTTGATATAAGAGGTTGTCTTACACTGAATGTCTGCCATATTTGAGAACAAAACCAGTGGTCTAGTGAATTATATTCTCCAAAATTTATCTGACATTTATGACAGCATCGTAATCCATTTGGGTAGCCATAACAAAATGCCATAAACTAGGGGTCTTAAATTTAATTTCTTATCGTTTTGGAAGCTGGAAGGTTGACATCAGACTGCCAATATGAACAGGCTCTGGTGAGGGCCTTTATCCTAGCTTGCAGACAGCTACCTTCTGACTGTGGAGTCACATGGTCTTTCCTCAGTGAGTGCATGGAGAAATATGTGGTGGGCAAGCTCTCTGGTGTGTTTTCTTCTAAGGGCACTAATCCTATTTTTGTGACCTCATCCAACCCTAATTATGTCTCAAAGGCCTCATTTCCAAATACCATAATACTGGAGGTTAGGACTTCAACCTATAAATTTTGGAGAGACACAAACATTCCATCCATGACAGTAGACCTAGAGCTTAACTTAACTGTGCATCAGACTCAATAAAAGCTATGCCTAGGATCTTCTTTTTGTTTTTTTATACTTTCCTAGGAATCCTTCAGAAATCCACAGCCTTCATCCCTGGAGGTACAACTTCACTGGTTCCTCTTAGCCTCATCTTTATTCATTCAGAAGGCTCCCACGCTCCTCTCTTCTTTTCTTCCCCATCAAACTGCCAGTTGTCACCCAGGAGGTCAGAAAAGGGGCAGTGTGCATGATCAAAAGGGTGATCATGCTGCATTTTGCATCATTCCATGGGAATATTCTTCCATCTTATTCTTCTTGTATATCTCTGCCACTTGTCCTAGACATCTCTGATCTACTGTCTCTGGTTCATCAAGGACAAGAATCTTCACTGTTCCCAATGCATTAGCAATTTGGGAGAAGAAGGACTTAATCACAGTTTCTATGGATAAAGTTCCTGATGCTTTCATAAACACCGATTTGTGTGAGCCTCGCTTCTATAAGGTGTTATTACTTTAAAATGCTTTTATGAACATACAAACTATTAAATTTTAATTAATGAAAATTTTAAAAAGGAATGCATACATACACATACCTATTTTTTAAAGAACACAGACTAATGTACTGAGCTCCTATCGCATGCTTCTTTCAATCTTGCTCTTTCCAGTTGCCATCAAGGAGGGAACATTAATTCTTTTAGCTCCTAGCAGGTTCCCGGCACTAAGCTGCATCCCACATGGCAAACACAGGTATAGATCAAAGGAATGCACTTTGAAGCTGATTAGACCTTGGTCCCAAACCTGATTGTGCCACTTAGCCATTCTACCGTGAGCTTATTAATTTTCCTTTCTGAGCCTAAGTTCTCCCATCTGTTAAACTAGAAAAAAGCAATACCTAGGATGATTGCGAGTATTAGATAAGCTAACTCAGGTAAAGCACTCAGTACACTATCTGCCATGCAGTAAACACTGCCCGTTGTCATTATTACTGCTACCATTTATTGTTCAAATATAAACCAGACATAGTTTTTACCTTAGGAGACTCACAATATAATGGAAAAATAAAACAAGCTTAAATAATGCCGGCAGTACAGGCAGATTCCGGAAAGGGAATGGAGCAGAGACATAGATTTTTCTCCCAGACTCTCTTTCACCATTACTCTCAAATGTCCTAGCTTTCTTGTCCTAAGACTTAGCAAAATCCTGACTGATTTAAATCCCAGTAACCACCCCCCCCCCCCCCCCGGGAAACAGAAATCTCAATGCATGAAAGTATGCCGGCAGAAATGGTAAGCATATGGGGTAAAAACAGAAAGAAAAAAAAAATGGAATAACAGTTTAGGACTCCAGCTTGATGTAGCCTTGCAATTCACAGCCTTGTCAGTCTGTTGTGTAACACCATTGCTCAAATTTGTGACAAAGTCCCAGCCCCGGAATCCCAGAATGAAGAAATTTGGCATGGGTAGACTTGTTTACATTTCCTTCTTGTGAATATTTAGAATGAAAAATTTAGAAGTTTCTTTAGTTGGTGTTTCTGGTATAGGCACCCATGATTACAAATGGGAGGTAAAACTATCAAATACCAAAGCAAAGTGGGGCCGAAGTTAAGTTGGATCTAAGATGAACTCTCCAAGCCCTCTCACTTGCCCACCTTTCTAAAGCTGTAACAGATGTCAAGGGCGCACAGCTGGTCTACCAGGCACAGGAGTATTTTTCTTTTCTTTTCTTTTTTTTAATCAAAAATCTCTCATAGGCCAGGGTTTGTTTCAGGTAACTGACAATTAATATAATTCATTAACATTTATAACAACCCTCTAGGGTGTACATTTTTATTATTCTCAATATATCATCGATATGGAAACTGAAACAATTTACCCTTGGGCACAGAGACAGTAAACCCAGGCAGCTCTGAAATCCATATGGTATGTTACAGTTTATCTGTGGGGTGTGGGAGGTACAGGATTTCCACTTTGTGACCGCAGGTTATTTATGTAAGTGACATTAGGAAACAGACAGTGACTGTGAATGTGATTTGGGCCTTGTCAGGGCTACCTGGCCTGTGGGGTTTGAAAGAGTTAATGTTCCACCTCAAGAGCTAAACTTAATTCTTGCTCACTGATTTATAAGGACAAAACCTCTCCTACCAGAATACTGATAGGTTCACATGCTTAAATTTTGCCAAAACATGAATTCTAATGAAATTAGGTGGTCCTAATTTTTACTAGGTTTGTGACATATGATCTTAAATTACAGCTCTTATGGATACGGGCAGAAGCACGGAGCACCAGATATTGAGCATATGGCTTCTTTGTAAAACAATTTAAATTGGACTTTTATGTAATTTTTCATTTCTCAAATCCCGTTTTCACACTCAGATTGCAGAGCCAAATTCCACTTGAAGCTAGATGATGAGAGGATATATAGTACTAGAGGCCTGATGCACGAAATTTGTGCAAGGGGCTCAGCCCCCCGCCACCAGGGCAGCCGCCTCTGCCTTGGCCACTGCCCGTGGAAGCCACCTCTGCTGCAGCTTCATCTGGAAGGACATCAGGTATAATTAACATATTACACTTTTATTATTATAGATAGTTTCTTTTTTTAACATTTGCTATAGGGGAAACTGGTATATTCATTTAATGTTGTCCTTTTTCTGCCTCCATGAAATAACACACCTTGATTCAATGCAGCAATTAAGAAAAATTGGAGCTCTGTTACATACTGGAAAATATGACCACTGCATGGCCAGGTACTGGGTAGGTATTCAATATATAGTTGATAAATGAATGGTCCCAGGGACTCAAAGATGAACATGAGTCTTCCCTACCCTCCAGTGGTTTATGATCTAGTAAGTCAGTCCTGTAAACTAAAATCTAAAATACATTGTGATAGATTTTAAGAACACTGTACATACATGAGCACTATAAGTTATCCCAGTAGTCCCCTCGTATCCATGGGGGGTTCCAAGATTCCCAGTGAATGCCTGAAATCTGATAATAACAAACCCTTATATACATATGCTGTTTTTTATTATATATACATAGCTATGATAAAATTTATAAATTAGTCACAGTAAGAGATTAAAAATAATAACTAGTAATAAAATAGAACAATTATAACACCATAGTGTAATAAAAGTTATGTGAGAATGGTCTCTCTCAAAGTATCTTATTGTACTGTACTCACCCTTCTTATGATGATGTGAGATGATAAAATGTCTGTGTAATGAGATGAAGTGAGATAAATGCTTAAACACTGAGCACTAAGCTACCACAGCAGTGGGTCTGATAACCCAGATGGCTAAGTACCTAAGGAGCAAGAAGCACTGGACAAAAAGATGATTCACTTCCTTTTATACTGATCCGTTTTCAGCTGTTAAACCAAACTTGCAAAATTGTGGAGTAAATCTCAGCTGCTCATGATATATTATTTTGTATTTTTATATAGTACTGGATTTTATTATATTGGTCGGTAATGTCTTTGTGTACTTTTGATATCAGGGTTATACTGGCCTCATTAAGTGATGTTGACCTACTCCCACCTCTTTTAATTTCTGGAATAGTATGCAAAATTGAGATTATTTCTGTTTTAAATACTTGACAAAATTCAACAGTGGAGCCATCTAGGCCTGGAATTTACTTTTGGAGATTTTAAATATGAATATCATTTCTTTAATAGATACGGGTTTTTCAGGTTATCTATTTTTCTCCTTAGGTCACTTTGGTAGTTTGTTTTTTTTCAAGTACTTTGTTCATTTTGTATAAGTTGTCAAATTTTTTGGCATGAAGTTTTTTCATTTGTTATTCTTTACTTTTTTTGTTATTCTTTAATGTTTAAGAATCTGTACTCATATCCCCACTTTTACTCTTGAGAAGGGTAATTTGTGTCCTTCCTCTTTTTTTTCTTTTTCTTGGATTAGTCTAGCAAAGTTTTATTAATAATATTAATGTTTTTCAAAGAACCAGTTTTTGGTTTTACTTATTTTCTCTATTGTTTGTTTAATTTCTTTTTCATTATTTCCAAACATATGTATTATTTCCTTTCTTCTGCTTACTTCAGGTTAGTTATGTGTGGGGTTTCCCCCCACCCAATTTCTTACGGTGAAATTTTAGATAATTTTGAGAACTTTTTAATATTTTCTAATGTGTTCTATATTATAAATTTTACACTTTGTTCCATGAAATGTGATATTTTGTTTTCATTTCACTCAGTTCAAAGTATTGTTTACTCCCTCTTATGATTTCATTTTTGACCAGTTATTTAAAAATGTATCATTTAATTTCTAAACATTTAATGGTATTATTGGATATTTTATTGATTTCAAATTTAATTCATTTGTTTTGTAAAATATATTGTGTTGTAGAATATATTCTGTAATTGTAATACTTTGAAACTTATTAAAGAGTTGTTCTATGTTCCAGAATATGCTGGTATTGTTCTTTTTTATATAATGGATTCTAAAATGAGACTTATATGTCAAAAAATACATTCATTATTTCTTTAACAGATATTGCCTAATTACTTTTCATAATCACTACTACCATTTTCCATCTTGTCTTCATTTTTCAAATTCTACTTCTCCTATATACTTAGTGAAAATAGTATATATATATTTTATTTTGCAGCTCCAAGGAAACAAGTGAGGTTTAGGAATTTTTTATAAGTATATTGTCCATTTACATTTTTTATGACTTACTTGTTAATGTTTTTTGT
Source organism: Myotis nattereri (assembly GCF_964212035.1). Lineage (NCBI taxonomy): Eukaryota > Metazoa > Chordata > Mammalia > Chiroptera > Vespertilionidae > Myotis > Myotis nattereri. Next base: position 198,265,990 of record NC_138076.1, read on the forward strand.
CTAATGCTTACTTTTAAACAAATTTTTAAGAATTTTCTTGAGACTTTTGATTTTGGCCCTATTATTTATGGAAATGACACATTTTTTTCACTTTTTTCCTTTATTGATTAAGGTATTACAAATGTGTCCTTATCCCCCTATTGTCCCCCCACCCCCCACTCATGCCCTCCCCCATCTCCCCCCAGTGTCTGTATCCATTGCATGCATACAAGTCCTTAGGTTGATCTCTCCCCCTTAGCCCCACCCTCCCCTGCCTTCCCTCTGAGGTTTGAGGATCTGATTGATGCTTCTCTGTCTCTAGATCTATTTTTGTTCATCAGTTTATATTATTCACTATATTCCACAAATGAGTGAGAGCATGTGATATTTATCTTTGTCTGACTGACTTATTTCACTTAGCATAATGCTCTCCAATTCCATCCATGCTGTTGCAAATGGTAGGAGTTCCTTCCTCTTTACAGCAGCATAGTATTCCATTGTGTAGATGTGCCAAAGTTTTTTAATCCACTCATCTGCTGATGGGCACTTAGGCTGATTCCAAATCTTAGCTATTGTAACTTGTGCTGCTATGAACATAGGGGTACATATATCCTTTCTGATTGGTGTTTCTGGTTTCTTGGGATATATTCCTAAAAATGGGATCACTGGGTCAAATGGAAGTTCCATTTTTAGTTTTTTGAGGAAACTCTATACTGTTCTCCACAGTGGCTGCGCCAGTCTGCAATCCAACCAGCAGTGCACGAGGGTTCCTTTTTCTCCGCATCCTCTCCAGGGTTTGTCATTTGTTGATTTGTTTATAATAGCCATTCTGACAGGAGTGAGATAGAAACCATCAACAAAACAAGAAAACCCACTGCTTGGGAGAACATATTTGCCAATGATATCTCCGATAAGGGTTTAATCTCCAACATTTACAGGGAATTCATACAACTTAACAAAAGGAAGACAAACAACCCAATAAAAAAAAAAATGGGCAAAGGACCTGAATAGATACTTTTCGAAAGAAGACATAAGGAAAGCCAAGAGACATATGAAAACATGCTCAAAGTCACTAATCATCCAAGAGATGCAAATCAAAACGACAATGAGGAAATGACACATTTTTATCCTTAATGTTATATGCAATAGGGAAATATGTATATTTATAGAGTTTCTGTAATGGGTCCGGTACTTTACATATGTTTTTTCCTAATCCTTTAAAACAGCCTTCAAAGGCAAAAATATATTTATTTATATGCCATCAGTAAGTGCCTGGTACTAGTATTACAGCTTCCAATAATCCTCTTATATATATTTTGACATTTTCTCACTATAGGAGTCATGGAATACTATAGTCAAGAAAAAAGGTCATGCCATATTCACCAATAATACATCTGATAAGGGATTAATACCCAAAATTTATAAAGAACTCATACAACTCAAAACAACAACAAAAGAAAAAAAACAAATCCAATTTTTAAAAAATGGGCAAAGGACCACATCGATACTTCTCCAAAGTAGACAGACAGATGAAAAGATGCTCAACATCACTAATCATTAGAGAAATGCAACTGAAAACCACAATGAGATATCACCTCACACCTGTCAGAATGGCTATCATCCATAAATCAACAAACTAACAAGTGTTGGAGTGGATGTGAAGAAAAGGGAACCCTCATGCACTATTGATGGGATTGCGGACTGGTGCGCCACTATGGAAAACAGCATGGAGGGTACTCAAAAAGTTAAAAATGGAATTGCCTAAGACCAAGCAATTCTATTTCTGGATTTATATCTAAAGAAGTCCAAGAAGTCCAAAACACTAATTCAAAAGAATTTATGCACCCCTATGTTCATTACAACATTATTTACAATAGCCAAGGTATGGAAGCAACCCAACTACCCATCAGTAGATGAGCGGTTAAAAAAGCTGTGGTACAAATATACAATGAAATATTTCTCGGCCATAAAAACACATGAAATCTTACCATTTGACACAGCATGGATGGACCTAGAGGATATTATGCTAAGTGAAATAAGTCAGTCAGAGAAAGATAAATACCATATAATTTCACTTATATGTTGGATCTAAAGAACAGTATAAACAAACAAACAAAATGGAAACAGATTCATAGAAATAGAGAACAGGCTGATGGTTGGGTTGCCACAGGGGAGAGGTGTTGGGGGACTGGGTGAAAAGGGTGAGGGAACTGAGAAGTACAGATTGGTAGTTACAAAATAGTCATAGGGATGTAAAGTACAGCATAGAAAATACAGTCAAAATATTATAATAACTGTGCATGGTGCCAGGTGGGTACTGTAAATATCAGGGGGAAGATTTTGTAAAGTACAGTGGGGCCTTGACTTATGAGTTTAATTTGTTCTGAGACCATGCTCGTTAAGAAGCCCTTTAAGGAGCTCGTTAACTCAAATTACTCTGTCAACTCAATGCAAAAAATTGGCCGAGAGACAGCTGGTATCTCAAAAAACTCGTTAGTCGGGACACTCGTAAGTCAAGGCCCCACTGTACGTGATTGTCTAACCACTAAGCTATACACCTGAAACTAATACAAAGTAATATTGAGTGTAAACTGAAATTGGGGGGAAAAAAGAATATTTTTTAAAAGAAATAAGGTCACGCAACCACAAGCATTGTGATTAGAGCCACATTCTATCTTCCCACCACTGACCAAAGATCACCACGCCTAGTCTATCTCATCATTAGTGTTCAATTTCTCTTTCTGTGGACTCAAAATATTACTAATTACTATGCCAATTCCATTTCCTTTCATATTAGCTACAGCTTCAGTGGAAAAATTCCAGAGAGTTATCTATACAAGGGCAAGGTCCAAGAGCCTAAGCTAATTCATGAAACATTCATCAGAGTTTCCACCACAGGCCATGATCTGTGCCCATTTAGATGAGCCACAGGAGTCAGAGAGTTGAGGAATCCCATTTGGTAGAATGGCAATAAGTAACCCTTCAAAATGCTTTGCAGGCAATCGTTATTATCTTAAACTCTGGAAACAAAGAATGAGTGAAAGAAATGCTTTTCCCATTATCCTTATTATTGCCATAGAAGCAATTTGTGCGGGCTGTCATTTTATAAGACTACACACTGCAAAGTGCCTAGCCATTGCTATTGGTTCTCTATTATGTGAAGGCAGCTGACCTCTGCTCATGCTGAGGTCCTCTACCACATTCTGCTCACCTCATTAATATGGGTTTAGAAGACATACTTAAAGCCTCTCTGGTTGTTTGGGACTGCCCTGATAATTCATCCTAGTTAAGAGTTTTATCTCTTTACTCAAGCTGCTGCTACCAATAGATGTGCTTAATAATTTTGACTAGAAAGAGCTAGCAACCATATCATTCCTGGTTCTCCAAAGCAAATGAAAATAACACATCCTGGCTCTGTTAAGATCTGTTGAGTGACAAAAACCAGTTCTGAGGGCTTCTTAAATGTAAATTCATGCCAGACACTGTTCTAGGCTCTGGGACACATACAACAGTGAACAAAACAGGGGGAAAAAATCCCTACTCACATGGAGCTTATATATTAGAGGGAAATAAACGTGTCCATTAAAAAAATATATGGCTGTCAGCCCTGTCACTTACAAGCTGCAAGTGCTTGTAAGGTACATAAACTGAAAGTTACATAAACTCTCATCTTCCTCATCATCAGAGCAATTATAGAGAGGGTGAGCATAAAGGTAAAAAGAGATAATATACGGAAAGTGTTTTACCACAGGGCCTAGCACATAATAAGCCCTCAAAATAAATAGGAGTTGTCGTTACATTTCTGTTCACTCATGTTTTCAGTGACCATTATTTTTAAAATTCATTTTATATACTCTCAACCTAATCAGTTGAATGTCCACAGTCTAATTTTCTGTTGTATCGTATCTGACAAAATTCTAGCCACATCCTTCCATATTATCTCTGCTCAGCCACACTGTATTCTCTTTATTTTAAGTCCTTGTTAACTTAAAATGGATCAGAGATGTCCTCCCAAATCCAATTTGTTCTGCCCAAAGTTAACGTCCCTCTGCATATAATGTAGGTCCCACAAGAGATGGATGTCGATATCTTGGGTGATTCGGGGAGGAAGCAGTCATGAGAATCAACAGTGTTGTGGAAGTTTTTCAGATGAATAGACAGTCGTGCACATCACAAGGCAGTACGCTAAGGGACAAATCAGCTCAGAAACATTGACTCTCTGTCACTTCTACTGCTTGGAGGAAATGAACAGCAAAAAAGGAAGCAATAAAGTAGTTGTTTAAAAACACAATGCAAGTGGGGTAAGGGGAGGAGGTGTGTGATGGTCTTAGAGTAGCGGTTCTCAACCTGTGGGTCGCAACCCCTTTGGGGGTTGAACGACCCTTTCACAGGGGTTGCCTAAGACCATCGGAAAACACATACATAATTACATATTGTTTTTGTGATTAATCACTATGCTTTAATTATGTTCAATTTGTAACAATGAAAATACATCCTACATATCAGATATTTACATTACAATTCATAACAGTAGCAAAAGTACAGTTATGAAGTAACAACAAAAATAATTTTATGGTTGGGGGTCACCACAACATGAGGAACTGTATTAAAGGGTCGTGGCATTAGGAAGGTTGAGAACCACTGTCTTAGAGCATTCAACTGGAATTTAGAGCAATGGGCTTCTAGTCATCCCTCTGTCCCCAATCTGATGCATGACACTGAAAACAGCATATATCCTCTCCATGCTTGTCTTCTTGTCTTCTCACCTGTAAAATCAGGCCATGCCACCCTAAGATTCCTTGTTGCTTCTAAATTTCTGTGTTAATTTCTGCTGCATAGTTATTTTTGAATGAGAGGTCTATAAAAATAGGACCTTTAAAAGATATTTTCCTTCCTTCTTCATCAATGATCATAAGACCCACCTGACAGGGTTGCTAGAAAGATTAAATTGGAAAGTATATGTAGAATGCTAAGCATAATATTGACATGTAGTAGGCTACCAACACATGATGTTCCTACCTTGAAATCACAGAGTGTGACCCTGAAATGTACAGTAATTAAGTTTAAAAAAATGACCCCTCTTTAAAGTAAACTACCACAGGGAAAGAAAAAAGTAAACACATGTAGAAACAAAATTAAACTTAGTGGTGGGGTAATGGATATTTTTGGTTCATTCTTCTGTTTGAGAAACAACAGGGTAGCGATTTGACTCATAGCTTTACTTGGCATTGAATCCAGCTCTGATACCAACTAGTGGCCTTAGACAAGTTTTATAACCTCTTTATAAATGAAGATTCAATAATGCTCCCTATTAAGGAATGAGTTTATATTTGTGAAGCACATATTAATCACTATTTAATTGTTAAACAAAATACTTTCCAAATCTGCAACAATGGACATATACACTCATAATGAAAAGGAAGGGACATTCCTTTGTAAAGCAATGATTATTACCCCTAATCTAGTAACTTTTTCTATGCCAAGCTTTGTCCTAAGCACTTTATATAGATTAATGAACCCTTACAATAACTCAGTGAGATAGGTACTACTGTCATTAGAGGAGAGAAGCACCCAGAGGGCTACTGTGCTAGTTTCTTCAGTCTCACCAAGGCACAAGGTAGAAATCTGCCCATCCCTAAGTGCCTTCCCTAGTGTGCTGCCTCTGCAGGTAGTACACCTTAAAGCTCATTTGCATAGAGGCCAAGCTGCTCTGGTTGATGAACTGGGACAAACCTCCAGTTCTCTTCCTGACACCTGCTAGGTGTCCAGTTCACATGCTTCTCTTGCTTTTCCTCTTATCAAAACGGACTCTCTTTTCAAGTTCTCATGTAGACAAAGTGAGAGGTTGACAGTAAAAGGGCTTGGTTTGAGTCCTGGTTCCATCTTAAATGCTGTATAACTTTCCATAAGTAACTTGATTACTTAGACACAGTGGTTCTCAACCTTCCTAATGCCGCAACCCTTTAATACAGTTCCTCATGTTGTGGTGACCCCCAATTTCATTGTTATAAATTGAACATAATTAAAGAATAGTGATTAATCACAAAAACAATATGTAATTATATATGTGTTTTCCGATGGTCTTAGGCGACCCCTGTGAAAGGGTCGTTTGACCCCCAAAGGGGTCGCTACCCACAGGTTGAGAACTGCTGCCTTAGAGCCTCGCATTGGTATGCAAATTTCAGTCCATTCTGTTTCTGAGAATTTTTCAAAGAGAGAAAGAGATAGAGAGAAACTCATTGCCCATTAAGACACTAAATGCATGGGGCCTGGATATACTTAAGGGAGGACACTAGTTAAAATGCCAACATCTCCTCTAGACTGTTATGCTGGACTTGGATGGCAAAGATCACTCAGAGCTATCCACCTCTCCCCTCCATCGCCCATTCTGCCCCATGGTGCTGCTATACACCAGTATTTCTGAAGGTCACAAAACTAATCTAACGCTCAAGGTTAGAGTTGTTGACCCTTTTGGTTTCCTTTGTTGAATGCAGTGATTTTCATTAGGAAAGTCCCCAGTGATACTGACTTTGATAAAAGTCTGCAGTAGAAAATTTCAGTGTCTTCTGCATATTTGCTGCTACCAAGAAGGAAGGGGAGAGAAAGAAAAGCCATCTATAGATTCATATTTGCTTTCACTTATTTTTATAATCCAGAATTATCCCAATTTAAAAGTCTTCAGCCAGAGAATACATGAACGTAATATTAAAAGGCTTGCAAAATTTCTTGTCTGCTTTTTCAGAAATTGCCCATTTTGACACAATTTACAACAATATTAGTATTCTCAGAAAAATGCTACTAGGTGGCATCCATATAATTTGGCCTACCACTTTAAAAATTATTCTAGTTTATAGTTTAGGACTTGTTAAATTTATGACCTGATTTTTTTAAGGAATAAGTAAAAAGGCTCAGTGGAAAACTACAAATTTATTTTCACCCTAAGCATTTTAAGCTTGATAAAGAAAAGAAATGCATTTGTTATTTTTGACCTTTTACAGACCTATTTGCCTTGCAGGATGCATTAGTAATTCTTCAACATCTACTAAAGTTGCTAGCAGTTCTGTGTATGAAGGAACCATTTCTCAGCCATCTCTTTTTCCTGATACTTTCTGAAGAAGATATTCTAATTTTTTTGGTTCAAAACATTAGCATCATCTGGTGTAACTTTTCAGTATCACTCAGTAAATATTCACTCATATATAAGAAGAATGGCTGCTTTTTATTGAAAAACTTACAAGTAGTTCTGCTGGAAGAGTTGCGTGTGTTATTTATAAATTCACAACAACTCTGCAATGCAGATATTATTCCCACTTCATAGATAAGAAAATTAAGGATTTGAGCATCTAATATGCTGATTCTGATGACACAGCTAGCAAGATACAGAGCCTAGACTAAAAAAAAACAGGCTAGTGTTCTTTCCTGTTCATCATAAGTTACTTAGCCATATTAGAATCAAATAGAGAGCCATGCAGAAAAATATGATTGACATGGACATTTCCAATGCAAAACCGATCTTTCTTACAACTTTCTATAGATACAGAGAGTTGGCAGGATAGAATAAAAATCATTTGCATTTTGAAACCTAGTAGACTTGGATTTAAAACCAGTTCACCACTTGGCAAATACATGACTTTAGAGAAATTACTTAATATCTATAACTTCACCTTATAAAGTTGGGAAGACTAAATAAGATAAATCATATAAGATTACCTGCATCTGTTATAGACTTAACAAATAACTGCTTAGTCTATTATTTTTAACATGTATTTTATACTGCCTAAACATATAAATATTCAAACGTAGTTGTCCCTATATATGCATAATCCATGGACACAGACAATAGTATGGGGAAGGCCTGGGGTAGGCAGGAGCTGGGTGGAATGGACAAAGGGAGGAGGGAATGAGGGACATCTATAATACTGTCAACAACAAATTTTTTAAAAGGTAGTTGTCCCATGACTTCCTACTGTCACAATTATTGTATTTCTTTTGTTTTGTCACTTATCAACAGGAACATAAACCACCTTCTTACAGAGGATTTGCAGGATTTGTAAGAGAAGCTGTTTCCCCTGATGCATGTTTGAGAAGAAGCAATTTTTTTTTGTCACCAAAAAAATGAAGGCCACTTTCCATCCTCAGGTACACAAGGTTTCTATTATGAGAAAGCAGATTGAATGCAGGTCCTACAAGATGTGGCATGGTATCTAATCAGAAGTTAAATAGAACTGGGACTCAACATGATTTCTCACAGTAATTCTTATAAATACTCAAATGGAAAACTTTTTTGGTGTTGGCTTGAGAAGGTGAATTGACTATCCCATTAAGGATTGGTCAGTATTTTTCATAGGTCATTTGAACTGAAAGGATGTTAAATGGACTTGAAATACTGATGTCTGTAGTTACTAAACAAAGTATGACTGACATCCGTAAACGTAATGGAATTAGGCAGTTAGGCAGCAGTGGCTTTGAATGGCGAAAAAGTCACTTTTCCAAAAGATCATGGAGAATGGTGTTTACTGGGTCCAAAAAGAAGTGGCAGTTGATTTAACCTAAGGAGTTCATAACAAGGAAAGCTTGGCAGAGCTGAAAGGGTATGTGGGCCAAGACCAAAGTGCTTTATAGGGAGGGAACTCCAGGGAAAAGTCACTATTCTCTCCCAAATACCCATGGAAAACCTATTCTATGCAGAATTTTCTTTTTTACTTTTCCCCACTCCATTTCTGGCCAACTTGCAATGTTCTGCCAGATGGAGTTTTTAATATTGTCAGTTTCACACCTTTTGTCATACGTCTTATTCTTTCTTTTTATTTTGTTAAATTTACTTGGGTGATGTTGGTTAATAAAACTATATAGATGTTAAGTGTATAATTCTATATTATATCATCTATACATTGCACTATGTGATCACCACACAAAGTCAAATCTTTTTCTGTCACCATATATTTGACCTCCTTTGCCCTTTACTTTCTCCTGTCCCCACTTCCCTCTGGTAACCACAATACTGTTGTCTGGTAACCACAATACTGGATCCGTGTGTTTTTGTTTGTCTTGTTTACTCATTTGTTGTTTTCAGGGTTTTATTTTTCTCAAAAACTAATGATATATTTGAATTACATCTCTGTAAATATGTGTTTTCAGTTTTTGTATCTCACATATGAGCAAAATCATATGGTTCTTTACTTCTTCTGACATCTCAATTAGCATATTCTCAAGATCTATCCATATTGTTGCAAATGGCAGTATTTCATCTTTTCTGATGGCTGAGTAGTATTCCATTGTATATATGTGCCCCATCTTTATCCAACCACCCATAGAAAAACATAGGTTGTTTCCATGTCTTGCCTATTGTAAATAATACAAATGGCCAACAGATATATGAAAAGACGCGCAAATTTACGAGCTATAAGGAAAATGCAAATCAAAACCACAATGAAGTACCGCATTACACCTATTAGAATGGCTATTATCCGTAAGACAGGAAATAACAAGTGTTAGAGAGAATGTTGAGAAGGGAACATGCATATATGGCTGATGGGAATGTAAATGAGTACAGTCACTATGGGGGAAAAAATAGTTACAAAGGTTCCCAAAAAATTAAGAATAGAGCTATTGTATTATCCAATAATCCCTCTTCTGGGTATCTACCCAAAATTTTGAAAACATTTACTTGTAAAGATAATGGCATGATTATTGTATGTATCCCACTGGAGTAGTCTTTCATTCATGGCTGCTGACTTGAAGAAACTTGATGACACTGGGAAGTGAAATCTATCTGCATTCCATCGAGGCATTTATGTGTTTATACAACATCTATGAAGCTGCATAAATGCAGTGTTGCTCTGGCCAGCTGTTCTGTCAGAATGATGATGATACATAACTCCTCCAAATGTCCTACATATAGGGTTTATAAAGGACTTTTCATACAAGCAAACAAGCGGGAGAATATTTTATTGGGGTTCTATGCAAAGGGTGTCATTCATCCCTCACCATTATCTCAAGATAATCATCATCTACATTTTTCAGTTGAAAAAACCAAGGCTCAGAGAGCTTCAGCAACTTGTTCAAACTACATGGCTAATAAATGGTAAGTTTGGACTAGAACCCAGATCTTTATAATCTAAACCTAGACCACTACATGAAGATAAAGTTGGAAAGGCTGAGAAATATGCAGAATACGGAAGTCTAGAGATGGGTTTCTGGAAGGAATATAGATAGGAGTGAACAAAATAAAAAAGAGAGGCACCCAGAGTTGGGTTGAGAGGCCAAAGAAGATTTGTGACAATATTTTATATTCTTTCCATAAACCTATCCTTCCATTCATTTATACTCTTACATCTTGTGATAAAGCTTCTCTTATTAATTGAATTTAATAGATTTGGAAAAAGAGGCACAGACAAGTGAATGAGTCTGGCCAAGGCCAAAGCCAGGCAGACGCAGCATTCAAATTCATGTCTCCCTGGACTCACTCTTAATCACAGTGCATAGAGCTCCAGGTATCCATGAACATAAATATTTTTGGGAACAAGTATTTGAATATATCAAGTCATATAATTTTTAGCTTACTGTAAATCCCACTGTCAAAACCATTCCAAAACACTATACATTTCAGGTAGAGAATATGCAAAATGCCATGATGACCTATATCATAAGGAAAATAGCAAAAACTAAGGAATGCTAATACTACTGAAATAACCAAGCTGAAGTCATGGGGTGCTAAAGATTATTGAACTCTTTCACAGATATTTTGAAAGGAGTGCCTCCGCACTGATGCTGACTAGTCATCATTTTCCTCAGCTAATATCATTGCTGCACAGAATATCATAAAGTTTAGGAACAAAGAATATAATTCTAGAATCCTCTATAGGGGCAAAAAAAAAGTTCAATTCAAGGAGAAGTGGATTTTTTTTTCCACTTGCGTTTGCTTTCTCATGGCACATTAACTTGATGAAAATTTCCCTTGTGAATATGAGGAATTGTTTTGACCCTATGTACTTGTGTGTTTATTTTGATGATTCTAAAATTAGCAAACCATTATTGTCACCATTGATCCTAGAGAATTATTCACCTGTTAGTGAGTCAATAGCTGCATGGGTTTATGGTATCATGAGGGATATTGACTGTCAAGTTTATTTACAGTAATTGATGAATTTTTAATTGTTCTTTGTTCCTGTTTCTAAATGACTAAGCAGGGAGGATCACTTTCCTGGATGAAGAAAAGACTCATAAGTCAGAGGGAAAAGGTCTTCAGGGTTACTTGAAAAGAAATAGGAGAGTCTTAAAGAACCCCTAGAATTATTCTAACACCAGCAAAAGCCTAAGCATTCTCCAGGAGCAAAATGGACTGCTGTCTCCCATGGGAAGCTTCCCCCACTTTTCCTGCTTGAAGTAGTACCCTCCTCCTCTACCTCTCCATCCTGACTTATCTTCCATCATCTTTCACAATGGATGACCTTCCTCCCTTACAATAGTGTCTGACATAGTAGGCATTCGATTGAGTATGTCATGTTACTGAATTCATTCATGAGGCTGCTTCTGCTGTAACACTGTGAGCTCCTTAAATATAAGGATGGTATGTGTTTATGGACTCTGCATGCCCAGAGCCTTGCTTCATGCCTGGAGCTTCACGCATGCTTGGTGGAAATTTGTTGAGAGGCAGTATGGATGACAGTTAGACTTTGGAGCCAGTCAGCATGTGTTCAAATCCTGCCTGTGTTATATACTAACTCTGTAACCATCACGAGTAACTAATTGTTCCATGCCTCAGTTTTCTCATCTGCAAAATGGGATAGCAGAGACCTTATAAGATACCTGAGAGGATTAAGTATATTTTTATATTTAAAATGTTCAAAACAGTAACAAGCAATTCCCAGTCTTAGTGGCTCAACAAATAACAGGTTCTTTCTTCAGTACAGATGGTCATTGACAGGTGGCTGTTCTCTAGGTAATGACTCCAATATCTAGCTCCTTCTGTCTTGTAATACCATCATCTTCAACACGTGGTACCCAAGACTCCATGGAAGGGGAAGCAAAAATTATTGTATCTGGAAAGTTTTCTTAAGGATGAGACCAGATAATGACATGCATCACTCTCCCCAGAACCAGTCTCAGGACCTTTCCTAGATGCCAGGAAACCAGCCAGCATAGTCTACATTATGTGTGCTGGCTAAAAATGAACTAGTTTGGTGAATAAATAGTATTATGTCTGTCACTCAAAAGACTTAAACAGCTGTGGCCCATGTGGATCAGTTGGCTCAGCATCATCCTATGCACCGAGTGGTCGCCGGTTCAAATCCCAGTCAGGGCACATGCTGGGTTGCAGGCTTGATCCCAGCAGGGGATATGCAGAAGACAGCCAATCCATGTTTTTCTCTCTCATCAGTGTTTCTCTCTCTCTCCCTGTCTCCCTTCCTCTCTCTCTAAAATCAATAAAACCATAGTTTTTAAAAGACTTAAATAGATGCTAGCAATTACTCATAAATTTAAAAACATCTAAAGTCATATAAGTAGATGCATATGATGGATAGTTTAGTTTCAATTGCTAAAGTACCCCTCTTTTAATTTAAATTCAATTGTTACTTTCTGCATTCTCTTGGCAACACTCTGCTATACTTGATGCTTCCAGCCCACCTGGGACCTTTAAACCCGGGGTCACAAGGGCCTCCAGAGGCAAGGCAGGTGACATAAATGAACAATGTAGCAGTGGTGGTTGGGGACTGCAGGGCTCTGGGGCTGCACTGCTTCATCAGGAACCACCATAGTAGTCAGCAGGAACACCATCCTAAACTTGCCCAGGCACTCCAGTTTCTCAAGAAACGCCAAAAATAGTGATTTAAAATGTTGGCAACTACTTCCAATACTTTTAAAACACAAGGTGAGCAAAATATATGTTTTCCAATAAGAACAAAGCCTTTACAAAGAAATGTTAAGGATGATATGTTAATATTTTAAGGTATGTTGATTATACCTAAGACGTGATGAAAAGATGCTCAAAAAAATGGTATGAAAGCAAGACCATCCTATCTAATAAAAGAGAAACATGCAAATTGACCATAAACCCGATACCCTTCCCATTGGCTAATCAGCAGGATATGCAAATTAATTGCCAACCAAGATGGCGGCTGGCAGCCATGCAGCTGAAGCGAACAGGAGGCTTGCTTGCTCCAGTGACGGAGGAAGCCAAGGTTCCCCACCTGCCACAGCCCAGCTCTGAGCTGCACTCTAAGCAACTATGTTGCAATTATAGAAGCTAAATAAGCTCCAGAAACCTGCTTTCAGCCAGCTTTGGCCTCAGAGCTTAGAGCTGCTTTGATGGCAACAGAGTTTCAATTATAGAAGCCAAACAGACCCAGGAACCTGCTTTCAGCCCTCAGAGCTGGAGCCAGCTCTCAGCTCCAGTGACAGCTATAGAAGGTAAATAAATCCCAGAATAAAAAAAAAGAAAAAAAGGAGAGGCTGGGAGCTTAAGTTGCCCTCCAGCCTGAAAAGGGCTCTCAGGCCCTCACCCAGACTGGCCAGGCACCCCAGTGGGGACCCTCACCCTGAAGGGGGTGTGACCAGCTGCAAACAGCCTTCAGCCCCTCACCCAGGCTGGCCAGGCACCCAAGCGGGACCCCCACCCTGATCCGGGACACTTTCAGGGCAAACCAGCCAGCCCCCACCCATGCACCAGGCCTCTATCCTATACTACAGGCAAGGCGGGACAGCGCAAGCTGCCATCTGGGCCCCATGTGCAGCCCTGGGCAGTGGGGCATAAGCCCCGCCCCCAGCCGGGACCCCTGTGTGCCACCTGAGCCCCCAGGCGGGACCCCCAAGCCGCCTAAGCCCCACACTGCTAAGCCCCACCCCCAGCCGGGACCCTATGACTATTGGAGAGCAGGAAAGTGCCGCTGGGCCCTGGGTCGCTGTGGTGATCTGGCCATCGGTAAGTAGAAAAGTGCAGCCTGTAGGCAGCCCCCAGCTGTGCCTGATCTGGGAGCAGGAAAGCAAGCCCGGCCTGAGGGCAGCCCCCGACTGGGCCTGATCCAGGAGCAGGAAAGCTAGCCTGGCCTGCGGGCAGCCCCAAACTTTGCCTGCTCCCTGGTCACCATGGTGATCCGGGAGCCGGAAAGCAAGCCTGTCCTGTGGGCAGCCCCAAGCTGGGCCTGATATGGGAGCAGGAAAGCCCGGCCTGTGGTCAGCCCCCAGCTGGGCCTACTCCCCAGTTGCCATGGGGATCTGGGAGCAGGAAAGCCCAACTTGCAAGCAACAACCTCATCCTGGCCATAGCTCAAGGGAGAGTACAACATGCAGTGGAGGCCAGGAGCCTGAGAGATCAACACAGAGGGGCTCCTGCTCCAAGCCTCCATGGTGTGGCTGGGGGCAGGCCCCCAGCAGACACACACACACACACACACACACACACACACACACACACACAGTGCCTGCTCTGAGCCTCCAATGTGGCTGGGGGCAGACCCCCAGTGGGGATACACACACACACACACACACACACACACACACACACACACGGGACGCCTGCTCTGAACCTCTGCTGCCAGACTGTGGCCATTAGTAGGACATCCACTGAGGGCTCCCGGACTGTGAGAGGGGCAGGCTGGGCTGAGGGAACCCCACCCCCCAGTGCATGAATTTTGTACACCTGGCCTCTAGTGAGATAAATAAAGAAATTAAAAGATGGAAGCTTATTTTACGTGTCTTAACCTTTACCATCCCAGTGAATGGGCCTCATTCTGCCACCCCATCCCCTGAGTATGTTCTCCCTACTATTAGGATATGCCCCCTATTTTTCAATTCTGGTTAAGTGCATAGATTCTGGAGCCAGTCTACCTAAATTGAAGCCAAACTCTAACACTTCACTAGCTGTTAACCCAGTCCAATCCATGTTTCTCCCCCTTTTGTAAACTGAGGATGCAAATGGTATCCATCTCAAGTGACTGCTGAGTGATTTCAATGAGCTAACATGTGTAAAATATTTAGAACATGCCTCATGTGTAGGAAGTGTTTGATATATGTTTGCCATTACTTTTCTTATTATTATTATTACCTCTGCTTTGCAGGCCACATTTGACCAGTGGGACTTCAGTTTGCAATTTCTGCTGTAAACCATGGCAACTGGGATTCAAATCACAAATCACTTAGCATTCAATAAAACCAAGCATGCGAGAATAGCCCCTGCTACCTGGGAAATCCCTGGCACCTCTTTCTTTGCTTTGCTCCATCACTGCCCCCCCCACCCCCCAATCCAGCCCCCATTAACTCTTTGCTCCCTATTCCACTCCTTCTTCTACTTGGCTCTTGGTTTCTGTTTACAGCTCAAATTTTCAATTCAATTCTTGCTCTTTGCATTGACAATGTTATGTTTCTTGGTTTGGACTCAATTTCTCCTAGTAAGGCTTACCACTCATCCTAACCTCTCACTTCCTCTGACCACAACTACTGATTATTAGCCTGGCTAAGTTGAAACTCTCAGAAGAAATAAGGCATTGGCCACATAGCTAATGAGCCAAGGAACTAGGATTTGAACCAGGTCCTATGATGATGGCCAGGGCTTCCAAACTTTTAGCCATACTGCAGTCAATCTTTATTTTTGCTGAAGCAGAAATTTGAGTCTCTGATGACTTTGGAGTTAGCTTATGAGAACAAACCACTTAGTTAGGAAATCAGTCTCACCCCAGGAGTCAGATGTCAATGGGCCTTTGCTATTCTGAACTCATTACTGAGGTGTGCAGAATTCCCATGAGGTGACAAAAGCTTTGTTTCTTTATGACAAATGGCCATACAGTGAAAGATCAAATTTTAGGAGAAGTTAAAAATGCATGCAGTGAGCCATCAGCAACAGAGCTGCGTAGGAAGTAGGTAAATCTCAACAGATTTACGGGGATATTCATAAAGATCTGGATATTTCTGTCAACAAAACTAAGGGTATAAACAAACAGTAAAAAAAATGATGGTCCACTAGCTAAATCTGGTGATTTGGGGAAGAAGTATACTGTCAGAAAGTATTTGAATGCTGTTAAATATTTATGCCTCAGCTATCGGCACTACTTTGTAGAATTTTGACTCACTGGCCTATTATATAGAATGAATAAATGAGTGTGAAAAATTCAATTTCTATACAACATTTTATATTCCCCCTACAGATTTCCATTAACTTTGATATCCTATTGCTTAAATAACACATACTGGTCACTTGAAATATTTTAACAAACTGCCTCTTTTCCATGAAGCTATAAACTCATTTTTAAAAAGTCATGACCCTGCAAGATCAGAATCAATGAAACATCTTGTTGGATCCAATTTAGTCTCACTTCATAGAGTTTACCCAGCATATGCCAAACACAGTGATAAGGACTTTCACAAGCATTTTATTTAATCTTTATAACTATCCAATGCATTTTATAGTAATATCATCCACATTTTCCAGTTTGGGAAACTGGTTTCGAGTGAGTTAGTCACTTGCCCAATATCACACCACTGGGAAATGGTGAATTGGAAATTCTGACTTAAATTTGGTGTTCTTCACTCTTTCATTGCTGCCTCCCATTGTTGTGATTCAGCATTTGAAAATAATTTTCAAAAAAGTAATTTAGCCTAGAAAAGTATCCATCCATTAAAAATGATTCCATTGTCCCTCTCTGTACCTTGTCATGCCTGTGATGGAGAAGAGCATCAGTTGTTTGAAACATTCAATAACAATTCCTCAGATGGTATTTCTAATTTTAGCCTCCTGTGGACCCTGTTTTGTCAGGCAACGAATAATTTGCATGGCAAGTTTACTTCTGAGAAAGACATTAGAGTTGAAACCAAGGACACTTAGAACAGTTTCATAGGAAAGCTTAGCTTTAGAACTGCATTGAAACTTGCTAAAACTTCATCACGGATGGTTCACTATAGATTATTTAATCTTATTGTAGTTTTCAAGTATCTATTAAATTGTATTTCAGCACAATAACTGTTTATATTTCCACATTGATAATGGCAAGACAGTGACTCTAAAGCTCATTTGAAACTGTATTTTTATTCCTGATAATAAACTTTTCCATTCCTTGTTCACCCACCTCCCCTACCATCATCCAGGCTTTCTAAATCTATTAAAAATTGGGGGACCTAGGACCCAGGTTTTAATCTCATGTTATCACATTCTTTCATCTACCACCCTTTTTGGTTCAGACAACTACTAATCCTTGGCCCACTTCCCCTAGATTTTTAAAGTACTTTCCTATCTCATTGTCATTCTAACCAACACTATTTTATTACAATTCTTGGTGAATTCTGTAGACCAAAGTATCATCAGATAGTAAATATTTTAGGCTTTATCGGCCAAGAGATAAAAAATATATATATATTATGTAAGTATTTATATATCAAAGAAGAAAAGGCCTGACCTATCCTACCCACCCCATTTGCTTAGGGTGCCATCATAATCAGTTCCACCCTCCTCCCCAGTGGCCCAGATCCCAGAATGCTCTTTCCTCCTGGAGAGTCCAGCCTTTTCAACTCAGGCAACTGGCAGAAAGTGAGGGAACTCACTGAATCACTGACTCCTGGGATGAGGTTACACAACTTGGTGCCTGGCATTGCCAACAGCAGAATCTTTGGTGGGTAGGTGATGACCAGTATGAGTCTTGAACAGCACTAAAGTGTGGTCACCAGCCGTGGAGGTTGGCACTGGGACTGAAGGTGGACACAGTGAAGAGATGCACCTATTGGTCTCTGTAGTTCACAGGGCTGGGGCCATGCAAAACTAAGCATTGGGCCAGAATAGACAAGATTAGGCTGTGCTTTTTCACCCCCTGGTATTGATTATCATTCCAGTACCTTGGCCTCTCAACCTCTTGGCTTCTTTTCTTCTGATGATCTTGTCCTCACCTTACATTTGACATCCAGTCCCATGGTTATGGCTTCTCATTGCTGAAAACAGCAACCACTCCCCACAAATTCAATTCTCTGTGTTCTCTCTCTTACACCATCCATTTTCCCAGTACATTCTCTCTAGACCTCCAACATCAACAATTCTCCAACCCACCAACTCTGACAATCCACTAATCCTTACCTCCTTTTTTGCTGTATCTCAATATCTTCAGGTTGAAATCCATAGAAATCACAGCTATCACTCCTGCTATGTAGCTCTAACTCTCTTGAAATTTCCTGACTTCATCACACCTGAAAACTATTTTATGCCTACTCCTTATTACATCCACACAGCTGAACAGAGCTAAAAAAGCAAAAAAAAAAAAAAACAAAGCAAAACAAAACAAAAAACACCACTATACTGGCTGGTTTCACTTTAAAATCATAACCTCTCCCCTCAAGTGGTATTAGTGCTGCCTGGTAACCCCACATTCACTAACTCTCCTAGATTACTATTACAGGTCTTCTCCTTTTTTCTCCAGTCTCTAATATCGTCTCGTTCTCAGTTGATGAACATGCTTCCTATTTCAATTAAAAAATAAATCAGAAGATATAATTCCCACAAGCTCACACTACTGCATCTATCCACTCACTCACATCTTTGCCCAAAGAGTTTCCCTTCTCTCCTGAGCATGCTCTGTCCATATTCCCCCTAAGGCAACATTTGCATCAAATCCCATCCGCCTTGCCTACTCAAGGATGTCACTTTAGAAACCCATACCTCTCTCTGCTGCATCATTAAGTTTTTCTCTTTACTGTGTCATTCTTGCAAATGTTCAAAAAGACCTCTTAACTCCACATATCTTAAAGAGACTTCCCCATTCTCTGTACCTTATTGGTTCATATTGATGCTCATTGATACTTTCTGATCCAACTCCCTCTCTTTCTTTTCTGCCTTTAACCATTCAAATAGGGACTTGCCTACGGCACTCCACCAAAACTATTATGGTCAAAGTCCTTGGCTTCCAGATTGTTGAAGCCAATTAACCCAGTGAATATTACCCATCTTAGTTTCTCATCCTAATTGACCTTTCAGAAGCATTTGGTACTGTTGATCATTTTGTACTTTCTAAATTTTTTTCTTCACTTACTTTACAGAAGATGATACTCTGCCAATTTCCTCCCATCTCACTATCATGTCTTTCTTAGTTTTTCTCCCCAATCTCTAATCCCTTAAGTGCCCATTAGTCCTTAGACCTTTCCTTCATATATATTCACTCTTTAAGGTATTTCATCCAGATTAATGACTTTAAATACAATCTTTGCACCAACATCCAAATTTACAACTCTAATCTAGACCTGTTCCTTGACTCCAGACTCAAATAACCAATTATAGTCTCACTGTTTCCTCATGAGTTTCAAAAAGGTGCTTCAACTTTAACATGGCCAGGGGACTTTCACCTCTGATAGTAAAATTATCTGTGTACCTGGGTCAATTCTCTTGATTAAAAATAATTAAAACTCCTGAGCTGAATTTTTTTCATAAAAACAATATTAGTAATCAGGCAATAAAGTAAGTCCAAGGACTGAAAGGAAGCAGGAATTCTGAAAAATTAGCAGAGCACTAAAACTTATATTAAAGCTCAGGTACTTTGCCCAATAGACTAATAATGTTCAATATTCATGTTTTATATGGTGTGTGGAAAAGTTGAAAAAACCCAAGGCCTGTAAAAGAT
The DNA here is from genome assembly GCF_964212035.1 of Myotis nattereri. Classification (NCBI taxonomy): domain Eukaryota; kingdom Metazoa; phylum Chordata; class Mammalia; order Chiroptera; family Vespertilionidae; genus Myotis; species Myotis nattereri. The sequence continues at coordinate 198,285,555 of NC_138076.1, forward strand.
GGAAAATCTGATAGGCAACCTTCTCCCCATAAAACTGGAATGTCAAAAGGCTACATAATCAGTTTATAGGCAATATGTAGGTTTTATGAGTGATATATCAGTTCATGATAATATATCACCATATACATCAGTAAATAAGTGATATCTGGTAGTATAAGTACTTAAACTTTGTTGTTGGCTGTCTTAGGTTCTTTGTATTTCAATATGAACCTTAGGATCTTCTTGTCAATTCCAACCAGAAAAAAAAAATCTCTGCTAGTTTACAATTGGGATTCCATCAAATCTATAGATCAACTTAACAATATTGCTAACCATAAACATGGTATATCTCTCTACTTAAGACATGTTTAATTTATCTCAGCTATGTGGTACTTTTAAAGTTTTCAATGTAGAAGTTTAATCACTCTTAAATATATTCTTATGGATTTGATACTTTAAAAAACTAATTTTAATGTTATTTTATAGTTATTTTTAATGTTTATTGCTCTAATATTAAAATGTAATTGATTTTTATATATTAATCTTTTATCCAGTAACTTCGCTAAATTTACAAGTTCTTGTAATTTGTTTGAACATTCAATTTTCTGGTCACATTTGCTTTTCACTCTAGTAGTCCTGATGACTTGACATTATTTCTATGAAGAATAATTACTACTCCACTTATTACTTTTGATTTGCTGGGGAAAAATTAGAGTAATGTGATAAAGTAATCTATGTGAAGAGCCACATAGAACCCAGAAGTATAAAATGTTAAAAAGATTATTCTAAATGAGGTATTTTTTCCTGGTCTTATCTCTCATTTCTCATTGAGAATCTACTTCAGTGCTTGAAAACTTCTGGCATACCAGTATTCCAGGGAAAGTAAGATTTCCCAATGGCATATTTGAAAATTATTCCAAAATTCCCCTTCATCTTTTCTCTCAAATGTCTATTATACTGGAATTCTGAAGAATAGCAAATTAAACTATATCTTCAAATTTTTCTATCTTTAACAAAATCAGTAATTACTTAAATGGTAATGTGGGTATAATAAATGACCCAAGTTATAAGGTAATTTTCAGGCCTTATTGAAGAATAACAGAGAAGTGAAAAGAATCCAGCCTTTGGCATTCTAAGAATTAGGCTTCAATTCTCTCTCTTCTACTTGCTAGATGAGTGATCTTGAATAAATTACCTTTGTAAATGTCTGAACCGCTATAATGATGATATTTTTCTTTTAGTTTTGCCAAATTCCCTTTAATTTTTATAGCCACATGAACTTGAAAGGTATATATGATCTATACAATTCTGACTCATTTACTGTCAAAATTTCAAATAATGTTTGTGAAAAGCACAGTAGTATCCACATAAAAGTTGTTTTCAACATTTTCATAAACTCTTTTTTTTCTTTATTGATTAAGGTATTACATATGTGTTCTTGTCCCCTCCTTACCTTCCTCTCCCCAACTCATGCCCTCACCCACCGGTGTCTGTGTCCATTGGTTATGCTTATATGCATGCATGCACACAAGTCCTTTGGTTGATCCCTCCCCTTTACCCCCACTCTCCCTTACCTTCCCTCTGAGGTTTGACGGTCAGATCAATGCTTCTCTGTCTCTGGATCTGTGTTCGTTCATCAGTTTATGTTGTTCATTATATTCCAAAAATGAGTGAGATCATGTGATATAATGAGGATATTAATTGCCTCTTCTCGGCAATGCTGTGATGGTCCAATAAGATGGCATATATAAACCACAAATCTCAGGGTCTGGTGTGCCATACACATTCAATAAATACTAGTTCTCCAGACTGATGGTTGCCAGAGGAGAGGGGTGTCAGGAGACTAGGTGAAAAAGGCAAAGGAACTGAGAAATACAGATTGGTAGTTACAAAATAGTCATGGGGATGTAAAGTGCAGCATAGGAAATATAGTCAATAGCATTGCAATAACCCTGTATGGTGTCAGTTGGGTACTGAAAATATCAGGGGAAACCCTTTGTAAAGTATATGATTGTCTAATCACTATGCTATACACTTAACATTGATACAAAATAATATCGAATGCATACTGTAATTGAAAAAATCTTAAAAATAAAAATAAATAAATAAATACTAGTTCTCCTTTCAGCTCTATTATTTTGAAATATATCACACCTAATCTTTTTGCAAGAATACTTGGAATGTAAGTCACTATAAATTAATTTGGGGTCTTATTAATCTTACCTCACCTTCCTATTTTTGAACTGTAACCACACCTCAAAATACTATTTTATTTCAGAAGAATTTAAAATTTGAATAATTTACTATCACATCACATAAAAGGAGTAATAGCAGACACTGCAAAGCACATCATTCAACTTCTGTTAAATCCTGATACTTTACTGCATTCCTAAATATTCCTTTCCCATTTCTTATAGCTGCTCTTTCAAATCTCCATTCTTTTCAGGGCCTCAAGGACATTTCAGCCCCATAACTCTCAGAAGATATTAAAAAATAGAAGCTACCCTGCTGTGTAATTCCCTGAAGACCCACTCCTCCACTTATTATATTTCTGGATCTTCACTTCTTGCTTATTTTCCTTCTCATTTCAAAAATATGTCCCCCCTTCTTTCTAAGGAAATGTCTTCAATTGTATTCTCTATCTCATACTCTTTTATCTCCCCCAAAGTTTACTGAATCATTTATTTCCTCCATGTTTTACATATTTGATTTCTTTATCTAGGCAGGCTCTTTTCCCTGATTTACAAACAGGCTGAGTTTGGCCCTTGCTTCCTTTCTGATTCTACATTAGCTCTTTGGATTCTCTCATATCCTACCCATTCTCCTTTTCTGGTGACTCTCACATTCTCAGTTCTAGCCCTGACTTCATGCATGAGATCAAGATCAGTATTTTCTACTACTTATTGTTTGGCATTTTCACTGAGTTATTCCACTCAATATTCAAATTTAGTGAGGCCAAAAAGGAATGTTACACTCTTTTCCTACTCACTCTCATTTAGACTTAACCCTGAGGGACACTGAACCCTCTGTGCTGAGCTAGTGGGAAAAGGGAGGACTTGGAACTAGTAGGCCTTGAGCTAAAAGAACAAACTCAACTGTCAGACCTATCTAAATGTAAAAGGTAAAATAAGCACTGGAATAACATATGCAAGAGAAACTAATATAGTGAAGTAGGGATCAGTAGGTTAGAGCACCTATTATCAACTGGTGTGACACAAGAATTTTTAATACCTGACTATCTAGTTGGGGCACTGACCTCTTTTCCCTTAGGTTGTCAAAAAAAAAGTCAACAGCCAACACAAGAGTCATCCTTTTTTTTTTTTTGTCAGATCAGCAAAAAATATATTTTCAGTGTGCCACAGAATTTTAATGATCAGTTTATATGTGCCATGAGATGAAAACAGTTGAAAATTGTTGGTTTAAAGCCATGTGGAAATTAGGCAGGTGGGACTGTAACTGAGTCATCCTCCTGGTTAGGACAATAGTTCCATTTAGTGATTGAGGATACCAGAGCAGAGCTTCCAAGAATATAGAGCTGGTGACAGCTTGTAGGTTTCCAGGGCCCATTTCAGTAAAAAGGTTGGAATCCAAGGTAGTTTTCCTTAACCTCAATGATAGAATTGCATACAAGATGAAAAGGAAGGTTGATCGGCTATCCCACTTCTGGGGATATATCTGAAGGAAATGAAATCACTATCTCAAAGAGATAGCTGCACTCCTATTTTCACTGCCACATTATTCACAACAGCCAAGACATGGAAACAACCTAAGTATCTGATGATGGATAATGCCTATGGGATAATTCAACCATAAAATAGAAGGAAATTCTGCCATTTACAATAACATGGATGAATCTGAAGGTATTATGCTAATGAAATTAGAGAATGAAAAATATTACATGGTCTCACTTCTATGTGGAATCTAAAAGAGTCTAACTCAGAAACAGAGAGTAAATTGGTAGCTACCAGGGACTAGGGGTTGGGAAAATGAGGAGATGCTGGTCAAAGAGCACAAACTTTCAATTATAAGATAAGTAAGTCCTGGGGATCCATGTCCAACATGTTGACTGAAGTAAACAATAGTATATTATATACTTAAAATATTCTATGAGAATAGATCTTAAATGTCCTCGTCACTTAAAAAAAGGTAACTGTGAGGTGATAGCTGTTAACCAATCTTACTGTAGTAATTAATTCATAATGCATACACATTATATACATACTAGAGGCCTGGTGCATGAAATCTGTGCATGGTTGGGGTCCCTAGACCTGGCGGGTTATTAGGGCCAATCAGGGCCAGGCTGATCAGGGCCTGAAGACCCAGCAGGGTCGGGAGAGGAGGTGACTGTCGCCAGGCTGGGAGCAGAAGGAACAGACGCCAAACGTTGATACTGCCTTCAGTGCCCCACTACCCCATGGTTCCCCACCTCCCCCGCTCCTCCTTCCCTCTGTACCGCACCAACACAGGGGTGGGAGGAGCTGCTGGCCAGGGGAGGTAATGGGTGGAGGGGTCGGGAGAGATTTTGATCCCCAGTTTGGAATGTGCAGGAGGCAGCCAATCAATGATTATCATCACTGATGTTTCTATTTCCCTCTCCGAAATCAATCAAATATGTATTTTTAAAATTTTTAGAGGAAGAAAGGTAGAGCAAGGGAGATATTAACAGGGGGTCATTTGAGATCTTGCTCACATTTCAAATAGGATGACATAAGGTGGTCCTCAGAGGGTGACAGGTGAGGCGTGGCAGTGGGTGGAGCAGGGCACTGTGGGCAGAGAAGCAAGCTGTAATGACTGAAAATGTCTGTGACAGTGATATCGAGCATGTTTTGGGGCCATTTCTGGGATCATTCATCCCCAAGAGGTTCTGATTCCGAATGGGAGGAGAAACATGGAGATCAGCGAGCCTTTCTTAGGATAGAAGGTGAGGTAGGCATCAGGAGTGGGCTGCCCTGCTTCCCTACAAATGTAAACACACAGTGTAACTGCACGTGGAAGTCAGTCAGCAGCCAATTCAATGCCCAGCCAGCCCTGGTGGCTGTGTCCTGCCACTCTCTGGCTGTGCTGTGGAGCTATTAACCAGGGAGGCGGAAGCCATGCCCCCAAGCACACATAGTATATGAAGGGGCAGGCAGGAAGCCAGAAGCTGGAAGTTGGAGCAAAGGTGGCCTGGTAGCAATGCATCCACCATAGCACTGGACAGGGAGCGGCTGTCATGGACCGGCTTTGGAGTCAGAGAGGCTGTGCTTCCTGCACGTCACCGGTGAGTCCCCGTGAGCCCACAGTGCGCCAGCCAGGCTGGGCGGGGCCTGGGGAGGCCTTTCCCTCCTGGAGCTGTTCTTCCCAAGGTGGCAGCCTCGGACGCTTTTTTATTATTATTATTATTTATTATTTTTATTGGAAAGCAAACTCTGGGCTTGCGGTTCCTGGGATCCCTGGGCCATAGTGTGTGCCTCCAGGCCTCACTGCGCGCCCCCTCCAGCTCCTCCTGCGTTGAGTGTCTGGCCCCTGGTGGTCAGTGCGCATCATAGCAACTGGTCTACTGGTCATTCTGGTCATTCTGCTGTAATGGTCACTGGGCTTTTATTATATAAGATATCAAATCATCACATTGTACCCCTTAAACTTACACAATGTTATTTGTCTATTATATCTCAATGAAGCTGATGAAAAAACAAAAAGGCAGCTAAAGTTGATTCATAATGGAAAAATACAGCAAGTATGAGATGAAGGTCCATGGACTGCCAGCTTTATGAAGCTTAGACTAACTGAGCCAAATGTATTCTCTCAACAGATCTTTATTGAGCACTTACTGTGTGCAAAGCAATACTAAGCTGGGGCTTGGGATTGCCATTGTGAATAAAATAAATTCACACAACACAGTCCTTTCTTTCATAGGCAGTCTGGGAAAAGTTATAAAGCAGTAAAGAGCCAATTACAATCTGGAGGTGGAGGGGAGATGCCAAGATGGAAAATGCAGTGTGCTAAGGGGCACCTAGCCCAGAATTACAAAATTAGGAAATAGATGGTGAACACTCATCATGTTAGCTGCTAACTGAGCATCTTTAATCCCTCTTTGAATCCTCGGAAAATTTTCAGCCTTATGCATCCTTCTCTAAAATAGGACCAAGGAATCTTGCCGCCCCCGTCTATTGTAACTGGGATACACTAATCAGCTTTGTCTCTGGGAGATTTTGGTTTAGAATTGTGAAAGATGAATAAGAAGCCCTCTACCCCATGGAACCATTTCGCCTTCAAGGCACCCAATCCTTAGCAGCGACACTGGTTGGAGAGTCAGGTTCCTGAATCAGGTTTAGCAAGAACACTGGCAGCGGTAGCAATTCTAGTCAAGTCAGGTTCCAAAGTCAAGTGAATGCTCTAAAATTTCATGAGCCATGTAATAACCTTTTCTGCTTAATAAACCAGACTTGGTTTCTACCACTTGCCACTAAAACCACTTCCCAAAAAATATTAAATGCTTCCCTAGGGGAATGATATCAAAATTGAGATATGAAAGGGGAGTGGGGATCCTGTATAATGTCTATGAAACTTATTAAGGAGTAAATTATAAGCATCCTCATTACAAAAAGAATTTTTTAAAAAATTTTCCCCATTTATTTGTATTGTGTCTGTATGAGATAATGGATGTTAACTAAAATTACTGTGATAATCAATCTCACAATATAGATAAGTCAAACCTTTATGCTGTACAACTGAAACTCTTACAGTGATGCATGTCAATTATCTATCTATCTATCTATCTATCTATCTATCTATCTAAAAGGCAAAGAGACAAGCCAACTAGGAGACCGGCTGACCAGCTGGTAGGTACGATGCGCACTGACCACCACCAGGGGCAGACGCTCAACACAGGAGCTGCCGAGCAATAGCAACTTTGCAGAGTGCCCTCTCACACTCCGGGACCCCTCTGGTTTCAGGGGAGATGCCAAGATAGGAAATGCAGTGTGCAAAGGGGCACCTAGCCCAGAATTATAAAATTAGGAAATAGATGGTGAACACTCATCATGTTAGCTGCTAATGAGCATCTTTAATCCCTCTTTGAATCCGCAGGGAATTTTCACCAGGCCAACGGACCCCACCTGCCAGAGGGACCTCGCTCACTCTGCAGACACCCTTCGAGCCCTGGCACCACCCCAGATGTGACTGGCCAGGGAGGGACCACAGGAGGTTGGCTCCAGGGCGTGTACAGCCCGTCTTGCCCAGTCCTGCCCTGCTGGCCACCTTCTAATTAATTTCTTTTCAATGTGCACAAATTGGTGCACCAGGCCTCTAGTATCTCAATAAAACTGGGTGGGGGAGAGGGATTAGTTAGGGGAAGAGGAAAACAAAAGTGTTGGAACATAAGGACTGATGGTCCCCAGAAGAGACAAAGAGAACATTGTGTATTTAAAGGGACCAAAAAAAAAAAAAGTTAGGTGGCATGGGATATGATGAGTGGTGAAAAATGAGACTGTACGGGTAAGTAGGGACCTGGCCATGGAGGATCTCACAGATCAGGTTTGGAAGCCCTTAAGCAAGATTGGCTCAGCAAATGAGCAGAACTGAGGTTGTGGTTGAAAATCTCATTGCCAAGAACTAAGAGGCTGGGAGAGGCTCAAGCTGACTTCACTGTTTTCCTTGTCCTGCTTAGCGCCTCCAAAAATAATGTTTTCCCCAAAACTCTTTAACCAAAGCTGAGTATCATTATCTTCATCTCCAAAGTAGACTTTGCAGAAGAGAACACCCAGGGCAAGGTGTCTATCATGAAAAACCTTCCAACATGGACCAGAAATCTACCTATGAGCATTTCATCTAACAGATGGATGGACTTTCAAACCAAAAGTGTTAAAAAAAAACACCTTAATCATGTCATTTATACAGTATTTCTGTCTCAGTGCTTTTGCCCAGAGAACCCAGTTGGTATTTCATTTACTGCACTTAAAGACGGACTGTGTGTTCCAGGCACAGTGAGCCAGAACACCATCCACAAGTGACTAGTTTTGAAGAAGCCATAAGAGTGTCACAAATTCAGCCACACTACTTCCATGGTCCAATGACCATTGAGTACTTAAAAAACCTGGTATCAGGGTGTTCTCAGGCTATTAATGAACATTGTTACAAAAATACTTATGAGAACACATAATAGTGAGAAACATTCATTGAAACAGAGTTTAAATACTAAGAGAATGTTTAATGTGTGCCCAAGCCTCCAAGATGGAGAGAGAGTATGCATCATGTTACTAATTATTTATTCCCATCTTGCCTGTGTCTGGAGACATGAGTTAAAAAAAAAAAAACCATCCTAGGTCATTTTTCCTCTTTAATATGACCTAATAGTCATGTAAAGTTGAGTCTCGAGTTGGTATTTACCTAAAAGAATAAAAAACTAACCAAAAGAAACATCACTCAGCTCATCCTTTTGTCCTTCAGCTTCCTATCCCACTCTGATATTGCTTTTCTTTTTATGATCAAGACCTAATTCCATATATCTGATATCTTCCTTTTTCACCTGGTGTTTATTGTTGTTTTTTACTTCCTTTGTTTTTATTACTAAATTCTTTCCTGTGGTGCTGGTCTTCTGTCTTAGGGAGAAAGTTCATTCATGAAGTTCTCCTGAAAAATCTACACTTCCCAGGATACAATCAGATTTTCACATTCTAACTGGGTCTGAGACATTTTCTAATTAAGATTGCATGCATATAAGCATAACCAATGGATGCAAGCCACTGAGGGGTGGGGTGAGGGTATGTGCGGGGGGGGGGGGGGGGGCAGGCCAGGGAAAGGTCAATGGGGGAAAAAAGGAGACATATGTACTACTATTTATAATACTTTAAACAATAAAAAAAATTTTTAAAAAATCACACACTCAAATATAAACAAAACCAGGACCTTAGGTGGGCAGGGGAAGTTTCTTGATGAGGTCATGTGCTTTAAAAGGCAGTTAATATGAATCAAAAATTTTAAGAAGCTCAAGGACCCAAGATCAATTATAAATTACTGTAGGGTAGGCATTGAAAAGAAAAATACCAGACCATGAAAATGCTTGGAATCTACAGCTTGAATGGAAAACCTACTTCCTAATTTTGATTGTCCTAGCAGAGAAAATGAATCAGATTCACTATGTCACCTGAGACTGTAAGTCCCCTAAGAAACAGAAGGGTGTTGCTGAGCCTTCTATATTTACCATATTTACAATGTTGTTTTGGAAACACTTTGAGAACCAGACATAGATGATGGCAAGCAGAAGCCCAATCTGTTACTGACAAGGTGCTTTCTCTTTTTCTTTTCCTCCCTCCTCCACCCATGAACAGCCTGGTAGCAAAATGCTAGAGAGCAAACATTTGGGTCAGAAAGGCACTGGGTTCAATCTCAAATATGCCATTCCCTATCAAGGTCCTGAAACAATTGACTTATCCTGTCATCCCAGGTGCAGAATAGGGCAAGAACAGCCCCAACACATGGACAGTTGTGAAATATGCATGCAACAAGCTCTCAACAGAAACTCTGACTCACAATAACACACTCAATAAATAGGGTTCTCGATCAGTATTGTTTTGATGATTTTTCAAAAAAAACCCTGGTAGTATCCTGCCCCTAAACTCCAAGTACTGAGAAAACAGAGTCCGAGTGTTTTAAAGAGCATTGGTCAAAAATGCCAATGGGTAAGACCTATTAAATCTTCAGCCCTACAAGACACAAACCAAGAATTAATATAGAACTCATCTCAAAATTATTGAGGTTGGTGTGTGTTTGTTTTTTTTTTAGATTATTTTTTTTGACAGGGGATTCTTTTCTCCAATCGCTTTTGCCTTTTTAGGATTCCCATCTACAGTAGGAATTAGAATTTGGGGGCCCACAGCAAAAAATTTCAGAAAGGCTTCCATGCCATTACTAATTGTAAAATATGTAAGGAATCCTAAACAGAATGAGTCAAAAGTGGGTTCACAGTTGTTCGTATGGAAAATAATATAATGATTAATAAATAATAATACAAGCGTAAACTGTGTTTTGCATACTCACAACTGTAAACCTACTTTTGTCCCACCCTGTATTTTTGGGGCATCCTCAGATCTCAATGTAAACCTCTGGGTCCCTCTCTCTGATCTAGTCCTCCCTTTCCCATCAAGCTTGGTTAGAACCCCCTGCAACGTACACACCTGGTACCTCTATCCTTACCTCTGAGGAGTTTACACATTTGTCATCATTCCATGATTATTTGTAATTGCTTGTTTAATGTTTATTTGATCTCCTCTATGCACACTATGTCTACTAAGTTCCTCACTGTATCCCCTAGAGAGGAACCTGGAACATAGAAAGCCCATAGTAAATATTTGATGAGGAGCAGACCTAATGACCAGCTTCCTGCGATTTCTGAACAATAGAATGAGAAAAACCACTTACTTTTTCTTATAAATATGCAATTGGCATGTTTCATAAATGTATGTGTTCAACAAGACAAAGTAATATTTGACTCCTTCAACATATTTTTAATGATGGATATCAGAATTTTCCACTTAAGAACTTTCTTAATCCAGTGTAAGAGTCAAATTAAAGAACCCCTAATACAGAAATGTTTACTTAAGAAATAATGAGGTTTTGAAATTTTTGCACACATTGAGAAGTCATATATTTATTTGGCATCTACATAGTATTTGGCAAAATTCATCCAACTCAGTTGTATCCTGTTGAAAACAATGACCTTTTTCCTTCTTACTTTGCTTGGTATATTCCTTCCAGTATGGATATAAATGTAAATGCACTTCTGGGCCTTTGCTTTTCTTTTCTCATTTTAAATTACCTCTCCACTTCCCCACAAATTGTATATTTGGAGTTCCATTTGTGGCCAAAATGCAATTGTTTAATTGTGCAATATGTAATTTGTAATATAATTATGCTGGCCAAATTATTTCCTGGGCTGCTCAATTACTATGATTACATTTGTTAAGTTTATAAGCCACATGCTGTTATTCTCCTTTTCTTCTGGCTGGTAAATGGTTTTATTTCACTTTTAGTTCTTGGGTCCAGGGCTTCGAGTGGGTGTCATAAGGGGGAGTGAAAATTGATATCTTGTTTCCTACCATTAGAGCCCCACTTGTGTTAATGAAGATGGGAGCTGAAGCTGAAAAACCACAAACAACTTTTACAGTTACGTGTCCACTCAACACTTAGATTGATGAGAGCACATTTCAAATTCATCTTCCAGAACATTCCATCTTCTATGGGGGGAAATGACTAACATTTATTGGGTGCTCTCTCTATGCCAGCTACTAGCCTAAGCACTTTACATACATTTAAACGTTCATCTTTGGAAAAAAACTGTGAGGTTGATACCACGATTATCACCATCTTCGCCGAGGTTCTCCAAAAAGCAGAACCTGTGACAGGGGTTTTGTGTTCAGGTAGTTTATTTTTTATACAAACAAGGAAAAGGAATAGGAAGTAGAGAGAAAGGAATGTGGGAAGCCACCCCAAGAGTGTTATCTGGTTGATTTACTCTGTGAGCAATGGGGGTTCTAACCAGTGAGGGCAGCTGTGAGGAGCTGTACAGGAAGCACCCCAGAATTATCTGAGACTCTATGGGAATATTTCCCCCTAGATTCTTCCCTTCTTGAAAGAATCAAGAGTTGGCCTGTAGGGTATTGACACTATAACACTTCCAGGGCAGCAAAGCCTACAAATAATGAGCCTAGCAGGTGACTCTTGTGGCTGCAGCAGAGGAGCCTTGGGACACAATGCATAGGAGACATGCACGGGGCACTGAAGCCGTCATCAGTCACACCTGAAGTAAAATGGTAGGCGACATGAAATGGGGCAAAAGAGTTGTCTTACACTGTTTTCCTTTCTATTCTGTGATAGACTTCAAAGACCTCTTATTAATGTTTCTATATTTAATCAGCATTTTTGCAGCTTTATTGGGGTATAATTAATATGCACAAAACTGCTCATATTTTTTAAAAAACTGCTCATACTAAATGTATACAATTTGATGAGTTTGGACATATGCATACATCCATGATACCACCACCACAATCAAGATGCAGAACATAGCCATCACTTCCAAAAGTTCCCTTCTGTCCCTCTGCCCTTTTTGTTTTTGTGGTAAGAACATTTAACATGAGAGCTACCCTCCTAACAAAATGTTAAGTGCACAACATAGGATTGTTAACTATAGGCACTATGTGGCACAGCAGATCTCCAGAATTTATTCATCAACGTATTGTATATCTGTAACTTCACACCCATTGAACAACACTTCCTCCTCACCCCAGTTCCTGGCAATGACCATTCTATTTTCTGTTTCTATAATTTTGACTATTTTAGATACTTCATATAAGTGGAATCATGTGACAGACTTATTTCACTAATGTCTTTAAAGTCTACCCATGTTGTTACAAATGAACCCTTGTTGCATCCTAGGGGTAAATCCCACTTGATCGTGGTTATGATGTTTTTAATGTGCTGTTGATTTTGATTTGCATATAACTTGTTGAGAATTTTTGCATCCATGTTCACCAGGGTAATTAATTGGTATATAATTTTCTTTTCTTTATTGTATTTGTCTGGTTTTGTTCTCACACTCTTTAAAAAAAAAAAAAAGGATTTTCTTAAATGAGGCTAAGAGTGGTTGCCCAAAAATATAGTAAGGCTAGTATCTGGCCGAGCTCATGTTCTTAAACTCAGGATTCCAACCTGTATTAGTTTCCTATGGCTGCTATAACAATCACCACAAACTGGGTGGCTTAAAACAATAGAAAAATAAATAAATCCTCTCACAGTTCTAAAGGATAGAAATCTGAAATCAAGGTGCTGGCAGGGCCATGTTCTCAACCTTCTGGCCCTTTAAATACAGTTCCTCATGTTGTGACCCAACCATAAAATTATTTTCATTGCTACTTCATAACTGTAATGTTGCTACTGTTATGAATAATAATGTAAATATCTGATATGCAGGATGGTCTTAGGCGACCCCTGTGAAAGGGTAGTTCGACCCCCAAAGGGATCTTGACCCACAGGTTGAGAATCGCTGCTCTGAAGGCTCTAAGGAAGAATTTTCCTGTAGCTTCTGGTGGCTACTGGCAATCCTTGGAATTCCTTGGCTTGTAGAAGCATCACTCCAATCTCTGCCTCCATCTTCACAAGACCATCTTCTCTTTATCATCAACCAAGTACTGTCTCTGTGTTTAAAATCCCCTATTCTTATAAAGACACCAGTCATATTGGATTTAGAGACTACTGTAATCCAGTATGACCTCATCTTAAATCGATTGCATGTGCAAAGATCCTATTTCCCAATAAGGCCTCTTTACAGATTCTGGAAAACATATCTTTTGGGGGTACACTATTCAACCCAGTACATGGTCTCAGTTCCTTTTCTTTGGAACATAATTTTAAATGTATTTTTATATATTTTGGAAATTAAACCTTTGTCAGAGCTACTGTTTGCAAATATCATCTCCCATCTGGTTGACTGCTTGTTTTTTTGTCCATTTCTTTTGCTGTGCAGAAGCTCTTCAGTTTGATATAGTCCCATTAATTTATTTTGCCTTTACCTCCCTTGGCTTTGGGGGTCAAGTCTATAAAATGTTCTGTACACCAGATCCATAAGTTTGGTGTATATTTTTCTATATTTTTTCTATGTGACTTATAGTTTCAGGTCTTATGTTTAAGTCTTTGATCTATTTTGAATTAGTTTTTGTACATGGGGACAAACTGCAATCCAGTTTCATTTGTTTGCATGTAGCTTTCCAGTTTTCCTAGCACCATTTATTGAAGAGACTATCTTTACTCCAATGTGCATTTATGGCTCCTTTGTCAAAAATTATCTGTCCACATACATATGGTTTTATAGCTGGACTCTCTATTCTGTTCCATTGATCTGTTTCTCTGCCAGTACCATGCTGTTTTGATTATCATAGCTCCGTAGTATATTTTGAAGTCAGGTAGTGTGATACCTCCAGCATTGTTCTTTTTTGTCAGGACTTCTTTGGCTATTCTGGATCTTTTGACCCAACAATCCCACTTCTGGGTATATTTGAAATTAATTATGCACAAAGATATATGCACCCCTATGTTCATTGCAGCATTATTCATAGTGACAATGATGTGAATTGGAAACAGCCAAAGTGCCCTATGATCGAGGACTGGATAAAGAAGATGTGGTTTATATACACAATGGAGTACTATACAGCTATAAGAAAGGATGGAATAGCATCATTTACAACAACATGGATGCACCTTGAGAACATTATGCAAAGTGAAATAAGTCAAGCAGAAAAAGCTAAAACTATATGACTTAACTCATATGTGGAATATAAAACTGAAACTTATGAACACAAACAGCAGTGTGATGGTTGCCAGAGGGAGGGAGGTGGGGGAAGAAAGGGGCCCTAATATGAGGGACAGGAGATTTGACTTTGGGTGATGGACATATGGTCCTATATACAGATGCTGTAAATTAGCAATCCACACATAAAACCTATATGTTCATATTGAGTAATGTCACCCCAATACAATTAAAAAATTAAATGTAAAAAAAGTCTTTTTAAGTTTTATTTCATATATATATATATATATATATATATATATATATATATATCCTTTAATAACCAAATATTGGACCATAGCTAAGATTTGGAAATAGCCTAAGTGCCCATCAGTAGATGAGTGGATTAAAAACATGTGGTACATCTACACAATGGAATGCTATGCTGCTGTGAAAAAGGAATTCTTACCATTTGCAACAGCATGTATGGAACTGGAGAGCATTATGCTAAGTGAAATAAGCCAGTCAGAGAAAGATAAATATCACATGATCTCATTCATTTATGGAATAATGAACAACATAAACTGATGAACAAAAACAGATCCAGAGATAGAGAAGCATCAATCAGAAGCTCAAACCTCAGAGGGAAGGTAGGGGAGGGTGGAGGTAAGGAGGAGAGATCAACCAAAGGACTTGTATGCATGCATATACGCCTAGCCAATGGACACAGACACCAGGAGGGTAAAGGCATGAGTGGGGCAGCGGGGGGTGGGGGGAGGGGGGACGGGGCACGGGTGAGGAGAGGCCCAAAAGGGGATAAGGACACATATGTAATACCTTAATCAATAAAAAAGAAAAAGAAACTCACCCTAACCAGTTTGCCTCAGTGGCTAGAGCATCGGCCTATGGACTGAAGAGTCGCTGGTTCGATTCTAGTCAAGGGCATGTACCTTGGTTGCGGGCACATCCCCAGTAGGGGGTACACAGGAGGCAGCTGATCGATGTTTCTAACTCTCTATCCCTCTCCCTTCCTCTCTGAAAAAAAAATCAATAAAATATATTTTAAAGAAAGAAAAGAAACTCACACACACACACACACACACACACACACACACAATAAACAAATATTGGGAAAGTATGAATACCTATTCCCTAGAGAAATCAGAATTCTCTCTCTCTCTCTCTCTCTCTCTCTCTCTCTCTCTCTCTCTCTCTTTCTCTCTCTCTCTCACACACACACACTCTCTCTCTTTCTCTCTCTCTCTCTCTTTAATCCTCACCCAAGGATGTTTTTCCAATTGACTTTTAGAGAGAGTGGGAGAGAGAGGGAAAGACAGAGAGAAATATCAGTGTGAGAGAAACTCATCGATTTGTTGCCTCCTGCACATGCCCCAATCAGGGCCCAGACCGGGGAAGAGCCGGCAACCTAGGTACGTGCCCTTGACTGAAATAGAATCCAGGACCCTTTGGTCCACAGGCTGAAGCTCTATCCACAGAGCCAAACCAGCTAGGGCTATTTTTTTTCTTTTAAAGAAGGCTTTATGTTCTAGCTACCTCCAGATTTCTCAGATGTCCCTCAAAGAAGACAAGTCTACCAACTGATCAGGAACCTTTGTAACATACCATGTTTTAGCGTTAATCCAGTCTCAGCCACAGTTCACTGTGACCCCACAGCTATTGCAAGGGTGGTTGAAGTCACTACCTAGAACAAATGGGCAGGCATTGGATAAATTCCTAGACTTTTATACTGGATTCATCAATCAGAAAAAAATTCTCTCTTGTCAGGTTTACGTAAGTTTGGCTGCTTGAAGAAATGCACAGGAGTTCCACTTGCATTGTTAGTCCTGTCAGATTTGATCACCTTTGGTTTGACCAAGTTTCTGTCCTGGTTGAGTGAAACAGACCAAGTATTAAGGTTTTTTATGATTAAACATTAATCCTTGGCCTTCGCATATGTTATTTTTAATCCTTACAGCATTCCTGTTGAGATAGTATCATTCTGATCATATCAGGAAACTGAGACTTCAAAAGGATAGGAAATGTCTACAAAGTCACAGCCAATAAGAGACAAATTGGGGGATTGAAACCAGGTTTTTATTCCAGAACCTGGGATATTTTCCAATATCAAGCTGCTTTCAAGCTGGGCCACAGACATCAAATGCCTTCAATCATGTTATTTAGGGCTCACTGTTTCTTGCTTTAAAAAATTTTATATAAAAATACATAGAAAATTATGAACCAATATAATAGTAGCTACCAAGCCTCATTGAGTCTCCATCTGTGTGCCAAGCACCTTAGACAAATGAGATTTAAATTATAAATATATATATATAATTTTTTGCTGGTATAAGGAATTCAAAAGTCAAGGAGTTTGCATTATTTGCCCAAATAGATCACAATGGTGACAAATGCTAGACAAGAATTCACCCCAAGTCTTACTTACTCCAAAACCTGTTCTCTCGACAACTTCATATATTGTTTTTCAACATCAAAGCCTTAAGCAAACATCATAGCTCAAAGTCAGGGTTCATTTTGTGTAAAAGGATTGGAACGGACGTTATGCAGAGCTGATGTTAGAGATAAGTATTAAAGCATGAGAAAGATTATAATAGCTAAAGGACGGTCAAAGGAGTCTGAATACTCACTTACCTATCCATTCGTTCAATATGCATTTCATGGAGCACATACTCTATACCAGGCACTGTGCCAGTGACTAGATGAGCATGATTTTCATGATCTCTGCCTTGTGTCACTTAAAGGCTACTTGGACAATAGGCAATAGCTGAACAAATACACCAATGACTGAACTCATGACAAATTCTGTGAGCACTAGGTAGAACACGTAACGAACAAGAGAGGATTTCACTTAGTGAAGGTCAGGGAAGACTTCTCTGAGGGAGTGACATAAAAACTGAGCCCTACATATAAGAGAGAACCAACCTTCCAAGAGCAGAGGGAAGATGGATCCAACCAGAGTAGTCTGCAAAGCTCTGAGGTGAAGAAAGAAACTCCATGTGAGGGAGCCTCATATGTAAGAGGGAGAGAAGGCTGACAGGTGCGGGAGGCAGTTGGGGGCCAGACCTCAGGGTGCCTCATAGGCCACACTTGGGAATTATAATTTTATTCCAAGGACAGTGGGAAGTCATTAAAATGTTTCACCACAGGAGTAAAATTCTCCAGTTGACGTTTCTATGTTAATCTGGTCATTCTGTGGAGAACAGATATGGAAAGACCTACTAAGAGATTATAGCTGTAGCCCAAGCAAGAAATACTGGTGGGTAGTCAGCAACCAGTAGTGGCTATGGAGATGGCAAGGAGAGAGAGAAAATTTGAAAACAGAGTTAACAGTTTTTGCTCATGGATTGGATATGGGAGGAGACATAAAGAAAAGGAAACAAAATCAAGTATGACTCTCAGCTTTCTGGCTTTAACAATCGGGGTGCTGGTAGGTGGGTTGTTATTACTAAGACTAGAGGCCCACTGCACGAAATTCATGCACAAGGGTGTGTGTGTGTCCCTCAGCCCAGCCTGCACCGTCTCCAATCTGGGACCCCTCGAGGGATGTCCGACTGGGGGATCCAGCCTAAATGGGCAGTCGGACATCCCTCTCACAATCTAGGACTGCTGGCTCCCAACCACTCGCCTGCCTGCCAGCCTGATTGCCCCTAACCACTTCTACCTGCCAGCCTGATCACCCCCTAACCACTCCCCTGCCAGCCTGATCAATGCCTAACTGCTCCCCTGCTGGCCCAATTGCCCCTAACTGCCCTCCTCTGCTGGCCTGGTCACCCCTAACTGCCCTCCCCTACTGACCCGGTCACCCCTTACTGCCCTCCCTTGCCAGTCTGGTTGCCCCTAACTGTCCTCCCCTGCAGGTCTGGTCACCCCCAACTACCCTCCCGTGCAGGCCTGGTCACCCCTAACTGCCCTCCCCTGCTGGCCTAGTCATTCCCAACTGCCCTCCCCTGCAGGCCTGGACCCCCCAACTGCCCTCCCCTGCAGGTTGTAAGAAGCTATTGAGTGCCAAACTATTCATATTACCTGTAACCAACAAAAAGCACCACCACACACATATCTCATCATTCTCTCTTTTTCTGTCACACACACACACACACACACACACACACACACACACACACACACAGTCCTGTATTGCAATTTTCCAACTTAATCTTGCAAATGCCTCCTCTTCTGTACCTGGAGACAAGAGAAGTGAGGGATAGAAGGTTATGTGGATAAACTGTTCCCAGATGCAGCTAAAGATAGCTCTGAACAGGTGGATCCCAGCGACAGCAGCGTTTGCAATTCAGAGCATAATTTCTTCTCCATTTTCATTAAGATCACCTAGCCGACAGTCTTCACCCCTTCAAATAATCCTAAAATCATCGCCAGATTCATCTTCTGGGGAAAATCAAGGGTATCACAACATTCTCCTAAGACTCTTTCCCTAGTTTTCTAAACCCATGACGGAACTCCTGCTGTTTGCATAACCACAGAGCCCACCAGAGGGTAAATTGCTGTAAGGGGAGAAAATCCCTCTTACAAATGTACAAGGAAGGGAGCTGAGTAAATATGTACACCTGGGTACAAGTCATAGCATACAGAGATAAGAGCAACATACTTGATACTTTCAGTCCTACTGATGCTGGCTTGAAAGAGGATCGCCTATCAATACCATCATTTAACGTTTGTTGTTTTGGAAGATGGTATGCTTGAGGAAACCTAAGACAGGTGGTTGCACTATATTTACACTTTGCTGCTGTTGTTTCTTCATAATCAAAAGCGACACTATCAGGGATAACTGCTATCTTCTGGTGCAGGTATGACAGATTTGAAGCCAAGAGTCCCCGTGCACGCCGCTTGCTCATAAAGATAGGACCTTGATTTGTGACTTTTACAACAGCACTGTTCAGTAGAACCTCCTGCAATGATAAGAATGTTCTCTATCTGTGTTGTCTCATTGCATAGCTGTCAGCCGCATGTAGCAATTGATCCCTTGCATTGTGGTTAGTGCAACCAAGAAACTAAATTTTTGATTTAATTTATTTAATTTGAACAGCTATATGTGACTAATGCTACTATATTGGACAGCATAGTTCTAGATCTGTCAAGATCCCCTTCTGTGGTCCTGGGTCTCCTCTCTTTGTATGTGGTTTTGGGGGTTAGTTCAATTTGTTTCCTGTGGCTGCTGTAATAAATTACCATGACCTGGGTGGCATAAACCACAGAAACTTATTGTCTTACTGTTATGGAGGCCAGAGGTCCAAAATCAAGTTTTTATGGTTGTTTTCTTCTAGAGGCTCTGAGGGACAATCTGTTCCATGCCCAATTCCTAGCTTCTGGTGGCAGGTACTAATCCTTGATGTGTCACTCCAATCTCTGCTTCTGTCTTCATATTGTCTCCTCTCTTTGTGTTTCTGTGTCTCAAATCTCCCTTTCCTTTTACTTATAAGGACACTGGTGTTAGATTTAGGATCAATCCTAAATCTACAATGATCTCATCTGAAATCTAATTACATTTTAAAGGACTCTATTTTCAGCCGAAACCGGTTTGGCTCAGTGGATAGAGCGTTGGCCTGCGGACTGAAAGGTCCCAGGTTCGATTCCGGTCAAGGGCATGTGCCTGGGTTGCGGGCATATCCCCAGTAGGAGATGTGCAGGAGGCAGCTGATCGATGTTTCTCTCCCATCGATGTTTCTAACTATCTCTCTCCCTTCCTCTCTGTAAAAAATCAATAAAATATATTTAAAAAAAAATAAAGGACTCTATTTTCAAAATATGGTTACATCACTGTTACCAGGGGTTAGCATTTGGAGACATCTTTTGGGGGGACAAAATTCAACCCACAATTCAGCACTATTCCAGAAATCCCTTCCACAAGCAGGCCCTCTCTTACTGCTTGCATAGGATACAAATTACCTTCTCCAACAGCAATTTGCTTGCTTATCATCTGGATATCCAAAAACAACACACAACCCCTCTTCCTGTTATAGCCTTCATACCCTGAGGCATTCTGACTCCTTTATATTTAGGCAATTGCCAGCACTTTAGCTGCTTTCCAATAGTAGGGGTGATTCCTTTCCTGGAACCAGTCCTAACTTTTCTTTCAAAGTAAGCAATGGATCTGAAGTCTCCAGACACTGAGAGCATTTGAAGAGTCTCTCCGTTGCCCTTTTTGGATTTTTACTTGGAAAAATATTAAACAATATCCAGATAGCACCCAGCTTTCTTTCAGTCATCTGCATGTGAGATTTATTTTTTTCTCAGGATAGGATAGGATATAGGGACACTCCTGCCACTTTTTGTGCATATGCACAGCTACAGACACTGGGAGAGTGTGGCTCCAGGGAAGAAGGGTTTCCTGACTCCATTCCTAAGTCTGCTGTGAGAGAAATGATTGGTGGGGAAAGATCTAACATAACTCCATCATCTTTTTTGAGATGGGTTTAATAGGCCAGTTGGCTCTGTCTTTCCTAACAACTTTATATTTAGCAAGCTGGCACATTTTTTAGACAGAAATTTCTCGGAAGAACTTGGCAAACATTTCATGTTTTCATTGCTGCAATATGTAGAATTGATATTTCTGATAAAATTGCTCACACATCTTAGTATAACCTGTTTAGTAGTCACACTTGGTTAATTTTATTTTTCCCCAAGCAAAATTAAAAAAAAAGATTAATGATATATTATTGGAGGCTGGGGAGGGGAATTGGATTATAGGTCTTCTGAAAAGTCAAGGCCTGTCAAGTCTTCCTTCCTGGGGTCTCTCACACCCACATCTTTCCATTCAGCTACCCACCCCTGAATCATAACCACATTACTTACCAGTAATGCAGGAGTTGAAATACCCCAACTGGCCTCCCTGATAAGGGATTCCACCTTTCAATTCATTCTCCACCACCTTACTAACTACATCTTCTCAAATGCAAAGGCATTTCAATATTAGCATCTGAGTGGGAGGAAGGTCCTCAGTGAGTAATATATTATTTCCTTTATTGCATTTGCTTTATCCTTGAAACCTTTAACTAAACATTTTCAAATTTAAATGATAAGTACATAGAGTGAGTCTCAAATATAATTTTTTAGAAGACTAAAGCTACTCCCTCACACGTAATTAAAGATTAAATTGATATTTTTAAAACCTGTTTATTTAAAGTTAAAAATAAAAAAATATAGTTCCCCCAAATTCTAAACTCTTTTGTCTGATACTCAAGATTCTGTAGCCTCACTTTCTCCTATTATGATTTCAACTCTCACTTCTGCTCTCTACATATTATTCGTGTGTTATTATCAAGAAGAGCTATCATTTGTTGAGTATCAATGACTTTATATACTTTATCACACTTAATCTTTAAAACTATCTTATGTGGCCCTAATCAGTTTGGCTCAGGGAATAGAGCATCAGCCTGAGGACTGAAGGGTCCTGGGTTTGATTCTAGTCAAGGGCATGTACCTCAGTTTCAGGCTCCTCCCCAAACTGGGCCCTGATCAGGGCCTGTGTAGGAGGGAACCAATTGATGTTTCTCTCTGTCTTTCCCTCTCTCTTCAATTCTCTCTAAAATCAATGAAAAAATATCCTTGGGTGAGGATTTTTTTAAAAAAGGAAAAATAAATAAAATAAAACTAGCTTATATGGTGGTTGTTATAGTTCCCATTTACCGATGAGGAAACTGAAGCACAGAAATGTAGAGAGGTTTTTTTGTTCCAAATCACACCACTGGTAAGTAACAGGACAGGAATTTAAACCCACATTTGTTTGACAGTAAAATCCACATTCCTAATCTAATCATTATGCTTGGCACAATGGTCATTTTCAAAATCCAGTTGATATTATTAGATGCAATGAGGTATAACCACAGTCTTTTATGTTCTGTCTCCCTGCTTTGGAAGGATCTCTGTTGAGGACTTTGATGAGCGTTGGATAAACTGTAATCCCGGAAAGCCATTGACAGGGTTTTGCTTACTATTGCTACATAACAAATTACTTCAAAACCTAGCAGCTTAAAAATAACCATTTTATTATGCTCAAAAATTCTGTGTTATAAATTCAGGCAGGGCATAGCAGGCATGGCTTGTCTCTCTTCCATGGTATTTAGAGCTTACGCTGGAAAGACTCAAAATCTGTGAGAATGACTTGATGGCTGGGGGATGGAATCATCCAAAAGTGTGACTAGATACCCATGATGACTAACAGTGCCTCCACTGATGCTCTCTGAGAGCAGGGGGTTTAGCTCGGGCTATTGCCTAGAGCAGTGGTCGGCAAACTGCGGCCCCTTGAGTGTGGCTCTTCCACAAAAGGTGCACACGTACAGTGCGATTGAAACTTCATGGCCACACTCAAGGGGCCAAAGAACTGCATGAGGCTCGCGAGCCTCAGTTTGCTGACCACTGGCCTAGAGCACCTACTCATTGTCTCTCAGCCTGGCTACCTCGGAGTAACTGGATTTTTCACATAAAAACTACCCCTTCCTATAATGAACATTCTGAGAGAACCACGCAGAAGCTGCATGGTCTTTGCTAACCTAGCCTCAGGTGTCATCTAGTGTCACTGCCACTGCATGTTACTGGCTAATCGGGAGTCACTTAGGAAAGCTCAATTCAGAGAGATGGAACTTAGACCTCATTTCTTGATTGAAGGCATGTCAAAGAATTTGCCAACATGTCTTAAAATCACTACATCAGGATTATCCGTAATGAAAGGCCTATTTTAGCGAGAAGCTGAACACCTGTTCCTGAAACTCAAAAATTGGAAAGGATATCCTCATTCAATCTGAAATCACCATGATGATGACAGTATTTATAGCAAATGATAACCTGTGAACCAGTTGTCAGAGACTTCAGAAAAGGAATATAAAGGAGTTTGGGCGGGGTGGGGAGGGGGGCTGGGTAGGAGGAGAGAACATGGCAACAACATGCAGGGGTAGAGGATGTCTTAGACAGATGGTAGTTATTATTAGGCATAATCAGGTATAATCACAATCTGTTTCCTCCTGCCTCCTCAAAGGAGGAGGGTTTTTTTCATAACAGTAGAGAATTAGTGGTCTACTAAGGCAATGCCCATCCTTACCTCTGATCCCTGTGGCACTTAGAGAATGGAGGATGATATAATTCTCTGAAAGGGATGCAACAGACTCAGTGCCCTCTGAGGAGAGCCAGCGTTCAGGTTAGGCAAAGAGATGAGAATTTGAGGATGGCATCAGAATTATTTACAATGGAACCCAGGCTCCAGAGGTTCCAGTAAAATGAGATAGGAAGACAGCAGAGGAAAACGAGTTACAAAAGATAAAATTTAGCAATGCTTACGGTTGCAGGTAAAATAAAAATACATAGAATTAAACACATAGAATTAAACCAAAAGGACATTTACTGTTATCTAACAAAGTCTGTAAAGAGATTGTAAAGAGACTGTCCCTGGGTTACTTTATCTTTACCAACCTGTCATCTATGATGTGTAGCAACGTCTCTCCTCATGGTACAAATACGTCTGCTCTAACTCCAGGTGCCACATCCTCAGACATTAACATCTACCCTTGAAGCAAAGTGGGAAGACACACTTGCCTTTTTTCTTAGTGAAGAAGAAAAGCTGCCCCAGAAGCTCTCAGCTGACTCTCTTTAAATTCCATTGTCACACTTTCAGCCCTATATCAATCATCAGCATAGAGGAATCCTTGCTTAACCCTATCATGATTCATCCCTTAGGCTCAGCACATTGCTGCCCCAAAACAAAATCATGTCAGCAAGAAGAAGGCAATGGCTGCTGGGAAGGCAAGCAACAGTATCAGTCAGGCTGAGGGTGGAGCTTTGAGTAGTATAGAGTTGGAAGTGTCAAATAGCAGAAGAAATGGAGGGCCTCAGTTTACCCAACTGTAAAAAGAAGAGTATAAGTTTACTCATCTCCAAGGTCCTCCCAATGCTGAAATCCTAAGCTTCTACTCACAACATCACATTCATACCTTTTCTTTTATTGTGGCTATTTCCCCATATTTTATCTCCTCAACTAGATTATTGGTATGTTGGTAGCAGAGATCTTACTTGCTCTGTGTTTATAGTCCACTTCGTCAGTAAATATCTGAGGATAAAAGCTATGCTCAGCATTCTTCAAAGCTGTGTGGCTTTCTTTGTGAGACCAACCTGGTTTTCTCTCAGTAGCTCCCCAAAGTGAGAGATGAAAAGAAGTGGCAATCATTGTTTCCCTGTTTATTGAGCACCCACCCTGTGCTTCCTGCTATTGTGGAATGTGAGGAAAATGTAAGAGGCATTGGCATAAACAACTCATACAAAGAACAGGCGGCACATGGATCCCCCGGCTGCGTCTTTAGACAAGAGCAGCTGTGCTTCCTCCGCTATGTTCCAGGGAGATGTATCCAGACAATGGCCTGGACGCATTGGAACAGGGAGCTATTTTCTCTGTGGATTGAGTTGTAAAGAGCCAGTGGATGACTGAGAGATGGTGATTGACAGGGAGAGCAGCATGGATGAGGAAGGGAAATGGGAAACTAGAATGTTCCTTTTTAGGGTATAAAACAAATCCCAAATTTAGCTATCATTTGTACTTAGCTAAACTGCCATTATTCAAGGGATTTTTTTTTTTTTTTTTAGTTAGGGATTCATGATTTTTAAAACTTGCTGGAGTTTCTTTACAGTTGGCCAGTTTCCTATGAGAATCAAATAGGCAGAAATGACCAGCTAAAGTAGATGCTTTTTACATGAGAGAATACATGTACTTTTAAATTTAACTCAGAGTGTTTGGGACAATATTATAGTTTCTAAAAAGTATAAGCACAGTTGGACAGAGAGAGTATAGAATCCTATAATCTCAAAGTTGGAAAGTCCCTTAAAGATTAACTCATTCCTTTCTGTATTCCTCTACAAATGTTCAAAATTCTTATCTGAGCAAATAAGTGCAGATTTTATCCTCTTCCACCTGAAATACTCCATGCTTGTAGTTGGTATGTTGACAGGTGCCGGGAGCCGGTCCATGCTTGCTGTTTCAAGGGACCTGGCATATATGGCACACTGTTCTTAATATGTTTGCTCACCTTCTTGGCACTATGTGTTTTAACCAAGGTCTCTGAGAAAGGTTGTTTCCCCAGGTAGGGATTTTCCCCTGAAGTTAGGGAGGGAATAAAACCTCTTAACTAAGTGTCAGGTGGGAAATTAATCACTTTAACTACGAACAATCATGCTTAAGCTACATAATCTTTACTCCCTGGAATGGAGATAAGAAACACCCTAACCTTTGAAATAGAGATTGATAGGATTAGAATCAAATGGTATAAATACAGATGTAAGAAGACAGAACCAAGAGAGACAGAAATTGGCACAGAACCTACACAGAACGTTCTCTAGAGACAGAAGAACTTCGCTGGAGAGAACATGGCAAAAGATCCTGGACAGAAACTGGCCTCAGAACCTAGAGACAGAACCTAGCGAGAGAACATGGCAAAAGATCCTGGACTGAACCTGACTACAGAAATTGGCAAGAGAACCTGACTAGAACCTGGTGACTGAACCTGGCTGGAGAACCTGGACAGAACCTGGCTGGAGAACCTAGCGAGGGAACATGGCTACAGAACCTGGCTGGAGAACCTAGCGAGGGAACTTGGCTACAGAACCTGGCTGGAGAACCTGGAGAACCTAGCAAGAGAACATGGACACAGAACCTGGCTGGTGATCCTAAGCAGAATCTCTCTGGAGATCCAGACCAGAACTTGGCTGGAGATCCTGGCTGGAGATCCTGGCTAGGCTGCTGATCAACTGAACACTGTCTCCGTGTCCTTCCTTCTTCGCCGACTCTGTCTACACCTTTGGGGACCCCTGGACCCGCTGGGGTTGGACCCCGGCAGACAGGTACAAGTTTGGCAAATGAAAATGCAACATTGTCTCGTATAGTCCTTTAAAATGTAACCAAAGGGTGTCATTGAAAATCATACTTTTTTCTCACTCTTATGTAACAGACATTCCTTAGGACACTAAGTTACAAACGTAGGTTCAATTCAGTAATTAAAATGCCTCGTCCAATATATTTATTGACCAAAATCATCAATTTGACCTAACATAATATCTTTTCACTTCCTCTGCTTGGGGCAGCTTCAAGCTGGAAGCCCACAGCAAGGAAGGGTGGTAGTTGCATGTGCTTGTGGACAGTGGTGGGTGGTAGTTCCTTGCTAGCTAATTTCTGATCTTTCCAAAGTTAGAATAAGATGAAAAAAAAAAAAAAAAGGTTGAATCTAACCTGGCTTTGCTCTCTCTGGTCTTGGCAGGTGTTTAATACCATTTTATTTTTCTTTGTGACTGTTTTTGGTGCTTCTGTTGAGAATTCCATCCCTGTAAACCAATTTCCTGAAAATCTCTTGACCCTACTGTATAGATCTCTGTGCCACCCTACTGTATAGATCTCTGTGCCACGCCAGCACGACCAAGGGTGAACATGAGGAGGGGCAGTGAAGGATTGAGGAAAAGACAGACAAGAGAATACAGCTGGGGCTCGGTGATCTCCCATGCCTGGATGAGGACACGAAAGACCCAGCCTGCAAGTTGATGCTTTATTTTATAGTCTGATTAAAACAAGGGTATATTAACATATATACAAATGTTCTTGTTTTGGCAACACTTGCTGCACCTCCCACATCCCATTAGCTACTTAGGAAGGAATTAGGGAGGGCTACAAGGTCAGACTTAATTATGCTAGGAGAGCTCTGCCTTACAGGCTGGGACTTGTTTGTGGCCCTGCCATAGGTCAGCCTGAGGCTTAACCCTAGAGCCTCTCCCCACAGATCTCTACTTCAGCTATTGCCTCAATGGTTATCCTTTGAAACCCTTCCTGCCCCTTGAATCCAGTATTTCCTTCATGTTCTTGCTGCTGAAGTCCTTCCTCTCTTCCAGGTAGGCAGATTAAACAGGAATCAAGGTAGCCTCACATTAGTTCTCTCCCTCTCCTGTATGGTCTACCTATGGTTTACTCCTCATCTCAACATACTTGGGGTATATCAGCTGGTCTTATGCGGTCACCTCCAGCCTCAGGTATGAGTTGGGCATCAATCCCCCTGACTAACAGTTGTAATGAACAGACACTGAAGCTCTTCAAATGACTTCATGGAAGCTCCCTCAGCAACCTGGAGGTAAATGTTACAGTTTTTACTGAATTAATTTCCTGCCCACATTTATACCCTCTCTACATCTCTACATTCCAATCTTATTTGTGGCTATTTCCTTTGCAATGCTGCTTGCAGTGATTTTTCCAACCCTCACTTTGGTTTCTAATATCTATCATGATGGATTCCAAGATGCAGCTGAGGTAAGAAGAGTCTCATTCTAACTTGTTGTTTTATACTCATAAATATGTAGCATGAGGTCTTACTAGCCATCTTATTCTTACAAGCCACATTGAATTTATTCTTTACTGTCATGCCTGTGGCCAACTTCCAATGATCTCCAAAATCTGTTCTTCTTTCCTTTCTTAGTAAAGGGGTTTTAGCTTATCCTATTATCTTAAGCTGGAGAATGCATTTTTTTAGCCTCTCTTGCAGCTATGTGTGGCCCTGGTACCAATTTCTCACCAATAGAATGTGAGGGGAAGTGATAATTGTTCCTATCATTCCATTTAAAAAGAAATCACAAGGTTCAATTCTGGTTAAATAAGCATACCCCACACTACCTCTTCCACTTACTACAACTAAAAAGCTTGGAGAAAATACATAATACAAACTACCAGAGGACTCTGAAAAGTGCATAAGAACAGGAGGACCACATATCGAGGTCAGGATGCCAAAGAAACCCAGCAGTATTGTTATTGTTTGTTTGTTTGTGCCTCTGATATATGTTGGCTTGGGCTCTGAAGCACAGAGAGGAAGCTCCAAGAGAAACCCATGCTCTCTGGCCAAAGGCTTGTACACCACAGGGTAAAAAATAAATTTTATTATGTATAAATTAAAAATAACTTTAAAAAATGAAATTTATTTCCCTAGACATTTTTCTTGCTACACTTTAGGACATTGACATAAAATGGAGCCATTTTGACCATGGAGACAAGGATCACATACTAGAGCAGTGGTTCTCAACCTTCTGGCCCTTTAAATACAGTTCCTCATGTTGTGACCCAACCATAAAATTATTTTCATTGCTACTTCATAACTGTAATGTTGCTACTGTTATGAATTGTAATGCAAATATCTGATATGCAGGATGGTCTTAGGCGACCCCTGTGAAAGGGTTATTCAACCGCCAAAGGGGTCGCGACCCACAGGTTGAGAACTGCTGTCCTAGAGGATGGCAGAGCAATGGCACGGGAGCACAGTCGCCCTGCAGATCTAGACTACCATTGTGGGTTATATTACTGCAACTTCACCTCTACCTTACCTAATCAAATCCCTAATGCTTTCCACATGGGCTCCCACTAAGCTATGTCTTCCCCATCTATTACAGGTGCAGTCAGCTATTTGAACTTGGGCAACTTGTTATCCAAGCCAATGTACATTGTACTGGATCCAGATTCTGTCATGCAATATATTTGCCATTCCTCCCAAGTGAGTCACATCTGAAAAATTAACATTGATAATTTTTTAGTTGATTAGAACTATAGAGAGCAACAGGGTGCTGCTGGTCTCTACTTCAAGGAGAAAAGGAGAGGATGTAGAAGGCTTACCAAAACACAGAGAACTGATTAAAACTTTCAGAGTGTAATTTCTATCTAGGCTATAGCAATGGCTTTAATTGTCAAACAAGTTATTAATCCATCTAATTATGTCAGCCCTAGCTTATTTTTCCCCATTTTATCCACAAGAAAACAATAGGAGAGTTTTCATTAGTGACTTGCTAAAATGCAAATATACTCTGCCTCTCACATTTCTCTGGCATTCTAGTTTTCAACAAGGCAAATAAGAAATTAATTTAGCCAGCATGACTTATTCCTCATATACTAAAATTTGTCTTGGTAGGCAAACACATACTATAGTGATCAATTCTAAAATTTTGTTCAGGAGTAACTATACCAACATAAAGTTTGCTGAATCTATGCTTAATCCTGTTTTGAAAATTAGAATAATTTTTAATGCCCATAGTTTTCTGATACATATTTTCTTATTATTAAATTATCAATAATAACAATAGTAGTTCAATAACCTGACTTACAAGTTCTTTACAATTATGAGAAATATTTAATCTGGGTTCATGTGCAAAAAAAAAAAAATAGTCATTTGCCATACCTGAGTTGTATATCTTTCAAACTTTATTCAACTGAGGTTTCTGTTACTTTATATCAGAGTTCATTTATTCATTACTTCATGCATCCATTCAATTCATATCTACTGAAATGCCGGGAGCTGGTCCATGCTTGCCGTTTCAAAGGGACCTGGCATATATGGCACACTGTTCTTAATATGTTTGCTCACCTTCTTGGCACTATGTGTTTTAACCAAGGTCTCTGAGAAAGGTTGTTTCCCCAGGTAGGGATTTTCCCCTGAAGTTAGGGAGGGAATAAAACCTCTTAACTAAGTGTCAGGTGGGAAATTAATCACTTTAACTACGAACAATCATGCTTAAGCTACATAATCTTTACTCCCTGGAATGGAGATAAGAAACACCCTAACCTTTGAAATAGAGATTGATAGGATTAGAATCAAATGGTATAAATACAGATGTAAGAAGACAGAACCAAGAGAGACAGAAATTGGCACAGAACCTACACAGAACGTTCTCTAGAGACAGAAGAACTTCGCTGGAGAGAACATGGCAAAAGATCCTGGACAGAAACTGGCCTCAGAACCTAGAGACAGAACCTAGCGAGAGAACATAGCAAAAGATCCTGGACTGAACCTGACTACAGAAATTGGCAAGAGAACCTGACTAGAACCTGGCTACAGAACCTGGCTGGAGAACCTGGAGAACCTGGCTGGAGAACCTAGCGAGGGAACATGGCTACAGAACCTGGCTGGAGATCCTAAGCAGAACCTCTCTGGAGATCGAGACCAGAACTTGGCTGGAGATCCTGGCTAGGCTGCTGATCAACTGAACGCTGTCTCCGTGTCATTCCTTCTTCGCCGACTCCGTCTACGCCTTTGGGAACCCCTGGACCTGCTGGGGTTGGACCCCGGCACTGAAAGCCTCCTATGTGCTTAATGAAGATTCAACTGAGAAGCAAACAGAAAAAAATCCCTCAAGGAGTTTACATTTAATCAAATAAAAGTATAAAATTATAGAGAGACAGTGAGAGAAATATTTTAGGGAAGAGGAGACTCATATGAGTGTGGGATTACAATTTTTTTTAACTATGGCCAGGAAAGAAGTTGCTGAAAAAAATATTTGCTTAAGAAAAGGTTGAGGAGGTAAAGGAGAAAGTCATGCAGGTATTTGTGGTAGAGGATTCCAGGCAAAGGACACAACAAATACCAATGCCCAAGACAGAAACATGCCTGATGTGTTCGAGACATCAGGGATGGGGTTGCTGGGGTGGAATTAATAAGTAGAAGAGAACATGGAGTTGAGGAAAGAGAAGTGATTGGGCAAAAAACCACATGGAAAGGGTCTGTCACCAACAAGTTCTACCATACTTTACCATTCCTGGGAATTACAGGGCCAAATTAAGATATTATTGACATAAGGTATTACCATTACCCTGTCTCCCTCTCTGAGGAGTCTGTTTTTTAGTTTATTGATTTAATATTCATTGAGTAACTACAAAGTGTCAGGTGCCAGGGTAGGCACTCTAAAAAGCTCCTAGGTACCTCAGAGTTTATTAGGAAATAAAATCTTTATAGTTTATTGTGGGGGCTTCAGCTTTTACTCTGAGCAAGAAGGCAAGCACTGATCTGAGTAGAATAGTGACTTTGGCTCACTTAGGTTTCAAATGGATCTTTCAGGCTTCCAATGCTAAAAATAGATTCTAATAGGACAGGAAGGAAACAGGAAAAGCAATTAGGAGGCTATTGAAATAATCCAGGTGAAGATGACACTTCCACCAGGATAGAAATGGAAGGACATTGTCAGATTCTGGGTTCATTTTAAAAGTAGAGTCTACAGGATAGATGTAGGCATTGAAAGAAAGATAGGAGTTTAGCCCTGCAGGTGTGGCTCAGTGGTTGAGTGTCAACCTATGAACCAGAGGTCACGGTTTGGGTTTGATTCCTGGTTGGGGCACATGCCTGGTTTGCAGGCTCAGTACCCAGTGTGGGGCATGCAAGAGGCAACTGATCAGTGATTCTCTCTCATCATTGACGTTCCTCTCTGAAATCAATAAAAATATTTTTTTTTAAAAAAATGAAGAAAGACAGGAGTTCAGTATGGATCCAAAGTTTCAAGTTTTTTCCCCCTTTTGAGAAATCATAAAGAATTACCATTTTTCTGAGCTGAAGGCATCAGGGGAAAAGGAGATTTGAGTGAAAAAGAATCAGGAGTTTTGTTCTGGACACTTTAATCTTGAGTGGTTTAATTTATATCTAAGTGGAGATAATGAATAGGCAAGACTTTGGAAATGCCCAAGCTGGAGAGAGAGAGCTGGGAGTCATATGCACATAGATGGAAGTTAAAATTGTGAGGCTCTGTAAAGCCACCAAGGAAGTGAATGAAGATAGAAAAGAGGAGGCCAACCTCTGAGTCCAGGGACACTCTAATACTTAGCTCTGAGGTAGATGAGCAGACATCAGCACAAAGGACTAAGAAGAAGTAGTGAGTGAGACAGAAAAAGAAGTGTCAAGAGAATGAGATGTATTGGAAGCCAATAAAAGGGCATATCAAGGAGGACAGGGAGATCAGAATCACTCATCAGAAAAATAAGGCCAGGACTAAAGATTAATTATGTAAAGGTCATTTGTGGCCCTCACAGCAGTAGTTTGGGTGGTGTAATGGTTGTGAAAGCCTGATTGGAAGGAGTTCCAAAAAGAATTGGAAGAGAGGGATTGGAGCACATCCCTTTCTATAAACTAAAGGAAAACAGAAATAGAAGACAAAGAGCCAAGCCCTCGCAAATAGGATTAGGGTCCTCATTAAAAGACCCTAGCGATCACCCCCTCTGCCATGTGAAGACACATCAAGATGACAGGTATACATCAGGAAGCGGGCTCTCACCAGACACCAAATCTACCAGCACCTTCATCTTAGACATTCAGCCCCCAGAACTAGGAGAAGTAAATGTTTGTTGTTCAAGTCACCCAGTCTATGGTACTTTTGTTATAGCAGCCCAAATGGACTACGTCAAAAGGAGATTCAATTTTATGCTAAATGCACTGGTAAGTCATCAGCTTGATCCCTGTTCACATTTTAAAGAGATCATTTTCGGTGACTGTACAGAGAATGGATCGCAACAGAAGAGTGGCAGCAAAGAGAACAGGGAAAAGGCTTTGGCAGTCCTCAAGGCAGGAGGTGGGGGAGGCTTGTTCAAGAGAACAGGGGGAGTGCAGATGGAGAGAGGTAGATGGATTTGTTTTCTATTTCAGAGGTTTGACCGGGATGACTTACTGATGAATTGGATGTGAAGAGTGAGAGAAAAAGAGGGATTGACGATGATTCCTAAGCTTTTGGCCTGAGTCACTGGGTCAAGCTGCTATTACAGAAATGAAAAAAATAAAAAACAAAACAAACAAACAAACAAACAAAAAAAAACAAGGAGATTGGTTTAGGAGAACAGTAAAACCTGAAATTCCATTTATCACTTAATTTGGAAATGCCCATCAAACATTCAAGTGGGAATAGTTACTAGGCAATTAGCTATAATAAATAACAATAGCTGACACTTCTATGGTGTTGACTATGAACTAGGCATGGCTCTCAGCACTTTACAAACATTAAATCATCATAGAATGCATTTACTTACTTGAGACTGGGTGAGTTCACCGAGGGAGAAAAGATAAATAATAACAGAAGCTCAGGAATAAGCCCTGTACACATCAGCATTTAGGGGTCAGTTAGATGCCCTTCTTCCCCAGATCCCCAGGTAAAAGTCACTGGTTATATAGGCTTTTACATAAGAGATCAGCATTCCAAATCCTATTTATTGACAACATCTGCACAGACAGATGCTTACCTCCTATCTCTTGTCCAAAGTCCCAGGCACCAGTGGAAGGAATTCATGTAAATACCAGCTGTATACATAAGCCTTTCTGTTTTCTATCTGAAAAAATGATTCTCTCTAAGGAATCTTTTCAGTCTTAGATTGCTATTTACCTCTATTTGAACTCCCCCCACCTCCCAAATGTTCTTTAGTGGAAAACTTATTAAGAATCAGGTTCTACATCACATGTTGGCTGCATGCTTCAAGTTGTGCATCTCAATTGGCCTTTCTGGGGAGAAATTCAGCTGGCTTCATCACCAAATGTATACCTAATTTCTTCCTCCCAGTATATTTTCACCTCCATCAAAATTCTATTCTCTATTAAGTAACCTACCCAAATGAGTACTAGCACTGATGTATATAATTCATGTGTCCTCCACTTGGTAAGTAAGGGTGTGTGTGTATTCCCATTTAGAAGAAAAGCCATAATCAATACATTAGTCCCAAGGGAGACTGGCTTAGGGAGGGTTGGTGGCTCGCTGAGTGTATGCCACCAGCACTTCTAGGGAATCAACCGTAAAGTTTGGCTATTACTGATGGGTCAGCAGTTGCTTCTACACTAAAACAGTTCCTACTACACAAATTCCAATGCATTGTGTATTCTTAGACTAATTTAGCATCACTTACTTGAACCACTTTTTATTTTTTTATTTAAATCCTTATTGTTGAAAGTATTACATATGTCCCCCTTTTTCCCCCATTGACCCCTTCTAGCCCACCCCTATACCCCCCCCCACCCCAGGCCTTTACCACTCTATTGCCTGTGTCCATGGGTTATGCATATTTGCATACAAGTTCTGTGGTCCAAGTGCTTATATGGTAGGGTGCATTATCTTTTTTGTCCACTGTTTTATTATTTGAGGAGATCAGAATTGGCTTCTATTTGTAATCAGCTCCAAGAGTTGTAAAAGGGGATTTGATTGCAAACTATATACTGTACATAAATTGTGTGGGTCTTTTTTCTTTGGGGATG
Organism: Myotis nattereri; assembly: GCF_964212035.1. NCBI lineage: Eukaryota > Metazoa > Chordata > Mammalia > Chiroptera > Vespertilionidae > Myotis > Myotis nattereri. The sequence goes on from NC_138076.1 coordinate 198,319,809, forward strand.
ATGAAAAGCCAATATTTTTCTTTTATATTGCAACATTAAACAGAAATGCTTCTGAAATATTTTAAATAGCACTGCTTATTAATGACAAATGAAGGCTTAAAAAGGGTTTAAAGAAGAAGGACCAAAGTGGTCATGTTGGTAACAATATTCCATGTATTATTTCATATATTGTGTTCCCTTGCATGTGAATCCTCTTCCTCCTCTCTCTCTCCCTCTCCCTGCACCAGCACCACCACCCCCCCCCCCCGCCCACACACACACACCCCACCCCGCCTCTCCTACTCTCATTGTTTGCAATTTTCAGTCCTTGTCCCATGACATTTCTCTCTCTGATAACATCATTTCTGACCTCTTCCCTGGGGTTTTCCTGCCAGCTTCTCACCATGGCATCCAGGACGTATCCAGCAGGGAAATCATACTGAAAATGAATCTGAAAGCAAGCCTTTGGTTCATCAAGGAGATAATATGAGTCAGAAAATGTCTCATCTGATTCTCTGAATTCTGCCTTATAATCTGCCATAAAATATCGAACCCCCTATTTTAAATCAGAACCTGACAGGAATCCAAGATGTAGACATTTAAATGGAAATAATCATTAGAGATTTTCCTCTCCCATATAAAATTAATATCTTGATTTTCTGCCAGTTTGGTGTATGGATTTCAAATATGCTGATGAATTGATTTTTTAAAAAGGACTAAGAAATAAACTGCCATGGTATGTCTTTATTTGGAGAAACAGCTGCTAATTAGGAAATTTCATTATTATTTATAACATGTTATAAATTAGGTTTGTGCTATGGTCTCCTAGTTTAAATATTTTATAAATCCTCCCCTATATTTTTAGGTGGAAATATAATATGCAGAGCCATAACATTTAATGGAAAGGCAACTGATCCCCCTGTGTTAAGTATTTTAACACTTTTAGCAAATGTAAAATTTTAAAGCAGATGTGGGTTGATACACTGGCATAGTTGTACTAGTATGTTGGGAGAAAGCCCTTAATGATATATGTAAATCCTCTGTTTTAAAGGAACATTCCAGAATTTGGGAACAGCTGGAGGCAAAAGGACTAATGGATAAACAGACTGTCTTTTCATCAATCCCCAAATCTATCACGACAGGGTAGCTATAGTGTAAACTGGATGAGACTTCACATGAATAGAGGGAGAACAGGTGTTTCCAAAATGGAAGAAAACTCCTGTAGAGAAAACTACTGAGAACCTTTATCACATTTTCATATTTAGCCTACTTCACTAATTCAGTTTTCCTAATGGTCTGCCATGTAGTTTCTAAAACCCCTGAGTTTTTTGTCCTTTAAACAAAACAAAGCAAAAGAAAGAAAGAAAGAAAGAAAGAAAGAAAGAAAGAAAGAAAGAAAGAAAAGAAATTTAACAATACCTATGATAGGATATTCTGACTCTCCTAAGAAAAATACTGTCATCCCTCCCCAGCAGGCTTATAGGAAAGAGAACAGGAGAGATCTATAATAGAGATCTATCTGTGTTATATGAACTATGGTTGAACACTGAATGTCAGTTTTATTGTGGTAGATTTCTCTTGTGTCCTCATGACCCAAAAGGCCTTCCAGTCCCCCCAGCTCTGCCACTGTTAGAGATCCTGGTTTTCTGCTTTCCAAGCACTCTTGAAAGTATGCGTTTCAGTGGTATGGATTTGGGTGGTATGGAGTTGGGTGGCTTGCATTTCAGTGGTAAGCATTTCGGTGGTATGCATTTGGCACTTTTTATTCCATGGCCATCTTTGCTACTAAACTATTTCAGAATTTCAGGAACCATGTCTATCTGGTTCACTTTTCTAGGATAAGACACTGTATGGCATAACATCAATTTTCAATAAATAACTGTTGAGTACTACTAATAATAAAACAAAAATGGAGCATGCTCTTGAATAGATAGACCCAAGGAAGTTGGGAATTTGAGAAGGCAGGCACATGAGAAAGTAACCTCATCACCATCATCAACCACCTATTAAATGCTCACTTGGAGCATTATTACCTAAGGATGAAGAGCACAAGCTCTGCCATTCATCTGCTTGACTTTGAAACTGGTCACTATCATCTCCTGACTGTGTGACCGTGAGCATGTTGTTTAAGCTTTCTCTTTGTGTGTGTCTCACTTTCCCTATAAAATGAGGATGTTGATGTCATTTTACCTCCCAGAGCTATTGTGAGGACTAACTGAAGTACCCTTGGGAGGATTTAGCACAGCACCAGGCCTTCCGTGGGTGCTATGCCCTGAGCACTGGGCTGGAGCTCAGTGATGGGGATGCTGGAGCACCAGTGTCAATGTCCCCACGTTATAGATGACACAACCCAGTCTCTTGCCCTAAATCATCCAGAGGTAAATCGTGGAGCTGGGATTACTCCCAGGGCTAGTTTCAGCAATTCAAAGAAAGTTAGCATCATCTACTAACTACCACCATAGTCAGACCCATTGAAGAGCTAAAACAGATGCCCTGGCTTGTGAGAATGAGCACTGGCCACCACACAGGTTCCAAAAGATCCTATCCCCCTCACCTCAGCCTCTAGAACTGGCTAGGGACCAACTGATTATACCACCAATAAGATTCAAATTAACTAATAAGTCACTTAAGACATCAACAAACCTGGGTTGGGTTAAATAAAACAAGAGCAGCTAAGGTTAAGAACTACTAGAGTAGGTCAGTTAATATGTGTATGAAATCACCTAGGGGTCTTGTTAAAATTCAGATTCTGATTCAGAAGATTTGGGGTGAGGCCTGATACCGTTTACAACAAGCTCTCAACTGATGTTGATACTGCTGGTTCCATAGACCGTACTTTGAGCAGCAAGGGTATAGATATGGAAGAAGCATCCAAGGACTGAGACGGGGCACTCCAGTGTTAAGAGGTTGAGGAAATGAGGCCAACACAGAAAAAAGACTGAAAAATAATGGTCAATAATATAGAAGAAGGATCAGGAGAGCAATGTCCTAAAACCTAAGTGAAGAAAACGTTCCTTCATGTTTGTCAAAAGCAGCTGATGACCAAGTAAAATCAGAACTGAGAAATATCCACTAGATTTAGAACTATGGTGGCCATTGGTGATTTTGAAAAGAGTAGTTAAAGTGAAGTGGTGAGATAAAAGTCTGGTAGAGCTAGGTTCAAAAGAAAATAGAAAGTGGAAATTGGGAGGCCAAAGTAGTTAATTATTTTGACTAATTTGTGTGTAACAAGGAATAGAGAACTAGTGGTAGCTGGAAAGCATGCAGGCTTTAGGGAGAGTTTTTGTTTTTCTTCTTTTTTTGGAAATGAAATAAACTATTTGTATGCTGATGGAAGCTATCTAATACAAGTAAGGAAATTATGATGACATGGGGAAGCAAGTTATGATCGGAGCAATGAGCAAAAGAAGTTGTGATTTTGTACCTGGGGGGGGGGGGGAGTTAGACTTAGATGGGAGCACAGACTATGCATCCATAATACCAGAAATGGAGGCAGAAGTCTAGGTGCAGATATAGTTGGGAGAGAAACTTTGATAGTGGAAACATTTACTAGATATACTAGTATTCTGAGTGCTTCTGTGTTCTCAGTGTAATAATAAACAAGGCACAGTCAAGAGTGAAGGGGAGGAGGAAGTATTATGAGTGAGATGGTGTAGAAGGGGCTTCTCAAACTTTAAGGTACATACAAATCACCCAGGGATCTTGTTAAAGTAAAGATTCTGATTAGGTTAAGCCTAGAGCAAAGCCTGAGATTCTGCATTACTAATAAGATTTCAGGTGAGCCCTAGCAGGCTTGGCTCAGTGGATAGAGCGTCAGCTTGCAGACTGAAGGGTCACAGGTTTGATTCCTGTCAGGGCATATGCCTGGGTTGCAGGCTCTATCCCCAACAGGGGGCATGCAGGAGGCAGCCAATCAATGATTCTCTCTCATCATTGATGTTTCTATCTCTCTCTCCCTCTCCCTTCCTCTCTGAAATCAATAAAAATATTTTTTTAAAAAAAATCTCAGGCGATGTAGATGCTGTTTATCCATGAATCACACTCTGAGTAACAGGGCTCTAGGATAAGGTTTCTTAATCTTGGCACTCTTGACATTTTGGATATATTGTTGGGAGCTGTCCTGCACATTATAGAATGTTTACCAGCATTCCTGGCCTCTACTCCTTGTATGAGTATAGTGCACCATTCTCCAATTGTGACAATCCAAAATGTCTCCAAACATTGCCAAATATCCAATGAGAGAAAAATCAGTCTTGATAAGAACCACTATTACATGAAGATAAGTGAGGAAATAAATTAGAAAAATGTAGCAACAACAATGGACCGCCTCAAGGTTTTGCTTAATGCTTATAGATTAATACCATGGTTGCGTGTTTTCTCCAGATATATTTAACTATGCAGGTGCAGGCATGGAGCAGGTAGAGGATAGGATTTGACCAGGGTTGGATTTTATCCAGTTAGGAACTATGGTAAAGAGGAAAGGTAGAACATGAGATGGTGAGGGATATTGAGAATATGATTAAACCATTTGAACACAGATCCCAGTGAGATCAAAGAATTGTTGGAGTTGAGGTACTAAACAGACAGAGCTAGAAAGATGGTGAACAGCAAAGATGAAAAATGGAAATAAAAATGATGGAGTAGAAGCAATTATTAGTCATGAAAGATCAAGGCATGACTATGAGACTGAGGTATGTTGAAAGACATGACCACTAAAGAAGAAGTCAAAGAACTAAGAGACAAGACTTAGTTCACATGGGAACTGTTGTCTATGTAAATAGAAATCTCCAAGAATTTTGTCAAAAGGAGTATTAAAGGGAATGACAAGGAATGAGTTAAAATCTTTAAGGAACAGATGAGAGTGTTCTGAGAGTTTGCTGATCACAGCAATTAGGGGGAGGAGAAAGTGATGTAGCGTGATGACATGAATTAGCCAAATGTGGGTGTTTTTTAGGGAAAAGGGAGGGACAGAGGCCTGGAGGCAGCACCACGGAGCAAGGAGGACCCACCACAACTACCTCCAGGCCCAAATGAGAAGCAGAATCCTCAGAGAAGTGTCAGACTTCAGTTAGAACAAGAGGTTGAAGAAAACATGCAGGAAAACAGTTGGGGATTTAAGGCAGATTGTGAACTTCAGATTGCACAAAGGACACGTTTTGGATGTTCAGAAATGATGGAAAATGTGGTTAAGATACAGAGATATGTGAGGACAAGAGTCCATGGGGAAGGTGGTAGCCTGGGAGTCTTAAGTTTCTTATAATGCTTGATGTGAGCAGGGATAAGGTGACCATGTAAATTATCATTAAAACTGGAACATGAAGAGGCCTGTCAATATTAGGCAAACCAGGATATATCATTCCCTTTTGGATGAAGGTTATGATAGGATTTATTTGGACAGTCTCTTTGGCAGATTATAATGGTAAGGATATGAGCATGGGGAATTGGAAATGAGGGGTATTTCAGGAGCACAGAGATCTCTGCAACCCTAAATTTACTTCTGCCAGTGCAGAAGGAGGCTGGAAGAGGGGCCAGGTGTTGCTGATGGCCCCACAGCTCCCAGCTTTCGGTTTCACCTACAAATTAGGAATGCCAGTTGAAGAGACTCAAATTTTTTTTACTGTTAACTGTTTTCAATGTAAAATTACCCAATGATAATAAAAGTATTTTCAGCAAAACATTCAAAATGCTCATGAGTCACCCCAATGAAAGCTTGATCCTGTCTGAATGCCTTTCAAAAGCGGAAGCAAACAATGAGGCCCTCTAGTGGCCAGAAGGTTTCCAGGAAGACAGTTAACATCACAAAATGAACTGGAAGAAATATGAGCCATCACCCGGTCTAAAGGCTTGTCTCTAGTTAAGTAAACATGTGTACAAGAATCAGGACTATACACATCATAGGTGCCTAATAATGGATGGAATTAACTTTAAGCCTAGAGGTTGATCAAAGAGGTACTCTTGCTCTGGACATTGCCAGTGGAGACCACTGGTCCCCAATATGACCACTATCTTCCCACAACCTCTCCCCAACCCTGGGGACAGAGTTTATAGAGGAATATCTAGAAGTCATACCATTTAAAACCTTATAAATTATATTAAATATCTTGGTCATTATCCAAGAGAAATGGAAAGCCATTGAAATATTTCATGTTGAGCGATGTTGGGGGTGGGGGAAGTGCAGTGTTCAAATTTGCATTTTGAAAAGATTGCTCCATCTACAGGGTGGAAAACAGTCTGTGGGAGGGTCAGAGTAGATTGAAAGATTCGGTTATGGGGCAATTATTGTAGTACAGGTGAGTGGTAAGATTAGGATGGTCTTCAGCGGTCCGCAAACTCATTAGTCAACAGAGCCAAATATCAACAGTACAACGACTGAAATTTCTTTTGAGAGCCAAATTTTTTAAACTTAAACTATATAGGTAGGTACATTGTTACTAACTTAATTAGGGTACTTCTAAGGCTTAGAAAGAGCCACACTCAAGGGGCCAAAGAGCCTCATGTGGCTTGCGAGCCGCAGTTTGCTGACCACAGGGTCACTAGGTTAGTGGAGGTAATGGAAATAGAAAGAAGAAAGCAGATTCAAGTGATATTAAGGGAAGGACTTGCAGGTATATGTAGTATGAAGGATGAAAGAGTGAATGGAGGTTAAGATGACGTTAGATTTTTCAATGTACAATGTTCACAAAGATAGGAAACACTGGAAGAAGGCATAGGCTTAAAGAAGGGTGGGGGCAGAGCATGGGTTGATTTTGGATAGCCTTTGTTGACATTGCTTTGACTCATACATACTATTAGAGATACCAAGTAGACAACTGTCTAGACTGATCAACAGAGAAAAGAGGCAGCATATAGTGAGTCATCTGCAAATGACTCTGTTCTTTTAATCTTTCCATGGGAATACCATGGAAGCTCGTTTCTCAAAAGTCTCCCATCTCGAACAATTACTTCTCAGCCTAACAACCCTTTCATGCCTGTATGATCATACCTGTATGATCAGTCACACATCTCTCAGGTGACAAAGGAGAGAATGCACCAATATGAATCAGTTTACTATTGTTAAAATACCAGGATAATGTGCTGTGAATATTTTTGTGCTTTTGTTGCTGCTTATAATTATTGTTGAATTTTCATTTTCCACTGTACATTTCCTTTCCTTTTGTTAAATTTTCATGTTCTTTTTGTTTTTAAAGTGTTTATTGATAGATTAAACAGTACAATAGACATGTACTGTATATAAGAAAGGTTGAAACAGGGAATTATTTGATGGTCTGGAATGGATTAATTCTACTTACATTATCTCTAATAAGAAAAATGATTTGGTTTTTACACAGCCTTCTGTAATGAATTAAGTTCAAGAAATGAGATTCCACTGCATTTATTTGCTTGTCTGTTTGTTTACTTGCTAAATAGTTGACTGCTTGGTTTTGTCTGTCTAGAAGAGAATCCCCTGATCCCTTTTTGAGAACTATGTTGAGCTTTCCACTATGGAAATCACAGGGCTTGACCAAAGTTCCCCTCAGTTCAACACTGCTATGAAATGAGCTGTGACTTAGGTTCAGCCAGTGGGATACACTTTGCCTGAGCTCACCTACAACCTAAAGGCTGTGAAGACAGATAAAGGTCACTCATCATCCCAGTAGCAGCCCAAGTAGCCTTGAGTCCTGCCTATTGCTACTTCACAAACTTTGCTAAGGTTCTTGATGCCCAACCCTTGATTCCTGTCCATTACCCTAACCTCCCATTGACTCTGTGAGCCTCCCATATCTTCATATAATTTCTTTTTTTCCCCCTCATATTGAGCAGTCTGTTTCTTAGCATTAAGGACCCAGACCGATCCATCTTCTTTCACTTTCTATTTATATTTCTTTCTTTCTCTTCCTCCAATTTCCCTAACTTGTTCATTTTTCTATCCCAACCTCTTCGTTCTTGCTAGCTATCTCCTTACCACCACCATCCTTTCTACACTCAATTCTTCTCTTTGTGTTTTCCTCCATGAACCTCTGCTGCCCCTCAAGATCTGGTCTAAAAGCAAAGCAATGATGCAGTGTTGAGAAGGAGAATGAATTCACCAACACAAATTCATGAGTTGAACACTTCTGACAAGTTGAGAGGGAAAAAATGAAACTTATGAGATGAAATTTCATTGAGAGAAATGTAAATTCCTAAGCGTGGTTTCTAAAACAAAGTTTAGAAAATGAGCAAGCAATGGTTTAATGGCAAATTCTATTGAAAAACAAAAGCAAAAAACCTTCAAGTAGGATTATCTGGTAAAATGCATGGCACAAACAGGCTGTTCTATGTTTTATTAGTAAATCTGGTTGCCTTATTCTTAAATGCTAGTTTGGTTGGACATGGGTACCCTGAAAAGCAAATCAATTTTGCAGTATATGATTGCAAGGACGACTGGAAGAAAGAAAAACAATGTCAGAATTCACTGAGCTCAGTAGAGCATGTACTGATCACTGTCTGCCTTTCCAGGCCCCATTCTTGGAGAGATGCTGGTGAACTAGAACACTGTCCACAGTTGGCAGTGAGAATGAAATAGCCAAAGGAACCTGAGAAGGGGGCTGTAAGTGGATCATGTTCCAAGATCCCCAGAAACACTCTGATTCCTGTTTTTTCTTCTAAGCCTGCTTCTATGTCTCCCCCCCAAATTTATTTTCTTCTCAAGTTTGCCAGTGTCAATTTCTGTTGCTTGCAACTGAAGCTCTCAAGAGATACAATAGTTTTCAAAATATCTGAACACTCTTTGTAGAAGAGAATTTGGTCATATTAAGGGAGCAAAGCTGGAATCTGAGGGTGAAATCAGATGAGTCAACATGGAAATGAACTTTTTAATTATCTGAACAACTCCAAAATATGAAGACCTCATGAGGGATAGCTCATTGTTGGAACAGGTTCAAAAAAAAAGGCAGGACAACCAACAAAAAGGGATAAGATTCGTGACCTTACTGGGAAAACAGACTGACTGGATCGGATGTTTTATAATGGCATGTTTTGTTTTGTCTTAATTTAGAGCACTTTGTTCAAATAAAATCTTAAATAAAAATTAAAACGAAATATCCCAAAGCCAAGAAACTATGGTGTTGCACGTGGGGACCAGGTTTGCCCTGTTTATCCTTCACCTAAACGTATAAGTGTTCCAGAATGGGACTTGTGGAACCATAGTTGAAGCAGAGTTTTAAAGTCATTGGACTAAAATAACATACTTATTGGGCACTTTCAAAGTCTCAGACACTCTGATCAGTACTTTTAATGTATTAGCTCATGTAACCCTCCCAAACCTATATGAAGTAATTACTAGTATTTGTCCCATTTTTCAGATGAAGAAATGGAAGCACAGAGAGGGTAATTAACTTATTCAATGTCACACAGCTGGAAGATAGGAAACCTAATATTCAAATATAGGTGGTCCGACTACTAAGGCTGCACTCTGAACCACCAGGCTATTTTGCTTTTCATATTTTATGATTCAATGACATTTGATTATCAGTGCTTATCATTCCTATTGAATTCCATGTTCCTTTCATTCACTTATATCAGATTAGTTTAAGCTTTTCTAAATAGCACTGAAATAACTTTGTTTTTCAACATGCTCAGTTCACAGTTTTCCCTTTAAATGGTTTTTCTTAATTAGTGTTTTTGTCAAAAACAGTTTCACATTCCTTTCTGAACTAGTTGCTTTAAGGTGTCAGTCAGCTCTTAGGGTTGGCTGTAAGGTTCTGTTACCTCCCAGGGGTCAGCTTTCATTCCATCAGTTTGGGTCTTCATTGTGCCTCTTTTATCTTGTTCACAGCAAAACAAAGTGAGAGAACGAGGCCAGGCCTGTTTGCCAGGCTTCAGCTGACCACACGAAGATGGAAGTTTCTCTGACGCTCACAGCCCAGAGAGGGGGGCAGGCAGTGGGAAAAGTACGGGCGGGTATACACTAACTGGTGTTCACTCCGACCTCTCTCCTCCCTGTCACAGAGCAGCAGACAAGTAGGTTTGAGGCAGCCCGAGCAGCCTGACCTAATCAAACCATTTCCAGGAAAGCTGTGGGCTGCTGCTCACAGATGTCAGTGGCCAGTGTGAGCACCGTTGCTGGCCCCCATTCTCCTAGGCTCATCGTGATCCCTGACTCTTTCATGCTGTCAACCACATCCCACCATTCTTTGTTCCCAGGTGAGAAAGCAGATTCTTAAAGGCTCAGGCCATTAGGACCAGGCTCAAACTTGGGGGCCTGGTTTGGGGAGAAGGGTTACAGAGGAGCAGCCTCCCCTTCCTCATGCATCTGTGACCCCTTTCCCAGAGGTGGCCCTCTACTGCCGTGGGAGTACAGCTCAACCATCCTATTACTCTTGGCCACTAACAGGCTGCCAGGGTCTCAGATTCTCTTTGTGAGGTGCCATTGGGTACTGTTTGTCTAACGACACCTGTGGCCGCCCTGAGGCAAGGGCCATTACTTCATATTTTATAAAAGACGATGTAAGTTCAGCATTCCATAAATATAAAATGGTGATGAGCAAATTTCCCCCATGCCGAAGCCATTTCATTTTCTTCAGCAAAACGGTTCCTTTTATTTCCATGCAAAAAGCCCAACAAGGGAAATTTCTTCATTGCTCAGACAGCTACAGAACGCGATCACATTTTTCCCCACAGCTAATGTGCTCTTATGTATAAAATTTAAATTTGAAAGTCTGAGCAGATGGCCTATAAAGTTCTTGTTTTCTCTCTGAATTTAATTTCTTCCTGCTTATAGAGGGATTTTTAAAAATCATCTGAAAAGGCACAATAAAATGTTTTTATAAATTGTATTAATCGTTATCTTGATGATTGTGCTTTCCCAAAGGTATCCTAGAAGAAAGACTGGATGTTTGACACAGGGTCTCAAATCTAACCTGCCCTGTCACATTCACAAACATTCATCAACACCAGTGGGGCCCTGCTCACGTTGAAACTGGTCATCACTCTTAGTTGAACTACACAGAGGTTCACATTATCTTAGAAAACAAAAGGTAGGGGGTAAAATGACCTACGTAAATTAGCTGCACCCAAGAATACAGATAAAATGTTTAGGCTCTTTTAAAAATATATTACTTTCGAGTGCCTTAAGAGCCATTTCATTTCATTCAGAGCCATTAATGAGCTAATTATCTTTTTACTAAAGGGGGCCCATGAGACTTCAACTTAGCAATACTTAGTGGATCATCAGTTTGGGCGATTATGTGTATGTTGTTTTTCCAACTGTTCTGTAATTCTTCCTTACCTTAGCCATCACTTCCCAATATTGGAAGAAGCAGGATGGGCTCTGTGTGGTTTCTGGTTAATATACGTGAAGTATCTCTGGTAAGACATGCATGGGGGGGTTGGGGATTTTACCATTTTGTTTGTTTGTCATTTCCTACATGTGAAGGTGCCTGTCTGTGAGGAGGTTAGATAAGCTGATCAATTGTAGGGATTGACACGACTCTCATCCCAATGCTAGTTTGCAAGTTGAATTCATTGCCATCAGTCTGCCCTTAAAACTGGCAGGGCTCAGGGGTGAGGTACAAATGGAAGCCCACCTACTATATGTCCATATATTTTAAAATTATAAACCAAGCTGACATGTGTGAAATAAAGTATGTTCTAGCTGTCTACTTTGAAAAATATACCTTGTCAGATAGTCCCACCTGAGTCTGGAAAATTGAAAGCCAGGTTCAAATTTAGTTCTCTTGGTTCACCTGAGCATGGCGGCATCGGGAGCATCAGCTCCAGCTGCAGTACACCCACCTTCAGGTCCCAGCCCCAGCTCCACGCTGCACTGAGAGGGGCATCGTGCATTCACGGTACGCATACCTCCTGGCTCACATTTCCAGCCTCCAGCTCTACCTCTCCCCTCCCCTCCCTGCAACAGCAGCCCCGGTCACCCATCATGTGAAGGGAGGTAAACACTAGTAGTGGAGTTTCCCCTTGGGAGAATGCGGACGAGGGTCTTTCCCTGGAAGAGGCCTATGCATGTTCTGTATGTGGGCTTAAAGCCATGAGGATAGGAAATTCCAGGGTCATAGATATGAAGAATGCGGTCTAGTAGGTATAGAGAAGGGAGGGGTCCAGGTAGAATTTTACCTATCATGTCATGTTCATAGTCATCTATTGAGGTAATAAAGCCTTAGACTCTTTGCCCCAATAGGACTACAGCCATAGGAGATCTAGGGCAGGGCCCCTCCAGGAGCAGGACTGCCTGTTGTCATAGCAATATGAACCAGGCCAGCAGCACTTGCTTTGCAAACACTTACTAGGCTCTGAGAAATAGCATTGGCAAGAGATCCTATGATGTGCTATAAGAAAGACAAATATCTGTGAGATTTGGCCTCTGTCCTCAAGGAGCTTATTTGGAAAGATCACAAACACAGAAATTGTCCTACAGAGATGAGAGCCTGAAAGGTCAAAGAAGGAGTAGAAGTCAAGTCTATGGTTTCTTCTTCCCCAGAAGTCGTTAGGACTAAGAAGCATTAAGTATATAAGTCTTCTTTAACCACTTTGATAAAATGTTCAGCTACCTTCTTTAATCAGCCTTCATGATATTTCTTGAAAAAAATCTTAGCACTGTCCTATGGAACACTCTGGAAATAAACAGGTTAAAATTTTGGCTTCCATCCTTGAGCAAATCTGATGCAGGCAGGATTAGAAGTAGAAAGATTTAACTCCCAGTTCAGCACATCGTGTGCCAACCCATCTGCCCACATCAATGTCTATTTAAAAGAGAAGCCAGTCTGACTGGCCCCATCTTCACCTGTCCCACTGACTGCCCATAGCAAGGGAGGAACCGAAAGCCCACAAGTTGGAAAATTGAGCCTCTGCGCAGTTTCCAGGCCTGGGTCTGCTCATAGGCACACAGCCAGCAAAGCCATCAATCTGGCAGTTCTTTAACACTGACCCAGTGGCTATCTGCTGGGCCATTTGCGCCATCTGCCATGCAAATGCCAGTTAAGGAAATGGCATAGAGTTGTGGGACTACCAGGGTTAAAAGGCCATTTAGCAGGAATGCACTGGGTCCAGCAGCCCTTGGTTACAGCTCTCCCACCGGAGAACAAAGAGCTGGGAGAGCCAAGGGTGACAGAGGGAACAGAGGTGTAACAGGCCAGGGCTCCCAAGCTTGCTTTCTCTTCATTCTGGGTTTATTTCATTATGGCACCTTCAGAAACATGGGCCTTCCTTACTGACAAAGACACTCTGCATGATTCCAGGAAGTTAAAATGCTCATGAAGCAACTATATGTGTGTGTGTATGTGTGCATATATGTAGATATATATGTATATGTAGTACATAGTGTCATATTAATTAAGATATAAATATATATTATGTATAAATATTACATAACATTTATACACATATTTTATATGTATATACATAAATTTTTTTATATATACATACAATATATAAGTAATTTTAAGGGAAAAGCAGTACCCATAGTTTCATCTCCACACAGCTCCATACCCTCCCAAATCTTGCCTTCTGGTTTTGACCCATATGTTAGCAATACTTGTACCATCTATTGAGCCCTTACTATAATATTCTCAATACTGTATTAGCTGCCTATTATTTATTTCTCTAATGTTTACATTAATACTAACAGGTTGATATTTTCTTCTAATTTTATAGATGTAAAAAAAACAACAAGGCTCAGAGAATTTTATTTTTTAAAAAACCCCAAGGACACACAGCTTGTAAATCAAAGACCCAGATTTCAAATCAGTCTGTCATTTTCCAATACTCACATCCCTTGTATTGTAGACTCCTGTGTGTATGCACATTGGTTTATGCACAGTTAAAATTAAACAATATATACTACTTTGTGTTAGGCTTATGAAAAAATCATAAATATTTTTCATGTTTATATATAGATACCATGTTTAACCCTTTTAACAGCTGGTTAATAATCCACCTAATGGTTTGTATTAATTTATTAAACAATGTATTTAAATTCCCTCGGTATCTTTGTGTTTCTCTGTCTATCTCTGGCGTCCACTCACTCCCATTTTCGTTCTTTCTCTTTCATAGTTAATGCTACCATGAGCATGTTGGTACATACAAGTCTTTTGCTTCTATTGTAGTATTTCCTTAGGACAAATTTCCAGGAGTAGATTACTGGATCAAACAGTATGACCATTTTTATGACACGTGGTACATATTATCATATTATCATGTTGTTTCAACTTACAACAACCACACCAGCACTGAATGTTTCATCAAACTTACTTTTTGCTAATCTGTTACATTTTAAATGGCACCTCAAGCATGCTTTGGTTTGCATGTTTTATTTCAAAGTGGTGATGGACATTACCCCCTTTACTTGTCTACTGCACTCACATTGTCTCCCAGAGCTGCTCTCTCTCCCGAGCCCACCTATCTCAAGGAGCTTTGTATAAACAAGTGCTCGCTCTTTAGTGGAGGAACTATTACCCTTTTGCCTTGTTTTCTTTGTTCTTGAGGAAATGTCTGCAGAAGAAATGCTAACTTGACATATAAAATGCCATGACAGATCTTTCCCCAGAACAATGCCTAAAACAAAAATAATCAAGAGGTAAAAGTATGAGCAAGTTATTTGAAAATATATAGGTAAATATCAAGAGAAACAGCTGAAAGGGGGGTAGGGGTAAAGGGGCAGGACAGGGAACTTCTCTTTGTCATAACTTTTGCATAACTATTTGACTCTTCGTGTGGCAATTATAACTGATGAAAAAATACAATTAAACTTATACATTCTTCTCAGCATATGATTTGGAGGTTCACATAATGCCTGTGCCCCTGCCTGAGAAAATCTTCCAATTAAACTTTCTTCTCTCAAAAATTAACTTATGTTTTACATCTCCTTCCCATTGCTCACAGCCATGGGATGCTAAAAGGAAGGGACAAAATCTAGCCAAATTGTGTTCAAGGTGGTTATCTGAGTCATGCCTTTCTGAGTTCCAGATTCTCATTATTTTCCCCTTTTTTATGTACTTTGTATAGACTTAATTAAAGCTCCTACATTGCAGTGGGGATCCATAACAGGAGGGGTCTGCTCTCCAGAGAAAAACTGATGCTCATTAACAAAAGAGAAACGGATCTCCAAATTAATTTTGTCTTGGGAACCTAGGATTCAGATACATGTGAGCAATAGTCTGTCATTCCACTCTCTTAAAGGAGCAAATCAAAATTATCTGAGATGAATCATGTCACCCTAAAACCAAGCTGATTTCTAGATGTAGACCACCTGAATCTTCACTCTGTCACTTTTCAGGCATGTTATCCTGGGCAAGTTATTTAACCATTCTCTATCTTAGTTTTCCTTTCTACAAAATGGAGATAACAATCACCCCTGCCTCATGGTTTCTCTAAGAATTTCATGGGTAAATACCCTTAAAGATCTTAGAACAATGCCTGTCACATCAGAAGAACTCAATAAACATTTCCAAATAGCATTATCTTTGTTTTTATTCACATTTGACAGTTTATCTGAGAATGTAGGAAACTTTGTCCATGACCATGCCATGTGGATAACTGCATGGATATTTGCATTGAATTATAAGCCATGTTTATATTTTAATATATTTTTATTAATTTCAGAGAAGAAGGGAGAGGAAGAGAGAGATAGAAACATCAGTGATGGGAGAGAATCATTGATTGGCTGCCTCCTGCATGCCCCACAACCTGGGCATGTGCCATGACCAGGATTAAACTGACCTCCTGGTTCATAGGTCGATGCTCAACCACTGAGCCATGCCGGCTGGGCAGAAATAAGACATATTTAGAGAGTAACTTTGACTCTGCTACTTATCATCTGTGCAACTCTGTACAACACATTAATTTCCTCATTAAACATTGGATCCTGATTCCTAGTTTACAGGATTGTCTACTGCACTCACGTTGGGAAGAGCCAAGAAGACAATGTCTCTGAAATGTCTTCTCATTTTTGCCAGGATACGATGCTTGAAGGGAAAAAGAAAGCAGGGGTAGGGAGAATTACAGCAGTTACCTGAGGGGGTTTAGGCTGAACCAGATTCTGCAGCCCTAATGGCACCAATTGCAGGTGATTGGTGGGAGAACAGAGGGAGCAGAGAGGGCTATTGACTACATGTTCATTACTTAACACGCAATTATTGTTGAGCCAGGTGCTGTGCTAGGAGGTAAATCAGGTCACTGCCCTCAATGAGCTCAGTGCAGAGCAGGAAACAAAGACAAACATAATTAGAATACTGTGTTCTAAGTGCAAAAATGGAGCTATGCAGATGGCTACGTAAAGGAGAGGTGCCTAGGGTCTGGGGAAGCTGCTTGGAGGTGTATTAGTAAACTACTGCTGTGTAACAAAGTACTCCAAAACTTAGTGGCTTAAGCAGCACACATAGAATATCACATCATTTCTGTAGGTCAGGAATCTGGGCACGGCTTAGCTGGGTCCTGTTTCATAGCTTTCTGCAATGGTGCAATCTAGACATCAATCAAGGTAAGCAGTCTCATCTGAAAGCTCTGCTGAGGGAAATATTCTCTTCCAAGCTTCATGGTATTAGCAGAATTCATTTCTGTGTGTGCTGTTAGACTGAGGGCATCGGTTCTTCCCTGTTGGCTGGAGGCTGCCCTCGGTTCCTTGCCCTGTGGACCTCTCTGACATAGTAGCTGGCTTCATCCCAACAGAGAGAGCCTGCTTGTAAGATGGGCATTGCAATTGTTTGTAACCTTTCCACAAAAGTGACGTCCCATCATTTTTGCATTATTAATAATCCTATTACTTTTACCAGTACTTGGTAAATCACTAGATTCAGCCCACTCTCTGGGGAAGGGGGCAGGGATTATACAAGAGCATGAATACTAGGAGACAGGGGTCATGGGGACTTGTCTTAGAAGTCAGCCTGCCCCAAATGGACTCCTGAGCTGATTCTCAAAGCAGAAGAAGGTGATATCAGTCTACATGGGAGGAAAGTAGAGGGACATCGAGGAGACAGACAAGCAAAAAGAGAAATAAGATAAATAGGTTATCTTATGTCTTGAGATGTTATTTTGTAAGGGGGGAAAAGTGTGCTTCAAATAATGGAAGGAAATGAGACCATTGACATAGATAAGGGAAGAATAGGGGTGAATTTTGAAGGGAAAAACAAAGACTGAATCTTGCCTGTGGTGTAGTTTAAAAGCCACTGCTGATGAGGGTTATTTTTCTAAATTTATTTTGAATTGGTGAGTGGATAAGAGGTCAGAGTGACAGAGGTAGACATGTGGTGAGGGCTGAAGCAGTCTGTTCCTTAACTTTCTATTTTTAATTTATTTATTCAATAACTAGACTTCAGACTCCACTCTGTGATGGCCATGCAATTAATTTCTCAATGTGTGTTGTGATATTTCCCATTTTCTTTTTAGTTTTTTGTATACCCCAAGTTCTCATAATTTTTTTTTTTTGTTTTCCTGGTGTGCTTGTAAAAAAGATGATTGCAAAAAATCACTGCCATTACATTGACTATTTCTGCTAGAAGTTGGCATTCTTTCTGGTCCCATTATTCCAGCCAAGATTTCAGTTATAACGAAGAAGAAGGAGTACTCTCAACTGAGTTTTGGGGTTCAATTTGATCACTGTGCTCTATCTTAATGCCTGTAGTTATGAAATGGGAATAACAGAACCCACCTCCTTAAATGAGTTGATGCCAATATTAAATGAGATAATGTAGTAAATACATTTTAAAAATTATAAATTATACCCAAACTATACAAGGAAATTATTCATTCTGAAAGTGGTTATTGGGTGTACTGCAAAAGACATAGTGGAAGCATCTAGAATAGAACTTGGCCCTTTTGTTTGAGTGGCTCAGTGGTAGCAAGAAAGAATTTTCAACACATCTTTAGAATACTGGTTCCTAAATGTGATAATGGAGACATATACAAAGACCATTAGGCTATTGACAAATTTATCACATCATATTTTAAATATTAATCCTGGTTTTGTGAAGTCATAAAACAACACTTAACATCTGGGGTTTTTTGGGGGGATGTGATATAGTGTGGTGGTTAAGTGCATGGACTCTGGGGAGAGCCTGCATGAGTTCAAGCCCTGGCTCTGATGCTTACAAACTGTGCAAACTTGGGTAAGTTGCCTAACCATGCTATACCTCAGTTGCCTCTTTTGTAAAATATCTATAACTAGAGGCCCGATGCATGAAATTCATGCAAGAGTAGGCCTTACTCCCCCAGGCTGCCAGCACCGGCTTCCCTCCGGCACCCAGGACCTGGGCTTCCCTTGCAGAGGGAAGCCCCACCCACTCGCCACAGCCCCAGTCAGTGGCCTGGGCCTCCCTCTTTGGGGTGATCATAGAGCCCCCCCAATTGATAGCCCCACTGGTCGATGGCCTGGGCCTCCCTCTGCAGGGGATCATGGGGCAATGGCCAGGCTCCCAACCAATCGCATTGCACCCACCTTGGTTGGCCTGGTGCCAGTGTGTGTCATAGCATGGTCCCAGATGGTCGTCCGGATGGTCATTCCACTGTTCAGCTGTTTGGTTCATTTGCATATTATGCTTTTATTATATAGGATAGTATCGATCTCATAGAGGTATTGTGAGGATTAAACAAGTTAGTAAAAGCAAAGTTCTTAGAACAGTGGATGGCACTGTACAAATGTTTGTTTTTAAAACTATGGGCAAAGCATTATGCTAGCCCAAAGGAGGCAACAAAGAACTGGAAATAGCATACTTGCCCTCCAGTAACTTGGAGATTGATGGGTGAGTCTCATGATTCATTCTACATCAAATTATCTAGACCAGGAACCTGGAAGTTACCTGAAATACATTCCTCTTCTTCAATTCCACCACTGTATTCCCAGCCCTCACAATTGGTCACTGAGTCAGATCATGTACATTTTCCTAAGATCTCCTCTCTGTTCGCTCCTCTCCAAACTCATAGCCCTTGCATTCTAGTAATTCTCTTCCCTCCACTGCACAGAGTCTTTTTGCCCATGCTGTTGGACATGTATCAGTCTGAGCACCTACATCTCTGATTCAAAACTCTACAGTGTTTCTTCATATTGGAAATTCCTTAACAAGACCCTTCACAATCTTCTCCTTGGACACTCAGTACTTGCCTAGAGGCAGTGTTTCACAATGGTTAAGGACACAGATTTGGGAGCCAGACAATTAGAATCCAGCTCTACCATTCATAAACTATAGTCTTGGTCAAGTTACTTCCTCAATTAATGGTGATAATATTTACCTCATGGAGATTTTGTGAGGATTAAATGATTTAATATCTAAAAAGCACTCTGGCATGGAGTAAGAATTACTGATATATAGATTTTAGCAATTATTATTACCTGCCCAGTCTTATCTTGGGTCCCTCTTTCTTAACTCCTTCATCCCATTGCAACCATATAGAACCATTATTCATTCTCTATATGCTCTCTTATCTACCTGTTCCTCCCATTTCTCTCATTCTCCCATGTAGTGGACAGACCCTAGGATAACCCCCCAATAAGTCCTTCCTTCTAATGGCCATGCTTTTGTGTAACTCTTTCCCTTTAGGTACAGGTGAGACCTGTGATTTGCTTCTAACTACCTAGAATATGTCAAAGAGAATGAGATGCCCTCCCACGGTTTTGTTACATGGTAGAAGACTCTGTCTTAGCAGGCTAGAGTTCAGACTCCCTTTGCTGGCTTAATGAAGTAAGAGGCCACATAAGAAAAGACCGCATGGCAAGGAACTGTGGGCAGCCTCTAGGAGCTTTAGGTGGCCTAAGACCTGAGGCTTGCCTTCATCTAATAGCCAGCAAAGGCCCTTCCATCAAATGACCATGAGGAAATGCAGCCCACCTGACATGCTGAGTATGGCTTTGTGTGGCCTGGGCCTCCCTCTGCAGGGGATCATGGGGTGATGGAACAGATAGTGCAGCAGAGAACCCAGATAGTGCATGCCCATACCCCTGATCCACAGAAACTATGACATAGTAAATGTTTGCTGTTTTAAGCCATTAAAATTATGGTAATTTATTACATAGGGATAGAAAACTAATGCACCCCAATACCGTTCACTTGGTGAATTATGAAGACCTCTAAGTGGTACCTCCTCTGTGAAGTCTACCCTGATGCTCCCATGCATAGTGGGCCTCTCCCTCCTGATACCCGCATTACACCACTGGCACAGTTCCATTACAGAACAGTCACATTGCATTGCTACTGTGTATTAAGCTCTGAGTCCTTAAGGAAAGGTGCTGCATTTTATTCATCTTTGGATATTCAATTTCTGAAATATGATGTCAGTTTTTTAGGAGAGAGGAAGAGAATGAAAAGTAAGAAAAACAAAAAGAAAAAAAGAGAGAGAGAATAGCAGGGCAACTAAGTGCTCCATAAATGTCTGTTGATAAGTGAATGAATAAACAGTATGTTGATTATTTTCTTGTCTGGTCTATTGAATTCTACAGAGATGCTTTCATTTCACTCTGATAGGCATCTCAGATATTGAGGCTATCATCATAATAGAAGATTGAATTATCACTAACTTTGACTGCAAGCAAAAAAATTAAAATAGCATTTGAGAAAAGGATGCTATACCAAAAAAAAATGGTTTTGTTTATCTTTATTATTAAAAGAAAACTCTGGCAGAAAAGGTTATTAGCTTACAAAGGGATGGGGTAATTTTTTCAGTTTGTCTAATACTGGAAATGTTCATTGAAATAGACCAATTCATAGGAAACATGCATAAAACTCAACCAACTTAGAAAAGATGTTATTTATATTTAGTCATCAGACATAAACTGGCTAACTCTCAATTTCTGAAACTTTTATGAATAAAGTTTTTAAGTATTTAATTTATTTGAACAAAAAGTAAAACAGTACTCTGGAAGGTGTGTTTCAGTAGTTAAAGTGTCAGCCCTTTCACCAAAGGGTTGTGAGTTTGATTCCCAGTCAAGGATGAGTTCTAGGCTTGCAGGTTCAGTCCCCAGACCTGGTCAGGGCACATGCAGGAGGCAACCAATTGATGTGTGTCTCTCTCTCTCTCATCGATGTTTCTCTCTCTCTCTCTCTCTCTCTCTCTCTCTCTCTCTCTCTCTCTCTCTCTCTCTCCCCCGCCCCCGTGTGTGTGTGTGTGTGTGTGTGTGTGTGTGTGTGTGTGTGTGTCCTCTGGTGAGGATTAACAAACAAAACAAAAAAGTAAAATAGTTAAATTACTACTTCTTCCTTTTGTAGGATCCTTGTCACTTGGGAGTACACAGCTTAGGTCATCAGAGAGCTCAAGTTGATTGTTTATCCTTATTGTACAAGCTCATTGTTATGTTGCATTTGAGAAGAAAGGAAAGCAAAAGAGGTCCTCTGTAAGTAAAAGGTACTTAACCTGGCCTAAACATCATTGAACCACAGGTAAAGTCTGAATATTTTTCTGGTGTCTGTTTTCTGAAAATCATGACCACTGAGGCAGGCAAATAAAGAACAATTCAGCTGCTGAGATGGAATGATGGATGGGTATATGGACCTACTGCTAATATCCCTGACAGCCTCTTCCCTATAGTGTTAGGTTAGTTACTGAGAGGAATCAGTTCAGTATTAACTTCAAACAATAAGGACAATTTCACATTGCATGTGTGCCCAGATACTTCTCAGTTAACCCTCTGTGCCACTTGGGGAGATATTGCAAATGTAAAACATGGAATACCCAGGGCCTGGCACATAGTAGGAATACATCAATATTAGTAGAAATAAATCTGAACTGCTGCTCTGTAATGATTTCCTGCCTTTGGAAACTGCATGCTTGCACTTAGAACTGGCATTACCTGTCCTCACACTTATTTGGATGGTATTTTGGCCTGGGTAGGCCAAATGTTGAAAGTTCAAGGATATGATCTGAGACCTGATAAGAAACTGTTTCTTTTGAACTTAGGTTGGCACAATGTCAATAAAGAAAAACACCAGATTTTATCATGTCTTTTGTATGTAAAAAAATAAAAGAAAAGCCAGTTTGTTGGGAGGAAAAGCAATTAACTCCATTGGTTTAATCAGAGCAGCCAGTGGATTGTGTGGTGAACTTTCTGTAGTCTGGGGTCCTCCCCTCTTAGGCTACCCAGAGTCTGCTACATATGGATAAGGATTGTATTAGTTTCCTATAGCTGCTGTAACGATTGCATAAAACTTAGTGACTTAAAACAAAACACATTTATTCTCATATAAGCCTGAAGGAATCTTCAGAACTTCAAAATCAGTCTCACTAAGCTAATGTCAAGGTGTCTACTGGGCTGGTTCTCTCTGGAAGCTCTAAGGAGAGAACTGGTTTCCTTGCCTTTTCCAACTTCTGATGGCCATGTGTATTCTTCAGCTTTTAACTCCCTTTTCCATCTTCAACATATATCACCAGACTCTACTGCCCTCATCACACTGCTCAGCTCTAATAAGGACCTTTGAGGTTACATCAGACCCTACCAGGTAATCCAGGATTGCCTCCCCAATCTCAAAATGCTTACCTGAATCACACTGCAAGGTCCCTTTTGTAAAGTAACATATCCCTAGGTTTGGGGAATTAGCACACGGACATTTGGGAGGACCCTTGTCCAACCTACCATAAAGATTTAGCCACAAATCTGATAGAACGTTCAAAGTTAAATAAAACAATACAAATTTAGCAGCAGAACCAGACCTTGGACTAACAAATGCCTTTTTAGGCATAAATAAAGCACGTTTCTTTGACTCCTTCAGCCAGTAGTTTTCCAACCTATTTTCCTTCCACAGGACAGGGTAGTATGCCCAAATGTCTCGTCAGTACAGATTGCTCACTCCTCATCTCCACGGTATTCTGTGCCTGTGAGAATCACTGCTTTTAGCCCTTTAGGGACCCATAGAATATGTTGGGGTTAGTAATTTCCTAACTTTTTCTGTAAGGATTCTCTCTGGTCCCCTCTGTGGTCCTTTGGTGACCTAAATATGTGAATTTATTTCTGATTGTGCTCAACAAACTCAGAGGGAATTTACACACCTGGATCAGTAGGAAAATGTCCTCACATCATGCTTTCCCCTGACTGGCTTCATTTTCTTTCTCAAGCTCAGCCAACAGAAAATAAAACCAGCTCCTGGGTTTTTACTTCCTGTGACTTGTGCTCATCAGGCTTTATTGTTGCCAGTGGGTGGGTGAAAATTGAGAGCTAGGGGATGCTAGGCTGGGCTGAGCATGATTCATTCCCCCTGATTTATTGGGCCCCTGATGTCATCAAAGATCAGTGTCCTATTCTATTTCCTATATTAAATAGGGGCAGAGGTGCCAGCTGGGAGCAACATATCCTCTGCCCCTGCGAGAAAGCCAAGTAAAGTGTGACTTGGCTATCTTGTGCTCCATCACAACACACATAGAGATTTTTTTCCCTACTTAAATAGAATCTGTCTTAGTGGGCTTGCCAGGTTCTGGTAACCCAAAGATACTCCTACACAGCAGTTTTTATCTCTCCCTCTTCTTTTAGTTTGGCACCACCTTGTCAACAGGTGTGATCAACAGTAAGGAAACATGCAGTGCCAGGGCTCCCATTCCCATCCACAGTGGGAACCCACTACTGAAAAGATGGCACTCACAGCATTAGGCAGGCTGCCATGAAATCATCCTTCCTTGGCACTGGTGCCCATGGTGAGCGTCTAGGCAACTTTTGATTGGGCACTGTGCCCTCCAAACAGATGGGCATGAATGTAGGCAGGCAAGAGACCATTTATTTATATCAACTGTATTTGCTGAGGGCAGAGTTCCCAGCTGGGAACATCAAAACAGCTCTTTGTCCTGGCCGTCTGTAGCTCTGATGGGTGACGCAGCTTTGCAAATTCAGCTGGATTAATTTTGAAAAATAAGAACAATGTTTCTATGGACACCAGGGGACATTTTTGGCTCCCTTCAATAGATCAGAGCACAGAGCAGGCGCAGCCCAAGTCATTTTAATAAAAATCTCCTGTCCTGTTTGGATTTAGTGGGAAAGAGCCCAAGAAAGCTTTCTAAATCAGGCCAAATTTAGGTGAACAGAGTTAGCCCCACATGGAGGCTGGCTTTGTGAGACCTTTTACACACAATGGTGGTGGCTTCCAAAGAAAATTAAGCTGAAGTCACCCAGACACAGGAGCTAGGAAAGGCATTCTGGTTGAGCTCATCACTGGACTGTTTTTCTAGGCATCCATTAACCTTCCTGTTGTCCCTCCTGTAACTGATGAATGGGATCAAGTATGGGCTGAAAGTGCAAGGACAGTCATGAGGCCTGACTTCCATGAGAGCTTCACTTGACCTTCTGGGTATATAGATACTTAAAAAAGAAGAAGAAGAAGAATTATTGGCTGGCCAGCATGACTCAGTGGTGAGTTTTGACCTATGAATCAGGAGGTCACATTTCGATTCCCGGTCAGTGCACATGCCCAGGTGTGGGCTCTATTCCCAGTGTGGGGTGTGCAGACTGCAGCCGATTTATGATTCTCTCTCATCATTGATGTTTCCGTCTCTCTTTCTCTCTCCATTCATCTCAAAATCAATAAAAATATATTTTTAAAGACAAAAATAAATAAAAAAGAATTATCATCTGCATTTAGACATCTGAGCAATTGTAGAGGTCTCTGAAGAGTACAACTTTATTATGAATATTAGTATTAACTTCCAAAATATATGGTTTGCTTACAATGCATCTGGCATTGGCTTAGACACTTTGCATGTACTTTTTAAATAAAATTTCACAACCACTCTATGGAGGTGGGTGCTATTGTTAGTATTATCACACAGATGAGCAAACTGGAGCTGAAAGAGACTTACCCAAAGTCACATAGGGGAACAAAGCCAGGACTGCCTGACAACAGAGCCCACAGTGTTGGAGGAGGTCACTGAGAGGAAGTGACTGCTGGTTGACCTGCAAGCTAGACTCAGGCAATTGGAGGTTCCTCACTTGCCTCCCCTATCCTTGGAATGTGAGCTCTGCCCATCATTCCCACAGTGGGAGCCTTTTCAAGGACATAGCCCTGAGAGAGTAAGGTATTACTAAGACCATCTGGACTGAATATGTGGCTGAACCCAGTTAAGGCCTCTGTATAAACTTTTAAGAATCTGGTGGGCAGGGGCAGAGATCTATCCATCTTGTGGACACCCAACACAATCCTGATATATAAGTTCCTTTGCTTATTAAACCTGACACCTACCAATCTGGAGTGATCTTCCCCTTTCTCCAGTCTCTCCTTGCCTCTACATATATGGGGTACCTGTTTGTGAACCAACATATGGCTATATCTGCTTTCGCTAGAAACACTGACAGCTATCAATCTGGCTTGCTAACTTGGGGATGTTTCTTATAATAGTGGTGTAGGCCAATGCTTCTCAAACTTTAATGTACGTACAAATCACCTGAGAGATTTTGCCAATGTGCAGAGTCTGATTCAGGATGTCTGGTTCAGTAGAATCTGCATGAATCTACCTGACTCAGGAGATTTCTGCATTTCCAACAAGGCCAGAGAGGCAGGCACTCAGCTACACTAAGAGTGGCAAGGTCCCAGGTTAGAGCACCAAGTCTCGATCTTGGCTGCACATCAAAATGACCTGGGGAACTTTAAAAAATACTTATGCCCACATCACACCCCCAGAGATTCTGGTTTAATTGCTTGACAACCATTGAGATAGCAATTCTCTTACTTACTAGCTCTTTGTCACTTGTTTGAGACAGGAACTCTAAAATTTAAAAGATAACCTTGGTCAATCTACAACCAAGAATACTCTACTCAGCAAAGCTATCATTTAAGATCAAAATACAGATAAAGAACTTCCCAGACCCCACCCTCTCCTCAAAAAAAAAACAACAAAAAAACAAACAAAAAAAACAAACAAAAAAAAACACTAAAGGAGTTCATCACCACCAAACCAGTATTATAAGAAATGTTAAAGGGAACTTTTAAGAAGTGAGGTGGGGGAGATCATATATATGAATGATACAATAGCAATAACTATATACCTGTCAATAATCACTCTAAATGGATTACCTCAAACATAACATTAATCCTGATCCTAAACCTAACACTATAACAAAACCTCCCCATAACCTTAACTGTAATTTTCACTATAACCTAACCTCAACCCTAAACCTAAAGTTAACCCTAAGCACAATGTATACCTAATCATAATCTAAGCCAAACACTATACTTAACCTCAAACCTAACCCTATCCCTAATTCTGACTTATACCTAACATCACCGTAACACTTATTCTAGTCATAGCCCAAACACTAAAAGACCTCTACCACTAACCTAACCCTAACCCTTTACCAAATAAAGAAAGGAAGGACGAAAGAAGGAAGAAAGAAAAAAGAAAGAAAGAAAGGAAGGAAGGAAGGAAGGAAGGAAGGAAGGGAGGGAGGGAGGGAGGGAGGGAGGGAGGGAGGAAAGAAGAGAAAAAAGAAAGAGAGAAAGAAAGAAAGAAAGAAAGAAAGAAAGAAAGAAAGAAAGAAAGAAAGAAAGAAAGAAAGAAAGACGAAAGAAAGAAAAGAAAGAAAGAAAGAAAGAAAGAAGAAAGGAAGGAAGGAAGGAAGGAAGGAAGGAAGGAAGGAAGGAAGGAAGGAAGGAAGGAAGAAAGAAAGAAAGAAAGAAAGAAAGAAAGAAAGAAAGAAAGAAAGGAAGAAAGAAAGAAAGAAAGAAAGAAAGAAAGGATAGTGTGTGTGTGGCGGGGGGGAAGCCCTCGGTTGCATTTTTTGCAAATGGTAAATAAGATGGTGGATGAAGATGTGCTGTTGGAGGACCCTCCCAGCTCCGTGTCAGTTCCTTTTCCTGATGCTGATTATTTATAACAATCCGGGAGGCAGGTGACGGGCTGGACCAGTTACCCCCACAGTGGTCTGTTATGTGAACAACTGGGAGCAAGAGCAGATCGAGTTCAGCAGCACCTCTGTGATCATTTAGAACGGAGAGTGACAAAATGTATATTGATGAGGGTGACAAGAAAATACTATCAGAAACATCCTCTTTCTATGACATAGGTTTTATTGTTTGTCATTTTTGTTGTTGTTGAAAGGATCTGAATAGGAAAACATGGGGCCAAACCTTTAATCAATTACACATAGCAAGCAATAGTATGGATCAGTGGTCCAATGACTGCATTTATTAGAGAGGACCAATTGATACATTTTTTGGTGGCTATGCAGCCATGGTTCTTTTTGGGGTTTTCCTGCTAAGTGTGATCAAATAAAAAGAACTGTAGATTATTAAATCCAAATTGATATTTTTGCTGGGGAAAGCAAAGCATTCAGTAAAGGGGGGAGGGGGAAAGAAGGTATCCTCTATTCAAAAGATCTCAGCAGCATGTATTATTAATGCAAAGATGATCGGGTAAAAACTGGAACTTGGCAAGCTGTCACATAAAAAATGCAGAGTGAATCAAAAATGTATAAACCAGTATTGAGTTATTACAATTCTATTAGACACCAGTAATCATTTTACGGAAACAAACCTCTTATATGACTGTACAGCTGGGATATTAGGGTACGAGGATTTAGGACTCAACGTCATTTGAAGGGGTAGAGGGGAGAATGCCACAAAATTAAAAATTAAGTGTGAAGAGTAAATTATTTAGTCACAGTTCCATAGCAGATTGAATAAAAACAATAGAGTTTTTAAAAAATAATGGCAGTATTTTCTTTCTTGGGCTACATTTTGCTGACTTCCTTAAAAAAATTACTGGCATTAGATTCAGAGCAAGATGAATTGCTTTACAGAATCTGCAAATGTTATTTGTGTATGTGCCAAACACATGCAAATGCAAGACATTGGGGAGGAATAATGACTTGGTGAGATATTTTGTCACTTATGGATTTTCTTTTCTAGAAAAAAATCCCAACTCTATAGTTTTATTAGCTATCTCACCTTGTGTAGGAGCCTTCTCCCTCCCTTACTGGGACTGAAGCTGACAAGGCCAGAAAAATATTCGGGAATGGAGAGATGGCTGTCACCATTCCTAAATATTTAGAAGATAATTGCCAACCAAAGCTAGAGCATCTTGACATAAAACAGCCCTTCAGCTCCCAAGCCAATTTGCCTGTGTGAGATCAAATAAATAGCTAGAATTATAAAATCACACATACTGATACGGAGTCAGCATTAGGAAATGACACTGAGAACATTGGACAGTTTGACCTGCATTCTGTCCTTGGCCTTTCCTCAGTGCCTGAGCAGAGAACAAAGAGTGACTCTTGGAACTGGAAATGACTCCAACTCAAGGTCAGTGCAGAGTTCAGCCACAAGCATCAGCCCTGGGCTTCCCTGCTTTAGGTCTGCATCTGAAACTTGACATTATTCTTGCGATTTGAACATGAAATAAGAAACAGAATTGAATCCATTTAAGTGGACTTTAATCAAAAGGCAGAGCCCTAGCTGGTTTGGTATATAGAGTGTCGACCTGCAGACTAAAGGGTCCCCAGGTTTGATTCTGGTCAAGGGCACATGCCCAGGTTGCTGGCTCGATCTCCAATGAGGGGCATGCAGGAGGCAGCCAATCAATGATTCTCTCTCATCATTGATGTTTCTATTTCTCTCTCCCTCTTCCTTCCTCTCTAAAATTAATAAAAAAATATATATTTTAAAAAATCAAAAGGCAGAAAGGGAGAAATGCTTTATAGCCAGACCCAGAGCCAAACTACCCTGTGCTGTGACCCATTTCAGTTCTACTGGGGATAGGAGAGCGTGGTCAACTTCAATTGGACTTTGATAGGAAAGCCTTTATGTGAATCACCTATTCGCCAATTAGTCTTAATATTACATTTCAAGTGCCAAAACAAACAAAACAAAACAAGAAACCTGTGGAATTCACCAATCCCTATATATCAGAGATCACACAAAAACTCAGATTCTCTGCCGTGACCTTTGATTATGTTGAGTCATTATTTTTTGACTTGATGATTCATTCATGTCCCTGTGGCTGTTTTTAAGAGAATAGGGGAAATGCAAATGCAAGGGAGATTTTCATTTCCCACCTAAAACCAGCTTTAAAAGGTTCCCATGACACTTGCATTTGTCTCAGGTAACTGGTTACATGCACTCTTGTGTTCATCTTCCCAATAGTAGGGTGAAATTCCACAGTGTTTGTCCTCCCAGAGACTAGGCTAGGGGACTCAGCACAAACCAGAGGAGGGCTGGAGAGCCAGTGAGCTGCAACATCTCCAGGGAAAACAAACTCATTGTTTGAAACAGGCCCGTTGTGCATTGTGTGCCCTGCCTCATCAGAGTCCAGTCAGGAAACAGAAACAACAGTAAGTATTTCATACAGAAGGGATTCAGTACACGAAGTTGGGTACATGGGTGAAAATGAGGGGCACAGGGTCTTTTGGACAAACTATAAGTACAAATCTCTCGGGTGAAATGCTTTCAAACTGCACACAGGAGTTTGGTCAGCTTAGCCAAACACCCTGGTTCAAAACTGCACTTCAGCCATTTGGATTGCCTGCCTTGTTTCTGCTGGGAAGTATAAAATCTCTCATTTCCTGTTGTCAGTTGCAGCATGGAGTGGCTGAAAGTTGTTCGAGCAATTACTGTGTTCCACCAACTGGGTGTCTTTGGCCACAAGGGGCCTTTTGGGTCTGCTGTCATTTCCCTTCCTTGGCTCATCCTGGTACAAATTGCTGATGGCTCCAAGAGTGTATCCTCTTGCTCACTGGCGGGCAAGTCAGGTTTCTGCAAAAATGCTGTTTGCTTTTAGACATGCGTCATGATGGGGCGAATAGAAGGGTGGTAGTTTCAGGAGAGGACAGGAACAGAGAAGATGTCTCACCCCCAATGCTAACCAAACCACCACTGATGAGTCCTGTTGACTCTGCCTCCTAATCATTCCTCAAATGCACCCCCTTCTGTATTCCCACCAATGTTCTCACTGTGTTCCTTTAGGCCATTCTATCTCTCAGCTTAAATGTCACAACTTCCTAACAGGTTCCTCTGCCTCTACCCAGCCTTCTTCCTACTTATAATTCTCCATAGCAGGGCTTCTCAACCAGGGGCGAATGGTTTCATATCCAAGCCTGCCCCCACCTCCAGCAGCAGCAAGCATTTGGAAATGTGTGAGAGTGTTTGGGGGTTGCCAGGATAACTAGGGAAGGAGGGAGCATGCTGACATTAAGGAGGCAAGACCAGGAACCTAGTGTATTTGTTTACTATTGCTGTGGTAACGAAGTGCTACCAATTCAGCAGCTTTAAACAACACCCATCCATTATCTCACAGTTCTGTGGGCCAGAAGTCTGACAGAGGTCAGAGTGGACTGAAATCAAGGTCTCAACAGCGCTGCAGTCCTTACTGGAGGCACACTTCTCTTCCAAGCTCAGTCAGGTTGCTGGTGTAATTCAGCTCCATGGGATTATAGGACTGAGGTTCGTTTCATTGCTGGCTATCAACAGGGGTCATTCTTAGCTTCTAGGGGTCACTCACGTTTCTTGGCTATGACTCCTTTAATCTTCAAAGCAAGTAATAGTGGATTGACTACTCCTCATGCCTCGTGTCACCTGCCTTTTCTCCTGGCACACCTTTCTCTGATTCTTCTGTCTTCCTCACCCACATTCAAGGGTCAATGTGATTAAACAGGGCCCACCCAATCTGGTTAATCTAGCCTCCCTATTTTAAGGTCCATAATCTTCATTTTGTCTGAAAAGTCCCTTTTGTCAAGTAATGTAACTTGTTTATAGGTTCCAGGAATTAACTCATGGACATCTTTGGGAGAGTCATTAATCTGTCAACCACACCAGCAATGAGTTCCACAATAGAGAATTACTCCGCCTAAAATACCAATAGCACAGCAGTATTGAGAAAACTGAAGTGGAGGATCTCTCTAAAATGCAAATCTGATTATGTCTCATTCTAGCTTTGGAATCCTTCATGGAACCCTTCATTGCTCTCAAGATAAAATCCAGGGCAAAGCTTTCATATGCTTAGGAGGAAGTTCTCTGTGATTGAGCATATCTTCCTATCACATATTACAGTTCTGCCTCTGCCTCTGTTCCAGCCACACTGAAGGACTTTCTGATCATCCCAGGGGTTCTCTTACCTCTCAATCTTTATAAAGGCTCTTTTCTCCAACTGGGGCACACTTCCCCTGAACTCTCACCCACCTCCCTTAACCTAACTCCAACTTAACTTTCAGATCCTACCTTAGATCATATTTCCTCATCAAAGCTTGCTGTGACCCAACAAGTCTTAAGTAGGCACCACTGCTATATGCTCCCATGGCATCCACATGCCCATCCATATCACTTATCACACTAGTTTGTAATTTCATACCCATCTGTCAGTTCCCCCAAAAGGTCTAAGCTCTAAAAGAGAGAGAGAGCATCCATCTCCTTTGCTGTTGTATTTACAGCACTCCGGTCACACTTGTCATCCACCTACCTTTAATAAATATGTATTCATTAAATAAATTACTTAGCTATGTTGCCTTTGATTTTTAAAAGTATAGCAAATTTGGTTCCAACCCTTCTACAATAGAGACATAATCATAGCAACTGTTATGTACCAAACATTGACAATCAGACAGCATTTTATCTAAACTCCATTTCTTCATGAAGTTAGAATTATTATTATTATTATTAAATCAGTATTACAGAGGAATAAATAACTATTCACAAACGCCTATGATATGTGGCAAAGCTAGGATGCAAGTCTAGTTTCTAGTTCCCAAGCCAATACCAGGTACCTTTCTGGACCAATAAGTAGTATCTTACAGTTTATAAAGCATTATGTCACAGATTCTGCACAATCATATTATAAAATAAAAATATTGATCTCTTTTTAAATATGCTGAAAAAGATTCACTGAGATGAAATGACTTGGGCAAGGCCACACAGTTGTAATGTGGTGAATTCAGAACTGGAAGCCAGATATTTTCATTCTACTCCTCTTATCCTACTTAGACTACCTATGAATTGGGAAGATGGCAAAACTTGGAGAGTAGAGAAGACTATCTCTATTCTCATTGTCTTTGTGACATCATCTCACGCCTCTCTGCTCACAAGTAATCAGCAAGGAACTTAAACCAATGAAAAATCTATTTAGACTAAAAGGAAACTCTTCTATTCATGAATAATTTATATATTATGTATGTGGTGAAAAAAAGAGAGAAGTATATTATGTGAATTTAGCCTCCCAAAAGATGAGCAGGTGATAAATAATGGCAGTAAGTATAAGTATGAATATTGATTATAATAGTATCAGAATACCTATGTGGTATAAAATCTAACCTTGAGGTAGAGACATCTGTCATATAGTGTACCAGACAGGACATTTAGGTCCATTGTAGCCAGCTTCTAAGATAGCTTCCAGCAGTCTTTACCTCTTGCTAATCACGTCCTTGTTTGATCCCCTCCCATGTTGAATCATAACTGACCAATATCAACAATAGAATGAAATAACAGTGTATGACTTTCAAGGATAGGTCATGACTGACATGTGCATCTTCCACCTTAGTCCCCTAAATTACTAGTTTTAGGGAAAGCTATCTGCCATGTTCTAAGAGTATAAGCAGCCCCTGTGAAAAGGACTGTGTGACAAGGAACTGAAACCTCCCAAAAAATAGCCAGGACCAATATTCTACCGTGTTACTGAGCCACCTTGGAAACAGATCCTCCAGCCTCTGTTGGAGGTGACTACAAGCCTTTAGGTGACTACAGCTCCAACCAGCTTATGAATGAACAAATCAATCCCAAGTCAACATCACCCAGCTAACCTGCACCTGAATTCCTAACCCACAGAAACTGAAAAATAATAATTGTGCATTGTTGTCTTCAGTCGCTAAATTTGATGGTAATTTATTATACAGCAATAGATAACAATATAGATTGTAAGCAACAGAACCCCAATTTCAACTAGCATTAAACAAGAGTGGGACCTTTTAACCTATGTAACTAAGGAAGGTCTGAGGGTACATGGCTTCAGGGACAATGGAACCAGGGCCCCAAGAGGTAGAAGCTAACACTGAAAGAACATCATTAGGAGTCAGATCACAGTATGGAATAAAGACTGGAGCCAGATGGCCTGGATCTATGGACCAGCTCAGCTCTGTATCTAGAGCAAGATACTTTACTTGTCTGCATCCCAGTGTCGTCTATAAAATGGAGAGGAAAATAAACCTGTCTTGTAGGGTAAGTGTAAAGATTCAAAGAGCAAATATGAGCTGTCCTCAGAATGATAGTTAATGCCATGTAAGTAGTGGCTCTCATTGTCAGGTACATGTCAACATTAAGGCAAGTTCACTCCATGTGCAGGCCAATATGAGAAAGCATAAACAATACAAGAACATAGAAATTTAGTCAATAGTGATGGAGAAGCTGTGAGTCTCATAGAGCCCTAGCCCATGAAAGAGATACACCTGCCTTCATGCTGATCCTGCTCCAATTTCCTTAACATTAATTCCCTGAAGGATGAATCAACCTTCTGGTTCCTGAGCTGGACAATGTGAAAAACCTAAACTTGGTACAAAAAGGACCCTGAATAAGCAGAAGCATTGTGTCTTTACTCCTAAGACAATCATGAAGGCTTAATGAAAATGAGGTATTCCAATTTTTTCAGTGAATAAAAAAAATGAAACTTTGAAAAAAAACAAAACCATCAGCATGCCCCTTACCTCGTCATGAATTTCTGGTAAAAGTCCAAGTGGACACATAGGAGCTTTCTACATCTAGCAAAGTGGTAACTCTTATCAAAGAGGCAAAGAACAGCCTTGTAACCCGATAAGCTCCAAAGCACTGGGCCAGGGTAATGGACCATAGGAGATCAAGTAGGGGTCTGTCCAGCTCAATAATACAGCATTGTTGCTGCACTGGAAAATATTTCAATTTATATTTTCAAGCACAAAATATTTTCCTCTCATGCTTTGGCTAAATTAGGTAACGTCTGTGAAGTGGCAGTAATTGGAAACAATGGATTTTATATTTGACCTTTATTATTTTAGTGTAATCTGTTTTATATTTACATCAAACATCCAAGGACCCCTGCAGAAGTTTCTTTTGCTATTGCATTACCATTTAGTTCTAATAATGCATTTCAAATCCACAATTCTTGATTATAATTATATCATTTCAGATGTAGTAAGAAACCAGGTAGATATAAACCTTCCATGGAAATTGTACCCCCGTGCTTGCCTTTCCTCTTTTTGAACTCTCCTAAACTGATAATTTGTTCAATATATTTTTACCCTAATTCTTTACAGTTTCATGTTGTTCTCTAGTTACTTTATATATTTTGGTGTTACATCACCAAAAGGCTAGTTATAGCAAAGATGATATGTTATATCCCCATAGTACTTGCTTTGAATCCAAGCACATAATAAGAATCAAGATGGAACTGGAGATCATTATGCTAAGTAAAATAAGCCAGTCAATGAAAGAAAAATACCACATGATCTCACTCATTTGTGGATAATAAAGACCATATAAACTGATGAACAAAAATAGATACAAGGGGAGGCCAGGGGATTGTCAAGGGCGGGGGGGGGAAAAAGGGACACATATGTAATACCCTTTGTAATACTGTAAGCAATAAAAAAATAAATAAATAAATAAAATAAAATAAAATAAATAAAAAATAGATATAGAGGCAGAGCAGCATCGAACAAACTGTCAAACTACAGTGGGAAGGCCGGGGAGCAGTGGTGGGGGAGGGGGCACAGGCAGGAAGAGATCAACCGAAGGACTTGTATGCATGCATATAAGCATAACTAATGGACACAAGACACTGGTGGGTAGAGGGAGCCGAGGGAAGGTCAAGGGGGGAAAAAAGGGAGACATATGTACTACTCTTTGTAATACTTTAAGCAATAAAACAAAATTTTTTAAAAAAAGAATCAAGAAATGTTTGGTTGACTATTCAGAACATATTAGTGTTTTAGGAAATGGGGAGCAGATGCCAGGGGAGGTGGTTGGAAGGACAAAATCCCTGTTTGATAGAAGGAAAGACCCTTCTTGAGAAAGACTTGATGAATTAGGCTGATTGAAAAAGTGGAGAATCCTTCCTAGTAGTGCTCAAATAGAAACTCAGTGAACCTGTGACAATGAGAAAACAAGCCAGGAATATAAAGGTTTTGGAGTCCAAATGAATTGGGTTTGACCTCTAGCTTCATGTCTTAAAACTGTGTGACCATAGGCAAGTGACAGATGCTCTAGGCCTCACTTTCCTCGTCTTACAATGAGATTAATAGTCTTCTTCCTATGAAAAATGAGGAGACATACCCCTGCAATGAAGGAGATTGCCTGAGGGGCCCCAAGTAGTGAGTGGTCCTTTATTTCATGCTGGGGAAAGGTCAAAATATACCATTTTGTTCTTGACTTTGATAATTAGAGAAATATAAACTAAGCAAAGTTTTAAAATAAAACTCAAAGATAGCCACTAGAAATAAAAAGAGAATATGTACCTTCCAAATTACAGGAGAAACTAAAAATGACAGAGGACAAAGGAAAAAGGAAGGAAATCTAAAATGACAGAAACTATGAAACAAAAAGGCATAATAAAAAAAAAACAACCTGTATTCATTAATACAAATTAAAGTAATAGTGCCAGAAGCCATAGTAAAACTTTACATACTTTATCTCCTTTAGTTCTTACAGTATCCTAGATGTTGGCATTATTATGATGATGCCCATTTTCCAGGTGAGAAAACTGTGGCTTATCAGAAGTAGAAAATTCCTAAATGTATCCAAGAGCTAGTAAATTTGAACCCAGGCAGTCTAACTGTGGAGTTCATACTCCAAAAATTATACCACCCTGCAAGAACAAAAGGAGAGTGCAAATATTCATTTGTCTACATATGCTCATATATTTATATTTTTATGATAGAATGGGTCATAAATAAATGAAAATGTTAAAGTATTTATCTCTAGGTATTGGGATTATGTGCGATCCTAATTTTCTTTTTTATGGTTTTCTATATTTTCCAATTAGCATATATTTTTATAGTCAGGGGAAAGGTTATAAAATTTATAATAGATTGTCTCTCTGCTTGTTATTCTAATAAGCCTTAAGTCTTGGTATAAAATTCTTGAGATGTTCATGGGATTTATGCTCCCTGAGGGAAAATGTTTCCAAAGTGTTATTTTTTCTTCCAGTGGAGCCAGAATTAAAACTACCAGTAGATGTAACTGTTTGTTTTGTTGTGTCTAGTATAGCCTATCTGGGGGAGAGAGAGAGAGAGAGAGAGAGAGAGAGAGAGAGAGAGAGAGAGAGAGATTTGAGTCAAAGGAAAATTTAAGTAATACCTCATCCAATTTTGTAATTGGATTCAAAGTAAAAATTTTAAAATACAGTTGCCAGAGGTTCTAGAAATAAGCTTGAAGCACTGTTGTGATGTATGTCTCATCTGCATAGTATCAAGTGAACCCCCAAATCCAGGGAAAGGCCCCACCCCAAAAGCAGCATGTGAGAGTGCATGTCTACACACCAACAAGGCCACACAGAAATATACCCTTCTCCAAAGCATTTCCATTCCATCGGACCATAGATATTATCAGAAAGGCTCCTACTCTTGAGTGCAGCCCTTCCTTTGCAGAAGAGGAAGCTGAGATCATGAAAGGCTATATCACTTCATTCTCAGTATTACTTCTTAGACCAAGCTATGTATGGTTACCACTAACCTGGATTCCTCCCAATTGATCTGACTGCACACAGAAGGCAGAAGTTGATCTGGAGCTTGAAGAGAGGGACGAACATTGTCCTACAGAGAAGAGAGAGTAAAAGCTATTAAAATCACCATATTCCAATCAGAGATAATGTCTCGGGAAGTAGCACCAATAAATTTTGTCAAATAAAGAACAGTGCCAAAAATGGGACAGTGAGAAAAATAAGAGCAGAAGGTCTTTTCCAATCCTATAGAGACTGCTGACAGGAAACTCAGGGACCCTTGAAGGACAATGTCCCTCTCAAACCTGATTATGGCCTCTCTACTGTCCAGATGTCAATATTAATAGTTAATAATAGAGTTAAGTCTTATTGACTAACTGTATATCATGCATTGTATTGACTGCTTTGAATATATTATATCATTTATTTGCACGTAATCCTCCCAAAATTCCTGAAAGTAGACATTATTAGCCTCATCTTACATCTGAAAAAACTGAGGCTTTGGCAGAGTAAATAACTTGCCAAACAAGATTACACAGCTGGATCACATACAGCTAGAGTTTCAACCCAAACTCACTAACTTCAGAGCCTGAGCAAAAATTAAAATGACTCGCAAGTTTCCAAAGCTGTTTTTAAAAACCTAAACAATAGCCCAGAGCCTGAACTCAGAAGACCATCCTCATGACCTATTATGGGTAAACTTAAATCATTTTATTGAGTTGTGCAGGAATAGAGAGATGCAAAGAGGTCGGTTTGTACAACTTTCTGCTATTAAATTTTCATTAGTTTAGAACCATTAAGTCATGACTGAGAGGTGAGAAAAACTACAGTGCATCTGAGTTGGTGACCCAGAAATGACATAAATTCCTTTCCATTCTTTCCCCACCATTGAGTCTTCCCTCCTAATGTTAATAACAGCATTTTAACACACCCATTATATGTAACATAAACACAGGATGCAAATTATAGCATTATTGGAAGTTGGAAAGGTGGGAGGGAGGAAGAGAGGGAAGGAAGGAGGAGAGATTCAGAAACAATGTCATCCGTTATTGTCAAATGATGCCAGCCACCGCCTCTTATCTTCCCTCCATCTTAGGTAATGTGTGTTGACAATAGTGACATCTCCCGGCAAAAACAAACTTGATCTCCTGCAGGATTTCATTTTGCTCACTCACTGCAAATGACTCTTGACTCTTCTTGTTGCCTCCAGATGTAATTTTATGTTCTTTATCTGGAAGATCACGTACTGACACGGCCCATCCTCAACCTTAGAAACTTAATAACCTAGTGCTGATCTGACTACAGAACTCTGCTATGCAAAGCCCCCGAGTTTCATCCTGAACACATCAGCATGAGTAGCCCAGAGACCCAATTCAGATTTCCTACTAACAGCTACATTAAATCTAAATAAAGCCAACTAAATACCAGCTACTGAAAAATAGTTCAATTAAATCCTACAATGAGAGGTCCTCTTGATTTTAACGTGTTTTATCCCCTGGGAAACATACTTATGCTCTTCTTTTCTTGTAGAATATTGGGTGGCGGGAGGGGGTGGTCATAAATCATACAGCCACCAAAGAGCCTAAAAGTTTTTGATATTATTGTTAACCAAAAGCAGTAAAATATTTGTTTAAAGAATGTGGAAGATTTGTTTCAACTCATGAGAAACATTCTAGGACACGGTTTTTATGCTTACTTGCCTTAATAATTTATTGGAAAATATAGTATGGTGTTTTGTCCCTTCTTTGAAAGCAGTCCAGAACTTTGTTAAATTAGAACCACTGAGTAAGCATAATTGTAGGACAGAGGAGTTGGCCAATCACAGTAGAGAGTGGAGAGCTCAGACCCTGCGGTATTCTTGAATTATATAAAATAGCTGTTGTTCTCTATAAAAGGAAGGTGTTCATTGGTTCAGAGCATGAAGAATTTACCTTGAAACTGGTTTATTTCTATTCCATTCACAGTCTGCACAGTGTGAATGTTGGCTATTAAGCCTTCTACATTCACAGGCTGGAAAATGTCTATAAACACTCCTTTACTTACATTTTTACTTTGAAAAGTTTTCTAAGATAGATCTGCACATTCATTCTCAGGTGAACTTGCATTCCAAGTTGTTAAAAAAAAAAAATCAAACACTTGCTCCTTTCCACATCTAGTGATTCTTTTGGCAAATAAACCTTGGAGATTAAACTATGTCTTTGCTATGCATGAAGAGAAACTTGTATTAGAGAGAACAAAAGCCCTTTAAACTGATAAAAAAGGAAAAGGCAGTTGAACTGTGGAAGCTAGAGTTGTGCTTTATCTTTTGTTTTTCAATGAAAATTGTGGTTGAAATTTCAACTTCATTCTGACATAGGGAAGATTGCAAACACAGGCATGTCAAAAAATTTATGCAAAAGCAAATTGTGGTGAGAGCAGTTTATTTCTAAATTCTCTGCTCGCTTCAAAGTACATTTAAATGATAGACAACAAAACTAGAAGAATGTGCATCATGATTAACACAGCACCAAATAGCAGTTTATTCATATAGTCAACAATGAATAAAATGTGTGTGGTTGGTTTAAGCCAATTGCCAGCTATTGGGAAACAATGCTGATCCCTGCCCTCAAGTGAGTGCAGTCTAGTAGGAGAAAGGGCTGCTTGGGACAAACTTATGCTAAAGAATTATTTGTTTATCTGAAATTTAAATTTAACAAGGCAGCCTATATTTTTATCTATTAAATCTGATAACTCTAGGAGATAGTAAATGGGCATTTCTAACAATGAGAAGTGATAACTGTGATCTGAATGCTGAAGAAGTGCTCAGGAGGTAGAAGTAACCCAGACTTGGGAACCAGGATCTGAAAGA
This sequence comes from Myotis nattereri, assembly GCF_964212035.1. NCBI lineage: Eukaryota > Metazoa > Chordata > Mammalia > Chiroptera > Vespertilionidae > Myotis > Myotis nattereri. The sequence goes on from NC_138076.1 coordinate 198,359,167, forward strand.
TGAATAGAACTTAACCAGGAAAAGAGAAAGAAGTAAGAGATTTCAAAAGGCAATACAAGTGTAAAGTTCACAAGAAGAGAAGTTTGTACAAAATGAGCCGGCATGGGGTGATAAGGCAGAAGAGATTAGCAGATGCCAGACCACAGGAACCCTACAAAGGCATTTGGACATCTTTAGGACAATGAAATAATGTAAAGGTTTCTAGGCAGAGGCATTATACAATCAGCTGTATGATTAACGAAGACTATTCTAGGTGAATGATGGAAAATGGATTGACAGCAAGTAAGATGGAAGCAAGGAAACCAGTGGAAATAATTTGCCTAAGGGATGCCAATGGCTTGAACTAGCAAGGTAGCGATGTAGGAAGTGGGTATATTAGAAAGATACTTGTAGTATAAATGGATTAGGAAATAGGCACAAGAAGATTTAATGATCAACTAGATAGGGTGTTGTTGGAAAGGAAGAAATTAAGTATAATATAAATAACATTAATTGGGGACTCACTATAGATTAGTCACTATGCTAACTGCTACATACATATGTATATAAACTTCTCACAAGTTTATGAAATAAACTATTATTCCAGTTTTATAAATGAGGGAAATGAGGTTTAGAGACAAATGTGTAATTTCACTCTAAAGCTGGTAAGTGTCATAGTAAGAATGATGTCCAGGTTTGGAGGCTGAGCTAAGGGTGCTATGACCAAGATTAGAAAAACAGGAGGGGTATAGGTTTGTGGAAAAGGTACTGAACTCATTTTCAGACTTAGTGAGTCTCACCTGTGATATGTCAGAAGGCACCTAGATAGATGGGTTTAGAGCTCAATAAAGGCACTGGACCACAGAGAGGGGTTTGGGAGTCATCAGCACAGTGATTAAAATTGAAACTATGAGAAAACAGATAAGATTGACTAGAGAAGGTATACAGAGTGAAACTAGGAAAAGACCCAAGGAAGAGGTCTGAGAAACACCAGCATTCAAGGGTTAGAAGTGACCAGAGCCATAGGAGAAAGCCCAGAAGAGCATGATATCAAATAAGACAAGAAAAGAGACCATTATAAGAAGTAGGAAGTGTCAGCATTATGATAGGAGATAGTAATGTAAGTTGAGCTAATGGGAGAGGAAATTCAGAGGGTCAATTTTTTATATATAGCAAAAGAGAAAAGTTTCAAAAGTAGCTAGTTGAAATAAACAGAGTTAAATTAGTAAATTCAGGGGTAAAGTATACTGGTGCACAAGGAGAAAGATAAAACAGGTGGAAGTGGATGGTGGAAATGTGAACTGCTGTGCAATCTTGCCATCCCAGCAATGAGCTGAATCAAGAACACAGTAGGAACATGACCAGGTGGGTTAAGGTTAATTTCAATAAAGACTAAATTGTAGGTTTTAATAAAGTTCAGTAAAGACCAAAGCCATTCCTGGTTGACCTAGTCATAAGGGGGCTGCATCCCATGCTGGGGTTATAATTATGAACAACAAACATAGAGTTGAAGCCATATCCAGCCACGCTTGTTCCACCTCGAGGGACAGTCTGGGGAGGTGCTAGAAGGAGGGAGGAGGGAGCTATGTTATTGACAAGAGGTGAAAGAAAGTAAGCTCACTATAAAGGAGGTAAATTGAGCCTACCTGCTGGCGAGTGTCTAGATACAGCACTAATCTTTTGTTCTCCTATTGTCTTTGCACATACACCATCATTTTATGCAGCATGAAGAGAGAAAAAAAACCCTGCATGAAGCTGGAAGACAAAAGGGCTACATTCCCTGCGTAAGAGTAAATGAGAAATAACCCCATGACACAGAAAGGGACAGTGAAGAATTGGCACTAGGTGAGAAGGAGATTAAAACTCTCCCCTGAGAATATGAACCAGAGCCCAGCTTTTGATCTAAATTCAAACCATCAGTGTGGCCAAGAAAAACCTGAAGTTGAGAATTTATTGTAAAGTGGTTTCAGGTTGACAGTGGACCTAAGTGACTAGCAAAAGGAAACTCAAATCTTTCAGAAAAGAATTCAATGTCAATCCAGGTTAACAGTGCTTTGAAATGCCAAGGACTTTAAAAGATGCTAAAATGTGAAGGAAAAAATGTGCTCTGGACTCTATGGAATAATATAGTTATTTCATGCTTCTAGCAGTTGGCCTGGAAGGAACCATGGACTTCTCCTGGTAACCCATGAGGTTGACGTGGATCAGAACTTAGATTTCTCCTACTGTCTTACTGTCATTCAACAGCACTGGGCCTGCCTAGAAGAGGTCCTGAGGGAGAATAGGGACTTGATGGCTTGGATCAATGATCATTCTCAGGGCAGATGGCAAGCCCTGTTACCAGGCTCACCCAGATCACACGCTTCTTCCTAGAAGTCAATTAACTAGGACTGAAAGAGTCCAATGGGTTAGAAACTACATCACTACTCCTCTTTCCAAGAACAATTTTGATGGAGTTGAGAAGAGAGAAAAAGAAATGTATTAGGTTGAAGTTGGAAAAGGAGGTGAATAAACAGGCAGCATTGGAAACAATGCTTCCAATAAGCGTGGTTCTAAATAGGATAGAGAATTTAATTCTCAAAAATGGTGTCTGTTCATTTTATCTATTCCTTAAGACCCAAATAATGCATTCCTAGAAGCTCTTTTGGGTGTTATAGTATAAAATCATAACTATACCCATCTGAAAGCTCTCAAAATGAAGGATTTCTTCATGAATGTGCCTTCAGATTTGTTAAATTAGACAACTGAAGAGGCATAATAAATTCAAGCATACTAAATGACTTTTATCTTTTTGGTCCAGTGTGAAAGGATACTTAAATTAATTTAACTTGTTTTATTCCACTAACACACATTTATATCTTTCTGTCTGATATGTATTCTATTGACACCAAAGTGTTCTTCTTTGAAAATTTCCCACAACCAGATTCTCAACTGTTACTGTCACCTTCCACCCTAATATCATGATTCTAAACAAGTGAATTCTTGCTGCCTATGTAATAATTGTGTTTAGAGATATGTGGAATAGTTCTCGAAGTTCCGTTTGTTATTTCTAAACTTAAAGAAAAATAACATGTAAAATAGACATTGTGCCTGCTACAGGGGCTGTCCAGCAAAAAATCCTACTTCCTCCCTCTCCACAGAGAAGTAAAAGTCAAACAGATATGTTTAGAGTCTGATGGTTCCAATGTTATTGTTTAGAAGATACATACTGTTCTGTTTTTACCAATCTAGCAAAAAATAGATCTTTGGGTAGTCTCTTTATAAACTTGTCTCCCTTAGTGAAATAGAACTGGTAGATCCAAAATTAAAATGTCTTAGGAGGAAATTGGCCAACAGGAAGGCTTGTCTCCTCATTTATTACTTTTTTTTCAATTACAGTTTATATTTAACTAGAGGTCCAGTGCACAAAACTCATGCATGGGGGGGGGTGCCTCAGCCCAGCCTGCACCCTCTCCAATCTGGAACCCCTTGGCAGATGTCTGACTGCTGGTTTAGGCCCCTGTGGGATCAGGCCTAAACCGGCAGTCAGACATCCCTCTCACAATCCGGGACTGCTGGCTCCTAACCACTCACCTGCCTGCCTGCCTCATTGCCCATAACCACTTCTGCCTGCCAGCCTGATTGCACTAACTGCTCCCCTGCCATCATGATAGCCCCCAACTTCCCTCCCCTGCTGGCCTGATCTCACCCCCAACTGCCCTCCCCTGCTGACCTGGTCATACCCAACTGCTCTCCCCCGCATGCCTGGTTGTACCCGACTGTCCTCCCCTGCCAGCCTCATTGCCCCCAATTGCCCTCCCCTTCTGATCTGGTTGCACCCAACTGCCCTCCCCTGAAGGCCCAATTGCCCCCAACTGCCCTACCCTGCCAGCCTGGTCACCTACACTGCCCCCTCTGCTGGCCTGGTTGCCCCCAACTGCCCTCCCCTGCTGTCCAAATTGCCCGCAACTGCCCTCCCCTGCTGGCCCTATCACCCACAACTGCCCTCCCCTGCCAGCCTGGTTGCCTCCAACTGCCCTCCCCTGTTGGCCATCTTGTGGTGACCATCTTATGGTGGCCATCTTGTGGTGACCATCTTGTGGCAGCCCTCTGGCCATCTGGTGGCAGCCATCTGGTGGTGGCCATTTTGTGATGATGTCACACAACACCACCTAGGCTTTTACTATATAGGATAATATAAACTCTGTCAGGTGAATAGCATAGTAGTTAGATAATCATACACTTACAAAGTGTTCCCCTCTGGTATTTCCAGTACCCACCTGGCACCATACTTAGTTCTTAAATATTATTGACTATATTTCCTATGCTGTACTTTACATCCCCGTGACTATTTTGTAACTACCAATCTGTACTTTTCAATCCCTTCACCTTTTTCACCCAGTCTCCCAATCTCCCCTCCCTTTGTCAACCATAAGTCTGCTCTCTGTATCTAAGTCTGTTTCAATTTTGTTTGTGTACATTGTTATTTAGATTCCACATGTAATTGAAATCATAAGGTATTTGTCTTTCTCTGACTGACTTATTTCACTTAACATAGTACCCTCTAGGTCCATTCATGCTTTTGCAAATGGTAATATTTCATTCTTTTTTATGGCTGAGAAATAGTCCATTGTATATTTGTACCACAGCTTTTCTAACCACACATCTATTGATAGGCAATTAAGTTGCTTCCATACCTTGGCTACTGTAAATAATACTGCAATGAACATAGGAGTGCATATATTCTTTCAAATTAGTGTTCCTCACTTCTGATTTAATAGCCTTGATGGGGAGTACCTTTAAAAATCAGGGCTGTTTTTATTCTCTGAAAACCAAAGGTGAGAGGTTAGAGCCTCATCAGGAGCAGGAAAGCTGTGGTGTGCATCTTGTTGGACCACCCAATACTCAGAGATCTGAGGTGATAATTCATGACTTCCTCTAGAAGAACGTAGCAAGCAATTGAAAATGGGGACAAAGCAGCCGCCAGATTCCCATCCAAGAAAATCTATTTGTATTATATCCAATGTCATGTACTTCCTTCCTAAGAAAAATAGCCAGGCTGTAAGAACTGATTATTTTAGGCCAAAAATAAGAGGGAGGGATGAGTTAATAGATACCAAGCCTGTATTTTCCTTTTGGTCTATAGCCCTTGAAATAATAGGCCTCTTTTCATTTTGCAAAATATTTCATGCTTATGAATGCTGAGTTTGAAACAGACAGCTGGACTATTCCAAATAGCCTAGAATATTCTTTGCAAAAAAAAAATGGAACATGAGGCAAGTTCATTTGCCTGGTTGGTGGGCCCAAATGTATGCATATTAAGAAAGTGCCTTGCTCTAATAGTTTCTTATTACCACATTCTCGGTGGCTTAAAACAACAGAAATTATTACCTCACAGTTCAGGAGGCCAGACGTCTAAAATCAATGTCACTGGGTCAAAATCAAGGTGTTCTTAGGACTACACTCCTTTCAGAGACTCTAGGGGAAAATGCATTCCTTTCCTCTTCCAGCTTCTGGTGGCTGCTGGCATGCTTTGTGGCCACATCACTCTAATATTCAAGGCCAGTATCTTGAAATCTCTCTCTGTTCCCTCTTCATATCCCTTCCTCCTCTGTGTATGTCAACTCTTCCACTACCTTCCTCATAGAAGGATACACGTGTTTGTATTTAGGACCCAACCAATCAATCCAGGAAAATATCTCCACCTCAATATCTGTAACTTGACCACACCCACAACAATCTCCTTTTTGCAATTTTGGGTAACATTCACAGGTTTTAGGGATGTGGACATCTTTGGAGGGCCATTTATCAGTCTACCACACTTCATATCTATCACTTAACACATAGAAAAGCCACATAGATAGAGGCAGAGATCAAATACAAATCCAATTGACAAATTACCAGCTGACTCTTCTTCAAATGTTGCTATATTCAGTTATCTGGAAGTCATCTGAGAAGAAAACTTTTTCATTCTTACAATTCTGGATAAAATAAGATGCCTTAAAAAGAAAAACTCTTCAGTAGCTTCATTTCAAAGTGTTCTTACTTTCAGTCACCATTTTACATCATGCCTTAGGAAGATTTTAATATGAAAATATTGCAGAATGAAAACAGAGAACTGGAATCTCCCTACAACTTCTAATTGTGTTGCACCTTCCTTACTTTCTGTCCATTTAGACAGGTGTATGAGGAGAGAAGCAGGATGGAGTTGTCCACCCTTGGACTTCAATAAATTCTTAAAAATCCATACAGAAACTATGACAAAGTGAAAGCCATTTGCTTCCATATTGGAAGAGAACATGAGTCCCTGGGGTAATAAAACTCAACTCAATTCAATCCATAGCCCAAGGGAGGACATAGAATTGAATTCAGAGTTAAACCATTCTGAATTTAAATACATCAAATTCCTAATATCTTAAAATGTCATGGTGAGTCACCCAGGCAAGATGGTGTGGTAGATGAGATTAAGGATGGGGACAGATTGAGAGCAAAAACATGACCTTAGATGCTGCAATTCCAAAAGAGCCCAGAGTGACCCTGAATCTCAAAGACAGAGAAGTGCTGCCAGTGAGGTCTTCAAGAGGAAACCTTTACTTTCTGTTTCCACCTTTAATTTCTACTCTTTTCTCTCTTCCATTAAATATTTTCTAGTTCTATAATAAATGCGATGCTCTGATTGGGTATAAGTAAGATGCATTCTGGGATTTAGACCAGAAATTGCCCAACAGAGCAAACACACACACACACACACACACACACACACACACACACACACACCCCTAGCTGCCTCACTGGGTGAGGATACCCATGTACTCTACCAAAGGTAAAGTGACTCATGAAGCTAAACAATGCCGAAGGTTTCTAATCCCAGCTCACCAGGGGTTTAAATTGTACAATGAGGAACTGACTTCTTGGATAACTTCCAGAATTTGTCTTAAAAATTTTAATTGCAGCATACCTAACAGTTGTATAAAACATACACATTCGACTTATGTTTCTTAGTCAAAATATTCCTCTCAACTTTTTTTTTCTTAGTAAGTGACAAAAGTGTTCTTATTGTAATTAATGGAGTACAAAAATATTGGGGAAACATGCCTGAAGGCGGAAACTATAATTCTATTACTAATATATTCCCTTGGCTTGCCTTTTGAACTCTGCTGCCTCTTGCCTTGCAGCTGTGTTTAATGAGTGGAGAGATTATTCAAATGAGCCCACAGCACAGCGTTATTTCTGAGGCTCTCGCCATCTTGAGCAGGCATCTTCTCTCCCAATCAGGCAGTTGAGCAGACCATCCCTCTTTAGTTACCTGCCCGTGTGTGTGGTAATATAATTCCAAAGACACCAAGTCACATCCCTTGATTGGGAGAGAAGCTGCTAATGATTCTGTGACCAAACAAAAGGACAGAAGAAACAGCCTTCAAGGTGAAAAATGAGAAAGCACCTACACTAGCCTCTACCGAGTTTCAGCTTTCAATTTGTCACTACCTGTCAGTGATGGAGACTGTTAGTGTCTAATAATGAAAACATGCAGCAGTACAAAATAGTCTTTTGAAAAAGCACTGTTTGTGGACGGATGGCCTTTGCCCCACTCATATTGAAATGGAACCCGCTGCAATCGGGCAGGCCAATGTTTAATGAATTTTAGGATGTTAAAATGAGTTTCTGCTCATGTAAGATTTAAAAGTAAGAATAACTCTCTAGGGGAGAAATTCCTGAGATGATTACAAAGTTGCCAAGAAAATTTAATAAGAACTAATTTTGAACTGATAAGCATTCAATCCAATATAGTGGGATTAAGCAATAAGAATTCTTCCTGGGAGTTTACAGGAGATAAGCATCTCATGAATAAGTAAATTCTGAAACAGGGGGCTACAGGGTGCTTACTGATTTTGAAACCATTTGTTTGAGACGTTGCCCTTGAGGAAAAGACTATTATGGCTGATAATATAATAGTTATATTCAGAGACAACCCACTTCTTTGGCTGATGGCAGAATATAAAGATTATTCAGCCAATACAAAATGTATAAGCCAAAGTTTGATCTGCAAAACCCATTCATTATTATAATTTTCCATTTCTTAATTCCTAGAAGATAATTTTTAGGTAGTACCAAAGTCAAAAATAAGTAAAAGCTAAATAATCAGGGTCCTCAACTCTCTAAATACTTTGGTACAACTGGAATGGAGAAATATTTTTTAAAAGGCTGCCTCTTGGGACATGGTGATTTCCAGACCCATTAACATCAATTCCTTATACCTTATGCATCTACCTCTGCAACTTGAAGTAATTAAAATTAAAATATGCAAGAAACTTCAGAGGCTTTTAAAAACAAAATGTTGTTTAGAACTAGTAGATAGGAAAAATATTAATGTAGAGTTCTAAGGTGACCAACCATCCCAGTTTTCTTAACACTATTCTGGTTTTAGCACTTGAAGTCCCACATCCCAATAAACTCCTCAGTCTTAGGCAAATTGGAAAAGTTGGCCAATCTAAATATCTTGTCAAAATTCACTTTCTCAATTAGACTTACTCTGACTTTCTAATTTAAATGTAACTGCCCTCCCATGCCACTCCCAATCTTCCATATCCTGGACTGCCTTTTCTTATCATACTTACCATCTTATAACAAATTATATAATTTACTTATTCGTTGTATTCAGTGTTTATTGCCCATCTATCAGAGTATAATGCAAGCACCCAGAATAGTACCGGGCACTTAAGAATGAGTAACCCAGCATGCTAATTGACCTTAAAGAAATATGCCTCTCTCCCCGTTAGAATCATGAGCTTTTAGAAATGTCAGTGCCCTAGTAAACACCCTCCACAATCCTTATTTAATTGGCCTTGGAAGGAACTTGGGCACCAGCTCTTTTAGAGCTCCTCAGATGCTAATGTACAGCCAAGGTTGCTCTAAACCTTACATAAGAATGCCAAGTCCAAATAAAATGTTGAATTCCAAACAAGCTTTAGGACATGGCCATTGATTTCATTCTTGAATCACTCTTCATGAAGAATTGTGAGCAGTGCCTTCTTTTGCAAAGGCTGCTGAAAGAGAACACTTAAAAAGAAAAAACTACTTTGGTGCCATACACTGAAGGACATGGCCTTTCAAAGCAAACACCACTTAGACCCATCTCCTGTTCACAATATCTTTGGGAAAAGCATTGGCTATAGCACCTGTAGGCCCCAACAGGTCACAGCAGGAAAATGCTACTGCACCATAAAGGCATTTAGAATCACTCTTAAAACAATTTGGGGCCTATATGCAACAGAGTGAATTACACCTCCCTATCATGGTATTACTATGAATGCGTAAGCGTATTGTGTTCAGGATTCAATAGACCTGCAATGATTTAGCTAGAGAAGGTGTTTGTAAAGCAGAAGAAAGCCTGCCTAATTAGAAAACAAGGAACAGGAAAATAAATAAAGGGGTTGAACAAAGTCAGCTCTGGCTCTAATTTGCCTGGAGACATCCTAGCACTTGCTGCACAATAAATCGAATTTTTGCTGTATACATTCAATATTTGTTAATAAGCTGCCAGCTAGCTGCTTTTACCCCCTGTATTTTCTGCACAAGCAGGGACCAGTGTCCTTATCGTCCAGCTGGCACATGAAATGAGCAGCCACCAGTCTGCACATGGACAGCTGGCCCAAGAGAAGCCTGTCCCCAACTTGCAAACAAGGCGGGGAGGGAAGAGACAGAGAGCACAGGTGAGATCCATGGGCTTCACATATTATCTCAGAGAGGAAAATAATGATTTCTAGAGGCAATCTGACAAGGAATTTCTAGCCTGCTAGTCTGGGTTAGAGTTTCTGAATGTGATAAATAACAGGACTCTTGGACAGACCTTTTTTTTCCTTTATTTTGATACCCTTACAGCAGTAATCATACCTCTTGTCAAGTGTTATAAAGACAAATGTTTCTTATTGCTATTTTGTCAATGAAAGGCACCCCGGCCGGATGTGTGGAATGTACCATTTGTTTTATATCCATCACATATTGAGGCACATCCTATCCCAGTGATGGCGAACCTTTTGAGTTCGGCATGTCAGCATTTTGAAAAACCCTAACTTAACTCTGGTGCCGTGTCACATAAAGAAATTTTTTGATATCTGCAACCATAGTAAAACAAAGACTTATATTTTGATATTTATTTTATATATTTAAATACTATTTAACAAGGAAAAATCAACCAAAAATATGAGTTCGCGTGTCATAGGTTCACCATCACTGTCCTATCCACATAGGATCCTCAGGTCACAAAAACAGAAATCTGCTGCTGTCAGTGTTGCGATTTGCTTTGCCTGCTCTGGAAACCAGTGACTCATGCGTGTTCCCTTCACACTGACTCTGAGCTTTACCTTCCTTTTCTGGGACTCTCAATTAGACCGGGGTAACATTATCTGTAAGGTCAAATAGCAAAACAATCTTTGTCAAATAATATGGGCTTTGGCATCAGTGGATTTTTTTTTCTTAAATCAGAAAGATTTGTCATTTATGGAGAATAGCAATATTTGAAAAACATAAAATGATTTCCAAAGATGCGGTTCAGGAACCCATCTGAAAAGACTTGTTTATGCCAAAACAGATGGAGTTTGGCTTAATTGTTGAACTAAATTGCCATATGGAACAAAACACAGCTGATTATTGCATTAACATTAATGTTAATATGCTTCATCATTCTGTTGTCATTGTAGCTACAGTTGTCACCAGACTTTAATCAATATGTTTATAAGGAAATTCAAATTTTGGAACTTCAGACCCAAAGAGATGTCAGGGATTATCTAGTCATTTTATAAATGAGGAAACTGAGGCCTATGAAGGATGAATAATCTGTAAAAAGACATCTACCCTACAACCTGAAAATGAAATGCCGTATTTTTCCGTGTATAAGATGCCCCCATGTATAAGACGCCCCTTACTTTTCCAACCCAAAATTAAGAAGTCAATATTTTACACATAAAACAGAACACAGTTTTATTTAGTAATTACCACAGGTAATGTTTACATACCAGTACTATGATATTATGCAGCATATCACTTTATTCAGCCTCTGTTGCATCACTGCTCTCTTCTTCATCAGTATTAGTTCCAGACATATCAATTTCTTCAACTCCTATTGTATCACTGCTGTCTTCTGAGACACTATATATGTGAGGTCATCCTCATAAACTGGTGGCATTTTCTGACCTAACTTTGTTCGTGTTCTTGTGACCAACCCTTCTCTCCTCATGAAATTGAAGCATCATTTTGCCTTTCCTATAAAATCAACAATGTTCATTTTGCTTGCAAACATTCTTGCCTGGCATTGAATAAGCTTGATTGACACTCATAAGCCACTCTGGTACTGCTCCATAATCCAAGTCTTAAGCATCTGCCCCAAATTTGCCCATTTTGCTGGTTTTCCACTTAAGGCCTTCTTCTTTTTTGGCATCTTAAGGAGTTGTTCTTCCTGTTTTCTCCACTGTCTGATCATCCACTCAGTGGGAGGAGGTCCAAATTGTCTCTCTGCAGCTCTCTTTCCATGCTCTTTTGCATAGCTGATTGAATTCAGTTTGAATTTTGCAGAGTAAGACAATTGCTTACTGGTATTTATCTTTTTATTTATTTATTTATTTATTTATTTATTTATTTATTTATTTATTTTGACATCTTTATGAGCTCAGAACGCTCTGGTCCTGTTGAATCTGCGCACTCTCCACCTCCACCTCAGTTGACATCAGTAACAATGAAGCTCATGATTGGAGGAAGCCTGTTTGACAAGGTATGGGTAGCTTCGCACCCACAAGGCTCCCGCCACGGCTGACTTCAGTGTATAAGACACCTCTCAATTTTTTATACACACAAATATATGGTATATTCTGAAAACATAGGGCACATATAGGCAAGACATTCAGAAGAGAAAGGTCATTCTAACAGCAGATAAAAAAAATAGTATGGCAGGAGGATTGGTGCAATTAGATGAAATAAATAGGACTACCTATTTCAATAGATTCTTTTTCATGCTTAGCATCTCTTAACTAACACCCAGGATATTATGTATGGTCTTTCCTTGAATTTTTGCAATGAGATCTTACTTAGTATTCTATTCCCATGATATTTTCAATAAAAGAATAACTAATACTGTGAATAATAGAAGGAAAACACAAATAAGTCATTGATGGTGGGGAAAGAAAGTGGGACACAAAACAAAGAGACATCATCCATTTCCAGGTGTAGTGAGTAGAGATTTTCTCTCTTAGTTTTTCTCATAACTGTTGATCCTTCCCTGGTCCTCTTTTCTCTGTAAAGTGGGAAATGAATGGGAATTGATTGAAAAGCTATTTCAAAAGTTATTACAGGATTGTCAGTAATCCTCTAAACCTAACCTCCATTCCCACTGCCACCCTTATGCCCAACATACAAAACCCTTTGAAAAGCTAGTGTTGGAAGTCTGAAGTGAGAAAACAGAAAACCAGTGGCCATCCCCTGCCCCCACCCCAGCTCAAGGTCAGTGACCCAGAAACAAGTGAGGGAAGGCCTCTGAATTCCGGGAAAGTAATTGCACAGGTGCATTGAATGGATGCTTCATTTCATGATTTGTGTTTCATCCCACTGCAGCAAACTTTAAAGAGGCCCAAATCCTTTTGTTTTCTTAGATACTACCCCTGTTACAGTACTCTTCACCTTTAATCTCCTCTTTTGCTATTTTTTTCTTATTTTTCCCTGCTCATTTGATAGTTCCTGCTTCCCTCCAAAATGTAATTATCTATGCAATCTGTGTCTAACACACAATTGGAGCTCAGTGACTGTTATTGAATATGAGCTCCTAAGTTTGAAGTACTCTGTTAGCCAGTGTGTGTGTTATATATTTGTGCCTGCTGAGTACTTGTTAAGTATGAGTTGGGGTAAAAATCAAGCTAGTATAACAAAGGTACATGAAAATATTGTAGCATATTAAAGATAGGAGTTTCTTTTTCTTTCACATAACAGACCAGTGATAGGTGAGTGGAATAGGGTAGGTAAGTAGGTCTGGTCTGCAAAGTCATCCTAGGACCCAAGCTGTTGGGTTAGCTCAGCCATCCACATACATACAGCTTCCTTCTCTGGATCTAAGCTCACTCCATTTCCCAACCTAAAGAAATGGGGAGTGGAGAATGAGAGGAGGAAAGAGAGAGTAGAGTGCAAGCACCTTTCTTAGCACATATTTTTTTCTATTCACATCCCATTGGCCACAACTTTGTCACATGACCAAACTTTAGATGCAAGAGTTAAAATATTTATTTGCTCATAATTCTGTGAATTAGCAATTTGGCTTAGGCTCGGCTGGGATGGTTCATCTCTGGTCCACATGCCAGGAAAACCTGAGCTTGTTCACAAAGTAGTGGTCAAAGGGTTATGAAGATAAGAAAGAGAAGATCTTGTGTATAGTACTTTTCAAGGCTCCACTTGCATCACATGTGCTAATGTTCCATTGGCCAACGCAACTCACATGGTCAAGTCCAGACTCAATGAATAGAGAAACAGAAACCACCTCTTGATGGGAGTTGCTACAAAGTCACATCACAAAGGGACATGCAAAAAGGAAGAGGAAGAACTTCTGACCATTTTTGCAAAAACTCTACCACCAAAACTAGACTAGAAGTATCACAGAACATTCTGAAAAACTTTATGAGAAGACATGTTCTAAAATTGTTGGCAAAATTTTGTGAAATGAATAATAAATATATATTATATATAACATCATCAAAAGTATAAATCTAAGCAGAATTAACCATTTTACTCTCTAATTTAAGATATAAAATAAACTCTTAAAAAAGAGTATCACAGAAGCATTATGAAAACCAAAGTAAATGACTCTCTGGGTAGCAAGAGTGATGTTCCCAGAAAAAAAAATATATCTTTTGAGCTGAGCAAATAAAATTATATTACGCCTAAAAGATCTCAGAGAACATTTCACACCCCCCCCATTTTACCTTAGTATTTCAATTCTATAGCCTTTATTGTGTACCTACTACATGCTAAGCCCTGTGACAATTGTGTAAATATAAGGAATATTATAATATCACTAGAGGCCCGATGCACGAAATTCATGCATGGGGGGCGGGGAGAGGGGCTTCTTCAGCCCACTCAGCCTCTGGCCCAAGGCCCCTCCCCTCCCTCCACGTGGCGGGGGCACGGACGTTGGGCTCGCATTGCCAGGGTGACGCCGCCAGTATCCCACCCCAGCCACTATGGGCACCACCATCTTTGTCTTGGAGTGATGGTTAATTTACATATTACTCTTTTATTAGATAGGATGAGTTTGAACATTTTTAATTTCCTTTTTCCTTATTAAATTATTCATAGAGTGAATTTGGTGAGATTATTATCATTGTTTTTTGTTATTGTTTTTGTTGGTTGTGTTCTTTTTTGGTTGTTTTTTTGGTAGTGAAAATGAGTAAAAGAAGTGCTTTAATAAAACTATCTAAGGCTACAGTGGCAGGACCTAGGACAGAATCCAGAGCTGCCTTTGCAGTGGGTTGGGGCACATTGGTGAGAAGCAAGCAATCAAAACAAAAGAGGGCTAGATGGGAACATCTCTTACTTTAGGGGTTTAAAGGTGGAAAATAGGATCATAAAGAACTAGATGCAAGTTATAAAATTAACTCTATGTGGTTAATGTAACATATTAATAATATGGCTCTAGAAGCTTCCCAAGTCCTTACTGTGCCCAACTATTCCTCTAACCCCATCTCCTACTATCTCCTTCCTTTCTCTGTTACCATCACCCTGTGATTGCTGTTCCTATGAAAACCAATACATCTCATTTCAGGTCTTTGTACTTCCTGTCCCCTCTGACTGGACCACTTTTCCTTCCCAGATATTTACATGCCTACCCTCAGGTCTCAGCTCAAGCATGACCTTCCTAAGGAGGCCCTTATGAAACATACCAAATGAAACACAACCTTCTCTCCACCTTTCATTCTCTGTCCCCTTAGCATGTTTTGTATTTTTAAATATATATATTTTCATTGAACTTTAGAGAGGGGAAAGGAGAGAAAGAGAGAGAGACAGAGACAGAGAGAGAGAGAGAGAGAGAGAGAGAGAGAGAGAGAGAGAGAAACATTCTGAGAGCAGAACATCAATTAGCTGCCTCCTGCACACCCTCCAATGGGGCTTGAGCCTGCAACCCAGGCATGTGACCTGACCAGGAATTGAGCCTGAAATCTTTCAATGCATAGGATGACATCCCAACCAACTGAACCACACCAGCCAGGGCAACATGTTTTCAATTTTTATTCTTAGTTCTACTATCACCTTATTTGATATATGTTTATTGTCTATTTCACCTACTAGAATATAAGCTCTTTAGGACTTGGTCTGTTTTTGTTGCCTATGTTCCCCCATTACTTAGAACAGTGTCTATGACACATTACGTGTTCAGTAAACATTTGTTGAATGACTTATTCTTCATGACATACATGCATCATCATATTATGTATGTGCATCTATGCATATACGTATAAATGTATGACTATAAATATGCGCGTATACATCAATGAAGAATAATTGTCACAAGGTGGTTCTGGGCTTCATTAACAATCTCTTCTCATGGGGGCATCATTGTCACTCTAGAATTGTTAACTTTACATTTCCACCTGGTTCTGATATTCACCTTTTGTTATTCTGTTGCATCAGTATTCACTGATTGGTTTCTGATTTGTATTTCACACAGTTTTATGAAGTTCACCTTCTTTTGTCAGGCCAGGAATAATTAACTAAAAAGAATCCTCATGACCTTCAATTGCTTAAAATGCACTCTATCAAGTCAAGAGAATGTCAGTCTTGCAATTTATAGATGCCATCTCCAATAGCTGTTTCTGTTGATCTAGATAGTCCCTTTCCTATTGCCTCTTACACAAATCCAGACAATGATGACAGACAATGCTCTCCATACTACAGATGCTGCATTACAAAATTCCTGCTCCACAATATCTAATGCAAATTATACTGAAGAGGTTTAAATGCATATCTTGGTAGTGGTTTCCTGTATGAAAGAAGGCCCTTTAAAGATTAATTATTGCTTAGAAGCCTGTCCTCCATTGAACAAAAGCTGTTTGTTGTATAATTGTTTTCTGCTTTAAAATATCCCCCATCTTAAACAAGTGAGAGTAAAAGCTATTGGTTTCATAGGTCACTTGCCATTCAAACCTTTTATGCCTAGAAGACCCATGTAGATTACTGAGTAGAGGTGGACCATCACGGAGGGAATTCCATAACGCTCAGGAATGCTGACAGAGAGTACAACAAGAAGGAAAAGGAACAATGAGCAGGTAGGAGAATTTATAAGATAAGCATCTATCTTCCCAGCTCTTCTATTCCTTCTCTTCACCCCAACAACTTCTCTACTTTAGGCCCTTAAAATTTCTCACCTCGACTATTCCAACGGCCCCTAACTGTTCTCCCTGACACCAGTTTGTCTATCCTCGAATCTCTCCTCGATTGAATCACCTGAGTCTTTTTTTTCTAACTCACAAATGGAATCAACCTCCAATGCTCTCCATTGCTGGTAGAGTTAACACTGTACACCTTCGCAACCACTAAACTTCTTGCTGATCTAATCCCAGGCCACTCTCTCAACTTCATATTCCAGTACACACCTTTATTCAGCATTAGGACTCCAGAAAAAAAAAAAATAGCTACACATCAGGCATTTTCTGAGTTTTCTCGCTCTGGCTTGTTTTGTTTCTTCCATCAAGAATCTCTTCCCTTAATAAGCAGCTCACTCCATGTCCAGACCACAGTTAGCCTCATTCGTGAGGTCTTTCCAATCCCCCTCTAATGGATATGTATCATACTCTTCTTTGTTATTGGTATATGTTCTAATCCACCCCACTAAATTACCAGCTCCATATCCCTATGGGGCTTTTACTATGTGCCAGGCATGATTTCAAATACTGCAGGTATGTTAGTATTTTTTTAATCCTTACAACAATTTTACAAAGTATATATTCTTATGCCTATTTTATAACTAAGTAGACCAGGGTACAGGCAAGTTAGGTAATTTGTCTACCCTCACAGGGTTAGTTAAGTATTGCAGTTAGTCAAACCGACTCCAGAGTCCACATGTACTCATACACTATACTATGCAAACATTTAAATTTATCCAAAGAAAACATCTAAGTAGTTCCAAAGACTGACAGAAAATGCTATAAAAGCAGGTGGTAGAAATAGTAGGGAGTCACTCAGACTAAAAAAGCTCAGGGAAGTTAAGCTGCTTCCCCATATTCACACAGTGAGTTAGTGGCAGAGAAGAAGTAAAATCTGGATCTCTGGAGGTTGGTCTAGTGCTCCTTAAACTAGATCATGCTTGCCATGTGGTTCCTATGGAGTGATTGGGCAAGAAAAGAAGAGATGAGAAATGTAATTGAGTCTTGTGTAATTGTAAGAAGTAATGAGGAGCTCAGGCAAGGATGGATCTCAAGATACAAAAGCAAATTCCCCAATAAACTCATCGCTGCAGATTAAATTTTTTAAACTCTAAAATGCAAGAACTGAAGTCCATGGATCTAAGTAAAACATAGGCAAAATGCAAATGGACAGAACCTGAGAAACAATAGCAGACTCTTTATTTGGTATTTACCATATGCTGGAAGCTGTGTTAGCCCTTGATCTAATTTAATCCTCACAGCCGACCCATCAGTATTATTGTTAGTTTCATAGTAACGAGAAGGGAACAGGGTCAGGGAGATCAAGTGACTTTCCTACGGTCACAGAGCAAGTAAGAAGTAGCACTGAGAGGCAGATTCCAAATGAGTACATTTTTCATATAATAGAAGCTTATTCCTTGAAGCCCTAAAACCATGTTGGATGTCAGCAGTCTCACATGTGGTGCACAGTCTCTTGCCTTCCAAGAAAAAGAATAGAAATGTAATTTAATCTTGTCCTTGGTTCCCAAAGTTATCATTATGTGTGTCCCTCTACACCAACTCCCTTCAAAATGGTTGCAGAGAGGCAATTATACAGCAGTGCCTCATTGAGACAGGTATACCTAGTGTATGACAAGAAATGGTCTCTTAAATACTGTTTTCTTAGTACCTTTGCCTGCTCTTATGGTTTTCCCATCCCTTCTCTCATCAAAACACAGAAGCTGCTATTTCTTGCAGTTACATGACTTCTTTATCCTCACTTCTTTCTGCCATGAGCAAGAAAACCACATAAGGAGCATTGTCAGAATTTGATAAAAATTCAGAGCTGTAAAATTTGAGTATGGGGCTGAGATACTACACCACAGGTAATGTTTCTGAGCAGAAGAAAGCCATGCTTTTTCTCTTTATGGGCCAAACCCTTTTCTTTAGCTGTATCCTCAATCATTTAAATCCTAAACAAATGCTGGGGGCATGGTGGGATGGAAGTGACCATATAACATTCCCTGGTAATGACAGATTTATCAGGATGAATAAAATAGCAACCATTTTAAAGAAAATATAATAGAATATTCTAAGAGAGATATAGCTGAATTTTTCCACTAGGAAAATTCAAATGTTGCTTTTAATCTTTATTAAATATTGCAGAGGTAATATGATGAGATGTAAGAACCTGGACTTTAAACCTAGAAATACCTAAATTGTCATCTTTTTCCACTGCTTTCTGACAATTGACTTTAGATAAGTTACTTAATTTTCTCTGAGCTTCCATTTTTTATTTTTATATCTTAACTTGTGGATAATGATAAAACCTATCTTATAAGTGTGTAAAGTACCTGACACATAACAGTTAGCTTTAAAATCCCATATAATAGAGTTGAGATCATATTTTTTATTACTTGAACTTAAAATATGCTTAGTCTCAAAGTTACATTTCATGGCCTAGAATTTATAATTTATAATTATAGAGCATAAAAGTTAAAGAATTCATGTTGTCATTTTAGAAACTCTGAAGCTGGCAGAGTTTTACCTTCAGAGCATTTGTATGGCTTTAATTTACCAAACATCATTTGAGCTAGATGTCTTAACTTCAGGAGTGTCTTGCTAAAGATCTGCTGGATGGATGGGTGGATGGATGGATGAAAAGAAATACCAACACTTGAACACAAAGGTAATATTTAAAGATGATGGATTATGGATGAATAATGATATATATTTCTATAACTGTTATAAAAATTAATCTAACTAGAATAGAAACATCATTTGATACAAGAATATCAATTTGACAATACCTACCTGGACTTGAGCTTGAAGTATAATGGGAACTCAGAAACATGGAACTGGAAGAAAGTGAGAAATCAGATGGGGTAAGAATGGAGATGGGGTGGGAGTAGCACAGAATCTGATCCAGTTATGGAGATGGTCTGGGGACAGGCTGGATAGTCTAAGACTTAGAATCCAAGGGAAACAGAAAACTTGGCACAATCCAGGAAACTATAACTCCTGGAGGAGCTGGGCTGACAGGGAGCGTGCACAGGAATGGCAACTTCAAAAAAGAGGAGAGCAAGAAATGGGAATAGAACAGTAATGGCTGTCCTGGGAGATCTAACCGTTCCATTATAGAGTTGGGGCCTACAGTCTGTTATACCAGAATGATGCCCCAGCCCTCAGGAAAAGAGACTGGAAAGAACCACACAGACTGATGTTTGGGGTCAGAGGGCCAGGATAAATAGGCATAGTGATATGGCTGACAAAGGAGAGGGGGACTAAGGCAGAATCCTGAGAGGAAGGAAGGTACCAGACCAAGTAAAAGAGATAGAGTCGCAAATACTCTAACTCGAGCCATGTGACAACAAACTGCCTATCCCAAGACTAAATGTTAAGGAAAAGCTTCAAGGAAGTGATGTGACCAGGTACCCATGGCTGAGCCCTGGGTCCTGGATCTCAGGTCAGGAGTGGGACTCATTTCAGAGTCCTCCTAAAGAGTGAAAATGAGGCTATCTCTCTACCTCACTCAGGATTAGCTTTAGAGTCAGGACATAGCTGATGCTGGGTAGGAAGAGTCAAAAGCCCTAGTTATGAAAAACTGGGAAGGCAGAAGCCAGAGAAACAATACTAATAACATGTTTCTGGTGTGAAAAATATTTTGGAAAGCTCCTTGAGGGCAGGAACTAAGTCTTCTTTATCTGTTCCTACCTTGTAACAGCCTTAGATAGCTAAGTGAGCATTATAGTTCATCCTTAGCAAGTTAAAGGAAACCTATACTGATGGGTACAAATAAGTACTCCAGTCACTATTTAATTGCATTAATTGCCATTTACCTTTTTCCTCCTGTGTGTCTATAAACAAGGATATCCTGCCATATCTTCCTTGCTTCTCAAAAATATTTTCATAGCTTTTGGCCTTATCTCCATCTGGGCTCTAACTGCTTTTTAGAGGGAAGTGTTAATTATTTCCATAGCATTTATCTGTTAACCTTAAACCATCTTATGGCAGGTATTTTGACCCATATAGACTAGAGGTCTGAGCTGTTGCATAGTTTTGTCTTCATAGTAATGTTAAATTTAATTAAACAAACATTTGTTTAGCAACTACCATGGGGACTAGGTGAAAGGATATCAAAGAATAGCAGGTATCTGGAGCAAATATGACTATGACAAGGTCCCGGTCCTCAAGAAGCTTGAAAACTAGTCAGATAAGCAAATACAAATAATGCAATGTGCTAAAGCTGAATGAAATAAATACTATAATGAAGATGCAAAGAACATGGATGCAGAAGCAATTAATTCTTACTCAAAATGCCTGTTGTTAATTTCAATATCACCTTCCTTATGCATTTCCTCCAACAAATTTCATTTACTCCCTTCTCTGAAACTTGGTGGTTTTTATTCCAACTTTTGGAATAACTGTATTAGACTTAGATACATGTTCCTCAGCCTCCAAGTAAACCGAAAGCTGGTAAAGGACTTTTTGTGTCTAGCACAGGTTCTTAGATGTGGGGGCATTTAATCTCCATTTCTGGAACTGAACAAAAACACACACATGCACACACATATGCACATACACATATACAAAATGAATGCTATTATTTGAAGAAATAATTATTACTTTTAAAACTTATATTCCAAAATACCCTCCCAAGTATACATTATTAAAATGATGAATTAGATGAGGTTAGTCTCCCACTAGTTTCAAAACAATTGCTTCAGCTATTTTTAATAAAGTTACAAAATCATAATTCAAGTTCCTAATGGAGAAGCATAAATAATTTAGGGGAAAATCTAAACAAATCACTACTTTAAAACATACAATGTACAATATCCACATATTAATCCTACATTAGGCATTAAAATATTCAACAAAGTTATGATCAAATAACAAAAACCCACTCTTTGAAAGACAATAACTATAGTCACTGAGTTATTGGTTTAGACCAACATAAAAATTCATTAAAATAAAAGGCAATAGTGTAAGTTATGTATATTAATTAAAAAGAATTAAAATATTGAAATCAAGCTCAAATCCAAATGTGGAACACTGAAACCAATAAATGCATAATCCATCAAAGTATTATTCTCCTCCAAGGCACAGAATACAAATAATTTTTGAGGCAAATATTCCATTTTTAAAAAAGTCTTGTCTGATCCTTACCAATGTAAACCTCTTTCCTGGGTCACACTTCTCACCGGGAATCCGAGGGCTGGCATTCAGCTTCCATATTCAGAGTTCTTAGCTCTACAATATTTGCAAGTTATTTCCTCAAAGAGTTTGATAAATAAGAATGATTAGATAAGTTACTTTCCTCTTAATATGACTGTGGTAGAGCTAGAGGCCCTAATAAACATGTGTTAGAATAAAAAAGGAAGGAAGGAATTCCTGCAAGTGTGGAAATTTTCCTAATGGCATGCAGCAAATGGGGAAACATTTATTCAGGAAAAAATCTAATAAATCTTGACAAGAACAGCAAGAATTGGTGGCATTTGAGCCACAGTCTGCTTGTGCACTCTATACCCAACTCGGTGCAACAGAAACTCTACTCTGGGTGACACAGACAAGAAGATAGGCAAGAAGGAAAGAATGGAGGTTAGTTTTATGTGTCAATTTGACTGGGCCACAAGGTACCAAGATATTTGATCAAACATGATTCTGGGTGTTTCTGTGGGGGAGTTTTTAGATGAGATTAGCATTTAAATCAGTAGACTGAGTAAAGCAGGTCATCCTCCCTGAGGTGAGTAGGCCTTATCCAACCAGTTGAAGGCTCGAATAGAACAAAAAGTCTGACCTTCCCCCAAGTTGGGAAAGATAAAGTAGTTTACATAGTTTAGTGAATTTGAGAGTTACACTTGAATGCTTAATATTTCTATAATGGGAATACAATTTTCATCTTTGTTGAATTTGATCTTAAAGTTATTGTTTGTTTTATGATAACATACTTATCATTTCTTTGTCATTGATTTTAAGAATTATATTTTACTTAATTAAGTATCATTAAAAATTCTCTAGAATCTGGTGCTAAATTAAAACTAAGTTCTGTTTAAAAATTAGTGGGTCCCTATCAAATAGTCAACAGTGAGGCCTCACCAAAAGAAAGAAGTCAGATAAAACAGGTCCTTAGAAATAAGACATTCATCTTCTACACAGTCCTGAAAAGGTCCCCATCCCTGCTGCTGCATAGAGCACAGGGTTTTCTAAGGTCAATTTGGAAACATTTTGGAATGCAGAAGAAACAGCACCTCCCCATGAGATATAGGTCTCCATTTCAGAGACTCTTTCAGGCAAGGGGTCCCATGGACCCCCTCCACAAAACTCTCTCTCTCTCTCTCTCTCTCTCTCTCTCTCTCTCTCTCTCTCTCACACACACACACACACACACACACACACACACACACACACACGATAAAGCAAGAATTGGATGCTGTGCCACATAAAGAGCCCCAAGTGGCCCTTGGCTTTAGTTAAGAAAGCTGAAAGAACTTACTAAAAAATAATAATATAAGCATGCCAGATACAGTAAAAAGATAAATATGCATTAATTTAATCCCTTAATCCCTTCTCTAAGATCTAGAAAAGAAAATAGGAGGAAGCATGAAAAATCAGATCCTATACCCCTCTCTACTTCAGGTCTTATAAGTTACAGTTGAATTTGAAAGGAAAGGTGCACGGCGGAGTGGTGAGAAGATAAAGATGAGATTATAATCAAGTTTGAGAAAAAGAGCTTCCACAGTGGTGCTGTGAAAATCTCATGGAACTTCTTCCCAACAAAACAATCATAACTAGTAAAGTTTATTTTTTAAATAATTTAGTCTCTGTACATTGTCCTAAGGGCATACAGCAAATGGAAAAATGTTTATTCAAGAAAATTGAATAAATCTTAATAAGAACAGCAAGAATCTGTGGCATTTGAGCCTGACCCATGTGATCACCTCACAGTGCAACTCATATCAATGGAAGTTATATCATGAAAAGAGAAATGCTAAGATTTAGAATGGCTATACTAATATCAGACAAACCAGACTTTAAAAGAAAAATATGTTATAAGCAATAGAAAGATTTATATTATAATAATAAATTAATCTACCAGGATGGTATAACACTTATAAACATATATGCATGCACTTAACAAAGTCTCCAAAAAAAAAAAAGGCAAAACTTGACAGTTTGAAGGGAGAAATAAACAATTTATCAGTATTGGTTGGGATTGTCAATATCCCACTTTTAATAAAACAACAAGGCAGATCAACAATTGTATAGAAGAATTGAATAGCACTGTAAATCAGCTGAACCTAACAGCCATCATAGAGCATTTCACCCAACAAAAGCACAATACACATTTTTCTCAAGCACACATGGATCATTCACAAAGATAGACCATGTGCTAGACCATTTTTAAAAATACCTCAGTAAAAATGAAAAGTTTGGAAGTGTACAAAGAATGGTCTCCAACCACAATGGGATGAAGTCAGAACTCAGTAACCGAAAGAAATTGGAGAGATGCACAAATATATAGAGAGAAATTGGTGGCTCTCTCTATGGAGCATGCCCTTGTCTTCCTCCATCCCCTTCTTTCGCCATGGTACACTCTTTCTCTATCTCCTCACCCCCAGAATACCTGAACCTCTCCTCCCTCTTTTGTCTCCCAAGATGCATACCTCTCTCCTGCTTTCCTCTAATTCCCAAGCACTCTTTTACTATTTCCGTAACTTTCTAAATAGTAAACTTTCCTTTATAGTTTGAAAAAAAGAAATTAAATAATACACTTCTAATTACCAATAATCCAAAGGAGAGATCACAAGAAAAATTAGAAAATATTTTGATATGATGAAAACAAAAACCAAAATATAGCAAATTTTGTGGGTTGCAGTTAAAGCAGTACTTTGGGAAAAATGTATAACTAACACAGTATCTGAAAAGAAATTATAATAAATGCCTATATTTTTTTAAAGGAAAGATCTCAAATCAATAAACTATCCTTTCATTTTAGGAGACTGAAAAAATAAGAGCAAAATAAACCCAAAGCAAGCAGAAGAAATGACATAATAAAGACTAGAGCAGAAGTAAACAAGATGTAGAATAGAAAAACAACAGTAAAAATCAGCAAAACCAAAAACTGATTCTTTGACCAAAAATCAATACAATTGACAAATATTTAAACAAACCGATCAAGGAAAAGAATAAAGACTTAAATTACTAGACTCAGAAGTGAAAAGGGGTCATCACTACCAGCCTTAAGGAAATAAAAAGGATCACAAGGAAATACTATGAACAACTGTATGCAATAAATTTAATAACTTAGATGAAGTAAAAAAAATTCCTATAGAGACAAAAGCTACCAAAACTGACTCAAAAATAAGAATATCTGGATAGACCTATAACAAATAGAGAGAGTGAATTAGTAATTTTTAAGTTTCCCACAAAGAAAAGCCCAGGACCAGCTGGCTTCACTGAAAAATTCTAACATTTTAAAAATAATATTATTAACAATTTTTATAAACTCTTCAAAAATTAGAAGAGGACATGTCCTAATTCATTTTATGGGGTTGGTATGACCCTAAAACCAAAACCAGACACAAACACCATAAGAAAAGAACACCATAGATAAATATCTCTTCTAAATACAGGGTTTGGCAAAAGTAGGCTTACAGTTGTGAGTACACAAAACCCAACGTTTATTCTTCTATTATTTATTAATTATTGTATTATTTTCCATACAAACAACTGTAAGCCTACTTTTGCACCTCTGTGTATAGACTCAAAAATCCTCAACAAAATACTATCAAACCATATCTTGACATATAAAAAGTATTATACACCATGATCAAGTGAGAGTTATTTGGGGGATGCAAGGTAGCTTTAACATCAGAAAATCAATTCAAATAACCCACCCTATTAATAAAATGAAGGGGAAAAGTCCACCCAATCATCTCAATAGACACAAAAGGTAATTAACAAAATCCAACACCTTTTACTGATTAAAAATTACACATACGAAACTAGGGATAGAAAGGACCTTCCTCAATCTGATTTTTTAAAATTAAACCCACAGCTAATATTACACTTACTGTGAAAGACCAAATGCCTTCCTCCTAAGATCAAAAAACAAACAACAAAAAAAAAAACAAGGATGTCCATTCTCACTACTTCTACTCAATATTGTACAGGAAGTTCTAACCAGGCAATTAGGCAAGAAAAAGAAATTAAAAGCATAAAGATTGGAAGGATGAAATAAAAATATCTCTATTTGTAGATAACAGACTTTTACATAGAAAATCCCAATAATTTCACTAAAAAAAAAAATATTAGAACTAATAAACAAGCTCAGTAAACGTAACAGGGTACAAATCAATATACAGAAAAAATCAATTGTTTCTATAAACAAGCAATGAATAATCTGAAAATGAAATTGAGAAAACAATTTCATTTAATATAACATTGTAAAGAACAAAACACATAGAAATAAAATTACCAAAAGAAGTACAGAATTTGTACTCTCAAAAATACAAAACATATTGAAAGAAATAAAAGAAGATCTAAATAAATAGAAAGATAATAAATGTTCATTGAGTGGAAGACAACATTACTGAGATGGCCATACTCCCCAAATTGATGTGTAGATTCAATGCAATTCCTATAAATACCTGAAGTTGCTTTCTTGCAGAAATAGACAAGTCTATCCTAAAAATCATATGAAAATACAAGGGACAAAGCAATCTTAAAAAAGAGCAAAGTGGGCAGACTTGCACTTTCTGATTTTAAAACCTACTACAAAGCTACAGCAATCAAGACAATGTGGTGCTAATATAAAGACAGGCATATAACTTAATGGGATAGAATTGAGAGTGCAGAAATAAACCCTTCTATTTCCAGTAAATTGATTTCTGACAAGGAAACCAAAACAACTCAATCAGAAACAGCCTTTTCAACAACCGATGCTGCAACAATTGGATATTCATGTGCAAAAGAGTTAAGTTGGACTACTTCCTTATACTTGACACAAAACATAACTAAAAATGGATGACAAACCCACAAGTAAGTGCTGAAACTATGACACTCTTAGAAAACAAAAATGTAGGAGTAAATCTTTGTGACCCTGGGTCAGACAAAAGCTTCTTGGATATAAACCGAAAAGACACAAGTGAAAGCACAAGTATATTTTTGTTTGTGGTAAGAACACTTAATATGACATCTACCCTCTTGACAAATTTTCAAGTGTGCAATGCAGCATTGTTAACTACAGGCACTTATGTTGTACAACAGATCTCTAGAATTAATTCATCTCACTTAACTGAAACTTTATACTAATTGAACAACAACTCCAATTTCCCTCTCCTCCCAAGCCCTGGAAACCACCTTTTTATTCTCTGCTTCTATAAGTTTGACTATTTTAGGTACCTTTATACATAAAATTATGCAGTATTTGTCTTTCCATGATTGGCATATGTCACTTAGCATAATGCCTCCCCAGGTATTTCTATGTTGTCACAAATGGCAGGATTTCCTTCTTTCTTAAGGCTGAATAATATGCATCCTATATAATAAAGAGTTAATATGCAAATGGTTGTCATGCCCTCACACCTCACACCCTCAAGCCCTCACTCCCTCATGCAGGAACTGCTCAGACACTCTCTGAGGAGAGAGTAATGGGGACCAGCCAGGCACAAATGAGCTTGTGAGAGAGGAATGGAGACCAGCCAGGCACAAATGAGCTCGCGGGAGAGGAATGGGGACCAGCCAGGCTGTGGCCTGGGAGAGGGACAAGCCGCCTGTCCCGCGGTCCCAGGTGCCTGAAGCAGCCCAGGCGAAGCCACCCGCCCACGGTCCCCTGCAGCTGCAGCCAGCCTGGGCGAAGCTTGCCAGGGTCCTGGGCTCCTGCGGCCAACCAGAGGGAGGGAAGCCTGGGTCCTGGGTGCCTGTGACCAGCCAGAGGAGGGAATCCTGGGTCCCGGGTGTGGGGCAAGGCAGAGGCGGGTGATCAGGCAGTCAGGCTGGTGAGCAGTTAGAAGCCAGCGGTCCCAGATTGCGAGAGGCCATTGGACATCCCCTGACGGGTCCCAGATTGGAGAGGGTTCAGGCCAGGCTGAGGGACCCCCCCAACCCCGTTGATGAATTTTGTGCACTGGGCCTCTAGTATATATATGAATATTATATGAAATATGTACATGAACATTATGTGAGATATATATATATATATATATATATATATATATATATATATGACAGTTTCTTTATCAAGGTATTCATAGACCCTAAAAATATATATCTCAGTATGACTCTTCTTCCTTGATATGCTAGCTATATGTGACCTTGGGCAAGTAACCATCACTCTGAGCCTCTCTTTCTCCACCTGTAAAATGTGAATAATGCATCTTCCACAAAGTTCTTGTTCAGAATCCCTGAAACAATCTATGTTGTATCTCCCAGACCTTTCCAACCTTCAACAAGTATTCAACAATTTCTACTCCTGATTCTCCTTCCTCCCTCTTCATTCCCTTTTAGCTCTCCTTGTTCAAGTTACATGCAAATGTAAATAGATTCACAAATATTTTCATTATTTGGTTGTTTTCAAGAGTGGAATGAAGGCACTTGGTCAAGTTATTTTTTTAAATTACCAAGCTTGAAGGATAGTAAGGTAACATGTGACAAATACTAGTATACCTTGATTTTATATTAATTCTAAGTAATTAGTTTTGTCTTCCTGGAACACTGAGCAGATCCAGTAATTTTATTAAAAAAAAATACTTTATGCTTTGGTTTCCCCAACTGCAAAGTGAGAATAACTATAATTAACCTCCCTCCAAAACAATATTTTTTTTAAGAATCAGAAGAGTTAGAAAATGTGAAATATTTAGAAAAATATAGACATTATACTAATACTCCCCTTTCACCTATCTACATTCTTTACCCTGTGAGAAACTGAATTTAAAACAAGTTCACACTCCCTTCCCACCCTCCCTCCACTCACACCTCCCCTAATCCAAGCCAAAAAAATTATTATCCATTCTTGAGTTGAATGAGGATTTTGCTTATTCTTCAGGAGATTATTTCTGTGTTAGAGCAAGAGTAATAATTCATACACACTCAACTGTTAGCATTTCTAAATTCTTCAAAGTTAAAACTAGGGAATTTATTACAGCTTCAGGCAATGCTGAAGGTGCCCCCACAGCAATAATTGATGCTCTGAATGCATACACAGAGAGGGAAAAAATCATCTGAATTCTTTCAAGCTATTTCCCTTCAAGTTTATGAAATATTGATAGAAAAAAATATAAATAGGTATTAATGCTGTTTTAGTAAAGATTTGGTCTGGTGGAGACAGAGCATAATTTATTTCTAGCCTGGAGGATTAACACTGGAGTTGCCACTGATTCCACATTAATAGCCAGAAATGTGTCTCATACATCTCTGTGTTCCAGGTTTCCCAGGCAGGAAATAAACCCTGAGCTTCCAAGGCATGTCTCTGAAAGACACTGCTTAAAGACCTCAACTACTGTAGAATATCTCTGCCCACAAAATTATGGGCCAGAGACGACATTGAGTCTTGTTTCCATTATTTTTCCCCATGCCTACCTATGTCAATCAGGGATTGCTTTCAGTTGTGAGTCTTATAAAACTCGAAGTCAGGATTTATATAGAAAATCTGAGATGCAATTGCTAATGTTGACTCAAGATAGGGTCTAGAATAAAGGCAGATGGTGTTGTCTATTGTATCAAGAAAGCAAAGGCCTTCTCAGAAATCAAAAGTAAGACTTCCTACTTATGTTTAATTGTACAGAACAGTGGTCTGTGACCACTCATAGCTTCAAGGCAGTCTAAAAATGTGAGTGTTTAGCTTTGCAACTTCTATGGAAGGAGGTATGGGGAAAGAGTTTAAAATGTGTACTGAGAGAGCTTGCATAGAATCTGGCTTTCAAGCTCTAAATTAATACTTTCCAAGTAAATGAGATATTCAGAACTGATTCTTGCCTCACTGATAACTGGAAGAGACTCAGAATTTTGTGACTTCTAGAAATACTTTTTGTCAGACTCAAAGTTTCCAAGGGGGAGGTCAGTAATATAGATAATATCCTGGCAGAAAACTTGGATGGATGGATGGATGGATGGATGGATGGATGGTGGATGATGGATGGATAGATAGATGTGTGTACATATTAATAAAGAACAGATACATCATTTATTAAATGGAATAAACCTTTTTTTATCCTGCTCAGGCTTTTTAAATTACCTATCCTCTCCTCAACCACCTTACTTCCCTAAACACAGACCTACACACCAAATATACATCACAAGTATAAAGGAAACAAAAGTAGAGGAATGTTAAAGAAAGCCAACATGCACACCCAAGACATTGTGCATGTATGTGTATTTTGAGGAGGGGAACAAAATAGACATGGAAAAGAGGACTATGAGTTTTCTCTATTTACATCTCTGCTCCAAAATGTGGGAGATACTTTGCATTGACAAAAAGAAGAGAAAGAAACATCCTGTCCTAGCAGAAAGCCTGTGGAACCTTGGTTTGCTCCCCATGGCTTCTACCTCCTGCTTCCCATCCCTTTCTTCCCTCCTCCGATTACCCACTCCCACTAAAGAGAAAGGAAGCAACTGGGAGCTCAGGCTGGGGAAGGAGGTCAGGCAGGGAAAGAGGCAGAAGCCTGTGTTTATGAGCAGAGTCTTCTTCCTTCCATCTCCTTAGTATTTCTCAGATCAGCCCATTCCATTATCCCTGCAAGGCCTAGATTCAGGTCTGAGGCATCTCTGGCCACAGTCATTGTAAGTATTGCCTACAAACTGGTCACTCTACTCCAATGCTTGATCCACACTGTCCCCAAGGTCATTTCCCCCTTATTCTTCAAAGAGTGTGTGAGTGTGTGTATGTGTGTGTGTGTGTGTGTGTGTGTGCTTTTGGCAGTGAAATAAGTCTCAGTGAGTTCTAATTTTGAAGTAGTTATTCAACAGTTTCCTCAATTAGATAAAACTCATCTTCTTTGTAATATTTAGTTCATTGCAATAATATTTAGTTCAATGCACTAACATTCATCAAAAGCATAAAGTCAGCAAGGTTCAGAAAAGAAAGATAAGTAACGTCAGTTATGTCATAAAGGCAGCAGTGAAAGGGACATCTTCAAGCACAGATCCATGTGCCTGGATTTGAAAGAATGCATGTGTATATGATCTGTCTAAATGTTATCTCTCCTTTTTTTCTGAAATTTCATCATTAGAAATTCAATCCCTTGCAATACATATTACCCACTCCCTGCATTTAACATAGCTATTTCTAAAAGAGTTAACATATTAAATGTCTAAGAACCCATGAGTTTACTAAAAGTAAGGTTGAAATGGGAGGTCAAACAAAACAAAGACTCATTCCCAAAGTTTTACCCTAGGGTATATTTTAATTAGGTTTCATTTTTTTGCAAATGAAATGTAATTAAAATAGAAATCTAGGAAAGACTTCCATCAAATATTTTTAAAATGAAAAAATGAGCATTTAAAATGATATTTGACTAGCATTTTCATTACCAAGTTTTCTTTATCCTTGTCTACAAATGTCAGCACACAGAGTGAGCCTCTTTGGTTTTGCTTTCCCCATGTTTTAAGCCCAGAAAATCTGGCCATTAGAAATTTATTTTTAAATGGATTAACTGCTCTCCCAGGAGCAATCTTTAAACTTTTCCATCTATATTTTGATAAAACTTCACATGAAGTCAATAACAAATTAGAACATAAATATTTAAGCAGCTCAAAGATAAAATGAGAGCTTCTCTCTATCTCTCTTTTTTATGTTGCTGGTAATTTGCCAAACAGAGAGGAATTAAGGGTCTTGGGGAATATGTCAAAAGTCTTTGCTTGTGCAAACAAGAAAAACCAAGCAAAAGGTCACTACTCCAAGAGAAGTTGGTGTTACCTTGGAGTTGATTTTATTCACTTCAGGAATTTTTAATATTCTCAAACAGCTTCTCTCCATCTTCTTCCCAGAAGTTTTTAATGCAGGAGCAAGTATGCAAATAATATTTCTGTAGTGTTTTTGCCCTTAATGAAGGAAATCTAATGCCAGAGGAAGGGCACTAATAACTTTTCCATGGGGCAACTGATGAAGTCTTGTTATAAGAACTCTGCTTTTTTATTCTGTTTAGGAAATTCTATTTATTTACAAGGACACATAAAGAAGAAAGGGTTCTTTGATTCAAAAACAAATCAGATGAAATAAAGAGCAGACAGAATGTCCCCCATCAAAAGAAATAAAAATCAGTGACATGAATACACTATATAATAAAAGGCTAGTATGCAAATCAACTGAACAGCGGAACAATCGGACTTTATGACTCGCACTGATCACCAGGGGGCAGACGCTCAATGCAGGAGCTGCCCCTCTGGTGGTCAGTGTGCTCCCACAGGAGGAGCACCACTCATCCAGAAGCCGCGTTCACAGCTGGCAAACGTGGCGGCGGTGGTGAGAGCCTCTCCCACCTCTGCAGCAGTCGGATATCCCCCAAGGGCTCCTGGACTGTGAGAGGGTGCAGGCCAGGCTGAGGGACCCCCCCCCCCACTCCCAGTGCATGAATTTTGTGCACCGGGCCTCTAGTATGCTAATAAATGCAATGATGGTTTCAGATAATGATGAACTTAAACAGATAAACCCCCAAATAAGCCACCCATTTGCAAAAAAATCACTCCGAAAAGACTGTTTACTGGGATCACTTTTTGTGGAGACTGACTGTCAAGTAATGACTCTTATCTGTTCGGTGTGCAGAGATAAGATCTCCTTCCAGGGAGGATTTTTCTCAGGCTTTCACGGTAATTGTAGATATTTGATTGCAAATCAGAATGTTTGTTCTACCTAATGAACAAAAGCACTGGATTAGTTATAGCTGGTATTAAAAGTTATTTTGTTTACAGCATGGCTTAGACTTTAATGTTCGCTGAGTACTCAAAGAGCATTCTTAAATGTCATATTTGGAGCACATGCTAGTTTCCCACTTTGAGCGAGCTGAAAACTAACAAATTGAGTCTTCTCCTGCCCTAGACTAACAGGAGCATCTCCACACTCTGCTCTGGCTAACAGGCAAGTATGGGAAATGGTCTGGAGATAGCGGTTTGTTCTGATTCACTTCCATTTGACTAAGGGTGGAAAAAGGCATTCGGTGTCATATCATATCATTAAAGGTGCATTTTCAGAGGAAACTTCACCATGTTTTCATCAAGCTGGAGTATAGTAACACAAGGGATATTGAGTGGGGCTGCCCAGGCAATCTCTCCAATCCATCTCCATGGGAAGGCAGAATGACCACAATGCATTCATTCATTCATTCATTCAACAAATATTGATTAAGCAATTGCCAGGCACTGAGCTTATTGTTGCAGATAAAACAATCAGCAAGAGAAAGATATTCCTGACCACCTCCCCCTCACATGCACTTGAGCTTGTGTTGTCCAACTGTATGAAACTTGAATGAAATGAACATATGGCCACAGGTTTTACATCCAACCCTCAGTTATATACAAAATAGGGAGTCAATATCTGCCCCACAGAAACCAGAATATTAGCATTGGGACACCCCCCCACCACCCACTTTTCTGTTACTAGAGGTGATTAAATAGAACCAGAAAGGTTAAAAATCTGCCATGGCTACTTTAATAGTAAAGTCAGAACTGGAATTCAGATTTTCTACTCTCCATCTGTGGTTTCTACACTACTCCCACGGGGTCTCCTTTTCCCCACCCCCTCTCCCACCCCCACCATTTATTTTGCTTCGAGAAAGAGTTCTAATTTTTTAAATGATGGTCGCATCACGATGTGGTTAATGATAAAAGCAAGGCTTCAATACATGCATACTTTAAATAACGCATTAAGCTGATCACTGATGATATCTTTAATTATGCCAAAGCAAAATTGGAGACGGTCTAATGGGAAATACAGATTACTTGTTAAAATTATTAGCAGAGTTAATGTGCTTACATTTGTTTATGTGTACTGGAATCCACTCAGATAGTTGACTGCGATGACAATATGTGTAAAGATCAATTAAAAGTCATAGAGATGAGATATTGGATTTCCAGGCCTTAATAGGATTTCATCTGCACTTGCTGTATTATGTTATACAATTATAATTGAGCTTCCATCAACCCACAGAATCTGTCACCTCACCAATTTATTTTCCAGGCACTAATGAAACTTATTTCCTGTTGAGAATGCTTTTAAAAGCATAACCCTGAGGAACAAAGGTGGCATAAGGGGTGATAGGCTTCTATTTACTTAGTAAACCTACATTAAAAATTTGGACATAAGTAAAATAAATTGGACAGCTTTAGGAGGGTCCTTAGCAGCTATTTGTTCATATTATGTAAGTGTTCTCAAAAGGAATTGTAAACAACACCTATAACTCATGCTTATTTGGAGCCCTAACAGCTGATTGAATCTCTGCCTCTTTATTGTAAGGTGGTCAAGCTAGAGATAGAATTGATATAATATTTTCTTTTGGATCTTTTGTAATATTTTGCCCGCACTTGAAATCATGCACTGATTATAAAACAAAGTTCTCTGAAAAAGAACTTAATGAGTTAGCTTTTGATAAAATGCGAATCCCCTTTCCAATTTTGTTTAGAGAAGCAAAGACAATATGCAAGACAGTGTAATACAACTATAAGACGGCAAATGTCTGGAATGACAAAGCAACGATGCTCTTTGGAGAGACTCAAAGCTCCAATAATAATCATCTGTGCTTCTCATACAGACTTGCGCTGGTATAGCCACAAGGGAGAGATGCATGTTTTCCCCCCGGTGATAGGAAGTGTGATTCCTTAGAATCATTTATTTACAGGCAGTCATAAGGAACACTAGAGATAATGTGATGTGGCCCCCAACAGAAAACCCCTGTTGGACAGATGTATGGCCAGATCTGCTTAAACATCTCCAAAATGAGGAGCTCACTGCACTGAAACAATTGCCAGACAATGGTCAGAATGTTCTTCCTTGGGCCTTGCTGGTATCTGCCTCCTTGTAACTCCAGTCCCACCCACTGAAGCCCGACACATTCCATCCAGCTCTGTTCCAGAAGTACCTACTCTGCATCCCTGTGTAGCCGACAGAGGCATCAGACAGCTGGAGCTCAACTGGCCTTTCCTCCAGTGCCCCTGACCCCTCTTCCCCTCCCGGGGGTTTGTGCTGGAGAATATCTGGACTGGGATATATTCCCAGGCCTCTCACATTTCTACAATGTGATGCATGAGTTCCCAGAACACATGTACTCAGCTTGCTTCATTGTGTCAATATAATATTTTAATAGATGCACTCTTAGCTTGTCATTCTTTCTGAGGGAGACAGTAGAGTTCATCGAAACCTGTTGAAAGCAATGCTATACTAAATATTTGAAAATACTACCTCTCATGTCTCCACTTCACTCTACTTCTGAATAACTAAATACACTCAATTCGCCTAATGAATTTATTTTTAGTTCTCTAAGACAGAGTTTCCTGAGGATATCCCAGTCACCCCTCACATGCAGTCACCAAGTCCTGCTGATCATAACTCCTAGATTCATCTTCACCCCATTGTCCTACTTGCTCCAGGCCACTGGTATCCCTTACCTGGATACCAGAGCAGCTCCCTCTGCCTCCATTCTTGCTCCCTTACAATTACAGGGTCCCCCTACCCATGGGGGATATGTTCTAAGACCCCCTGTGTATGTCTAAAACCACATATGTAACCAAACCCTATATATATTATGTTTTTTCCTCTACATACTTACCTATGATAAAGTTTAATTTATAAATTAGGAACAGTAAGAGATTAACAATAACTAATAATAGAACAATTATAACAATATATAGTAATAAAAGTTTTGTGAATGTTGTCTCTCTTTCTAAATATCTTATTATGGTGTACTCACCCTTCTTGTGATGATGTGAGATGATGTAATGCCCAGGTGATGAGATGGAGTGAGGTGGATGATATAGGCATTGTAGCACAGCATTAAGCAACTATGAGAGTGAGGACACAAACACTGAGATGCCTCAACAGTCAATCTGATAACCAACATGCTAGGTAACTCACAGATGGGGAGTGTGTACAGTGTGGATGTGATGGAAAAGAGATGATTCGTGTCTCAGGCAGGGTGGAGCAGGATGGTACCATATTTCATCACACTACTCAGAAGAGCATGCAATTTAAAACTTATGAGATGTTTATTTCTGGAATTTTCCATTTAATATTTTCAGACTGCGGTTGACTGCAAGTAACTGAAACTGTGGAAAGTGAAACCAGGGATAAGGCGGGGAAGGGGGGATGACAGTACTGCTTTAGACTAGAGCAAAAGTGAGCTTTCCAAAATATTAATGTCACAATTTTACACCCTTGCTGAAAACCCTCAATAGCTCCCAGTGGCTCTGAGCAGCCAGTTCAAACCCTCTCTCTTCTCTCACATAAACTCTTTATAATTTGATCTTCTCTTACCTTCTCTCTTGTCATCTCTCCAATACCCACCCCTTGGAAATATTAGCCCCAGACATAGAAAAATTATTTTAATTTCTACAACAAGCTACACTCTATCTCACCTCCAGGTCCATACTATTTCCTGTGCCTGAGACACTTTCTTAAGTGTTCACCAGCAACATCATCACCTGGCTGATGCATGCTTCCAGCCTTGGCTTAGGTGGCACTTCTTCAAAGACATCTTCCCTGGTCCTTAGGATACCAAGCCATGCACTCCCATGGCACCTTGCATCTCCCCAGTCCTCATGTTAATCCCACATATTTGGTAGTCACTTGTTACATTACCTCTCCTCCTCACTAGAACATTGGCTCTCTAAGGGCAACCGCCCATGCTTTCCTTTTTACTAGTAAACTCACAGAGTTTAGCATGGTGCCTGTAACATAGTACATGCCTAATCAATATTTTTTAAGGAAGGAAGAAAAGGAAGGGAGGGATGGAGGGAGGAGGAAATGTTATATGCCATTTAAACCCATCACCTAGAGCTAAGCACAGTATTCTAGAGGGGATCCACTAAGAAAAGTGAGACAGTAAGGCCATGCAGTTCTCCCTCTGAGTCTGATGGTGTTGTCCTCAGAAGACACAAAGTTCTAAGGAAACTGGGGTCACTTATTTGACAAAAATGTATTAGGCACTATATTGTGAAATATATTTCATGTCATATATACAGCTTAGAATTGTAGTTTAGAGCTGGTTCCAAAGCCAGAATGGCAAGGTTCAAGTCACAATCTAGCACTCACTGTCTGACATGGAGCATGTTACTTCACCTTTCTTGGCTTCACTTTCCTTACCTGTGAAATGGCAAAAATAACAAGGGCTTCCTGGTAGTTATAACTAAATTAATGCACATATATAAAGCAGTTGGAATGGATCATATTAAGAGCTTTATAAGAGCTTGTTTTGAATGCTAGATAGCCCCTCACCGAGTGCAAAACCAAGAGTTCTCAATAAACAATACATGTTTTTTTGAGAAGCAGTGTTACTAACTTACATACCAAATACAGTGCCTGCTATAGGGTCTGTGCTCAAGTTATATCTACCATTATTATTTTATTTGGGTATTACATTTATATATTATTTTCTATATGCATATATTTATAATTTATATCATAAAATTTATTTTAACATTATTATAATACTTATTTTATATAAAGTCTAAGTTGAACCACTACATAGTCTCATTTATTCCTTAGAACAATTTTCAGTGACAGAATGAGCAGGTATTATTGCTCTCGATTCATAAATAAAGAAACCTAAACTCAAGCTGGAGCTACCTCAGACTCTAGCAACAAGAAGTGTCTTCAAATTCCATCCTTCCACTTGAAGTCTTGACACATCCAAGACACTGGGCTCAGATGGCTGAGAAAACATCTCACTGAATTCTCACAACCACCCTGAGAGATGGGCACTGCTGTCACCATTTCACAGGTGGCAGAAACAGAATGGTTCACGACATTGACCAAGGTTCCCCCACTCGCCAAATGCAGGGCTTGTGCTCTGAATCCTTGCACCCCACACCACTTGTGGCTCCCAGAGCCAGCTGAGCATCAGTTCCTTAGGATGAGTAGGTCGTTCCCCAACTCACAGAGACTCCAATTCAGGTCTAGTCTGCCATCGGGAATCCGATTTTATAAAACCCCTTGGTGACCCTAACTAAATCAGTGATTGGGAAACACGAAGCATCCACTTGTGTGGTGGGCCTGCTCCTGTGGAGCCTCAAGTATCCAGAGGACAGTGGAAGGGAGCAAAGGCAAATCTGAAGATAGACTGTCTTCATCACCATTTGCCCAAGTTTAACTCTGGTGACTTCCTATACCTTTATTGAACTATAACTCTTTAAAATCAGATTGTCAGCAAGAATTCAAGTGTTGCATATTGAATATAAGCAGAGCTCAATACTCCTGACATGCACTATTTATTTTAGTTCACTTTATCCTTCTCTCTCTCTTTTCATCTATAAGCCTAAGCATCATCAGAAAAGAGACATCACTGGTGAGGGTTCTATTTGCCTTAAAGTTTTCCCTTTAAGGCATGGCTATAGGTATTCCCCAGTGGTTGCTGAAAACATTAGAATAGGCACGATTCATGGTGTTGATACCGGTTACCATATTTCTATGGTAAACATAAAATGCTGTAGTGGTATGGGATACACTGTCATGGAAATTGCTCTGTGGCCTCCAACGACTTGGAATCAGGATGAGGACTGTGTGATTTAATAACACCACGGTTGCAACTGCAGTTTAAACCCATAAACCACAAATGCATGTCTGACCAGAAATAAAAAGGATCTGAGCCTTACATCCTCCTAAATGGATTCTCCCATAGAGGACTGTTAGGGAAGAGTCTAGCCCCGAGTGCTTAACTTTACAATTCAAAAGAGTTGTGACTTAGCTTCCCTTATATAACATGGGCAGCTTTTCATTATGTTTATTTGATGCAGTGTTATTGAGGCAATATTTCATATGAATAATTCATTTCTACTCCAACTTTATCTAGCAAAGTCAAAAGCAGAATCCTAAATTTCAAAACAGATCAAAGAGTTTTTCAAATAAATTGGAAATGCCTTGAGTTGCCGGCTTTCTGAATTTCCCTGTCTTGTCTATGCATTAAGCAAGCACTTACTATGGGCAGTTGGATAAAAAAGTTATTAAATGTTCATAGCTCTCCCTGCATTTTCTTCGGTGAAGATGAATTTTCGTGTCCTAGTTTTGCACTGTTTCCTCTTGTTCTTATCCAGAAATTGAGTTCTATGAGAGAAAATCACATCCAAGTAATTTTTTTTACATATCTTTGACTTCGGTTGTGAGTGCCTGACTTTCTGAGGAAGTCTCGACCCTGATTACCTTCTGTTCCACTGGGCAGCCTGATGAACACAGCAGGCAGGCTGTGGTGAATAAAATAGAGCAATTACATTTGGAAGCTCAAGACTGACAGCTGTCAGGGGATGCCTCACCACAGCCTCTCCATTGTGGTTATCCTCCTTTCAGATCTTACCAAGTCATGCAAGAAAGTCACCCTTCAAAATGATTGACATCCAAAGAATTGCCCCGGCTTTATACAGCCATGGGAGCTACAAACAAGAGCGAAGCAGTCAGAGAGAAAAATTAAACATGGGAGGGGGAAAAAAACATTCAGAATCATTGAATCATACTAAGCACACTTTTTTAAAAAATGGTTTTAGGACAATAGGAGAAAAACAAAAGTAAATAAAAGATCTCTAAAGTCATCAAAGAGTGCTCACTCCATAGGTGACTGTTGGAGAGGGCCTTAAAGACAGTTATTTGACCAACTTCTTGCCACTGAGAAGAAGACCATCTTTTCTGGCTGAGACAGGTGGGTATTTGGGGAAGAGTGTGGTGGAGACATCAAAGTAAAACACACACAGGAGTCAGAAAAATCTAGCTTCAAATCCTAACTCAACCACTGGCTAGTAGGTGGCCTTAGGCAACTTGCTGTACATTTTTTGATTTCTTTAATAGAGAAATAATGCTGCCTACTTTATGAGATGTTGTTGGGAAAATGTAAATAGGTTTATGTTTGTAAAGTGTCCAGTGTACAGCAGGAAATGGTAACCCTTATTCGGTAACCTGGATCAAGATTTGTGTAAAGACTTTTTTTAATGTTACCTACTGTTGCCAGTATAGTACTACAGGTTGAAGATGAATGAAAATATCTGTTCCAAGCATATTGCTTTAGTCTCCTGATCTCTGCAGTAGATAGTGTTTAGTTGTCTATCCAACAGCCAGTTCTGTCCTCTGCTTACGGGCAGAACCTGCTTCTTCTGGGATGGAGTGTCTTCCCTGATTAAAAAGGAAGAAGTGGAGAAGGAGGAGGAGAAGGAGGAGGAGGAGAGGGGGAGGAAAAATACTTTCCTGCTCTCTAATCTTTCTGTCACAGAAGAATATCCTTCAAGTTGCTGCATCCATCTTAAATCTTGAGGAAATAGTGAAGCAGACTCTGACCTTGCTCACTAACATTACAGACCTACTGACCTAACTAGAAAGTGACTTAGCACCACACTCCTTGCAATGAGAGATAATGAAATACTTCTATTGTT
Source organism: Myotis nattereri (assembly GCF_964212035.1). Taxonomy (NCBI): domain Eukaryota; kingdom Metazoa; phylum Chordata; class Mammalia; order Chiroptera; family Vespertilionidae; genus Myotis; species Myotis nattereri. The sequence goes on from NC_138076.1 coordinate 198,399,051, forward strand.
TAAACCCCTCTCATTATTTATAGCTGAATAATTGTCTTTGTTTCCTTGAATTCTTTCAAGGCATGAGACTTTTTCCATTTTGAGTTTGAGCAATTGAGCAGAAACATGCAGATGTTATTCAACATGGTTTTGTCTTTATGATTAGTGTTCATTAATTTTCAGAGAGGTTGAGTAACTCATCCAATGTCACACAGCTAAGAGTGGCAGAAAATAATTGGAACCCAGGTCTGTCTGCCTCAAAGGCCAGTCTTTTGAGAACACTGCTGCTGTACATATAGCTGTTAGCCTGTCCAATAGGAAATATTTAAGTAGTTGAAGTTCCTTTTCTATCTCTCCTTTCAATTTATATCTGAGCTGCATGATCCCACAACTCCCAAACATTTACCTCCTTAAGGAAAGCCATGTTCTGAAACTTCCCATCAAAATTTGTCTGTTCTGGGTTCCATTTCCCCAGGAAGCCAATATACTTCATAAGGTTAAAGCTAGATAATCAGTTAAGTGGATTTCTTTTAATGGGATCCTAGTGCCTTTAATGGAAGTTTTCAATGTCCTAGTGATTCAGAAGGCAGGATGTTCTTTTCATACATTCCTCACACACAAAGGGCTGGTTCTGCCAATGAAAGTTAACCAGGGTATGGAGCAGGATTAGAATTCATTTATTCCTTAAGCAGGTACATACTAGGTGCTAGGGATATTGCACTAAACAAAACAAAAAAAAATTCTCCTTTCACAAAATATAAATTCTATTTGGGGGGAGATCATTAAAAACTAAATATGTATTCTTTCAAGTGGTGAAAAATGCTGTGAAGAAAAACACACAAAGCAGGTTAATGAGAATAGATGGGTGAGGGTAGACTGTCCTATTGAGAATGATCATGAAAAGTGAAATGGGGGAAGATGAAGGAAACTATAAGAAAGCTATTACACTCTTCTTACAAAGCAGGAAACCAAGGAATATTGCTAAAAGCTGGTTGAACAAGAAAGAAGAATTTAACTACATTAAGTCCTCAATGTCAATAGGTTCTACAACTTTAGGCAAAATGACTTATAAAGTAACTGATTTTATCATAGGCTAACTGATATAGATAAGAGGTTCCTGTGGCATCTCATCGACGTTATAACAACAACATGTTGAACAAAATGACATTATTTGACTATGTGCTGTATGTAAATTTACAAAGGTGATCAGTAGAAGAACTAAAAGTCCTGGAGGAGAAAGGGACATTGTAAGTGAGCTAAATCTTAATTTTTTTACTTCTAAGAATCAATAGAAACTGCTTAATTGGGAAAATAGGTTTTATCTCACACGCTAATTTTCACTGATGAGTGGTGGCTGCCTGGGGCTCTTCTGAGTAGAACTCCACACACTAGACCCAGCTCTTTGAGAAAGTACGCTATGATCAATTAATTAGTGCCATCTGCCATGGGTGTAAAAGGGATCAATGACAGCACAAAGGCCAAAAACTGTCATCTTCACTTGGCACAACACTGGGTCATCTTGATACGGGATGGCCAAGGACAAGAAGATAGCAAGATTAGGCTGAATCAGTCAGTATTTAGGAAGAACATGTGATGGTAAGGGGGCTAGTGATCTGATGGATTCTCATGTAATACTTTCAGTTTGGATTGACAGCATTCTGAAATATACAAAGGAGATAAATGATAGAAAAGACTGACAAAAAAAATAGTTAACTTTACATCTCTAATGTAAGAGTTGTGTGTGTTGGGCTTCTAACCCTGACTTTTCGAAGTCTTAGAGGAGAATTTAAGCAAGAGTTTCTAAGACATGTGCCTTTCTTGGCTGGATTGCATCCAGTGACTAATTTAAAATCAGTGAAATGTATTTGGGGTATTGGAAACCTTCAATAAAGAAAACTTACCGATGGTCCAATAAAGCCCTCCCTGCTGTACCAATTACCTAAACAGAGGAAGCAAGATACCAGGGTCCCAGCTGCACCATCTCGCCAAATCCTGGGAACATAAACAAAGCTTGAAATCTTGTCTCTAATTAAATCGTGTGACTTTGCTGGCCTCCTGCTCAGCAGAAAACCACGTGCAACTCTGAGCAGGCTCCCTGGGTGGCTAATGTCTCTAATAAAGACACAGCTCCAGCCTGTGTCTGTGCACCCCAGGACTGGCACCAAGTGAAGAGAACAAGAACACATGTGGTTATCAGAGGGGCACAGTTAGAGAGCTGTCTGCTCACTAAATGAGGCAACAGTGAAGCTCTATATTTCTTCAGTACCTGCAGTTCTTCTCCACCTTTGTGAGAGGCACTCTGAGAGGTGACCATTGCAAAGAGGTCCACACCAGCATTCTCATTCACACCCCAACTCTGATACCTTTATTTACTGGTTCAACCAATATTCTTCCCAACCCTGTGATAGATAACCTAGTCACTCCCATTCCAATACCTGAGGCTCCACCAGAAGCCAGCACACTTCACTCTACAGTGTTAATGCCAATAGGCATCAATTGCTTCCAGTGTGACCGGATAGGCTGCCCCTGTGCTGAGGGTCCCATTGCCCATGTGGGATAATTAGAGGAGCCCTGCCCCAAACACCTCTTCCACTTTGTCCAAGAACCCTAAAATTAGCCACCCATCCCTTTAATTCATTATTAAATGCCTCTATCGAAATGGGTTGGCACAACTATCAGCCATTACATCTTTCATGTTTCCAGATGAAAGCCTACTATGTGCTATGTGCCTCAAATCTATTCTATAATCCTCAAAACATTCTGTCAGGGCCTAAGCATTCAACATACACCCATGCATGTACACACACGTACATACACACACACAATTTTTTGAGGCCCTACTAAGTACACGGCACTGTGCTCAGGTGGAGGATGGTTTGGCATGTGGTATATAAAGCTAAATCATGTATGGCCCTGAGCACCAAAAGAACTATGGAAGTGATAAGATATATACATAAGCAAATATAATACAGCATACAGTGTATTTATGGCCATGACAAAGCTGCAAAGGATTAGGTTTTGGATTGAGATATGCTAAAGACCAGGCTAGGACCTAGTCATTCATTCAACAGATATTCATTGAGCGCAAATGGACTCACTCATACAAGAGATCATGCAGGACCAAATACTTTAATAAAAGCAAAAAAAAAAAATACGGAATATGTGTGGATTAGATCTGAAGGTGAGGGCTAAAGAAGAAGAAGATGGAGAGAACCATAGAAATTCAGTTTTGGATAGGATTCATGAAAGGGGAAAAGGGGATGTAAAGTTATAAAGATCAAGAGGAGCCAGATCATGGAAGGTTTTGTATGTCACACTAGAGAGTTTGGACCTTATTCTACAGTCAATAGGGAGCTATAGAAGTTTTAGATAGAAAGATTAAATCAATTGAAAGTTAAAATAAAACTCTGCTTTCTAAAGATTAACCCTGCAACAGTTTATTGAGGGAACTAAATTAAAGCTAAATCAGGTAAGGGGACAGCAAGGAAGTTACTGCATGCTCTGAGAGGGTTAAGGGCATGAGCTAGAATGTTTGACAGTAGAAACAGAGAGGAGGATAATGCAGGCGTCACTGGGTTCTGAAGTAGGCAACATGAGCTCTTTAAGCCCAAGTCTTCAGAAATATTCCTACCAAATAGATTGAGTAGTGCCTGGCCCACAGTGGTCACAGGATACTTGTCAGAGGTAGATAAGTGGATGGTTGAAAGAGGAAGGAATTAAATATGATTAATGTTTGGGGGAAAGTATCTAGCAACATCTTTGGAACAGGTTTGATAACGTGAACCACAATGGAACCATATTGTTATCTGAGGGAGATGGGAGATTAGAAAATATGTGAATCATGGGGTTTAGGGACAGTACAGGTAAGCAAAGAGTTTCACAAGAGAAGAGCAAAAGGCAGGAATGGAGAACAAGGGGCTGATTCTAGGCTGCCTCTAAGAAGAGGGTGTGCAGACTTGATACCCTGTGGTTTGGGGAGGTAGCTGAGCCCACCGAGGACCATCAAGTGAAAAGGGGGTTGATAGGCATTGCATCAGGGTGAGTGCTGGCATGAGACACTAGTTCCAAGATGAATTTATGTCAGAGATATAACAGGCCTGAGATATATATATCACATAGTTACAGACAATGGTGTGGTGATAGCCAGAGGGAATGAGAGTGGGGATAGGTGGAGGTGGGCAAAGGGGGAAAAATGGGGACAGAAAGAGACTTTGTTTGGAGTGATGGGTGCACAATGCAGTGTGCAGATGATGTTTTGATGAGTAGTACACTTGAAACCTGTATGATTTTGTGAACCAATGTCCCCCAATAAATTCAATTTTAAAAAAGTTAAGGCTGTTGAGATGAAAAGATTATCCTGGCTTATCTAGGTGGGCCCAATGTAATCACAAGGGTCCTTGTAAGTGAAAGAGGGAAGCAAGAGGGTCAGGGTGACAGAGAAGATTTGATGATGGAAGCAAGGTCATAGAACCAGAAAGAAATCCAAAGACACTATGCTATGGGCTTTAAAGATGGAGGAAGGAGCCACTACCCAAGGAATACAGGTGGTCTACAGAAACTGGAAAAGGCAAGAAAACAGATTCTTCCTCAGAATCTCCAGAAGGAACCAGCCTACCAACAACTTCACTTTAGCCCCATGAAATGGATTTGGGACTTCCGACCTCGAGAAAGGGAAGGTAATAAATATGTGTTGTTTGAAGCCACTACATCTGTAGTGCTTTGTTACAGGGGCAATAAAAAACTAACATATCTCCCCAGAACCAGCTCCCATGAGCTGGCTGCTAAGATCCTCCCTGCCTTCACTTGCTACACTGGCCACACAGAGATAAGAAGCCACTCTGAGTTCTCAAGCCTTAGTCCCTAGAGCAGAGAAGCAAGTCAGGGATGCTGATGTGCAGAGCCTCTTCTTGGCACAGATGTCCCACTCTGTGATCCAGCCATTATCCATCATGAGCCAAACCACCCGTGACAGCACACTAGATAACTACCAGCTCTATTAACTGGGAAATGACTTCTCGGCAACCTGAAGGATTTCACAGTCATCATATTGCTAATCCATTACTGTGAAGGCTTGACATTTTTTTTCTCAAGTCCTTCGCTAGGTAACCAATTAAGCAGAGGGCATTGGAAGATAGTAATATTTTTATTGAAACTTCTATATTGGCTAGATTTGCTTCTTGTATTAAACAATATAATGGGTGAGTTTCTCAAATTCACTTTATGTTTTAAAAGGTTATAATGAACCCATAATTCATCTAGACCCACATAACACCTCTTCAAGTGGTATCAAGTGGGCCCTGTCTATCCCTCTTCCATTACTAAAGCAGGGGTGGCAATGTGTGTGTGTGTGGGGGGGGGGGATTAGAAGCTGAATTTCATCCCCAAAAATTTATATGTTGAAGTCCTTACCCCCATGACCTCAAAATGTGACTATATATGGAGATAGGATTTTTACAGAGATAATTAAGTTAAAATGAGGTTATTAGGGTAGGCCTTTAATACAGTATGACTGGTGTCCTTATAAGAAGAGGAAATTAGGACACAGATATGCACACAGGAAAGACCATGGGAGAAGACAGGCATCTACAAGCCAATGAGGGAGATCTCAGAAGTTGCGATAGGGTGTGTGGCGAAACAGCTGCAATCCATAAAAGCTGCAGGAGCTATGGAGAAGGAAGAGCACCCCCCACTGGACTTATGGCTTAAAACCAGAAGAGACCAGCTTGATCCAACATAGCAACTAATAATGGTAATCTCTGGCCTCATTATACACTCATTATAATATGTAAACAAGCTAAACAACACTCCCCATACCACAGTGATCTGAAACATAAAGTCAACATAAAAAAAACAAAATGGTCAGCGGAGCTCCTCTGAGAAATTTCTACCTTATTCCTGGGAAGATCCTCAATATTTCTCCACCTTATCGAATACCCTACTCCCCAATGAAATGAACCTTAATAAAGAAAGCAAATTCTGCTAAAAGGGGGGCTTCTCTGTCTATGGAGTAGCCCATTCTCTGTTTCCCTGCTTCTCTAAGAAACTCACTTTCATTTTAAACTCCACGCTGGCTTGTCTTTGAATTCTTTCTTGTGCAAAGCCAAGAACCCCATAGTAAGTCACGAACCCCTGAATTCCCAGACCCCCGGAACAACTGTATCACAGGCACACCTTGATATTGGACTTCTTGCTTCTAGAACTGTGAGAAAATAAACGTCTGTTGTTTAAGCTGCCAGGTCTGTGGTACTTTGCCATGTGGCCCAGCAGACTAACACAGGGAAGTTATCTTTATCGGTAGCCTAGAAAGATTTCTCTACTCTGCAGATAGTCAGAATTAATGCACTCAGATCTTGCTTCCATTATATTCAACTCTTTTATAAAAGTAACAAATTGGTATCTTATGTTCTGTTCATTGCATCAACTAACTAGGTGAAAGGGACTAACGTTTTTCAAGTCCTTGCTACACACCAGACACGATAGGGAGCTCTTTACATCTGTTATCTCATTTAATCCTCACAGGAGGCATTGTTATGCCTTAAAACAAAAGCATAGATGAGGAAACTAAAGCTTAAAACAGTTAAAAATCCTGCCTGAGGTCACATAGATGCTTTGTGAAATTAACCTGCAAATTCAGCACAACCTTCTCCACACATTACCTTTGTAATGATAGTGGTGTGGTCTCCTGAGGAGGTAAGAAGATGAACAGAAGTCCTATTCTGACTCTTTTGAGCTCAGGGACTATTTCTGGGGAGGGGGTACAAGAGTAGTCAGAGGATGAGAAAAACAAAAGCATCCTTTTTCATGTATACATAAGAAACAAAAATCTGGCTGCCTATTGAGAGGGTATGCGCATCATTTCCCCTCCCTTGGTAATGCTGCTGATGCTGCTGCTTCCAGAGTGTGATAAACAAGTTGTAATATATTAGCATGAACAGTTGCAGAGCGTTCCTATAGCTGGCAGAATTCCTGAGAAATGGTTTTTATGGCACCAATCTCCTTGGAGACCTTAAATAACAGCATAAAATGTATGGTACAGAAATCACAGGGTTTATTACTTTAGTTTCTGCCTGGTGTTCTGCAATTTATAGTTTTCCTGATAAATTGGGATCCATTCAACTGGTACATATTATGTGGAATGGTGGAATTGTCTCTTCTGCATTGAAGGATTAGAAATGGGCAGATGCCTTGATTGGGTAATAACAGTGCCAGCCCAAGTTGTGTGTGTGTCAGACAGGGCCTGGGCTGTGCACTTGGGCTCATTTTAAAAAGAAATGGGCTGGGGTTCCACAATAGGACTATACCCCTTCCTCCAACTCCCAATATCCTCTTATCCCAAAGGAGCCAGGCACTGAGCTAGTAATCTCATACTTTCATCAGAACCTGGCTAAAAGCAAACAAATTCAGCATAGCATACTCCTTTGGGAGTTTGGGGGGATGGTAAAGATGTCTCTAATAAAATATTCAAACTAAAATTACACTTCAGAAGCTAGCAATAGAGGGAGAGCTTTTTACGCAGAACCTAGGAATACACACTTTCATATTTTCCATGGATGAAGTTAAAATAGAGTCTGCTTTAAGTGGTTGTGGCTGCTCTCTACATACTCAATTAATTTGACATTGTTAGAAGTCAGGTTTTACAGGCATGAACAAGGAACCTATGAGAGAAAGCTGTGAATTTGTGTGCCTAATCTTCAGTTGATCAGTCTGTTGACTTAAGTTTTTTAGAAAGGAAAAAGACATCAATTAAATTTTGTTGTTTTATTGTGGATGTCCCAGTGTTTTCATAAATCAAGCTAGTGTGTAAGAACAGTAATGTTCTTTCAGATGAAAGTCTGGTATAGATTTTAGCATTTGGACATTAAGGCCATTCAGACCCCATCTGGCTGCTAGTCTGCAAAGGATGAAGGATTTACACAAAGGGTCTCAATTCTGAAGTGTCATTAAATTCTATTGGGTCAATAATTCTTGAAAGTGAATTCAAACAACAAAGCTCAATAATTCTATAGACATTGTTAGCTTATTTATTTGGAGGGGGGAAGTAAAAAGAAAAAGAAAAGTCAGGGGCTTGGGTATGATGCTTAGAAGAAGCCCCCCACCACTACTCCCTACACCATGAATTCTAGATCTTCCTTTGAGCTCAAAAGGTGCCCAATTTTCCAATGTATGCCCAAAATTTGCAGCTCAGTCCTGGACAGCCAGCTTTCTTCCTAATGGGTCTTATCCTAAGATAAGTTAAAAGACTTTTAGGATGTCATTGGACCTCCTTGGAAGGAGAGATAGCAGAGGATGCAGAGGATTAAGTGGGCATTCAGTATTGTGAGAGAGTTGCATCCCATGCCTCAGTAACACCAACTGTTGCTGCAGAACCATTCAGAGCCAGTTCTTTTAAAGGCCCATGCCTGATCAGGTACAAGGTCATGAGCATCCTCATAGGGGTTTTATCAAGACTCGAGCTTATCTACTTTGGAGAAATGGAAAGACAGCCGGGATTGCTTATTACTTTATAATCTATAGTAAGATTCTCAGTGGTCTGGTCTCCTGGAAAAAAAATGAATTCTGGAAATGACTCTTCTGAATCCAAAGGTCCCATGTGCAATGGCCAAATAGAGAGGGAGGGGGGAGGAAGTAAAAGAGAGAGGGGAGAGTTGACAAGATAGGGGCAGAGGATGCAGTGGTTGGCCCAAATGGGCTATCCTAAGTGCCTGGCAGGAAGCATTTCTCCTAGATCTTTATTCCCACAAAGTCTCTCACAAGGTAAGAACTGCTACTATTATTCCCATTTTACCCATGAGGAAACTAACACTTAAGGTGACTCATTCCAATCCACAAGCATTAAGTGATGGAAGCATAGTTTGAAATCGGGAAATCAGCCTCCACCGTGTACATTGAAGTTATACGGTATGCTCTTTGGTAGAGAAAACTGAGTTCATAAAATTCACTAACCAACCTAAGACTCAACTGTAGGAGCATAATTCATTCATCATTAGGGACTGCCTATAGATTAGTGCAATATAGACACATTCAGGTATCAAGACCTACCAATGTATCTACACACAAGACCCACTGAAGAGCAAGCATCTTAGAGCCGAAAGCCAGCTGATTCACAATGGCCATTTTAACTTTGCTGTGGGACCATCTAAAGTGGAGCCACTTCTCTAAAAACATCCTTCTGTGTGATATTTTTAATAACCTTCCCACCCCTCCTTTGCCCCCACTCCCAGTTATCTCTCAATGGCTAATCCCTTCCTCCTGTCACTGGTGGCTCTCACCCTGAACACTTCCAATTACTTAGCTGTTAACTGGAATAAAACAACCTCACAGACCCTCCCGAGTAAGCCCAGAGAAATGGCAATCACTGCTGCAAGCAAGAGATGGCCTCATCTTAAAAGAGAACAAATCAAAACCAAGCAAGCCTCACACTCTGATTACTTCTCAGAGGCAAGCCAGTCATCTGTTAGAGCAATTCCATTCCTTTTTCTTCTTTCCTTTCTTTCTCTTTCTGCCTCTTTTCTTTATATCTCTTTCTTTTTCTCTTCCTTTCATTATTTTTCTCTTCCTTTCTTTCATTTTATTTTTCTTTCTTTTTTTTAGTAAAACTTCCAGCCATGCTCACATGCATAGATAAACACAGCCAGGAAAACCATTAAAATTATAAGTAACTACTTGAAGGGCTAGGGGGTCCTTCAAGCTCTCATAATGATGTAAAGTAACCACTCCCTAAAGAAGAAGTAAGAGGCCTCCTGCAACTGGTAGGCAAGAAGATGAGACTCTGTTTATTAGCAGGCATGCCTGGCCTTTAGACCCAAAGCCACCCCTATCAGTGGGGAAATAAGGGAGAATGGTTACATGTCAAGGCCTTTGTAGCTGATATCTTTATCAGAGCCCAGGCTCTCCCATACTTGTCTTCCTAGTGAGGGAATAGTTGCTCTGAGGATGGACCTTAGGGGAGGAGTAGTTTGAAAGGCTAGTTATCTACTCCTCATATTGGAATAGGAGAGAAGTCCAAAGACTTACTCCCTAGAAGGACCCTCCAGCCTGATACTCTCTTTTTTTAATTTTTTTCTGTTTTTAAATATATTTTTATTGATTTCAGAGAGGAAGGGAGAGGGAGAGAGAGAGATAGAAACATCAATGATGAGAGAGAATCATTGATTAGCTGCCTCCTGCAAGCCCTCCACTGGGGATCGAGCTCACAACCCCGGGCATGTGCCCTTGACTGGAATCAAACCTGGGACCCCTTGATCCAGAAGCCGATGGTCTATTCACTGAGCCAAACCAGCTAGGGCCAGCCTGATACTCTTTCATCAGCTGCTCCCACTCTCTTGGGCTTTCCTTCGAGGGACAGTGTGCAACGAGTCCCCCAGCCTCTGGAGATGACTCTGATATGAATTCAGATTATGTATACATTGCTTCAGCAAAGATCTTTATGGAGCACTCATGATGTACCAGAAAATGGTAGTGGAGATCAACACCAAAGACCCAGTTCCCACCATGTCAAGGAGCCCACAGACTGATTGGGACAGGGATAAACAAGCAGAGGATTATACTAAAATACAATAAGGGTTATGGCAGAGATAGGCATGGATTTCATGGGCAGAGACAGGACAGGGCAGTACATCAGACTAGAGCTAAGAGGAGGCATTTGGAGGTGAGGACTAAGTTGAATCTTAAAAGACAAATAGGGGTTTGAAAAAATAATACGGGCCATGACAGTGGCTCAATAATTATTCTTAACTTAGAAATAATAAATTCTCTTGTGGGGTGAATTGCTTCCTCTCCCCCCCAAAAATGCATATGTTGAAGCCCAGGACCTCAGTATATGACTGTATTTTGAGATAGGGCCTTTAAAAAGATAATTTAAGTAAAATAATGTCACATGGGTGGGTTTTAATCCAATGTTACTGGTGTCCTCATAAGAATAGGAAATTAGAACATGGACACACACAAAGGAAAGACCAGGTGAGAACACCAGGAGATGACAGCCATCTACAAGCCAACAAGAAAGGCATCAGAAGGAAGCAATGCTGCCTACCTCTTGATCTTGGACTGACTGCTAGTATGTGAGAAACCCAGACTGTGTACTTTGTTACAATAGCCCTAATAAACTCACATACCCTTAGGAGACAAACTAATAAAGGAGAGTATATCATGGAGGTATTCTTCACAAGAGCAGCAATCAACCTCCCTTTCTATTCTAGCATTCTAGAATGGTGCTCCAAAAATATCTGTTCCCTACATGCCAAACACTTGTCGTTCCCTCTACCTTGAATGCTCCCACCCTCTCATCTGCATTCTTCACTCTCACTCTTCCAATCATTCTCAGTGACTTCTTACTTGAGCTTTTCTCAAAGCATCTACCACCTGACATAGTACATGGTTGCTTGTTTACCACATGTCCCCCCACTCCACCCCCACCTTCACTGGACTATAAGCTCCATGAGAGTAGAAATGTGTGTGTGTGTGTGTGTGTGTGTGCAGTTGATATCATCAACAATTAAACAGTACCTGGCACATAGTAAGCACTAATAAATACTTGAACAAAGGAATGCATTGTTCAGACAGTTATATTCTCCCTCAAAGCCATCCTTATCCCTCTGCTCCAATTGTGCTCATCAAACTATCCTGTAGTCCTAATTCAGTGATCTTAATACCAGGAGGAGATTTCTCTGAAAAGTGCTATTTTTTTCCATTATTTTTATTTCAACAATAAGACCCAGACAAAAGACAATAGCTTTATAGGTAAGTTCTAATGGATGGAAGGGTTTCCCTTTGCCCATAAGGTCAAAGCCAAATCTTTAATAGTATATCATACTACATTCTTCATGATCAGGCTCCTGCCCTCTCTCCACCCTCACTCCCCCTATTCTTGGACTCCTACTTTAGACTTTGATATACTCATGACTAATTCATTCACTCATTCCACATTGAGTGGGACCTCCTCTGTGCCCAGCACAGTAGTTCTCTGCACAGTAACCTTTGTGTGTGCTGTTTTTTCTCTTACCAACCTCCCACTGGATCTGCCAAGTTAGCACATGTTTCTTCTTTCATCGGCAGATTATCAGAGCTGAGATTCGGGCATTGAGGAACGAGCCAGAAAGAAGATCAGAGAGGACCAGCAGGGAGACTGATCTCTAGGTTTCAGGGAAACTTTAGGATCATTAAATCTAACCATAAAGAAGGGCAAGGGAGACCAAAGATAGCTGCTTATTTATTATTTTGTAGTCACTTGATTTTCATTTTCCCCTGCATTATCCTTGATATCTGTCTCCCTCAATGTTTGAGGTGGTAAATTTGTAATATATATATATTTCGAGGCCCGGTACACAAAATTCATGCATGGGTGCGGGGGCTGAGGGTCTCTCAGCCCAGCCTGCAACAATGCCAGCATCCTGCACCCTGCCTCTGGCCAAAGGCCCCTCCCTCCGTGTGGCTGGGGTGCGGGATGCTGAGCTCGTGTCACTGGAGCAATGTTTCCAGCATCTTACACACACACACACACCCCATGCCCCCCGGCTATGGGCACCGCCATCTTTGTCGCAGAGTGGTGGTTAATTTGCATATTACTTATATGGTGGTGGTGATTTGACTAAGTCTATACATTTCACCCATAGTAGTGTGTAGGTGGAAATTATAAAAACTTGATTGACTTTAAATAATAGCAAGATATCATTTTTCATTCATGAAATGAATAAAATGCATTAGCAAGGATGTGCAAAAGTGATTCCTCTCATACATGCCACTGGAAGTGCTGGGCCTCTTTGGAGGACACTAAGCTCAGCAGTTTCACTTCTTGGCATCTACCAAAGAGAGATACACCAGGTGTCCAAGCACAAATCAGGATGCTCATGGTAGTATTGTCATAGCCAAACATTGCAAACAATCTAAATGTCCATCAATACAGGAATGGTTAAATAAACTCCAACATGCTCATTATATGGACTGCTACATAGTCTTTGAAAAGCATAAGATATATGTGTTTGTACCATATGAATAGATTGCCCATGTAAACTCCATGAACTCAAGGGTTTTTATTTCTTCTGTTGGTTGTCCTGTGTATTCTTAATAACTGAGGACAGTGCCTGGCACCTAGTAGCTCCCCAATAAATATTTATTGAATAAGTGGAAATAAAGTTTAAAAAATGCTATAAGGTATGTATGGTGTGATACTTTTTATAAATTTGTATTGGAAAAAATATAGTAGTATATTCTATGAATACATGTATGTGTGTTAATGCTTAGGAAAAGATCTGGAAGGATACAAACGGAATACACTGGGGTAGACTAGGGAAGATCAATAGAGACTTCAGTTGTAATGGTAATGTTTCAACTATTACAATGAAAATATTCACATATTACTTGGCTAATAAACAATTTAAAATTTTAAAATGAGTGATTAAAATTATGATGCTTGATTCTGAGAGGGATGAAAACAATTAGCTCCATGTTCTTTAATTTTCCTCTGTCTATAAATGGGATGAGTCCCAGAATTTGAAGATAGAACCCATCTTAATCTGCAGGAGAATTGGGGACTAATATCATGGCAGGAATCAGGCCACTGCAGGGCAAAGTGGTTCCTTGGAAATCAGGATGAAGAAATGAGTCCCCAAAATGTTATGTATTAAGAAAAGTAAGAGATAAAGAGGAGAGATGGGTTGAAAAAAAATTCCAGAGTAAGGATGACTAGCACTATTGCATTACCAGCAGACTGTTAGGAAGAAAGACATAATTTTTATAGGAGACAATTAATGATGTTGGAAATTCTGAGTTTGAAGTGATTGTGAGAAATTCACTTGGATATATCCAGTAGGCAAGGAGGTATTTATTGAAATGGAGCAGTGGTGATGGATGTTATTTGCATGGAAGGGATAATGAGGTAATGGAATTTGAATGAGCTCTCCATTGGGAAGAGTATGAGGAATGAAGAACAATGAGGAGGTAGCTAATCAACAGCCACCCCAGTTAGGGAAATACCCAGGTATGGTGCTTGTCAAGCAATACCACTGTCACATCACTCAAAAGGTAAAGGGCGTTCAGACAGTAATACCAATGACTGAACTTTGACCAATGTAAGTCAACAGGAAAAAGACTATTGGAAAATTCATTAACAAGAGTCTTTTTTTATATGTTATCAATTGCAACCAATTGCCTGGACAGACATATCCTTAGTTGATAGGTCATCCCTGCCCATAAGAGTTACAGCTTGTATAAAATAGACTAGTCTTGTGTTTCCTGGGAGGGACCTCTCCCTTCATATAGCACAAGACCAGTTGTACTGGATCACCAGGGCAGATTGTCCACAGAGTAACACCAAATCACTACTTTTGGGCCATCAATTCAGGACAAGAATTCCTCAAAAAAAAACATCAGATTGATGCCCAAAAATCTACTGAAAGGCTCAGTCCCCTCTTGTTAAGATGCTGCTCTCCATGATAAGGCCACCCACCATGTCTGGAAGTAAAAGGGATTAGGAAGAGAAGAAGAAAGGCAAAAACAGCAATTAGAGAGGAGCCCAAAACCTAGGGCCCCCATCTCACTGCTCCTGCATGGTGGCCCAGCACCTCCCCTCAGGGGGACAGATCAACCATCAGTATGTTCCATTCACAGGGTGTGGGAAGCCTAACTGTCCAAATTTTTCATGTTGTGTTTGCATGTGTGGTTGTCAAGTAAACAAGCCATTCTAGACAATTGGGGAAAATGGGGGAAAGAAAGGATTTCTCCTTCATGTACCTTTCCCAAAAACTCACCAGAAAATGAATGTACACATCCTAGTCACCCACACACACTATTTCAGAGACATTTTAACCAATCTTCCCAGCATACCTTACAATACATTACTATATATATATATATATATATATATATATATATATATATATATATCTCCAAACATATGGAGATGTATAAGTAAATTTTGATGATGACATGGAGGTTAAGAAAATGCATTCTAGTAAAACTGTCCTTATTTGCAGACGACATGATATTATACATACAAAACCCTAGAGACTCCATCAATAAGCTACTAGACTTAATACATGAATTTGGCAATGTAGCAGGATACAAAATTAACCCCAAGAAATCTGAGGCATTTCTATACACCAATAGTGAACTTTCAGAAACAGAGATTATAAAAACAATCCCGTTTACCATCGCACCAAAAAAATTAAGCTACCTAGGAATAAACTTAACTAAAGAGGTAAAAGACCTCTACTCAGAAAACTACAGGACGTTGAAAAAAGATATAGAGGAAGACATAAACAGATGGAAGAACATACCGTGTTCATGGATTGGTAGAATCAACATCATTAAAATGTCCATGCTACCCAAAGCAATCTATAAATTCAACGCACTTCCCATTAAAATACCAATGGCATACTTCATAGATCTGGAACGAACTCTCCAAAAATTCATCTGGAATTAAAAAAGACCCCGAATAGCTACAGCAATCCTGAAAAAGAACAAAGTAGGTGGGATCTCAATACCAGATATCAAGCTGTATTACAAAGCCACTGTTCTCAAAACTGCCTGGTACTGGCACAAGAATAGGCATATAGATCAATGGAATAGAATAGAGAGCCCAGAAATCGGCCCGAACCAATATGCTCAATTAATATTTGACAAAGGAGGCAAGAACATACAATGGAGCCAAGATAGTCTCTTCAATAAATGGTGTTGGGAAAATTGGACGGATATATGCAAGAACATGAAACTAGACCACCAACTTACACCATACACAAAAATAAACTCAAAATGGATAAAGGACTTAAATGTACGACAGGAAACCATAAAAATTCTAGAAGAATCCAAAGGCAACAAAATCTCAGACATATGCCGAAGCAATTTCTTCACTGATACAGCTCCTAGGGCACTTGAAACTAAAGAGAAAATGAACAAATGGGACTACATCAAAATAAAAAGCTTCTGCACAGCAAAAGAAACCATCAACAAAACGAGAAAACCCACTGTGTGGGAAAATATATTTGCCAATGTCATATCTGATAAGGGCCTAATCTCCAAAATTTATAGGGAACTCATACAACTTAACAAAAGGAAGATAAACAATCCAATCAAAAAATGAGCAAAGGACCTAAATAGACACCTTTCAAAAGAGAACATTCAGAAAGCCAAGAGACATATGAAAACATGCTCAAAGTCACTAATCATCCGAGAGATGCAAATCAAAACAACAATGAGGTACCATCTCACACCTGTCAGACTGGCTATCATCAACAAATCAACAAACGACAAGTGCTGGAGAGGATGTGGAGAAAAAGGAACACTTGTGCACTGCTGGTGGGAATGCAGACTGGTGCAGCCACTATGGAAGACAGTATGGAGTTTCCTCAAAAAACTAAAAATGGAACTCCCATTTGACCCTGTGATCCCACTTCTAGGAATATATCCCAGGAACCCAGAAACACCAATCAGAAAGGATATAAGCACCCCTATGTTCATAGCAGCACAATTCACCATAGCTAAGATCTGGAAACAGCCTAAGTGCCCATCAGTAGATGAATGGATTAGAAAACTGTGGTACATCTACACGATGGAATACTATGCTGCTATAAAAAGGAAGGAACTCTTACCATTTGCAACAGCATGGATGGAACTGGAGAGCATTATGCTAAGTGAAATAAGCCAGTCAATGAAGGAAAAATACCACATGATCTCACTCATTCATGGATAATAGAGACCACTATAAACTTTTGAACAATAATAGATACAGAGGCAGAGCTGCCTCAAACAGATTGTCAAACTGCAGCGGGAAGGCCGGGGAGGGTTGGGGGGCAGGAGGTAAGGGGGTAAGAGATCAACCAAAGGACTTGTATGCATGCATATAAGCATAACCAATGGACATAAGACAGTGGGGGATAGGGGAGGCTAGGGGACTATCTAGGGCGGGGGGGAAAAATGGACACATATGTAATACCCTTTGTAATATTTTAAGCAATAAAATAAAAATTAAAAAAAAAGAAAATGCATTCTGGAGTCTACATACCACAGTCCATCCCTGTTTTTCTATTTATTAAGTTGTGTGACTTTGAGCATGTTACTTAGTTTCTCTGTGTCTCAGTTTCCTCATCTGTAAAATCATAAAATGTGAACAATATTAGTACATACTTTATTATTACAATTATGACATAAGTTTACCTTGAGAACTAAGGGAATAGACATAAAACTATTAGGACAGTAGATTCTACTGATGCAGTAGCATAGGTTAGGCACATAGTTTGATCTCAGTAAATATTAGTTATCTCATTATTATTAATGTTAATTTAATATCATGAGATTGTTAGGAATCATATAAAACTATCCAATCCCTGCACTCTAAATATTGTTTTCAACTTCTCATTGATCATTCTATGGTCTCAATTCTATAATTAGCCCTCATTTTTAGGGTATTCTTGAGTATCTATCTACATATTATTTGTCTCTGGCTTTTAGTAAGGCTGATAAAGCATAGCACAATAACCACTTGTCCCAGTTTTTCTTGGATAACCCAATTTTATTCTATTTTCATAAAAGGCCTTGATTTACTAAATCATAGCTAAATGGGATTTAATTTTGTATTCTGCAAGATTTCCAAATACATAATTTTATAAGTGAAGCAGGAATCTTTCGGTCCTGACTTTTCATTCTGAAAGTAGTTATAACAACCATTTGTAATTTTAAAAGAATAGGTTCTAATGATTCCCATATTGGTAACAACACATCTAAGAATTAAAAAAAAGAAAAAAAACCTGGTGAAGGCTTTTGACCTAGAGATTCACTTTGTTGCTAAGGAAGCTGGTTTCAACTTAGTCAACAGAGTGCTTTATGCAGGGAGTAAGCAATTAGAGGACAACCTTTCTGATTCAGACTAATGACCACAAAACCCAATGGACACATGATCTACTGACTTTTGCTTATTAGTGAGAATATGAGATGAGGTGAAAAGAAAACTGGCTATTTTATACATTTAAAATGTGAGAAATACATTTCAGTATTATTTGTACTTAGTTATTTTCCAATTTAAGATATTTCATGCTCAAGGCATTCGAGAATTCAAAGCTTCTTTAAAACAAAGTAAATTTTGTCATCCTTGCCATTAATTAGAGTATGGAGGGGTTCACAGAGAAAGATTAAATTGGCTATATTGCACAGGAAAATGCTGGAAAAACTACTCTTTAGGTTTTGAGTGAGAAAACCTGGGCACTCCATTCCTGACTGTCATGGAGCCGCTATATGGCTTTAGCCCCGTGGTTGGAAAACTGGGGCTCGCGAGCCACATGCAGCTCTTTGGCCCCTTGAGTGTGGCTCTTCTTAAGCCTTATGAGTACTCTAATTAAGTTAATAACAATGTATAGTTTAAGTTTAAAAAATTTCGCTCTCAAAAGAAATTTCAATCGTTGTACTGTTGATATTTGGCTCTGTTGACTAATGAGTTTGCCGACCACTGCTTTAGGCAAAGCATACACTTATCTTTACCATTGGACTGCTAGACACTGATCTCCTTTAGTGCCTAACAGTCTGTGAATTATAAGACTGCTCCATTTTGTTTAAAAAAAAAAAATCCTGGTACTGGGTGCAAAGTTGCTTAGCTACTTTATCTTTATTTATATTGCATCCCTCTCTTAAAAGCTCTCTCTGGATTAAGACATAAAAACCACAGCCTGTCAACCCATAGAGATCCCCACTGTTCACCATGGACATGAAGTCCCCTACACTAGATTCATGTCTTAGCAATCCACTCATTTTTAGTAATGCATTACTAGCTTCAACATGAAATTTTCTGCTGGGCTCTACAGAAGTGGTCTTGTCCTCAAAAACTGAAAGTCTTCTGGATAAGAAAGATATATAGGTTCATACATACTTCTGCATCAAGACTATGATAGGTTCTATTGGAGAGATACATGGTAATCTGAGACTTTGAAAAAGATAGTAAGTCTAGGGACTCAGAGGACATTATACAGAGAAGTTGAAATTTGCGGTAGAATTCAAAACTGGGAGGGAGTTAGACAAATTGAAATAGGTGGTCAAGGCATTTCAGGAGGAAAGTTGCTATTGTAAATGAATAGATTTAGAGGAAGGAGGTGTAATGAGTTGAACAGTGTCCCCAAAGATATGTCCAAGTTCTAACCTCTGCTACCTGTAAAATGACTTTCAGAAACAGATGTGATTAAGTTAAGGATCTCCAGATGAAATCATCCTGGACTTAGGGTGGGCTCTAAATTTATGACAATTACCCTTACTAGAGACAGAGAAGAAGACACAGAGAGACAAAGAGGAAAAGACCATGTGATGATGGAGGCAGGGATTAGAGCAATGCAGCCACAGCCAAGGAATGCCAGGAGCCATCAGAAGCTGGAAGAGGCGAGAAGAATTATTTCAGAGAGACTTCGGGGGGCAGCGGGTGGGGGGTGCAGCCCGGTGAACAGCTTGATTTTGAACTTGTGGCTTTCAGAACTTTAAGAAAATAAATTTCTGTGGGTGGGTTTTTGACCCTAGGTTTGTTGTGATTTGTTATGGGAGCCCCAGGAAACAGAAGATGTTTTCAGGACAGGACTATGAGGGGCCTACCTGGCTCTCTCTTGAGTGGTGTTTATTGGAGAGGTGGAGACTGAGGAAAGAAAATAATGAACGAATTAGATTTCAACGAAAGGTAAGAATGATGCAGCAGGAGTCGAGAAACAAAAGCATTTGAGACATAGCAGGAGTATCAAGACTAGACAATTAAGGTTGTGTGTGAGACAGACACAGGGGAAGAGACTAGAGACGGGAAAGTATAGCAAACATTTCAAGAAAAAGGAACACAAAATTAAATAGAAGCAATAGCAACAGAGCTGCAACCTAGCAGATGTCAGGCTGAGGATTTTGTGATTAGCTGGGTGGGTTAGGGAGAAGGAAAGAGAAGTCTAAGTTCTTCTTGTGGAAGCTTTGAGGGTTTAAACAAAGGAAAAGAGCCCAGCATGTAAGAGCAGAACTTCATCAGTCAGAGAAAGCAAATGAGTGGAGTGCAAAAGGCCAGAGATTGGGGTAGAGGGCACTGTCTAACCTTATGAACAGGTCAACAGGCTTAACAGTTTGGTGATCAGGTGACTGCTGGTGGTCTTCAAGAGCCAAATGACTCTTGAAGCTGTGATATAACAAGAAGACAATATACATTATAAGAGAGTAAGAGGAAATGGACAAATCAAGATTAATGTACTCCCTCAAGTTTATTTTTGATAGAAGGCAGTAATGTGTAAAATGTAACTTGTAGTAAAGCAGTGTGAAGAAAAGGTCCCTTAGACGTTGATTGGTCTTCAGCATGTTAACACACAACCCCAAAGATCCCACCCCTGCTAACCTGCAAATGATATAGGAAACAGTAATTCACAGCAGAAATATGTATGCCAGACGAGCTAATTGTCACTCAAAAAGAGCTATCACTCAAGAAGGATGCCTAGGGGACTGGAATATAGCATGAATCTGTATTTACTAGGAAAGAGATCAGGCAAGGATATCTTATGTTTTAACAGAGTGTATAGCTAATGGTCCTAGAGAGCCAGGAGTTGGGGGCAGGGGGCAGTGTGAAGCCATAGGAAAGCTAGAGATAGGAAGTGGGCATGAGATAGGGCAAACCAATGACAACTTTGCCTACTTTGCCATTCTGTCTAGGGACCTCTTTTGCCTTGCGGGCCCTCCAGGCACTCCGTGATTTGTTCTGGTAATTATCCAGCAAGTATCCTCCAAAGAGAATTCAAGGAATGGGTAATCATCTGGAAGCACACACTGCCTCTGATTTCTAGGCCTTTTCATACACTCAAGAGTATTTTTCAAAAGTGTTCAAAAAAGTGGAAGACAATTGCTGCCAGTCCAAGAAGATTTTTGTGCAAAGATTTTCACAGAGTATCAGAAACAGAGAATTTTTAATGGGAGAGACCAGAGGTCATCCAGCTCTGCTCTCTGCAGCAATGCAGGCCATTATCTGATATGTATACCACAACAAACCCTCAGCTCCTCATTTTCTCCTATTTGTTTGCCACCTTACATATTAGGGACATAATGCACAATTTTTCTGATAGTAGAGGATATACAGAAATATAATGACACTTTTAAAGAAATATAAATGTGGTTAGAAAATCAGGCTATCTAAAGGCCATCTAAAAGATCCCTCAGTCTTTCCTCTTTCTATTCCAGGAACTCTTCCTCTGCCCTCAAAGACTGGTAAGAGTTCACTGTAGTGTTAAACTGTTTTCTTCAGAATTCCACAGACATATATGGAATATAAAACTGAAACTTATAAACACAAACAGCAGTGTGGTGGTTGCCAGAGTGGGGGGGTGGTGGAGAAAGGGGAGAAAGGCTCCTAATATGAGGTGGCAAGAGAAAATTTGACTTTGGGTGGTGGGCACATGGTGCTATGTACAGATTTTTAACTTAGTAATGCACACATGAAACCTATATGTTCATGTTGAATAATGTCACCCCAATAAAATTTAATTTAAAAAGACAGAATTCCACGGACATATTTAGCAGCTGAGAATTATATAGAAGTAGGTGTGGAAAAATAAAAGATTTACATTTTGTAGAAGGTCAGACAATTCATAATAATGGATCACTTGGTTATCATAAGGTTTGAATGGAGGCCATAATCTGAATGACCACATACAAATTTAGGGTTTCGTGGAATGCAGAAGGTGCCTTAATATTCTTGAGACTTCTATGAAGAAGCCGTTAGACTGCATAGTATTCCATTGTGGGACCTGGAGATTATTTTTCTAAGTAAATTAATCCAGTTGGAGAAAGATGAATACCATATGATCTCACTTATATGTGGAATCAATGAACAAAATAAACTGAGGAACAAAATAGAAGCAGAGGCATGGATATAGGGGACATACTGACAGCTGTCAAAGAGGAGGGTGGTTTAGGGGACTGGATGAAAGAAGGAAAAGGAATTAACCAGAAAATATACATACATAACACATAGACACAGTCAATAGTGTGGGTATAGCCAGAAGGAAAGGGGTGGATGTGAGCAAAAGCAGGGAATATGGGGACAAAAAGAGACTTTGCTTGGGGTGATGGGCACATGATGCAGTGTGCAAATGATGGTTAATTGAGTTGCACACTTGAAACTTGTATGATTTTGCAAATCAATGTCATCCCAATAAATTCATTTTTTTAAAAAAAGCTGTCAGGATTGGCAGTAAAGATCCTGTGACAATAAGATCAAGGCCTGAACAAAAAAGGGAGAAAAATGTTTACCCGAACTTCAGAAGTCAGAGACAGTCATTCATTCAAAACATATTTACAAACTGTCTGCCACAAGCCAGACACTGGGCTAGAAAATCAAAGAAGTCACTATAGATTAGGAAGGACCCCAAAGATTTATCCCTTATTATAGCATGAACTACTTTTAATGTGACATTGCATGGTGTTCCTCAAATGTGGAAAGATTTTTCCTCAAGTTTCAGAAGTGGTGAAACACAAGAGCAATGGCAGAAGCTATGGAACAGGTGGTGACAATGGCCCACACGGTGGCTGGAGATAAGGAAGAGTCCAGCATCCCTTAGGAGTATGTACCTTCACTGGAAGTGCAAGAAGTAGACTCTGAGTCCTTGTCAAATTAAGGGCTCTGGTTGTCCTTGCCTGGGCCCTGCATAGATCTTCTGATGGATGGCTCTTATTTTTTCTTTCCAGTATCTCATCTTCCTTTTTCTGTTAAAAGACCCACTATTTCTTCTAGAAAAGCTATTTCATGTGATTTAGCTGAGGCTAATTCTATCTTAAGTTTGACCTTTCAGAATACCCAGCTCCCTGATTTCTGTGACCAGACTAGAGTCCTAGACTTTATTGTGAGAGCTCTGTCTGCCCGGCTAGAGAACAACCCTGTCCAAGAGATGAGCAGAAATGTGGAGCCATGAAGACATTGCTGGAACATTTGGGCCCAGCCTTACCTGAAGCCAATTTTTACCTCTGTGCTTTTCATTACTTGACACTTGTCTGCCTGAATCAGGTTTCTGAACTCACAACTGCACAAATCCTACTTAACACAAAAGAAAGCATGTTCCAGGTGCATGCCTCAACCAGGCTTGATGAAAAATAATTAAGAAGTAGGAAGAAGCTGAAGTCATAGAGTCCCATTTCCAAGCCAGCAATACAGTGAGCCTTTGAAAGAAGCTCATTTAATCCACAGCCTCCAACTGCTCCCTTAGCAGCAACCGTGCACAGTATCAAGCTCTTCTACTTATTTTTATGATGTTAATTACATTGATTGGGAGTTTTAATTACAAAATTTATATATTTTATCATAGAAAATGTTGAAAATAAAAAAATATACATATTCCCACCACCCAGGGGGAAACAGCATTGAACACTTCAACATGCTTCCAGTCTTTTTAATGCATATTATTTTTTAAATTATTCTCCCCTTTATAACGTATATACAACATGAGCATTTCCCCAGATCAGCTAATAGTTTTATGTAGTGTAGCTTTAATGAAGTATAATATCTATCCAACAGATGCGCCATAATTTATTTAACTAGAGTCCAGCTGCCAAAATGTCAGGTGGTTTCCAGTATTGTGCTAGGATACAGAACATTAGAAACTTTTGCAGAGATCGTTATTCTTAAGATACATATTCTTAGAGTATAATTGCTCATTAAAGGGTATGAACTTTTCAACGTTTCTACAAATTTTTAAGCTACACCCAAAGAACTTCTCTCTTGGCCCTTTAGGTGTCAAAGGAAAAGAAGATTCACAATTAAGCTGCATTCCTAACATAGCAGTTTGGGGGTATACATCAGTTTCCCACCACTATAATAACATATTGCTGCACACTTCATGGTTTACAGCACCCACTCACTGTCTCATTGTCCTGTAGGTAAAAAGTCCAGCAGATAGGTCTCACGAGGCTACAAGCAAGGTGTCGATTGGCCTGGTTCTTATCTGGCAGTTCTAGGGGAAATTCCAGGCTCCTTCAATTGTTAGCAGGATTCATTCCTTTCTCACAGTTTCCACGAGTCTCCCTCTATCTTCAAACCAACAACTGCAATGATGTCCTTCTTGTGCTCAGAGTGTCTCTCATTTTCCTTCTGCTATATCTTCTGACTCCCACCAAGAAAGTTCTCTGATTTTCAGGGCTCATGTGATTAGTTTGGGCCCATCCAATAATCCAGAATAGCAACCCTATTTTAAGGTCCATAACCTTCATTATATGTGTCCCTGTGGCCATGTAATGAAATGTATTGACAGTTTCCAGGGATTAGAGCATGGGCACTATTTGGGGTGGCCATCGTGCCTACCACAGGGTAGAGCTACAAAACTGACCAAAGTAACTCTACCATCTAGAACCATCTGACTAGCCATGTTTTCTCCTACAGCAATGTTGGGGGGGACAGTTCAGTTTTTTCAAGCATGGTATGGCGAATTGTTCTCTTCACACCCCAGCAAGTTTCCAAATGGTCAAAAGGGTTATCTTGCAAAACTTTCCAATATCTCGTTGCTAGGAAACTATGGCTTCCCTTCAGGTTTATATGCAGTGCTGTACCATTGTAATAAATTATACTTTGTCAGGTGCTCAGGCTGTTGCCAGTCAAAAAATAATATAAAAATGCAAGTGTTTTTACAGATAAACATAAGCCTGTGAATAGTAACTCTGTCCCAAACACATGTATTGATGTCTATGTGTGTGTAAATGTTATTGTGACCTATTAAGTTGGTTTCCCACCACCCCCACCCCTTGAATCTAACTCATTTATTCCTTATTAGTTTTCTGCAAAGGTTTGCTTCTCTATAGCTAATTTCGAAGGAAATAGTGCGAGTTTTCAGCAAAAGCAGTTTCCATGGTTACACTGAAGTCTTACTAAAAATAGTGCATGATGTAACCAGCCAAACTTTAACTACTAAAGTAACTAGACGAAATAGATCTGCATTTCTGTAGGAAGTTTGTTCTGTCGTTCAAGCTGTGTCTATGACACATGAAGAGAATAGTCTGAATTATTTTTAATGCCCGAAATTCCAGCTCCTCAAACACATTTGTGGGCAGCTCTCAAGCTGTTCAGACTCCGGAATTATTTCTAACACTGTGTGAAGGAGAAAGGCAGAGAGATAGGGGAAAGGGGGGCAGGAAGGAGAGAAGGGAACAGAAGGAGATAAGTACTTAGCTGTTCCACTTCTCCCATAACATCTCCCTTTTCTCACACAGTCCCTTTAAGCTCACTACCATGTTGCATGATATAAGGAAAAGGTGTTAACTCTCATTTGATTAGTCTACATACCCTCTACATTCTATAGCTAGCTAGCTACTCATTCTTTTTCACTTGTCTTGTGGGCTTCCTCTTGCATGATTGACTCGAGGTTCTTTCTCTCAAGTGGCAAGATTTGGTACCAGAAGGAACTACAAGAGGGAGACCCATTTATTTCATGACTTCCCTCCCATTATTTCTGCTCACTGTCCTTTACACAGCACTAGGAGAGTGCAGACACTTAGAATTAAAATATTTTCCCTCTTGAGTTTGGTGGTCAAACTCATTACTTTTGAACTGTCACTCTGCACAGCTGGGTCTCTGTTTCCAATATCCTTGTTTCTCACACTTCTTCTAATTAGAAAAGAGAATCAAGAATGGCAGTCCCATCTATTTCCAAGGCCATTCCCCCCAACCCCCACAAAATCTTTGAAGCAGAAATCAGTGAGGTAGCCAAATCTTTCTCCTCTTGAGTGTCATACTCAGTGTCATCTTCTGTCTGACCACAAAGCCTACTCTGCCCGGGGACTGCCTGATGTTATTTCTGCCACAGTGTGTTCCTCAGATGCCATTCTCTCTTCCCTCTACATTTGTTCAAAAGGACACTCTCCAAACATAATTTAATTTCAAAAACAAGTTATTTTCACTTGGTCACCATCTAGAAAAGACCTAGATATATATATTCCTGGTTTTCTTTTGGAGCCAAAATAGCAATGCTTGTTCCTTGTTAGTTAGGGGACTCAACGGGTCCCTCTCAAAAGAATGTCAGAATTTTATTGAGTTCATAACACTGGAGAGAGAAGGCTGGAAAATATTTTTAGATGACCATAGCCATTGCATATGTTGGAAATTTCTTAAATATATTTTTATATCAGGGACAATTGTAGAACCAGAGCAATTTAAAAGTCTACAGATTATGCTCGAATGAACTAATATGGCAGTGTCCCTTTAAAAATGCTTTCTTCTTAAGTAACTGGCTTTAGAAGGGTACTTGGAGCTCACATTTTAAAATGACTTTTATGGCACACCTTTAAGATTTATTTATTTTTCATTAGCTTCTATGCAATACTAATTCCTGAATATAGTCTCAGAGATGGTACCAGACCTGGCCCAGGAACTCTCAAAATATTATGCACGGACAGTATAATTAAACATAAAGCACATGAAGAAAGAAGGAGATGCAGGGCGTTGAATGTATTGAATTCCCTGTAGTTTTATTTATTTACTTAGGTACTTGAATGGAGACAGTCAGTGAAAGGTTTTCATTTGAAAGCCTAATTAAAGAAATCCATTTTAAAGAGAGATGGAGGCAAGAAGAGAAGAGATAAATGAGGACTGAAGGCCAATGTTACAGTGATAGTAGTCCAGGTGTTCGGGGGGGGGGGGGGGGAGGAGGGTTTGAAGATGGAAAGGGCTTCCTCCCACAGTAGATAATTGTATTGAGAGCAGATGTTCAGTAGGAAGTACCAAACAGGCTTTGTGCCAGAGATCTTGACTGAATTACTGAGCCCCTCCAGACACACTCTAAATCCTCCTCCACACTGCTCGCTGCCCAGAGTACTATCCCTTGGTGGTACAGACCCCATCTATAGGCTCCTGCACCCTTTGGTTCTCAGCTGGAAGAGTCAGTGTGGAGTCCTGATAGGACATGTGGGCAGTGGGGTGGGAAGTCAGTGAGGTCAGGATATTTATTTCCCTGGTTCCTTGACTGTCCAGTCTTCATGGGCTAAAACCAATAATTGATCTTACCCTAATCTCTTCAAACCTGGGGGTCTTAACAGGGTCACTGCTAATAGCATCAGTTATTGCACTACTTCTTGTGGTTTCCACACCTTACCAAACCCTTTGTTTAATTTGATCTAATTTGTTTATCTATTTCTTGTTGGTATTCTAATACCAGAATCTTTAGCAAATGAACCCTTCCTTGTCTTAGTCCACTCAGGATGCTATAACACAGTACGATAGACTTGGGTGGCTTATAAACACTGGACACTTATTTCTAGCAGCTCTGGAGGCTGAGAAGTCCAAGATCAAGGCACTGGCAGATTCAGTGTCTGGTGGTAAGAGGTCCGCTTCCTGCTTCAGAGCGGACCTCTTTTTTCTGTGTCCTCACATGAAAGAAGTAGCAAGAGATCGCTCTTCTTTGTTGTTTTTTGTTGTTGTTTTGTTTTGTTTTGTTTTTCCGTTCACTGAGGTATCATTGATAAATAAAAATTTAAGATATTTAAAGTATACAGCATGACATTTTATGTAAGCATATTGTAAAAGAAGTTCCCCACCACCAAGTTAATTAGCACATCCATCCCTCACATATTTACTTTTTTGCGGGGGGAAGGGGGATGGTGATGAGAACATCTAAGTACTATTCTCATAGCAAATTTCAGTTAAACAATATAGTGTTATCAACTACAGTCACCATGTTACACACTAGATCCTCAAACCTTATCCATCCTGTAACTGAAAGTTGGAACCCTTTTACCACCTCTCTCTATTTCCCCACCCCCAGACCCTGACAAATATTTTTCTGTTTGTTTTATGATTCCAAATATAAGTGAATCATGCAGTATTTGTCTTTCTTTGTCTGGCTTATTTCACAGTATAATGCCCCACAATTTAATCCATGTTGTGCAAGTGACAGGATTTTCTTATTTTTTTAATCCTGACTAATATTCCATTGAATATATATACCACATTTCCTTGATCCATCATCCATCGACAGACACTTAGGTTGTTTCCATATCTTGGCTATGTGAGTAATGTTGCAATGAACATGGGTATACAGCTATCTCTTTGAGGTAACAGGTTTGTTTACTTTAGATATATATCCAGAAGTGGGATTTCTGGATCATATGGTAGTTCTATTTCTAATTACTTGAGGAAACTCCATTCCGTTTTCCATAATCGCTACACCAGTTTCCATTCCCATCAACAGTGTATATGACTTTCCTTTTCTTCACATCCTCACAACATTCGTTGTCTCTTGGCTTTTTTATAAGAGCCATGAAGTCTCTTCTATAAGGGCACAAATCTCATTACATAATAATTTCCCAAGGGCCCCACCTCCTAATGCTATCACATTGGGGGTTAGGCTTCAACACATAAATCTGGGGGACACAAACGTTCCTTGGCATCCCGTGACCCTTGATCATCTCATTCCTTGAGGGTATTCTCTATGAGAGTTAAATATTTTTTAAAAGCTGATTCAGAATAAGAGTCATATGAGAAACCTAAACATGGTCTTAAGAAGGGAGTAGTAAATATACAGCTAATAGCACCTAGAAATAATAAAAGCAAAGAAGATGAGCACAGGGCAAAAGTCAGTAAGATTCATTGGAACTAGATATAAAATACAAAAATTGGTTAAAACACAAGGAAGGGAGAATGAGGTCATCTGGATGTCTAAAAAATGTTATTTCATAAGTGATTGCATTATCAATATCAAGCCAAATTACTCCACATTATTGTTTGTCACTTTTAGAGACATATTTCCAACATGTTATTTCTTAAAAGTAAGTTGAATACTTTGGGACACTCCGATGTGATGTAATTTAACCTGACGATGATGGTAATCAATAGCATGGTTCCAGCTACCAACCAATGAGCTCTTATTCTGCTCAAGATGCTCAACTAAGGTCTCTGCAGTGTTTAGAAATGGACTTTGTTGTTATCCCCATTGTCTGGAGAGTGAAGCTGAGAAAAGCTGCAGGCTATGGAATGGAAGTGAAGAATTGAAATTACCATTAAATTGACCCTAATATCTCTTGATAATTCTATCAACCCCCAAAATATGTTCCTTCCTAATATTTTCCATCTGTATGTTGAAAAAGCATTTAATCTGGTGCTTAAGACAAAAACATATGATACATTCTTGTTCCCTTTCTTCTGTACCCCACTATAATACACAGGAAGTCCTGTCTTGAATCTGACATCCTACCAGCTCCATGACTCACCGCCATAATCCAACACTTCATTACCTCTTGTTTAGCTTATTGCAGGAGTCTTTTGGCTCATCTTCCTGTACCAATTCTTATTGGATCAAAGGTATTTAATCATACACTAGATAAAGTGATCTTTTAAAAATCATATCATAACAGCCATTGTTTTGATCAAGACTTCTGTACCTCCCAGAACCAATTTCATGACCATGCTAGAGATACTACTGCCTCATTGTCCTCATCTCTTATCAAGTTCTGCTGCATACACTTCATTCTAGACACACTGACCCTATTGCTATATCTCCAAAATGCCAATGTTCCTCACACCATGGCCTTTGCACTTGCCATTCCTTCTTCCTGGAATGCTCATCTCTGAGAGCTCTCATTTCTGATTTTACTCAACAGTCAGCCTTCCCTGACCACTCTGAAAAATGTTCCTATGATCCCTGGCTTCCACTACTCTTGATTCTCTCTCTTTCCTTTCCTTCTCATCCGGATAGTTTCTACTACCTGATATGTTGTCACAGGTGTATTCCCTTGGCCATTGTTAATTTTTTTACTGGAATATAAACTCCATGAGAGCAGGGATTTAGTTAGTCAAGTTCTCTGCTGTATCCCCAAAACCTAGAACCATGGTTCAACCATGGAGGAAGGCATAGGAATTGCTTAATTATTAAAAGAAGGAAAAAAGGAAGGAATGATGGAAGGAAGGAAGGAAGGAAGGAAGGAAGGAAGGAAGGAAGGAAGGAAGGAAGGAAGGACTCTGGAGCCTATTGTTGTAATAATTATTGCCCTTCAAAAATATTCACAACCTATTCCTTGAATCTTATGAATATGTTACAAATGGAATTAAAGCTGCTAATAAGATGACCTTTAATATATTTTTATTGACTTCAGAGAGGAAAGGAGAGGGAGAGAGGGATAGAAACATTAATAATGAGAGAGAATCATTG
The DNA here is from genome assembly GCF_964212035.1 of Myotis nattereri. Taxonomy (NCBI): domain Eukaryota; kingdom Metazoa; phylum Chordata; class Mammalia; order Chiroptera; family Vespertilionidae; genus Myotis; species Myotis nattereri. The sequence goes on from NC_138076.1 coordinate 198,429,131, forward strand.
TTCTGCTGCCTCCTACTCCCTACTAGGGATCAAGCCCACAACCCAGGCATGTGTCCTGACCAGGAATCAAACTATGACCTCCTGGTTCATAGGTCAACGCTCAACCACTAAGCTACACTGGCGGGGCTAAGATGACCTTTAAAATAGGGATCTCATCCTGGTTCATGGAGGTGGGCCCAATGCAAAAGTAGAAGAAAGAGGGAGAAAAGAGGTCAGAGTGATATGATGTGAGAAGGACTGGATATAGCATTGATGGCTTTGAAGATGAAGAAAGGGACTGTGAGCCAAAGAATCTCAGAAGCCTCGAGAACAGTGGTTCTCAAACTTCCTAATGCCGTGACCCTTTAATACAGTTCTTCATGTTGTGGTGACCCCTAACCATAAAATTATTTTCGTTGCTACTTCATAACTGTAATTTTGCTACTGTTATGAATTGTAATGTAAATATCTGATATGCAGGATGTATTTTCATTTACAAATTGAACATAATTAAAGCATAGTGATTAATCACAAAAACAATATGTAATTATATATGTGTTTTCCGATGGTCTTAGGTGATCCCTGTGAAAGGGTCGTTCGACCCCCTAAGGGGTCGCGACCCACAGGTTGAGAACCGCTGCTCTAGAAGCTGCAAAAGGAAAAAAAAACAAATTCTCCCCTAGAGCCTCCATAAGGGAACAGCACTTGAGGTAAGCCAGTAAAAGCCAAAAAGACTTCTAACCAATAGGACTGTAATGATGACCACTTGTGTTGTTTCAAGCCACTAACCTTGTAATAATTTGTTATAGTAGCAATAGGAAACTAATATACCTATATACTTATGTTCTAGGTATACCACCCCTCCTGATTTTGCCTGTTATTCTATTAGTAATTTGAGGTTATTATTTTGTCAATATAATTATGTCTTTATAGTCCTCTCTTTCTCAACATTCAAAAGGCACATCCTCCGTTTCCTGTCTATATATTAGCTATCAAACATGATAACCAAATTTTTTAATCAAAAAAGGACACTAAAATGAAAAATGTAGCTATATTTTCTAAATTTGTGACTTGGGACAAGTTACTCAATCTTTCTTTCTTTAATTTCTTATTGATTAAGGTATTACATATGTGTCCCTATCGCCGCCTTTATCCCACACACATTCATGCCCTCACTACCCCTGGTGTCTGTGTCCATTGGCTAGACTTATATGCATGCATACAAGTCCTTTGGTTGATCTCTCCTCCTTACCCCCACCCTCCCCTACCTTCCGTCTGAGGTTTGATGCTCTGATCGATGATTCTCTGTCTCTGGACCCATATTTGTTCATAAGTTTATATTGTTCATTATATTCCATAAATGAGTGAGATCATGTGATACTTATCTTTCTCTGACTGGCTTATTTCACTTACCATAATGCTCTCCAGTTGCATCCATGCTGTTGCAAATGGTAAGAACTAATTTTTTATCACAGCATAGTATTCTATTGTGTAGATGTACCACAGTTTTTTAATCCACTCATCTGCTGATGGGCACTTAGGCTGTTTCCAAGTCTTAGCTATGGTGAATTGTGCTGCTATGAACATAGGGATACATATATCCTTTCTGATTGGTGTTTCTAGTTTTGTGGGATATATTCCTAGAAGTGGGATCACTGGGTCAAATGGGAGTTGCATTTTTAGTTTTTTGAGGAAACTCCATACTGTTCTCCACAGTGGCTGCACCAGTCTGCAGCAGTGCATGAGGGTTCCTTTTTCTCCACATCCTCTCCAGCACTTGTCGTTTGTTGGTTTGTTGATGATAGCCATTCTGAAAGGTGTGAGATGGTACCGCATTGTCGTTTTGATTTGCATCTTTCAGATTATTGCTGACCTGAGCATGTTTTCATATGTCTCTTGGCCTTCCTTCTGCCTTCTTTCGAAAAGTATCTATTTAGGTCCATTGCCCATTTTTTGATTGGATTGTTTATCTTCCTTTTGTTAAGTTGTATGAGTTCCCTGTAAATGTTGGTGATTAAACCCTTATCGGTGATAACATTGGCAAATATGTTGTCCCATGCAGTGGGCTTTCTTGTTGTTTTGTTGATGGTTTCTTTTGCTCTGCAAAAGCTTTTTATTTTGATGTAGTCCCATTTGTTTACTTTTTCTTTAGTTTCCATTGCCCTAGGAACAGTATCAGTGGAGAAATTGCTTCAGCATATGTCTGAGATTGTGCTGCTTGTGGATTCCTCTACTATTTTTATGGTTTCCCATCTTATGTTTAAGTCCTTTATCCATTTTGAGTTTATTTTGTGTATGGTGTAAGTTGGTAGTCTAGTTTCATTTTTTTCATGTATCTGTCCAATTTTCCCAACACCATTTATAGAAGAGACTGTCTTGACTCCATTGGATGTTCATGCCTCTTTTGTTGAATATTAATTGAGCATAGTGGTTTGGGTCGATTTCTGGGTTCTCTATTCTATTCCATTGATCTATATGTCTGTTCTTGTGCCAGTAGCAGGCAGTTTTGAGAACAGTGGCTTTGTAATACAGTTTGATATCTGGTATTGAGATCCCACCTATTTTGTTCTTCTTTCTCAGGATTGCTGCAGCTATTTGGGATCGTCTTTTATTCCAGATGAATTTTTGGAAAGTTTGTTCTAAGTCTGTGAAATATGCCATTGGTATTTTAATGGGGAGTGCATTGAATCTATAGATTGTTTTGGGTAGTATGGACATCTTGATGATGTTGATTCTACCAATCCATGACCACAGTATGTTCTTCCATCTATTTATGCCTTCCTCGATCTCCTTTTTCAGTGTCCTGTAGTTTTCTACCTATAGTTCTTTTAACTCCTTAGTCAAGTTTATTCCTAGTTATCTTAATTTTTTTGGTGGGATGATAAATGGGATTGCTTTTTTAGTCTCTCTTTCTGTAAGTTCATTATTGGTCTATAGAAATGCCATAGATTTCTTGGTGTTAACTTTGTATCCTGCTACATTGATGAATTTATTTATGAAGTCTAATAATTTTTTGATGGAGTCTTTAGGGATTTCTATGTACAGTATCATGTCATCTGTGAATAAGGACAGTTTCACTTCTTCTTTTCCAATCTGGATGCCTTTTATTTCTTCTTCTTGTCTGATCACAATGCCTAGTACTTCCAGTACTATGTCAAATAGGAGTGGTGAGAGTAGGCATCCCTGTCTTGTTTCTATTCTTAGGGGAAATGGTTTTAGTTTTTGCCCATTGAGTATGATGTTGGCTGTGGGTTTGTCATATATGGCTTTTATTATGTTGAGGTATGATCCTTCTAGTCCCACCTTACTGAGAGTTTTTATAAAGAAAGGGTGTTGGATTTTGTCAAATGATTTTCTGCATCAATTGATATGACTATGTGATTTTTATCTCTCAATTTGTTTTTGTGATGTATGACGTTTATTGATTTGCAGATATTGTACCATCTTTGCATCCCTGGGATAAATCCTACTTGGTCATGGTGTATGATCTTTCTGATGTACTACTGAATCTGATTTGCTAGAATTTTGTTGAGGATTTTGGCATCTATGTCCATGAGGGATATTGGCCTGTAATTCTCTTTCATTGTGTTGTCTTTATCTGGTTTTGGTATTAGGGTGATGCTGGCTTCATAGAATGAGCTTGGAATTGTTCCTTCCTCTTGAATTTTTTGGAATAGTCTGAGGAGGATAGGTTTTAGTTCTTCCTTAAATGTTTGGTAAAACTCCCCTGTGAAGCTGTCTGGCTTTGGGCTTTTGTTTGCTGGAAGCTTTTTGATGACTACTTCCATTTCTTCCCTAGTTATTGACCTATTGAGATTTTTAGAATCTTCCTGATTGAGTTTTGAAAGGTTGTATTTTTTTAGAAATATGGCCATTTCCTCCAGGTTGTCTAGTTAGTTAGAATAGGGTTGTTCATAGTATTTTTTAACAATCCTTTGTATTTTTGTGGGGTCTGTTGTTATTTCGCCTCTATCATTTCTGATTTTGTTTATTTGGGTCCTCTCTCTTTGCTTCTTGGTGAGCCTGGCTAGAGGTTCATCAATCTTGTTTATCATTTCAAAGAACCACCTCTTGGTTTCATTGATCTTTTATATATATATATATATATATATATATATATATATATATTTGGTCTCTATGTCATTCATTTCTACTCTGATCTTTATTATCTCCTTCCTTCTGCTCACTCTGGGCTTTTCTTGTTGCTCTCTTTCTAATTCTTTGAGTAGTAGAGTTAGATGATTTACTACCATTTTTTCTTGCTTTTTGAGGTAGGCATGTAGAGCTATAAACTTTCCTCTCAGGACTGCTTTCATTGTGTCCCATTGGTTTTGGATTGTTGTGTTTTCATTGTGATTAGTTTCCAAGATGTTTTTAATTTCTTCTTTGATCTCATTGGTAACCCAATCTATATTTAATAACATGCTATTCAGCTTCCAAGTGTTTGAGTGTTTTGGGTTGTTTTTATTGTAGTTTATTTCTAATATTATGCCATTGTGGTATGAGAAGATGCTTGGTATGATTTCAATCTTCTTGAATTTGGGGAGACTTTTCTTGTGACCCAATATGTGGTCTATTTTTGAAAATGTCCCATGTGCACTTGAGAAGAACGTATATTCTGTGGCTATGGGGTGAAATGTTCTGAAGATGTCAATTAAGTCCACCTGATCTAGTGATTCATTTAGGATTGCTGTTTCCTTGCTGATTTTCTGTCTAGAGGATTTATCCAGTGATGTCAGTGGTGTATTAAAGTCCCCTACTATGATTCTATTGTTGTCGATCTCTCCCTTGATATCTTCCAGGAGTATTTTTATGTATTTGGGTTCTCCTGCATTTGTTGCATATATGTTTATCAGGGTTATATCCTCTTGTTGTATTGATCCCTTTAGTATTATGAAGTGGCCTTCCTTATCTCTTGTTATGGCCTTCACTTTGAGGTCTATTTTGTCTGATATAAGTATTGTTACTCCAGCTTTATTTTCATTTCCATTTGCCTGAAAGATATATTTCCATCCCTTCACTTTCAGTCTGTGTGAGTCCCTTGTTCTGAGGTGGACCTCTTGTAGCCAGCATATATATGGGTCATGTTTTTTTATCCATTCAGCCACTCGATGTCTTTTGGTTGGAGCATTTAGTCCATTTACGTTTAAAGTTATTATTGAAAAGTACTTGTTTGTAGCCATTTTTATTTTTTGTGCCTGCTTTCTTTCTTACCTTTTTATTTCTTCTTTTTACACCAGTCACTTTAGCACATCTTGCATTGCTGGCTTGGTGGTTATAAACTCCCTTATCCTTTTCTTTTTGTCTATGAAGCTTCTTATTTCCCCTTCAATTTTGAATGATAGCCTTTTTGGATAGAGTATTCTTGGATTCAGTCCCTTGCTTTACATTACTTTGTACATTTCCTTCCATTTTTTTCTGGCCTGATGTGTTTCTGTTGAGAAAACATTTGATAATCTAATGGGAGATCCCTTGTATGTAACTTTCTGTCTCTCTCTTGCAGCCTTTAAGATTCTCTCTTTGTCCTGAACATTTGCCATTGTAATTATGATGTGTCTTGGTGTACATCTTTTTGGGTTCATCTTGTTTGAGACTCTCTGTGCTTGTGTGACTTTTTTCTTCCCCACATCAGGAAAGTTTACTGACATTATTTCTTCGAATAGTTTTTCTAACCCTTGTTCCTCTTCCTGTTGTTCTGGCACCTCTATTACCCATATGTTGCCCCATAGCTCCCTTAGGCTCTCCTCCTATCTTTTAATTATTTTCTCCAATTGCAGTTCAGTTTGGGTGTGTTTTGCTTCCCTGTCTTCTAATACGCTAATTCGGTCCTCCACTTCTCCAAGTCTACTATTGAAACTTTCCATGGTGTTTTTTATTGCAGCTATATCACTCTTTATTTCTTCTTGATTCTTACGTAAGTTCTTGATTTTTTTCATTCATTTCTTTTTGATTCTTACATAAGTTGTTGATTTTTTTTTCCCCTCCATCTGGTTTATGAACTGTATGACCCTTATGCTTTATTCTTTTTCTGACATATTGCATGCCTCTGTTTCATTTAGCTACCCATTTTATTTATATTTATATATATATATATATATATATATATATATATATATATATATATATATATTTTTGTCTAATCGACATATAGATGTCGAGTCGTGCAGGGGCTGCTCCTTGGGTGGCAGTGGCTCTTCGGGTTGTGGTTGCTCCTCGGGTGGTCACGGTAGTGGCTGCTCCTCAGTTGGCAGCAGCTCCTCTGGTGAGTGTTGTTCACAGTAGTGGTGTCTCCTCTGGCTGGTAGGGGAGGCTGCTTGCACAGCTGCTGTTCCTTGGATGGAGGTGGACTGATCATGAGGCTGCTGCTCCTCAGATGGGGGAGAGCTGTTTGCGGCTGCTGCTCCTTGGACAGGGGAAGGCTGCTCACGTGACTGCTGCTCCTCAGACGGGGGTGGACTACTTATGTGGCTGCTGCTCTTTGGATGGAGCTGTGCACTGCTGCTGTTCCTCAGATGGGGTGGGCTGCTCTTGAGGCTGCCACTCCTTGAACAGGGGCAGGTTACTTGCAGGGCTACTGCTCCTCGTATGGTGCGGGCTGCTTACACAGCTGCTGCTCCTCGAACAGGGGTGATCTGCTCGTGCAGTTGCTGCTCCTCGGATGGGAGATGGGCTGCTTATGCAGCTGCTGCTCCACGGGCAGGAGTGAGCTGCACATGCAGTTGCTGCTTCTCGGATTGGGGCAGGCTGCTCACCTGGCTGCTGCTCGTCATACAGGTGCAGGCTGCGTGTAGCTGCTGTTCCTTGACCAGTGCAGATTGCACAGGGCTGCCATTCCTCAGATGTGGGTGGTCTGCTCATGTGGCTGCTGCTCCTCGGACTTGGGTGGGCTGCTCAGGTGGCTGCTGCTCCTCGAATGGGGGCGAGCTGCTCGCAGCGCTGCTGTTCCTCGGACAGGGACGAGCTGCTCACACAGCTGCTGCCACTTGGATGGGAGCAGGCTGTTCACACGTCTGCTGCTCCTCAGATGGGGGCGGGCTGCTCACACAGCTGATGCTCCTCAGACAGGTGCAGGGTGTGGGCTGCGCACAGGTGCTGCTCCTTGGATGGGGCAGGCTGCTCACATGGTTGCTGCTCCTTGGATGGGGGAGTGGGCCGCTCACACAGCTGCTGCTCCTTGGATCGGAGTGGGCTGCTTACGTGCTGCTACTCATGTGGTTTCAGTGCCCTGGGCTAAAGCATTGGCCCAGTCAGAGGGAAGCGTGCTTCAGAACTCACAGGAGCCTGAACTCACAGAACTCACAGGATGGCTGTAGAGTCCCAGGTGTTCTCTGAGGGAACCCTGGGTGGAGGTGAGGCTGGCTTCCCAGTTATAGCAGCTCTCCCCTTCAAAGAGTCTAGGCCTCTGAGAATGAGCCAGCATCCTGGTACTGTTTGCAATGGTAGCAGAGGCTGCCTAGTTAGGCGAGTTTGGTTATCCTGCCCCCGAAAGTTCTGCTACACACACACGCACACACACACACACCACCTGACCACACACTCCTCTTTATCTCCCTCACTCACTCACTCTCTCTCCCTCACTGCTGCCTTCTTCGTGCCTCTGTAGTTGGGTCTGGGGTGTTATTGGCCCGTTCGTGGATGGAGTTTCCTCTTCAGGTGTCTGGTTATGTGGCTCTCTCTCTAGAACCTTGGCCAGCAGGATAAAATTCACCTCGACAAGACACAACACAAAGGGGACAAAGCACGAATGTACTCATGACACCAATAAGCCCAATATAAGTGACCACCTGAGCAAAGAGAATTAGGGGAGAGAAAAGAGAGAAAAAATGATATTGAAGAGAGAGAAAAAGATAGAGAGAAAAGAAAAAGGAAGAAAAAGGAGAATATATATATATATATATATATATATATATAGATATAGATATATAGATATATAGATATATAGATATATAGATATATAGATATATAGATATATAGATATATACACACACACACACACACACACACACACTAAAGGCCGGGTGCACAAAATTTGTGCACTCAGGGAGGGGATCCCTCAGCCTGACCTGCTCCTTCTCGCAGTCTGGGAGCCCTCGGGGGATGTCTGACTGATGGCCTAAATCATCAGTCAGACATCCTTAATGCTGCTGTGGAGGCAGAAGAGGCTCCTGCTACTACCACTGTGCTTGCCAGCCGTGAGCCTGGCTTCTGGCTGAGCGGCACTCCCCTGGTGGAGAGCCCCTGCTCCTTCATTGAGTGTCTTCCCTCTGGTGGTCAGTGCACGTCATAGCGACCGGTTGTTCTGCCATTCGGTCGATTTGCATATTAGCCTTTTATTATATAAGATATGGAGGAAAACACCCCAGAACCAATAGATAAATCAAAAAAATACAAACACCAAATACCCAGCAAAGAGGGTGAGGGCAGAATCTGTAGAGGCTGAGCTAATATACAGAAAATAAGGTTAAGAATTGGATGAATATAGGGAGGACCTCAATTCAGTATAGAGGAAGTAGAAAGGGGATGAGTGGATAAGAAAAAAGAGAATGAGAGGAAAATAATAATAAAAATAATAATAATAAATTTACAAAAAAATGAATTCAAAAATGGTATAAAAATAAAAAATAGCAAATAAAAATAAGATAAAATAGAGTGATGGGAAAATAATGTGAATAGAAATAGAAAATAAAGCAACAAACAAAAACAGGAAAACAAAAAATAAAAAAAGAGATAACAAAATAATAATAAAAAATAAATAAAAATAAAAATGAAAAAGTGAAGTGTTCCTTTGATTGGCTTAAGATCCCAGTCTTCTGTACTGTACTGTTTCTCAGTTTCCTGTTGCTGGGACTAAAGGTCTCTCTTTAGGCCAGTCCCTGTGGACTCTCAGGGACTATTCATATTTTTTTTAATCCTTTGTACCATTCAGGGTGGAATCTGAGTGTGGTTGTATTGATTGCCTGGAGACTGGAGGGAGGGGCTATCTCTTCAGGACAAAATGGCTGCCTAGGTCTGAGCTCAGGTATGACTCAGCACCAGACTCTCTGCCACTTCTCCTGGACCCCCTCCTCTCCCCAGATTCCACAAGTCCGCACCTTCTCCCGCATCTCAGCCACAGGTAAGTGTCTGTGTCTGAAAGGTCCTATGAACTAGGTCCAGTGAAGGAAAGCACAGGCCACAGAGAGGGGAAGGACTGTGCCTCTGTGAGCTCCTCTCCTGCCGTCACTGCACAGTCTAGTCAGCCCTTCAGGCTGCCCCCTCTGAGCTCAGCCTTTTGTGACTGTGGACCCAGATCTAGAATCCCCTGCTACCAGCAGTCCTGTGGACCTTCTTTCCACAATCAGACGCTGTGCCTGTCCTCAGGGATGTGGCTTGGTGCTGTGCGGATTCCCTTTGACCCTCTGGGCTCAGAGGTCTGGCAAACTCTCCTGCCCAAATCCTTGATTTTACCTTTCTCCAGGGGTCCTCTGCCCTTCCTGGCTGCAAACTGTCTCACCAGCTGAGTCTCCTTCACCAATTTGGGTTGGATGTTATTCATTTCAGCTGCTCATTCTATTTGCTCTGGGACAAGGCTCAGGACACATCCGTCTATTCCACCGCCATTTTGTCTCTCTACTCAATCTTTCTGTGCCTCCATTTCCTTATCTATAAAATGTCTACTATAATAATAGCTCACTCTCTTCCAGACACTTAGAAGTAATAACAAATGCTCAATAAATATTAGCCACTATTAATATTAATGCATCCAATAGGAGAGATTATTGATATCAAGCCTATTCCAGAAAACCCAAGAAGCAAACATAGACCCTGTACTGTTAAGCCACAACACCAGCAAATTCTATTCATTGCAGTATTTTTGTAGTCAATAGCTTTCTCATGCTTTCAAAAATGACTTAACCTATCTCCTGAGCAAAGATTTCAAATTTGATACTACTCACTGCGGGAAATGGACCTGATATTAGATGTAAGCCAACTGACCACCTATCTTACATTTGTTTTTCTGTATTGCTCAAATTTCAAATAAGTATAAATTATATTTAACATTAAAAAATAAAAAAGCTATTTTAATTTTTAACAAAACAACTTCGCTGATAAAAATGTGGCAATTGTCTCTCAGCCTTTTCTGGAGTACATTTATGGCAGAAAAGATTTAATCATGGCACAGTCAATGTGCTTTATTCTCCATCCAGACCCAGGACTGGTCCTTAGAACTGCCAAGGAGCACACACAAAAAAAACCCGAAGAGCAGAAGTCTCTAAATATGTTTATAGACACAATAATCTCTATTATATTTTCCCCACATAGAATAAGATTGCTGTAAAACATCATAATGTAGTTCTTTATTGAGTGGTACAAAAAGCCCATGGGTTACACTATAATAATGAAAAAAAAGCAAAAATAGGAGCTAGACATTTGGTCCCATTGTTTGAGTCAATTTGCCTCTTTTGAGTAAACCAAATTCATTAACATGTATTATGAGGATATGTAAGTTCTACAGCTGCTTCTTGCATTTCAAATTTGATACTAGATAGTGCTTCCAACAGGTTTCTGATTATTTCTTTCAACTTTTGGAAATTAAAACAATCACCTTCCTAGCCTAATACCATTAGGGGAAATGGGACTGGGCTGTTGAATTGGTCGCAAGAAAACTTAAAATACTTCACTCTCTATTGTTGAAACTGAAAGATAAAGAATGACTCTTCTTTATGTTGATTTATTATTTTATTCACTCATTCATTCATTCACTCACACATTCACTCATTCAACAGTTATTTGTGTTCCAAACACTGTGCTCAGTACTGGTGATGCAACATTGGATAAGACAGACTTGGTGGCTTCCTTAGCCTTCATGTGAAAAGGAAAAGGAAAAAAATCAAACTAAAATTTCCCTGGAAACCTGTTGACAAAGACTAGTAAAAATTCCCAGTCCATATTGTTTCAACCTCATTAAATTGTTTCAACACATGTCTTCCAAAAAGAACATTATGGATATATGACTAAGGGCAGTAAAAAAGAGACTAAGGGTGGGCATTAATTCATTCACTCTTTCAAAAAAAATTTTGGAGGATTTACCATGTGCCAGGCACTTTTCTAGGTGATAGAAATATAGCAGTGAACAAAACAGATAACACTGTTCTTTGCCCATTCTACTGGAGCTTAAAAATTCTAGGGGAGAATGTTAACTACTGACATTTAGAAAGATTAAATATTAACATTTAATAAGAGAGTCCAAATTTCAGGGAAATGGGTCTCTGAAGGCCCTCTCTTCTCCAGTTTTGCCTGTTGAAATTGTGCCTTTGAGTCTTTTGTGAAGACTCAGCTCAAATATCAAGCTGCATCCCCTTTCTCTCTTGCTGGGTCAGAGTGCTTTATGCCTTGTGTTTTGTTTATGTTTAAACTCATTACAGATCACAAACCCCTTGTCCATCTCCTAACACAACACCTGGTATATGGCATAGCCTCAATAACTTCTCCTTGAATTAATCAGATGTAAGTGAAATGATAAACAAATATCAAAATGGTCAAAGATTTTTCTTCACTTCCTAAAGGAGAGCTAGATTAGATGAATACTCCTCCAGTCCTTAAATAAATTTATTTTTATGATAGAAGCTTCAACCTGCTTACTATATAGTAGTATTAATGTCAATTATATTTGACAAGTGTTCCCAAACTCGACACAGTCAAAATTGTGGGAAACTGTTTATTGCCTTCACTATCTGATAAGCGTAGACAGAGAACCCCCCCAAGGCTGGGTGCCTTTGAAGCCCTAGCAAAGGTCGGAGCTAGGCGCCACCTCTGTTTGTCCAGACAGTGGTAGCTGAAACTACTCCCCCATTTATTATTATGTAAATCCTTGCTGATGGGCTAGTCTGCTTGTTACTAGGGGGTCACCTGCCTAAGGGCTATGCTATGGGTACATCCCAGATCAATAAAAGCTTGGTGAGGCCTGAGCATAGAGGAAGTCCCTCTCCTTGAGTTGGACTTGCCCGCCTGGTCCTCCAATACTGCAAAATTATCTCCTGTCTTTTTCTCTCATTTGTTGTGCGGCTCCTCTTTCAGATACTGAACCCTACTCCACGCAGAACGTGGAGGGAGTCTTACTCGACATTTGGCGCCCGAGGGGTAATCTGGAAGTGTAGGCCTCGCTGGAGCAGAAAAGGAAGTTTTCACCGAAAAGGTGTGGAAAACTCACCGAAAAAAGGTGAGGGGAATTCTACCCCACACAATGCCCATGATCAACTACAGAAGCCCAGGTCTGTAAGTACACTGGGAACGTTTTCTTAACCAGGCTAACAAACGGGGCAGGATTTGGCTTTAAAAAAGTAGATTCGGCTTTAAAAAGGTATATTTGGCTTTTTAAAAAGTAAGAAACTTTATTATAGACTTTTGATTTGCATGCTTAAGGAGTTAAAATTTTAGAAGGTAATATCTTATAGTTTTTGCATGTTATTATAGAACATAACCCTTGGTTTCTTGAAAAAGGTACATTAGATCTTAAAAGTTTGCCAAAAAGTTAATCAGAACTTGCCAAAAATTGTTTCCCCTTGTGGAACACAGCATTTCATTTCCTAGAGGCTTTAGGAGAGGTCAAGGAGGATGGATCTCCTCCCCCTTGCACCCTCCGCTCCTCTTAAGGAGCAGGAAGAAAAAAAAAATGGGAGGAATGGCCTTCATGGCTCCCTCCACCTCCATGTCCTAGTCCTGAAATGTTTAATTCTCCGTTAATAGAATCACCTGTTCAAAAAGGCCAAATTATAAAGAAATTGGAATATTAAAAGGTACTCTTTTAAATCAGGCCGAAAAAAAAATTTTCTAGATGTAATTTAGTTACAGGATATTTTTCCTTACATGGTATTCTTCCACTAAAATTAAACTTTTTACTTTCTTTCCAAAACCTACTTCTCCTGTTGTTTTCCCTATGTAACTTAATGGTACTGAAATCAGTCCCTCTTGATTCACCAACCTCTTATTTTGTTTCTTTACTCTCCAGTACTCACCAACTTTATTCTCCCTCATGAATACGAATTTCATCACTTGGATCTTTCTCTTCCCCTCAGTCTCCATTGCCACTGCTTTAACAAGCCTAATTCTCTCTTGTTTGAACTATTGAAGTTGCTTCCAATAAGGTCCTTGTCAACATTCTTTACCATCCTCAGTTTCACCTTTCATACATATTAGATCACTCTTTTATAAAAATCTTCAGTGGCTCCCAAATTACATTGTTTGTTAGAAGGCAAGTCATTAATAAAGTGTCCTATGGCTAAATAATTTGGAGCATCATTTGCTTAAACACATTCAAACAGGTTTCTTTGCTGCAGGACTTCTCAGAAACATTGATACCCTACTGTACATGGTGAGTCTCCATGAGGAAGCAAGCATTTACCAACATATTTGATTTTACTTTTCTCATGGAGGACTGAGTCTGATGGTATAGGTTAGCTCACTCATCACCCATGCCAACCCCTTTCTCCTCTATATTCCTCTATTATAGAAGTTGGAAAAAAGAAAAATATCAATTTCCTGGACTTCCTGACTGCCAGGTGTGCCTGTCAATTCTGGTCAATGAGATATAGACAAAAGTCATGGAGAGCACTTTCTTTAATTCCTTCCTCTTCTTCTCTTTTCGCTTAGAATAAAGACATAATACTAGAGGAATGGCAGCCACCTTGCACCCCTGCTAAGAATGGAAGAGCAGGAAGATGGCAGGAGCCTGTTTCCTTAATGACATCATTGACCCATAAACCCACCTTGGTCTTCCCATGAGAAAAATAAGCTCCTTTATCATTCAGCTACTGTGTTGTGGGTATTCTGTTACTTGTAGCTGAATGCAATCTTAATGAATACAAACATCTCACATGAGATACAAATAAAGTTTATATATCTAGATGGCATACAACCCACTATTTTCCATATATCTCCCTCACTTCCTCCCCTTCAATAACACTATAAGTATTAATATTCCCAAATCAATGACAGTATCTAATGCATGTAATATGGATGTCATTACCATGTCTGTCCACTATGGCATCAGAATCTTGACTGCAACCATTCGCTGTGTTCTGCTTCTCAGGCATCTCCTTGATAACACCTATAAGTATCACTTATCAAACTAACCACAACCACGTCTGTTGCTGTTAGTAATTACAGATCGGTTAACATTTGGGAACTTCATGGAATACATCTTTCCTTTACTGCTCACTCTGAAAACTATGGCCACTATAGGTGCAGAGAAATGCCTCTACTCCCTCCTGAATTAGAAGTCTTGCTGCCACTCAGACTCTGTGGCAATAAGCCTTCTGGACTGAGCACAGCCTCGGGGTGTTTTTCTGCCATTATGCCATAGATGCAATCTCTGAGCTGCACTATCACACCACCCCACTGACCCTAGTGGCCTAGCTTCTTCTTTTTAGTTATTTTCATACCTATTAGCTTTCTCCCTCAGTCTGACTTGCCCTTTTAATCCATCTCCCTGGTAAATGATTCATTCTGTGGTGGTTGGGGAAAAAACCTAGCTGAAATCTCACTTCCCCTCTGAAGCTCTTCCCACAACATCCAGAGTTTCTTCAACCTGCTTCCTCCCCTAGCATGTTGAACATACATCCACTAAAGCACTGACCACAGGTAATGGGATTTTCTATTTACTAGTATGTTGCCCCCCATCCTAATAATCTGGAAATTCTTTAAGGAAAGAGATCACATCTTTATATTTGAAACTCCAGCACCCTATACAGTGCTTGATATATGCTAAGTGCTTGATAAATGTTTAATCAATGAATAAATAAATAGCTCAACTGATAAATGATTTATCACTGGTAAGACTATGGTGCTTACCAAGGCTTCAACTTGACCAAGGTTGAATTCCTTCCCTTGACAATATTGTGTCAATTGCCAAAAAGGCTTATAAAAGGAAAAAAAAACAATTCTAAACTGACTAGTCATAGCTTTATCATATTAGGAAACACATCCTATTTAATGAATTACCTATCACATATGAATTATAGTATAATTATTATAAAGACATTAAAAGTTTTGCCTACCTGAAAGAACATGTAAGTTATAAGTGGAAATATAATTTCTAAATGTTAAATGTCACTGGTAAGAAATGCTCAAAAAGAAACAGTATAAAAAAAGTCACATCTTGTTCATTGTTGCAGATAATCGCTTAAGTTCCTGCCTGCAATATAGATAGAAAGTCCAGTGTTTTCCCAATAGGGTCCCTGCCAATTGTCCAAGAGCCTTCAGAGGTAAATTCTTTCTTCTTCTTTTCCAGGTGCAGAGAACTCTGCAGGTCAACACCACACTACTCCTTGCCACCACACAATGTTGATGTTATCACTCACCCTAACATAGTCCCACAATTGATGGACTCATGTCCACCACAGCTGCTGCCATGTGTGGTTTCTGTAGTCCCTCAATGCTCTAAGATTATAACTGCAGTGGACATATTTTTCAGCTCCCATAATCCCACTTCCTAAGCACAAATTGGCATATGGGCACCTAAATCTATCCCTTTCACCCAAGGAGATGAGGCCTAAAACCATACCTAAAATCATTTCTACATCTCCCAAAGGGTAAGGCCTCCTCTCTGCCACACAAAATACAAAAAGTCTCTTCACACCTTTCTTTCCTGATCATTCAGGCTGCTCTTTCCACAAAACTCTATCAAGAGAAGCTACTAGTGTTTCTATGGTGCCTGTGAAGAACTGAATTTTGTGTCTTCCCCACCCCAAATTCATCTGTCGAAGCTAACTCCCATTGTCATGGTACAATGTGCTGCTTAACAACAGGATACTTTCTGAGAAACATGTCATTAGACAATGTCATCATTGTGCAGACATCCTAGAGCAAACTTGTGCAAACCTAGGTGGTATAGCCTGCTGCACACCTAAGCTATGTGGAATAGCACCATTGTGTATTTGTATATTTTGATCCATCATTGACCAAAAGGCCTTATGACTGTTTAACAAGGTGGGGTCTTGAGAGGTGATTTGTTCATAAGAGTGGAGCCCTCATGAATGGGATCAGTGTCTTATAAAAAGACCCCCAGAGAGCTTCGTTTCCCCTTCTGCCTTGTGAGGACACAGAAAAAAGATGGCCCTCGATGAAGAAGCAGACTCTTACCAGGCAGTAAATCTGTCAGTGACTTGATCTTGCACTTCTCAGCCTCCAGAACCGGGAGAAATAAGTTTCTGTTGTTTACAAGCCATCTAGTCTCAAGTATTGTGTTTAGCACCCCCACTTGACTAAGACAGTGCCCAAAGCTACCTTTCTGAGTAAAGCTAAAATTAGCAATTACTGCCCATCCAGTGATGCTCGGTGGTTGAGCGTCAACCTATGAACCAGGCGGTCATGGTTCAATTCCTGGTGAGGGTATATGCCCAGGTTGCAGGCTCAATCCCCAATAGGGGGCATGCAGGAGACAGCTGATTGATGATTCTCTTTTATCATGGATGTTTCTCTCTTTCCCTCTCCCTTCCTCTCTGAAACCAATAAAAAAAATGTATTTTAAAAATTAATTAATTAATGATTACAACATGATGTTAGTCCTTGCAGAGTCTGGGCCCTAATGGACAACTTCTGTAGATAAAGAAGTGGGGAGGGGTTGGGGATGGGGAAGGAACAGGGGTTCTTAGGTAAAACATTTCACAGGTAAGGCATCCAGCTACATGAAAAGGAACATCTGGTTTTTGAGGCAACTGTGTTTTATTTCCATGGGAAACAAGAGAAAGGGAAAGAAGCATATCAAGAGATGGTATGAGACTAAGATGAGTCTTCAACCATGCAGCATGCATTGGTGTGCACACATGAAGCAAAATGTTAACATTGGGCACTGTTCCTGGCTAACTGTGCTTTAGCGACTATGCATCTTTGGAGAGATGAGGTCAAGCTCATTGTTTAAAAATAGAGACTAATGTTCTTATCAGCATCTAGTTTTCCTAACTCAAATCTGTTTTAAATTGTCTAGAAACAAAGATTGTGTGATGAGATCCTGATATATGTCATTATGTGCTATTTGTTTATCAGACATTTTTGCTTGAAAAAGTGTAAGATATAGAATAGACTTCTCTTCAGACAGTAAGACACAGAATAGGTTTGCCAATATTCCATCCCTGATAAACATTGATAATTTACTATATACTAACAGAATCATCAAGACAGATGCCTTTGGGTGAGTGAAATCCCTCCGTATGAAATGTCATTTACTGGCTGAAGAGTCCTGAAACTGATTCTATTTTTTAAGTCTCTCATAGGTGAGCCATCACCCAGAAGCTACAGGCTATGAATTGAGTGGGGAATTGGGGGGGGGGCTCTTTTTTCATTCTTTGATAATGCTCTTTACCGTTGACAAGATGTATTGTGCCAGAGGGAGCCTTTTTCCTACAAATCTTCAAAAAACAGGTTCAGACCAAAAACTAAAAATTAAGACACATAACAATGATCTCTCTCTCCCTTTCTCTCTCTCCTTCTCTTTCTCTCCCCATTTATTTTCTTCAAAAATCCTATTGGGACCTTTCTCCTTTCAAGTTTATTGAACTTTGACATCCTATAGAAATAAATTGTGGAAATAAAAAATGTAAGAGTGGTGTATTAATATCATTACTTGTAGGGCTGATTTTAGTAAAACAAAAGCTCTCAGAATACACCTAGCTTCTAGGACTAGGACTATACTTGAAGCACACTTTTCTTTGCTACCCAGAATCCACTCCCCCACTCTGATACTAATTTCTTTATCTGCTAAGCTTTTTTGGTTACAAGAAATAGAACCTAAATCTGCTAACATAAGCAAAAGGGATTATATTGGAAATATATGGAGGAACTCCTAGATGAAGGACTTGGCTTGGAAAGGCCAGAAACCAGAGAAACTCAGGGAATGTAGGTCCAACACCCTAAGAAGTAGCACTTCGGTCTTCCATCAGTGAGGATGAATCAGCAAATTAGGCTTTTTGCAATTTAGGTTGTAGTTTTAATCCCTGGTTGGAGTACATATAGGAGGCAATTGATCAATGTTTTTCTCTCACATCTATTCTCTCTCTCTCTCTCTCTCTCTCTCTCTCTCTCTCTCTCTCTCCCTCCCTCTCTCCCTCTCCACCTCCTTTCCCCTCTCTTTAAAAATTAATAAAAACATATTCTCAGGTGAGAAATTTTAAAAATTATTTTTAAAATTTGCTCTCAGCATTCACCACAGTCAGACCATATTCTCCATGTGTTTATAACATATTATAGCAGTGGTTCTCAACCTTCTGGCCCTTTAAATACAGTTCCTCATGTTGTGATCCAACCATAAAATTATTTTCATTGCCACTTCATAACTGTAATGTTGCTACTGTTATGAATCGTAATGTAAATATCTGATATGCGGGATGGTCTTAGGCGACCCCTGTGAAAGGGTCGTTTGACTGCCAAAGGGGTCGCGACCCACAGGTTGAGAACCACTGTATTATAGGAAAGAGAAACTTAGAAAAACCTCACTTATGGGGGGGGGGGGGGGGAGGCAGAAACATCATAGATATCTAATATCTGAATTTGGCCTTTAATGTAGCCCAACTCTGTTTTAAAGAGAGAGAGAGAGAGTAATAATAATAATTGTGTTCTTGACAGTTCATTTAATAATTGAAATTTTAATTATATTTTTTCATTTGGAAAGATATACATTCCCAAAGAACATTGTCTCTGCATCGTTATTAGCTGGCCCTCAGGTCACAATGGGCCTAACTAGCCTTTTGTACAATTAACAGCCTTCAGTGGTTGCCATCACTGCCACTTTGGCATGGCTTCTGTGTTTTGACAATACAATTTCTCTTTATGACTAGACTTCTTAACACAGGGTAAAATCTTGGGTGGAAGGTAAAGGGAAGGCTCCATTAGACAGCCTTTGTCTTTCTTCTTCTGAAGAAGAAGATCTGCAGCTAACATGGGCCTTAGTTCTCATTGCAATTTTCCTGGAAGGCAGATTTGGCTAATAAGTAGTGGGAGGGAAAGGTGAAAATGTAACAACTTTAAACTTAATAACTGCAAAGTACTAGACTGTGTTAGTACTTCTTGAACTTTGATGGGCATACAAGTCACTGGGAGAGTTGGCTAACCATTCAGATCCTGATTCAGTGAGTAGGTCTGAGAGTCCCCATTTCTAACAAGCTCCCACATGGAGCTGCTCTGAGTACCAAGAACCTGAATAATGAGTTTGGATCTACCCAATGCATTATAAAATGTACAGCTTAGAACATTCTCCTTTTTCTAAAACTTTTGACATGTATTCCTCAAATATCCTTTTTTTTCAGACTTCAGACTATAAAAATTAGCAGGTGCAAAGAATTTCCTCTTCAATCCATCACTTTTTTCCCCCTTGAGTTTCACATCCTACCCTCATGTTTCATGAGATCCAAACCTCACGTTATATTACATATTCTAATTAGCCTCACACCTCAAATTTAATGAATTTGCAATTTTTCATGAAAGCATGATAAAACTTTATTCTTTTCATGCTTTCTTTCCAAATAAAGTCCACTTCTTATAAAGATACAGGGGCACCCTCTGATATACACAGGCAAGAATAATCAGCCTGCCCCATAAAAGTCATGATGGTTAGTTTGATTATTTTGAAATTTCAATCCATCCTCGCTGAGGGCAATAGAATCTCTGCTTCTCTTTTAGTGCTCCCATCTCTTACACCTCACTATTATGCAGCGGTACTTTCTCATCTCTGTTCAGAAATGGAGATGGCATTCCATTCACGGTGAGCTTCTTTCCACAATGCAAAGAAGGCATTTCAAAGAGGCTCATTAGATATGGCCAGGCTCTGCGCTATAACGATGGACTGAGACAAAAAGAAGAGAGATATGGGGGGAGGGGAAAAAACTGCAGAAATGTGGCCATGTCAGCTCACAGCACGTCCTTGGGAGATTTCCCCCAGTCCTTCTGGGACCAAAATAGTTCAGTTCAGGACTCCTCCTGCCCTCTCTACTGAAGTGGATTGATGGCATGCTGCTTTTTTCTCCTTCAGAGATGAGGTTTGTCACCAGACAGGGGGATCAGAAATGTAATCCTTCTTAGATTCTGTTGAATTGAAGTTTACTGCTTTGACCTTTGCAACGATACATATTTTTTTTAAATGACTGCATGTTCCATTTCCTCGGGGGATTTGAAGTGATGAGAGCCTAAGAGCTTGCATGGAGGGGGGCAGGATGTTGGAGGAGGGATCTAGAGTGACGGTGAGGCGGTTTTTGACCTTCTAGACCAGAGATTTATACTCTTGTGACTGAAGATATCCTGTGGCTATACAGACAAACACTGCAGAGGTGAAATGGCAAACTTCAATTGCATGTAGCAGGAAACGAGGGGATTTTTCAGGCCTAACCAAGTACCATAATGACAATGATATCATCTATCGTGGTTGCCAGCACACCATGTCAGCATGGACTATTTTTCTTCGTTTTACACCCTCAGCCCTAAAAACCACACTGGGCTTGTCCACGGGCTGGGATGGGACATTATTTCGTCAGATAAACAGTCCTGGAATGCAGCAGAAGTTGAGAGAGGGTAGGCATGCTGCCCATAGACGTTTCTGTCACTGGAACTAGGGCACCGTAAGCCAAGCTGCAGACAGAAAACCACAACACAGCACTACTAATTGCGTGCTCTTCTAAACTCACTGATGCTTCAGATCCCACTTTCCAAGGAAAAACACTGCCATTCAAATTCAGAGTCAAGCAATATCGGCAGATGCCACTCTGTCCTGAGAATGAGGTTGGTCCCCAAATGGCCTTAAGGCTGCAGAGATGGTCCATCCCTAGAGGTCCACATATCTGCCTCAGTGATAATGGTGGGGAATCTTTATCTGTTAGAGAGGAAATTATTTCTACCTCACAGGGTTGTTATAAGGATTAAATTATTAGATGAAAGAAAAGAGGAGAGAGGGAGAGAGAGAGAGAGAGAGAGAGAGAGAGAGAGAGAGAGAGAATAGACACTGATATAAATAAATAGATCAGAATAGTAATGTGAGCTATTATTATTAATGCTGCATTTAATTCTTACAACATTGAAGGTAGTTGTGCTCATGTATTCGTCCATTCCAGCTGCTATAACAAAACACCAGAGACTAGGTGGCTTATAAACAACAGAAATGTATCACTCACATTTCTGAAAGTTGGGAAATCCAAGACCAGGGCATGGACAGATTTGGTGTCTGGTGGAGGCCTGCCTCCTGCTGGGCTACTAGTTCACTGTAGCCTCACATGGCAAAAGTGGGGAGGGAGCTGGGGGGATCTCTTTTATAAAGGTATTAATCCCATCCATAAGGGCTCCACTCTCATGATCTAAGCACCTCCCAGAGGCTCCCCCCTCCTAATACCATCACATTGGCCATTAGGATTTCAACACATGAATTTGGGACAAAGAGGGAACACAAACATTCAGACCAATGCAGCCTTTTTTACAAATGAGAAAAGTGAGCCTTAAAGAGAGAAAAAGATTGAGAGGAAATTATGTTAACTCTTTCAAGCCATTTGATGTCCTGGGGTCAGTAAGTCCCAAGGGGAAAAGGAAGCCCTCAAAAGGAATAAAGGACTTTGCAACAATCCCAGAGATTGTTGAATGTTTCAGGATCTCAGCTTAGGTGCTGTTCTGTAAAACTGCCCTCCCACTGGCTATGTGCAATTTCTGCTGCTCACTAAGGCTTGGTGAATTTGAGGAGCACGCCAAGTTAAAGAAAACTTTTGTGTGTTAATAGCTGGGGTATCACCTACCTATCATTTTATGGTATTAATCTATTTCATAGATAAAGTCACAGAGATTTGCAAAGTCATATATATAGGATGTCCCTTGTAGCTTTCTAATCATAACAACAAACACAGAGATACTAAGAATTAGCTTAAATGTCTCTCAAAAGGTGGCAGTTTATATTCATTATGGTATACTGTTTCCAGCTTTATTAAGATAGTGTTGTCACATGGCATCTGTAACTTTAAGATGTACAACATGATAATTTCATATATGTATATATTGCAAAATGATTACCACCGTAAGGTTATTTCACACTTCCATTCCCTCATATAATTACCATTGTGTGTGTGTGTGTGTGTGTGTGTGTGTTCATAACATTTAAGATCTATTTTTTTCACCTACCCATCATGATTTCATGATTTCTGGCCTCATGTTCTCTGATGATCAAAATCTCCCAGAGAAAAGTTACTCAGGGAAACCCCTAAAATGTGTGGCAGCAATTGTATAGCATGTGGCCTGAATTGGACCTGGTCTAACTGAGCTTTGTTTTCTGTGTTTTATTTCCTTTGCCCTCGCTCAGTACCAACTCAGAGGGTAAGTGCCAGCTGTACTGGGGATTCCCATATTTGCAAAAGAAGTCACCATTTCAAAAAAGTCTTGGCTAGACAGTGAGATTTTTAAAAAGCTGCAGAAGCTTGGGAAAGTTAGAAGGAGAGACACATTATTTGTGGCTAACAAAACTCCTCCTTGGAATATTGGGAGCAAAGTGAGAGGTAAAGTTAGCAATGAGGGGCCCACACAGGCTTAGGGCGATGGGATACACACTGGGCTGCAATCTATTGTCCACTGGGGTTTTTTTTTTAATTAAACAGATGACTGTTGTTAAGCTCCTGCTCTCTGGGACCCTGTGTTAGGGGGGTATTGAGAGTCCAAGGATGAATAAGAAGCTGAAGAAGGGGAATAGGTCTCCTTGAGAAAGGGACCTTTTACACAGGATCCTACCCTTCCAGTGTATAGCCTGGCACTAGCCCACTACTTCTCAATCCCCCCCTAAGCTTTAACCATACAAACTAAGCCCCTTGCTCTCCTCCATGATATCACACTAACTTGGGCATGACCTTGGCAGGAGTGCCGGTTTCTCCTTTCAATAGTTGTATTACTCTGGGCAACCCGCTTACTCACACTAAGTTTTCATTTCCTTACCTGAAAACCAGGCTTTATAACACTCACCTCTTCAGAAGATTATTGTGAGTATTAAAGATGGTTTAGAACAGTATCAGGTATACACTAAATGATCAATACACAGTAGGTACACTCATTGTAGTAGACTTTTGAGTTATTAACAACAACAAATTCCATTAATTAGTGATGAGAAAGAAGGACATCCTGCCATTTGCAACAACATAATGGACCTTGAGCACATTATGCTAAGCAAGCTAAGTCAGACAAAGACAAGTACTGCACAATATCACTTATATGTGGAATCTAAGAAAGTATAAAACAGAAAGTAGAATGGTGGTTACCAGGTAACAAGGGTGAAGAGCATTGGTGTTTAAGGGTACAGATTTGTATGAGTAGTAAATAAGCCATAGAAAGCTAGTGTACAGTGTAATGAATATAAACAATATTATCCTATCTAATAAAGAGGGAATATGCTAATTGACTGCCAAACCCTCAAAGATTTCCATGCTCCTGTCAGATCCGAGTTCAGTGCTTTCTTCACACAGCATCTTTTTACACTGATGCCAGCATGTAGGGTGGTTATAGTGCTGGGCCCTAGGTCAGACTGCCTGGGTTTGAATCTCTACACACACCAGGGGACCTTAAACACATTGCAGAACAGCTCTCTGCCCCAGTTTCCTCAACTGCAACACAAGGTTACCAACAGACCTTGTCTGATAGAAGTGCCATAGGGAGGCAGTGACACCATCATGTGAAGGGCTTACCACCTGGCACCCGGCACAATCAATGTTAACCATTCCAAAACTTTACAGACTTGTGTGGGATGGACAACTACTTGCTGGGAAGTGAAAAGCTCCTATGGTGAAGTATAACTCCAAAGCCCTTCAGAGTCAAGCCCTGCAGAGTATGCACGGCTACAGAGACCAGAAAGGCCCCTTCATTTCTCTCTTCCTCTCTAGCCTCACATCTGTGAGCTAAAGGACCAGCTGGGCAAGGTGGTCTCCAGAGGCCAAGAGCAACTCAGGTTTGCTATGAATTTAAACAACACCCTGGAGAAGTATTTACCTTTCAGACTCAAGTGTGGGAACATCCTAGTTAGGATGCACGGGAGAGAGTTATGGTGGGGATCAAGAAGAAGGGCCATGTGTGTGACATCTCCCCTTCACAACCCAACACACATACACACACACAGGTCAGCACCCTCATTGCTGCCTGGCTCATTACTTTGCAGAAATAAGTCAAAACACCTTTCAGCCAAAATACAGAGTTCAGTGACCTTATAGAAAAGCAACACAATATATCCCTCTGTAAATTGAACAGTGTGGCCAAATTCTGGCCAGGTTTGAAGCAGATAATAAGCCAACCCCTGGTCAAGTGACATAAAAACAAACAGCTAATAGTGGAGGCTCTGGCCCACTCCTGAAGCACAGGGTCCTCACAGGGCCTTCCACCTCTGCCCTCTCTGATCCGGGCACCAGTCATAACTTCTGCCTCTGCCACCCTTTCAGGTATGGGGGTGAGTTTTTCTTCTTATTGTGATTTGCAATGACTCCATGCCTCAATCCTATTGTTGTTCTGTGGATGGTGAGTAATGAAACCTTTTTAATGGCATCTTTTGGGCACCTTTTCCTTTGATTTTTCCCGCTTAATGACATTCCTGGGAGGGCTTTGGGGACTGCTATGCAGATGCACTTCCTGGCAAAGTGGCTGCTTCAGGAGAAGTCATTACTTGTTGTGGGGCCCGCGGGCCCTGGAGAGGCGCGCCGACAAACGGCTTCCTTTCTACAGTCACCTCATGAAAAATATGTTCTGTGTCAAATTAAGTTTGCAGTGCAGACCTCAGCTAAGCGCACCCAGGACATCTCCCTAACGGAACTTGAAAGGTACCCAGAGTTTTAATTAAAATCAAGAATGTAATTGTGCTTAGTGAACTCCTCAGAGATTACCCACCAAATAATATGAAGCCCTTGCCTTCAGTTTCTGATGGAATAAATGAAACTTGATTTGTTCCTCCTGGTCACGTTTAGTACCAGGGAAACAACATTTTAATTGCTGTTGACAAATATTCTGATCTATGGGGGGCATAAAATGGAATGCAGTCTAGGAAGCATGTGTGTCTACTTCACTTCTTTACAAAATTTTGCTTCAGGAGGCAGTGCTAGCTGTCTACTGTGGGTATTCTCTAGGCCAAGGCATATTAAAGTAAATCACCAGATTGGATCTGGACTAGTAAAAAGAACCATCTGCTAGGGGTATGTGTAAGCAGTGGGCGACAGAGTTGGTATGTGCCAACCCAGGGAAGGCAAAAGGATTGACTGGAAGAAGGACAGTGTCCAGGGGATTCTATCCAGAAGCTAGTTAGCATTCCAGCATCCAAATCATGCATTTTTAATTCATCACATGGCACAAAAAGACAAGTCAGACACTAATTGGCACCATAAAAGAAAATTTGAACCATCCCAGGAACTGTTCCGTCGGGGAGACTTCGCATCCATTCCACATGGACAATTTTGTATTCTGTTTAAAGTTTTGAACTGAAACCTGAGGATGGTTGAAGGATCTATTTAAATCACAGATTCTGTTCATAATGTGAGTTCACTGCTAGAGAAACATGGAGGTGAATATGCCCATGACCTTTTTCAAACAAAGTAAAAAATGTAGTAACTGGTATATATAGAATGACTCTGAAGGGCTATGGGCAGGGATATATTATAATATTATATATATCATATTTATTATATTATATTATATTATATTATATTATATTATATTATATTATACTAGAGGCTCGGTGCACAAAAATTTGTGCACTTGGGGGGAAAGAGGGGTCCCTCAGCCCGGCCTGTGCCCTCTCGCAGTCTGGGACCATTCGGGAGATAACGACCTGCTGGCTTAGGCCTGCTCCCGGGTGGAAGAGGGCAGGCCCAATCCCTAGGTGCAGCCCCTGGTCGGGCTCAGAGCAGGGCCGATTGGGGAGTTGGGGCACCTTCCCCTGTAATGCACCGAGCAGGGGAGATTGGGAGGTTGCGATGCCACCCTCAGTCACGCTCAGGGTAGGGCTGATTGGGGGGTTGGGGCATCGCCCCCTGTCACACTCAAGGCAGGGTCGATGGGGAGGTTGCAGCGCCACCCCCTGTCATGCACAGAGCAGGGCGATTCCGGGGGTTGGGGCGCTGCCCCTGTCACGCACAGAGCAGGGTCAATCAGGGGGTTGAGGAGCTCCCCCCTGTCACTCACAGAGTAGGGCCAATAGGGGAGTTGGGGCACCGCCCCCTGTCACACTCAGGGCAGGGCGGATCAGGGGGTTGAGGCACCACACCCTGTCACACACAGAGCCACAGGGCGATCAGGGGGTTTGGGCGCTGCCCCCTGTCACGCTGATCCCAGTGCTGGGAGGCATATTACCCTTTTACTATATAGGATAGAGGCCTGGTGCATGGGTGGGGCTGGCTGGTTTGCCCTGAAGGGTGTCCTGGATCAGGGTGGGGGTCCCCACTGGGGTGCCTGGCCAGCCTGGATGAGGGGATGATGGCTGTTTGCAGCTGGTCACACACCCTTCAGGGTGGGGGTCCCCACTGCGGTGCCTGGCCAGTCTGGGTGAGGGGATGATGCCTGTTTGCAGCTGGTCACACACCCTTCAGGGTGAGGGGTCCCCACTGGGATGCCTGGCCAGTCTGGGTGAGGGGCTGAGGGCTGTTTTCACGCTGGCAGGTGACTGAAGCTCCCAACTGCTCCTTTTTTTCTTTTTTTTTTATTCTGGGCCAGGTTTAGCTCTGGCTCCAGCTCTGAGGCCTCTGTTGCTGAAAACAGGTATCTGGTTTGCTTCGGTTCTATAATCGAAACTCTGTATCAACTCCAGCTCTGAGATCCAGGCCAGCTGAAAGCTGGTTTCTGGGGTTTTGTTTAGCTTCTATATTTGTTACAATGTTTTTTAAACTGCAGGCTCAGAGGCCGGCAAGGCAGGCGGGGAACGTTGGAGTCCTCCGTCACTGAAGCAAGCAAGCCTCATGTTAGTTTCAAGCTGCCTGGCTGCCGGCCGCCATCTTGGCTGGCAGTTAATTTGCATATCTCTCTGATTAGCCAATGGGAAGGGTAGCGGTAGTATGCCAATTACCATGTTTCTCTTTTATTAGGTAGGACTAGAGGCCCAGTGCATGAAAATTCATGCACTGGAAGGGGGGTCCCTCAGCCCAGCCTGCCCCCTCTCACAGTTCAGGAGCCCTCAGGGGCGGGAGGTGACCTGGTCAGGGAAAAGTGACACCCCATCACACCTGTGCTGCTGCCACTGCTGGCAGTGCAAGTCTCAGCTGGCCCTGGTTACCTGAGCCTTGAGCGGCCCTGGGTGGCTGGGCAGCCACCATCCAAGGCTTGCCTGAATCTTGGGCCAGCCCTGGGCAGCTGGGCAGCCACCATCTGAGGCTTGCCTGTGCCTCGGGCCAGCCCTGGGCAGTGCCATCTTGTGGCTGTGGGTGCTACCATCTTTGAGGGTAGAGCAGTCAATTAGCATATTTCTCCTTATTGGCTGTGGATGCCACCATCTTTGTGACAGAGTGAGGGTCAATTAGCATATTCCCTTTATTAGATAGGATTATATTATAGTTAATAAAAATTTTCAGGTGTTAATGACAGAAAGTATTTGTTACTATATCAATAATGTGTTGGTTCTGATGGTTATTTTTTATATGTGTGTCTTTAAAGAAACTATGATAAGTATTGATCAATCTTAATACTAGGTGTTAAATGCTATATATTAATGTATTTCATAACTATTAAGTTGAGTAATCTTTAGGACTCACAATATTTCTTTCCATTAGAGATTGTTAAGTCTCAATCATAAACAAAATTACTATTCTGTTTTTCAGGTCCTTGCCCAAGGAAAAGCAAAATTGATGTTCCTGGAGGGTCTTCTTTGCCCTCACGAAGGTCATGGGTGATTACAGACATTGTATACTTTGGTTTCAAATTTTTTTCTTACGGCTGCTTTCTCAAACTTATATCCCAACACACTTTGCTTCTGCTGCATTTTTAGCTCAAAAAGTTCTTTCAAGTATAATTAAATCATTTCATGTTCCTGAGTGTTATCTTCCTCCTTAGGAAATGCAATTTCATGTTATTTCTTTCATTTGAACTCCTATCAGTGTTTCTGCCTTAGCATATACCTGGCTTTATGACGTTCCTGCAGGGACACTTCCAATGCCAGGGATTTTAAGAAGTTAACCCAATGTTGCCCCGTCACTACTCCCAGTAGTGCACTTTCTTTGGTACATTCTGTGAGACTTGATGATCACTGTGGGGATTTAGCATTATGTCTCAGCCACATTCTCCATCCCTGTCTCCTGGGGTGAGAACAATGTGACAATCAAGCCTTTTCTTACAAGTGACATTTGCAGTATTCAGATAGAAAAATGAATTTTCTCTTCCTCTTCAGCCTTGAAATTTTTCCAATCCTATGGCAAGCCTGGAAAAAAATAGTTAAATAATTTTGATTATAGTGGCACAAAAGAATGGTTGGGACTCCAAAGGACTATGTGCAGAACCTGGAGGGGAATTCAAGAGTAACTACTAATCTGGCAACTTTACTTAAAATGAAGCAGTATCAAAAACAGCTGCTGTCTTAGCCAGCTGGGACTGCCATAGCGAAATGCCACAGACTATGTGGATTTTTTGCTTAATGATTCTGAAAGTCTCTTTTTATTTTTTAATTTAAGTATAGTTGGCATACAATCCTGCATTGGTTTTATTAGTGTCAGGTGTACAAGATAGTGACTTGACACTTTTATACCTTACAATGTATAATTCTAGTTATCACTTGTCACCGTGTAAACTTATCACAATATTATTAACTATATTTCCCTTCACCTGTTTCACCCATTCCCCCCACATCCCTCCCTTCTGGCAACCATTACTTTGGCCTCAGTTTCTATGAGTCTGTTTTTACTTTGTTTTGTTTGTTCATTTGTTTATAAATTCCAGATTTAAGTGAAGCCATATTTGTCTTTCTCTGTCTGACTTATTTCACTTAGCATAATATTCCCGAGGTCCACTTATGTTCTCACAAATGGCAAGATATCATTCTTCTTTATTGCTGCATAATATTCCAGTGTGTGTGTGTGTGTGTGTGTGTGTGTGTGTGTGTGTGTGTGTGTTTCACATCTTATTTATCCATTCATTTATTGATGGACACCTAGATTGCTTCCATATCTTAGCTATTGTAAATAATGCTACAATGATCATAGAGGTTCATATAACTTTTCAAATTAGTGATTTCATTTTCTTCAGATAAATACTCAGAAGTGGAATTGCTGGGTTGTATGCCAGATATAGTTTTAATTTTTTAAGACGTCTCCATACTGTTTTCCATTGTGGCTGCACCAATTTGCAATCATACTGAGTGGCTTAAAAAACAAAAATGTATTTCCTCACAGTTCTGGAGGCTAGAAGTCCAAGATCAAGGTGTCAGCCCATTTGGTTTCTCCTCAGATCGCTCTCTTTGGCTTGCAGATGGCCACCTTCTCGCTGTGTCCTCACATGGTCTTTCCTCTGAGTTTGTCCATTCCTGGCACCTCTCCATCTTCTCATAAGGATGCCAGTCATATTGGGTGGGGGCTCATTTAACCATGGTTACCTCTTTAAACATCTTATCTTCAAATACAGTTTAATATTCTAGGGTACTATGAGTTAGCGATTCAACATAAATTTGGAGGAGACACAATTCAGTCTACACAGCTGCAAATGCTCTTAAGTGTGGGAAGAGCAGCCAGTGGGGATGAAATTATTCAAATCTGCTCAAAATGCAGAGCCCTCCACTGAGCAGCATGAATAAAGAGCATCCTTTGAACCTGAAGTATTTTATTTCTGTACCTAAAAGGGCTGCATGAGGATGATGGGACTCACAGCCCAAGAGGATATTTTCAAGAAATAGAAAGAATCAAGAAATGAATCATCAAAGCTAAATAACTGTTCTCAGGATGTTCCTGGTTAATCTAGCCTCCAATTTATTCTAAGCCCAGTATTAGGGCATTGGCTAAATCTTCTCACAGTAGTTCTGGACTGTGAGCTCCTCTGAGTCAGAGACTGTAGGCCATGCTTCCCTTGTGTCCCTCATGCCCAGCAAAGGACCTGACACATTCACTGGGATGTGTTTCCTGAACGGAAGCAAAGCCTTTGTTAGCAGAGCAAATGAGGAGACTGCGGAGAGCCTCAAGTCCTGCTGATTTCATTATATTAGGTGGAACTATCTGGTGTTTCTCTCAAATTAGAGCTTTTCCTGCCAGAGTGGTATTGGAAATAGAATGAGTGACAACTGTGAATAAAATGAAGAATTCATTTTAAACTTCAACTCACTCATTCCCAGTGTTTACTCAGAAAGTATTTGCAGAGCATACTAAGGCATTAAAAGTTTCAGAGGGGTTAACAGCCACCTTGGAATGACAGCAGAAATTATCTAAATATTTCCCAAAAACTGTCATCAAACTTCAGCACACTACTTCTTTTAAATTTACATTCTTTCTTAGAGAAATGTATAACACGTTCTTTATCCTCCTGCTTCTATATCTCTTTACAATTGTACCAGATGGAAATTTCCACTAAGCTCCTAATTTTACCCCTTATTAATTTTATTAAATACCAACCATTCAGCCAACTCACCCTCAAACAAATAGTTGTTTTTCAGTAAAGAACTCTGATTTGCACATATTAGCACAGCAACAAAGGGAATCTTAAATGTTTTAGGTCTACCATATTAACTTCTTAGTTGAAGACGTAGCTGGCAAGCATCCTTCAGTCTCCACATGTTTTCTTAAAACAATGGGTGGAGTAAATGGTTTCTTTTATTTCCTCTAAAAACTCAAAGCAATTTCATACGTGTTCTCTTTCATCATTACACTATCCTCTCAAGAAAACCAATTGCAGGGATCTACTGTTGTGAATGGAAACATTCACACAAGGAGATGTTTTCCTACAAGTCACCGTGTGCCCAGAGCTGGGCTCACACTCCTCGCTGACTCCGGTGGCAGAGCTGACTGTAACAACTTATGCTGGAACCTGCATAAAGACACCTGCAATCGAAAGAGCTCCTGGCATTTTGTGGGCACTCAGCACAACACACCATAATGTCGCGATAGATGTCGAATCAACCGAGCTTCACATAAAAATTCTCCACGGTAGTTCAGGACCACCTTTTAAAACAAAGCTCTCCTGTGAATGTCGTTTTCACAAGAGCAAACTATCAGGCAGAGCCACACTTAGCAACCTGGAGATGACAGGAGGAAGGTGGAAATCCCTGCTCTGTGAGGCACAAAAGAATGACTACTATTTAAAAGATGGAAGGGATTTTTTCTTCTCTCACTGTAGACAAGTCAGGTGTGGCTGACATCAGGACTCTGTGTTCACTGCCCTTGTTAATATTATTTCTAAATGAAATTTAAGTTAGAACCAGGTAAGTAAGGTTGTTAGAGGTCTCAAGGAGCATCTTATTCAGCATTCCATTCAGTGCTTGAGTCTCTCCAAAAATATCCTCCAACTTATGGTCACTCACTCTTTGCTAAAACATTTCCAATACTGTAAGGGGCCATTTCTCCTCTGACCATCTC
Source organism: Myotis nattereri (assembly GCF_964212035.1). Classification (NCBI taxonomy): domain Eukaryota; kingdom Metazoa; phylum Chordata; class Mammalia; order Chiroptera; family Vespertilionidae; genus Myotis; species Myotis nattereri. The sequence continues at coordinate 198,460,600 of NC_138076.1, forward strand.
TGACTGATGGGAAAATTCCATATTTTTATTTTTGTGCAATGAACAGAAATGTCTTACTCTAACTTCAACCTGTTCATTCCAGTTTCACCTCATGGGGTCCCAGAGAATTGATCTTTTGTCTACAAAATAATACTTTTAATAGCTGGTGATACCCATCCTATCTCCCTTTCTCCCAGATAACAATCCCAGCTCCTCCAAACACCTTTAATAGGACATGGATTCAGGTTACCATCCCTCCATGTATTCATACCATTGAATGTATATAGTATACAGTTCAATATCTATTCATTTGACAAAAATTTGAGTGCCTACTGTATGCCAAGGACTCATTCAATATGTCCATATTTTTTCTGTGTGGAGCCAAGAACTAAAAACCATGTGATAGATGTGGTCTAAAATTCTACTAACAGACTGTAAAAACTTAGTTAAGTCATTTAGTACCTTCTTCCAAAATATCACTTCCCATTAATCTGTATGCTATATTTCTATTACTATAAGTGAAGACTACAGCAGTTTTATTTTGTTTTTATTTTTGATTCTTGTTTTTAATCAGGAATAATGGTGGTAATCACGGTAACAATTTCAAAATCTCTGTGCCTTAATTCATGAATGGTTTGCTTTTTGCTTGCTTGTCAGGTGGCATGAGGTCGGAATGCAAGAGTAGGCGAAAGGCTCTGCCCCTCAGTCTTTCATGAACCCAGACTTTGGTACCTCCTAGAGCCTCAGAGTGCCCCACTGGATATGCTGTAGGTCAAGGGAAAAGTGAAATAATGGAGAAGCCTTAACATCCCTAACTACGTTGGCCCAGAGGGGAAGTATGTTTATTTCTCATGTTCCATTGGTAAAAATCTGTCACAAGGGAGACTGGGAAATGTAGTCTAGATGGGTGCCCAGAAAGAATTGAGCAACTGAATTACGTGGATTACAGCAGTATACACACAGCTTTTTTGGCCACTGTCTGCAACTATTGCCTTATATCAATGGTTCTCAACCTGTGGGTCGCACCCCCTTTGGCGGTCGAACAACCCTTTCACAAGAGTCGCCTAAGACCATCCTGCATATCAGATATTTACATTACAATTCATAACAGTAGCAACATTACAGTTATGAATTAGCAACGAAAATAATTTTATGGTTGGGTCACACCATGAGGAACTGTATTTAAAGGGCCAGAAGGTTGAGAACCACTGCCTTACATGAAATGCACTGTCCATTTAACCAGAAATTTCTTACAAAAAGCCATGTGAATTACACTGTCCTGAATTAGTACATTTGGTTTATTAGACTCAAGAGTAGATATATTTGAATATTAAATAATATTGAATATCACCTGTAACTGAAAAATTTTTAAAATGTAAAGAGTAGATATATTTGTTAATTTTTTGTATGATTCTATTCAGGCCATTTGTTTTGTTTTGACTTCAATCTTTATTTTCACAGGTACTATATGCTAAAACTTCCCTGTTCATATCATCTTATCTACTGTATATTTCATAAAATTGTTGTTATCTCCTCAACAGAGACATTAATTAAAAAGTTAGGCTATCTGGGCCAGAGGATTGAGCACTATGGTACACTATTAGAAAGCTTCTTTAAGGACAATGGAAATGAGCATCCTTTGTATTTAGTCATTCTTAAGATTATGAAGTCACACACACACACACACACACACACACACACACACACAGTCATCCCACATGAAATACATTTCTATTTGTCATTTCCTTGTTTGAAATCCATCATACATTTATTGAATGAACATTTTCTTAACCTTTACTGTGGGCCATGTACCTTGCTAAGCTTTTGGTACATTTCTCTTTAATCCTCACATGTACCTATAAAGTACTTATGCTCATTTTATAAATGAAGAAACTAAAACTTAGGGAGATAAAGAAATCCACTAAAGCTATGTAGTTTATAGCCAGAATTAAACCCTGATGTCTGTCCAAAGCCTATTTTCATGTGCTTCATTCCCTTGTACCTCAGTGGGTCCTCTTCTCTGTTCTTCTCTGTCTTGGGACCCAAAATGGGTGGGGTTGGAGAGGGAGGGATAACCTCAGCACCAACATAACTCGATTCTTCTCTAGGGACCATTGTTATGTTCATTGTCACTCATGATCTTCCCAAGATCCAATATCAAATAAACCAAACCATGGATTTCTCCATATCCAGTAGACCTTCTTGCCGGCATCTCCTCTTGTCATACTTTGACTCTATTGGCCACTCCTGCTTTCTTTCCTTGGTCCCAGTGATACCTCACTCTCCTGATTTCCTTCTCTCCCTTGGCCATCCCTTCTTGTCTTCTCCTCTACTCAGCATTGCATGTTTTTCTTCCTTAAAGGTGGAATCCAGGGCCCATCTTCTCATCCATGCCAGTGGCTACATCACCACATGTATGTAAAAAAGTCCAAATGTACATATGCCATTTTAGGCTTTCCTCTGAGCTTCAGGCTCAAAATATCCAATTACTTCCTTGATTCATCACATGCAACAGCCCAAAAGCAGACATGAGCTTCCCTGGCAAACCTGGTTTTCTCCTGGGGTTCTCTCAGCTCACTAGACAGTACCCCTACATACCGGAATCTAAGAATCACCTCTCTGGCCCTACCCATCATCATCCTGTCATTTTTATCTCATAATTATCTTAATATTCATTTATTCTCTCCATTTCTGCCACTTCCACTTAAATCCAGCGCTTTGTGCTGTCTCTTATGAAATAGCCTGCGGGCTGATCTGCCCACATCCATCCTGGTCTCCTGACAATCCCCAGCCCACATTGCAACCAGAGTGGCCTCACTAAAACCTAAATCGATTTACACCTTCCTCTGCTTTAAATTCCTCAATGGCTCCCCATTGTTCCCTGACCCCTAACCACATAGACCTTTTCTTAGCCCCCCTTAGATGCCATGCTTCCTCCTGCCACAGGACACTTGTACATGTTGTTTCTTCTGCCTGAAATACCCCTTCCTATGGCCATCCCACCACCTTTCCTGAAATAAATCATATACATGCCTCACCTATGTATGGCAAATAACACTTCCCAGGAAGACTATGTCCATTTCCTTGTCATACGCTCACACTTACAAACCTTTTTCTTTGTCGTTATCGATTTATTCTGGTGATTCTTTGATTAATGTCTGTCTTCCACACCAAGTGCTAAGTCCCACAGAGGCAAAGCCCTTGTCTTCTTTCCTCCTCTGTTGTGTCCAAGTACCTAGCACATTTCCATTGAGTAAATGAATGACCCAAACTATGCTCTAATTCTAATCTTTTAATTTCCAGGAAACTGCCCTGGTTTAATGAAAACTAAAATACCCACTTCATGATTAAATGTTGACTTCATAGAATTCATTGTGAGATGGCCAGAGCCAAAATTTCACCTAACCAGTGGAAGCATATTCATTCGTGTGCATGAAGTCTACCATATTACTTACTGCACAGCACATGATAAAACATAAACTCCAAACTGGAATGTTTTCCAATCACGAGCTATTAATAATTTAACAAAATTAATTCAAAACACTTCACTCAACATTGAAACAGAGATGAGGAGGAAATGATGCGTGCGCCAGTCTTCCAGGGTAGAATTAAATATGGCAAATGAGCAAAAGAAAAAAGCCACCAATGCTTGTTTAGAATGAAAGTCGCTCTTTAGAATTTAAAACAAATTTTATGTTTTTCTAAAGATATTAAAGGACAAACATCAGCGATGTAAATAAAATCTGTGCTTTCCACAGGTGAAGGATTAAACATGCTAATCGTTGTCAGACCTCAGAAAAGAAGAGAAAATTTGAAAGAATTTTTTTCTTCACTGTGAAGCAGTAATCAACTCAAAGAATCATTTCCAGTAATTATTATTATTAGGAGCAATCAGTGGGAGGAAAAAGGAAGGCAGACAGTCCACAGAGCATAGAATTAGTCCAGGGGATCCTACAATTTTCACTAGAATGGTGTGGGGAAGCAGAAGACATTTATTAGAAAAACAGGTAAGTCAGGAGTGGAACAAAGTTTCCCACTCAAATTTTTACACTGGCTAGCACAGTCAGCTGAATTCTCATCCCCAAACACCAAGAATGAAAAGGAGAAAGATGGTGAGCAAGCTGCCGTCAGCATTACCCAGGAGAGGTGAAGGGGGAAACTGCTATGAGGTGTCAAAAGTAACTTTCGCCAATGAGAAACATTGGTATGTAGACCAGTGGTCCCTAAACATCAAAGTCTCACAATCATGCGAGTGCTTGTTCAAATGCCCTGGAATTTATATCCATGGGCACTGCCGCTCCGGGGACCACCATTTGAAAACCACATGCAAAACTTCTAATAAGAATGAGCACTTACCCTGTGCTGAGGGTTTTACCTATGTCATCTCCTCTCATTTTATCACAACACTGTGCGAGGGAACAAATATCCTCATCTTACAACAAGGAAACTGAGGCTGAGGCCTTAGGTGGCTGGCCAGCCCAGTGAGTGGAAAGTTCTGTCTAATTCTAAAGTCCAGTGATCTTAACTCCTACCCTCTACAGTCTTCTCAGCATTGACTCAGCATTAAGAACCTCCTTTCAAACTAGGACACTATTAATTCTAAAAGTTATTGATTCCCCCCCAAAAAAAATTTTTTTTTAATCATTACAAAGTGTATAGCAGCAGTAAGCCTACACACACACCCTAGGGTGGTTATGGTTATTGGTGCTGCAATAATGTCCCATGAAAAGGATAATTAACAATGTTGCAGACAGTAACTGGATATACATGCTGGACCCTAAGTGAGAAATGGAATAAGAGAATGGCAGGTTCCAATGGAATCATGTTTGGGATGGAGAAGAGTGGACCTTACCAGGAAGGAGTTATAGTGAAGACAACCAGGAGGCATCAAAGGCCCTGGAGAGAAGATGCAGACAAAGAGAAAGGAGTTAGAAATCAGAGATCAGGACATAAGGATCACTGCCAAGGTGAAGCATGACCCTAGCAGAAGCAAGGAGGAGCAGGGGGCAGTTTGTAGAGGTGCTATTTCATGTAAACTCATTCTTGTCACACACACCCATTTCCCTCCAAGGAAACCAACATCCTAGGGAGGATTCAGGAATTCTCCTGACTTTGGACTGTAACAAATTGTGCCTGGGTGACCAACTCTATACCTCAATTCCTATCTGTTTAATGCACTAATAATTGCTACCTCAAAGGGCTGTAAGAATTATGTGAGATAATGTATGTAGAGCACTTACTACCTGGGGCATCATAATGGCCCAATATATGCTGGCTATCATTATTGCCACTGTTGCTTTGTCATTATCATCATTAATATCATCATCCTCAAGGGAATAGCAGTTATTTCAAAGGAAAAATATAATGGCCTAGATAATCTCCAGTGAAAAGTTCACAGGTATCCCTCCTGTTCATCAAAAGCTTAGCAGTTGGGGTCACGTGGTCTCTAATGACTCAGGTAGTTCTGCTAGAATTAGCAAAAAAAAATTAAAATAAAATAAATAAAGCAGCATTTGGTGCCCTACTTTTCTCTAGTACAGTTTACATGTTCTCCTAATTCAACTTTTGAGTACACTCTATTCCACGGCCGTGCTGGGTTTACTTAGATGTGCTATAGAATAATTCACAGCCTCCAAAGAAACTTCTCCACTCCCGCTGCCAAATTCCTTGCTGTAGGTGCGATATCAGGATTAATTTATTATTTCATCCTCGCTTAATTCATTCCACTGCCAGCTACCTATTGCTGATGGACTTTGGTTGACAGCGCTGAGCAAAGTTTTAAGCCAAATAGTTTTAATAACTTGTTTACTGCGGGGTGGCCCGCCACTTTTGATTAAACTTCATGAGGATTTATAACTGTCCTTTCCCCCACACGTCTGTAACCTTTAAGGGATGTCTGATAAAAAACAAAGGCCGTGGGTCCAGGAGCCCCTGTTCTAATAAATATGTTAGACAGCTGATCCTGAACATGCAGCTGTTTCTCATTCTTTCTCCACCCTCCCCTCATTCATTTTTTACAGCAATTCCCAACAAGGATAAAAAATTAACACGAATAAATTAATGGTTTAATTTTGCAAGAGAAAGGAGAGAGTTTACGATGTCTCACTGGGGAGTGGGGCTCCTGTCTTTGCTGATGACCCAAACGTGTCTGCCAAGGAGAAATATGGTGTCCAGTCTCCCATTGAACTGCCACAGGAATGGATTGGCCGTGGCTACTGGCTTGACAGGTGCAATAAATATTAATTAGTGTGCTTGGCTACAGAGGGAGTAATGATATACACTGCTCCTCTGAAGCGTTAAATTGTAGTGTTAGTCTTGATAATGCCTTATCTTCTCCATCACGGCCGGAAAACATTGTGAGTTACATGCACCCCCGTATAGGCAAAGGAATAAAGGTTTATCTGTTGTCAGGAATCACAAGTACGAAAATAACGACTGAGACTGCTTGTGAGTCAGGCACTAGGTATCTCCCATGTGACTGCTGTGTTTTGTTTTTTTAAATCATTATTACAAGAGGTTCGGACCAATTTCTGAAACATTTGTTGTTGTTAAGGGATAAAGCGGAAACATTTTTGCTATTGTCAAGATATTTGATTACATTGGAAATGGGTTTTAAGACTCCTTGTCTAAAACAGCGGCCACAATATGCATTGCATATTAGAGGAACTGTGCTTATTAGATTATGGGAAAGTTGATAGGTTTATGGAGTTGGACTGAATTGTTAGGATGGTCCCATGTGTGAATAAGTACCTCTTACAGCCTGGGAACTGGAGGCGGCTGCTTTGAGGAACTAAAGGTAAAATTGTTCTCAAAATTCAGCTCTGATCAGAAACAAACAAAAAGTAAAAACAGTCAAGGAAGCCATGATAAGCAAATTAACATTAGCACAGATTCTAGGGTTGCAACAAAACACATTTTTGAAATGGAAATGTTTAGTTGTTTACACCTGAAGTTATAGCGAAACAACGGCATTTCACCGAGAAAGGAAGCTCTAATTAAATACTGATATTTTCTAAATCCTTAATTATAATGGCTTACAGTTCTGCCTAAAGGCTTCTCGAGGAGCTAATGTGCTGGAATATTACCATTTACACTTTTTCATTTGTTGAAGATCTTGCTCCCTCGCGAATTGCCTTTTTTAGTTTGTTGTAGCTTCATTTGGCATTCTCTTTCTGGGAAAGCTTCCTACCCCCTGTATAGGACAGACTAGCAAGAAACTTGGCAAACAAAGTTGCATTCTGGGTGGAATTCTACCCCCTCCTGTATGGCTTAAATGTGTTGATATCTGTATCTGTGCCACAGCTGCAAAGAAATTGTTTTTGCCATGGGAACGCACGTGCATTTCTTATTCTCTCCTGGAGCCCTGAGTTCTAGCAGCATATCCCCAAGCAAGTGTTTGTGGAGCTACAGGGAAACAGTACCCAAAGGGCACTGAAATATTAACTAATGATGAGTTGTCCAGAATCAGCAGGTGCCTAGGGACTGGGGCCAGATGATGTCTGCAAAGTAGAGTCCTCAGGCAACTTCCCAGCACACAGGCTGCTCCAGGCAGTGAGATATGCAGGTCCCTGCTGCCCTCCTTCCTTACAACACGTCTGCTTGTCTTTCTAGAGGAGTGCAGAGTTCACTTCCCCTCCACCACCTTACTCCCCCCCCCCCCCCCCCCCGCCACCCCAAGCCTTGGAAAAGGTTTGTCTACCCTCTGGAGGTGGACTCTACAATTATAATCCTCTGTATTTCCTGCCTACAAGACCTTAAACACAGGACCACTGTGTGAAGCAGCTGATGGGGAATAGGGATGAATATGTGAATAGTGACTTCTTGTCCCCAGCAGGGAGTCAGATCTCTAGAACTTTATCCTTGGCAGGATGGACCCAGAGGTAAACAAGGAGGCCCTCGGGATAAGAGCAAGGCATATTCTCTGGCCTCAAGTAAAAATGTGCTCCTCGAGGTGCCAGCATGGCTCAGTGGTTGAGATTTGACCTATGAATCAGGAGGTTAAGGTTTGATTCCCAGTTGGGGCACATGCCAGGGTTGCAGGCTCAATCCCCAGTGGGGGGCGTGCAAGAGGCAGCTGATCAATGATTCTCTCTCATCAATGATGTTTCTATCTCTTTCTACCTCTCCCTTCCTCTCTGAAATCAATAAAAATACATTTTTAAAAATGTGCTTCTCTACAATCCCCTGGACTAGAAGGTTCTGTCTAGTTCTATTATGAAACAACTCATAGAAATGGCCAAGTTTCTGTCATCAAAACACAGATAAGCAATGAAATCCTTGAAGAAGATTAGAATGTGGATGCCATGACCTCATTATTAAACATCAGCTTCCTGGTATGGGCTTCCTACCTACTTTGAAATTTTCCAAAGTTCAATGCCCTCAACAAAAATCAAGGTATGTCCAAAGGCAAACCAAGAGATAATATTCATGGACCAATTGGTCCCATAAAAATTAAAAGTCCACCAACTGGATATTGAGAAAATGATAAAAACTGAGCAGGCTTTGATTCTTTTCTTCAAGCTCTAGGGATTCTTTTTAAAACTCTCTTTCATATATAAGGTGCAGTATCTGCACTGGTCCTGGGCTACCACCTAATGATTGAAATTACCAAGCTTCCCCTCGGCATGGTTAAGAGACTCAAACAGAAAAACATCCAGTTAGATGCAAGTATGTTGTTGTTGTTTTTCATAAGAACAGAAAAGGCCCTACTGAAAGCTCTACAAATATATATATTAAAAGCATACTAAATAAAGGGGATTCAAAACAGAAATAATAATGGAATTTGGAACTAGACATATCTGGGTTTAAATATAGTTCACTAAGAAATGTGCCGTCTTGGGCAAGTCCCTCCAACCTCAATTCCCTATCTGTAAATGGAGTATAGTGGTACATCTCTATAAAGGGCTATTAGGAAGATCAGGTGAGATTATGCTTAAAATGTTTGGCAGTATGCTTAATGCTAATAAATACATGTGTGGGAACCCTAATCAGAGTCCACTGGATGTTCAAGGCCAATTAGCCATACGCATGTGCAAAGGCAATGATAACGCAGTTTTACTGTATGCATTGCACAGGAGGACCTTTCTATAACCCAAATATTAATATCACTATTTAGCAAGAAATCTCTTGTGTCTAAGTTGGCATAAAGACATGTTACTGACCAGCCAGTGCACGGCTATTTTGTAGGGCTACTTTGAAGAACTGTTTTTGTCTGATGGCTCCTTGTTAGCAATGGCTACTTGGTCTGCAATAAAGTCTCCCCTATATGCCTACAACTGCTCATATTGTCTTCCAATACCCAGTGTCCATGGGGGTACAACCCCTAGCAGAGAAGGAGCTTTGCTCCATCAACATGTGATACATAAAAGTTACATGATATTAGTGATTCCTGTAATTATTGCCATTAAATTCCCAAATCTTTGCCATGACCCATAAGGCCCTGCACCATCAGATTTCTCTCCACAGTTATAACATGTGGTAAGCAGACTTACAGCCATCAAGAAGATTCCACACCTCAACCCCCAAGACTGTGAATCTGATAAGATAGCATGCCCATGAATATGTTAAGAGTAAATATGTTGAAAGGGTTGATCAATTGATTTTAAATGGAAAGAGAATCATGGATTATCCATGTGAGTCCAATAACATCACATGAGCCCTTAAAACCAAAGGTAGGAAAAGCAGAGAGATTTCAAACACAAGAAGGACTTAACCTGCTATTGCTGTCTTGAAGATGAAAGGAGCCACATGGATAGTATAATAAGGAAGTGAATTCAGCCAACCACCAGTGAGGACCCCAAGCCCCAGATAAGAACAGTAGCCTTTCTGATATCTGGATTTCAGCTTGGGAGACCCTAAGCAAAGAAGTCAGATGTGCCTAGACTTCTGAACTTCAGACACTAGGAGATAATAATTGGATTTTGTGTTAGGCCCTATATTTGTTCAATAGAAAACTACTGCAGCCACCTACCCCTTGCAAAGCAGACATTTGAATGTACCATGCATGTTCTTTCTACCTCAGGGCCTTTGCACATGCTGCTCCCTCTGCCTATGTTCTCTTTCCCCAACTCTTCATCCAACTAACAACTTTTGTTCATCCTTTTGGTGTCAGCTCAAATTTGACCTCTTCATAGAAGCAGTCTTTGAATTTATTATCTAAAGTGGGTCTCTCCATTTCAACTCTCTTTCAAGACCAGGTCGGTCTCTTCCTGAGTTTTTGTCAGAGTTTGTAATTATCTTGCCTTTTTTCTCATTTATTTTTTCCTACTTGACTGGGAATGCAGAACATACCGTGACTCAATAAATAGTTGTTGAATAAGTGTAGATTAATGCTTTACTTCATTCAATCTTTGAGTGCTATCTACTTCCATGAGGTAGATACTGTTATTATCCCCATTTTACATATGATGAACCTCAAAAGTAAAGAGATTGAGTAACATTTCCAAGACCACAGAGCCCCTAATTGATTGAACCTAAACATGACCCTTAGGCTCATATTCTTAATCTCTGAGCTTTCATACCTCTGTGATGGGAAAAACATCAGAATGAGCCAACAGATTTTATTCCCCCAAATTTAGACATTTGGAGCACTGTAAGATATAACAGACCCTTCAATTCAAAATATTGCCTCCTGCCACAGCACTTGAGGCATCGTCTCTCTGTTAGTGTTCTGGGGCTGCTGAAACAAAGTAGGTGGCTTAAAACAACAGAAATGCATTCTTTCACAGTTCCAGAGGCCAAAAGTCTGAAATCAAGGTGTAGACAGGTCAATGCTCCCTCTGGCACCTATAGGAGGGAATCTTTCCTTGTTTCTTCTTAGATTCTGGTAGTTGGCAGCAATATCCAGTGTTCCTTAGCCTTTAAATACATCACTCCAATCTCTGCCTCCATTGTTGCCGGAAGCCGGTCCATCCTTGCTGCTTGACACAGTCGCTGCAGGAAAGAAACATCTGCACAGCATATGTTTCAAGGGACCTGGCGTATATAGCATACTGTTCTTAATATGTTTGCTCCCCTTAGCGCTGTGTGTTTTAACCAAGGTCACCTCTCCGAGAAAGGTTGTTTCCCCAGGTAGGAACTTTTCCCTGAAGTCAGGGAGGGGATGCCTCTCCTAGAAAGGTTGTTTCCCCAGGTAGGAATTTTTCCCTGAAGTTAGGGAGGGGATGAAACTCCTTAACTAAGTGCCAGGCGGGTAGTTAATCACTTCAACTACAAACAATCATGCTTAAGCTACATAATCTTTACTCCCTGGAATGGAGATAAGAAACGCCCTAACCTTTGTAATAGAGATTGATAGGATTGAATCAACTGGTATAAAGACAGATGTAACAAGACAGCAAGAGACAGAGAGAGAGACAGAAATTGGCACAGAACCTACACAGAACGTTCTCTAGAGACAGAAGAACTTCACTGGAGAGAACATGGCAAAAGATCCTGGACAGAAACTGGCCTCAGAACCTAGAGACAGAACCTAGCGAGAGAACATGGCAAAAGATCCTGGACTGAACCTGACTACAGAAATTGGCAAGAGAACCTGACTAAAACCTGGTGACTGAACCTGGCTGGAGAACCTGGACAGAACCTGACTGGAGAACCTAGCGAGGGAACATGACTACAGAGCCTGACTGGAGAACCTGGAGAACCTAACAAGAGAACATGGACACAGAACCTGGCTAGAGATCCTAACCAGAACTTCGCTGGAGATCCTGACCAGAACTTGGCTAGAGATCCTGGCTAGGCTGCTGATCAACTGAACGCTGCCTCCATGTCATTCCTTCTTCGCCGACTCCGTCCACACCTTTGGGAACCCCTGGACCCGCTAGGGCTGGACCCCGGCACATTGTCCTGTGTCAGTCCAAATTTCCTCTTTCCATAGAGACTATAGTCATAGTAGATCAAAGGCCCACCCTCCTTCAGTATGACCTTAGCTTTACTAACTAATTACACCTGCATTGACCCTACTTCCAAATAAGGTCACATTCTCAGGCAGTGGGGGTAAGATTTCAACATATGAATTTGGGGGAACAAAACTTAACCCATAGCAATCTCCAAACTATAATATCTTTTGTTTTGTTTTTGTTAATCCTCACCCGAAGCTATTTTTTCCATTGAATTTTAGAAAGAGAGGAAAGGAGGGAGAGGAGAGGGAGAGGGAGAAAAAGAAAGAGAAACATCAATGTGAGAGAGACCCATCAATTGGTTGCCTCCTGCACGGGCCCCAACCAGGGCAGGGACTGGAACCTGCCGCCTAGGCATGTGCCCTTGACTCAGAATCAAACCCACGACCACTGAGCTACACTGGCCAGGGCTACAATATGTGATTTTGAGATAGATCAGAATGAGGTATGTTCTCTATGTCCATGTTGGTCTTGCTCCTCTCTCTGCTGATGTGTGGCTTCTTCCTGGGTAGACCACAGCAGCTGAGGTCAGAGGCTGCTGCTGCAGCCCAGGTGGCTGTGACAGGAGGGAGCAATTAGAGAAAAGACTTGTTTGTGAAAGCCTAGCTCTGTCTCCTCATTACTTTCTCTCTCACCCCTGCTTCATCCTTGCTCGCTGTCCAGGCTCTTGGGTGGTCATTTATGGGAAAGCACGTGACAGGCATGTATAACTGTAAAAGTGTGATCACTGTCTTGGACATTTGATTTGGCAAATGAAAGTTTTATAAAAGCATCTGCAGAAATCTGTTTGACTCCTTTCTTGGTTTTAACTGGAGACAAAAATAGAAACATGTACAGCAGCCACCAAAATGAATGGAGCCAGGTTATTAAAACACTAAAATACCCACTCCTGACTCTGCAGCCAGTCACGACTCATATATGTTTTATTATACTAGCAAGAGACCACTGCACAGCTTGCAGTGTGACTTGAAGGTCACTGAATATGGGGAATTCTCCAACTGTTTCACAGCTACCACGGGTTATGTATGTGGAGCCTGCATATTTGCAGAGGAGGGAAAAAAATCTATGCTTTAAAATTAGCCAAATTTTTCCAATAATAGAAAAATGTAAGATGAAACCCATGGAATATGCTTTAGGGCACCTAATATATATTGGGACTGGAACAAAGAACCTCGGCCTTTTAGTAAAATATATGTTGTGTTTCTAGAGCTGTGTATTCTCAGGCTCCCTTCTAGCCCATGGCTATCAAAAGGAAGGCAGCAAGAATAAAACATGCCAATACCTGAACTGTGCTGTTGTTTATGAACTCCTGGCATCCTGGTTAAAGTGTTGCAAAATAAATAATTAGATATTTAAAACAGGTGTGGCTTGGGCACTGGCAAAGAGAATAGACCAGGCGTGGGCAAACTACGGCCCGCGGGCCGGATCCGGCCCGTTTGAAATGAATAAAACTAAAAAAAAAAAAAAGACTGTACCCTTTTATGTAATGATGTTTACTTTGAATTTATATTAGTTCACACAAACACTCCATCCATGCTTTTGTTCTGGCCCTCTGGTCCAGTTTAAGAACCCATTGTGGCCCTCGAGTCAAAAAGTTTGCCCAGCCCTGGAATAGACTCTGCCTGTTGCAGTAGAGGGAAGAGGCATTAATCCTTCAGTGCCTGGATCTCATAGGAGGTCCAAAAAAAGGATCAGGGTGACAACCCTAACAAGGAGTATTCTGGAGACATAGGGTCATGGTTATATACTAACTGATAAATTGCATCCATGTGAAACAGATAAAGACCAACATTATGCAAATGTATACCCCAAAGCTCACCTTGAATGTAAAAATCTGAAGACACAATTTACCATGGGAGATATGGGTATGTATTTTCTTTGGGGTAAGATGTGAGTTCTCCCAGTTCTCCAAGAACTCCAAGTGAGTTCTCCTTGCTACAGCTCCTCAAGATGGTGTTAAACCACTGAGCTATGGCATTATTTTACCTGGACCTTAGCCAACCCTGTGAGGAAAGCTCACTGAGTCAGATGAGTCCCTATGTCACTAGATAGCCTCACGTTCACAAAAGGTGGTGTTTTCTCAAACATTTTCAATATAAGTTGCAGCATTTTTTACAGAAAGCATTACTTTTACAGGAAACAAATACACCCAAAGACAGTCATATGAACAGATTTTCTGCTCAATAGCTGAGGCTCACTTGGAATTTAGCTCCAGATGGCCCCTAGGTAATTTCCCATTACACCCTGTGATGTAGGTTGTCACAGGTCTAAATGGAATGGTTAATGCCTACAGTGAAGAAAGGACAATTGAAAAATCCATAAACTGTTTTCTGTTTAGCCTAAGAGAAGCAAACTGAGAGCCACAAGAATAATCCATACTCGTGAATTAGTTGTCAACAATTAAAGCTCAAATTTCTCATTTAAATAAAACTTGAATTTCCATATGGGCTTTAAAAAGTGGGTCATCTAGCCACCCTGGTCTTCCAGCCCCAAATTACAACAACTTACATCAGTCAGAGTAGGGAGGGGCTGGCCCAGTGGCCAAACCATCAATTCACCATGATCCCCCTACAGGATTCGTTTCGGTTACCTGTCTACCCTCTGTGGGCATTTCAGGGTCTGACCCTTGATTTTGTCTATTGCCAAGGCCAATTTCTATCTGTAAGGAAAGGCCTCTTTATTGATTATAAGTTTTCAGGAAATTAACCTAAATTTTCTTAGCCTTGGTCACTGCATGTGAAATTCAATACTCATACTATTCGAAAACATTTTCAATTGCTATTCAGCTCAGATGCATTTACTTAAACAAGCAATTAGCCCTGGCAAGAAAAGGCTGAGAAGAAATTAAATTCACGAATCTGCTACTTATTCTTTCCTAGGTGATGCCATTAGTCAGTGTCCAAGTGTTGATGTGTGGCAAATATTGTGCCAATTCTGGTACCAAGGAGATTGGAGATAGGAATTTCGAATGTTTCAGAAAACTCAGAGGCAGAAGGTGGGGTTGGTAGAGAAATGGTACATGAATTTACTTAATATCTACAGGCAGGCTGTGGGCTTGGGGCATGGGGATAATGATTGAGAGAATAAACCCAAAATTTACATGGTGTATATATATTATATGTGAATATATATTTGTATATTTTTGTATATATGACATAGTTGCCACTGATTAGGAAATAACTGTAGAATACATTTGTAAATTAATAAGTGGTATTTAAGGTACAAGTATAACTTATTTTACAGCTTAATTATCTTTTAAATAAAAAAAATTCATGGATGAGAGGAGAAAAAAATGGTGGCCAAATAGGCAGACGTGTCTCAAGCCTTATCCTGGAGCAGATAGAAGGAGCATCTAAATTAAATAACATCCACCTGGAATTGGTGAAGTAGACACAGCTAGTGAGACCATTTGCAGCCAGAAAAGGCAGAGGAAGCCTGAAGAATGATGGGATCGGGGATCTGGGCTGGAGAGAATTGCAAGACCACTGAGTCGAGAGTGTCAGAAGCTGCACGGCACAAGTCCACATCCCTTGGGGACAGGCATAACATCTGACTGTGGAAAGGGAGTCCACAGGGCTGCTGGTAGCAGGGGATTCTAGATCTAAGTCCACAGCCATGAGAGGCTGAGCCCAGAGGGTTGGCCTGAAGAACTGCCTGAGCTGCATGGTGCCCAGAGGAGAGAAACTAGTATTCACACAGTTGTTTCACTTCTGTTTGGTCTTTGCTTTTATTCATTAAACCCAGTTCATAGGACCTTTCAAATACAGTCACCGGTGGCCGAGGTGCAGGTGGAGGTGCAGACTTGTGGAGTCTGGGGAGAGGCTGTAGAAGAGAGTGGGTCAGGGAAAGGTGACCAGGAGTCCGGCACTGGAACATTCCTAACCCTCTGGACCTAAGCAGCCATTTTCCTCCTGAAGAGCCAGCCCCTCCCAGCAGCCCCAGAACAACTAATACAGCCACATCCAGACTACCCCCTGAGTCGTTCAAAGGACACAAAAAAATCTGAATAGCCCCAAAGAGCCCTCAAGGACTGGGTTGAAGAGAAGCTGTTAAGTCCCAGAAAGCAATACAACACCCTGCCTACCTATAGCCCTGTAAGAAACAGCCCCTTGACAGGTTAAGATTGACAGCAGGCAGACAGGCTAAATGGGCAGATTTGTCCCACCTGCTTGAGGTCAAGGCTGTGGAGATATACAGAAACAGAGGAGCAGTGGATCACTTGGAACTTCAAAATGGTGCTGACTACCTAACAGGAAACAGAAGAGGCAGACAGAACAGAAGAGTGGGATCTTAAACAAGCCCCCATGGGGCATTGAAACTCAGCTGAAATGAACGACACTTCACTTTTTCTTTTCTTTATCCTTTATTTTTTAAAAAGATTTTTTCTTTTCTTTTTTATTTTTTTCATATTATTTTTCTTCATTCTATTCTTATTTTTTATTGTTATTCTAGTTTATGTTATTTTTTGTTTATTTATTTTAATTTCTTTATTAAGTTATTACATATGTGTCCTTATCCCCACATTACCCCCCATCCCCCCTCTCATGCCCTCACCCCCCTGTTGTCTGTGTCCATTGGTTAGGCTTATATGAATGCATACAAGTCCTTTGATTGATCTCTCCCCCTTACCCCCACCCTCCCCTACGTTCCCTCTGAGGTTTGACGGTCTGATTGATGCTTCTCTGTCTCTGGATCTGTTTTTGTTTATCAGTTTATGTTGTTTATTATATTCCATAAATGAGTGAGTTTATGTTATTTGTTATTTCTTTCTTTTTTATTTTTATTTTTTTTCTTTCTTTTCTTCTAATCCACTCATTCTCTTTCTACCTCCTCTATAGTGAACCAAGGCCCTCTGTCCCCCTATACATTCAATTCTTTAACCTTACCATCTGTATGTAAGCTCTGCCTCTACAGATTCTGCCTCCCCCTTTTTTTCCTGGGTGTTTTTTGTTTGCATTTTTTGGTTTATCTCTTTGTTCTGTGGTTCTTTCTCCCCATATATTTTTTCTCTTTATTTTTCTTCTTTTTCTTTTCTCTCTTACCCTTTTTTCTTTTCTTGATATCATTTTTGCTCTCTTTTCTCTCTCCTAATTCTCTTTCCTCTGGTGGTCACTTATATTGGGGTTATCAGTGTCATGAGTACATTCGTGTTTTGTTCCCTTTCTGTCATGTTTTGTTGAGTTGTATTTTGTGCTGTTCAGTCAATGGGGTAGAGAGCAAGCCACATAAGCAGACACCCTGAGAGAAGACTCCATCCACAAATGGGACAATAACACTCAAGACCCAACTACACCAAGAGAACCCAAATATCCCAAGTAGGGGGCATCCCTAGATTACCTAGCCCAGAAGACCAGAGAGATTGCACTACTGGGTCCAACAAAACATCTATATATAAGACAAACTCAAAAAACCTGGGTTGACATAGCAGTTTGATGTAATACATAGAAACAATCACAAAGAAAAAAGCAAAAAATGGGGAGACAAAGAAACCACCCCCATTAACCAGAAAAGGAAATAAATGAAATGGAGACAAGTTATTTGTCAGAGAAAGAATTCAGAGCAATGATTATAAGAACACTGAAAAGGATGAGAGACAAATTCAACAACATGTGTACAAATCAAGAGGAAATGAAGAAGAAGCAAGAGGAAATGAAGAATGACATAGGTGCAATAAAGAACACAATGGAAAGTTTCAACAGTAGACTAGAAGAAGCTGAGTACCACATCAGTGAGTTAGAAGAGAAGGTAGGAAAATCACCCAAGCACAGCAACAGAAAAGAAAACTTAAAAAGCAGGAGGAAAACCTAAGAGAGCTTTGGATAACACAAAATAAAACAACATCCACACAAAAGGGGTGTCAGGGGAAGCAGAGGAAGGAATGGAAAACCTGATTGAAGAAATAATGACAGAACACTTCCCTGCTGTTTGGAAGAAAAAAGCCATACAAGTCCAAGAAGCTCACAGAGTTCATCACAAGATGAACCCAACAGACCAACATCAAAACACATCATAATTAAACTGGCAACATCAATGATGAAGTAAGAATCTTAAAGGCTGAGAGAGACAGAAAGTTACCCACAAGGGATTTTCCATCAGACTATCATCTGATTTCTCAACAGAAACACATCAGGCCAGTAGGGAATGGAATGAAATATACAAAGTCATGCAAAGCAAGGGACTGAATCCAAGAATACTATACCCAGCAAGGCTATCATTCAAAATTGAAGGTGAAATCAGGAGCTTCACAGAAAAAAAAAGGGCTAAGGGAGTTTATTACCACCAAGCCAGGAATACATGAAATGCTAAAAGGACTGCTATAAAAAGAAGAAAAAGAAAGGGAAGAAAAAACACAGGCATAAAGAATAAAAATGGCAACAAACAAGTACCTATCACTAGTAACCTTAAATGTAAATGGATTAAATGCTCCAATCTAAAGACATAGGGTAGCTGAATGGATAAGAAAACATGACCCATATATTTGCTGTCTACAAGAGACCCACTTCAGAAAAAAATACTCAAACAGACTGATAGTGAATGATGGAAAAAAAATTTTCAGGCGAATGAATATGAAGAAAAGCTGGGGTAGCAATATTTATATCTGACAAAATAGACCTCAAAGTGAAGGCAATAACAAGAGATAAGGAGGGCAACTTCATAATACTAAAGGGAGCAATTCAACAAAAGGATATAACTCTGGTAAACATATATATACCCAATACAGGAGCACCCAAATACATAAAAAACTTCTTGAAGATATCAAGTGAGAAATTGACAGCACTACAATCATAGTAGGGGACTTTAATACCCCATTTACACCACTGGATAAATCCTCTGAACAAAAAATCAGCAAAGAAACAACAATCCTAAATGGCTCACTAGATCAGATGGAACTAATTGACATCTTCAGAACATTTCACACCAAAACTACAGAATATACATTCTTCTCAAGTGCATACAGGGCATTCTCAAAGATAGACCACATATTAGAACACAGGCAAAGTCTTTTCAAATTCAAGAAGATTGAAATCATATAAAGCATCCTCTAAGATCACAATGGCATAAAATTAGAAATTAAATACAATAAAAACAAAGGATATATGCACCCATATGTTCATAGCAGCACAATTCACCATAGCTAAGATCTGGAAACAGCCTAAGTGCCCATCAGTAGATGAATGGATTAGAAAACTGTGGTACATCTACACAATGGAATACTACGTTGCTGTAAAAAAGAAGGAACTCTTACCATTTGCAACGTCATGGATAGAACTGGAGAGCATTATGCTAAGTGAAATAAGCCAGTCAATGAAGGAAAAACACCACATGATCTCACTCATTCATGGATAATAGAGACCATTATAAACTTTTGAACAATAATAGATACAGAGGCAGAGCTTCCTCAAACAGATTGTCAAAATGCAGCGGGAAGGCCGGGGAGGGTTGGGAGGGCAGGAGGGAGGGCGGTAAGAGATCAACTGAAGGACTTGTATGCATGCATATAAGCATAACCAATGGACATAAGACACTGGGGGGTAGGGGAGGCCAGGGGATTGTCAAGGGTGGGGGTGGGGGGGGGGGGAAGGACACATATGTAATACCCTTTGTAATACTTTAAGCAATAAAAATAAATAAATAAATAAATAAATAAATAATAAATTAAAAAAGAAAAAAAAAAACAATGAAAAACATCAGACACTTGGAGGATAAATAGCATGCTATTAAACAATGATTGGGTTACCAAAGAGATAAAAGAAGAAATAAAAAGCATCCTGGAAACAAATGACAATGAAAATACAATAATCCAAAATCTACGCACACAGTGAAAGCAGTCCTGAGAGGGAAGTTCATAGCTCTACAGGCCTACCTCAAAAAAACAAGAAAAAATAGTAGTAAATCATCTAATCCTACAAATTAAAGAATTAGAAAGAGAGCAACAAGAAAATCCCAGAGTAAACAGAAGGAAGGAAATAATAAAGATCAGAGCAGAAATAAATGACATAGAGACAAAAAAAATCAATAAAACCAAGAGCTGATACTTTGAAAGAATAAACAAGATTGATGAACCTCTAGCCAGGCTGACCAAGAAACAAAGAGAGAGTACCCAAATAAACAAAATCATAAATGAAAGAGCTGAAGTAACAACCAACCCCACAGACATACAAAAGATTATAAAAAAAATACTATAACCAACTGTACTCCAACAAACTGGACAACCTAAACGAAATGGACATATTCCTCAAAAAATACAAACTTCCAAAATTCAATCAGGAAGAATCAAAAAACCTGAATAGGCCAATAACTACTGATGAAATTGAAATAATAATAATAAACTTCCAGCAAACAAAAGCCCTGGATGAGACAGCTTCACAGGGGAGTTTTACCAAACATTCAAAGAAGGACTAAAACCTATCCTCCTCAGACTATTCCAAAAAATTCAATAGGAAAGCAGATTTCCAAGCTTATTCTATGAAGCCAGCATTACCCTAATCCCAAAACCAGATAAAGACACTACAAAGAAAAAGAATTATAGGCCAATATCCCTCATGAACATAGATGCTAAAATCCTCAAAATTCTAGCAAATCTAGCAGATCCAGCATTACATTAGAAAGATCATACACCATGACCAAATGGGATTTATTCCAGGGATGCAAGGCTGGTACAATATCCACAAATCAATAAACACTATACATCACATAAACAAATTGAAAGACAAAAATCGCATAATCATATCAATTGTTGCAGAAAAAGCATTTGACAAAACCCAACATCCATTCCTGATAAAAACTTTCAGCAAAGTGGGAATATAGGGATCATACCTCAACTAATAAAAACCTTATATAACAAACCTACAGCAACATCATACTCAATGGGTAAAAACTAAAACCATTTCCCCTAAGAACAGGAACAAAATAAGAATGCCCACTCACACCACTCCTATTCGACATAGTACTGGAAGTGCTAGCGATAGCGATTAGACAAGAAGAAATAAAAGGCATCTAAATTGGAAAAGAAGAAATAAAACTGTCATTATTCACAGATGACATGATATTTCACATAGAAAACCCTAAAGATACCATCAAAAAACTACTGGATTTAATAAATGAATTCAGCAGTGTAGCAGGATACAAAATTAACACCCAGAAATCTATTGTTTTTTATACACCGATGAACTCACAGAAAGAAAAAATAAAAAAGCAATCCCACCTGGCATTGCAACAAAAAAAAATTAAGATACCTAGGAATAAACTTAAGTAAGGAGGTTAAAGACCTATACTCAGAAAACTAAAGGGTGTTGAAAAAAGAGATAGAGGAAGACATAAATAAAAGAAGAATATACCATGTTCATGGATTGGTAGAATCAACATCATTAAAATGTCCACACTACCCAAAGCAATCTATAGATTCAATGCAATCTCCATTAAAATACCAATGGTATAGTTCACAGAACTAGTACAAACTCATCAAAAATTCACCTGGAATTTAAAAAAAAAAAATAGCTGCAGCAATCCTGAGAAAGAAGAACAAAATTGGAGAGATCACAATACCAGATGTCAAGCTATACTACAAAGCCACTCTTCTCAAAACTGCCTGGTTCTGGCACAAGAACAGACATATAGACCAATGGGACAGAACAGAGAACCCAGAAATCGACCCAACCCATTATGCTCTATTAATATTTGACAAAGGAGGCAAGAGCATACAGTGAAGTCAAAACAGTCTATTCAATAAATGGTATTGGGAAAATAGTCAGATGCATGCAAAAACATGAAACTAGATCACCAACTTACACTATACACAAAAATAAACTCTAAGTGGATAAAGGACTTAAATGTAAGATAGGAAACCATAAAAATCTTAGAAGAATCCATAGGCAGCAAAATATCAAACATATGTCATAGCAATATCTTTACCAATACAGCTCCTAGGGCAATGGAAATTAAGGAGAAAATAAACAAATGGAACCAGAATAAAATAAAAAGCTTCTGCACAGCAAAAGAAACCATCAACAAAACAACAAGAAACCCACTGCATGGGAGAACATATTTGCCAATGTTATATTCACTAAGGGTTTAATCTCCAAAATTTGCAGGAAATTCATACAACTTAACAAAAGGAAAATAAACAATCCAATCAAAATATGGGCACAGGACCTAAATAGACACTTTTTGAAAGAGGGCATACAGAAGGCCAAGAGACATATGAAATCATGCTCAAAGTCACTAATCATCTGAGAGATGCAAATCAAAATGACAATGAGGTAACATTTCATACCTGTCAAAAAGCTATCATCAACAAACCAACAAAGGACAAGTGCTGGTGAGGATGTGGAGAAAAAGGGACCCTTTTGCACTGCTGGTGGGAATGCAGACTGGTGCAGCCACTATGGAAAACGGTATGGAGTTTCCTCAAAAAAATTAAAAATGGAACTCCCATTGACCCACGAATCCCACTTCTAGGAATATATCCCAAGAAATCAGAAATAATCAGAAAGGATATATGCTCCCCTGTGTTCATAGCAGCACAATTTACAATAGCTAGGATTTGGAAACAGCCTAAGTGCCCATCAGCAGATGAGTGGATTAAAACAATGTGATACATCTACACAGTAGAATAATATGCTGCTGCAAAAAAAGGACCTCTTACCATTGGCAACAGCATTGATGGACCTGGAGAGCATTATGCTAAGCGAAATAAGCCAGTCAGAGAAAGATAAATATTACATCATCTCACTCATTTGTAGGATATAATGAACAACATAAACTGATGAACAAAAAGAGAACCAGGATCATAGAAGCATCAAATAGACCGTCCAACCTAAGAGGAAAGACAGGGGCGGGAGAGGAGGGTAAGAGATCAACCAAAGGACTTGTATGCATGCATATGAGCATAACCAATGGACACAGACAGTAGGCAGGTGAAGGCATGTTCTGGGGGGTGGGAGCAGCTGGGGAGAGGTCAATGGGAGAAAAGGAGACTTATGTAATACTTTAAACAAGAATTTTTTAAAAAATAAATATTCGACATGTTTAAAAAAAGAGTCGATAGGAGATTGATATACTATCAAATATATGCACAAACTCACTCAAAAGATTCAAAAGTATGTAGTCATTTTTACCTCTCTGCATGGAAACAACTAGTGTTGCCTACTGAGTTTTCTCTATGAAATCTGATGTGGGTTTGTCAAGCGGAAGAAGATGGTTAAATTAAAAGGCCCCATACAAATTTTACCATTGTGTACAGTGAAGGGAAAGGGAATACTTTGCAAAACACATTCACATGTTATCATCTTCCTTCTTTTCTCTAAATGCCTGTACTTTCTGAACTCTGGAGGCCACCCTCTCTTAATCCAAGACCCAACAGAAATCCTCCCATTGGCAAGTCTCAAGCCATGAACTAGAGGTGAATGATTGACTGCTTCTTCTCTTGGACAAAAGGTACTTAACCTCCAAATATAAGGTCTGACCCATAAATGAACCTACACTTATATGGTCAATTAATCTATGACTAAGGAGGCAAGAATATACAATAGAAGGGGTGAGCTTGAGAGGCATAGTGAGAGCAGAATTTATAAGAGTGAATGGATGTAGGAGTGGGGCTGAGAGAAGAGTCAAATGTGATCTGAAGTACATATGTTAAGGATCTGAGTTCACGGTCATGCTAGTAACAGGTCATAAAAGAGAAGCAAGTTTGAAGGCAAAGAGAGAGGATGAGTTCTGTTTTTCTCTTGGTTTAGAGGTACCTGCAATAGTAGAAAGGTCTAGTAGCCTGCCATATAAAGAAGAAATTTTTCAAAGACTAATGAACACTGTTGAAGGCAGTTGTGGTAAATTATAAAGAGCCATGGGTACAGAGTTAAAACTGCTGGAGTCCCAGCTCTTCCTCTTATTAACTGGGTAAAAATCTGAGGATGAAGCAGAGAAGAAAATACAGCAACGTGGGGGGTTACCAACTGTTCATTCACTGATATCTTTTGAATCCTCGTCTTTGCTTTGGCTTTGGTTCTGCCTCTTCCCTCAGCCTTCCCCTTCTCATTTTTCAAAAACAGTCATGCCTACAAAATTCTACTGAGGAAAAAAAAGATCTGTGTATCCATAGGGACATGCATTTCACCTACAGGTTTCATAAACCATTTGAGATTTCTTTAATATCAATGAGCACTGTTCAGATAAGCCACTGCTATAATTTCTTTAATCCTTTAAGTTCATGTAATTTTAAAAAATAACCTTAGCTGTTTTGCATTTATATGAAGACTTATTTTTGCATTATTGTTTCATCCGGAAAATCTTGACTCAAATAACTCTTACATATGATTTCAGAAAGGTTACTGAGTTTGTGGATGTGATTTGATTGGATTTGGGCAGTAAAAAACTTTTCCAGAAATACATATGTGCAATTTCATGTCAAAAGTGTAGAAAAATAGAGGGTCATCATATCAAAACTGACTACAGAGACATTACTACAAAAATTTAATTTAACGTTGGAGTGAAGACAGCACAGAGTTACTAAGGAGTCTTTGGAATAACCAAATCTAGCCAGGCCAATCATATTCCTGGATGGCACTGCATTTGAGCTGGGTCTGAGGGAGCAGAGAGAGGTGGGTTCAATGAGAGAAAGAGAGAAGACAATGCAGATGAACTGGCGAGGGAGATGGCCCATTATGTGCCGTATAACCAGCAAGCATTTGCAACTGGAATAAAAAGTTGAATATAAATCAAACTCCTGAGACCATCGAAAGCCCCCTGAACCTATATGAAGATCAAACTCATTATCTTGGCCTTAATGGACTTCCTAGATCTGTCCCTTTCCTCTCCAAGCTTCTGTCTCCCTCCTCCAGCCTCAATATCCTGCCAGCCCACCACACTTCAGAACTAGGGTTGGCATTCGCCTACACTAGACAGTATGGGTCTCAATGCTCTGTGCCTTAGTGTCACCTGTGAAGTTTTGTCAGCTGTGCTATTTGTTTTTAATATAACTGTCCTCCCTTCAAAAGAAAGAGGACAGATATATTAAATTTCTTGGCATCGGAGTCTAAGTCTTATGCAAGTGTGTGGAGACAATGAAGAAAATCGACATTTGTTTTGAAGGTGCTTTTGATGAGTCTGATAATGATTGACACCTCCCTACAGAAACATGTTGCACAGGTCACAAAGAGAGACAAACATTCCTCTTTTGGTGGCAGGTTAATGACTTTTTGAAAGATGCCATCTTTAAGAGGCTGTGAGAAGTATCATAGTGGGAGACTACAGAAAAATAAAAGTCGGTGATCCTCTCCCAAACTTTCAGCATCTTGCAGAAAGGCTTGGTTGGTCCATAGGTCAGTTACAATCACTGTGGGACCATACTCTGTAAAGGGGACTTTGGGTTTCTGTTGTTCTCCTTTTGTTGTTGTTGTTGTTGTTGTTGTTGTTGTTGTTGTTGTTGTTAATCCTCACCCAATGATATTTTTTTCATTGATTTTTAGAGATAGTGGAAGGGAGGGGGTATGAGGGGAGAGAGAAAAAAAAAACATCATTGTGAGTGAGACACATCACCAGCAGGCACCAAGAATCAAACCTGCACCCCAGGTACATATACCCTTGACCAGAAACCAAACCTGTGACCCTTTGGTGCATAGGCCAACACTCCAACAACTGAGCCAAACCGAGCAGGGCTGTTCTCCCTTTTGAAGGGACTAGCACGAGTAGAGCCTTATAAGCAGGACAAAACAGCCCAAGTGTGAGCATGTGGGTGCCAACTGTTTATAGGACTTGTTCAAAAGACACTCGTAATGGTGAGTGCAAGGACAGACCCTTCCCCTGGAAGAAGGGGGTTGTCGAGTGTCCCCAAACCCTCCCTTGGGTTCACTGATTCATTAGAAGGACTGCAGGATTCCAAAAAGTTAACTGTAACAGTAACTCACTATTATGGTTAACTACAGTAAAAAGAAAGAATTAAAATTAGCAGAGACCATACAAGCTTCCAGTTGTCCTCACCCAGTGGAGACACATGGACAGAATTTAATTCTCCCATGGGAAAAAAATGTGTGACAACACCTACAGAGTGCTGACAACCAGGGAAGTTCACTGAGCCTTAGTATTCAGGGCTTTATGGGGGTCAGTCACGTGGGCAAGCAGTACCCTTTGTAGCTGACCTTCATTTCTCAGCCTCCAGGACCTCCAGAGGCCAAATTGTTAAAATAGGGCCAAGACCCCAACCATTCATCACATTGTTAATATAAACCATCTGGTGGGGTTCAAGGCCACAGGTAAACAGTAACACTGTTGTCAAATAGGATACTGCAAGGTCGTAGAGGTTATCTCTCAGGAGCCAGTCGAGGAGCAGACCTTTCTTTGGAATGTGCAGGGTTTGAACATCCCAGGCCTGCTGAGTCCAACCTTTATAGCACCGAAGGGGAGCACGTCAGATACACTCTTATGGCTATTCATGAAAAATCCTGCATGCCTTTCCATGAAGGAAAGGGAGCCCTGCTCTGAGACCCCCACACGCCGTATTCTTATAGTGAAGGTCAAAACTGAAGTCCAATCATACATAGCATTGCACTCTCAGATAATGCATACACCTCACCGTCCCACATACAAAAGAGCATATATACTAGTATATGCTGAAAAGCAAGAATGAAAACCCAAGTCTTTCAACACTTTCTATGCTTTGTAACCTTCTGCTAAACACTTTGAAAAGTCAAGAAATAGTCTTTAGTCTTGAAATAATCTTTGGCTTTTCGTATGTTCTTTCCTTCTTCCATACACTTGCCTATCAGGTATTTTTTAAACATATTTTATAGAAATAGCCAGTTTTTAACAAAATAATCTGAAGACCTTGATCCATGTTTTTCTGCCTACTTATGGTACTTGCAAATTAGATTTGTGCTCTTTGATCCAGGTGATTTTTTTGTGTCTGTATTTAACACTTTCACCAGTGGGCTCCAGAAGCTTCTCAATATGCTAAGAATCCTATTGTTTTATGGCATGGAAAGAAAGAATCTGCAACACCCACAGAACTGAGCAAAGATTGGAAGTTTGCTTTGAACCTGGGACTCTCCCACACTGTACTCAAGCCCATGCCAAATTTGTACAGGTGCACACAACATGAACAGATGAACAAATGTGATTAGAAGAGCTCTCAGGATGCGCCTGAGCCCAGAATGCATTTCTCCCAAAGTGGACTCGTGCATCTGTTATGAACTTGAAGTATTTGTTTACTTGCCAACAAAAAAATGACTTAAACTGCTAAGCTTGTACCCCATTAGACCTTATGGTTTTAAGTAGGGGAAAAGGGCTCAGTGAGATGACATGACAGGGCAACGATGTGCTCAATGAGAAGGGAATACAGAGTTCAACAGAAGAGGCTCAAACGTTCAGGGGTTCTAACTTTTGGAATATTATGGTGATCATATTGCCAACCTTTTGTGCTGGGAATGCATTATTACTTGGGAGGAATGTTGAGTGGTAAAGGTTATTTAATGTGGCTTTTATAATAATGATTGTTGAGATATATATATATATATATATATATATATATATATATATATATATACACATTAAGGATGTTCTGCACTCCAGACCCTGGGTATTCTTAAAGATATTCTATAGCCCTTATCCTCCCCTTCTCGGTAACACCCTTGCCCTAGATCCTTGCTCCTCTCCCTGCTTTGCAAAACCTAATTTTTTTTAGAGATTCTTCAAGTTTTCATTCCCTTGACAAATGGCTTTTAGTGCCCATTCAATCAATCCCTGCCCCCTTGGAGCTTAAATGGGGCAAAATAGGTCATTAACATAATATATATGCAAACTAAGTATGTTAGAAGGTGCTGAGTGCTCTAGAGAAAAATAAACCAAGGTGAAGGGGATGAGAAAGTGCTAGAGGGTTGAACCAAAATTTTCCTGTGATCCTTGTTTTCCTGTGCCTTCTCAGCTGTTCTGATGTACTGATTCAGCTGGATTTGTTGCTGGGAGAAAGCAGATCCTTTCCTTTCACCCTTGCCTTCCTGCTAGTATGTACAATGTGCCAATAATAGCTAATATTTGAATTATTTCTTTTAATCCTCAAAACAACCTATTTGAAGAAAACAAGCCTCAGAAAAGGGAATAACTTGGTTAAGGTCAAACAGCTACTAAATAACAGAATATGAATCTTGAATACAGGTTCTCTGAGCTTTTGTACGCATGGTCACTCCCATTGCTTGACACCCAAAAGAAAAACTGAAGGCATAACTATCAGGCCAAGTGGAGGAGAGAACTGCCTCAGGCAAAATGGCAAAATAAAAAAAAATGGCAAAACCATCATCATGAAGGCAATAGACAAACTGTTTTGGTGCATATGATGGGTACTCAAGCAACTATTCAACAAATGTTTATTGACTGTCTATCACGTGCTAGGTACTAAGATTCATCGTCTCCTTTGCCTGAAAATAAGATAAGTTAGATACAAATCAATATGCAGCTGCCGGCCGAGGAATACATGTTTTAAATGAAAATAGGATATCCTATTAATAATTGTCTCGTGGGCCTGTAAGCTTTAATAGGGGTTTAGAAAAAAAATTACTAACATATGGAGAAGAAGAAATAAAGGACATAGGATGTGAAAATAAATTAAATGTGGAACCAAGGACAGAATGAAGTGTTAAATCAGAGTGTACTTGCCATTACATTAATAGTGAGTTCAGGGGGGTGAAATAAGGCAATAGCATTACTCACTGTACCTTCCTCCTAAAAGACCTTAAAAGAGAGACATCATGAGAAAGAGCTATGGTATAATGGATCAAGCACAAAACCTAAAACTTTTCAGTCCTGACTGTCATTTGGCAGTTTGGTGACCTTTATCTATAAAATGAAGTTAATAATCCTTACCCAGCGGGTTTGGACTTACAGAAGGTCACCCATGTGAATGTGGCACCAAGGGAGCATTTTTGTCAGGGCTCTTGCATCTGCAGGGGACAGCAATCCAACTCCAAAGGTTACTTATTGACTTGCATGAATGAAAAAGAAACGCAGAACTAGTGCTTTCGATATGTCTGGAGGCAGGAACTCAACCGATGTCACTGGGAGCCCAGCTCTCTGCATCTCTTGCTGTGCTCTCATTTGGGCTAACTTGACCCCCAGGTGGGCTCTTCCCTGGAGAAAACAAGTGGCGGCTGCCAGGTCCATGCTCAGATCTTCATAGTTACAGAGCAACTTCACCATAATCCCACCCACACCCTTGTTCTGGATTGGGTCATGGGGCTACCTCCAAACCAGTCATTATCGACAAGGTAATTCTGCACTCTGATTTGCCTGGTTTGGGCCATCGACCTGTCTTTGGTGCCAAAGATAAAGTCAGCCTCAACTGATCTACAAACACTAAGGGCGAGAAGGTTAATGTCCCAGAGGAAACCCAGAATGCTGTTGTGAGAAGGAGAAATGCAAAATAACAAAAGCAAGTTAAATCCACTCATTCAATTAGTATTTGTTGCATCTGGATCTGTCGGATTTGGAGAGCATGTCTCTGAATGATCAGAAATAAAATATAGCTCAGTTCCTGTGCTAATTATGTTTTCTAAATAATGTTTCTTCTGAAGGAAAGCATAATAATAATAATGCTTTCTCTGAGCATGGAGAGCCACTCAAAAAGCCTGGTGCTTCGGAGAAAAAAAAATCATTGCTATAAAAAAAAAATGCATTTTTTGCTAGGCTCATGAACTGGGAAGATATTGGAATATTAATATTTAGTGC
The DNA here is from genome assembly GCF_964212035.1 of Myotis nattereri. Classification (NCBI taxonomy): domain Eukaryota; kingdom Metazoa; phylum Chordata; class Mammalia; order Chiroptera; family Vespertilionidae; genus Myotis; species Myotis nattereri. The sequence goes on from NC_138076.1 coordinate 198,490,185, forward strand.
ATGCACCTAGAAATGACCCTGTATGCATAAATATGCCTTAGCTTCTCCATTTATACCTATATCAAGGAAAAATTAAATTATGATATACTGCTGTGAAGAAGTGGAATGAAACACCACACATATATTAAACCTAAGGAATAGAAATGAACCCACAACACAAGAAAATTTGGAATCTCACATACACCGCTTTCCTTAATATGGATCTCTGTGCTTCCCTGTCTGTTTCTATTGACTAGCTGTGGACTGGGTGAGATATAAAATTAATAGCTTTTTACCTTTCACTTTGCCTGAAAACACTTGAGAAAGCAATTCTCTCCCACCTTAAGCACAGCATCTTTCTGTCTACCACCCAATTCCTCCCTTTCTTCACAGCCACATTTCTAGAAAAGGCAGTCTACACTAGCTGTTTCTACTTTCTTACCCCAGCCCCATTCACCCACAAGCCCCTGAACACCTCAGTTCTGTCTCTACCACATGGAAATTGCCATCACCAATGAGCTTTCCCCAAGTATCTATAACATTCTCTGCTTTGGAAACTCTCCTTCCTTCAGTTCCTCTTCACCAGTGTCTCCTGGCTTTCCCTCTACATCTTCAGTCTCCTTCACAGCCCTGATTCCTCCACTTGCCCTTTAAACATGGTTTCCCTGGCTTGCTTCTTGTTCTACATTCTCTCCCCTAATCCTATGTCTTCACTTGCCCCCTTATATTCTCATGGTCCCAAATCTTTATCCTAAGCACAGACCTCAGTATCAAACTGCCAATAGACATCTCCACTGCCACTGGACATCTCCACACTTGCATAGATTATTTTTTAAAAAGGAAAAAGAACCAGGAAGAGAACCTGGGAGACAACAATACCTAAAAGAGATATGGAAGAAGGAGAACACTGAGTTTGCTCAGAGATATATAATGAAAACCAGAAGTGAGGGATGTCATGACAGCTAAAGCAAGAGAAGGTTTTTGGAAGAAAGAGGGCGCAAAGCTCTTATGTGCAATAGAAGTAACATGGGGACTAAAGACTATCCCTTTAAATGAAGAGCTAGGAGCTCCTTAGTGACCTTGACAAGAGACACTTCAGGGGTTATGGCAGGAGCTAAATTTTGGTGGGTTAAGGAGTTAATTGAGAAGATAATGGACATAGAGAACATGAGTTATTCTTTTAAAAACTTGACCAAGGGTGGAAATAGCTAAATGAAGATGAGCAGTAAGGGAGAGCTTGTTTATTTGATTGAAAGTTGAGGCTGTTTGTTGAAGGGGAAAAAAACCATATGAAATTAGAAATCTGAAATCTGGGGACTGGAGGCATTCAAGGAATGTTAACAGTGCGTAAACTTGCCACCACCACCATTGTGTTCTATCAAAAACACAGCTGGATTGTGTTTCACCGCCCTCACTTCTAACACTTTCAATAATTCTTTATGAGACATAGGTTAAAATTTAATCCTCAGCCTTGCATTTAAATGACCTCTTCAAGGTCTGAATTCATCTCTCCCATGTTACATCCCCCAAGTCCTATTAAAAGTGATTTCAGAAGCCTTTCCTTACCTCTTTCTGTTTTCTCTGCTTTTTTATAAACTCTATCCATTTCTAAAGATCTTATTCAAGTTCAATTTCCTCTTAGTGTTTCCCCAACTACCTCAGTTCACAGCAATTACTCCCTTTATAGAACTTCTGTAGCATTTATATGGTTCTTCATTTTTCCTGACTTATGTAATTATTCACCCAATCATGTACATGTTCCTGCTCCCTAAATCAGTTGTAATGCCAAGAAGGGTTATTGCCTCTCCAACATCAGGCAGAGTCCCTAGCTTAGATTTTGGGGCTCTTGCATTAGGATCAACTGCAATAGAATTGTATTGTAAAAATTAAAAAAAGGTTGAAATTCACTCTATGAAGGTCAGTGATGACCTTGTGAGAATAATTGATAGAGTAGGAAGCAGAAGAGCTAAATAAGGCATAAGACACATAGGACAATGGAGGGGAGTGCACAATCATAGAAGGGTCCAATTTATTCAATAAATATGTAATAAGCAACTACTATGAACAGAGTGCTATCCTAGACATGAAAGATACAGCAGTGAACAAAGTAGAACATTTCTCTGCTCTCACGGAGCTTATAATCCAGAAGAGCAAATAGACATTAAAATGTAATTTCAAATGTAACAAGTAGAAGGAAGAGTACAGTGAGAGTATTGTATCCTGTATATTCCTCATACCTGATATACTGTAGGCACTCCCTGTCTGAAAGGAGGGAGAGAGAGAGGAAAAAAAGGAGGGAGGGAGAGAAGAGAAGGGAAGAACGGGAGGGAAAGGAAGGAGAAGGGAGATGGAACAATATAAATCTGAAATCTCATGTTATTGATGGTATGGATAAAAACTGCAAAGTTTAAAATTAAATTCATTCATTCACAAACAAATATTTGTTAAGTACTTACTGTATGAGAGGTACCCAGATGGAGTTATTTCTTATTTATTATGAGTGAGACATCTAAGTGAATAAGAGTTTAGATTGTGGTGAAAACAGAAGGAAGCTTTGAACTAGATGGCTTCTAGAATCTCTTGCTTACTTTTCTAAAATCCTGGACCTCATTCATCAAGTCTGTTTAACAGGATCCCACACACATTGGTTGTATGCTTGCTTAAGTTGAACTGCTTACATTAAGATTAGTAAGAAAAAAGAATCAGAATTTGGGATACTTCATGAATATCCAAATCCTGAGGAAGGAAAGAGTGATAAGCAAGAGACACCTCCAATTGAGCAGCTGCTGGTAACAGTCAGCTACCATATCAACACATGAAACTGCATCATGTGTCACATTATTTGTCATTTTAATGAAGTAATATAACCAGGAGATTACAAAGTTAAATTTATGTAAATCGTGTCTTGGAAATTACTGGAGCAGACTGTGGGGGCTGTTTGTACTCAATCTGCTAATGAAAAAACCCATCTTACCAACAGAAAAAGCAAATGAAGAAAATATTTTGCTGCACTTTCTTTGGTCTATTTTGAAGATGTTAAAACTTCTGTTAAGACTATTTCCCCCAAAAGGCTTTAATTAGGAGGAGATGGGGAAAAGAGAGAAGTCTGTGTTCATCCATTGTTAAAGAGGCTGCCTTGGGAGCAGGGGAATGTTCTCTTGGCTTGTTGTCTATTTTGCAAGGCTGGTGGTGTTTTTGCTCCCAACTGATTAATCGATCAAGCCCTCAATGTTTTCAAGAAACCATAGACTACTCAGGCAATCCTTAGGAGATGTTCCTGCATTATGAATCTAGCATTCATTCTCATAGACAGCAGCTGACTAATAATGATGCTTTGAATTTATTTCTATAACAACTTAGTTTCCAGGCCACTTTCACAGTCATCATCTCATTTGATTTTCATGACTACCCTGTGAGGTCTGAGAGCAGGAATTATTGGTCTTCTATGTCATATGAGGAAGAGCAACTCAAAGCTCAGAGGGGATGTCACCTTCCCAGTAAATGGTAAAGTCATGAGTCTAACATAGCATTTTGATAAATCTATATATGTATATGTAGATATATGTATAGATATAGACAGATATAGATGATTAGATAGAATAGATAGATGATTAGGTATAGATATAGATATAGATATAGATAGATATAGATATAGATAGATATAGATGATATAGATATAGATATAGGTATAGATAGATATAGATATAATGTGCCATGCCAGCACAGCCAAGGGTAAACCTGAGGATGGGTGGTGAAGGATTAAAGAAGACAGACAAAGAGAATATAGCTGGGGCTTGAGGATCTCCCATGCCTGGATGAGGATACAGAAGACCCAGCCTGCAAGTCAATGCTTTATTTTATAGTCTGATTAAAATAAGGGTAGATTAACATGTATACAAATGTTCTTGTTTTGGCAATACTTGCTGCACCTCCCACAGCCCATTAGCTACTTAGGAAGGAATTAGGGAGGACTACATGGTCAGGCTTAATTATGCTAGGAGAGCTCTGCCTTCCAGGCTGGGACTTGTTTGTGGCCGTGCCACAGGTCAGCCTGAGGCTTGACCCTAGCCACTCCCTACAGATAGATATATAGATATAGATAGATATAGATATAGATATAGACATATAGACATAGACATATAGATATATAGATATAGACATATAGACATATAGATATAGACATATAGACATATAGATATAGACATATAGACATAGACATATAGATATAGACATATAGACATATAGATATAGACATATAGATATAGGTATAGATATAGATTTAGATATATGTCCCTTGTATCAGCTGAGGTTCAGTGTAGGAGACGGAATACTCTAAGTGTTGCAGAAAAGGAATTTAATAGCAGGAGCAGAGTCAGGGGTTCCCCGGGCTACTCAGCTCAAGGGCCCATCACTAGTGCCACAATACAGAAGTCTGGGAGCTGCTACTGTCACAAGACAAAGCCAAAACTATCTATAAACAATCATTTCCCACCACTATGCTGTATACCTGAAACTAATATCAAATAACATTGAATGTCAAAAAAATCTACTGAAAAATATAGACAAAATAAGGGAAATAATCAACACAAAACAAACATGACAATAACGTCTGCAGGCTATGTCTTCAATGCATGCTGAAATGAGTGGGCTAGCCCTAGCTGGGTTGGCTCAGTGGATAGAGTGTAAGCCTGCAGAATGAAAGGTCTGGGGTTTGATTCTGGTCAATGGAATGTACCTCGGTTGCAGGCTCCATACCTGGCCCTGGTCAGGAGGCAACCAATTAATGTGTCTCTCTCACATGGCTGTTTCTGTCTCTCTCCCTCCCTTCCACTGTCTCTAAACATTAATGGGAAAATATCCTCAGGTGATTAACAAACAAACAAAAATTAGTGGGCTAAAAATTAAGGAGAGTAAGATATTTTCCTAGTTTCAAAATATATTTCTCTAAAATTCCCAAGGACCTCAAAAATTTTGCAATGCCACACAAAAATCATTTAACATAGAAACATTGAACAGACTGTCAAAACTCAGAGGGAAGTCAGGAGAGGGTGGAGGGGGGGAAGAGATCAACCAATGAACTCATATGCATATATGCATAACCCAAGGACACAGACAGTAGGTGGTGAAGGCTTAGGGGGGAGAAAGGGGAGAGAGAGGGCAATGGGGGGGGAAGGGCCATATGTAATACTTTCAACAATAAAGACTATTAAAATAAAAATAAATATTTTCTCTAAATATTAGTTACTTACAAAAGGCAAATAGTAAAGTTACACTAAAGAAATCTGGCAAACACTATCTTAACCAAATGAATAAGTTGAACAGCACTAGTGAGAAAACATGTCAGTATTGCGTAGTTTCTGATATCATGCATGTCACCTCTCCAGTATTCTTTCCCAAAACGGAAAATGTCAATCGAATTATGAAAAAAAATCAGACAAACTCAAACTAAGGGAGACATCACAAAACATTGGACTAGTAATGTACAAAATTATCAAGTACATAAGAGTCCTGGGAAGACGGAAAATCTGTCGAGATTCGATAGGGGGACATGACAAATGCCATGTGGTGTTCTGGATGGGATTCTGAAACAGATAAAGGACATTTGTGGAAAATATAATGACATCTGATAAAGTCTATGGTTTAGCTACAATAAAACATAAAGGAAAAAATCACATCCCTGTGACCTTGCTTACCAGCAACAACTACAGCAGGAAAATTGCCTGAGTCTCACTTTCACTTTCCAAATTTTATACAAATGGATGTGATTGGCAGAACTGTATTCTCATCAGAACTTCAGCTACAGAAGAGTCCAGGAACTGTAGTTTTTAGAATGGGGTTGAGAGCACCAATTACAGTCTCAATCAAACCCCTTTCATTTGTTTTGATTTTATTTTATTTTTATTGTTGACATTATTGTAGATGTCCCCATTTCCACCACCACCCCTTTACCACCTCCCCTCAGCCCCCACATCCTCCCCTTCCCTCAGGCCATCACCACACTCTTGTCTTTATCTATGAGTTATGCACATATGTCCTTTGGTTAATCTCTTCATCTTCTTTCATCCAATTTCCCTGCTCCACCCTCCCCTCTGACAGCTGTCAGTCTGTTCCATGTATCCATGCCTCTGTTTCTATTTTGTTCATTAAATTCCACATATAAGTGAGATAATATGGTATATGTCTTTCTCTGACTTGCTTATTTCACTTCACATAATAATCTCCAGGTTTACCCATGTTGTTGTGAAAGGTAAGATTTCCTTCTTTTTTACAGGCCCATAGTATTCTATTGTGTAAATGTACCACAGCTTTTTTATCTACTCATCTAATGATAGGCACTTAGGCTGTTTTCAGATCTTGGCTACTGTAAATAATGCTTCAGATAACATAGGGGCGATATATTCTTTATGATTGGTGTTTCAGGATTCTTAGGATATATGCCAAGAAGTGGGATCGCTGGGCCAAGAGGCAGTTTTAATTTTTTGAGGAAACTCCAAAATGTTTTCCACAGTAGCTGTACCAGTCTGCATTCCCACCAGCAGTATGCTAGGGTTCCCTTTTCTCCATATCCTCACCACCACCTGTTCTTTGTTGATTTATTGATAGTGGCCTTTCTGGCAAGTGTGAGGTGATATCTTGTGGTTTTAATTTGCATCTCTCTGATGATTAATGACATTGAGCATTTTTTCATATGTCTCTTGGCCATCTGAATGTCCTCTTTGGAGAAGTGTCTATTCACTTTTGCCCAACTTTTTAGTTCGAGTATTTGTCTTCCTGGTGTTGAATTGTGTAAGTTCTTTATATAGTTGGAAATTATCCCCTTAACAGATGTATCATTGGCAAATATGTTCTCCCATTCAATGGGTTCCCTCGATCATATCCCTTTTAAAAATTCACGCTGCTCATTAACATTTTAAGGCTATTTTTTAAAAAGCACCCTGCAATAAAGGAAACTATTAAACTTTAACCTTGCTGAAGTCAGCTTTGCCCAAAATTATTTGACCATAGAACTCTTTACCTGGCAGCCCCTCACAATGCAGCAAGCAGGGGGCAGCCATATGTGGCCTGCACACATGGGCAACGGCAAACATAGAATCAATGAGCACCTGCTGTAGACACGAGGGCAGGCACTCGTGGGCCAATTCCAGGCAACTCAATACACATATGAGTCAAATCTCTTTCCTTGGAGAGACTGCTGTGTAATTGAAAAAACCACCTGTAGGCCTAGACCCCAGAAATTTAAGGTGCCAGAATTAATATTAGTTGGGAATTGAGTGAAGACTAGTAACTGCTGTAGAATAGAAATCATCACCCATCGTTGAGGGTCAAATCCAGCCAGCAAACCGAACTTTTTAAAACAATTGAGTACTGCTGGGTGGGCCGTGCTCTCTCTGTCAACTTGCCCACCATTCTCTATTATCTCATATCTGCCCAGATCACAAAATTATGTTTCTTTCTGGTACCTGTAGGCATGTGAGGTTGATGCATAGAGTTGGGCACGTGGAGGTGAGGAGGCTTTTTGGAAAAGATGCAGTTTGAACTGAGCTTTAAAGTCTAAGAGGGACAGCATCCTCAGCAGTATTTCTCCTGGACTTCTGGGAGAACATTCATGTTGCCTGTGTTAGTAGGCATGATATGGTTAAAGGGTAAGCTCTGGGTATAGCTACCTCAGCCTCACTGAGTGCTCTGGAAACTCAACCCCCTATAGTCAGGAAATTTCTAATGAAAAAAGAATAGGTGAGGCACTTCTCAACTGTGATTTAGGAGAGAGAGTGCATCTTCCACTGAAGCAAAGAGGGTTTAAAGGAGAAACCAACATATCCCTTCTCATTTTTCAGAGAGACAGAAAAATGCGATATATAATGGCTATTACATCTCATTCTATGAGAAAGAAATTTTTTCTACATCCAGATTCCACTTTTGAGCAGCTTAAGTGAAATCCTTTAAACACAATTTCCCATGTACCCAAATTTGGAAAACTTCTGCTATAACAATTTGGTAGTGGTTTTCTCTCTTCACCCCACCCCCATATTCTTATACTGTATTGAGGAAATCTAATACCTGCACTCTATGTTTTTAATGCTTTCAAAGAAAAATTCAGTTTCAAGAGGACTTTTAAAAATCCCTAAGGAGCATTAATTAGGGAACATAAAACTGAAGGCTTTTTTAAAGATAGTAGCATTACTTGGGGCTATAAGATCTGGCTTTGGGAAATTGAAGAGAAATTGGGATGAATTAAAAGCCCTTTTCATACAATCTTTTCATACCATGCTGTTAAAATTATTTTCAAAAGATCACAGGGAAATAAGGAACAACTCAGTGTAAATGTTATCTAGCTAATTTTATACCATAAACATCACTGGTGAGGTGACTGAATTATTTGAAAACTAACCATGCCATCATTGTTTTCAAAATGAAGAGTTGGTGAGTATTCTGAAATACATACATATTTCATTCATCACCCAGTTCCTGAAGCTGAAATAATATTGCTTTTCCTCATGTAGCAAATATGCAGGCATGCATGTCAATAGCAAAGGATATGCCCAAGGATGTGGAGCTCTGGCTTTCTGGGCCTGTGTGGAATACTCCAAAACCAACACCCCTCAGATATCTACTCTTTGTTCATTCAAACAGTATTTACTGAGTACCTACTCTGCACCAGGCACCAGGCACCAGGCACCAGACACCAGGCACCAAGATAGCCACTAGGATACCACAATGTATACAAGAGATTTATCCCTGTCATCATGGAATTTACAATCTAGAGAAGTCAGACAAAAAGTAAACAATCAAATGAACACTTAATTTTAGGTGTTGGAAAACAATAGATGGAGGCAGAAACCTATCTAATAATAGATAAACATGGTAATTGACCATACCTTTGCTATGCCTCCCATTGGCTAATCAGCATGATATGCAAATTAACCGCCAACAAAGATGGCAGCTAATTTGCATACTGCAGGCTGGGCCAGCAGTGCGCAACGCTGCCTGCGGGCCCCGGGCCCCAGACCCCTGACCCGGCGAGGTGTGGCCAGCAGCACGCGACACTGCCTGCGAGACCTGGGACCCAGACCTGTGACCTGGCGAGGCGGGGCCAGCAGCTCACAACACTGCCCGTGGGACCCGGGCCCTGGATCCCTGACCTGGCAAGGCGGGACCGGTACCACCCAATGCTGCCCGGGGGATCTGGGCCTTGGATCCATGACCTGGCGAGGGAGCAAAGTGGCGGAGAAGGGAGAGAGCCCAGGTGGCAGAGAAGGGAGGGAGCGAGGCAGCGGAGAAGGGAGCGAAGCCTGCCTCGGTGGGCTTCGCTCCCTTCTCTGCTTCACTGCAGCCTCAGATAGCCCTATTCTTGCAGGAATAGGCCTGAGGAAGCCCTATTCTTGCAGGAATCTTCCTGCAATGGGCCTCTAGTTCTACTGTAAAAGGATTATAGGAACAGCTTCTCTGAGGAACTAACATTTGCAAAGAGGCCACAGTAAAGGCAAAAGCACCTTAGTGGGAAAGAGCTCGCCATGTCTGTGAAGTAGATAAGAAATGTGAGTGAAGTAGATAAGAAATGGAGATGATGAGGCTAGAGAGAGAGTCCATGATGAAGGTCCTAATTTCATTCTGGAAGCAATGAGAAGCCACCAACAGACTTTGCCTTAGTCATCTCAGGCTGCCATAACATAATACCATAGATTGGGTGGCTTAAACAACAGAAATTTATTTCCCACAGTTCTAGAGGCTGCAAAGTCCAAGAGCAAGGTGCCAGCTAATTTGGTTCATGGTGAGGGCTCTCCTTCTGGCTTGTAGACCACTACCTTCTCACTGTGTGTACAGGAAGAGATAGAGAGCTCTCTGATAAGTTCTCTCCTTATAAGGATACTAATCTTATAAGGACACAGGGCCCCCACCCTTACAACCTCATGTAACCTTAATCTATAGTAATAAAAACATAATATGCTAATTAGGCTAGACAGCTGAATGTCCTTTCGGATGTCCTTCTGGATATCCTTCCAGCCAAAGCTGTGGCAACTGCAGGGCTGAGGGCAGGCAGCCACTGTGGCTGGCGGCAGCAGCAGCAGCAGCAGCGGGGTGATGGGGGCAGCACCTTCCCCTGATATGCCTGGTCACCTCCCACAGAAGGAGGCCAGACAGTGGCTTAGGCCCATTCCCTCACGGGAAGTGGGCCTAAGCCATCAGTAGGACATCCCCTGAGGGCTCCTGGACTGTGAGAGGGGGCAGGCCAGGCTGAGGGACCCCACCCCCCAGTGCACGAATTTTCATGCATCTGGCCTCTAGTTATTTTTATAAAGACCTACCTCCAAATACAGTCACATTGGGGGTTAGGCCTTGAATATGGGAGAGACACAAACATTCAGTCAATGACAGGCTTAAAGTAGGAATAACATTTTTCACAGGTTACTTTGAATACTGTGCAGAGTATGGCTCATTAGGAAAATGAGAAGAAGCAGAGCAACAAGAAGTCCTGAGCAGAGAGAACAATGACTTAGACCAAGGTGAGTGTGGTGTTGAATAGAAAAAATCATGGGGAAAGAATTGGGTAACCAGATATATATTTTTTAAAACCTGCATAATATTTGAAAAAGTGAATAAGATCTGGTGCATTAAAGAAGGAAAATTGGAGGAGATAAATTATCCACATTCAAGTGACTTTTTAAAACAATATCATTTATGTCAGTTAAGAAGAGGGATGACTTGTGTGGGTCCCCGCGTGGTAATGCTGAAGAATTGTATTGATCATTAGCCTGCTTTTTTATATTATCATTGTGATCCATAGCCATGGGGAAATCCAGGAAGGTTGCAAGGTTCAGTTAAGATAGGCAATTAAACATACAAATGTTTATTGAAATAGGTATTAGGTTCCTAATACTGTATAATAAATTTTCACAAAAGTAGCAACTTAAAACAACACCCATTTATTATCTCACCATTTCTGTGGATCAGAAGTCCAAGCATAGCTCAACTGGGTCTTTTGCTTACAGTCTCATAAGGCTGAAACTAAGGTGACGTCTGGATGAGGTTCCTTTCTGGGGCATGGGATTCTATTTTATATTTTTATACATTTTTATTGATTTTAGAGAGGAAAGGAGAGGGAGAGAGAGATAGAAACACCAATGATGAGAGAATCATTGATTGGTTGCCTCCAGCATGCCCCACACTGGGGATTGAGCCCCCAACCTGGGCATGTGTCCTGACCAGGAATCAAACCACAACCTCCTGGTTCTTATGTCGACACTCAACTACTGAGCCATGCTGTCTGGGCTCTGGATTCTACTTTAAACTCATATAGTTGTTGGCAGAATTCAGTGGATGAATGAATGAAGCCCCTGTTGTTTTGCTGGTTACCAACTGGGAATCACTTGTATCTTCTAGAAGCCACCTGCAGCCCCCCTTTTAAGGACTCACCAAATAAGGTCAGGCCCACCCAATAATCTTCCTCTGGATTAATTCAACTAATTAGTGGCCTTGATTACATCTGGAAAATATATTTTCTATGTAACATAGCATAAACACAGAATTTATATTTCATAGTAGTCACAGGTTCCACCCACAGGCAACAGGAGGGCACAATACATGGAAGATCATGAATCCTTGAACCTTTTGTATAGACTTCCCTTTATCACAATCTCTGTCATGCAGTGCCTCACAATATACTCTGTAATTTGAAAATCAGGGAGGTTAAAATAGAAAAAATGAAAAATAGTCAACATGTTAGCTGGAAAATGAACCTGTTTGAAAACAGTCATGCCTATGAAGGGCCAGCTTCTCGGATAGTCCACAATGGCTCTTTCAGTCCATCTCAATGCCTTCCATATTGCTTTTGTTCAGAGCTCTTTTGGGGCCCATATTCTTCTAACTTGGATTCTTTTCTAGACACTGCTGCTCTCTAACTTCTGACTGTCCTTCAATAAAGCAGCAAAAACACATCTCCCTGTATACAAGGACAATCCTTCTTCCTAATCACTCCAGGCCCAGATTGAGTGACCTGAGCTGCAAACATATAGACAACCATCTGCTCACCAAAGGGCACTTGAGGAATTTAAGAAGGAGGGCTAAGCTAGGGAAAGGCAACAAAAAGATGGACTAGAAGGTCCAGAAAAGGGTGTATGAAATGTAACCTGGAATAGGATGTGTGAGGTAAGGAATCAAGAGATGTCTGGTGGGCAAACCAACTTTTTCCATCAGAAATATTGAAATTGAAACTGAGTTTCTATCAAGTGGGAGGAGACTATGGAAAGGACATCCTTTCTACCTCATCTGTATGACTTCATCCCCATGCACAGTGCTTGATAATAGCACTCCTTGTGCCCTCTCAGTCTTCTGGCAACACTGACTCCACAAGCCCTGGATATCCTGACCCCTTGTCAGAAAGAGCAGAAGTTCTCTCTATGCCTTTAGCCCCAGCCATACCCCAAGTCCTACCACATTGACAAGACTTCCAAAATCCTTTGTTTAGGTGTCATTCTTAAGAGCAAACCCTGAAATTTCTACTGCCTTCTGTATATCCCATATTCTATGAATATTTGTTGAACACCTACTATGTACCAGGTGGACATACAAAAGAGAACAGTATATAATATGTCCTGCTGTATGGAGCTTACACTCCAGTAGGGAAAGACAGAAATCAAACATATAAATAACAACAACAATTCAAGATCAATTTCTATAATAGTAAGTGCTAGAAGGAAAATAACACAGAGTAAAAAGTTAGCAACAGGGTCTCTTGGAGGAGATAGATTTGAAATAAATCTGAATGCTGTAGTGGCCTATTTGGGGAGAGTTGAAAGAGAGAAAAAGGACTGGGCACAAGAAAGCATTCCTGGCTTTCCTATGAGGTGAGAGAGGGCTGCAGTAGAGGAACTTGGCAGTAGAGGAAAAGAAAGTGGTCATTGTGGCTGCAGCACAGTAAAATGAGGCAGAGTGGGGCAAGGAAGTCACAGAGCTAGCAGAAGCCAGGTCATGAGAGATCTTAAAAGCCATGGGAAGATTCTGAATTTTAGTTCCTAATTTATATCAAAATTGCCTCAAGCATTATCTTTTCTTGAACTATTCTTATTGTTTCCCATCTCTGTCAAAACAGATTTTACCTTCCTTCTGTATATCACTTGGCCCAAAATGTAGCATTTAACTTGACTTCTTGTGCCCCTTCAACCTTTATAATGCATCAGTTGGGTTATTTCTCCCCTCAGAGTGTCCTTTCATCTACTTATCCTTTTACAATCCTAATATGACCACTCTTGCTGCAGACTTTTATCACCTCATGCCTGGACTATTGCAGTAGCATCCTAACTGGTCCTCTTTTATTTCTTATTTTTATTACTTTTATTCCAATCCATCAAACATGATCATCATGACTATTGTCTTGGATCATCATATTCATAATGTTACTCCTTTATTTGCAACCTTCCAGTGGATATCTATAATGTAACAGATCAAGACCAAAATTCTTGTTAGGGAAGAAGGAATTTAAGGCCCTAAGTCCCTCCATAACTTGAACTTCATATGAATTTGGATCTTTTCTCTTCATATTCTGTTTTCTTCTCTCTCCCAAACACAACCTGCTCACTTTCTCCTTGTCTTTTCTCATATTGTTGTGCTTGCTTGGAACACTTCATATTTACAAGTCTAAGATCTATCCTATATAATCCAGCTCAACATCCATCTCTTTCTTCACTTAGTTCCAGAAGAGCAGTTCTGAAAGTGTGGTCCTGGGGATCCTGACATGCTGTCAGGGGGTGCCTGAGATCCTCCTTTTCCAACTGCATAGCCAGGTGAGGCTAGTTTTTCTCCACATACTTCAACCAAAGCAACATTTCACAACAGGTGGACCATAGAAGTTCTTAGTAAACCAGACATTTTAAAATTTTTCAAGAATATAAAACAATGTCACTTTTCTAATTAATTTTTTGTTTTTAAATAAAAACAAAGCTGGATTAGCTAAGGAGAGGCATTATTCGAAAAGACTATTGCAATGAGGAAAATGCTTTGACCTTGGAACCTTCAAACATTTCAAAGTCAAAGAGAAAAAAAGGCTTCCATTATATACAGAAGGGCTAGCAGGGACTCTGTAGTGGGGAGGGCAAGCTCATAGGGTGAGAAGGTGGCAAAATCAGGACACTTCAATAAGAAATGTTTCTTTTTGTTGTTAGCCTGTTTTCAGAATGAGCTGTTAAGGGGGACCAGTCTATACCCTAGTGCTTAGTTCATGCTCAAACTTGGAGGCAAGCCAAAATTTGGGAGCCTGTGGAGAAGAGAGAAGCCTGATTCAAATTTGGTGAAGCCAAGTTCAGTAGATATGTAATAAGCAACTGGGTGTTTGGTCAAAAATATAGTGATTTTTCATGAAAATAATGTTGTGTGTATATGCAATGGCTTAATTATTATTATTACTTTGAAATGAATTAATAAATATTTTATAATTATCTCATTTTTGTATTAAATGTCCATTTTATGTGGTAAACATTGATAGATATAACCCATATAAACAAAAGCTCTTTGGAGTCCTCAAAAATTTTAAGAGTATAAAGGGATCCTGAGACTGAAATGGTCAAGCACCACTGCTCTGGATGACTCATAACTGTGCCCATTGATCACAGGACAATAACATGACTGAGCAATCTCCCAGTTCAATCATTTCATGTTATACATGAATTGAGACTTAGGGAGACTATGTGACTTGCCCAAGACCATGGGTAATAAAAAGCACCACTTAGATTCCTACTGATTCCTAATCCTATGTTCAACTTACTATTGCTATGTCATTTTTCAAATGCGTGTCTTTATTGCATCCAATTTTTGAAATCAAGTCTCTGTCGTGTATTTTTTTCATATACTTCAGAGCACCTGACAATCACCCATAGTAATCAGATGATAGAAGCTCAAAATTCTGAATTAATGGAGACAGGATGAAGAGAAGAGAGAAAGAGAGGGAGGGAGGGAGGGAGGGAGGGAGGGAGGGAGGGAGGGAAGAAAGGAGCCACTCATAGATCCATTGGTTTTGGAACCATTGCAGTCTTCCAACAATACCCACACCTACACCACTTCACACACATTAATCTCCTGGCAGTTATTTCTAGTTTCTTGGAGGCACAGAAATATAGCCTAAGAGAAACTCCCAAATCTTCCTGAATATTGACTCTGCGGCCAGTGGTATCCAAAAGAAAGCCCACAGAGGCAGCATGACTTGTCACCATCCTGATGTGCACAGCTTCCACAGGCCATAGCAGAAATGCTGCAGATGCTTAGCTCTTTCCCTCTTTGTTGCCCACATACCCTGTGACTTTACAGAGTCCTGTCCTGCAGTGGTTCAGTGGGACAAGGGGGAATAGGGAGATGGAGGAGTGTGTCAGTGCCCATAAGAGCCCCTTCAGTCAGGAGGAGCGAAAGCAGGGCTGCCACAGAGAGCCTGGGTCAGCGCAGAATAGATGGGACCCACTGAGACAGCTTGCTTTTAAAAAGAAAAAGAAACAAGAAAGGCCATTGATCCTTTCTAATATATTTTATTGAATTTTTTAGAGAGAGTGAGAGGCAGGGAGAGGGAAAGAGAAAGAGAGAAACATTGATGTATGAGTGAAACATCAATCAGCTGCCTCCTGCATGCCCCCTACCAGCAATTGAGCCCACAACCCAGGCATGTGCCCTGGCTAGGAATTGGATAGGTGGCCCTTCGGTCAACCAGACAACACTCAACAACTGAGCCACACTGGTCAGGACAAGCTATTGAAAGAGAAGAGAAAAGCAAGACAATAATTTGAGGGGGAGGGGGATAATCATTTCTTAACAAAAGAAAAATATCCCTTCCTTATTTTAAGGAACAGTCTTGCATGAGCTATAGTCAGACATTGTTCTATAGTCCCAGGAAAATTATTCAGACCACAGCTCTAAAAATGAGAATAGAAAGGTGGGAATCTCTGGATGGAGTGATATTAGCTTGGATCCAATTGATGACCAGCTCTTGACCACTAATGAGGGCTTCAGGGCATGTGCATAGAGTGTAGGAGGTGCTCTAGTACCCATTTGTTTTCCTCAGTTAACTCCATGATGGCTAATTCAGCCAGATATCAATGAATCCTGCTGAAGGTGCTGGGGAACTCTACATAAAGCATCAGATCTATCTTATTTCTCCACTGTCTTTACTCGGTTCACACAGGATTCCAAGAACCATCTCAAGTCCATGTACCTGCTCATCCTCCACTGCTGTCCAGAGTCCAAGCTACCATTGTTGCTCATTGCATCGGTCAGGATACAGTCAGGAAACAAAGTCCAAGGTCTGGTTGGAGGAAATTTAATAGAGGGAGCTTTGTTAGAAAGGTATTGGAAGAGTTGAAAAGCCAAACAGGGAGTGATAATACAACCCAGAGACTAGCAATCACAGGGAACTACTATCACCTATCACCTCCAAGACTGGAGGAACCAAGGGAAGAGGTAACACTGCTAACATGTAAAATGGGGAAGCCAGGTATAAACAGGAGACCTGCGAGATCTGGGTCCATAAACAATGGAACTACTCGGTGTGTCTGTCCAAGGGAGCTGTCCAGGAGCAGCTGACACCACAAAGGGCCACCATGGCTAGGATGCCCCACCAAGCAGGGTGAGACAAGAGAAAATATTCTGGCTTCTCCCTTCCCCTAACTCTGTAGTCTCCCTTCACTGTCTCCCACTGGTTCAGTCCACCCAAAAGCAAGTTGGCCATAGAGTTTGGGAAATACACTTTGTTTCACATGGGAAAGGTGGAGAATGGATTTAACAACAAACAGGCAAATGACCAGCACACTCACCAACCCCAGGGAAATTTCCTCCCCACTGGTCTCCTGGCTTTTATTCTTGCTTCTCTCCCTCCTTTCTCTACACTAGGATCTCTATAAATTGATTTTCATCACTTCTGTTCTTCAGCAGCTTTCTGTTGCTTCTAGGACAGGGGTGGGCAAACTTTTTGACTCGAGGGCCACAATGGGTTCTTAAACTGGACCGGAGGGCCGGAACAAAAGCATGGATGGAGTGTTTGTGTGAACTAATATAAATTCAAAGTAAACATCATTACATAAAAGGGTACGGTCTTTTTTTTTTTTTAGTTTTATTCATTTCAAACAGGCCGGATCCGGCCCACGGGCCATAGTTTGCCCACGGCTGTTCTAGGACAACATCTAAACTCCCTACCACGGTCCTGTCTCTACCAATCTTCCCAGTTGCATTTCAAGCCAATCTCCGCCTTGGTCACCAATCTCAAACCCAAAAGCTGCCTTGCGGTCTCTCTAATGTGTCAAACTACAGGGCCTTCACACCTGTTCTTTCATCTGTATGGAAATATCTGCTTTGACTAAATTCTACTCATCCTTTAGGTCTCTGCTGAAATGTCATTTCTTCAGAGAGCTTTGCTGAGCTTTCCCCATTTCAATGAGACACAACGGTTGTGGTCTTAATAGCACATAACATGATTTATATGTATATGTTTACTTATGTCTATTTATTTAATACCTGCTCTCTACCTGTCTAGAAACTCCACAGCAGGGGGAATCTTGCTGAGTGTCCTCTCAGGGTAGCTGGTGCCTCTAGCACTATGTCCAGCATAGACACATACCCACTAAACAATGGCAGAAGATGAGTCATGCAGTGATGGGAGGACATTATTTAATTCACATGTTTTTTTTCAAGGCCCATCCAGTCTCCCTCTGACCTTTCATTTAGAAACCCAGGGACTAACCATCTCTGAATAAAGTCTCCCCAAGGGTAAATAAATGTGCAAACCCGCTGGTGCTAAATTGAGCTTCAAGGATACATTTTTTAACTTCTGTGTTTAGAAGGACAAAAAGTTCATTGTGTCCTTTGGAGAATAACTCTTGCTGAGAAAAACAGGAGAATTCTGAGGCCACCAGTTACCTTTTCATGACAGCATGTGAAAAAGCTTCTCCCTATTTATTTCCAGTCAACATTGTAGCTTGTCATGTGTGTGTGTGTGTGTGTGTGTGTGTGTGTGTGTGTGTGTGTGTGTGTGATTCTGTGATGCTTTGTAATGTTCATTTAATAACATAAGGATATCACAGTATGTTTACATTACTCACAAAAGACAGTACCATTCTTTCTGGATTTGTAGCACAGTTTTTTAAAAAGCTCTTTTAAGTAGGTTTTGTTTTTCATGCAGGAAAGGCTGCTGTGTAATATACTCAAGGACACATCCATGGTTGTAACCATGGCCCCTCCTTGTGGCAAAGCATAGGCAATGACTCCAAATGCTATCTCTGTTTATTCCTCGCCATCTCACCTTGACCAGCAAACTGACAGAGGAGCTCAATATCCAGGCCATCTTTGTCTCGAATGTTAGCCATGGCTCTGCCACTTCCTTCAAATTTTCCTCACCACCCTACTGAAAGCATTTTCTTCATGGGGCAGCCCTCCAGTGTTACATCCCAGCTTGTTGTTTTCATCATATTGAGCTAAGTGTGTTATTAATAACAACCACCAAAAAAATGAAGTATGGTGTATACACTAATCTAAAATTTTGAGCTGGCAATTAGTTGGAGCGAAATGCAATTAGATGTTTTCCTTCAAGTCCTAATTTACATGCTGGAAAACATGGGCAGCTATTGCAAGTAATTGCAAAAATAAGCCCTGCTTTCCGTGCTTGTGTGTAAATACACAGCTCCCCCGCACACCTGCCACTGCCTCAACAGAATAGAGTCCCAGGGGTCTTCTAGCTTTATGATCACTGAGATATACAGCAGATAAGAAACTGATTGCCCTTTAGGTGAAAATGTGTTTTCTCTTCACGGCAGAAGCTCATCCGTTAATTGGCATTGACTTTAACCGTGAAGAGCCGGGGTGTATAAACTAAGGCTGACAGGATCTCCATGTAACCCCAGGAGGTGAATTAAGGCTCTTCAGAGCTCTAGCACCCCTTTTTGTGCACTTAGAGTGATAGCTAATGCAATTCAATCCATTAAACATTTCTACCCAATGCAGGACTATTAGGAGCCCTGGAGGGTACAAATTGAATGAGATGCTGTTGACATCTTTAAGAAGTTACAGTCTAGGAGAGGAGATAAGGCACAGATACAAGTACCATCATGAGATGAGCTCCACAGGAGGTTGGTTATGAGGTGGCTAGGTAGCAATGCCCCTGGCAGCTGTACCTCAGTGTCTCCTGAATAATGATGAGATGTGGGGGTGTCTCAGCTACCATGGCAGTGTCCCAAGAAGTTACTCTTGTATCCTGTCCAGATTGGCTCAGTGGATAGAGTGTCGGCCTGCGGAGCGGTCCCGGCTTTGATTCTGGTCAAGGGCACATACCTCGGTTGCAGGCTCTATCTCTGGCCCTGGTTAGGACTCGTGTGGGAGGCAAGCAATCGATGTGTTTCTCTCACATCAATGTTTCTGTCTTTCCCTCTCTCTTCCACTCTTTCTAAAACCAATGGAAAGATATATTCAGGTGAGGAAAGAAGAAGAAGAAGAAGAAGAAGAAGAAGAAGAAGAAGAAGAAGAAGAAGGAGAAGGAGAAGGAGAAGGAGAAGGAGAAGGAGAAGGAGAAGGAGAAGGAGAAGGAGAAGGAGAAGGAGAAGGAGAAGGAGAAGGAGAAGGAGAAGGAGAAGGAGAAGGAGAAGGAGAAGGAGAAGGAGAAGGAGAAGGAGAAGGAGAAGAAGAAGAAGAAGAAGAAGAAGAAGAAGGAGAAGAGGAAGAAGAAGGGGAAGAAGTAGTTACTCTTATAATACAAGGGCATGGAGAGGAATCTTCCCACCTTTGTAGAGAAGCAAAATACAGAAAGGGGGAAGTAGGGTGATTTGTAAAATGTAAGAACAAACAAAACCATGGCTTTCCTGCAAATAGCACTAAGAGCTCTGAGAGAAGAAAGCAACACTTTAGTGCAGCTGTGGAATCAAAACAATGAGGCACACACAGAAAGAATCCAAGAACTGGTAGAACTTAGACAGCACAAAGAGAAAATAATAATCCAGCACAGACCACACTACTGGGTAGTTTATCAGTTCCCTAGTGAGGAGAAAACTGGCCCACATCAGAATCGCCACATGTATAATGTGCTATTCCTTATTTATAAACAATTCTGCCTGCTAGCTCCACATAGTTCTCATTGAATAATACCGGTTCAGTTATTATTTACTTATTTGTACCCCAGATTGCTCCAAGGCAGCTAACACTTTCATTATCTTCACAAAGTTCTAAGGTAAAGAGCCCCTTTTAGATAGCATCATCATATGCATAGAAATCTAAACTGGGTGGACCCGACCTGCCTGCAGCAACCAAGATTTTAATGCTCCAGAACTTGGAAACCACATAAGTAGCCCACTGCCCACTACACTGAATTTTGCAAAGTGTCAAGACTTTGTTGTGCCTGTGAGTACAAAAATGCAGAGGCTTGCTAAACATTGTAATAAAGGTATGAACAAAGAAAAAAAATCTGGCTGGAGGGACCAGGGCGAGCCTCATGGGGGGAGTGCTTAAAGGATGGTTGGGGAATGACATATGCAAAGATGTGGAGGTAGGGAATTACTTGGCTGTACACATTGTGTACAAATTGTAGAAAAGAAGAAAACAGAGATATGCTTCACCATTTACGTTCTCAATAGTTAAGTCTTTGTTCTTTTTACATACAGGGGATATTTAGGAGATGAAAGATAACCTTCCCTAAGGCAGATAATGAGATGCTGATGGAGCCAGCTTAGTCATGGGTTATGAAGAGATTTCCTCACGTGCCTACACTCATTTCACCTTAACTTTCTCTAATGGGAGAAACTCTTTCCTTTTGCAATTGGTAATACAGGCAAATACTCTTGGAAGAGGCTAGAGCAGCGGTTCTCAACCTGTGGGTCGCGACCCCTTTGGCGGTCAAACGACCCTTTCACAGGGGTTGCCTAAGACCATCCTGCATATCAGATATTTACATTACAATTCATAACAGTAACAACATTACAGTTATGAAGTAGAAATGAAAATAATTTTATGGTTGGGTCAAAACATGAGGAACTATATTTAAAGGGCCAGAAGGTTGAGAACCACTGGGCTAGGGAATGGCTATCATTCCCACAGAAGCACAGATGATGTCATTGTCAGTGGTATTGGCCGGTTTGGTTGGAGAAGGAAGGGGACCACATAAAGGAACTGCAGGCCTGGAACAGGGACAAGGCTAAGTTCAGGGTCTGAGTTAGGAAAAAGGCAGGAAGAAAAAAATCCAGAAAAAGGTGGTCAGCAGTGAAAATGACTAATGTTGCCAACTTTATAATTGTATGGGGAAAAGTTCCAGGTGCAAAGCATTTCCCACATGCCTACATAAGGTGGGGGAAATTTAGTCACTGCATTTTGGTGTAGCTCTCTAGTAATCACAAGCTTTCCTATAAACCCCAGCACAAAGAGGTCCAAAAACCTAAAAATCGCTTCTATGGTCCTTGTTGCCATTCCAGGTTTTAATAAAATTTTCTTTCTTCTACAGGGGAGGCCAAAGCTATGGACTACTGAACAATTATTTAAAGGAGAATCCCATTTTCAAACATGGATTATTTTAATTTAAAAAAATATACTCAATGTTAATGTGTATGCTGAGGTTTGGCGGACAGGTAGCTGCCACAGAAATGAAGGTAATGCAGGGCCACTTTTTAACACTCTCATAGGACGGGCTGCTAAACAGGAGTGGCACAATTGAAGAGGGGCGCCCTTTTTGTGGAAAAGGGAATACGAGTTGATAAAACCAAGAGCTGCTTTTGTGAAGGGAGCATCACTAAAGGGACAGGGGAGCGCGGAAGCTGTCAACTACAGTCCCACACTCTGCAGGAGATGTAAGGAGGGATCACAGGTGATTAGAAGTGTTTTGAGCTAACTGCCTCTCCCAGGTAAGGTTAAGCTGAGCAGGAAGACCCCTGCCAGACTAGTGCTCCCGCTTTGATTTGTGCTCAGTAAGCAGCTGGCATCTCGACCCCTTTTCAAAAGCGTGTGTGACTGGATGAACAGATAAAGTGGAAGATGCTAGGTAGGAAGTACCCAGGTGCCCATGGTTAATTGCATGAAGCCTCACTTGTCCATCTGTGCATTGCATGGGGTCCTTTTCTTCTTTGAATACAGGCATCATTGGCAAAGAGCAAAGGCCAGGGAGGTCCCCATTTCCTCCATCAGTGCTCAGAAGATTTACTTATATCCAGGCATCGGCTGCATTGTTACACTGTCACCAGTCTCTTATGTTCCCACCTGGGGGTTGGGGGGAGGAGTGGTGGGGAGGTGTGAATAATAACCGACTATTCTAATAAAATGCTTCCTGGCTTGTTTTAAATTCATTCAAGTCAACAAGCAGATAAGAAAGAGCAAGAGCCTCAATCAAGGTAACATTTTTTACAAATCCATATGTATTTACACTAGAGGCCCAGTGCATGAAATTCGTACACTTGGAGGAGGGGGTCCCTCAGCCCAGATTGCGAGAGGGCACAGGCCAGGCTGAGGGACCCCACCAATGCATGATCAGGGCTGGGGAGGGACACAGGAGGTTGGCCAGCCGGGGCAGGACCGCAGGAGTGCTTCAGGGCATGTCTGGCCCATCACGCTCAGTCCCGATCACCTAGACCCAGTAGCAACCTAACTTACTGGTTGGAGCATCTGCCCCCTGTTGGTCAGTTCATGTCATAGCGACTGGTTGACTGGTCGACTGTCTGCCCCCCTAGTGGTCAGTGCAAGTCATAGCGAGCAGTTGAGCAGCCTTAGCATATCATTAGCATATTATACTTTGATTGGTTGAACAGATGACCACTTAGCATATTAGGCTTTTATTATATAGGAGATACACACACACACACACACACACACACACACAGGTGCTGTGCACACAGATTAGTGCACCGGTGGGATCCCTCGGCCTGGCCTGCAGGGATCGGAAACTGGCTCTCTGACATCCCCCAAGGGGTCCTGGATTGCAAAAGGGTGCAGGCCAGGCCACAGGACCCCACCAGTGCATGATCAGGCCAGGGAGATCAGGACCCAGGAAGGACCACAGGAGTGCTCCAGGGTGTGTCCGGCCTGTCTCACCCAGTCCCAATTGGCTAGGCACCAGCAGCAAGCTAACCTACCAGTCGGAGCATCTGCCCCCGGTGGTCAGTGCACATCATAGCGACTGGTCAAACAGTCAAACGAATGGTCAGACATTTAGCATATTAGGATTTTATTATATACTAGTAGCCCGGTGCACGAAATTCGTGCACTGGGTTAGGGGGGTGAAATGGGCCCCTCAGTCTGGCCTTCTCCCTCTCCAATCTGAGACCCCTCAGGGAATGTCCAACTGCCTGTTTCTGCCCACACTTTTCACAGATAACAGCTCCATTGTTGTTTCTTTCTTATGCTTAAAACCATTGGAATTAGTAGGTATTCAGTGTGTATACATTTTGGGGGGACACCCTGTATATCTCTAGTCAGCAGTGAAAGAAACCAACAGCAGATCTGGAACCCCCAGACAGGGAATCTTGCTCACTCCCCACATGTCTCCCCACTTCACTTTCCACCTTCGTGGGCAGCAGGAGAATCAATGTTTTCTCTCATTAATTCGGAAAAGCATGTCCTGTCACCCGCTGCCCAACAGGAGTGCGCTAGGCTCCCAAGCAAGCGAGGCTCAGTCAGGGCAGCCTTTGCTCATGGGTGCTGGCACCCAAAGTGCACATTCCTCCTCTACAGTCGCCCTGACTATCCCACTGTTTCACTGAGAAGACGGAATTCCTCTCCGCCTCTGGGTTCTTGATCTTGAACGCTGACCGAAGGCACCTCAGCGAGGGCCGCCCACGCCCACCAGGTGTGTCTGTCTGCACCTGCTCCTGCCTCAGCACCTGCATTAACCCCCTAGAGGTGATCTCGTAGCTGCACTGGCCTCCATGGGAACAGGGCATCACCACTCCGCCCTCTCACTGTCATCTCACAGGCGCCCACCCTCAAGCACCCAGAACACCCAGACACTCCCCAAAGGACGTGAGCGCATCAGAGGCGAGGTGTGCACATCCTGTGGGGGTGTTAGGCATGCTGGGTTGATGGAAGTGCGGTGGAGAGGCGGGGGGAACTTGTGCATGCCTTGGTTTGCAACTGTTGCAGGCGCAGGAGGGTGACAGTGTGCTGGGGCATGTTCGCATGCCGGGGGGGATGTGCACACAGGAGGCCTCTGGCTTTGCAGATCCACAAACCCCCGTGGTGCGGCCAGGAGGACGTCAGTCTGGCCCGCCATGGTGGCTGTCCCTGAAATCCTGCACCTTCTGGGCCAGGAGGCGGATCTTGCGCAGCCACTCCTGGGCGCTGATGGCCTGCAGGCACTACTTCAGCTCAGCCTGCAGGCTCTGCTTGGCGTGCTCACAGCTGTCACCACCGCCATGTGGAGAGTACAGGCCACCCTCCACTGGCCTGCCTCCCCTTTCCAGAGGCTCTCTTCGCTGCTCACCTGCCCAGAGTGACTGGGGCTGGGTGGAAGCCAGGCATCCTGCCCTGCCCAGCCTCGGCCAATCCGCCCCTCTGCGAGCTGCCGCCCCACCGGGAAGGATCACAGATCCAGATCCCAGGACTGCAGACAGCCTCAAGCGCTGCCCCCCGCCTGGCAGGGTCACAGATCCGGGTCCCAGGACCGCAGACAGCCTCAAGCACTGCCCCCCTGCCCAGCATGGTCACAGATCTGGTCCCAGACTGCGGACAGCCTTGCCCGCTGCCACCCGCCTTCAGTATGCAAATTAGCCACCATCTTGTTTCAGGGTGGGGGTCCCCACTGGGGTGCCTGGCCAGTCTGGGTGAGGGGATGATGGCTGTTTGCAGCTGGTCACACCCCCCTCAGGGTGGGGGTCCCCACTGGGATGCCTGGCCAGTCTGGGTGAGGGGCTGAGGGCCGTTTTCAGGCTGGCGGGCGACTGAAGCTCCCAATCTCTCCTTTTTTTCTTTTATTCTTTTATTCTGGGATTTATTTACCTTCTATGGCTGTCACTGGAGCTGAGAGCCGGCTTTAGCTCTGAGGCCCTGCTCCAGCTCTGAGACCTTGGCTGCTGAAAGCAGGGATCTGGGTTTGTTCTATAATTGAAACTCTGTTGCGATCCAGCTGGCTGAAGCCTGGCTGGCTGAAAGCAGGTTTCTGGGGTTTGTTTAGCCTCTATATTTGCAACATTGTTTCTTAGACTGCAGCTCAGAGCCCAGCAGTGGCAGGCGGGGAACCTTGGCTTCCTCCATCACTGGAGCAAGCAAGCCTCCTGTTCGCTTCAGCTGCCTGGCTGCCAGCCACCATCTTGGTTGGCAGTTAATTTGCATATCGCCCTGATTAGCCAATGGGGAAGCATGTCAGAGGTATGGTTAATTACCATGTTTATCTATTATTACATAGGATTATATAGGATATATATATAGAGAGAATATATATATATGAATATATATATATATATATATATATATATATATATATATATACACACACACACACACACACACACACACACACATACATATATCAGTTGAAACCCACAGGAGTTGGTTGTTAACTGGCTTTGGCTAAGGACTAGGGGGCTGTGGATTGGGTGCCTGAATAAAGGATAGTACCACCAACTGAGGTGAAAAATAGACTTACCTACAGAGCTCAAGGTGCCTAATGGACAATGTGTTAATAGAGAAAGGTCAAGCTCTGTTGTGGCAATAAATAGCCCCCACATCTCAGTGTCTTAACAAATGTTTATTCCTTGCTCATATTACAGCTCAGTGTAGTCTGGGCAGCTCTACTGAGTATCTGTCCTTCAAGGAATGACTCAGGAATCCAGGCTCCTCCCACTCTGAGACTTTGTCATCTTGGAGAATTTTGCTTCCAGCCATGAGGACAAGAGAGAAAGGTTCATATCAGTTTCACTTGCATCAACTCCATGCTCATTCAATAGATTCCAATGCAGAAGAGTCTAGCAACTATAGTCCTCCTGTGTGCCCAGGAAGAGATGCAGGGTTAGAGGAGCATATAGCCTGTCTCTGCCACAGACATCCAGGGGACAATAGAGTAGATAGCTGAATATGCCAGTCTAGGATTCAGGGCAAGAAGAGATGAAGAGATGATTCAGAGATGAAGATATAAATTTGGGCATGGTCAACTACTTAAACCTAGCAAAATCCATGAGACCATACAGAGAGCATATATCCTAAGAAAAGAATGGAATTCTGAGGAACACCAAAATTTAAAGAGCCAGAGAAGGAAGAGATATACTGAGAAGGATGGCCAATGTATGAAATCACCAGACACAAGATGCGGGGAACAGAGTGTAGAATAAAGAATGTCCTGCTTGGAATTAAGAGAGATGTATGCAGCATTCACTGAAGTGAAGCTGGGTAATAGTGAAAAGGCTGAATTTACAGAGCCAAAAATGTTAGCTCATTCTGATGAAGAATTTTTATTCCTTCTGGGTAATAAAGGAGTGCTGGGATTTGTGGTTTGGATGCTGGAACAATAGAATTTCTGGGACCTCTCAGTTGGATTAATAGAAACAATATTAGGGTTGCAAGAAAACACATCCAGAAGTGTTGGCTTCTCTATAATGGAAGGTGAACTGGGCTAGAAACCATAAAAATGTGAGTTCTGCTTCCGGCTCTAAGCGCCCTTGATGAATTCACTTAGTCTAACACGTCAGTGCCCAAGTCTCTGCATAGAGAGGGGCACTTTCAGTCACAGCAACACTGGGTGGCATTCACTGAGTGTGCTGAAGTGCCATACCCCATGCTAAACCTTTCTGACAGATTACCTCATTGATTTCATCCTATTCACTTCAATGCTACGAAGGAGTAAATATAAGAATCTTCATTTTGCAGATGGGGAAGTTGAACCTGAGAGAAGTTAAGTAAGTTGCCACGTCTAGACCACACATACTATTCAGGTACAGACAGACAGAAACACAGGTTCCGAGAGATCAGGATTCCCATACCAGATAACACTGCCAAGCTTTCTTTATTTATTCAGTAAATATTTAATAAGTGCTTCAGAGACATTGTTCCTGCTCTCATGTAGCATTTTTCCAAGAAATGGGAAGCCAAGCACAGAGGATGTTATCTTCTGACACCCAGGCTGGTGAGCCAATCAGGAGCTACACTCTCCTCAAGACACACCTCCTTGGCTAGGCTCCAGGTGGGATAAATTTTAAGTCTAGAATTTAATGGGCTCTCAGTATACTTGAAAAAGTGCTTTTCCATTTTTGTGTTTTTTTTTTGAGAGGTGATTCCTTGATCTTTGTTAGCTGAGTAGCTTAGTAATTAGGTTCTTTATCACTTTGTCAAAATGAAGCAAGAAGAGCTAAACAAAGCTAGACCTCAATGACCTATAGTCCATCAATATCAAGAAAATGGAGAAGGTGACCCAATTTTTAAATCCCTGTCAAGGTAAAGAGCTCAATCTTTTCACATACAAAAAAAAGTGTTCTTCTTTTAAATCTACCTACATATCAATTTACATAGTTCAATATTCTTATTACAATAAACCATAGAATTTAATATATTCTAGGAGATTATGAATATGATCACGTAATGCAAATTATCAAGAAAAAACTACATTACAATAAACTAAACTGGTTTACTATTTTACTTTTTAATTTCCATTTAAGTGCACTCTTTATTCCCCTATAATTTTCAGTAAAATTAAATTCTCTTTTCCAATTAGAGTAAAATCAAAATGTTTAGCTGTTGCGCCTCTCTGAGCTCTCTATAAATCTCCTTTAACAGGTAAAATAAAAGCCATAGCTGGCACACTACCAGTCTCCAGCAGCGTTATTACACAGTATACAATAAAAAGATAGTGACTTTATTTTTTAATTTTCAAAGCCCAACAACTCTAGAGAAGATGCCTTGCTAATGATGTGTTGTTGTTGTTGTTCCTATTACTATCAATGAAGCTATGAAGCCAAGTCTTTTCACTACTCAATCCCAGGGCCTAGCCTAAATTCTGGGTCAGAGTACCTATCCAATATTTAGTTGTTAGCTGATTTGAATACATAAAAGCATATTATTTACTAAGGATCAAAGACATATAAAGTCGCTGCTATCAAGAAGCTTCTATTTATTTGTGTGGTGAGGGATGGGAAATGTAAATAAATAAAATACTTTGTTCTGGCATACCTAATAGTATACCCTTAATAAAAATAATAGTCCTATATATACCATTGAAGGTCATCATCTTTATCCAAATGAACAATTTCTGGAGGAATAAACTTGTATAAGAGAAGTGGGCACCAACCAGCCAATTCTGTCTTCTTGAGCCTGGTGATCCACCTTGACCAGACTTGCATTCTGTTCCTTTAATTAATTGATATCCTACAATAGCCCAATCCTCATAAAACAACTGTAAAATAGTCTGGACATCTCTA
This sequence comes from Myotis nattereri, assembly GCF_964212035.1. Classification (NCBI taxonomy): domain Eukaryota; kingdom Metazoa; phylum Chordata; class Mammalia; order Chiroptera; family Vespertilionidae; genus Myotis; species Myotis nattereri. Next base: position 198,518,492 of record NC_138076.1, read on the forward strand.
AATGTTTCCTGTCTCTCACACAATGCTGGAGAGTCCTCAAGGACAAAACTTAATTTCAGTTATTCTGCAAGGCAAAAACTAAACATTAATGTTACCTGGGTCTTTAAGATATAAAATTGCAATGATCCACTTAAGAATGTTATTCTGGGTTAGCTGTATGCAAGTCCAACTCAAATGTTTTTCACATGTAGTTTTAATTTGTCACCATCTGATTAAAGACAAACAATTGAAAATCAAGACTAGTCTATCTCAGATACCTGGTCTCCTCTTTCTGTACTTTGCTATTTTATGCTCACATACTTGCTGTTCCAATCAGGATTTGTGGAGGAAAATGGAAACCACTCTCGGTATTTCAAGAAGATTGTATTTTAATTGGGAATTAGATGTTTCCAGAATCTTCAGAAGAGCTTGAGGATGGTAAGCAAAGAGCTCAAGTAGAATACCAAAGAAAATGACTGGGAAGGTGGGGGAGGTTCAGATTTAGACATTTAATTTTCAAATATAGCCTGAACAAAATAGCCCTATTTTCCCAAAGAACATAAATTGCTGACCAAGAAATCTATTCATAAGCTCTTCATCATTCTAAGGAGCAAATGTCTAAAATTTAAGCATCACTTAGTACATGACCAAAGTCTTTACAATGCCATGGAAATAAATACGTATGCTAAAAATATCATTGGCATTTTTTGAAAACAGAAGTAAAGTTAATATCCAGCATTGAAAGGACTATTTTAAGTAGAAGAAACCAAAAGTCAAAGAAAACACAATAATTATTCCCAAGCTTTGTCTTTTGTTACCATTCTGTGTGGGTTTAAGTACTTTGGGACTGTACTGTCTCTTCTTACTTTCTTACTTTTTCTAAGCTCTAGAAATCTGTTCCTTGCTCAAGGACCACAGGTAGCAATATTACCCATTACAGCAGCACTAGAACTACAGTCTTATCTTCTCACATTCAAAAATTTGGAGAAAAAATCATTCTATAAAGCAATTTATACAAAATCTCTCTATTCCTTTAAAAATAAAACTGAAGGGAAAATTGTTTAATAATAATAAACAAAGCACAGTTTAGAATATACATGCTTCTAGCACCAAAACCTGCTTTATTTATCTCTTTTTGTTTGTAATAAACACTGGAGGTTTCTACTTCTCTCTGCAGCTCTGCCCTCGCTGTCATTCCCTGTCACTGCAAACACCTATGGTGCCCTCTGCCTTCAGAGCTGCCCAGAGAGTCTGCACTCTTTTCACATGGGGCTCGGCCCTGATGGGCTAAGACGGTAGCCATCTCTACAGCTGTTGAAGCAAAGCATCCCTGGGGACTTGGACACACTCTGTGCCTTTCTCTAAGTCAAAAAGATGGCATCTTACTGCCTGGACTATTTACTGTCCCCAGCAGAATCAGTTACTCGTTAAGCAGAAGAATGGTTTTCTACCTGCCCCTTGTTTTTTTCTGTTTCCCTTGTTTTGTCAGAATTTGTATACAAAATGGTGCACTCCTTCCCTCCTTAAATATATTTAGGATCAGCTTCCATAGGACAGAAACAGCCCAGCTGTAGTGGCTCAGTGGTTGAGCATCAATCCATGAACCTGGAGGTAACAGTTCAATTCCTGGTCAGGGCACATGCCTGGGTTGTAGACTCAACCCCCAGTAGGGGGCGTGCACGAGGCAGCCAATTCTCTCTTGTCATTGATGCTCCTATGTCTCTCTCTCTCTTGCTCTTCCTCTCTCAGAAATCATATCTTTTAAAAATACCTCAAAGGACGGAAACAGACCATCTCCCCGGGACAATGGTGCTCTGACTTCAGATCCAGGTCCTACTTTGACAGAGGAAAAGACCTTCCTATTTTTAGCATTTACACACACACACACACACACACACACACACACACACAATGGAAATTAAGAATTAGATCAGAACAAGATGACATTTAAAATGATGACAATACAGGAATTTTCCAAAATGACCAAGGTAAAACCTTTTTAAAACCTATTTATTAGTTTATGTAACAGTAGCATCCAGACACCATGACTCATCCCAGACAACACTGGTGCAGCACTGATAACAAAGCATCTTGTCTACAGTTTCAGAAATTCCATCCAAATTCCTCCCGGTAAGACTAGAGTTTTGCAACAATGATAAACATCATGTAACTAATTTAGTAGAGATTTTATGATAATTATTACGGTTGCTATCATTATTATTATTTTTAAAAGCAGAAGCAAATATTGGGTAACTTCAACAAGAATTATCAAGAGAAAGAGAGAAAAGGTATTGAAAGGGAAATTAAAGAAAAGCCAATCTGTTTGGAAAGAACAAGAACTGGGTGGGGAACGTCCAGGATAAGCAGCAAGAAAGAATGGAGAGTCTGGTGTGCTGCTATCAAGATGAATAAGATGCAGCTGTTTTCATTTTGGCCACTACACTGAGGTGTGAAATTTCAGGAAGACATTGTCTACCCAGCCTAGCTCAGATCACATGATGACCCTTAAGCCAGTGGAGGGCAGGGCACTATGATTGACAGTACCATCAAGAAGGGAGAATCCAGTCTATGCTGGCAAGAACACAGATGCCACAGGCACACTGATATAACGTGGCTGCCAGGCTTCATAGTAGGATGCAAAATGGACTCTGTAGAAACCTCCACTAACATGATCGATCACCTTTAATAACTCAATTCAGGGCTTATTTGTAAGTAACTCTTACTAACCCTTTGTTCAGACTAGACTGTGTCCCCTCATATTTTACATGATGAAGCCCTAACCTTCAGTGTGACTATATTTGGAGACATGGCCTTTAAAGGTGATTGAAGTTAAATGAAGTATCAAGGTAATGCTCTAATCCAAAAGGACAGGTGTCCTTCTAAGAAAAGGAAGGGACACCAGCAAGGTACGCACACAGAGGAAAAGCCATGTGAGGACACAGAGAGAAGACAGCCATCTGCGAGCCAAGAAGAGAGGCCTTGAGAAAAACCAAACCTGCCCACACCTTGATCTTGGACTTCTAGCCTTCAGAAGTGCAAGAAATAAACTTCTATTGTTTAAGCCATTCAGTCTGTGGTATTGTGTAATGGCTACCCTAGCAGATTAATATACCCTTGGAATACTTTTTTAGTCTAAGGATTTGTATGTTTTTGTCAATAAGAACTGGTGAGAAGACAAACCTCTTTTGATCATGCCATGGCCTCCACGGCCCTCCAGATGGTCCAGACCATGCCCCAGTGAATTGTTCCAAGAATGCTTGTCCAGTCCAGCTGACTTTCTCTTGACACTCTTCCAACTTTCCTTTCATTTACATCGCAGCACATCTTATAAACCAAATAAGATGAATTGTGGACAATTATCACCAGAGTCATTTTCCTCAAAGATGTGCATAGCCTGAAAGGGCCTTTCACAGCTTGAGTGTAAAATAGGCACTAATTTAATTCCACTTAGCAAACAAATACTACGTGCTATTATTTGCTATGCAATAGGCTAGCCTCTGATAATACAGAAGGGGAAAACGATTCAATCCCTTACCTCAAGGAGCTCAGAATGTAATGGAGAAGACAATGTGAAAAAACTAAAATTCACTGCCATAATATTTATTTAAGGTGTATGGCATCATATTTTTCAAACTAGAGAATTATTATTTTCCTGGGGTACAGGAAATGATGCCAGAATATACCTAAATTCATGGTGTAAATATGGTTCATTATCTTGCAACATCAGTTGGATTTGAAAACTTGAGGACTAACATTATGTTATTTAACTAGTGATAAGTGTTATTTTTAATATTCCATTTGTAGATGTGCCACCGTTTTTTAATCCACTTATGTGCTGAAGGGCACTTAGGCTGTTTCCAAATCTTAGCAATTGTAAATTGCGCTGCTATGAACATAGGGGTGTATTTATAATTTCTGATTGATGTTTCTGATTTCTTGGGTAATATTTCTAGAAATGGGATCACTGGGTCAAATGGGAGTTCCATGTTTCATTGTTTTAGGAAACTCCATACTATTTTCCATAGAGGCTGCACCAGTCTGCACTCCCACCAGCAGTGTACAAGAGTTCCCTTTTCTCCACATCCTCACCAGCACTTTCATTTGTTGACTTGATGATAGTCATTCTGATGGGTGTGAGGTGGTACCTCATTGTCATTTTGATTTGCATCTCTCAGATGATTAGTGACTTTGAGCATGTTTTCATGTCTCTTGGCCTTCTGTATGCCCATTTTTGAGAAGTGTCTATTTGGGTCCTTTGCCCATTTTTAATTGGATTATCTTCCTTTTATTAAAGTGTATGAGTTCCCTATAAATTTTGGAGATTAAATCCTTATCAGATGTATCATTGGCAAATATATTCTTCCATGCAGTGGGCTCTTTTGTTGTTGGTTTTTATGGTTTCTATTGCTGTGCAGAAGCTTTCTATTTTAATGTAGTCCCATTTGTTTATTTTCTCCTTAGTTTCCACTGTACTAGGAGATGCATTGGTAAACATATTGCTACGAGACATGTCTAATATTTTGCTGCCTATGGACTCTCCTAAGATTTTTATGGTTTCCCGTCTTACATAGAAGCATCAAAAAGACTGTCAAACCTCAGAGGGAAGGCAGGGAAGGGTGGGCAGGTGGGAAGAGATCAACCAATGAACTTGTATGCATATAAGCATAACCAATGGACACAGACAATAGAGTGGTGAGAGCCTAGGCTGCGGAATGGGGGGCAGGTTGGGAGAGGTCGACGGGGGAAATAGGAGACATATGTAATACTTTCAACAATAAAGAATTTTTTAAAAAATTATAAATCTAAAAAAATATATATATATACATTGCTAGGAGCAATGTCACAGAGTTTACTGCCTATCTCATAAGGATGTAAAGTACAGTATAGGGAATATAATCAATGATATTATAATAATTATGCATGGTCTCAGATGGGCACTGGACTTATCAGGGTAATCACATGTAAGTTATATAAAAGTCTAATCACTATGGTATACACCTGAAACTAATATAATATCGTATGTCAAATGTAATTGAAAAAAATATTTAAATTTTTAAGATAAATGTTATTTTTATAATTTAACCTATAATGCAAAATTCAAGTTGAGACAGCAGACCCTAGGATCTACCTTTATTCACTTTATTTTGCTATGGATGCTTCTTGAATGGAAAAAACACTTAGAGGGACCCAAAGTCTTCAGCCCATACTCCCTCCCTTCTTCTCCCTCTATACTAATACTTATAATGTAAAGTTTTATGCTTTTTAATCTTGTGGAGTTAATGAGTATAATACTATGTTGGCTTTTAATGATGTGATCCTCCATTAATTTTTTCTATAACTCAATGTTCCTTGAAAGAAAAAAATTCCCCTTGCCCTAGTACATAAAGGTCCACAAAATAATATTTTTAAAAAATATCTGATGAATATTCAAATGAAATATTTGAATATTGAAAATGTACAGAAACTTCTTTGCAGAGTTTAGTGTAAATAGCAAAAATATAGTCTCACTATGAGATATCTATTGTATTTATAAAGATGCCTACCTAAAAAGTAACTCACCTACCAAGAAAAGATTAATTAGTCTAGCATCTAAATGCATTTAGATATCTTCACAAGTCAAAGATAAGTAGAAAATTATTTAAAAGGGAATAATTGAGCAGGATTTGCTACCTGAAGTCATACTGCTATCATACTTACAAAATATCACCTCAAAGTATATATTAAACTATATTAAAGTTAAAAGCTTCTTCCGAAGTAAAGAACTTACTAAAAATGAATAAGTAAAACATACCAAACTGAACAAGGAGAACTCTCTTTTGTGAGCTGTTTCTCCCATTGTGCATAATCCCTTGTTGATTTCACAATATTCTACATTTCCAAATCTGAAAGTCAGTCAATAATCAGACATTAATTAAGTACCACATGGATACTGGGGCCAGTTCCGAGGACTGTGGGGAAATAAAAACAATAGAAGATATGGTCCCTGTCCTGGAAGAGGTTCAATTGGAGGAATAAAACCTACCCTCTGCTTCTTAGAGTCTCTAATGGCAAAATTCTTTTTAAGTTCCTTCAACATCAAATCATATCTTAGACTCTGAATGGAAAGCAGGTTAATAGAGTTCCAGAGAACCAGTGGAGTCAAATCTGAGTAAACCAACATGGTTATAGTGGACATGATCTCAACCCCCAACTTCCTTCTGAATAAAAAGATTTCCATTAATTGAAGGGAAAATATATACCATACAGTTTACATTTTTATAAACTGCATATTATTTATTAAATTAACCACCAAATTGTTCCAGGAACTCTCTTTATTTGTAGATGTAAAACAGCAATGAGAGTAAATTCTATCTTACATTGTTCTTATTTGTGATGCTTGTTTTCATCTTTTTTGTATTTTCTCAACTTGCTTTTTAGGCATCATGTAACATTGCTTTCTTTCTGCTGTTGAGTTTTAGAAATACCAAAGGAAGTGAACAGTTTGAAAACACAAAGGAAAAACAAAAACTGAAAATGTGGGAGACTTCTTAAAAATGAACTCTTGGGTATCATTTCACCACATAACATGGGCAATGAGAAATTTTTTGCTTTGATACCCAATGGTAACCATGAATCAGCCCTTTTTTTTTTTTTTTTTTTTTTTTCAGAAAAATACTGCCACAAAACTCTCTAAATAAATTAATGTTTCAATCTTCACAAGTCAATGTCATTTGATGGGAAAATATTATACAATGGTGTTTGGTATATGAGTATAATTTAGTGTGTGCTTGTTTTTGTTTGTTTGTTTGTTTGTTGTATGGACATGAGTGATATCATACATAAGACTGAATCGAGATATGACTGTGGTACCAGGGAAGATGAGAAAGCATAAGAAGAAAAGAGAAATAGAAATGAGCCATGATTTTTAGGACCAGATGTTTGTACTTGAACTAGATGTTCTTATGACATATTACATCATGAAAGACTCTCTTAAGAGGCAAGACATAGTTGAAGATAGGATATTATATCAAGCAAACAATAAACTGTGATGTGGCAAACATCCCTCCTCACCTATATTTTAGGAAATTGTTGTACAATATAAGAATAAAGTTAATTTATTCTATTGAGAGTGTCCCTACTAACGTATCCACAAAACACAGCTTGAAACAAGGACTAGATTAAACATCAAGAATTTAGTGTGTGCCGAAACCGGTTTGGCTCAGTGGATAGAGCGTCCGCCTGTGGACTGAGGGGTCCCAGGTTCGATTCCGGTCAAGGGCATGTACCTGGGTTGTGGGCACTTCCCCAGTGGGGGATGTGCAGGAGGCAGCTGATTGATGTTTCTCTCTCATCGATGTTTCTAACTCTCTATCTCTCTCTCTTCCTCTCTGTAAAAAATCAATAAAATATATTTTTAAAAATAATAAAAAATAAAAAATAAATAAAATAAATAAATAAAAATTTTAAAAAAAAGAATTTAGTGTGTTAAACTGTGAAATGTTTTTTCAGAACTCACTACCTTTCTCAGAAAGTATCCACCTCTGTCTTATTACTTGGAGGGCTTATAGCAACAATATCATAGAGCCTAATGGTCCAGAATTGATCCTATCTCTCTCTCACTTTTCCTTCTTCTCTGAAATCAATAAAAATATTTATTTAAAAAGAAAGACAAACTGAAGCCAAACAAGATTGGTGATCTATTAATCTAAGGAAACAATAATTGGAGTTTCAGGTATCTAAAATGGTTGAAATTGTTTGGGCAAAGTACTGGACAGGGAGCTGCACAGACAATGTGAGTCACAGAAATAAGGCAAGGCTTCACTGTAGCTTCTTCACTAATGTCTAGGTTGTGTACAGAAAAACTTCATGAGACCTAGAAATGTTTACCGACTTTGAGGCAGAACCATGATTTGTAAAGAGATATTTTAAAGGAAAATTTTAAGGAGATCTCTGAAAGATATAACAGAGGTCATGCAGGACTAGTCCAGCCAGAATGGAAGTTCCTTGCTGAGTAGCTTGGGCACTCAGTTTAAACCCTAGAAGCTCCTATTAGGGGTAAGCATCAGACCTCTTCCTATTTCTAGCCCAAAGTTCAATTAATTTTATTTTTTAAATATCTCTTTATTATCCTAGTACCTAAGGTTGTCTTTTTAAAACTGTGGATGTATATGGGTGGTTACAATAGAATAACCTTCAGGGTATCTTAAAACTCTTTTGATGCCATTTTTCAATACTTTAGGGTCTAGAAAAAGCTCCTCTTTGTAAAATATAAGTTACTGTAAGTTATTGGGGTCTCTGTGACTTCTATCCCAGCATCAATATGCAGACTAAGAAAGCCACCCTGCCTCACTGTGAAATGCAGTTATTTGAAAGTTGAGGTATTACCTTTTACAAGGTAACTGCAATGTAAAAAAGCAATCTCTCTTAAGCCACACATTCAGCAAGATGGAAAGAAACAAACATGCTCTGGTCTTTCTACTGTCAATTCAGTTCAAGAGATTCCACACCCTCCCTAAAAATAATGTGTCCCCAAAATGTCTCTTATCCCCCAAAAATAAAATTTCACAGAATCTTTAAAGTCTAAAACTATTATTGCACAGAATATATAAATGGTCAATTTTATATTATTCATATTAAATTAAAGTATAAGAAAGTACCTCATATGTCCCCAGTAGCCTGAGTTTGTCCCCTAATAAGAGCTTATGGGAGGGTGAATTACACTCCAGCAATATAGCATCTCTTATATTTGCTATTATATGTCCTAAGGGCACCAGATCCCTCCCTCTTGTTGTATTTATCAGAGTTTCAATTTTGCCTTTATCCATGGTTACATGATAAAGACTTTCTCACTTATTAGACTATAAGATAAATATTTGATTTTTCTCACCATTGTGCCCCAATATGTAGTGCAGGGCCTGTACATTGTAGGTACTCAGTAGATATGAATGAATGAATGCCATCCTACCAGCAAGTTCTCCAGAGTACTTCCTTCATTGAATCTCTCCATAAATTCCTTAGGCTTTGTGTTAGCCAGGGTTCTTCAGAGAATCAGAACCAATATTTTACATATAGATATATATATAATTAGAGATTTTTTAAATAGGAATTTGTTCACAGGATTGTGGAGGCCAAGAACTCCCACAATCTGCCATCTATAATCTGGAGAACCAGAAAAGCTGGTGGTGAGTTTGGAGGCCCAAGAACCAGGTATTCTTCTGTCCAAGGGCAAGAAAATATGGGTTTCCCAGCTCAAGAAGAGAGGAAATTCACCTTCCTTCGCCTTTTGTGTTCCTTTCAAGCCCCCATTGGATTGGATAATGCCCACCACATTGTTGAGGTTGATCTTCTTTACTCAGTCTACTCAACCAAATACTAGTCCCTTCCAGAAATACCTTCACAGACACACCCAGAAATGTTATACAAGCTCTCTGGGCATCCTTTGGCCCATTCAAATTGACCCATAATATTAACCATCACAGGCCTCCACTGTGACTCCTTTACTCAGAGATAAAGTTATTCCAGATCAAGAAACTATCCTGGAACTACTGAAGGGTAAACAATTTAGAAAGCACATTTTATCAATATTTTTTTAAGATTTTTTAAAAACTGGTTTTTAGAGAGAAAGGAAGGGGGAAAGAGAGAGAAACATCAATGTGAGAGGGAACATTGATTAGCTGCCTACTGCACTCCTACCAGGGATCCAGCCGCAAAGCAGGCATGACTGAGAATTGAACCAGCACAAGACAATGCCCAACCAACTGAGCCACACCAGCCAGGGCTTTATCAATATTTCACCTTATATATTTGGCATGATTGAAGTGCCCATTTTGGAGATGAGAAAACTAGGCTGAGAAAGACTTACAGGGCTTCTAGTTCTAGTGACCTGGCTGGTAAAAGGGAAAAGAGTCTTATGGCAAATCATTAAAATGCAGCCATGAGCAGTTACTGGGACTGCCTGTAGGAAGAGAGTTGGGAAGAGAATAGATGTGGTATTTCAGACATATGACAGGATTCTGCAACTAGGACCAACAGGTCTCCTTTCTTTCAAAATTCATGTAAGTTTTTAATCACTAGCAATTTGGCTTTTCAAAGAGTTATGTGTGTTAATATTTTAACTTGCATAAAGTAGACGAAAACCTTACAATATATTCTTTTTCTTAAAACTCCAAGATTATCCTAAATCAGAGCAAAGTATATAAAACTTCATTACATCTGCCTGAGTTTTAAAGATTTCCAGAGCGTGCTCCCTGGGATTCTCTTGGGGATGCACTACCATGCTTCTCTAATATGTTTGTGTAATTATTATACGAATTATTGATTCTGCAGGATTCATATTCTCCGCAATTTCTCATTGATTAGTCCAGGGTTGATTTTATTGAAGGCTAAACAACGACCTCCAGGAATTCAAGAAGCACATAAATGAATGCAATTCTGGATCTCATTGTATCTACTGAGTCTCGTGTGGTAACTTTGCTAGCATTCGTGAGTGGAGCTTCCTAAGTACCAGCACAAAGCTGGAAGCTTCTGGCAATTTTAAGAAAGATTTTTAAGGTCAATAATAAAAGTTTATTGAATTCAGCACCTCTGATTTTCTTTTCCTGCCCTTTCCTATGGGCTTGGTTGTTTTGCTAAATTAGGTTTGAGGTTCTCTTGATTTGTTACAGCACCACGTTAATGAGGCCAAAATGTCAGGCTCCATCTCTGTAATGACAAGCTGCCCCCCTAACCTCAAGGAGCTTCCCTGGTAGATGAAAGCAGGGAGGATATTTACACAAGCCTAGATAAACAATTTTAGGGCCTGAGTGAGGAGGCTGGCATCATCTTCATTTATACAAAATAGCAAATTGTTCCCCTCCATTAAAAAAGAAAAACCCAAAGGAAATTATTAATGTCATGGACAAAATGAGGTTGCAAAAAAAACAAAATTAGAAGGTACAAAAATGATTAACAGGGAACCATAGCCATGGTTTGAGAAGATGGAAATTTTCAGCCATTTGGCTTGAGATGCCCCAATGATTACTCTGAATAAATGTGCTAAGCAGTCCAGGTTGCACATAGAGTAATTAAAATCTGATTAGTTCTTATTGGGTTAGCAAAGGGTGCTGCTTTTTAGCCCCCAAACAAATTGGCAATGTACCTGAACATTAAATTTAATTTGTCATTTTTCACATTTCACTGGCTCTATTATAATATTCTTAGAAGCACATTTGCCACTCTGTTCCTTTTTATATCAGTTCTGCCTACACTATGTACATTGGTTAAATACTATAATGTAGATAGGGCAAAATACTTTAAAAATTCTCTCATTTACAAACATCACAGTGAACTAATTGTGACTCAAGGTATCAACATTGCTTCTCGGCAGTTGCTACAGGTAGAAAATAATAAAATGTGAATGAACAAATTATTGTTTAAATAATACTTTTGATAATTAGCAGATATATTGAGGGGTAAATATGGGGGGATGTCTGAAAAGGGATTTAAATTTAAATAGGATTTTCTTTAATGTTTCTCCCATTGTGCAAAAGTCCATCTTTAATTCATATTACAGTCAGTAATTTGTAATGCTGTGTCAAAATAGATATGCAAAGAGGATATGCATTTGAATTTTAAATCTGATCCCTAAGTCTGAATTTAATACAGAGCCCTAACTGAGTCCTGGATGTGGAATAGGAATTTTGAATCTGTTTTGAATGTCACAAGGATCAGCAATCATGCATAGTGTTATCACTGTTCATTATCTAGCATGACTTGTGAAAGGAACATGAAATGGCATTAATCATTATTTTTTTACCACTAATAATATACTTTCAATGCAAATTTTGCCATTTTCTAAATATCTGGCAGGAGAACATTCTTCTCCTTCATCACACCTGTGAACTACCCCCTCTACTTTATTCTTGATTTGCTGCTGGAAGCTTTGGTAACTGATGTTCATGATAAAATATATCCCCTCAAAGGAAAGATTTAGACCTGCTGACATTAAAGAAAATTTGAACTCCTGACCCCAAGCCCAAATACCTAGAATCATAAAATCATTGACCCCCTAGGGACCTCAGGAGTCATCTAATCCAGCCCCTTTGTCAGATAGTAAAATAAAGGCACATTTGGTTAGTTGACCAAAGGTCACCCAGCTGGTTTCAGGCAAATAGGACAGTGGAAACTAGAGCTCTTGGCTTCAGGTGAGTGTCTTTCCCAATGCACAAAATGGACAGATAACACCACCTTGAGAAGCAAAGGCTTTGGGATCAAATCCTATTCTGCAAATTCCTGCTTTAGTTTCTTCATCTGAAAAAAATGTGTAAACTAATGGTACAAACTTTGTTGTGCCATAGTGAGGATTAAATGATATAATGCACATAAAGTACTTAGCCATAGGCCTGGAAAAAGTAAATAATCAATAATAACAATGGTTCTTATTATTAACTCCTGTTGCCTAAACAAGAATTTTTATCCATATAAGTAACTTAAGTCTCCCACTCATCATATATATAGTACTAGAGGCCCAGTGCACAAAATTCATGCACTTGGGTGGGGGGGCGGCTCCCTCAGCCCAACCTGCGCCCTGTCACAGTCCAGGAGCCCTTGGACCGTTGCTGAGCTCGCCAGAGCCTGGCTTCTGGCTGAGCGGCGCTCCCCCTGTGGGAGCGCACTGACCACCAGGAGTCAGCTCCTGCATTGAGCATCTGCCCCCTGGTGGTCAGTGCACATCATAGCAACCGGTCATTCCGCCATTCGGTCAATTTGCATATTAGCCTTTTATTAATAGGATGGCATATGTATATACACATTGTAAAGCCAGAGACCCAGAGTGGAGTAAGACCTTGCTGAATTTTCTGTTGAACCCTGGCGATAACAAACCAGACCCCATGGGGCACATGAGGAAAGCTGCCATAGCCTGACTGAACAACAGTATTCAGCTCCCACCATTGATATTACAGTTTGGAAAGCATCATTGTGTTTCAATATTAAGCAATCTCACAGAATAGCTAAAGAAGACACTCTTAAATACATATCACAGATGAGCTAATGGAGACTCAGAGAAGTATGTTCACTAATTCCAGGACTTTGGTTAGGCTAATAATAATAGGTAACATTTTTTGCCAGACCTTTGTACGCCAGGACCTGTGTTAATGGCTTTATGTGGATTATCCCATTTAAGCCTCAAAACAATCCTATAAGCTAGATAATATTATTATATGTATATTATATGCATATTACGCCCCATGCAGGGTATAGCAAGCACATCTGGTTAGATCTTGCAGCACAACAGAGGAGAAGTTCTGAGCTACCACAAGTGGTCCTCCACTTCCAACATCCCCACATCTCTAAAAAGATGATGAACAATTATTTGATGTTACCAGTGCAAACGCTATGCTCAAAAATTATCCTGTCCAGAGCATCACATTACTGGCCTTCCCAGGTCGCTTGTGTGTTTTGGGTCAACTCTGAGTGGATTAGAAGAAAGAACCAAGAGCCAGTACAAAAAAGCATACTCTCTATTGACTTAGAGCACCAAAGTCCTAATACAAATTACCTCAGTACCTGACAGAGTCCCGAGGCATCAGGCAGGCAGGCAGCTTCTTGGGGTAAGGACAATCAGAAGCAGCATTATCTGTCTGCCTTCATCTGTATCTCCAAAATCCCAGCCACCCGGGAAGTCACTCAACACAGCTAAGAGGGTGTGCTCCAACAGTGGGTCCTGGGAATTAAAAAAACTGCCAATTAACAAACAACAAAAATTAACCTCAAAGAATGAACACACAAAAAAGGGGCGAGTCTTTTGCAGACTACTTTTTTTTAATTGTGAAGAATTTCTAATTACAGTTATACAAAACGCACTTTAAAGATTCCAGAACTAACTTGGCAACTTTTAAGGAGAGTGTATTTAAATATATTTGGCCCTGTTTAGTTTGCACATTCCTAAATTAAACCTGAATAACTAGCTGATAGATACATAGTACAAAACAGCTTGTTTGTAACAGGAAAATTGTTCAATCTATCTTCCTTTATAACTGAGCCTCCACAACCTTGATTTATTGGTGTGGTTCAGGAAATTTGTCCCACACAGAGTTATAGGGAATCACTTTCATTTGTATGCTAACTACTTTTGATTTTTTTTTAGCATCATCAATGGCCTTGATGATTGATTTTCAGTCTAGCTAAACCAGTTTGTATTATACATATTCCCCAGTAGAAAAGAGATTAGCTTAGCAGACAGTACACTTCATGGCACAAAGGAAGTTCTGATTCATTTCATTGACTTTGGAAAGTTTCCCTAGAATATGCCCCAGGAGCAAAGCTTCTGGGCTTTTGAAGGGAAGAGAATAACCACAACCAAAGAAAAATAATAATTTAATTCTTTAATGAAATGACATACATACTTACAGGAAAGGTATATATAATATCTAAACAATTATTCAGGTATTTAGGCTCTGGGGTCAAGACTCCAGGGTTTGAATTCTGGCAGCACCACTTAACAGTTATGTGACTAATAGCAAGTTACATAACCTGCCTAAACCTCTGTTTCCATACCCCAAAATTAAGAGCCACTAACAGTATCTACAACATTGAGTTATATGATGAGGAATACATAAAATGATGCATGTGTAACACATTTAACATGGTCTTAGGCTAATAGGAAGCCTTCAATCGGTTTTGTTTTGTTTTGTTGTTGTTTTCATTAGAGCTGCAAAGAAAATAAACACAAAGATATCTCTCCGGCCACCAAATACCAAAGTAACTTAAGGGGAATGGATACAGAATCACCCAAACAAGATCGACCATTTCCATTCAGCCCATTGTGATTTCTCTGCACACAGGCAAGAATTTATTCTTTTGATTATTTTCAACCCATATTTGTCACGATGTCCCAGTCAGGGAATGAGGTGGGCTCATTATATCCAGGCTTCTTTCAGTTAATACAGTATTAAATTTTCATTCATTTCACAGATTTCCTTCCTGATCCATATCATATATCTTCACCATAGAAACAAGACCTTTGTCCTACACCTTGTCTTTCTGTATCTTTTGTCACCCACACCACCACGAATTTTTTCCCAAAAGACTTGTAACATTAACTGCTGAAACTTGGTAAATCTGGGGGTGGTGGGGGGGCTCAACATTTTACTTGAGGCACAGTGCATTTCCCATCTTTGTCCCCCAGCCTCCTCAGGGGAAGCAGGAATGCAGGGAAAAGACTTTCATGGTTCACAGTGTATAACAAACATTTTGTGGTTTCTATCCACTTATCCATGCTCTTTTCTTTGAGGAAAAACACTAGAATTTCTTTGGAGAAGTCCCTCTATACCAGTGGTTCTCAACCTTCCTAATGCTGCAACCCTTTAATACAGTTCCTCATGTTGTGGTGACCCCCAACCATTAAATTATTTTCGTTGCTACTTCATAACTGTAATTTTGCTACTGTTGTGAATCATAATGTAAGTGTCTGATATGCTATATGTGTTTCCCGATGGTTGAGAACCGTTGCTCTATACCCTTGCACAGAGTGGCCATGAGGCTTTCCATTGATGTGCCTACCCCTCCTGGATAAAGAGTGGACATAGCACCACACTAGTGTCCTAAGGTTACTGAAACCAATTCCCACAAACGTGGTGGCTTAAAACAAGGAAAAAATTATCTCATAGTTTAGGAAGATGTAAGTTCAAAAATCAAGGTGTCAAGTTCAAAAGCAGGTTTGTATTTTTCTGGAGGCTTTGAGGGAGAAACTGTCCCATACCTCCCTTCCAACTTATGGTGGTTCCTGGCAATCCTTGGTGTTCCTTAGCTCATAGACACATCACGCCAATCTCTGCCTCCATGTCACATTGCCTCCTTCTTCTTGACTCTTTGTCTTCTCCTCTTCTTATATAGGGACACACTCATCAGATGCAGGGCTCACCCTAACCCAGTAGGGCCTTATCTCTACCCTTACCTTAATTACATCTGCATAGACCTTTATTCCAAATAAAGTCACACATTCTGAGGTTCTGGGTGGACATGAATTTTGAGGAAACACTATTCAACCCATTCCATGACCCAAGATGGGCCAACACAACTCTCTTTCCTTGGAAAACCAAAAGAACTGAGCTATTTGCAACAAATCATCCCATCATCTAAAGAGGCTACCCACCAGTTCCTACACCCCAAAAACTGCCCTGACCTCTACTTTGCATGGCTGAGCTATTCAAAGTCTCCTGCATTCTGTGCAGTACCCAACATCCTGCCAATAAATTCCTATGTAGCTTAACCGGATTCCACTGCTAGACACCAAACAAGTCTAAATCAGAGACTGCAATATCTGAACCGCCTTCGTCCTGAAATGTAGAAATCAGAACAATGGGGTGCCAAGGCCTGCTTTTGCACACTTTCCACAGATGAAATATTCCTTTGGTCACAACTAGTCCACCCATCTAACTTAGAAGATTCTATTTCTGGAAACTTTACCTGCTGCTCTAGTAATTTTTCTGTAAGTTTTAAAAGTTCATGTAAGTGTATAGGTGATAGCTCCTGACATCCTTCCAAATTCTGAAAATGCTGACAGACTGACTAAACTAAGAAGTTATATGATAATCCTAGGACAGACTAATTAAATCCTACACATTGACATTTTTTGCTAAAAAAAAAAAATGATAGCTACACTAATTAGCCCGTTAGAAAATGTTTATATCTCATTGTGCCAAATGAGGGGGGATTCCTCATAATTGTTCCTACAGGACATGATTTAATTGCAGGAAACGTCATTACATTCCAAGTCCCATCACACACATAAGTACCACAGAGGTCCCCACCCGAACAGTGAGGAGGAGTGGGAGCTGGATGGGCTCCCCAGAACCAAGGCTCATTACCACTGCACTCCCAAGCTTTTGGGAACATAATGAGTCTTTGAAAATGAAATGAATCTGGCCTCTGACTTCCTACCAGATCCCACACTGTCTCAGGATACAAAGAAGCTAAAATGTTAACAAACTTGTACAAAGAATCAACAGTTAAAAACATTATACCCTTTGAAGACGCTGTGGAAGCTATATCATGTGTTTATGAAGAACATTTGGTGCTTTCCAAAAAGAATTTTTAAAAATATGTTTTCATTGACTTTAGAATGAGAGGAAGGGAGAGGAAGGGAGAGGAAGAGAGAGGCAAACATCGATTGGTTGCCTCCCACATGTGTCCCAGCCAGGGACTGAACCTGCAAACTGGGCATGTATCCTGACCAGGAATCAAACTGGTGATCCTTTAGTGCATGGGACAAAGATCAACCAACCAAGCCATATTGGCCAGGGATCAAGAAGCATTTATTTAAATAAAATCCCTAAGGATTTACTAACTGTTAGGCAGTGAAATTAAAATGTCAGTAAATGGCAGAGAGGTCAAATTAGAATTAGTAACATGGAGGTAATTCACTCAAGTCAATGCAATTTAACCAATCTGTGTATATCCCTACTATGTGAAGGCACTGTAGAAGGCCCAGCAGGGGAGCGGGATAAACAAGACAAGGCTCTGGCCCCCGAAGAGTTTATAATTCAGTAAGGCGGATAAGAGAAGAATGCTAATTCCAGAAATACAAGGGGAAGGGAGGTAAATTATGTAAGAAAGCCACAAATAAAATGCTAAAGGAAAAAAGGATTACATCAATTGCAAACATTAGGAAAGGCTTTCATAGAGTAAGTAAGAATAGGTATGAGTTGACTCTCCATCGGGTTAATCTTTTCTACCTACCTGCCTTGACTAATATGTAGGTAGAAAAAATTAACCAGATAGTCAACCCAAGCAAAACCAGAAAGAGAGGAAAAGCCTCAAGTTTAGTTTTCCTGACATATAGGACTCAGTCAAGAGGCAGACATGCTGGAAAGGTAGGTAAGAGCTACCCCAAGGAGTGCCTCAAAAAACAGGTGCAACGTCCTTTTATTCATGGAAAGCAATGGGGAATCATTGAAGGCTGTTGCAAAGAAGCAGTCTATTCAGAACTGGCTTTTGAGAGGTTAATCTGTGGGCAATGTGAATGATAAACAGGAGCCAGAGATACTAATCAATTCGGAATCTGACCCCGTTTTAAGCAGAAGGGTTTGGAAAGAAAGCAGGAAATAGGGCAGGAGGACACACATGTGAGAGCTAAGACAATGTCCAAATCCAGAGTAGAAATTCTCAACCCTAGCTGCACAACAGGATCTGGTGTGTAATGTTACTAAAACACTAAATCCCAGGCCCCACCCCAAGACAATTAAATTAGAAAACCTATGGTGGGGCCCAGACATTGGGATGTTTGAAAATCTCAGCGGTTGATTCCAATATGCAGACATTACTGACACTCACTTCTTCTTCAAGGTATAGTCCAGGGACCAGCAGACCCAGCATCACCTGGGAGAGTGTTGGAAATGCAGACTCTCAAATCACTCCACTCAGAATATACCCATTTAACAAGGTGCCTGGGTGGTATGCCGATGCTCATATAAATTAGAGAAGCACAAGCAAGTACTTCTGGGCCAGGCCCTGAGATGCTACTGGTCCAATCAGGGCCCAGATGAAGCCAGTGCTGGACCACAGACCACACTTGAGGATGTTAGAAATGCAAGCTCTGTACATGGCAGACCACTCGCTGGGGCTTCTGCTCTGCTCCTGGGGTCCAGTGTCTTCCCCTTCACTCCACTTCCTAGTGTTAGTCCTCATCCTTATTTCTATACACCTGTCACCAGCTTCACAGTCCTCAAGAACAACTCCAGGAAAACAGTTTGGCTGTTCCTTTGAAAGCTAAACTTAGAATTATCACATGAACCAGCAACTCCACTCCTAGGTATATGCCCCAAAGAATTGAAAAACAGGGGCTCAGACACTTGTCCACCAATGTTCATTGCAACACTATTCACAATAGCCAAACGGTGGGAATGACATAAATGCCCATTGATAGAGAAATGGATAAATAAAATGTGGCATATAAATGTATATATATAAAATGGAATATTATTCAGCCTTAAAAAGCAAAGAAATTCTGCCCTAGACAGTTTTTCTCAGTGGGTAGAGAGTCATCCTGTGGACTGAAGGGGCCCAGGTTTGATTCTGGTTAAGGGCATGTACCTAGGTTGCAGGCTCCTCCCCAGCCTAGGCCCTGGTTGGGGCATGTGCAGGAGACAACCAATTGATGTTTCTCTCACATTAATATTTCTTTCTGTCTTTCCCTCTCTCTTAAAATCAATGAAAAAATATCCTCAGTGAGGACTGAAAAAAAAAGCAAAGAAATTCTGATATATGCTATAACACGATAAACCTTGAAAACATTATGCTATGTGAATAACCCAGACACAAGAAGATAAATATTCCACTTATGTGAAATATCTAAAATAGAAAAAGTCATAGAAACAGAAAGTAGGTTAGAGGTATCAAGAGCTGTAAGGAGGAGAGAATGAGCGAGTTATGTTTAATGGTTAGAGTTTCAGTTTGAGGTCAATGAAAAAGCTTTGGAAATAGATAGTGGTGATAGTTGCAAAACATTGTGAATGTGATTAATGCCACTGAATTGTACACTTACAATGGCTGAAGTGAAAAATTTTATGTTACATATGTTTTCTCACAATTAAAAAGAAAACAAACTCCATCCCTACTATTTGGGAGGGGAAAGCTGAGCCTCCTGCTCCTGGTCCCTGGATCTACACCTTACTTCTGGACTGCTCTCACTTCCCCAAAAGGTACTCCCTGGGCTCCAACTAAAAGTCAGTGTCCCCAAGGAGACAGAGTGTTTGTTGTACTTGAATACCTCAAATCACTGGGCTTTTAACCCCCATCTGCAGGATACTTGGATTGTCACATGCCTTTAGACTTGTAGGACCAGTACCATTCTCTCTGCCAGGAAGGCAGCACTGTCCATTTCACCCCAAACAATCTCCAGTTAGTCCAAGCCAGAGCGTGCTCACAATACTCAGAATACCAACTTTTGTGGCATTATCAAAAATACCCACATTTAGCAAGCCAACACTTTGAAGGGAAGGAGGTTAAAAAGTTCATTTCAAATAGCATTAAGGCACTCCTAATGCCCAGAACTCATGAGACCTAAAATGACCAATTATGAGTGGAGTAAAAACATGGTCCTTCCACACACATTCTCTCCTTGAAACTGAGAGGGTTCCGCTTGATGTTTGCTACAATGACAAATTGTTCCTGGCAGATTTTTTCCAGAGTAATCCAAGACCTGTGAGTCCCTCTACACAAACTGTCTACTGTGGTGACTTAATTTCATATTTTTAGTTTTAAGGAGAAGGGATTTGGATAAATGTTCTAATGCCATAATTAGCACTTACATTAATAGCATTGATTTCTCATTATGTTGTCCCATTATTCTAATTATATTTCTCTTTAAACAATTTTTCAGACTGTAATCTTCTACTTAGATTAGCCTGATACCCTAAATAGCCTCCCCTCTCCACTGTACACCCTAATTGGTAATGAGTCCTGTGCTATTAAACCTCACATCGCCCATTTTTTAAAGAGCCCTGGATAAATGTCCTCTATTGAGCATTTTCCTCCAGGGCCCAAAAGCAGTAGTCAACGTAGGTGGTTATTTGGCAGGACTCTCTGCACAAAGCTCCACTAATATGCCTGAAATCCTACCTTGGAAGAGCCCTTTTAGGGGATCTTTGGGGGTTTTCAGTCTTCAATAGTTGCTGAAAAGAAGAGACCATGTCAAGCAAAGCCTGGAGAGAATACCTTCATCAAGAGTCCATAAGATGCACCAGATGCTCTTTGATTAGAGATAATACTTGTATACCACTCACCGTTTTCAGGCAATATTCTAAGTGCCTTACATGTATTAGCTCATTTAACTCCCCCAAAACCTCTGTATGGCAGATAATATTATGATTCTCATTTTAAAGATGAAGAAACTGAAGCTCATCCAAGATCATCCAGCAAACAAGGGGCACAGCCAGGATTCAGACCCAGGCAGACTGGCCTCATGATCTGTGCTCTTAACCTCTATTCTGATCTGTAATACATTTCCTATCCAATCATTTCACAGGAAAGTTATTTTCTACCTGTTTGGGCAGATGAAGAAACTAATTGTCAGAGAGGTTAAATAACTCACCCAAAGGCACACAGCTAGTAAGCATGCCAGTGTATCTGACTCCAGAGACTTGCTCTTTCCCTTCTGATGCCTGCCCAAGAATACATCACAAAATCCAATCATGATGGCTAACCAACTTGAAAATAAGAAGTAATTTGAGAGCCCATATGTCTACTAAGAGAAAAAATGACAGAGCCTACTAGCTGATCAACAACCCTATTTTCTCTTCCTCCCAAGCACTCACTGCAAATTTCAGTATCCCGTATAGGCCACTATGACCAAGTGACTGAGCTTTGGCTAATGGAATGTGAGTAGAAAATCATGAAGCACAATTTCCCCTTTTTCTTTTTTCACACCCTGACTGAATGCAGAGTTTCCAAGAACCTAGAGCAGAGAAGAGCCACAAGAGTGAAGGAATCTGGGTTCCTGGTTGACCATGTGGAAGCCTCCCCAAATTAAGAACAGACCTAAAGTATTGTGGTAGCAAGAAATAAACTTGCACTGTTTTAAGCCACAAAGATTTCATATGTTTCTCATAGCAAGTAGTGTTACATTGACTAAGATAATAAGTTGAGTGCTATCATCAAAAACTTAAAATATATGTCATTGATATACAGTTGGGTTTTGGAATAAACAACTCAGATTGGAAAGCTGTGGATCACGTGATATATATCCACAAAACATTTGGTAAAATTGTCCCTGCAGTCACTTGGAAGGCAGCTCACATGCCTGCTGCCTTTTGCTGCAAATGAAATGGGCTACCATTGTAGGTTTTAAGTAGTGGAATAACCTGATCTAACTTTACTAGATGAATCACTCTGGCTTCTGTATTGAGACTACATTGGGGCTCAAGGGTAGAAACAAGGCAACCAGTTAGGAGACTACTTCCACTGCCAACCAAGAGTAAATTCTTGGGATGAAGAATCTCCTCCCATAGCCCAATGATGCACAGTTCTCCTAAGGAATATTTGAGCCACATCAGGCCACACAAAGTTACTGTCATTGGTTCTGAGAATATTATCATTTGCAATCAAGGACTGGTTTCAAAGACAAATTGAATATGGAGAAATGGCATGTATCAGAGTATTCAAATTTTTCTTTGCTAAAATTTTCTTTCATATGGTCTTATTTACACTAAATAGAAATTCAACAGATGTCCAATTTATTTAAAGGGTACTTAGATACCTAATTTTGTAGCTTATGGAATGCTCCAAATTTTGGATGCATGAAAACAGAAATGATCCTTAGGAGTCTGCCAGCTGCAGCCAGAGCTGAGAAATTTACACTTGGCTTTCCTGAGTGAGACACAAAGTTCACTCTTACTGTGGGCATAAGCATGAAGCCCATAAAGCCAGGTAGTAGGATTAACATCTCTCTCTGTTCTACCCCTCAGATAAGCTCAAAAACATGCTTCTGCATGGACACAATACAACTATATTCCAGTTACAAATGGCTGAATCCAGTTTATGGTATCTCTGCCTATGGTCATCACGCGCTAGTCATATTATAAGATTTGCAAGTCCAGGAATAGGATGTTTAAAAACAATGAAGAAGTAAGAATTCTAGCAAACAGTGTTTAACATTCACTTGTAACAAATTCCAGTTTAGCCAGTAGTTAGAGAGCAACCACAGCACTCCATGCACTAGATTCTGCTTAATTTCCTAAGCCTGAGGCTAGGCCTATTTGTCCACGACTTGTTTCCTATCCATGTCATTACTGAATTTACATCCTAGAGGTTCAGGCTTTTGTGGTAGGGGTGGTTTGAAATTTTGCTTAAAATTAGAGTGGATGTCCAGGGAGCCACAGTTTTCTTCAAATGAAGGGAGAAAGGGCTCTCTTCCAAGTCAGTATTCAGTTTCCAGACACACTCGTCAATAATGAAATGATCCCTTGAAGGCACTGAGAAGGTAAAGGCAAAATGGGACACCCGCTGTTTTCCTGTTTGCTGAGCATCATACAAAGGTAGAGTTAGCTGTTATTGAAATAACTTAAACTGTGGAGAAAATATCAAAATAAGCCTATTACAGCAGGACCTGACCATTACAACCAAGTAAATAATACAATAAATCCTTTGAAATGAAGAAATACAGCAAAAGGCACTTGAAAACTGAGAGGTATTTTGTCACTAAATTGCAGCATTAATAGTGCAATTGCTAAATTGTATATTTCTTTGATGTTCCTTGCTAAATTGTATATTTCTGATACTAAAAATGAGTATTAGGAAAATCATACTTATTTTAAACAACTTGTTAGCAAAAAGGAAGAAAACGAGATGATGTTTAAGACCATAAATCTCCTTTATAACTAACTGTGAATCTGATGGTATTGAAAGAGGGAAGCAAATTGAAAGGAAAAGGATGATTTTTAAACTGCGTTATAATCTTGGGTGTAAATGAACTACCATCTCAATAGCAGAGGAAAATCCTATTTGGAATACGATGCTTATGTTGATAATATTCCTTCTCTGATAATGATAGAAAACTAGGAATCACAGAAGTCTTTTTTTTTCTTTTATTATCATCAGGATGCTGGTGTGATTTCTATATACCTATGATCTTTTTTGTTTTCACCAATTTTTCCTCCCTGCAGATATATCCACTTTTCCCAACTAATGAAATACCACTTGAATTTATTCTATTTATTAAATAAGACAAATTCAAAGGGTCAAAAGGAAGCTGGATGCTCACCAGCACCCTGTTCCATAGGCAAGGCCTAGCTGATTACCGGCATCATTTCCAGACTCTCATTAATTCCCTGGTATTCTCAATGTCTGTTTACCCAATCTCATTTCAACTTGTTACAGGAATTTGAAGTCATGACTCAGCTATAATATGCCAACATTTGAGTAGTAAACAAAAATGCAAATCTAGCAGCATATCCCTAATGAGATGTAGCAAGCTCATTTTTCTTCGTGTCACTTCTAACTCAGTCTTGCTAGTTTGGGGAGCATTTAGGTAGCACGTGGTCATGTTTAAACTTTGTGTTATTACTCCTAAGCTACTCCTACATTATTAGTCAACTTAAAGGCCTAATTCTGAAAACTACCTCCTTAGAGTCATGTGTAAACACTTGGAAAAATACGTTTTGCCACACAACCACTGTACTGAAAAGGGGGAGATGTCTGTGCTGTTCTAAAACTCCCTGTTCTGTCTGTGTCCAAAAGCGACTGCTAGGTTTCAGAGTCCCCAGCTTCTTCAGATATAGGCAATGAGTCTTTCTCACTTGTCTTAATGATGCATAATTCTGTCAGCAACCAGCAGCAGGCAAGAGAATAGGGTTTTCTTCATTTGGATCCTTGGTGCAGATAGTATTTGCAAGGGGATCCCAGGGATCACCATAAGCAAATAGGGGAAAGAGAGAGAGGGAAGGAAGGAAGGCCAGGTAGGAGTGGGTTGATGAGGGATCACCCTGTGGGCAACTGGGAGTCTATGCCACAAGGGAGTCTCTGAGAGATTCTGTAGAAAACACATCAGAATTGCTGAAGGGCAAGGAAACAGGTACTAATCTTTCCGTTTCCAACCTTCAGTGGTCAGGGTTGCTCCTGGGGCATTAACTCCGTGCTTCCCACCTGCCCTGTGCTGTAACTGAGCACACAGGTCAGGAGCCAGAGAACACTGTAGGTTAGAGAGATGCGGGAAGCCACCAATAGGTAAAGGAACTTCTATTCTGGTGAGCTCCTGCGGGGGGCCTGGGATCAAAGGACTATGAACAGACACTGCTCGCAAATGCTACAGCACTCAGAAGCAGGATGATGACAGACGTGATTTGAATCCCTACTTCCCCTTTACTCACAGTGTGACTTAGACACATGACCCAAGATCTCTGAGCCCCACTCTAGATAATGAGGTTCATAACGCTGATCTCTCAAGGGTGATAACAAGGATTTAATATAATGATATGATATTGTATGTAAACTCCCAGTACTGGATTCAGCATGCAGTTAGTGCTCAATAAACACTATTTTGCTTGTGATGAGTATAATCTTTATTAATTACAATGCACAATAAATATTTTCCAAATTCTGCACCTGTAAGTGGAGTGGGACCGTCCTGCCCATGGTCCACCTTGCCCCATGATGGATGGGCTGGGACAGGAAGCAGCAGGACTCTCAGCCCCCACTGCGTCGCTTCTTAGCACATTTCTTGGATGTGACACATTCCGTGACATTGTGTTCTGGACACAGTCAGGCAATTCTCTGAGAAACCCCAGCTGCAGAACAAGGAGTGCAACAAAGAAATGAATCCTCATCTAAACTCATCACAATCTCTTGAAATGAAAAAGTCATGTGATGAAGTCTGTAGCAGCGGATATTGACATTCTCTAAAGGAGATGCTGACCCTGATTTCCATTAACCTTAACACTGAGACCCACTCTTGCCCCTATCGCTCCAGCAAAGCTTTGATCCTCTCGGCTAATGGTACCGCCAGGCTTAATCACACCAGTCACCTTTGTCCCAACCCTTACACCATTGTTCCTAGGAGGTGAAAAAGACCACAGTAGCCGCCATTAGGTAGTCCTAACTGTTAAATAGAAGGAATACTGTTTCTTAAGTCTAATGAATGTCTGTTGATTTTTTATAATGTCTAGCTTTTCATATGCTAGTCTTACTTCTTTGTATCCCCTGTTAAAAAAAAAGGGGGCGGGGGGGCAGGGAGGGGTGGAACTCATGATCCCAAGGATACTTCAGCAAAACAATGTCCCCTGGATCTGGGTTCTGTCATCATTGGCAAAGTGTCAATAAAGCCCTTACTTCCACAGACAACAGGCCCTCACTCCTGTTTACTAGTATATACAAGGCTAAATATTCCTAAACTATTCCTCCCAACTCTGTACTTACAAACAAATGTCCCAGGGAAGGATCAGAAATGAGAACAATATACAGTCTTCTATCCCCATGAGGCCTGCTCTTGACATTTCAGAGAGACCATAGGATTAGAAGAAGGAGAGAAAGAGAGGCAGGAACAGAGAATCGTATGATCCGTGAGTGTTTGTATTGTACAGTCATATGCACTGGAATTATCTTTCTATCACACTGCATACCTGAAGAGCACTCTTACCATATCTATTATTTTACATAGGAAGACTGAGGTGAAAGAATTAATTCTATGGCCCTCAACTTTACAAAAGGAAATGAATAGTTAATGAAAATCTACCCTCTTAGTGGCTGCTTGTATCTCATTCTGATGTGGCCACATGTCTGAATAGCAGGCCGAATTATAAATAGTTGATGCTCTGGTCGGATGCTGCAGTGTCTAATGAATTGTTGCCTCCATAAACTTTTTATATGTTGCACAGTAGAAGTGAACCAATTAAAAAGTTTTGCTAATTTGAATCTTCCATATAAAGCATCTCATGCAAGAAGATAAATGTCTTTGACACCTTTGACTGCTTGGTGAGCTATAACTTGATTCAAATTGGATTTGTGATATCTTTAAATGTACATTCCTGTGATATTTTGCTCTTACCTTTGTACTAAATAAGTATTTGGATGCCATTAAATTAGAACACTTTTTGTTTCCCCTTTTGTAAAATAAAATTTCAGGACAGACTTTTTAATTTGTTTGGGACCTCCTTTATATTAAATTTGTTTGTATCTCTATTCCATTCCAACCTCCCTGGCATCATTGTGAAGAAACACTTTGAGAAAAAGCTGATAGTTACGATTCATGGAATCCAAAGTTCTCCTTGCAAATTAAAATTACATTCCACTTTGCTGAGCACTAAGAAAATCAGCTTTGGAAAATTACCTCAGCCCTAAAGATTGGGCTGCCACTTACCAGTCAAACCCTGTTCCTTTAATGCGCATCTCTGAGCAAACATGCTTGGCTCTGACTCACATTGGACTGAACTAAATCTCATTAATGGACTTGGCCTAAAGGAGCACTTGAAAAGACAGCTAATCATGTTCTACATGATGGGAAATGTCACACAAAATCAGAACGGAGGTGAATTTTTGGACAAGTGCTTCCATCAGAGGACTGCACCCTTTTCCAAAAAATCGTTGAGAATGTGTCAAAGCTGGTCTTCCCAATGTTCCCAGCTCTTGACTGAGATTGTCAACAAGCCCTTTCTCAGATGAGGATCAGAAGAAGAAAAAAAGAGGAGAAGGGCCCAGACAGCGTGGCTTGGCATTTGAGCATTGACCCATGAACCAGGAAGTCACAGTTCAATGTCAGGTCAGAGCACATGCCCTGGTTGCAGGCTTGATCCCCAGTGGGAGGCAGCCAATCAATGATTATCTCTCATCATTGATGTTTCTATCTCTTTCTCCCCCTCTTCCTTCCTCTCTGAAATTAATAAACATATTAAAAAAAAAAAAAGAAAGAGGGGAAGGTGGCAGCTGGCATGCCACAGAGACAAAAGCACCAGTAGCCATAGCCCAGGCACTGCTGTGGCACTGAAGTTAGGCATGGCAATGGGAAGGCAATCCTGCCTTCCAGGGGCTTGCAGTTTAAAGGGGAGACAGATTGACAAAATGAAATAGAACAAAAATGCAGTTACGAAACAGTCAAAGCTATTTGAATTTGGGACTGAAGCAAATGCTAAAGTCTACTGGAGAGGGTTAACTTCTTACAGAGGATTAACATTTTGAGTTGAGGCTTCAAGAATGAGGAATTGAGAAGCCAGATGATGAAAGTAATCATGTTTGCACATTCAGTATTGTTGGAGCAAAGGGTCGGTTGGCTAGAGGGAAGAGGTGAGGCAGGCAGGTAATATGAGGCCACTTCAGGAAGGATTTTGAGTGCCTTGAAAAGAAACTTGGATTTGCTTCTGCAGTTAATCTAGAACTAATTAAGATTACTGTGTAGGGGAATAGTATGATTATACCCAATCATTCAAAATATCTATCTGCATACAGTACAAAGGAGAGATTTGAGAGTTGTAAGAAAATGGTCAGGCTGACCTCTAGGAAGGATGGGATCTTTACCACAAACATAGCAATTCACTTCATGAGTCACATTGTTTAGCATTCCCCAATAGAGGTCTATGGCAAGATGCTAAACCTAACTCAATAAAAGCAAACTTTATGAGGTGCTAACTGCTCTAAATTAAGGCTCTCTGGTAGATCAGCTTAAATCTGACAATGAATTATAGAATTTAGACTTTCCATCAATTCTCATACACATTATTTCTTTTTTATTAAATTTTATTGGGGTGACATTGGTCAACATGAGCATATAGGTTTCATGTGTGGATCTCTAAGTTACAAAATCTGTATATAGCACCATGTGTCCACCACCCAAAGTCAAGTCTTCTTCTGTCACCTCATATTAGGAACCCCTCCTCCCCCCAACCCCTAGCAACCACCACACTGCTGTTTGTGTTCATAAGTTTCAGTTTTATATCCCACGTTTGAGTAAGTCAGGTTTTTTATATGTTCCAGATAGCTGTGAATTGAAGGTTATACTCCCTGACACTTTCCTGACACACACAGGTTCTTTGTGGCTGATTAAGGACACACATGCTATAATTTCATGCTTTCTGGGCCAAACCTAACCTTCCCAGTTATTTGAGACTGTAATTCAGCAAGCCTTGATATATTTAAAATGGGAAACTCTGGATTTCCTTCCCTTTCAAATCCTGACTGCCCGGGTGTTATCTTGCCTTTATCCAATCTCAACATCTCAACATGACAATCAATCAAATTTGCTTTCCTTGAGCAATTTTGGCAAAAAAAAAAAAAAGAAAAGAAAAGAAAAACATGAGGAGATAAAGCTCAAACCAGTACATGTCCCTAATTATCTGCACTAAAAGAAAGTTAGGTGAGGAAGAATTTAGAACCTCCA
The DNA here is from genome assembly GCF_964212035.1 of Myotis nattereri. Lineage (NCBI taxonomy): Eukaryota > Metazoa > Chordata > Mammalia > Chiroptera > Vespertilionidae > Myotis > Myotis nattereri. The sequence continues at coordinate 198,547,287 of NC_138076.1, forward strand.
TGAACTTAGCCATGGATATAGCATTGGCTAGGTCTTCATTACTCAGGTTATACTGCTGGTCTGGTTAGTAACATATGCCTAAGACATTGGGTGGTTTTTATGTAAGAGCTGTGTAGAAACAGAAACTCAAGAATATAACTGGCCCTGGCCAGGTGGCTCAGTTTGTTGGAGCATTGTCCCATATACCAAAAGGTTGCAGGTTCAATTCCTGATCAGGGCACATACCTAGGTTAAAGGTTTGATCCCCAGTTGGAGCATATATGGAAAGACAACCAATCAATGTTTCTCTCTCACCTTGATGTTTCTCTTTCTTTCTTTTCCTTCCTCTTTCTCTAAAATCAAAACATTTCCTCGGGTGAGGATTAAAAAAAAGAATATAACTCAATTTCATCAAAAATATAATGTGAGCAAAGATGGATTCAAACTTCACAAGTGTATCCTCACACCCAAGTTCTCAAAGTTTGGGAACATACCAAGCTTTTTGGTATTTATATTTTCATATTTCTTCCCCTAAAGTCTTTTTCTGTTTTTCTACATAATAATAGGTCAATTCCCATACCACTTTCTTATTTAGAGAGTTGGGCTTTATGTGTATTATGGCAGTTAAATATTTCATCTTCTTATAACTAAATATAAAAACCAATAAATAGAGGTATGAATTTTTACAATTTCACATGAGAATGCATCTGCCTTTGGTTTCATCAATTTATATGTGGTTATTTCTTATCATAAATAGGTTTTGAGCTGTCAGGATGATCCTTTCTTCACACATTTCCCAAACAAAAATTTTGCACACAGCTGTCTATAAGAAGCCTGAAAAATACAGGTTTCCTGACAAAGAAGAAAACATGATAATTGATTATTGAGATAGGCTGCCCTTCTCTGGAGGTTTTTAATTACCACCTTTCATTTACATAACCCTTGAAGCTCTTCCAAGAGCTTCAAGGTACTTCATCACATTTGTTCCTCAGCACAACCCTGCAAGGAGAGAGAGCAAATATTATAATCATTGCTTTCAAGAATAGGCCTCTGAGAATGAGAGAGGTGAAGTGATTGACAAGGCCATGCAGCTTGTGGTGGTAGACTCAGGACATATAACTCCTAAACTGCTATTCTTCCTAACACACCTCCCATAATTCCACTGGCTAGAAAGATCCAGTGTGAGTCCTCTTAAATGTTATAATTTCTTTTATGAGCATTTGTTATCTTTCCATTGGGCACATCAAAAAAACTATGATTTTGCTAGAAAAGAGACCAAAGGTGGGGTTGTGGGCCTCCATTCCAGCAAAGCCTGCTCACTTTGGAATCAATTCAATCACTTGCTAGCTAAGCATCCTCAAGCCTCATTTTCCCTAGCTATAAAATAAACATGATAATAGTACCCACCTTATGGAGTTATTGTGTGAGGTCTGGAAGAAAGGATGCATGTAAAGCACTTAAGACTGTGCTGGTACATAGTAAGTGCTCAACCAATGGTTGCTGCTATTTTTAGCGTTGTTGTTGTCACCATCATCGTCATCATCATTATTATTATAGATCATGATGAGTATAATTCTGACTGCTGTTGGTAAGAAGCTCCAAATATTGCCAAGATGTCATTTGGGGGTTATATTGGCCTGTACTTTTCTAGCCCTGACTCAAATAATGAGGTTTGCAATTTCATTGACTGGGTGTGCTAATGAGAAGACTTTTAAAGATTTCTCTTATCCAATGAGGTCACTAAATAATCTCCACATGGGTCAAGCTCCGTAATCACCCTGTTGACTCATCGATTGTACAAGTCAGCAGTTGGAGCCATGATGTAAGATCTATGGTGAACAGAATGAAGAGTCTAAAGACGCAGAATCAAGCTGGTCTGTGGTCTGGGTCATTCTTTCATTACACCCAAAACTCAACTTCTATCTACATGATAATTAAATAATAGGATATTTTCTTAACCAGCATCTTGCTCATTTTTAAATACATCTTTTATTAGCTACAAGAGCTTATAAAATATTCATCAACACAAGCCACTGCAGTTTTTTTTTCTGCTGACCTAACCTCAGAGCTGCTCAAGTAGAAATTAGATTTTGTTGTTGTTGCTAACTTGCTGAAACTGTCTGCATTTGCTAGATTTCCTAAGGAGCAGGAAAAAAGTAATTCCGGAGGATTAATAAGGGCAACATACATTCCTATTCGAAAAAGACACACAAAAAGTGAGCAGAAATGCTATTCAGTGAGGATAATTGATATTATAGCACAGCGCTCTGCCTAAGCTCATTGTGGTTTTGAAGGGGTACACAGGTCCTTTGAATCCCTATCAAGAGTAGCATGTATATCTCTCACATCTTATCTTGAATTAAGGAAGACTTTAAGGACCTTGTGAAATATAAGATGCTTGTGATGTTAATCAGCAAAAACAGACATCTAATTGCACTTTCAAAAAGAACAAAAAAGAAAGACTGTGATTTTTATAGATTTTGCTCCTAACTTAAAAATAGGAAAACCTAATAACTGGTCTTTATCTGAAGTCCTCTCAACTCATGAACATATTCTCTATTCTTTTTGTTCTCTCTTCTTCTTCCCTCAGTACTTTCTGCTTCTTATTTCTTTCCCTTAATTAAAAAGTTCAAGGGTCCAGGAGGTTACTGGTTTATTACTGAAAGTCTTGCTTGTTCTTTTGTGATGATTATAATACCAAGAGCTCAAAGTAGGCTCTCCATAAACCCATGTCTTTCCTTGGTGTCCTGATTTTGAGGTAAACTTTGTTGCAGATACTCAGAGACCCTTTTGATGAAAATGTTCATGAAGGCACTAAAAAATAGATGAAAACATTCAACTTCATCAAGCAAGTTTCTGAACTCCTCTACATTAAAAAAATCAGCCCACCCCACTCCATGGCACCCTTCACACATGTTCAGTGTCTAAACCATGACAGGAGCCCAAGCTTACTTCCCCTATTTTAATTTCTCTCATTAGAAAAAAGATCAGCTTAGCATTTACATCACTGAAGGGTAGGCAACTTTTAGTTTCAAAGAAGAGCTTGAAACCCACCACCCTCTCCCCTTTATGTTAACAATTATTGCATCAACATTTTCTAGCAAAGAGATGTTTCCTGCCCACTCAGAGACTAATTGTATGATAATTAAAATTTATGCTATCAATATTAAGAAAACTGAACCATGCGAAATGAAAATGTAATTCAGTATTATCCTAATGGTTAAGTTTTCTGTTGGTAGCTTAAAGTCCTCAGGGCCATATACCAATAATCTATTTGAAACTCTTCTATCTCTGAAGTAACCTTAGCAACAGGATAATGTCAAAGAGTGATATTTCCACTGACACACTTTCCATTTGATTGGAATGTTTATCTGGGGTTTGAGATCAAATGGAAGCAGTGGTAACTGTGCACTCTCGGTGAAGCTTCACTTTCTCCTTTCAATCTCCCATCCTTAGGTCACCTTCTCTCCCTCTCCCTCTGGATCCTTCAGAAATGGAGACTCCATGTCAGGGATTTTCACTCAGTAAGCTACAAGATTTTGGCGAAAGCTTCAGACATACTATAAGGAGTCAAACACCCAGATGCCCTGTGAGCATTAGTTCAGCTTTGTCACCATAAGCAACCTAAACCCATGAGTCTGTAGTGTTCTCAGTGGAGCTGAGGAGATAACACCCCTTCTGAATGAAGCCCCGAGTCATGTGTGCCTGGACTGCTCTGGAAGAACTCTGAACTTGACACTCCTCTGGTTCAGATGATGTCTTCAGAGTCAACTCCAGACCCAGGGCCATTAATCTTGATGCTCAAGAGGAAATTCTCCATCCTGTCCACCATCAGCCCCACCTACCCCAAGAAGAAGAATGCTCTGACTGGACACAGAAGTGGAATAATGACAAGAAGGGAGTTGACACCATCTTCTTTTTTTTTCTTCTTTATTCAATAAATAGGACTTCTCTGCCCCATGTTTGTTTGTTTTTTTTCAAGTTCTGGTCTTACTCAATCACCATGTAGCTAAGTTGGAGTCCTATTTACTATATTGACTATAGTTTACTATATTTTTATATTTATATTTTAACATTTCTGAATTCTTAAAGTGCCTAAAAACCAATGTGAACATTGATTGTTGTGTCTCTTTCTTTTCTAAAATGCTGCCACTAAACCAGAAGTGTCTGATAATCCATGTCATCTTAAAATCACTGAAATCAGGTCCTTCCTCTGACTAACTTCAGAGCCATCTGGACCAACACCAAAAGGTCTGACTGTCTCCCAAGGTTTTTAAGCTCTCCATATTGCTATGATGAAGCCACTCAACTCTGTAAATTCAGTCTCACTTTTGTGGCCAATCAAGTTCCACCTAGCCCACAAAATTTCAACATACGTAGGCTATCCTTATATCCTAATTGTGGTAACTGAGCCCTTATCTGTCTTGTTGGTTTTTTTGTTGTTGTCACTTTTTGTTTTGCAACATCCTCCTACCACCACCACCACCTGCTTATTCTGTGGTTCCTGTAAGTCAATACTAGTAAATGCACTTCATCTCTGCTGAGTGCAGGGAGAAAAAAGAGAACTTCACTGAACTTTTTTACATTTATTTTTAATGTTCCTCTTGTTTTTATTTTGAATTGATAAGTCAGAGGGTATTATAATCTCTTCAGCACTTATATCCTCTTAATTACAGAAGGTTTACTCCTGTTTTTTGCCTATTATCAGATCTTCATGGCATCCTAAACTACTGGTCTCTTGATGCACTCATCATCCCCTACATCTTGACCACAGCAGCCCTCACTGACCTTGGATTTGGCTTTCTCCTATTTCCTGCTGATAACTACTGTTCCATCCTTTATTTTGCCCTTAGAGGTCTGTGAGATTTTCAGGGCCCACACTGGCCATCTTACCTTGGGCAGCCTTGGTTATCAGTACTACTCATTGTTTCATGAGTAAGCTAAGGGAGGATGCTCAGTGTAGAAGTTAAAAGCACAGATATAATGTCACAGGGACCTTGGGTAGGCTATTTCATTTCTTTGAACTTTACTTTCATCTGTAAAATGAGGATAATAGTAGTAACTACCATTAGTGTTATATGAGGATTAAATAAGAAAATGTACATATATATCTGAGGATGGTTTCCATCATACTAAGTATTTGTAATCAGTAGCAATCATTAACTATTATTAGGTGACTTTTCTAGAGACAGAGTCTAAGTGGGTAACAAAAGTCTAAGCCACTAACTCTCCCTACTTCATTTTCAAAACTGACCGAATGCTGTGAATCTGCTGTCCAAAGTTGAAAGCTCTCCATCCTGGAGCTCTCTGATTACCATGGCAACTCTGGGTCTCCCTTCCTGTTCTCAGGAGGAAAGTTGTCATGGGAGAGAGTCATTAAATGTTGAGTTGTATTGGAAAACTTGGATCTATTGTAGGAAAACAGAAGGTGTGGCTCAAGAAAATAAAAATGTTCTAACTGCCTATGCTACATGACAATGGAACAGATCATTGCCCAAGATGACAAGTTCTCTATCACTGAAGGTGTTTGAGCCAGGACAGGTATAGAGTGTTAAGAACTGGCTCCCTAATCTTTAGTTTCTTCCCAACCCTGAGAGTCTAATGGGCAGGAAACAAGTCAGCCTTGCAGAGTTCACTCATTTGTTCAACATTAACTATTGAAGAATAAATACAGCACGACTCCAAGTTGTGGTTTGATTTAGGATGTCAGAAGCACTTTTTGTTAAACCACTCAGAGGAGAAACCATGGAGAGAGTTTCTGTCTCAAGCAATAGAAATTAAACTATGATTTGTGTAGTTGTAGAAAACAAAGGATCTTTTTTTCTGGATGGCCAAAGAATTAAAACCTAGTAAGTTCATTGTTGATTGATTTATTTCTAAAGCAACTGGCAAGTTCAATTTATAAACTACAACTACTTTTTACCTTAGTCTTGTTTTTCTTGCTTTCCATCATTATCTAAGTCAGATATGCTTCACAAAACTTGGTGTCTAACCTAGCCAGGATAGCTCAGTGGTTGAGCATCAATCCATGAACCAGGAGATCACGGTTCAAATCCTGGTCAGGGCACATGCCTGGGTTGCAGGCTCAATCCCCAGTAGGAGGCGTGCAGGATGCATCCCATCAATGATTCTCTCAATCATTGGTGTTTCTATCTCTCTCTCCCTTTCCCTTCCTCTCTCTGAAATCAATAGAAACATTTAAAAAGAAAAAAACTTGGTGTCTATGCAAATGTTTAGATGGGTAAAGCCAAGTTGTTTAGTAAAACAGCTTAACAAGAGAATTCATATATTTTTACATTGTGTAGCAAGAGGCACACAAAAAATTTATGTCACTTATGATAGAGGAGAAAACAGTATAACTTAATCCTATGTGGGTATTTTTCCTTAATTAATTGATCAGCCCAACAAGGCTTTTTGTTTAGTTCATTGGGTCATAAACAGAGCTTCCACAACAAAACAAAAAAAGGATTTTCAGCACATTTCCAAAAAAATAAAGTACTTTTATGGCTAAAAGATTTGCATTGCATTTTCCTTTAATGGAAATTTCATTTCATTATTAAAGTGATAATCAGATTTCTAATTTCATAGTTTCCTGCTTCAAAGAAGGGGGTTATGGCAGACTGCAACTGTCTTCCAAGATCACTCACCCCATCTTTCATAAACACAGAATCCCTGAGGTTTATCTGGTTCCTTGGCCATGAAGAATGAGACTTACTCCCCAGGCTTCCTTGCAGCTGTGTGACCATGTGTATGACTGAGTCTGTCTAATGGGATGTGAGAGGATATGATATGTACAACTTCCAGCTTGTGCCTTGAAGGAGAGGGCCATGCACACCTGTTCCCCTTCTCCTCCTGTCATGAGCTAGAATGCCAGGATCTTGGGCAACCATCTTGGACTATAAGATGCAAGTCATGAGTAAGGAGAACAGAGCAACAAGCCAAGATCCCTGCAATGACCTACAAGGTCCTCTGTGATCCAGCCATTCCTAAGCCCTCTGGCCTCCATTGATCAGTCCACTATAGGAACACTGACTGGTCTCTTTGCTGTTCCCCACGAGTCAAACACTCTCTTGCCAGAGGGACTTTGTATTGCTGAAAACTCTTTCCCCACATATCCTCATGGGTATACCCTCACTCACTCCAGGTCTTTACTCAAATACCACCTTTCCAGTGAGATACTCTGACCACCTTGTCAAGAATTTCAACAGTATTCACTCCCCCCAGTTCTTCCTACCCCCACACTTGCTTTATTTTTCCCCACAGCACACATCGTTCCATAACATGCTGAACACGTTACTGTTTATTATGTCCAATTGCCTTGTTGATCCCACTAGATTATCAGCTCCAGGAGGACAGGGATGTCTTCTGTTTTGTTCACTTCTGTGTTTTCAAGGCCTGAAGCAATGCCTAGAATATAGGAGATGACTAATAAATCTGTAGTGAATGAATGAGAGGGGTAGAAAGAGGCCAGATCCCTGACACTGTGAAGTACCATATCACCTTAAGCTCAGAGAGGAATAAACCACTGTTTCAAGTTCACCATTACATTCCCTTTTGTTAAAGCAGCCAAACCAGTACTCAACTAACACAGATATAGTAATTCTCTCTTTTAGTCAAGGTGAAATGACTAAAGCATCATTCTACAGCATCATTCTCAGCTTCCAGGTTATGCTCTACCCAAAGAGGGTAAACTGGTTATCTCAGACCGACAAAGCATTCCACTCACAGTTTACATCTGAAGGAAGAGTCAGGCGCTAATCACGCAGTTGGGCCAGCGAACATGAAGTTGCAAGTGAGACAAATGAGAGGTGGCAATGAGAATAGATGAAGGGAAAACTTGACCTGTGGGAGAGCCTAGAGGAAAAGATAGGTAGAGGGTTGATATTTGGAGAGTGAGGATGCCTTCTTTGGAAAGGAGCAGAGGGAACCATCTTCCGGGCAAAGGGAACAGCAGATGCCAAATCCCTGCGGTGCGATGAAGTATGGCAAATATGAGACAGGGGAAGGCCTGTTAATAGAAGCAGACCATGGGGGTGTGCTGTCTGAAGAGGCCCATGAGGTAAGAACAAAGGAGTTTTGATGTTTTCTCATAAACAACAAAGCCCAAGATGAGTTTTTGGCAGGAGGGCAGGCAACATGAGTGACATCTGCCTCCTGGCTTTCAGAAACATCTCTGGAAGCTGCGTGCCTCTCTCCCAAAGAATCTCTCCCTTTCTCCCCTGAGATGAGGAAAGACTGGAGCCTTGCTCCGGGTACAGCTCCTTTATTCAGCACCTCAAAAATGAGTTGCAAGAACTTGCCCTGGAGACAACGGGATGCAAATGCAGACCATGTTGAATTGTAATAACATAAACATTATGAAACAATGCAAACCAGTTGGGCCCCCCATGGAGAAATAATCCCCGTGCTCCTTTCCCAATTGTCTTTATGGAAATTTCATAAAATCTGCCATTATTAAAACTGAGTAGCAATTATTTTTTTCTTTGGTTCATCGGTTGTGGGAAGAAAATTAATTGTGTTCTCCTTTTCTGGAGTTCATCAGATAGAAATGAGGCAACAAGGACTGACAGGGCTGGGGCCTCTGTTGATGGAAAGAAGGCAGGAGAACTTGGGGGATGTGATCACAGATGTGGCTTGAGAGGTGGGAGCAGTTAAGAGTGGTAGTGGCAGATGCGGCCCCGCTAACAAGTGTGCTCAGGAAGGCGAAGTCATTATGGTATGTTGACATAACATTTGCCAGCTTCGCAGGGGCCATCATTGTGAATTAGATTTAATATTGATCAGGCTGTTCACAATCAGGGCCAGGAGAAAATTGGACATAGAGTTCTTAGTCAAAATTGGCCCTTAAGAGCCCGCTTTCTAATTAACATAGAACAGAAATCCAGGGCCCGCCTGGCTGACCCAGCGTGGCAATAACTGCTCTCCTGTTCCCTGAGGGCAGTGCAGCAGTGACAGCAATTTCCACTGTCTTTCTATTTTCTCTCCCAGGTCGGCTCTGCTGTGCAGACGCGGAGGAGAGAGAAAGGGTGAGAGGTGGGCTGCGGTGCAGCGAAGGGGGGTTGCAGACTCCAGATGGCTGTGTTGCTCTTCTCAGTCTTGGCCTCAGAAAGCCGAGGACATTTTTTAAGAAATTTGATGTGCTCTTAGTCTAGTTTTTAAAACTAGATGACTTGACATCTCTGAACTTCAATTTTTTCTTCTATAAAATAGAAATACTACTACTACCCACCTCAAAGGGCTGCTATGAGGACTAAATGGAATAATGCATTGATTTTACATTCACAAAAATCAACTATCTTTTTCAGTATTATTACAGATATTTGTTATGATATGCTTTGTCCAGTTAGACAATAATATTAATACTACTAATAATAACAATAGGAGCATAACATGTAACTTATTACTTTAAAAACAATAAATAGCCCAGACATTGCCAATGCAGTTATCTGAAAGCAACCCCCAGGCCATTGTAGACACCAGTGCTTCCTTCTACCAACTGCAGCTCTAATCCAGAGGCTATCAGCATCCTTGAACTTCTAGTTTCTCTTTTTCACATCCCTTCCCTGTCAGCCTAATACTTCTCAAGTCTTACGTTCACCATTTATAGACTTGCCAGGCAGGGAGCTTACTGGGATCAGAGATTGTGTCTGTGTACAGAGCAAGAGTAGACTGTCTGGACTTTGACAATTCAGACATGGAAGTTATGTCAAGTGCTATGTTAAGGCTGAGGGAATGGGGTGTAATGGGAACACCCTTGGGAGGGCCTCTGAATGCCCAAAACCACAAGTCTGGTCATTTGGATAGGGACTCCATCTGGACTCTGATATGAGTGGGACCTCCACTCTTTGGGGGCTATAAGAACTCAGAACTTCAACCATTCCATGATGGAGCTTGGCTCTACCACGGGTCACACTGGGAGCCCTGCCAGACTTCCACTCCACCAGACGCATACCACCACTGCCTAGCTTGACACCCATACCTACCGCTCCACCTGCAGACATCGCTTGTGACCAAGATTTCACTCGGGGATCCTCGCTCTGCTAGTTTCTATCATATAAGTGCTCTGTGTGTGTGTGTAACTCTGCTGCAGCGGTTCTCAACCTGTGGGTCGCGACCCCTTTGGGGGTCAAACGACCCTTTCACAGGGGGCGCCTAAGACCATCGGAAAACACATATATAATTACATATTGTTTACAGTAGTAAAATTACAGTTATGAAGTAGCAACAAAAATAGTTTTATGGTTGGGGCTCACCACAACATGAGGAACTGTATTAAAGGGTCGCAGCATTAGGAAGGTTGAGAACCACTGCTCTACTGGCTTCTAGGAAGGTCTCCCCTAATAAACCTGGTGTCATGGAAAGACACAAGCGTGTGTGAGTGACTCTTTTCAGGGACGCTCCCTTGTTCATGACAATCTGATTTATCTTTGGATCACTGACACCTTACTCAGAACTTGGCCTATAAAAGTAGGGCCAGAACTGGAATGAGGCAATGGAGACTCCTTGGCATAAAATCAAGGTTGGCAATCACTCTTAGGCACCAACTCTATACATTCACAACCTGCTTGTGTCACCTGGCTCTGCACAGAATAGATGCTTTATCGAGATGACATGAGTAAATGAATGAAGAAAAGGACCCCTCAACTCTTCTCTTCTCAAATTCCCAGCCCCGGGTCTCCAGACCCTACTGCTCCTTTGCAGGCCTGCACATGCATGGGAAGATTTTGAGACAAGAAAGATTCTAGGAATTTGTTTTAGCAACAATAAATGCAAAAATAGCCTCTCTTTTTTTTAATCTAAACAGCAATCCCAGGTTTGCCTCACCTGCAAAGAGTTCTTCCTCTAAGCTTCATGGAGTTATTGGTCTTCAGAATTAATTACAAGACTCAAATCCAAAAACCACAGCATCTGCTGCCCTTAAGTAAAAGGTGAACCAGAAAACTGAAAGAAACCAAGCCCCAGGGCTTGGCTCCCCAGCTATTAATTTACAAAGCCTACTTCCTCTTGCTCCTTCAAACCATTTCCAGGAAGAGTCAGGCAGGCCTAGGTTCCGGTGGGATTTTCTGCTCTGTCCCCCAGGACCACTTCCTGCACAATAAACACCGTTCTGTAGGAAAAAATGTTATGTTCCTTTGACTGTTACCCCTCATTCGATTCCAGTCTCTTCTTCACCTCCATTAGCTTTCCTCCCTTAGAGCCAGAAAGCCCTCATCCATCCTTCCCACTTCTCATTTCAACGAGCTAGCTACGCTTGGGCACCAAATTGCAACTATAGAGATTTATTTGTAGAATAAGACTATGCATTAGAAATTTGCAGTATTTTATCATAAGCACAAAGCACGTAATAAAATATGCACACAGGGTGGAGCAAACGTGGCTTTACAGTTGTTCTTATGGAAAATAATACAATAATAAATAATAATACAGAAATAAATTCTGGGTTCCACGTACTCACAACTGTAGCCCTACTTTTGCCCCACCCTGTAAATGCAAAAGCATCCAGACGATGATAAACCACTAAAATCTCAATCATTAATTGCGTTTTTATCGTGAGCCAAACCTTATTTCATTTAATCCTGCTACTAATTAACTCAGTTTTCTCTCCTATAAAATGCGCTGCATGAACTGCTTTTATGTTATTATCTTCTTTAAATTTGAAGACATTTGTTGCCATGCTACCCAGGTACTGATGTTCTCAGGAGTCTGGGGCCTGACTTAGTTACACACTGGAGTGGATATCTGTCCATTTTTCCTGCCCAGCATCTATCCCATTTCTGAAATTACCTCCCCAATTTTCTTTTTTTTAATATTTATTTATTAAATTGATTGGGGTGATGTTAGTCAACATGATCCTCAATTTTCTTTTACTTCTTTTTTTAATATGTTTTTATTGATTTTAGAGATGAAGGGAGAGAGAGAGAAAGATAGAACATCAATGATGAGAGAGAATAATTGATTGGCTACCTCCTGCACATCGCCTACTAGGGACTGAGCCTGCAGCTGGGCATGTGCCTTGATCAGGAATTAAACCACAACCTCCTGGTTCATAGATTGATGCTCAACCACTGAACTACACCAGCTGGACCCACACACACAGACAACTTTTTTTAAAAACCACTTCTCCCCCTCTATCAGACCATATGGACTGGCTGGGACTGACCCTCCTGTGGTTTCAGAGATGGGCATAGTCCTAGGTCTGGCCAATCAGAATGGTGCCACATCTTCTCTGCCCCTGTGATTTCCCAAGTGTGGGCAATGTGGCTGAAGGCACAATGATGCTATGCAGACCTAGGACATTAGCTAGAATTACTAGAGAAGACAGTCCTTTTCTGCACAGATGACTAGAAGCTGGGAGTGGTAAGTTATGCCTTCATACAGGAAGACCCTGCCTACAGAAAGAGGACCTGGTACTTGGGAAGAAAGATTCCTGAGTACACCTTGTGTGTATTTCTGGAGCCATCTATGCCAGAAGTTGGACCCTATAGTTACACAGCCAATTTGTTTTCACTTAAGCCATTATGTGTTATATGAGACACTAGTCCAGCAATGGTTTAAATCAGTTGGAATTGCTTCTTGGCCTTTTGGCTAAGATCAAGGGTAGTATCTGTTCTTATCAGTTTAAATCAGTTGGAAAGTAGTGACTTCCATAATAATCCACAGACTTGGCCCAGACCAGCCATTACCACTGTCTTCACAATCAAATCTGTCAGGCATGCACACAAGTGATTGGTTTAAACTGACCCCAAAACAGGCTACTGCATATTTCCTCATTATCCCTGAGTATGTGATGGCGGGCTGGAGTAGGTCCCAGCCTCTTTCAGAGAGAGAAACATCAACACACAGAACACCCAGTTTTTTTATGATTCCCTCCCTGATGGGACTGACCTGCATATAAGAAACCCAGCTTTTCAAGCTCCAGTTAAACACTTATGTGACAAGAGTGGGGGCCCCAACAGGAGAGTGTTTTATTTTGCACTCCAGACTGGCAGAGATTAGGTGAGTGCACCTTCACACCCAGGAGCTGCAGAAGCTAATGAAAACTGAAATGAGCCAGGAGCCGGCGTGCTGGGCGAGGGGAAATGGATGGACTTGGGAGGGTGGCTGCTGCAGGGAGGCTCTCGCAGGCAGCCATCCCTAATTGTACAAGCAATAATGCTGGCACGGCGGGGGCAAGAGGCTTGGCAGAAGTCAAATGTTTCCTAAATGTGACCACACCGAGTTCTTCAGCTTCTCACTTGGTCAATAAGACCTGACTGGTTCGAAGACACAGGCAATGCTAAAACGGCCTTTCCCATAAATCTTCAGCCTATAGAGCAGATGCCGTGGGAAAGTTCTGGAAGCACCATAATAGCTAAGGGGGCAATCACCCTCCTAAAGAACCTGCAGGCAGACGTAGCTCAGCTTTCTCTGACTTGTTTGCCTGACTGCTGGTTCTATTTAGGTCTCCCTCTAAATGTATGTCTTTTCTTTCTCTTTGCTTCTTTGAACTGAGGCATCTCCTGCTGAACAGAGTTAGGGAGAAGGCAGTGCTGGATCGAGTAACACAATTTTAATGATGTGAAACAAAGCTTTAATCGCCATAGTTATTTACAAAATAATGTCTTTCTTGCATTTGGTTTAATAGCGCTTTGTCCACAGCTTTCATCAAAACAACTACCCATCTGACTTATTGGAAGATTATATTAAATGTCAGAAGAGCTCCCCAGACTCATAAAGTGCTTTCTTGCCTACCAGGATTTTAATTTTGGATGGGGAAATAATAAATACAATCATTATTGAACACTGTGACATTAACAGATAAAGATACCCGCTTCCCTTGAATTATCAATTTCACATTGGCATAAAAAATAGATTAGCGACAATTTAATCCCACATCTGGTGACCTTTAAGTAATGCTGTAACACTTCGCAGCTTTGTCATTATAATGTCATCAGCCTCCTCTCTGAAAGAGATGATACCTAAATGCTTCATTTTAGAACTGTCTCCCAAGTTTGCTAGTGTTGTATATCTGGTAACAAATCCAGAGGGGGAGAGAAGACCCAGATATACCAGGCAACTCTGTCAGTAGCCATTTTCCAAATAATCCTATTATAATTGACCATGTGAGAGATATTCAGTAGAGTCAAAAACTCATAGAACCATAATGTACATGGTATCCATGGGGAGACGTGCTCACTGCCATACCCTCCTGGTGGGACACATATTGATGCCAGCATTGGGGGTGTCAACTGGCCAAATCCATCAAGATTTTAAATGCACATCCCTCTGTACTCAACAATTCTACTTCTAGAGTCCTGGTCTATGGAAACATTTCTACATGGGCATAAAAGACTGTCCATCACAGCAATGTTTGTAATAGCGCCCATATCAAAGCTGTAACCAACCTAAATTTCCATTAAAAGAGGAACATTAAGCCTAGACAGGATGCTCAGTGGTTGAGCATTGAGCTAGGAACCAGAGGTCACGGTTCAGATTCCTGGTCAGGGCACATGCCCGGGCTGTGGGCTCAATCCCCAGTGTGGGGTGTGCAGGAGGCAGCCAATCAGTGATTCTCTCTCATCATTGATGTTTCTATCTCTCCTTTTCCCTTCCTCTCTGAAATCAATAAAAATATTTTTTAATGTCCTTTTAAAAAAGAGGAACATTAAATCAATTGATATACCTGTATAAAGGTATATGATGCAGCCATTAAAAAAATGAACTGACAAATGTACTGACAGGGTAAGTCCTTCGTACTATACTGTTAACACTCCATTTCCCACTTATCAGAAAATCTTCTTGGACTCATTTCAAACTATGACCAGAATCCAACCACTTCTCACCATCTCCCATACTCCGTCCCTGATTCATGCCACCACCATCTCTCACCTAAATGCCTGCAATCACCTACTAACAGGTGTCCCCCTTCTACCTTTTCTCCCAAAAGTCTATTCTGAACACAGCAGCCTAAGTGATTTTTTTCAAATGTAATTCAGATCAAGTCTTTTCTTGATATCAAAACCCTCAGTAACTTCCCATTTCACTCAGCATAAAATCCAAGAGATTAACCCAAGAATATATTTGCATACATGCATAGCTGATGGACACAGACAATAGTATGGGAAAGGTCTGAGACAGGGTAGGGATGATGTGGAGGTGGAGGGAGGGAGAAAATGGGAGATATCTGTAAGACTGTCAACAATAACATTTTTAAAAACCCAAGTCCTCACAATGGCATGGGAGGCCTTGCATGGTCAATGCACTCCCTCTACCCCAAAAATTAGCTCTCTGGTTCCATATTCCTCTATCTACCTCCCCCCAATCTTTGTTCATTCTTCTTTAGCCCAATTGACTTTTTTCTATTTCTCAATCATTCAGAGACCTTGGGATCTTTGCACTGGCTGTTCCCTCTGCCTGGAACACTCTTTCCCAAATACCCACACGCTCACTTCTCTACCTCCTTCAAATCTTTGTTCGAATACCACCTTCTCAATACCACCTTGACCACCATATATAAAATTACAAAGTGGTCTCTCCTGTCACTTTAATCCCATGTTCCTTACTATCCTTTTTCTTCCTTCCAGAACACTTATATCCTAATCTTCTACATCGTTTACTTAGCTGCTGTGTCATTTGCTTACTATCTATATCCCCCTCTCCCCACTAAAATGTAAACACAAAAAGAGCACGGATATTTGTCTGTGTTGCTCACCGATGTATCCCAAGAGCCTTAAACCACATATGGCATATAGTAGATGCTCAATAAATATTTGCTGAACAAATGAATGAATGGGCATACTAAAATTGTGTACATAATAAAATGATAGGACAAGCACTAAACTAAGCACTTTACATACATATATCATGCCATTTAAACCTTATATCAATGCTAGGGAAAGCAGGAAGAGCAGAAGAGGGGGTAGGGTGTTAAGATTCCCACTCTGTAGCTGAAGAAAACTGCAGACCAGCAGGTGAATAATTCAGCAAGTCACACTCTAATGAATAGCAGTGTGAATGATGGGGGAAGAAGACGAAGTAAGCCTGTCCTCCTGCTAAACGGGAGGTCTTACCACGGCGCCCTAGTGCAGTCCGGCCTGTTAAAAAGCTACATATCCCCTCAGCCTCTTGCTCCACCCTTTTCTGGATTTTCACAATACCAATTATTTAGATGAGTGTCATTAAATTGAATAGTGCTTTAACTTTATACACCATAAAAATGAAGCGTGAGTTTGGGTAAAAGGGTGGATGAGGTCATGAGTCTCTAAGTTTCCTTCAAGCTTCCTGACTTTACTATTTAGTTCCCAATCACTCTTTGCTCCTGGGGTTGGCACTATGGTTTGTTTATTTTCGCTGTGAGGGACTGTTGTATCTCTCCCTCTTGCCCAACTTATTAGCTTTAGTCATAAACAGCAATCAGTGAAACATGAGAGATTTTTTACGAGATAGTTAAATGCAAGTGCGACTCTGGGTGTTTTGGAACATTTTTAATGTCAGCATATTTGCTTTTGAATGTATGAGTACAATTTTGTTCTCAAGGCTCCCGTTTGAAGAGTGAGATTAATTTTAGTTAGGTCATGGGTAACAGAATAGGCTATCTTAAATTTAGTATAATATGTTAAGACATAATTTCTCTTCCATAAACTAAACAAGTTATGAGCTTTCTTAAAAGCACTGGTAATGTATCTTGGATCTAGGTGGTAAAATTAAATTGGAATGTTTTAAGGAGGAAACACCTAAAACTATTTCTAGGGCCAATAATTCGGGTTAACCCCACAACTCTCAGCACTGATTGGGAGAATTCACTGAATAACAAAGCCAATTCTGTGGGTGCCCACGCATACCCTTCTGAGCCATACCTCATTCTACACACCAGCCTGATTTCTAATGGCCAGAATCTGCATCTTTTGCCTGAGAAGTTTCTTTGGCCTCCTGAGCCTCTTCTGTCCAAGCATCCAGTCCAGAGTGTCAGGAAATTTATGCCCCTGGAATATCCCTCAGATTGGGGCTTGGTATAAAAATATTCCAGCTCCCTTACTCCACAGAGTGACTAGGGGTTATGTGTCCTACACTGGCTCCTCATGGATGGCCAGTGAAGGTTTTATTGGTAACTTGTCTGACAATATGTTCTTTATATGCTGCCCTCTTTTTCATATCTCAGTTCTCCACTCCCTAACCAGTGTGACCAGGATCCACCACTGGAGGAATCTAAGACAGCTGCCTTCATTTGGGGGTTTAGCTGTAAGTCAGAAAAAGGAGGAGGAAGAGGAGGAGGAGGAGGAGGAAGAAGAAGAGGAAGGTTATTATTCATTCCTTCTTCAGCAAATATTTATTGAGTACCTACTATATTCCAGGCATTGTTCTTAGCATTGGTTATCCAGTGTGACCAAATAGATAAAAATCTGTGTCTTTACAGGATTTACATTCTTGTGGGGGAAATAATAAACAAGATAAAAATATATTGTTGGGCAGCTTATAATAAGAGCTATGGAGGAATGCCAACAGTTGAGGCGCAGTTGTAAATAGGTAGGCAGTGAAGGCCGAACAGGAGGGTAAAATGTGAACAAAGGCCTGAGGGTGCAGGTGGAAAGCAAGCCAGGGAGGAAGAGTCTAGGCAGAAAAACTAGTGCATAGCGGCCAGGCCTGGCATATCGGGAACTAGCAGGGCCATGGAGGCTGGAGCAGAGTGAGGAAGAGAAGAGATGAAAAGAAATGAGTCATTTCTGTAATTGCCATTTTTAGTATTGTTATTGTTGTCAACATTATAGTTTAATGGGTTTCTTTGGTTTCCACAGAAGGGTTGAAATATTTTACAGTGAACATAATATTCTCTCCACCTGGATTCTACCATTTGCTATACTTGCTTTTTACACATCTATTCTTCTATCCATCTATTGTCTTCTTTTTCATGCATTTTAAAATAAATTGTGGACATTTACCAGTCATTTCACAGATATTGTCTCTAAACCTGACAACAGCCATACAAAATGGATGATGCTATCTCCCCGTTTTCAAATGAGGAAACAGGCTCCTCATGGATGGCCAGAGAGGTTTAATAACTCAGCTAGGGCAGTAACACAAGGGAGTGGTTGAGTGGGAATTCCAATCTAGGTTTGCTCAATGCCGATGCTCATCTTCTTTCCACTATTAACATGCCTCTGCTCTTGACCAACAGATCAATCCTGAAGAATAGACGAGGCATTGGCAAGATGCTCTGCTCTTCTCTAAATGGGGTTGCTTCCCTTCACTGTTTTCTCTACATCAGGAAGGTGGAGATCCGGTGATGTGCTGGTAAATGTTTACCAATCAGCTCTTTGAATGGGTAAAGAGAGAAAAGGGAAGCCCTAGTTTGCAACATCTTCCAATTTCCGTGGTGTAAATACTCCTACCATGGCTGAGTTCAAGCTACCAACCTAACATCAGATTGCAAGCTCTGTGAGCTGGTGCGAGCTGGCTTCAGCACAACATGACAGATTTTTTAGTCTTATATTGTGGGTAAGAAGTATCATGGGCCCTTATGGCTAGCGCCAGATTCAGGATCAATGCCCAGTGTCTGGATGCACAGTGAATATCATATAGGTGGAGGAGATAGTGGTGATCCTTTACACACACACACACACACACACACACACACACACACACACACACTTTCTACCCCAGATGCATGGCATGTGAATAATGAATACAGGACAGGACGCTACCATATTTCACACTCATATATGCAAACTTCTCCACAAAAAGTAACTAAACCTCTTTCTCCATGTAATTGCTAGCCCTTGGTCCATTGTTCTTGCTTTCCTTATTTTCTCACCACTCCTGTACCTCCCTGCACTATTGACCATGCTTTTCTTTGGCAAGAACACTCACAGTGTGCCTGTTAGCAGAGAATACCATATTTTACCTGGGTTGAGGTAAAATAAAAACAGACCCTTTGCCCTGAGAAGTTTGCGTTTCTCCTCCTTCCTTTTTGGTTGAAACATTCTCTCACCTTCAGAGCATTTCCTGGGGCCACCCTGACAAGGTTCTGCCTGTGTCTCTTCATCACACCATCCTGCCACCTGAAAGCTTGGTCCCTTTTATCCCCCTCACTGCCCCTCCCCCCATTGCTGTCTACCTCCTTCACCCAAATTTCCCTCTGCATCCTTTCCCCAAGGACATTACACACCTGAGATAACATCCCTGATTCCATGCCTTAAGCCCCCTTGTCTTCCAGAATTGCCTCAGGCCATTTGCATCACTTTGGTAGGTGGTTCTATGTTCAGTTTGGCAAACAGGAGCTTTTTTGAACTGAATCCCTTGGTCATTTTCTCCTTCCCCATCACACCCCACCTCTTACCGCTATCCCACCCCACACACTATTGCCCGGTGCGGGGAGCATCCCTAGCAGTCTGTAGTGCAAGTAACAATCACTGCTCACAGAATCTGCAAGAACAAAGTCACTTAATGACTTCAAAGCATTTTTATAGTACGGCAAATCCCATTACCATGCAACAAAGAACAGCTAATTGTTAGGAATTAATAATGAGAGATAAGTATAGATAATGGTTTAGCTGACACTGTCATATTTTAATACAATATGTTCTGAAATATTTGCTCCTTTGGGTTGTGGATGTGCTATTTTTGTCACTAATAGGCAGATAGACACCTAGTAGAAATGAGAAGTTTTCTCAAAGAAACTCATGCACTCTGCGATGTCTCTGATAAGGGGGAAGGAAGGGGTCAATGTGCCTGTAGTTTCTGTGCTTCATTAAGATTCTGCTTCCATACTGCATAGTGTGAGTAATATTAATTTTCTAAACATCCGTGTACAGCAGCTGCTAACTAATTTCCATAACAGTGTTTCTATTCTACAGGCATTTTTTTTAAAAGGGGAGAGATGACTGCTGACTGTCTGCCAGAAAGAAATTCTCAACCTAACCCACTTCTGAATCATTTCAGACTAAAAGGAGGACATTAGGAATGTTGACTCCCCACTCACAATGATGTCTGGGTCTGAACAGACTGCCTTGCATCTAGGGCCAGCATACCTGGAATGAGCTGAGGGCTCATTTGCTGGGTCGCATTGTTCCTCTACAAACCTTTGTGATAGCCCATTTCATGAGACCTGGACTAGCTAATAATCTTGGCATTGCTGCAGCCCCAGTTATACAGGGGGTACCAGCTATTTCCCCTTCCCTCCATACCACTGACATCCTAGTGAAACAGGTTGTAGTTAAAGCTGTCATGCTGTTTCCAGGAAGGCAGCATACCTGGGCCACTGTGGACCCATTGCATTTTAGAGACTTGCCCTCAGAGCATCGACCACCCACCCTGCTCCAGAAAACATTAGGATGCCCAGGCTCACAGCCTGCATATAATTTCAAGTGTTTTCATTATATACATTCCCTGACTGGACTTCTCTTCTCCTTCTGTCTTCTGCCAAGATGAAGAACAACTAGTGCCATGAACTTGAATACTATTAAATCTCCCCTTCTTCTCTCCAGGAGTCCTATTCTTTGGCAATATTATCCAACTTTGCATTCATTCACCCTTGCAATTCATTGTCTTTACTTTCATACTCTCTAGCCCCAGCTTGTCTCTCTAACCTTGCCTTCCACTTCTCCTTTCTAAGTTCCCAGCAATACTACCACACCAGTATACTTGGCCACTTCCCCAAATAGACCATGTCCAGTCACTCCTCAAGTCTTTACTCAACCTGTCATCTCCACCTAGATAACTCACTGCCCTTCTATCCTAGTAAAATTTTACTCTTCATCCCTTTATAATCCCCTAGATCATTGGTTCTCAACCTGTGGGTTGCGACCCCTTTGGGGGTCAAATGACCCTTTCACAGGGGTCGCCTAAGACCATCGGAAAACACATATATAATTACATATTGGTTTTGTGATTAATCACTATGCTTTAATTATGTTCAATTTGTAACAATGAAATTGGGGGTCACCACAACATGAGGAACTGTATTAAAGGGTCAAGGCATTAGGAAGGTTGAGAACCACTGCCCTAGATGAAGTTAATCACCTCCATTTTCAAACTCTCTTCAGCTTTTGTTCAGACTCATCAACTTAGCATTTGTCATGTTAGTGATTTGTTCATTGGTTGACTGGTTGATTGAACAATTGGTTTATTATATGCAAATCTGTTTTCTTTGCTTTTTGTAACTCTTAGAATGCATGAGCCTGGGTTTTACCCATCTTTATATGTGCTGTGATCTTAACATTGAGGGAGTCAGTAAATCCTTATTGGATAGAATTTACAAAATGTAAAAATAGGTGACCATAAATTTTATAAAGGCATATACACTCATAATTAGTGTTTTCTCAGGTAAAGCTAGGGAATGTTTGCTCCTATTCTGTAGCTTTGCCATCCAGGAATACTAAATGTGAGAATAGTCATAAGTGCCACATTCTTGTTCTCAGGTCCACTATCATTGAAAATTCTATGACTACATTTTTTTGCCTTAACTCTAAACATGGAACTGGCCTTGGCAGAGACATTCTGCAGTCTCCTTAGAAGCCAAATAAGTAACTGAGGAGATTTTAATATTAGCATCAGAGCTTCAAATTCATCAATAGAGTCACAGCAAGACTAGGTCCCAAGTAATAAAGTAAGAAATGAACTTCATAATTCATTTGGTGAAATCTCCATCCATCTCTAGACCATTAACTAAGAGGTGATGGATTAATTTGCTTTTTAATCTACTGCTTTTTAGAACATATTAAATTTAAACACCCATCCAAAAAGCACTTAGAGTGTGAATGGGAAAGAGTCAAGAGCTGGAAAACGATGACATCCAAATAGCTAGATCCAGAGGATCAGGTATTTGCTTGGCCAAGAAGGTGCCTGAAGGAGAGATAGGTCACCTTCATGTCAACTAGGGCAGTGGTCGGCAAACTGCGGCTCGGCAAACCGAGGCTCTCAAGCCACATGTAGCTCTTTGGCCCCTTGAGTGTGGCTCTTCCACAAAATACCGGCTCTTCCACAAAATACTGACTTCTGCACATGGGCCACAAAGTTTCAATTGCACTGTACGTGCGTGCCTGCACTTGGTATTTTGTGGAAGAGCCACACTCAAGGGGCCAAAGAGACACATGTGGCTCGCGAGCCGCGGTTTGCCGACCACGCAACTAGGGAATCTGGAAAGAATTCAATTCATCAACCCAAAATGTTTTCCCCAGCAAGTGGTACAGAGTAGACACTCAATATACATTTGCTTAATGAACAAATTTAGATTAAAAAATTCAAATTATTAATTGTATAAAATGTAGTTACTTCAGTAATATTTTTCAAAATCTTTCAATAACAGTTATTTAACACTCAAAAGTATCTAGCGCAGCAGTTCTCAACCTGTGGGTCGTGGCCCCTTTGGGGGTCAAATGACCCTTTCACAGATGTCGCCTAAGACCATCTGAAAACACATATATAATTACATATTGGTTTTGTGATTAATCACTATGCTTTAATTATGTTCAATTTGTAACAATGAAATTGGGGGTCACCACAACATGAGGAACTGTATTAAAGGGTTGTGGCATTAGGAAGGTTGAGAACCACTGATCTAGCCTGAAGCAACATTCAGATGAGATCTAATTATGTTCTTTAAATTCTACTCAAGAAATGGCTTTTGAGAATTTACTGTGTCCCCATAGCCATACAAAGACTCAGGAAGATACAAAGGTGAACTGGTGGTGGTCCCTGCCATCCAGATGACCATCTGATGATGGTCTCTCAAGCAGGCATGGCAGCAATCCCTCTTGGGTGACCAAAGGGACAGTTCCCACCCAACATTATATCCCCATTACCCCTCACAGGGCCTTAAATTACACCAGTAAAGATTAATTCTTTCGGGTCTTGAAGGTTAATTGAGTCTCTTAGCAAAGGTTAAATACTCCTGGGATGAATACCTTCTTAATCCATTATCACCTGGGATTGGGCCCAAGCAATAGATCACAGCTAGCAGAGAGCATGCTAGACAGAGAGAACAGAGGAGCAGGGACGGAGGGTTTCCGGACAGAAGAAGTGGAGAAAGGAAGCACCTAAGAGCATCACTTATTCACTCTATTTACAACTTTCCTCCTTTTTCCCATGTCCTAACCAATTGGTTATGGCACAGAACATTTATACAAGACTGATCAGCACACATGCTCTGAAATGCCTTCTCTAGGTCATCACCATTGGATTTCTGGGCTCAAAACCTGCACTTTCTATCCTGAACCAGTTCTAATAATAACAGGCCATGGTCCTTGGATGGTTCATCTGCCCCAGTCAATATCCTAAGAGCTTTACAAGAATTACCTCAGGGAGAAACTAAGATGGCGGCATAGATAAACACCAGGAAATTGTCGCCTCACACAACAATTGAAAAATACCGCAAAGGACAGAGCAAACATCATCCAGAACAACTGGAAGGCTGGCTGAGTGTAAATTCTACAACTAGAAGGAAAGAAAAGCACTCTGAGAGCCAGAGGAGCTGCAGAGGTGAAGTGCAGAGGTACGGCGGCGGCTCGCGCGTGCGGAAAGGGGGTGGCACCTGAGGACGCGGCTGTCTTTTTGAATCACAAGCTCCCGACTGCTCTAAACTCCGGTTCAAGCAAGTCTCTGGGGACCCAGGACTCATACGGGGAGAAGCTGGTCTGTCGGGCAGCAGGCGAACTTGAGGGCGCTTTCCCTCAGAGGTGCTTGGAGCCGTTACCGGGACACTGAGACGCGCCACTCCGCGACTCCGGATGGAGAATCAGCCATAGCTTCTTTCTCCGCCCTTTGATTCCCTGAGACCCCGCCCCACCCAGGCTGCGGCAGAGGCTTTTGCATGTGAATGTACCTAACTGCAGCCGAGCCAGGCAGACCCGGAACTTCCAAGAAAAGGCCCAAGGCCCCCCCGCAGCGGCTTGCATTGCTTCACAGCTGAGCCTCTTCGTGGCTCCTGCTGTGTGGCCTCAGGCAGAGGCTGAATTAGCACCTCCTTAGATCCAGGAGCCACTGTACCCAGTGGTCAGAGGGGGACCATTCTCCCACTTCAGACACAGCTGATTCCCACAGCCAATTGGCCTGGAGGTCAATTCCTCCCAGTGATCCTACAACAACCAAGGCACCAAGAGTGTCCACCCCAGGTAACTGGGGAGGCTGAGCCACTGGGCCCTACAGGACACCTGGCGCGCAGGGCCACTCTATCAACACAGGGAAGCAGCCAAAATGCGGAGACAAAGAAACAGGTCACAAATGGCAGAAATGGAGGAAAGCAAACGACTGGATATAGAGTTCAAGGCCACGTTTATAAGGTTTTTCAAGAATTTTATGGAAACCGCCGATAAATTTAATGAATCCCTCAATGAGTATAGTGAGACCATGGAGGACATGAAAAAGGACCAACTAGAAATTAAGCATAGACTGACTGAAATAAAGAATAATTTACAGAGATCCAACAGCAGACAAGAGGATCCCAAGAATCAAGTCAAAGATTTGAAATGCAAAGAAACAAAAAATACCCAACCGAAAAAGAAAAAAGAAAAGAGATTCCAAAAATATGAAGATAGTGTAAGGAACCTCTGGGACAACTTCAAGCATACCAACATCAGAATTATAGGGGTACCAGAAGGAGAGAGAGGGCAAGATATTGAAAACCTTTTTGAAGAAATAATGACAGAAAACTTCCCCCACCTGGTGAAAGAAATGGACTTACAAGTCCAGGAAGCGCAGAGAACCCCAAACAAAAGGAATCCAAAGAGGACCACACCAAGACACATCATAATTAAAATGCCAAGAGCAAAAGATAAAGAATCTTAAAAGCAGCAAGAGAAAGACAATCAGTTACCTACAAGGGAGTACCCATTCGACTGTCAGCTGATTTCTCAACAGAAACCATGCAGGCCAGAAGAGAGTGGCAAGAAATATTCAAAGAGATGAATAGCAAGAACCTGCAACCAAGATTACTTTATCCAGCAAAGCTATCATTCAGAATAGAAGGTCAGATAAAGAGCTTCACGGATAAGAAAAAGCTAAAGGAGTTCATCACCACCAAACCAGCATTATATGAAATGCTGAAAGGGAGGAGAACCAAGATGGCGGCATAGGTTAACGCCGGAGTTTGCTGCTTTGAACAACTACTTCAAAAGTGAAACTAAAAGACGGAACGGACATCACCCAGAACCACTGGAACGCTGGCTGAGTGGAAGTACTACAACTAGGAGGAAAGAGAAACGCATACGGACACTCAGAGGAGGCGCAGTGCTGAGGTCAAGTTCTGAGGTGCGGAGTGCGCGGAGCGGGCTGGTGGCGGAGGGCGCGGTTGGCGTTTTCAATCGGGAGGGAGTCGCAGACTCTGAGCTCCAGATACGGGCGAGTCTTTGGGGACCCAGACTCGGGCGGGAGGGGCGGGACTGCCTGGCTTCGGTCAGAGCGAGTGCAGCTTTCTCGCCGAGCTTTGCAGTGGGTGCTGGGACTCAGAGAGGCAGAGCCCCTGGGGACAGGACTGAGAGCCGCCATAACTGCTCTCTCAGGCCCACCCTGTTGATCCTGTGCGACCCGCCCCGCCCAAGCCCTGCACACAGGCATTTGCCGGATAGCCTCAGGCAAAGGCTAGATTAGCACCTCCCTAGAGGACAGAAGTTCTCTCACTGCTGACATAGCTGATTCTCATAGCCACTTGGCCTGGAGGTCAAACCCTCCCTGGAATTAGCTACAACAATCAAGATTTAACTATAAGACCACGAACAAAGACCACTAGGGGGTGCATCAAGAAAGCATAACAAAATGCGGAGACAAAGAAACAGGACAAAATTGGCAATGGAAGATATAGAGTTCAGAACCACACTTTTAAGGTCTCTCAAGAACTGTTTAGAAGCCGCCGATAAACTTAATGAGATCTACAAGAAAACTAATGAGACCCTCGATGTTATATTGGGGAACCAACTAGAAATTAAGCATACACTGACTGAAATAAAGAATATTATACAGACTCCCGACAGCAGACCAGAGGAGCGCAAGAATCAAGTCAATGATTTGAAATGCGAGGAAGCAAAAAACACCCAACTGGAAAAGCAAAATGAAAAAAGAATCCAAAAATGCGAGGATAGTGTAAGGAGCCTCTGGGACAGCTTCAGGCGTACCAACATCAGAATTATAGGGGTGCCAGAAGATGAGAGAGAGCAAGATATTGAAAACCTATTTGAAGAAATAATGACAGAAAACTTCCCTCACCTGGTGAAAGAAATGGACTTACAGGTCCAAGAAGCGCGGAGAACCCCAAACAAAAGGAATCCAAAGAGGACCACACCAAGACACATCATAATTAAAATGCCAAGAGCAAAAGATAAAGAGAGAATCTTAAAAGCAGCAAGAGAAAGAAACTCAGTTACCTACAAGGGAATACCCATACGACTGTCAGCTGATTTCTCAACAGAAACTTTGCAGGCCAGAAGGGAGTGGCAAGAAATATTCAAAGTGATGAACACCAAGAACCTACAACCAAGATTACTTTATCCAGCAAAGCTATCATTCAGAATTGAAGGTCAGATAAAGAGCTTCACAGATAAGGAAAAGCTAAAGGAGTTCATCACCACCAAACCAGGATTATATGAAATGCTGAAAGGTATCCTTTAAGAAGAGGAAGAGGAAGAAAAAGGTAAAGATACAAATTATGAACAACAAATATGCATCTATCAACAAGTGAATCTAAGAATCAAGTGAATAAATAATCCGATGAACAGAATGAACTGGTGATTATAATAGAATCAGGGACATAGAAAGGGAATGGACTGACTATTCTTGGGGGGGAAGGGGTGTGGGACATGCGGGAAGAGACTGGACAAAAATCGTGCACCTATGGATGAGGACAGTGGGTGGGGAGTGAGGGCGGATGGTGGGGCGGTAACTGGGAGGAGGGGAGTTATGGGGGGAAAAAAGAGGAACAAATGTAATAATCTGAACAATAAAGATTTAATTAAAAAAAATAAAATAAAATAAAATACATGTTATAGTTGAAAAAAAAAAAAGAAATGCTGAAAGGTATTCTTTAAGAAGAGGAAGAAGAAAAAGGAACTCTTACCATTTGCCACAGCATGGATGGAACTGGAGAGAGGATAAATACCACAGGATCTCACTCATTTGTGGACTATAATGAACAACATAAACTGATGAACAAGGACTGATCCAGAGACGGAGAGGCATTGATTGGAATGTCGGGCCTTGGAGGGAAGGTAGGGGAGGGTGGGGGCAAGGGGGAAAGATCAACCAAAGGACTTATATGCAAGCATATAGGCCTAACCAATGGACACAGACAACGGGGGGGTGAGGGCATGAGCGGGGGGGTGGGGGGGGTAGAGGGTACACATATGTAATATCTTAATCAATAAAAAATATATTAAAAAAAAAAAGAATTACCTCATGTAAGTCTTATAACCATTCTATCCTCATTGTACAGGTAACAAAACTGAGGATCAGAAAAGTTAAGTGACTTATTCCAATCACCTAGCTTTAAATTGCAAAGCCAAGATTTAAATCCACTAAAGTCCCAATTCCAGAGCCCAAGTTATTAATCTCAATAATATAATTTAGGCTGGAATCATTACAATAACCCTATTAGACAGACCTAAGAAGCAATGATTCCATCCTAACCTGGGTTTAAGGTCCAGTTCAGCTGTAGGACTTTGGATCTTAGTGTCCTCATCCATAAAACAGAGTTAATATAATCTTGTGTAATGTGAGGAGCATATTAGTTCATGAATAAAGTATTTGACCCAAAATAAGTATTCTATAAATAACAGCTACAAGGTATAAACTCCCTGTCTGTGCAACTTTGTTCTGATAATGTTTCTGTTGGCCTCTAGGGGTCGCTCAAAACCTCACACCCTGCCTCTCAAACTATCAAGTTATCAGTGTCCTCATCCTGACTGTGCATTCAAATCTCATGGGGATAAATTACATGCAATCCATACATACATGTGTGTATGTGTGATTTTTATTTATATATACATATGTATGCATATGGGTGTATATACAGGGTGGGGCAAAACTAGGTTTACAGTTGTTTGCATGGAAAATAATACAATAATAAATAATAATACAAGAATAAACTGTGTTTCTCAGTCTCAACTGTAAACCTACTTTTGCCCCACCTGTATGTATATGTATGTATGTGTCTGTATACATGTAGACACCCATGTCCAGGGGTGGGGACCTAGATATCTACTTTTAAGAGTAATTTTAGTGACTCTAATGTACAGCAGGGTCAAAAGATACTGCAAAGGAAGATCTGCTAGAAAGGGCCAAGGCCAAGGATATTTTGTAGTTGAAGCAACTAGGAAATGGATGTTTCTGAGGGAGACGTAGGTAATAGTTCTAGCACCCAAGTAACAAGTTTCTAAATTTGAAATCAATTTTGGGGGCCCTCCATTTTAGGTTCTATGTCTTTATGGGAGCCCACTCTTGGCTTATTACTGAAAATCCTAACCACCCTCAGGTCCTGGGGTACCTTGCCACAGCCGAGATTCCCTGACATTGGGCCTCGATAACCACTGGGGCATGTCCCTGTCCCCGGTACTAACTTCAGCTAGCCCTGGTTAGGAGCTAAGGCAGTCCTCACAGCCATGCCTTCACCCCCATGGCTGACCCCCCAGCATCAGCCCCAGCATGCAGGACAGAACTCCCACTTCTATCCACACCACAAGCATGACAAGGACCAGCTCACCCTTGCTTCCAGTAAAGTCCTCTTTAAATCCCAGGCTGGGACATGAGTCCTAAAAGCAGGTCCTCTTTCCCCAGAAGTAAAAATAAACATGTATTAGACTCTGTTGATGACTGTTACAGGCTGATCA
The DNA here is from genome assembly GCF_964212035.1 of Myotis nattereri. Lineage (NCBI taxonomy): Eukaryota > Metazoa > Chordata > Mammalia > Chiroptera > Vespertilionidae > Myotis > Myotis nattereri. The sequence goes on from NC_138076.1 coordinate 198,576,050, forward strand.
CACATTCACAATTCAAAATCCCATCCTTGTCTATCTTGAGATTAGCTGCCAAGCCCATTAGCCTGCCCCAGGTGCGCCTGCTGCCATCACAAAGCAGAATTCAAGTATTCCCTCCCCAGCTCCCTCTCCAGGTTCTTCAGTTCCTCATTCATTATTCTCCCAAACTATGAAAGACCCACGGAGGAAAGGATGCTCCTTACCCACCCCCTGCCCTGAATTGGGAAGCCAAGCAGTTAAATTATATTGGGATGCAAATAAGAGCCTTAAATTTTTATCATAAGAGGCAAGATGGTCCCATCTATTCACACACTTGTCACTCAAAGGGGGCTGAGCATATATTTACCAAACTTGGCAGCATTTCACTCTGAGAACGAAAACAAACATGATAAATTTCTCCTCCAGAGATAATTTTGGTGATGTGTATAGGCCACTGAAAATGAGAATGACTTTAGTGCTTTGATAATATATGGTAGCAATTATATTAACAAGGGAAATTACATCCCTTCTCAGCAATTTCATACCACCCACATGAATAGTGGGCAGCAGCAAAAATGCTGAAACGGTGCTAGGAAAATAGGGGAAGCAATAATTGCTTAATTTAGAACCTACTGTAATCACTTTTTAAAAATATATTGGGCTCCTACTATGTGCCAGGCACCATGTGAGCACAGTGGGGAATGAATCCAACATGGCTCCTGATCTTAAAGAAAATATGACATAAATCACATTGTAATGCCAGGTAGGAAATGAGAGTGGTAAAAGAGATACAGAGAGAATTCTCTAAGGAGTAAAAAGAGGAAGCTATCACTTCCAGATGATGCTTTGCTGAAGCTCTGGCCTACGCAGAAAGCAATCAGACACCCAGGAGGTGACAGGTAAGAAGCACTACCCAGCTTTCCAGCATCGAGATAAACTGCAGCCAATTAACACTGAAAAAGTTTGCCCACAGACCCTGCCCCAGAGAATATCCACCAGAATGCTCCATAGCTGGATGACCATGAAGGCAAACCCCATAGTCTGTGGCTCCAGAAGTCCTTCTGCAAAGTCTTTTGCCAAGAACTTACAAATGTGTGGATTAATGAACTATAAATATGGATTAAATGCATGAGTAAAACTCCATACTTCATTTTGAAATTTTATTGGAGCCAAATTTGAGGTACTCACTCTGTTCATGTCTACCAATTCCATCAGCCTTTGTTTTGTTTCTCCCATGTGCAAATAGAGGGGATTCCAAGAGAAATAAGCCCCTAAAAGGGCTTGGAATCTCATATAGGAAAGGGAGACATACAAAATAATTGTATAGATGATCTGCTGTTTATCAGCATGATCTAGTGGAACAAGTATACAGTTTTGAATCAGACTTAAGCTGAATTCCTATTTTGCAGGCTACCAGCTTCGTGACCTGAAAAAGAATTGTTCTCTCTCTCTCTCTCTCTCTCTCTCTCTCTCTCTCTCTCTCTCTCTCTCTCTCTCACACACACACACACACACACACACACACACACACACACACATTCCTTTGTAAGCTGTTCCAATCATAGGGCTGTGGTAAGCATTAGATAACATAATATCATGAAAGCATTTTGTTGAATGCTTACAAATGTCTAATATATCGGTTGAATATGAGTCAGAAAACTGGGATTGTCAGAGGGTAGTTACAAAAAAAATAAAATAACATATTTATCCTCAAAGAAAGAGCTCATCTTGGAGTTGGAGGGACTGGGAAGTTCATGAAGAAGGTGTCATTTGAACAGGACCTCGGCGGACAGGTAGGAATTTGTCCATATGTAGTCCACTTCAGCTGGCAGAGATGGCTGAGCAGGTGTGGGCTGAGATATGACATTAGATTTTTAGGAGGCTAAAAATTTTGTATGTGAAAATATTCAGCTGATGGATTCATTCTATGAAAATCAGCCATTTAACACACAGAGTCCCCAAATACCAAGTTGAATTCAGTGTCCTGAATCCAGAATTGCCACTGGTTTATGTTTGTTGTGACTTAGCACTAATTTATATTAGTGTTTTATTCTTTATAGTTAATCACATTCTATCATATGCACTGTGTGGTTCATTCTAGATAAGTAGAAAAAAAAGTCATTATGGAATTTACAGATTAAAACCCTGCTCAAGTTCATACAACTACAGTGGGGCCTTGACTTACGAGTTTAATTCGTTCCGTGACGGAGCTCATAACTCAAATTACTCGTATGTCAAATCAACAGTGAATGAGTGAGACACGTGATGCTGGGCTGATGTTGTGGCATTCACTGTGACGTTCACTGCGCCAACTAGCGGTGGGGTATCTGAAGCTGGCTCGTAACCTGAATTTTAGCTCGCAACTCAAAGCAAAAAATCAGCCGAGAGACGGCTCCTATCTCGAAAAACTCGTTAGTCGGGACACTCGTAAGTCAAGGCCCCACTGTATTGCTAAATTCCCTTCACTTTCCATAGCCCACAATGTTGTAAAAAGACATTCATGGGCAATCCTTTACATTGCTCTGGGAGACAGCTTTGTTCTATGGAACAGACAGCAGATTCACTTCTCTACACAGTAAGCACCCATCAATGTGATGGCATCCACTAAAGTCGGGTTTGTAGTAGTAGTTCCAATTCACACTTTATGAAGACAAAGAGAAAATGTATTTTGTCTCCTCTATTATTTATTTTTGTAGTGTCCTATGGTTAGTAATAAACTATTACATAATTGTGCAAGATGTAATAGGTTTGCCTGAAAATTCTTTCTGAGGGGAAAAAAATATCCTTACCTCATTTTTATTTTTTTTAATCTTTAATCCACTTCACTGGGACTTTTAATTTAAAACATTTCACTTTTTTAGAGATTACATTATCATATTTGTTTTAATTCCATCATCTTTTCAACTTTCTCATCCTTTATGCACTGTGCTTTTGTATTCTTTTCTTCTCAAGCCCTTTACATGTTTTCTCCCTTTTGTTTTATTTCCAAGGGTGCGCTCATTGTCATCTTAGCCTTTATTTTAAGTCTCCTACACTGAGATCTGACCCAACAGCCAGGAAGTGAAAAGGGAAAGTCTTACAGCCGCACTGCAATGGAAGTGGCGGACAGGTGCAAAGGAGGAAAAAAAGGAAAAAGAAAAGAACTGGGTGAAGATCCAATTGTGTGGGGGTGTTGTTGTTGGTGGTGGTGGTGGTGATGGTCTCTAAGGTGTGATATCTTTGAAGATGAAAAATAATGATACTTACACAGGCACCTACATAAAAATGTGACTTAAAGAACATAAAAATGGCAAAAAAAAAAACCAGATTCCTTTCATTAGAATCTTGGTTCCACATCCAATAGACTTAGTCAAAATTACTTCGAAGGTGTGAGTGAGAGTATCGCTCTGTAGGAAACCAAACTTGACAAATGAATTCTGTCTCTGTCTTGCAACCAACTCACTAATAAGTGAGATTCAGAATTCTGCTTGAAGTTTGTTAATGTTGCTTTAGATGAAGCAAGCTCATGCTCCTTCAAGATCTCCAAAGCAAGGTATATATTTGATAAATCAGTAAGAATGGCCACAGTATGATTCTCAGGCAGAAAGATCAACAAATAGTCAAGATTAGAAATTTTGACAAATAGTTGTTCCTATCATGTTTCCCATCTAGCTGTTCACTTGCCCTCTTCCCTCGGAGCTCATCCTGGTTGGATTTATCTCTCTCCTGTCTGTCTTCCCACCAGTATTGCCTGAGTCTTTAGTGCATCTCTAATTTTACCCTGAATAACCCATAACCCCTGGAGCATCTACAGATCAAAAATACACAATTAAAATAAGAGACACAATTCTACTGGATGATCCTATAAATTATTTATTGCCTTTGCAGTGAACTAAACAAAATCTGAAAATTTCACCTCACCAGAACATTAAGAGAAAAAGTGACTTCTGGGTGTGAGTGTGCCAGTGTAGGTGTGACTGTGTTTGTGTATGTGAGTGTATGTGAGTGTGTGAATGATTGTGTATCTGCATGTGAGTGTGTGAGTGTGTGTATTTGCATATGTGCCATGAAAAGGTTTCAAGGAGAAAAATCAGTAAATCAGACTACTTTTTATCTACCTGGCACTAAATGTCCAGTTACTTGCAAATAATATATAATTGAACTTTTATTTAAAAATAAAGGTCTGGAATAAACATATGGCAAACGTAAGTGACTTTGCCTTTGCATTAAACTCTTTTTTTCACCTATTCCTTTTCCGTTCCTTGTCAGCCAACGTTCACCCTCATTTTGCTATTCCTATCTGGTATTTCCTAGATGTTCTGTTCTGTTCAGTTTAATTTACCCAAATGTCATACCCAATAAATGGCTGAATTTCCACTCCAGTCCTGCTGGATGACTGTATTACTTTTAAATAACTTGCATCTGTTCTTGACTCTCCCATCTGCTCCTTCTCTCCTTCTTTACTTTCTCATCAGGAGGCCTGGCTCTGGGTGGGGAACATTGGGTAGACACTCCTGATTTTTCATTTTTGAGCCACTGACACAAAGTTAGTCATCCTTTTTGAATCTCTCTGAAAAAGCCAGCCTGAGGCAAATTTGTAAAGTAGGTCAGCTATATGAGAGCCACCACACACACTTTTAGTACTTTCTCATTCATGTTTGTCACCCTCCTAGAGAAGCACTCTGGGCCTTCCCCTTCTTTCCCTTGAACTTCCATCCTTCACACTGTACCTGTCCAGTGTCCCTTTTCCCATTGCATGATTCCTCGGAGAAATCAGTAGGAAAATTCCATAAAAATGCTACTGATAGACAATGAAAATTTCATATTTAACCCTCTGAGGCATAAATTTCAATATTTATGTTTTTGTGTTCTGTTGTTAATACAGACGTGTGAGGCAGTGCCAGAAAAATAACCAGCTGCAATGGATTTGATGACTTGTAAGCAGAGTTGGTTGCTGTCTTAAATCCAGAATTCTATGGCATTTTTTTAAAAAAAAAAAAAAAGAAAGAAAGAAAGAAAGGAAACTAACATTTCCTGAGAGTTTACTATGTGCCCAATACAAACTGTATTTCAGTCTCATTTTAACCAATGAAAAGCTAGGATGTTTGCCCCAGGTGAAAAAATCACATGGTTATGGGAAGTAGAGATGCCAGGTATAACCCAGCAGCAAAGCCTGGTGCTCTGTCTACTACACCAGCTGCTGCTTGAGCCTAGGGCCATGGACTGCTAGTGGCCCTATATTTTGGGTTTCCAATACTGTGACATAAATTAAGTGAACACTGCCCTGGCCAGTGTGGCTCAGTTGGTTGGAGCGTTGGGTCACAGGTTTGATTCCAGTCAGGGCACATACCCAGGTTATGGGTTCCATCCCAGTAGGAGTGAGCACCTTTAATGTGTCAAGACAAAGCAGGAAGTGAAAGACAGCTTGGAGTGGATGAACAGTTGCAAGAGCATAAAATCAGAATCAGAGATGTGACCCATGAAGGTTCAGCTGGAACACCTTTTGGAAGGCTTTGTAGTACATACTATAGAACTTGGGCTTGACATCAAAGACACAAGGGAGCCCTTGAGGGTTACAAGTAAAGAAAGAAGATGAGTAGAGATGAGTTCTAGATTTATCATTCTAACACAGGATACATACAGGCTTCCAGAGAGAAAAACATGAAGTAGGGCGACCAGTTGGGAAGTTACATTGCTATTACCCAGGCAAGAGATTGGGCTTAAATAGGTCAATGGAAGGGTTATATTTGGGAAGTACAATCAGTAGGACTTGGTGATCATTTGCATATGAGGAGTAGAGAAAAGAAAGAAATCAAAGATGTTCATTTTTCCTTTTATTTGTTCCCAAGTTTCACATTCACTTTCTAAGTCAAGGGAAATTATTGTAATGAACTGCGGTGCCTTAGAGCAGATTCTCAAGCTGAATTTTTAAATGTTTGAAGCTGACAAAATTATGCCTAACTTGACCAGCAATACATTTGCAAGTATAATTTATGACCAGAAAATATTGCACACTATTAACATATAATTTAGCCTTAAGAAAGGGGTAGAATTCTAAGCCTCATTTGGAAATTTGTTTTTTCCTACTTCAAGAGGTGTTCCTGATAGAGACAGTCTTCATAATTCTTGGTTATGTTTACAGCAATGTGATTTTAGAAATTATTCTAAAGATAGATATTTACACAGTAAATACTCCCAGATGCTGTCTTTGGAATGGGGACTTTGATTAGTGGTACTGTGTTGAATTGCGTTAGAATTGGTTTCTTCAAATAATGTCTATTAACTTCATACAGAAAAAAAAGATACCATAAACTAATGTCTATATGACCTGTTTGGCACAACAGTGATAACAGGATGGAGTTAACAAGGGTTTATGGAGAGTTATGAGCTCTCAAGGTTGATGTTTATTGAAGAGTTTATTGGGATCTCATAGAGCAGTAGCAAATGATCTAATAAAACCAGTAAGATTAAGCAGTTCCAGTAAACAAAATCATAATAAAACTCCAGAAGAGTAGATGCAAACCATTTTTATTTTTTCCATTCTCAAAAAGAAAAATACTAATATTTCCAAATATAAAGAGTTTTAGAATTAATACCCTGCTTGAGACTGGGTATAGCAGTTCAACTCATGATTTATGTAATTATGAATTCATTTAATGGACTATTTAGCCAGGTTAGCAAACTTTTTAAAGGAAAACAACTTTCCCTAGCATGAGATAAGGAGAAAACCACTGAAAATTGATGACCAAGTAAATGGTGTATGTTGGCAGAATTTTTTTGGAAAATGAAAACCACGTAAACAAGTTTGAGTTGAAGGGGGAGGTGGGGGTGGGTTAGAAAAAACCAACTTCCTGAAGAAGAAAGGCCTGCTGAAAGAAGTTATGAGACCTTGGGAAATATTTTCAGGGGCCATGAATTCCTCCAGGCATTCAATATCTAACATAGCCCAGGAGCAGTAAATGACTACTCTGGCCAAAACAAGGTCCTAGATAACCAAGCAACCTGCCTGAAAGAGCTAGAAGGCCAGGAACAAGGGACATCTCAGCAGCAACTCACTGTATATTCACATGATGGTGAGCAGAAACTCTGGTGGCTCTTCCTCTTCTTATAAGGGCACTAATCACATCACAAGGGCTCCACCCTCCTGACGACATCTAAACCTAATTACCTCCCAAAGGGCCCACTTCTTTATAACATCACATTGGAGATTAGGGCTTCAACATATGGATGTTGGAGGGATATAGACATTCAGTCCAGAACAGGATCTAACTTGAACTATTGATAAAACCTGAACCACCTAGAGTCTATAGCTTCCTCAACACACATTGAGCAGAAGCTTAATATAGCTACAATTTCTTTTCTATATACGTAGCAATGTTTCCTTATTTTGCACTAGGGCTATGAAAGTTTCCCTACATTCCCAGATTTTTTAAATGATGGATCTTTTATTCATTTACAAAATAAGATTTTTTGAGTCAGGGTAAAAGCACTTAAGTATCATAGAAATAAGGCCCAATTGCTAATTCAATGTTTGAATGTGTAAAAGAATTTATTTTCAAAGTTTTGTCAGTTACACTGACTCATTAGAGTGGATGCCAGCTGGAAACAAGTGCTATGATCACCTGGGTGTGTGCCAGGGAGATGTCTTTGGGTTACCCATTGGTTTAAAACCCAAATTCAATAGAGAGTGAATCAATAAGTTAATAACCAATCAATTGTGTTTTATTCATATATAGCTTTCTAAATTGGCAGCTGTAAGAACATTCTAATCATCATCTAAGGTCTTTGCTCAGGTAAAAAATTGTTTTGTTTAACTATTGAACCACCTACCCAACAAATCTATATGTGCAATGTGAACCTCAAAAGGGCACTCAGATTTCCCCAATGTAATTAAATGTTGGAACTAATGAGGCAGTGACAATGTTTCCTTTATACAAACAATTTTTCAATTATACAGGACAGTGGCATCTAACGACTGCTACCAACACAAAATCACTGGGCAGCCAGCTCCTCTTTTATGCAGCAAGACTAGCAATTATTCTGTAACACTTAATTTCCTGTTACCGGTGCTTTCCCAGGAGCACTTAAGCATGATGGCCTTATGAATATAGTTATAAGTGCGACTATGTTCGGTGTTTGGATTCTTTTGGAAATCTGATAAAGATAATATTCCTCCAAAGGTTACTGACCAGATTATAAGTAATTTTTTCAGCAGGCCTGAGTTCTAGCCAGCTGTCATTAAGAGTGTCTCGTTAGCCAGTGAAGGACTTTGTAGCTGGGTCAAGGTTGCTAAGGTAACGAATCGGACCAGACTTCTCTCAGCATCAACCTTTCATCTTCTTAAATTTATATAAGCAAAGCACTGTGAGGAGAATGCTAATAGGCCAGATGACAAAAGCAATTGCACAAAAATATTTTTCAGCTGGATAGGTATGTGTTTAAGCTCCTTTATAAAGGTACAACAATATGTGTGGGTTTAGAGATGTTCATGGAACTGAGCTAAATTATCTTGGGCACACATATTGTTTACATATGCGGCTCTACAAAGCAGAATTTAATTCAATGATGCACATTGATTGAGTGCCTGCTTGGTACCTGAATTTATTTTTCAGTGTAACATTTGAATCTGAAATGAATCTGAGAAGAATTAAATTCTAAAGAGAGTAAAGCTTAACATGCTTTCCAAAGAGTTCAGACTCAGTCAGCTAGAGAATCTTTAATTCTTGCATTAGGGCAATGGTTCTCAACCTTGGCTGCACCTGAGAATCACCTGGGAATCTTTTTAAAATCCTGATTTCTGGGCCTCATCCTCCGGAAATTCTGTTTCTTTGTTATGGGGTGGGGCCACAACATTAGTAACAAAGAAAGAGAATTTCCGGAGGATGAGGCCCAGAAATCAGGATTTTAAAAAGATTCCCAGGTTATTCTAATGTGCAGCCAAGGTTGAGAACCACTGCATTAGGGAGTTATGGCTAGGTGGAGTAAAGCTATTATATTAAAAATATATAGGCCCTAGCTGGTTTGGCTCAGTGGATAGAGAGTAGCCCTGCAGACTAAAGGGTCCCAGGTTAGATTCTGGTCAAGGGCATCTGCCAGGGTTTCGGGCTCAATCCCCAGTAGGGGGCATACAGGAGGCAGCCAAACAAAATGATTCTTTCTCATCATTGATGTTTCTATCTCTCTCTCCCTTCCTCTCTGAAATCAATAAAAATATAATATAATATATATATATATATATATATATATACACACACACACATACTAGAGGCCCAGTGCACAAAAATTTGTGCACTGGGGGGGAGGGGGTCCCTCAACCCAGCCTGCCCCCATCACATACTGGGAGCCCTCAGGGGATGTCCTACTGACGGCTTAGGCCTGCTCCCTGCTCCCCTTGGGGAGTGGGCCTAAGCCACAGTCTGGCCTCCCTTTGTGGGAGGCAACCACGCTGATCAGGGGAAGGCACCAGCCCCATCACCCCACTGTTGCAGCCACTGCCAGTCACCGCAGCCACCAAGGTGTTTTCATCAACACGGACTCCAGTCCCTTCACCATGAAAAAATGACAACTTTCTTTAGGCATTTTCAACATGTGTCTTTCATAGACTATGACATTTCTTTCTTTCTTTCTTTTTCTATCCTCACCTGAGGATATGTTTCCATTGATTTTTAGAGAATGTGGAAGAGAAAGGGAAAGACAGAGAGAAACATCAAAGTGAGAGGAACACTTTGATTGGTTGCCCCCTGCATGGGCCCTGACCTGGGCACGGGCCAGGGAGGAGCCTGCAACCTAGGTACATGAACCCATGTCAGAATTGAACCCAGAACCTGCAGTGGGCAGGCCGACGCATTATCCACTGAGCTAAACCAGCTAGAGCAGGATATGACATTTCTTAGCCCTCCAGCAACAGACCTTCCTTTTTTTCTCCAGGAGTGTGGTAAAAAACCCTAGATCACCTTATTGGATTCTTATTACCCAAGTTACTAAGAATATTACCAGTGGCATACAGGGAGCTTAGCCAACGAGCAGTCAGAAAAGACAGTATCAGGACTGTCCAGGTAGTTCAGTTGGTTACAGTGTTGTCCCTATACACCAAGGTTGCTGGTTTGATCCCTGGTCAGGGCACATACAAGAAGCAACCAAGGAATGCATAAATAAGTGAAACAACAAATCTCTCTCTCTCTTTCTCTCTCTCTCTCTCTCTCTCTCTCTCTCTCTCTCTCTCTAAGATCAATAAATAAAAATAATGTATAAGATATCAAAGACTAATGGGGTCATGTCCAAAGGACACAAGAGCCAACTTGAAGGATTCCCTCGGCCTAAGATGGGAACATCAAAAGGAATAATAGTAACAATGAATTGAAACACAAATATATAAAAATCCGTAAATTCATAATAATACTGAGTGGGGGGGGGGGGGGGGGACCTCATTGACCACTATTAAAGGTTGCTAAAGCCACCAATTCATTGACAAATTGACACATAATAGGAAAGAATGAAACATACATCTTGCCTTTTCTGCATTAATTGTATTTCTATATGACCAAAGTGGGGTCAAGAAGAGATTAACCAATGAACTTATATGCAGATATGCATTGCCCATGGACAGACAATAACGTGGAAAAGACCTGGGGAGGAGATGAGAGCAGGGTGGAGAGGGTCAGGGGGGGAAAGGAGGACATCTGTAATACAACAATAAAGATAATTTTTTTTAATTCCAGAAAATAATTGCAGAAGAAATGAAATTAAAAATCACCACTTTGCAACTCTTTTTTTTAAATATATTTTATTGATTTTCCACAGAGAGGAAGGGAGAGAGATAGAGAGTTAGAAATATCGATGAGAGAGAAACATCGATCAGCTGCCTCCTACACATCCCCCACTGGGGAAGTGCCCGCAACCCAGGTACATGCCCTCGACCAGAATCGAACCCGGGACCCTTCAGTCCGCAGGCCAACGCTCTATCCACCGAGCCAAACCAGTTTTGGCCCACTTTGCAACTCTTAATGTATTATCTTAAATATCAATAAATGCCAAAACTATTAGGTTAAATGTTGGTGGGGAACCTGATTGGGGGGACATGGTGACAACTCCTAAACTCACTAATCAATCACAATGTCAAAGATGGGACAATCAGAATGAGGTGCCTCAACGTAATGCAATGGGAAGTGCACACATCACCTATGAAATAGTCTTGCCTAAAAATACTGAACTGGAATCTAATCATGCTCTAGTTCTAACTAGAAGGAATAGAGCAGTGGATCTCAACCTTGGCTGCACATGAGAATCACCTGGGAATCTTTTTAAAATCCTGATTTCTGGGCCTCATCTTCCGGAAATTCTGTTTCTTTATTATGGGGTGGGGCCACAACATTAGTAACAAAGAAACAAAATTTCCGGAGGATGAGGCCCAGAAATCAGGATTTTAAAAAGATTCCCAGGTGATTCTAATGTGCAGCCAAGGTTGAGAACCACTGGAATCAAGGAAGAAGTTTTTTAAGAAAGACACTATCCAAAAATTAGGACATTTTAAAGACAAATGACCCAGTTTCTCCAACAAATCAATAGTGTGAAAAGAACGTGGGAAAAGGAGTTTTTTTCTTAAGAGCCTTAAAAGAAACAACAGGGGTAGGGGGGTGGGGGAGACCTTTTTTGGATTCCCGAGTTGAACAAATCAAATGCAAAACATCTTTGAGAAAATTAAAAGAGATTTAATGTAACATAACTGAGAATTAGATATTATAAAATTATTATTTGTGTTAGGTATGATTATATTTGCTGGTTATGTTCTGAAAGGTTCTTAGCAGTTAAAAATGCATACTTACATATTTATAGGTGAAATAATATGGTGTCAGAGGTTTACTTTAAAATGCCAGGGTGAAGCTCTTGCTGGTGTTGCTACGTGGTTAGAGTGTTGGCCTGCACATTGAAGGGTTGAGGGTTCAATTCCTGGTCAAGGTCACATACCTAGGTTGCAGGTTCCATCCCTATCCCTGTTGGGGAGCATGCAGGGAGGCAAGAAATCAATGTGTCTGTCTCACATAGATATTTCTCTCTTTCTCCCTCTCTCCCTCCCTCCCTTCCATTCTCTCTAAAATCAATGGAAAAATATCCTCAGGCGAGGATTAACCAAAAAAAAAAAAAAAAAAAAAACCAGGGTGGGGAAATGGGAAAGTTGTCTAAAATAGGCTGGCAAAATGTTCATGATTGCCGGGAACCAATTCTAGCATGTCATAATTGCAAGAGTTTCATCAAAAGGTTGATAGAACTTGGGGACTCAACAAGGGCTGAGTCACATATGTTATCACCTGTATGGGGAATGGCTGAGGGCATTTCCCCAAACCTGAAAAGGGATGATTGTTTGCTGCCAGACAGCTCAGGGAATCTTAATCTACATGTTATTGCCTCCTACTGGCCACACACCTGAACAGCCGTAGGCTAATTCTCCCCATTCTGACAATGGACTCTGTATACGAAACCCTGACCCTTTTAAGTGTATAACTCTGCCTCACCTCAGGACAATTGGTGCTAAAAAATAAAAACACACATGGGGTCCTGAGATGTGGAGATCTTAGTTTCCTTTAATCTAGGCTCCTCTGACCCCCAAATGCCTTTCAAAATTATATTTTGTCTCTGGACTCCTATTTAATCCACGCACAGCCTTCTCCTGTTTTCCTGAACCCGTCTTAATGCTGGAACAAGAACCCCGGCAATGATTGTTGAAATTCTGAAAACAAAACACTTGTGAAAAACTCGGTGTCTTAATTACAGTTTGGAACTAATTCACTAATATGTTTTTTAAACTTTAATATTGGGAAAACCAGTAGCACCTGTCTGTTGCTTATGTAAAATATTCTTCTAGCAAGTCTGTCTTGAATGGGATCCGTCAAACCACTAAGTTTAAAAGTTTATATTTATCCTGATCTTTATTCTAAAGGAGAAAACACATCTATTCCTAAAGATAGTCTGAACTCTGAAACTTGTCAATATGTGAAAATATGAACAAAGGGAGAATTGAATACATTGAAAACACTGTCCTCAAATAAGGTTAAATGATTTGGTAACTCCGAAGGCTATACCATCTAACTACCAGCAGTTACCTCTGAAGATTCTAGGCTTCCTGCAGTTTGGGCTGCTACAACCTACTGAGGCTGCTTCCTTACTGTGCCAGACATTCAGGTTTCTGTCAACAACACAAAAAACTGAAGAATGGAGGACTAACGCATGTGGCCACTCTATTTATTAAGATAAACAAATCACAAAATAAATATTTATAAGACTTTTAAGAACAAAAGTGATTTTAAATAATTGAGTTAATTATAATGCAACAATGATAATACATAAAGTGTTCTTAAAAACTAATAAAAAGATGAGCACTCCAATAGAAAAGTGGGTAAAGGACACAAAATCAATTGAGAGAAATATAAATGGCGAATAAAACTTTTAAATCATTTTTAAACAATTAAAACTCAACCTCAATAATCAATAAAGGTGAATTAAGACAAGAAAACAGCAAATGTTTGCAATGATAAACAGTATTGATGTTTTTTAGAAAGCTCAAATGAAATGTGGTTCAAAATTTCTGAAGGTAAACTTAGCAATATGTACCATAATCCTTATCTTTAAATCAACAATTCTACTTTCTGGAGTTAATCCAAAGGAAATAATTATGGATATGGACAAAGATTTAAATAAAAGGAAGTCCATTCCAGTGATGTCTATAATAATAAAAATTGAAAATAACCTAGCTATTCAATAATAGAATTGGTTAAATAAGTTATGATATATACATGAAATAGAACATAAAAGCTATCCAGACAATTATGAATGATTCAAAAATTTGTTTAAATTATACTGTTAAGTGTAAAAATAAAGCTGTTAAAATAGTAAGAAATGTATGTGCATACACAAAATATTTACCAATAAAATGTGCTCAAAAGTGGTAACCAATATTCTCTTTAATGGGATTGTAATTACATTTATCTTCCTTTTCATTAGTTAATAGTCTCTAAAGTTTTTATGGTAAACATGTAAAGATAAGAGCTATTTTTCAAGAATGAAATGAAAGAACTTTCTAAGCACTAACTTCTACTACTCCAACTGTGCTCAAATGTTCTTTCACTCAATCTGGGTTTATTGTACCCTATTTCCTCACTGATGAAACATAAGAGGGAAATCACAGCCCTGACATTTCTACCTGCTCGCCCCACCAACAGCCAGCCCTAGGGAGGAGACTTAGAAGCAAACCACTATATGTGGAAAGCCTTTATCACTCAAGTTGCTATACTTAGCATTTCATTTTACCTCACAACTGTTCCAGCAGTATGAGCCCCTCTATCTTTACTCCCTGGCTAAAACTAAAACTCAACCATCTTATGAAGCCTCCGTGCCCTTATCTTCCCTGTCAATGGTCCCCTATCAGAAATATCCTACCTCCGAAAGCCTCATTCATCTAGCCTGACTTCAATTCCAATAAATGTTTAATGTACCAGTTACAATTTTTCCATAACCTTAGGCTCCTATTTCCAGGACAAATCTATATCACTTCTTAGCTTTACCCATTTGGGGCCCTTAATGTCTTTTTCACCCGTTTGGTAAGTTTGTTTTAATATTGGAGCCTAATAAACAGCTTTGAAACACAGAAAATAATTTTCTCATTGAAGGTTATCCTATTTCCAAATTAAGACAATTTTAAAGTTCTATCCTTATAATAAAAAAAGTTAAGGTCATAGAAATCAGTTAAATTGGACTTATAACAAAGCAGATTAAGGAAGTTTAATCATTGTCTTCTGAGATCTTATAATTTCAGGCAAATTACTCACATTTGTATAGTATGAATGTATAATTTTGTATATTTATTCAACAAGCATTTGTTGAATGACTATAAACGGCCAGAGGTACCCTTTCCACCCATGTTCTGAAGGTACCGATATGAACAGGTGTGGACACTATTTGAGGAGCCCACAGATTAGTCAGGGACATAGACAAGTAAGCAAGCAATACAATCCATTGGTTGAATGCAATAACGGAAGTGTGTACAGGGTATTATCACTTAACTAGAGGCCCGGTGCACGAAATTCGTGCACTGGGCAAGGGGTGGTGTCCCTCACCCTAGCCTGCACCCTCTCCAATCTGGGACCCCTCAGGGGATGTCCGATTGCTGGTTTAGGCCTGATGCCTGTGGTATCAGACCTAATCCTGCAGACAGACATCCCTCTCACAATCTGGGACTGGTGGCTCCCAACCACTCGCCTGCCTGCCAGCCTGATCACCCCCTAACCACTCCCCTGCCAGCCTGATTGACACCTAACTGCCCTCCCCTGCCAGCCTGGTAGCCCCCAACTGCCCTCCCCTGCAGGCCTGGGCCCCTCCAACTGCCTTCCCCTGCCAGCCTGGTTGCCCCTAACTGCCCTCCCCTGCTGGCCTGATCGCCCACAACTGTCCTCCCCTGCCAGTCATCTTGTGGCGGCCATCTTGTGACCACACGGGGCGGCCATCTTGTGCGAGGGTGTGACGGTCATTTTGCATGTTACCTCTTTATTATATAGGATATTCACTAAAGGAGAGTTTCTCAAATGAGGCATTACTCCAGGTGCTAATAAGTGATACACAATAAAATGTTTCTTACAGCCTGTAATAAACTACGTTAAACTCAGTTAAACATGCTTCTTTGCTGTGTAACTTAGAGTATTTACTATTTAATGTTCATGGTGAATTTCCAAGGACACAGCCATTTCCCAAGCTTATTTAACCACAGAACCCTTTCTTCACAAATCATCTCTTTTTTTCCCTTTTTTTCTTTTTTTTATAATCTTCACCTGAGGATATTTTTCCATTGATTTTTAGAGAGAGTGGAAAGGAAGGGTAGAGACAGAGGAAGAAGCATCAGTGTGACTCACATCGATTGGTTGCCTCCCGCATGCACCCAAACAGGGGCAGGAATCAAGCTTGAAACCGAGATACGTGCCCTTGACCAAAATCAAACCCGGCACCCTTCAGTCCTCAGGCCAACACTCTATCCACTGAGCCAAACTAATTAAGGCATTCACTGATCATCTTGCAAAGCTTTGGAGCTCACAAACTGATTTTCCATAACATGGGCAGGAATCAAGCTTGAAACCGAGATACGTGCCCTTGACCAAAATCAAACCCGGCACCCTTCAGTCCTCAGGCCAACACTCTATCCACTGAGCCAAACTAATTAAGGCATTCACTGATCATCTTGCAAAGCTTTGGAGCTCACAAACTGATTTTCCATAACATGTGATTTCATGTGCCCAACACTGCAAGCCTCTTCTGGGGAGGAGCTAAAAATTTCTGTGAGATCCTGGAACAGGAACATTATCTTCATCTTTGTATTTCTAGAGTCCAGCACAGAACTCAACACATAAAAGATTCTCAGTAAATGGCTGGTCAATTTTTGACCCCATATGCCTTCTCAGTGGAACCACCACACCTGAGGGGAGGAGTGACCCAAGCTTGTGGTATCCTCAATTTACAGAAGGAAAAAATACAGCCCAAGGACACTGAGTGACTCATCCAAGATCACAGAGAGAGCTTGTGACACAACTAGAATTGGAAACCAGATCCACTTCCAAGTCCAGTGGCCCCTTTCTTACACTTGTCTGACCGTACAATCTGGATTTTCGGGGTTAGTCTTAATTTCTGGGTTAGTCAATCCCACTTTTAAACCAGGCCAGGTAATCTCCTGGTTTATTGTTGGGGGGGAAAAGCCTCTATAAACACACTTTTTATATTTTATAGACATTTCAATGATAAACATCTACCTAATAAATATGGAAACACAAAACAAAATCACAATATAACTGAAATCCACACAATATTAGGTACCAATGATTAAACAAGAATGACCTTGAACTACAATTTGGTTATTTGTGGGGGAGGGAGCAGGAAGAAGGACATTGACAATAATGGGAAGGTCCATTTTCAGTTCAGGTCCTAGGCAGAAAGAGGCATGCCTGGCAAAGATGCTAGAAGGTTCCTCCCATATAGACAACACCCAAAGAGAGAAGATGCCCTTGAGAGCTGGGAGTGGGTCCCTCAGAGATGCCACAGATACACAACACTGCCCAATCATTTCTCACCTAACAAGCCTGGTAGCACTCTAAGTCTACAGTCAGGAAAGCATATAAACAAAGATAAGACTAAAATGGAGTAATCAATTCACTGGAGAAAGCCATCCCATATGCTGCACGGGCTTCATGAAATAATAGGAGATGGTCCACACCAGCACTAAGACTATTTGCTTAGCCACACAAGTTCAGAGTTATTGCTGGCCCTTTACTGAGGAGGACACAGGTGACCATCAGCATGACCTCTGTTCTCAAGTCAGAGACCCTCCACATTAGAACTCTGCCTCTTCTGTGAAATCTTGGCCAAGTGAATTTATATCTATAAACTTTCATCTATAAAATGGAAATGATAATTTTAGCTTCCTCATGAGATTACTATGATTTATATGAGATAAAAGGGTCAAACGCTTAACAAAGGACCTAAAACATGGTCAGTGCTCAATATTTTTATTTAAAAAAGGTATTACTTTAATTAATGAATAATTATATTATCACTAGTAGCCCTGCGCACAAGTCCGTGCACGAGTAGCTCCCCTCTAGCAGAAGGGAGGAACCACAAGAGTAATAATAATTTCAACTCGCTGCCGCCCTCCAGTAGCTCCCCCCACCACCCCACTCCCCACCCGAACTCATAGCTGGCTGCCCTGCCCCCTCCTGTAGCTCTTTGCTGCCCACTTGTAGCTCGCTGCCCCACCCTCCTGCTGATCTGTGACCCAGCTGTTACACAGTCGGTTGTTACGCTTCACGGCGTAATGACCTTTTGCATATTACATCTTTATTATATAGGATAACACACAACACACATTAGGTACAATCGCTCCCATGAATGAATGGAGCTCAGCCATCTTCAGTAAGTCCTTTTGTCTTCTCCTTAAAGTTCCCAGTTCAAGATCCTTTCCAGGAATTAATAAAGAAATTAAAGTATGTGGACCCAATCTAAACTGTCACCACACAGGGGCCTAGAATAGGTAAAACCATGGAAGTAGCCTCCTTGTAAAATGCTGTCCCAACAAAGCTTTGTTCTGTGTGGAAATTCCAAGTTATAAATACTAGTAAATACTGGCCCAAATGACTGAGACTTCAAATCAACCAGAGATAGCACAGTTGGAATAAAGCAAACAGTCTCTCTCAGCTATTCCTCTCAATCAAGGTCATTTTGCTCTTCAAGCACAATTATAATAACCAATAAGGAAGTGGACCATGTCTAGAGCTAGGATCACAAAACAATGTCTTGTACTACAGCACTTTGTCTTACCTTAAACACACTATTTCTTTACTTTAGTTTCCTTCTCTGAATAGAAATCCCTGATGAAATTTTAAAAAGAAAAATGAAAGTAACAAGTTGAGAAGCATAGCCTTGATCAGTCAGCATCTAATTCCTGCTGCATCTCTTCAACCTAAGCCGTGCACTGACTAATGAACACCCCTCCTGTCACATGCAATGGCTTGCCTGCATCACAGAGTTATTTGCAAGTTAATATATATTAAAATCACATATGCCCACACACATTACTTCTATGTGTCAGGGGATCTCAAGAGATAATACATCCATCTTCATTTGTGACAGTCTATGCACCCATGGTTCATAAATGGTGATAAATGAATTGTCATACCATCCCTATGGCATAATACACTTATCCCCTATTCTTGCCATATTAATACATGTTCATTTCAGCACCAGTCAAGTCTTTAAAATGAGTGATCCAACATCTGCCTCCTACTGGTAAGCACAGAATGCTAAGTTCACCTCTCAGCATCCAGTATAATTTGTTTGGTATGTAAATCAACAGCAGAAGGAAGGAACCACAAAAGTAATAATAATTTCAACTCATTATGCCACTCTGATATGCTAAGGCAAATTGAGATGGAAAATGCTTACTTGGTTTATATTTCAGCAAATCCAGGAAGAGACAACCCTGGGCATCCAACCCATCCTAATGCATGGACCAACACAGTGGGGAGGGAAGGTAAAAAGGGTTGATGAATGTGTCTATGAACTGTTTTAAACCAGTATAATTGATGTGCTTATCACTTTAGCATCTGCCTTGTATTAAGTGTTTAGTCATTAGTAATTGCCATTCTTTCCTTGCTTTATACAGCCAACTTTCAATTTTTCAGGGGTTAATGGCAAATTGTAACTTAACCCTGCCAATAGCTTTTTAAAGAGTATGAAATACCTTTCAACCATTTGATATTTCATAACCTTTCAGCACCTACATGTAGTGATGGCTGGTGAAAGGAAATATTACCTGGGGCCACTAAACCCCAAAGCTAAAAGGGAACTGAGAGGTCGTGGACTCCATACTGACCTCATCTCTCCCTGCCTCCTCTGATGCCTCTTTCACTCCCTTGTCTCCCTCCCTCATTATTAGATCCTTCTCTCCCTCAAAGCTCGTCAGTTTGTTTGGCTGTAAAATAACATGTAGGACTACAAAAATAAAATAAAAGGCCGAAATGAGGAGTTGCATTAACAATGAATCTTCTTGTCCGTGTCTCAGTGGTTGAGCGTCAACCTACAAATCAGAAGGTCACGGTTCGAGTCCCACTCAGGGCACATGCCCAGGTTGCAGGTTTAATCCCCAGTGTGGGAAATGCAGGAGGCAGCCCATCAATGATTCTCTCTTATCATTGGTATTTCTATCTCTCTCCCCCTCTCCCTTCCACTCTGAAAGCAATAAAAATATGTTTTTATAAAAAGGAACAGTTGTTAACTGTTCTAAGAAAGACAACTCAGCACTAATCAGTTGTTTCCCAATTTTTCTGATGATGCACACATGGGCAAAAATGTTTAAATCACACAGCATATATATATAAATAAATTGTATACTATAGAACTGCCCTAATACATTGTATGCATATAAACTGAGCCCAAAAAGGAGATAAATAAAAATAGAAATAGACAGTCTATTCGTTCTTTTTGCATGCAGCCAGCTTGGAGCCCAGACCCAGATAAGCCACTCCTGAGGCAATGTTCTGTTTTTAATAAGTTTGGGAGTAAAACTTTCTTGGATAGCAAGCGTCAAACCTTCTGAAATTCTATATGCATTAAAAATGAGTGTTTTCTCAATCACCTCTCTGTCTGGGACTAACAGGTGGTCCTGAGATGCAGCCAGAGCCAACTCCAGGCTTCAGTCAAAGGCAAACAAAGAACAGGTGTAGCTGCTCTCTCAGGGTGGTCTCTGGGGCCACTGCCCACACAACTCCCAGAGCAAAGAATGCTGGAGGAAAACACGGAACTGACAAAGTTAGTGATTTATAATCTCTCATTCTCATCAAATGACTCTCATTGTTCTTGGGAGCTTAGATTCAGAAGCGAGCCATAATGGGCCACTGGGCTAAAAATGAAGTGCAGATTTATTTCTATAATCACCACCAGCCAAGCCCTTCCCTGGGAAATAACGTAGTGCTAGGATACCTTTAGGAAGCCTGAGATTTATCTTTGGGATTGAGTGCTCTGTTGCTCTGGGAAATTCTAACTATTTGAGTTGTAGATGCTCCAATCGGTGTGCTGGGGATCGTCGGAAAGACAACAGAGAAGTGAACTCTGCTTCCCTTTCACGCTCTGTTCAGAGAAAATTCCTGTGCCTGAGAGATGGTAAGTAAACAGCAATTACAAACATATCAAATACTGAGCTAAGAGACTCCCTAATACAGCTGCTGTCCAGGA
Source organism: Myotis nattereri (assembly GCF_964212035.1). Taxonomy (NCBI): domain Eukaryota; kingdom Metazoa; phylum Chordata; class Mammalia; order Chiroptera; family Vespertilionidae; genus Myotis; species Myotis nattereri. The sequence goes on from NC_138076.1 coordinate 198,596,762, forward strand.
GACCAAATGAGTTCAGCCTCAATGTAAATTTAAGTTCTGAAATTGAATTTGACTCATGGTCAGCCCCTACATGCATGGTTCTTGGCTGAAGGAGAGGTGCTTCCTTGCTAGTCAAAGAATCATTGGATCTAAAAAATATTCAGATATAATTGTGCAGCCACGAATCTCAAGAGTCAGGGTAAAAGATACATATGAAAAAGTAAAATAGCTAGATAAATGAGAGCCACAGGGTCCTTAGTGTAATTCCAGTTCGAGCATACTATGTAGCACTGCCTTACTCTGTCTGGCACACAGGTGATCAAGCAGCCACTGCCGATCTCACTAATGCCGCTTGGCAGATGTCTTCACTCATAACAAATTCATGTATTGCCTCCATGCATGCAAATATCCTCTTCCTGGCTTCCTTCTGCTTTGTCTTTAATGACTCTTCCCAACTCTGTACAATAGCAAAGGATACTTCAGACGGTCTCTGGAACTGAAAACTACAAATCTCCATTTGTGAAATTACCATTATGTTCAGAAGAAAAATCAGGGAATTTTAGAACTGAAAACATCCTGAGGGAGCATGTACACCCCTCTTAACAGACAAAAACATTGAGGCCCAATGGGAATAAGTGAGTTGTCCAAGGTCACCAAAGAAGTCAGTGACAGAGTTAGGAGTTGGGAGTAAAATCTGGTCCTTTAGCGCTGCCGTGATGCCCCCTTAAAAATACTTTAAAAGTATATAGACCCTAAAGAATGACAGAAGAATAAAGATATTTCCTTGCATTGAATGGGTCAAAAGTCTCAGCAGGTCAGAAACTGTCTCAAACATCTGGAGTATTAGCCTACAATGAGACAGACTGCCATTATTTGCTGAAAAATGGCCTCTTCTTTCACTGGCCAATTAGTTTTTTAATGATTTATGATGATTCTCAAAGAAAATGTTTTTCCTGCAAGAGGAATTAATATGCTGAACTTAAAATATTTGCACTAATTACTAAAGGTCAAAATGGGATTATGCAGAGACATTAATCAGAGGGCCCAAGGGAATGGGGATATATTGGACAAATAATATGAAGCTCTAATAAAAATACTGAGGAAGATGCACTTTGTTACTTATGTAATTGCAAACTGGAGCAAGGACATTCTCCCTTAAATCTAGAACATGGGGCCAATGGTGACTAGCAAAAAATAACCATAACATCAAAACCCCTCTGTGGCTCTGAAGGCCCTTAAAAGAAACTCCAAAGAGAGTTATTAACATGGTAGATAGGCTCTTCTTTATATGATCCTACTCTCCTCATCTTTCCACCATCATTTTCTTCTATCCATCCTCACTGGCCTTCTTTCAGTCCTTCCAACTTGCCATGCCCCCAGAACTGTATACTTGTTGTTTCTCCTACACAGTACATTTCCTTTCTTAACTATTCCACCCATCCCCTTTCTGCTGAATAAATCTCCTCATATTGTAAGTCTCAGTAGGTGCTCATGCTCTATGTAGGGAAGTTGTCTCACTTACCCCAATTCTTTACTCTTCACTGTATCCACATACTCTTTTCTGTGACTTTGCCGTTCCTCCAACTAATGGATAAAAGAGTAATTTCCCACTCCTTAAATTTGGGTTCAGTCATGTGGCTTTCTTTGGCCAATAGATTGAGGCAGAGATAGCAATGTACCAGTTCTTAACATAGGCATTAAGATGTCTTGCATATTTCCACTTGCCTTCTTTGCTTCTGTCATAGCTAAGAGAAGAATATATCTGGGAGAAGATTGCGACCGGCAGGAAGACAGGGAGGGAGAGAGTGTGAGAGCGTGAGGGAGTGATAGAGGAGTGTGTGGACGTGTGTGGTGTGTGTGTGTGTATGAGCTAGGGACAGTTAGATTCTGCAGGTCTTCTAAGGGGCTGCTAAAACGGGCAGTCTTAGATGGCAGAGCCCCCCTCCCAGCGTGGACACTCCTGGGCGGCCAGCACAGAAACAGAGACTACGCCATCTTGAGAAACAGAGCTGCTTGAGACTAGGATCCTGGCCTCAGCACCACCCAGTCTGGTCTCAGACGCAAACCAGGACCCTGCAGCCACTGGGGACAGAGACCTGCGACCACAGCTACAGAGCCACGGACACCAAGAGTCCAGAAATCCCCGTGGCAGATCTGTTAGTAACAGAGCCCATCCCCCTCCCCGCAGGCTTGTGGGTAGCGCCATAGTAACTGATAGAACCACCACTTGCCCAGGCCTCAGTGCTGCTACAGGAACCTTAGCCTGGAAGTGCGCGAACACCGGGAACTTGTCCAGCGCAGCACAGGCTAGGGGAGCCTTGGCCTGGGAGCTAACGCGTGAACACTGAGAACTTGTTCCTCGCAGCACAGGCCCCAGGACCCCGATTCTCCGGGCAGGAGGCAACACCAAGCACCAGTGACTTGACTGTGTTTCTTATCACATGCGCCTGGGATCCCTGATTCCCTGTGCATTCATACTAAGAGCCAGTGACTCCAATTCTTGGTGCATGTGCACACAGGGACCCTGATTCTCAATGTAAGTCTGTGCGAAGCAACAGAGACTCTGATACTGGATTCTTGGGGAACTCTGACTCCTAGCGCACGCTAGGGCGCTCTGATTTTCAACACACTCCGGGGGGTCTCTGTTTCAGCACGGTGCAGGCAGGGTCCCTGATTCTAAGTGCGCACACGAGGACACATTGAGCGCTGGTAATGCTGACTCTGAGCGAGCCTGGTCCCCACCAACCCACCACAACCACACATCTTAATGTCAGAGATCTTCAGTGACACTAGGGTGGTGCAAAGCTCCCACTGCACATGGCCCAGGCCCACGCAACTCGACGTTTGAACCATCTGGAGATAATCAGAATGGGGAGATGACACAACCCCCAGAGGAAAGAAAATGAGGAGTCGCCAAGAAAGGAAATTAATGAAATTGAAGCATGTAACATGACAGAAAAAGAATTCAGAGTAATGGTTGTACAGTTCATTCACCAGATGGATAAAAAAATCAACAACCTATGCAAGAATCAGGAAGAAATGAAAAGTGATATAGCTACAATCAAAAACACCATGAAAGGTTTCAACAGTAGACTAGAAGAAGCAGAGGACCGAATTAGTGAGTTAGAAGATAAGGTAGAGAAACAAGCTCAATCTGAACAGCAACTGGAAAAAAAAATTAAAAAACAGGAGAAGAGCCTCAGGGAGCTTTGGGACAACATGAAATGAAGTAACATATGCATAATAGGGCTGCCAGAAGGACAAGAAGAGCAGCAAGGATTAGAAAATCTATTTGAAGAAATAATGACAGAAAACTTCCCAGATATGGGGAAGAAAAAAGTTACACAAGTACAAAAAGTCCCAAACAAGATGAACCCAAAAAGACCCACACCAAGACACATCATAATTACCATGGCAAATGTACATGACAAAGAGAGAATGTTAAAGGCTGCAAGAGAGAGACAGAGAGTTACCTAAAAAGGATCCCCCATCAGATTATCAAATGATTTCTCAACAGAAACACATCAAGCTAGAAGGGAATGGAAGGAGGTATACAAAGTGTTGCAAAGCAAAGGACTGAATCCAAGAATACTCTATCCAGCAAGACTATCAATCAAAATTAAAGGGGAAATCAGGAGCTTTGCAGACAAAAAAAGGCTAAGGGAGTTTATCACTACCAAGCCAGCAATGCAAGAAATGCTAAAGGGAATACTGTAAAAAGAAGAAATATAAAAGTAAGAAAGAACACAGGCACAACAATAGAAATGACTGCAAGCAAGTACCTTTCAATAACTTTAAATGTAAACAAACTAAATGCTCCAATCAAAAGACATCGAGTGGCTAAATGGATAAAAAGACATCACCCATATATATGCTGTCTACAAGAGACCCACCTCAGAAGAAGGGACTCACACAGACTAAAAGAGAAGGGATGGAAAATTATCTTTCAGGCAAATGGAAATGAATAAAAAGCTGGGGTAGCAATACTTATATCGGACAAAATAGACCTCAAAGTGAAGGCCATAACAAGAGATAAAGAAGGCCACTTCATAATACTAAAGGGATCGATACAACAAGAGGATATAACCCTGATAAACATATATGCACCCAATGCAGAAGCACCCAAATACATAAAAAACCTCCTGGAAAATAACACGGGAGAGATCAACAACAACACAATCATAGTAGGGGACTTAAACACACCACTGACATCACTAGATAAATCCTCTAGAAAAAAAAAACAGCAAAGGAACAGGAATCCTAAATGACTCACTAGATCAAATGGACTTAATTGACATCTTCAGAACATTTCACCCCAAAACCACGGAATATATGTTCTTCTCAAGTGCACATGGGACATTTTTAAATAGACCACATGTTGGGTCACAAGCAAAATCTCCCCAAACTCAAGAAGATTGAAGTCATACCAAGCATCTTCTCAGACCACAAGGGCATAATATTAGAAATAAACAACAATAAAAACAATCCAAAAAACTCAATCACTTGGAAGCTAAATAGCATGCTACTAAATAATGATTGGGTTACCAATGAGATCAAAGAAGAAATTAAAAACACCCTGGAAACTAATGACAATAACAGCACAACAATCCAAAATCTATGGGACACAATGAAAGCAGTCCTGAGAGGGAAGTTTATAGCACTACAGGCCTACATCAAAAAAAAAACAAGAAAAAATGATAGTAAATCATCTAACTCTACAACTCAAAGAATTAGAAAGAGAACAACAAGAAAAGCCCAGAGTGAGCAGAAGGAAGGAGATAATAAAGATCAGAGCAGAGATAAACGACATCGAGACCGAAAAAAAACGATACAAAAAACCAATGAAACCAAGAGCTGGTTCTTTGAACGGATAAACAAGATTGATGAGCCTCTAGCCACGCTCACCAAGAAGCAAAAAGAGAGGACTCAAATAAACAAAATCAGAAATGAAAGAGGTGAAATAACAACAGACCCCACAGAAATTCAAAGAATTGTTAAAAAATACTATGAACAACTCTAACAAACTAGACAACCTGGAGGAAATGGACATATTCCTAGAAAAAATACAATCTTCCAAAACTTAATCAGGAGGAAGCTAAAAGTCTCAATAGGCCAATAACTATGGAAGAAATTGAAGCAGTCATCAAAAAGCTTCCAGCAAACAAAAGCCCGGGGCCAGATAGCTTCACAGGGGACTTTTACCAAACATTCAAGGAAGAACTAAAACCTATCCTCCTCAGACTACTACAAAAAATTCATGAAGAAGGAACACTTTCAAGCTCATTCTATGCAGCCAACATCACTCTAATACTGAAACCAGATAAAGACAACACAATGAAAGAGAATTACAGGCCAATATCCCTCATGAACATAGATGCTAAAATCCTCAACAAAATTCTAGCAAATCGGATCCAGCAGTACATCAGAAAGATCATACACCATGACCAAGTAGGATTTATTCCAGGGATGTAAGGATGGTACAATATCCACAAATCAATAAACGTGATACATCACATAAACAAACTGAGAGATAAAAATCACATAGTCATATCAATTGAATCAGAAAAAGCATTTGACAAAATTCAACACCCTTTCTTGATAAAAAACTCTCAGCAAGGTGGGAATAGAAGGATCAGATCTCAACATAATAAAAGCCATATATGACAAACCCACAGCCAACATCATAATCAATGGGCAAAAACTAAAACCATTTCCCCTAAAAACAGGAACAAGACAGGGATGCCCCTCTCACCACTCCTGTTCAACATAGTACTGGAAGTACTAGCCATTGCAATTAGACAAGAAGAAGAAATAAAAGGCATCCAAATTGGAAAAGAAGAAGTAAAACTGTCCTTATTTGCAGATGACATGATACTGTACATAGAAAACCCTAAAGACTCCATCAAAAATTTATTGGACTTAATAAATGAATTCGGCAATTTAGCAGGATACAAAATTATGCCAAGAAATCTAAGGCATTTCTTTACACCAATAGTGAACTTACAGAAAGGGAGACTAAAAAGCAATCCCATTTACCATCACACCAAAAAAATTAAGATACCTAGGAATAAACTTAACTAAGGAGGTAAAAGACTTATATGCAAAAAACTACAGGACACTGAAAAAAGAGATAGAGGAAGACCTACACAGACGGAAGGACATACCGTGTTCATGGATTGGTAGAATCAACATCATCAAAATGTTCATACTACTCAAAGCAATCTATAGATTCAATGCAATCCCCATTACATTACCAATGGCATATTTCACAGATCTAGAACGAACGTTTCAAAAATTCATCTGGAATAAAAAAATGACCTCAAATAGCTGCAGCAATCCTGAGAAAGAAGAACAAAATAGGTGGGATCTCAATACCAGATATCAAGTTGTATTACAAAGCCACTGTTCTTAAAACAGCTTGATACTGGCACAAGAACAGATATATAGATCAATGAAATAGAATAGAGAACTCAGAAATCGACCCAAACCACTATGCCCAATTAATATTTGACAAAGGAGGCAAGAGCATACAATGGAGTCAAGACAGTCTCTTCAATAAGTGGTGTTGGGAAAATTGGACAGATACATGCAAAAAGATGAAACTAGACCACCAACTCACACCATACACAAAAATAAACTCAAAATGGATAAAGGACTTAAACGTAAGACGGGAAACCATAAAAATACTAGAGGAATCCACAGGCAACGAAATCGCAAACATATGCTGAAGGAATTTCTTCTCTGATACTGCTCCTAGGGTAATGGAAACTAAAGAGAAAATAAACAAATGGGACTACATCAAAATAAAAAGCTTTTGCACAGCAAAGGAAACCATCAACAAAACAACAAGAAAGCCCACTGCATGGGACAACATATTTGCCAATGATATCACTGATAAGGGTTTAATCTCCAACATGTACAAGGAACTCATGCAACTTAACAAAAGGAAGATAAACAATCCAATCAAAAAATGGGCAACGGACCTAAATAGACACTTTCCAAAAGAGGACATACTGAAGGCCGAAAGACATATGAAAACATGCTCAAAGTCACTAATTATACAAGAGATGGAAATCAAAATGACAATGCAGTATCATTTCACACCTGTCAGAATGGCTATCATCAACAAATCAACAAACAACAAGTGTTGGAGAGGATGTGGAGAAAAAGGAACCCTTCTGCACTGCTGGTGGGAATGCAGACTGGTGCAGCCACTGTGGAGAACAGTATGGAGTTTCCTCAAAAAACTAAAAATGGAGCTCCCATTTGACCCAGTGATTCCACTTCTAGGAATATATCCCAAAAAGCCAGAAACACCAATCAGAAAGGATATATGCACCCCTATGTTCATAGCAGCACAATTCACCATAGCTAAGATTTGGAAACAGCCTAAGTGTCCATCAGCAGATGAGTGGATTAAAAAACTATGGTACATCTACACAATGGAATACTATGCTGCAGTAAAAAAGAAGGAACTCTTGCCTTCTGAAACAGCATGAATGGAACTGGAGAGCATTATGCTAAGTGAAATAAGCCAGTCAGAGAAAGATAAATACCACATGATCTCACTCATTTGTGGAATATAGTGAACAACATAGACTGATGAACAGGGACAGATCCAATGACAGAGAAACAGCAATCAGACTATCCATTCCACAGAGGGAAAGTAGGGGAGGGAGGGGGTAAGGGGAAGAGATCAACCAAAGGACTTGTATGCATGCATATAAGCCAAACCAATGGACACGGACAACAGGGGGATGAGAGCATGAGTGGGGGGGGGGGGGGGGAGGTTGGGGGTTAATGGGAAATGCGGACACATTTGTAATACCTTAACCAACAAAGAAATTTTTTAAAAAAAGAATATATCTGGGAGAGGCTGCTGACTCCAGGAGGATAAGAGCCACCCAGGTAAGCTTCATCAACCAAGTCCAGACCAGATCAGCTATTCTCCAGGTGACCCACTGACATGAGAGCCAGTCCAGAAAAGATCTGTTGAGCTATTAAACCTAGGTCAACCAATCTGCAGACACCTGAGAAATTAAAAATGACTGCTGTTTTAAGTTACTAAATTTTGGGGTGGTTTGTTATACAACAAGCGTGCTTTCCCCACCATAGCAGTCATAACACTTTATTTCAATCCTAGGATTAATTTCCTCTCTCTTGAGGACTGTATATTCCAATATAATTGCAACTATGCCTATCTTTTTTTAAAATTTAAATTCTTTATTGTTTAAAGTATTACATAAGTCTCCTTTTTTCCTATTGACCACTCCCCAGCCGCCCCCACCCCCAGCACATGCCCTCCTACTGTCTGTGTCCATTGGTTATGCTCATATGCATGCATACAAGTCCTTTGGTTGATCTCTTTCCTCCTCACCCCCCGCCTTCCCTCATAGGTTGGACAGTCTGTTCGATGCTTCTATGACTCTGGTTCTATTTTTGTTCATCATTTTATGTTGTTCATTATATTCCACAAATGAGTGAGATCATGTGATATTTATCTTTCTCTGACTGGTTTATCTTGCTTAGCATAATGCTCTCCAATTCCATCCATGCTGTTGCAAATAATAAGAATTCCTTCTTTTTTACAGCAGCATAGTATTCCATTGTGTAGGCAACTATGCCTATCTTGCTCACCATATTATTTCAAGTTTTTGTACAGTTTACCAGTCCACAACTGATACCCATTAAGTAAATGGTTGTTGGATGAATACCTTTATCATTGCAAAGCATTTTCTACTAACATCCTTCAGTCTCTCTCTAGCCCTGACAGCAAACAGCCCACCTATAATTTTTAAAACCCTCTCACAGGATGTACAGCATTTTAACCTGATACGCATTCTGCAAAGTGATCACATGCTAGACATGATAGCTATAAATACAAGGCCCTATTTTGCTCATGTATTATTGTTTATCTCATTGTGGTTTTATAGTCAGTACTAAACAGATGGATGAACATTTTCAAATAAAGCATATTCTTGTATTTGGCATGACATTCTCTGTTCCTCCAATTCTCCCCAACCTGTATAAATTAGATTCAAAGTCAACCTTTGAATACACACAAACCTGTTAGGAATTAAGATCCTGTTCTTCTGTAAATGGTTATTGGAAACCTGAATACAGTTGTAAAAATAGCACTTAAATAGTCGTCAAAGAGCCCATCTCATGCACCTGTTTCCACACGGCACTTTGGAAAAGGAGGAGATGTAGGCGAATTTAACCATCATTTGTTAATCCCTTGTGCTTTTATATCACATCCCAACTCTTCACTTACATTGAAGGTTCAAATTGTAAGAGTTTGGCATTGTCGAGGGCTCAGCAATCAAGAACTATGACCAAAAAATGGAGATTTGATTTATTTAGCCCCCTGTTTTTTACTGTTTTATTATTGTGGTAACAATCTGAATATATGAATACCACTGAATTGTACACATTGAGCCCATTTTTGCTATTATATGACTCCAGAGTCCTTAAGCTCTAAGCCCTCTAAAATAAGAGGAACTGATTTTGTTAGAGAGGAACACTGTTGGTCTCCACCACTGGAGCGCTCCACATTCTTCTCATACAGAGTCTCCCTGGTCTGCTTCCCATGGAAGAAGGGAGTAAAAGAAAAGTACACTTTATGCCAGAACATTCCAACCAACCAAGAAAGGTAAAATGCTTTCATTTTACCTTACCTCCAGCACCAGATGTGAGCTGAAGAGAAAACTCACTGAAAGATCATTCCACAAGGCAGCTCTCTCATTAAAAGATCAACATAGCCTTAGTATTTGTTGGTAAGGGATTTTTTTTTTTGGGGGGGGGGTCTCATTTTCTGAAAATTATTGTTGCAAGGCCTAGATTCTTACAAAAAGTTAGCAAAAAAACCTCAACATGTCCTTGAAACACATATGTGAGACCAAAGATAAAGAGGAAAATTCCACCTCTGGGGAAATATCAGCCCCTCCTGAATGTCTGAACATCGAGCCCAAGAGCCATATAAAGCCCAAGAAATCATTTGACCTGGCCCTGCCAAGGCATTAGGAGTGAGTTAATTAAATGTTTGACCAACTATAGCAGGCTAATTTTTAAGTTGATAATTTTGTATGGCTTGAGAATGATGTTATAAGTATCCAAATGGCCCTTGGGAGAAAAAAGGTTCCCCACATCTGCTTCTATTAGAACATGGCTGAAGAGATTACAGAATTCAATCGGGAATAACCTTGACCCACGTGCTTGGTGCTCACCAACTAGGGTCTGGAAGAGCCTTGATACTAACACTTGTGTCTATAGCCTCCATGTAACCCTCACATCTATGCTTGTTGGCATTATTTCTTTTGCTTTAAAAAATTTGGAATTATCTTCTTCCAACTGCAAGGTAAACTGGTTTAAAGTCTTCACTCTTGGGTTGTGTAAAGTTGCTGGGGTCCAGAAACCTAAAAGAGAAGCCAAAGTGCCTCTGCCCTCCTTCTCCTCACACCTCCATCCCCGGATCCCCCAACAAAAATTTCTACGAAATATCACTACATCGACTATTAAAAAGGGCTATTTTTAAATAAAGTTTTATCATCAACTTTCCCAAAGAAGAAAGAAAAAAAGCAAACAGTGTTTCATAATCATATACACATACACAGCCAGAAAACTTAGTTCCTCTTAGTGAAGACGATCTCTGTGTGTTTGCAAAAACTCAATTTGCAGCCTGGGAAAGTGATATTTATTTGAAGGAGGTTATTGCCGAAAGTGAATCATAAATCTGCTGGCTGTTGAGACTTCAAGGTAAGAAGAACAGAGGCAATTATTAGTCTGAATGTTCCACTAACACTATGAAATCTTTGCCTTTCAAAGCATTTGTTTAAGTAAGAAAAAGTTTGCCTAGCCTGAAGAACATTCTGCTGTGGGAAATGAAACTTCTGAAACCTCCAAAGCTTATTTATATATTTGCTAGGCTTCTCTCTGCCAACTTTCTCCTCTCCCAGAGCGTCCATTAATGCTGAGAAAAGCCTCTGAAAAGCACACATGATAAGCACAGGAAAATCTTAATGAATGTAATATATTTGGCAAATCTGTTTTATCTGCCAAGGAGATTTCCTCCCTCGCTTCATCACTCATCTCTTTTCTTTGTGGTTTGCTTTGTGTTTTTTAATGTTTTTCTCCTGGATTCATCCTAGGGAGTTTATTTTTATCTCCTCTGAAAAATAAAAATAGAAACCCAATCTCTTGACTTTCTTTGTCTTGCTGTCATTTTTTTTATTTCTTCCTACCTACCTCATTTTTTTCCTTCTGGGAAATTAGGGGAAAGGAGTAGACCTTAAGAGCCCTGTGTTGGCTTCCCTTCTCTAGCTCAGCTAGAGGAGAAGCAACCATTGCAAAACCCAGCTCCCAACTATACACATGTGGACTGTGCACTTTATAGATGGTCTTTGGCCACCATGCATGCCAAGTTCGTTCACCTCCCCCTGGTACCCAGCACGCTCCTTACTCCCCTCAGCTGGTGTGTACTAAGGAATTGCTAAGCCTTCTAAATATAGACCTGAATAACCCCACATCAGCTCTCAGCTGCAGAAAGGCTTTTTTCATCATACAAGGCCTTCCAAATCCAAAAGATTTAGGAAACATCTGGACAATTTCCTCCTAACACTAGTCAGGTTAAGTTTGAGTTGAATGTGTTTGTATATCCTTGTACATAATTTGATTCTGCTTCCTACTGAAGCTGTGTTGCCTAAGAGCACACCTGTGACCCAAGATTCTCTTAACACCTTGCTAATCAGAGCATGTCGGCCAGCAACGTTGATATCATCTGGGAGTTTGTCTGAAATACAGCGTCTCAAGCCCTATCCACTGACCTACAGATTCAGAAACTTCATTTTAACAAGATCTTCAGGTGGCTCACAAGCACATCAGGGTTTGAGAAGCTCTGTTAGCACCAAATGCACCTGAGGCACCTGGGGTTTGGGTTGGAGAAGTGAGGGAGCTGCACCTGCTAAGCCTCTGCTTCTGCTGTGCTGCATCCTCTGCAGGGTTGTTTGTACCTGTGGGGTATCACCAAGCCCTCCACCCCTTCCCAACTCTAATTGCCTTCACTTGTCCATCTACACTGGATGGCTGGGGCCTTGGTCTCAGTAACTGTGAGTAGGGCTTGTGCACAGGCAGGCCACACTCTCCCCTCCCTGCCAGATCTGCCTGTACCTGCATGAGCTGTTATCACAGAGACTGATGACTTGACATTTACAGTTCCTCTCCAAGCGAGGAGCAAAGACATTTTATGAAAGCTGCTTGTAATCCTCCTCAATCCCCTGTAGAATGGGGAGGGAGGCTGCATTTTTAAATAAGCCCATTTGATTCATCCCACCTATATGGCATTCTCTCCTCTTCTGGAGTAGAAAGAAAACAACTAAAGATGCACTGCCCCTGGGGGAAAAGAGAAAAAGAGAGACAGAGAGAGAGAAATGTGTTTGAGTTTAGAAAAGGCTTCTAGGTTGAAGCAACTTCAGATTCTTCATAGGATTTCTTCTAACTCTATGTAGATAGTCACTCACTTCTCTGGGCATTCATTTTCCATACCCCAAACCCTGGCTGCGTCCCAGAGGCTGTAACCTCAACCACCCATGTCCCCATGGGTCCCTGAGCTGTGTCAGCTTCACAGCAAAGACACAAATCTTCACCACATCATTAGCCTTTCAGCAGACACTCTCAGTGCCGAGGGGTATAAACTCTTCTCCAAACACATGTCTGTGTGTTTTAGTTCCTCTTTTTCTGAGTTTCTCATACTCCCAAGCAGCCTCCAGTATTGGGCCATTGCTTAGCTAGGAATTAGGAGTTCTTCCTTGTTTTTCTACTAGGTAGAAAAATGTGTCAGGGCAGCCTCTGGCTGATGCACACTGAATAAACTTTCCCCAGACATCAGGGGTTCCAGTAGGCTTGTTGTGGTTTTGTTCCTCTGGGTAACCTGACACAGTCCTGGATGACCTGTCAAGCTCATCTGCTTGACACTCAACACCTGAGCTATGTGAGGACAGCAGGTCTGGAAGCGTCCACAGGGATCACATCTCCTGTCAGGTCACGCTTGGGCATCACACCTCCTGCCGCACTTGTAAGAGATGTCAGAGTGTGTGCTTCCTGACAGGTGGTATCAGGTCTAAGGTTTTTAAAATGCCTCCAAGAACAAAAAGAAAGAGATGAATTCTCCTTCTGCCTTAGCAAGGCCACATACATGTTTCAGGTAAGCCTCCTAGAAGCACAGGAGTAAGAGAGATGGAAACAGGCAGCTAAGGAATCGGGCCGGACCTTTCACAGAGGTGCCACCGTTTGTTGAATGAGTGCCTGGTCCTCTGAAAATCTTGGGGTGGGCTCTGTAAGATATCAGCAAGACCCCTGAACTCACCACTGAGCTATATAACGTTTGCAAACTCTAGGACCCCACCCTATTGCCAGATTGATAGATGAGCCCTCTCTTACCCAGCCAGCATGACTCAGTGGCTGAATGTTGACCTATGAACCAGGAAGTTATGGTTCCAGTCCCAGTCAGGGCACATGCCCAGGTTGTGGGCTGGATCCCCAATGGGGGGTATGCAGGAGGCGGCCAATCAATTATTTTCTCTCATCACTGATGTTCTATCTCCCCCTCCCTTCCTCTCTGAAATTTAAAAATAAAATAAAAAATATTTAAAGAGCCTTTTCTCCTAGCCACAGCCTCTCAGAAATGAATCTTTTCACCCAAGTTTCCATTTACTTTAAACCCAGTTAATTCAGCTGAAAAAAGAGACCACAGGGATGTGTCCCAAACGAAAAGGAATGCCATAGTGTTACTACGTTACACAGGAGGGTATAACTTAGACTTTCGACTTATGTGACTTTCCTTTGAGTCTCAGGGGTTTCAAAAAATACACTAATTTGAATATTTTAAGATCTGGTTGGTAATAGGGAGTGACTTGCTTTTCACAAATTAACTCAAATGGAAAATAAGGTCAGTCTAAATGACCTCCGTGCATATTTCTCAGATAGCCTCAAAATGGAATGTCCTCTCATAGTGTATTTTCTAATATTATTCTTTATATCTTCTCAAGAAAAGAACAAAACTCTGAGATCATGTGATATTAATCTCACTTATGTGTGGAATCTAATGAACAAAATAAACTGATGAACAAAAAAGATCCAGAGACATTAAAGCATGCAATCGTCTGACAAATTTCAGAGGGAAGGAGCGGGGGAGGGGAGGGCAGAAAGAGATTAACCAATGAATTAGTAAGCATTTGTGCACAGCCCATGGACAGACAAGAGTATGGGAAGCCTAGGGAGGGGTTGGGAGCAGAGGGGAGTGGACATCTGTAATACTTTCAACAATAAAGATAACTTAGAAAAAAAGAACAAAATCTAAGAATGTACCTCATTTTAATCCTTGGTCCTAATTTTTCCCATATTTAAAAGCTATCAGATTGAATGGCCTACAATCTTAGATGATTGCTGTTTCAGTCTGTACAACAAATTTGCTGGCCCTACTACTGGGGAGGTAGTGGGGAAGATACCAAAACGTGAAACTCAGTCTACTACACAAGGTAGTAACCCACGTAAAGCCAGACTGACCTTTTCTCACCTGGAAGTCAACCTCAGTTTGAGGTCTCATTCAAAGAAATACAGCCATAAATAACCAAGAATTAAGTTGTATCTTTACTGAAATCTATTAAAAATTGTCCAAAAATGTCCCACTCATAACACAGAACAAAAGTGATGGAAGCCAGGTTCTCCTGTCATTTTTATCTACATAAATATATTATCTGTGCATGTGTGTGTGCATTCATATGCATTGCACCTGTCACCCCAAAATTCTCTTCTCCCTCTGCAAGCTCCCCAAATCTTACAAACTCAAGTCCCACAAGATTTCTTCTCTGTCTCCTGTCCCAGTATCTGAATCTAATACTTTTCTCTTGTTCATAGTTCTCTGATATTTCCAATGTAAACCTGTCTGGCCTCTCCCAACTTCTCCAGGTCACCCCATCACCAAGTAGTAAGTAATTGGTCGGAGGCCAGAGGAGGTACAGGCTGCTTCTTTTCAGCAAGCTCTGGAGGTGAAATCTTATGAATAGTTACATGATAGTCTTGCCCAAGAACCAAGAGGTCACAGTTAGATACCTGGTCAGGGTACATGCCTGGGTTATGGACTAGATCCCCAGTGTGGGATGTGCTGGAGGCAGCCAATCAATAATAATTCTCTCTCATCACTGATGTTTCTATCTCTCTCTCCTTTTCCCTTCCTCTCTGGAATCAATAAAAATATATTTTAAAATAAATAAATGATAGTCTTTCTTTATCAGGATGGAACCATTTAATAAATACTAATTGGATGCTAATTTTATGGGCTAAGCACTACCCAGTACACACTCTGTATAAAACAGACATGGTTCCTGCCCTCAAGGAGCTTACTGTCCACAGGGACAGGCAATTCCCAATGATTGAATAATTACTATTGTGATGAGTCCTGCAGCCGCCAGCAGGGTCCAACTCTAATTCAGATGTCTCTTAAGATGTAAATTACAGTGGCCAAATCCCATTCCACATCCAGTGTTAAGTCCAGAGTCCTCTTCCAAATATCTGCGAAGTTCTCAAGGAGAGAAAGATGGGGGTATAGTTTCCTGTCTCTGCTGAATTCTCTCTCATTCCCTGCCTCTGCTGAAATCCTGTCCTCTACATCTTAAGGTCAATCCTCTATCTCCTTGATTCTCCACTCAAGCAACAAGGGAACAAAACCTCTGATATACAGCAAAACTTTTGCTGAAGTTTTTTAGGTCACTGCCAAAGAGTTATATTTCTGCATGACACAGCAGAGCTTCCAACTATATATTAGTCACCTCATCATAAAAGTCCTTTTGGCCACCAAAGCTCAGGGGATTTCTCACTGGTCTCCCTACTCCAATTAGTATCTAGTTATTGAGCATCTTCTTGTTGCACACTCATGCATGCATGCACATTCACACACACTCTTCAAGTAATTTCAAAATCTTCTCAACTCTGTTATGTACAGAAATTCAGTTCTAACCCTTATATCCAAACTCAGCTCCCAGCCCAAACCTAAAAAGTCAAACCTCAGTTACTCAGATAAATAAAAGAGCTAGCTGTATGTTCAAAAGCAAAAAAGAACCACAAATTTATAGTCTTTCCTCTAATAGGATCTACCCTCCTTTATTGACAAAAAGAATTATCCCAACACTGGGAGATATAAGAGCTGTCCCTTTCTGTGTAATAAAATTAGACCAAGTACTCTCTGAGACCCATTAGACTATTAAGTTCCAAAAGAGCAGAGACAGCTTCTGTCTTATTCTCTGGTTATCTAGTATCTAGCCGCCTCAACAAATGTTTGTTTGTTTTTTAGTAACTTATTAAAATCCCATTCAATCCTGATATTCTGTGATTCTTCAATTTTTGCAATTCTTTTATCTATTTTTATTTTTCTTATTATACTTCTCTCCTATTTGGAGGAAGTATAAAAGAAAAGTTTTAGTCAAAAGAGTTAAAGCATTAAATCTGTTTTATTACTGTATCAGCTAAGATCACTTCAGCTACAAGTACTGAAGTACCAACTTAGTGAAATGGCTTAAATTACAAGGAAAATTAATATTTCACAGAATACAAAGTTCAAAAATGTAGTTGTCCCAGGACTAATCAAGTCAACATCTTGGCAACAATATCATATAGATATCCAGGTGTCTGTTTTTTCAAGTTTCTATTCTGCCATCCTCAGTCATGTCTTTAAGAACATCTTCTCATAACTGCAAAATGGCTGCAGCTGCACCAAACATCACATCCACACACAGCAAAGTACTTCTCTGGGTCCTTCACTGAGAACAAAATTAACCTTCCCAGAAGCCACTTTGTAGACTTTACCTCACATTTCACTAGCCAAAACCACATTACATGCCCAGTCCTAAACCAATCAAAGGCAAGGGAGAAAGAATGACCATGGCTAACTAAGGCTAATCAGGATTCAGCTCTTGGAGCTGAGATACCAGAGTCCCAGAAGAACCCAAAGTCCCTGAAAAGCATGGCCACACCTTGCCTGAATAAAACTGGGACTCCGTGTCTAAGGATAAAGAAAGGAGTGTTTCTTAGGGAGTCAACCACTGGAATATGTCATAATTACTATCATTAAAAAGACACTCTGCATGTAATGTGAATTATTTTAATGAGGGACTAATCTATACTAATAAAAGGGTAACATACTAATTAGACTGGGTCAACTGGCCATCTTCCAGACGTCCGACTTCCTTCTAGACTAGTCGTGGGCAAACGATGGCCCGCGGGCCGGATCCGGCCCGTTTGAAATGAATAAAACTATTGAAAAAAAAGACTGTACCCTTTTATGTAATGATGTTTACTTTGAATTTATATTAGTTCACACAAATACTCCATCCATGCTTTTGTTCCGGCCCTCCGGTCCAGTTTAAGAACCCATTGTGGCCCTCGAGTCAAAAAGTTTGCCCACCCCTGTAATCTAGACAAAGCCATGGTGGTGGAGGCCAAGGCAGAGGCAGTTAGGGGCAAGATCAGGCCAGCAGGGGAGGGCAGTTGGGGGCATTAGGCAAGCAGGCAGGTGAGTTGTTAGGAGCCAGTGTTCCTGGATTGGGAAGTATGACTGCCAGCTTAGGCCCAATCCCACAGGGGTGCAGGCTAGGTTGAGGGACACCCCCACACACACACAAATTTCATGCACAGGGCCTCTAGTTCCAAATAAAAGGAATGTTTTAGAGATCAGGTCACTGATTGACCCGAAATTATTAGTATTGATGCATTAATCTTTTTCTACTAACCTTTGATATTTTGTGCCCAAATTATTTGTATTGAACACAAAAATTATCACTGTCTCCCTTACCATGAATCTTTTCAGAGGAATGTATTCCTATCTTCTATGCCATGACTGTGAAACAAAAAAGAACCACATGCCATGGGTTACACCAAACTCTAAGAAGCTGTTATTTCAAACACTATATAATCCATCCTCTTAGAAATATCATTATCCTGTGGAAGTTTCTCTCCTGGATACCAAAACAACACACAGGAGCTAACCATTAATGTTAGTGACCACAGCAGACAGATACAGGCAATGAGGTTATAAGTGCAAAGTGTCAGGTCATGTAGTGGCGATCCAAAGAGAAAAACTGCACAACCTACCCCATCTCTACTGCCCTTGATAAGTCAAAGACTCCTCTTGGTGCAAGTGACAAAAATCTGACCTCAACTATCCTAAACAAAACAGAACTTTTATTGACTTACCAGGACATTCTCAGTGCTTCTCCATAGAAAGAAAACTTCTTTCCAATTTAAATCATTGTATCACTTTCTTCTAGGATTTTTCTCTCTCTCTTTTTTTTTTTTTTTGAAAGTTTAAAGGTTCCTGCTTGCTTGCCAAATGGCACAGCATGATAAATATTACAGCACCCAAATTACCATCAGCAGAGTCCCAGTAGCTCACATCTGCCTGTGGATTTCGCTTTACAATCAATCAGGTGTATTGAAAAGGTCTTTGTGATACAGAAGGGAACAAAAGTCACCTGTGTTTGTCAGTTTACTCTAATTTGTATACAAGATATAATTTGCTGCACCACAGGCCTCTTGTTCAAAGAGATGCAAAACAACAAAAGCAAAAATAATCACTATTATTCTGAGAGTAAGATAAGTGATAGGGGATCTAACTGTGATCAGCTGGGAATTACATTAAATCTAAATCATACACAGGAGCAAAGATTTCTAGAAGAGGAAAATGCTTTAAAGTTTAGCCACTGTAACCCTTTACTTCATAAATAAAGAAATGAGCTCAGTGGCCTGGTAATTAACATGGCCAGTTGGATACAAAAGTTGATTTTTATTCCATCCTCAAACTCAACTAGACTATCATTAAAGAACATGAAAAATGTAAACCAAGGAGGCAGAAGAAAATAGGAGAGGAGAGACATAATAGACAAGACACCTTAGGCAGCTCAGTGGGTGTAGCTCAGTGGTTTAGCATTGACCTATGAACCAGAAGGTCATGGCCCAATGCCTGGTCAGAACACATGCCTAGGTTGTGGGCTTCATTCCCAGTAGGGGGTGTGAAGGAGGCAGCCGATCAATGATTCTCTTTCATCATTGATGTTTCTATCTCTCTCTCCCTCTCCCTTCCTCTCCCTGAAATCAATAAAAACATTTTTTAAAAAGAGACCAGAGTCAGCTGGATGAGTGGTGGTCATCAATGTAGCCTGCAGAGAAATCTGGAAATGACGAGGCTCCTGATGGAAAATCCTATGGCGAGAAAACTGCTTTTGCCTCTAAGCCCCAGAAATGCAGGGGAATCGGTGACACCAGGAACCTCTGAAAGGGTCCTGGGGGATGGAAATGAATATCTAGAAGATTGGTTAATAGTCCGGATAAGAAGCCGATCAATCTCCTAGGTCCCATTCCCAACCCTTCTTTGCCAAGACATCATTCATCCTCACTTTGGCAGAAGGTGGGAGGTTCCCACTCCAGAAACACTGACTCAGAGAATGTTCATGCTAGGCCAATGGAGGGATGGGGAAGGGACAACAGGGGAATTTACTGAATTAATAATGACAATGCAGATACTAAAAATAGGAACATATTATATTGCAAACACTAGGCACTTTATATTCATTGGTTCACTTAATCTTAAAAACTACCCTATAAAGTAGGTACTACTCGTACTACTGTTATGTTACAGGTAATTTTTTTTTAAAAAAAAAGGTCAAGTAAATCAAATAAGTGACAAGTGACAGAGCAGAACTTGGAATCAGCTAGTCTGATTTTAGCATCTGATTATTAGCCATTGTACAGAGGGCCATCTTCCCAGCCATTGTAGAGAGGGCCATCTTCCCCCAGTCATGGATTCTGGAACTTGTCATTCAGATGTACAGCTCCAACAGCAAATTCAAGTATTTGTCATTAGAGAAGTTGAAGAACCACAAAGAGAAGACCTACAGGTCTTTTCAAAGTCACCAGTCAGCCTCACCCACCAAGCACCCAGAGCTTTTACTCAACTCTTTAAACCCTTACAATTGCATTATGAACAGACATCCAGGACACCATATAGTTGAAGAAATTCTCTAATACAAAAGAGAGGAGCCAAAAATGAATTTCAGAGGAAACAGAAAAAAAATAAATGTGCAGAAGAGAAATCAAAAAGAAACTAGACTATCCTCAGAGAAATAAGGAAAATATTGCATCCAAGAAACAAGTGCCGAATGCTATTTTTAAAAGAAGAAATATACACGTAAGAAATAGAGGGTGGGACAAGAGTAGGTTGACAGTTGTGAGTACACAAAACAGTTTATTCTTGTATTTTTATTTATTAGTTATTGTATTATTTTCCATACAAACAACTCTCATCCTACTTTTGCCCTACCTTATATTTTTAATTTTCTTAAGTGACACCAGAAATTTAAAATTTGAATAGTAGAATTGGAAGTTAAAGCTGAAAAGATTAAAAAATATGTATATAAATAAGTGGAACAGGAAAAATAAGAAAATGATAAAATCAACCATTTAGGAATCTAATATGTTATTAATGGGGGGGGGGGGAGAAAAACAAGGAAAAGGGAGAAAATTGTCAAAGAAATAATACAAGAAACTTTCTCAGAACTGAGACGAACAAAAGAGCAACACAAATGTACATCATTATAAAATTTCAGAATATCATGGATAAAGAGGAAGATCCCAAAACTTCAGAAAGGAAAAACAAAACATGTACAAAGAATTAGGAATCAGAATGACATTGGATTCCTCAAAAGGAACTCTAAAAGTTCCTTTTAGGGAGAAATACCTTCATAATTCTGAGGAAAGATGGTATCGAAACTAGCGTTGGTTATTTCTCCAACCTCTCATGCTCTGCCTGACCCTGCCCAATCTAACTTGCAATCAACTTCAAATCCAGAACAAATTAGTAAATTCCCAGGAATCCATGGGCTGAAGTGGTGATATCCCACCAATGCTGCTGTCACCATTCCAGGGAATCCAACCTGGGCAACTTTTCAGTAGCTTCCTCTATGGGAATTTTTCTCATCTTCTGTGGGCCCAGACTATCTCACCTTTATGATAGGTTTCCAAAATCTGATATTGGAGCTGGTAAATTAATTTCTATATTTTTTTTCTATTGGCTCCAGTAACCAATTGCCACAAATTTAGTGATATTTAACAACACAAGTTTATTATCTCATAATTCTGTAGGTCAGAAGCCCAAGTACACTAGACTGGTTCCTCTGCTATGGGTCTCACAGGCCTAGATCAAGGTCTAGGTCAACCTGAGCTCTTATCTGGATGTTCCAGGGGAGAACTTGCTTCCTGAGGTGATGTGCCTGTCACCTGATGGAACTCATATCAGAAATCAGACCCTCCAGATCCGGTTAGAAAGTCC
Source organism: Myotis nattereri (assembly GCF_964212035.1). NCBI lineage: Eukaryota > Metazoa > Chordata > Mammalia > Chiroptera > Vespertilionidae > Myotis > Myotis nattereri. Next base: position 198,618,111 of record NC_138076.1, read on the forward strand.
AGTATTTATTTCACTGCAGTGCACAACTTCTAATTTACAAGCTCTGTTCAGTTTACTTAGCGCTTTCTTCATTTTTTAAAGCATGTGATATGATTATGGATTTATGAAATGCCAAAAATGACACCAATTGATTCTTACTTCTTTCCTTTAAGCTTACAGCACAAAAGGTGAGCAAAATCATACTCTTACTCAGACATTATTGCTTTGTTGATTTTCACATTTCCCAAAATGAATAATTTCTGTAGTTCTCCCACAGTCGTTAAAAGAAATAGAAGATCTGATGTGCAGAAACACTGGAATTGTCACAGGAATGCCTCCTGGAGGACATTCATGCTATTGATATTCTCTCCTCAAGCCGGAAACTGTCTCTGGAGATGCATGAGAAACAGAATCACAACAAAGAGTGGAAAACAAATGGATGGAATCAGAGGGGGCTGCAGACCCATAAATAGCTTTTCACGCTGTTACCATTTCAGTGTTTTATTATACTTTAGTTTTGCAAATTGATAGGAGTGAAAAATACAGTTTTATTTTGGTGTGTTTAACTTTTCAGTTAAAGACCAAAATGGTTCCTCTCAGTTGTTTTGTTAAAAATCACAAAGCTCCTTCACCCAAAAAGGGGCCTATTCATTACATTGCAATGTTAGGAGCAACCCAGAGGAGACTGTGTGACTTTCTTTGTGCAGAGGCTTTAATATTTCCATGAAGATCCTCTCCTCAGCTCCTTAAACATTTGCCTTTCATTTTGTTTTATTGCATTAGGCTGCAAAGCACTCGAGCATGAAACTCTTTGTCATCTCTAACCAGGCCTACATTGATTCCACATATCCATATGCCTCATCTTAGGATATTAATCTATACATCTATTCCACTGAAAAAGAGAACTCACTAATGTATTATGTAAAAGGATAAGCCACCTCCATAGCCCAATTTGCATGCAGGTATGCCTAAAAAGTAGATTTGTTTCCTCAGAATTAGAGCTGGCTCCTTTAGCAGCACTAAACCAGGGGAAAAAATGAAATTATTTTATGATTTTTATGGTGGATTATATTACAACTATGACAAAAGCAGGCCAATATCTCTGCTTTAAATATAAGCAAATTTTAATACAAAGAACTCTAAACCAGTATGAGCAAAACTCTGTACATATACCCTCCAAAATGCAAATCACATTATTAACTCACCACCTGCTACTCATTTAGGTTGGATTGCCCACATTCCAAGCATATGATTTGCTGGGGTGGTGAAGGGATTTATGCAAATGGCCAAAAAATTGTATTTTCCTCCTAACTATTACTCTCCCAAATATTAATGAGATAAATGTATAAAACAGGCAATAGAAAACATGGACCAAGATGGCGGCATAGGTTAACGCCAGAGATTGCTGCCTCGAACAACCACTTCAGAGATATAACTAAAGGACAGAACGGACATCATCCAGAACCACAGGAAGGCTGGCTGAGTGGAAATTCTACAACTAGGAGGAAAGAAAATATCATACCCAGACTCAGAGGAGGCGAAGTGCTGAAGTGAAATACTCAGGTGCAAAGTGCGCACGCGGAGCGGGCTGGCAGCGAGGGTGCGGTTGTTGTTTTCAATCGGGAGGGAGTTTCAGACTCTGAGCTCCAGATCCGGGCGAGTCTCTGGGGACCCAGACTCAAACGGGGAGAAGCGAGACTATCTGGCTTCGGTTGGAACTCGAAGGCAGCTTTCTCTCCGAGGTTTGCAGCAGTTGCTGGGACTCTGAGAGGCAGAGCCCCTAGGGACGGAACTGAGAGCAGCCATAACTCCTTGCTCCGCCCCCCTGTAGATCCCTGGGGACCCTCCCCGCCCAAGCCCTGTGCAGAGCTATTTGCCAGATAGCCTCAGGCAAACGCTAGATTAGCACCGCCCTAGAGATCCAGCACAGAAGCTCTCCCACTGCAGACAGAGCTGACTCTCATAGCCAGTTAGCCTGGAGGTCAAATCACCCCTGGTATTGCCGACAATCAAGGCTTAACTACAACAAGACTGCGCACAAAGACCACTAGGGGGTGCACCAAGAAAAGATAAAAAAATGCGGAGACAAAGAAACAGGACGCAAATGTCAGAAATGGAAGATATAGAGCTCAAAACCACACTTTTAAGGTCTCTCAAGAACTGTCTAGAAGCTGCCGATAAATTTAGTAAGGCCCTCGAAAAGACTGGTGAGACCGCCGATAAATGTAGTGAGATCCTCAAGAAATCTAATGAGACCCATGATGTTGTGATAAAGAACCAACTAGAAATTAAGCATACACTGACTGAAATAAAGAATATTATACAGACACCCAACAGCAGACCAGAGGAGCGCAAGAATCAAGTCAAAGATTCGAAACGCGAAGAAGCAAAAAACACCCAACTGGAAAAGCAAAATGAAAAAAGAATCCAAAAATACGAAGATAGTGTAAGGAGCCTCTGGGACAGCTTCAAACGTACCAACATCAGAATTATAGGGGTGCCAGAAGATGAGAGAGAGCAAGATATTGAAAACCTATTTGAAGAAATAATGACAGAAAACTTCCCCCACCTGGTGAAAGAAATGGACTTACAAGTCCAGGAAGTGCAGAGAACCCCAAACAAAAGGAATCCAAAGAGGACCACACCAAGACACATCATAATTAAAATGCCAAGAGCAAAAGATAAAGAGAGAATCTTAAAAGCAGCAAGAGAAAGAAACTCAGTTACCTACAAGGGAATACCCATATGACTGTCAGCGGATTTCTCAACAGAAACTTTGCAGGCCAGAAGGGAGCGGCAAGAAATATTCAAAGTGATGAATACCAAGAACCTACAACCAAGATTACTTTATCCAGCAAAGCTATTGTTCAGAATTGAAGGTCAGATAAAGAGCTTCACAGATAAGGAAAAGCTAAAGGAGTTCATCACCACCAAATCAGGATTATATGAAATGCTGAAAGGTATCCTTTAAGAAGAGGAAGAGGAAGAAAAAGGTAAAGATACAAATTATGAACAACAAATATGCATCTATCAACAAGTGAATCTAAGAATCAAGTGAATAAATAATCTGGTGATCATAATAGAATCAGGGACATAGAAAGGGAATGGACTGACTATTCTTGGGGGGGGAAAGGGTGTGGGAGATGCGGGAAGAGACTGGACAAAAATCGTGCACCTATGGATGAGGACAGGGGGTGGGGAGTGAGGGCGGAGAGTGGGGTGGGAACTGGGAGGAGGGGAGTTATGGGGAGGGGAAAGAAGAACAAATGTAATAATCTGAACAATAAAGATTTAATTAAAAAATATATATATATGTAAAATAAAACAGGCAATAAAATAATCAAGAATTGAAGGGTCAGAAGACCTCAGCTACTGCTTATAAAACATTGTCAGTTCAACCTTTTGCCAATATTCTTGCATTTGAAATGAGATAATTAATTAATATGTACTGAAGACCCTCTCCTTAGTCACAGAAAGTCTTTAGGTATCTTTTTAAGCTTCTCTTTCACTTTATTCTGATATGGAGACATCTTCTCTACTAAGAAGGATAGGTAGCTGGTTCATCTGGACTACAAATATTTATTGAGTGCTTCTTCTGCAACAGTCACTATTCTGGGTGCTAGGAGTAAAGTAATGAGCAACTCAGATGAGATCCCTGCTGTCATGGAAAATGCACAACAGTAAGTGCTCTGAAGAAAATTCAGTGGCAATGGATGAACATTAAATGGGGGATAGTCAGAAAGACCTGAGATGAAATCTGAATGACAAGGGTCAATAAAATGGAGTTGGGCAAGTCAACAGCAAGTGTAAAGGCCTGAGCTGGAAAGGAGACCCGAGGCTAGTTCACTGCAGCTGGACAAGCAAGCAAGCAAGTCATCCTCCACTCACTGAGCCTCTGTTCAGTGGGACCCAGGAATACAGAGGTGAAAACTTCCATTTCTACTCTCAAAGAGCTTAGTCTAGAATGGCAGGTAAACAATCAAATACAATGTAATAAGTGCTACAACAGCAGTGTGTACATAGTGCTATGGGCCAGGACCAGAGATCGGCTAGGGTCATAGAACCAGTCATAAGTTAGCTGCCAACCAATGTGGGTTTTCATCCTGATCAACTGTTAATTAGCATAAACTTTGGCAAGTGAGAGCTATTCATGCCTCAATCAGTCAACATATATTGAGTGAGTGTAACATTCTACAATTATGCTAGATGTAGGGAACTACATTAGTTAGGGTGCTTTTGGTTACTAGGAACAGAAAATCAACTCAAAAAAATCTCAAAATGGGCCCTGGTCAGGTAGATCAGTTGATTCAACCGTCATTTGGTATGCCAAGGTTGCAGGTTCTATCTCCAGTCAGGGCACATACAAGAATCAATCAATGAATGCAAAAGTAAGTGGATCAACAATCTTCTCTCTCTCTCTCTCTCTCTCTCTCTCTCTCTCTCTCTCTCTCTCTCTCTCTCCCCCACCCCTCCTTTTCTTTCTCTCCCATTCTCCCCTCTCAATCTTCTCCAACCCAAAATCTCAGTTCTACTTTTTGTTTATTGTCTTTGGGTTATGGAAGAAGCTCCATGTAGCTTATATGCTCCCAATGTCAATTCCAGCAGAAAAAGAGATTCTCTCTCCTCAAAAGTTCCAACAAATGTCCTGAAATTGATTAGACAGCTTTTGTCACACTCTCATTACTATACCAATCACTCTGATCAGGGGAACTGTTGTTATGACTGACCAGGTCAGCGTCACTTTCTACTCTGGGTCACTTTCTACTCAGGAATCCAATCAACTGACCTGAACCAAGTGGACTGAAACAGAGGTGGGCAGGGGAGGGGATGATCCTCCAAAATATAGGTCCTAGAAAATAGTAAATGAAAGCTGGGCAGGCAAAAGCCACAAATGTCTATACTAGGACCCAAGACTAATGAACATTAACTCTGAGTTAAAGATCTCAGCCTTGAGGAGGAAATAAATCTACTCCCACATAAATACATGTAACTACTATACCATAGTAGTTACAGATACTATTTAAGTCTCAGTGGTGTCTTCAACTCTTGCCAATGTTGAGTATGTGAACTGTGTCTTTTGTGTCTCCTTCCCTGCAAGGCACATTCCTCAGAATCTTTTCAATCTGTACATGGGAATTCCACCTCCCCCTGACCTCTTCTCTATCCCTTTCTTCATCCTTCCCACCAGGGGGAATTACCTCCCACTAATATGACTCCCCTTTTCCCTATCTTTTCCTCACTTCTATCTAGGTTCTTTTAAACTAACATTGAAGAAAATATTGATTAAAAGTCTATCATTTTACTGTTCCTTGAATTTTTTCAAAAAGACAAGCTTAAATAACAACTATGTCATCCTGTCCCACAGTCAAAAACTAAATAATAGCTTTTGGGTTTTTTCTCCGTAACCGATAGCATGTGCAGAGGAAGGATTACTTCCTCTAGCTATCATTTCTCGACCTCAGAAGTACCAAATTATAGATAACCTCCAATTATAGATAACCTTGCTTACATTTTTCACATAATTAGAATTTTCCTGCCCTTTTCAATTGCACCTCATCTCTCAGTTTTATTTAATTGGTCCCACACCTTAAAGGGGTTCTGTTTAGCATTTGGTATTTGCTAGATCCCATGGGTCTTTATTGCTGATAACAATGCTGCCATCTCTGTCTGGTTTATAGTCAGATGCATCCCTGTCTTTAATTGCTTTTATTTTTCATGAAAGTTTGATGAGGAAAGTTCTCAGATTTTCTAAAACATTCATCATAAAATAACTCCTTGTCCCAGAATTGTGCTCAAAACCTTAATTCATTTTAAGATAGGTTGGCTAGAATATGAGTTTTGTCCATCCCCATATTTGTTAAATATAAAAATCAATAAAGCCACCACTCTGCACATTTATCTAATGTAATAATCAATACCAATACCTTTCCTGATATTTACTTACTATAATAATCAATAGCAATACTGTTTGTTTATTTGATGCCATTGATTAAGGGAGAAGACCAAATCTATGTGCTTTATCCATCCTATCTACATACAGACTGGGCTATCCACTGCTAACATCTCCCTTCTTTTACCTATTTTCCACTCTTTAGACTTGAACAGAGAGAGCACCCTTCCTCTCCTTGCTGTGGAAAGTGGTGATCAGTAAATTATCATTTTTTATTAGGCAGCCAGCATTGATTGAACTTCTCTCCACATTGTTCTAATTACTGTAAAGGAAACAAAGAACTGTAATATGATTTATTCCTGTATTTGTTGGTGTAATATTAACTGCTGCAACAGATAAGCCACAACATTCCAGTGCCTTAATACATGATAAGTTGCTAAGTTGGTGGCTTATCATCTAACAGTATAAGGTGGTTATTTCTGGTTGATGGAATACTTTTCTATACTTCAGAGACCTAGGCTTCTTTCATATCTCAGACCCAACTTCTCCTAAAATTTCACAATCCTCTACATTCAGTCAGCATATGCACAAAGAGCGTGAAAGACCATGCCAACTGTTTTAATAACTTGGACCTGGATGTAGTATTCATCACTGCTGTCTGTGTTCCTTTGCCTGGAACTCAGTCCACAACTAACTCTAAGGCAATGCAAGCTGAGAATATGGTCTAGCTACCTGCTCACATGGAAGTAATTGGATATGATGAACAGTTAGCCAGTCTCTTCCCCTGTGCCATCCTTGAGTTGCTTATAATTCAAGAGGAAGACATGATGAAGCAAATTAAGTATTATACAAATGATGAAAAGAGAAACTCATTTGAGACTGAATTAATCCATGTAGCCTGTGTAAGCAGAGACTTTAAAATGTGTAGAATCTGGAGATAAACTGGAGATCCATCCCAGGAAGTAAAACAATCCTATATAGCCGAAACCGGTTTGGCTCAGTGGATAGAGCATCGGCCTGCGGACTGAAAGGTCCCGGGTTCGATTCCGGTCAAGGGCATGTGCCTGGGTTGCAGGCACATCCCCAGTGGGAGATGTGCAGGAGGCAGCTGATCAATGTTTCTTTCTCATCGATGTTTCTAACTCTCTATCTCTCTCCCTTCCTCTCTGTAAAAAATCAATAAAATATATTTAAAAAAAAAAAAACAATCCTATATAATACTGGTGGGAGTTCAACTGACCGGGAGTTACACATGCACTGACCATCAGGGGGCAGTGTGGAACATGGCAGGCTTCAGTGACAAGGAAGGCATCCAGGGGAACGGAGGCACTGGGCCTCTAGTATAGTATAAGGGAAAGCAGAGGTAGAGATAGGCATGCATTGGCCAGAGGACTATGAGGGCCCCATTTGTATAGAATCTCTGCCAGGAACCAGAGAACAACATACCTGGCAAAGGAGATTAATATGAAACTACCTTGACCACTGATTCTGCCACTTTGAACATATGTTTACATTGTGTTAAGATTCTGTTGATCCAGCCGAGGAGTCCAGTGTAGTTTATTACCTTTTTCTAAGTAAGCTCTAAATCTCAGCTGACATTTAACATTGGAATGGAAAATGTTGACATTTCCTACAGGATGTCCCTTGCTTATTTTGAGTTAGTTTCTCAAAGAAGAAAGAAAACACAAATAGCAAATTCTAAAAGACCATGATTAACCTAAATAACCATCTCACTTGTGAATTAAACCACAAAGTTTTGTGATACAACAAAGCTACGAGGTCATTGAGAATCAGATGCTCCAATTGAGGACACATAGGAGTAGGTAATTAAAAATCTTGACCATGGACATGTAATACCAGCAAAATCAAAGTAGAAATTAAAAGCCAATACTTCTCTATTTGGTTTAGCTCCTAAATACCCATAGCATTAGGGGGATCACAGCTTTAATCAAATTAGGAAGTTCCTAAAGGTTAATGCACATATGGTACCAAGTAGAAATCCTTATGGAGGCATGTTTCTGAACCTTTTGGGGAAATCTCTGATCACCATGGGAACATACCTCTTCCCTCACCTTTTCTGATAGTTGCTCCAGTGTCTCAATGTGCTCCAATACACACCTTGTTAAAATGAGAATCACATATTCAATTCCACGGCGTTTTGCACACAAATCAGGACTACCCTATTCCCTTGCAGAAATTTTAGGGTAGCAGTTATTTACCTTTAGGGGATTTTGAATAATTTTGAAAATGTAAAGGAAGCTATGGCTTCTGTTCCCCCGGGGAAAAATGCACATAAGCATAGAAGGGAATTCAATTATATATGAGGGAATCATGCCCAAGAACCTCTTATTATTTAAAATCCAATTTTCAGCAACAATCTTTAATAGGAACATCATAAACTCCTATGGGGCAGCACAACACACCAATCTCTGCTTCCTATACCAACTCAAACTTCCCCATTTTACAGATGAGGAAAATAATGCTTAGAGATATTAGGCAACTTGTCATTATCACCCAGCTCTAGGAAAGACAGAGCAGACCTAGAAACCAAGCAGGCAACCTCTTAAGACTTTGCACATGCATATAACCACTGCGAGATACTGTCCCCCACTCCGCATCCCTGCTCTAATAATAAATCTTTTTTATATCCTAAAAATAAAATAAATGAACAAACAAAACAGAAACAGAGGTTAACGCCGGAGTTTGCTGCTTTGAACAACTACTTCAAAAGTGAAACCAAAAAACGGTAGGGACATCACCCAGAACCACAGGAACGCTGGCTGAGTGGAAGTCCTACAACTAGGAGGAAAGAGAAACGCATATGGACACTCAGAGGAGGCACAGTGCTGAAGTCAAATTCTGAGGTGCGGAGTGCGCAGAGCGGGCTGGCAGCGGAGGGCGCGGTTGGCGTTTTCAATCGGGAGGGAGTCGAAGACTCTGAGCTCCAGATACAGGCGAGTCTTTAGGGACCCAGACTCAAACGGGAGAAGCGGGACTGTCTGGCTTCGGTCAGAGCGAGTGCAGCTTTCTCTCCGAGGTTTGCAGCCGTTGCTGGGACTCAGAGAGGCAGAGCCCCTGAGGACAGGACTGAGAGCCACCATAACTGCTCTCTCCGGCCCACCCTGTTGATCCTGTGCGACCTGCCCCGCCCAAGCCCTGCACAGAGGCATTTGCCAGATAGCCTCAGGCAAAGGCTAGATTAGCACCTCCCTAGAGGACAGAAGTTCTCTCACGGCTGACACAGCTGATTGTCATAGCCACTTGGCCTGGAGGTCAAACCCTCCCTGGAATTAGCTACAACAATCAAGATTTAACTATAAGACTGCGAACAAAGACCACTAGGGGGTGCACCAAGAAAGCATAACAAGATGCGGAGACAAAGTAACAGGACAAAATTGTCAATGGAAGATATAGAGTTCAGAACCACACTTTTAAGGTCTCTCAAGAACTGTTTAGAAGCCGCCGATAAACTTAATGAGATCTACAAGAAAACTAATGAGACCCTTGATCTTATATTGGGGAACCAACTAGAAATTAAGCATACACTGACTGAAATAAAGGATAATATACAGACTCCCGACAGCAGACCAGAGGAGCGCAAGAATCAAGTCAATGATTTGAAATGCGAGGAAGCAAAAAACACCCAACCGGAAAAGCAAAATGAAAAAAGAATCCAAAAATGCGAGGATAGTGTAAGGAGCCTCTGGGACAGCTTCAAGCGTACCAACATCAGAATTATAGGGGTGCCAGAAGATGAGAGAGAGCAAGATATTAAAAACCTATTTGAAGAAATAATGACAGAAAACTTCCCCCACCTGGTGAAAGAAATGGACTTACAGGTCCAAGAAGCGCGGAGAACCCCAAACAAAAGGAATCCAAAGAGGACCACACCAAGACACATCATCATTAAAATGCCAAGAGCAAAAGATAAAGAGAGAATCTTAAAAACAGCAAGAGAAAGAAACTCAGTTACCTACAAGGGAATACCCATACGACTGTCAGCTGATTTCTCAACAGAAACTTTGCAGGCCAGAAGGGAGCGGCAAGAAATATTCAAAGTGATGAATACCAAGAACCTACAACCAAGATTACTTTATCCAGCAAAGCTATTGTTCAGAATTGAAGGTCAGATAAAGAGCTTCACAGATAAGGAAAAGCTAAAGGAGTTCAGCACCACCAAACCAGTATTATATGAAATGCTGAAAGGTATCCTTTAAGAAGAGGAAGAGGAAGAAAAAGGTAAAGATACAAATTATGAACAACAAATATGCATCTATCAACAAGTGAATCTAAGAATCAAGTGAATAAATAATCTGATGAACAGAATGAACTGGTGATTATAATAGAATCAGGGACATAGAAAGGGAATGGACTGACTATTCTTGGGGGGGAAAGGGGTGTGGGAGATGCGGGAAGAGACTGGACAAAAATCGTGCACCTATGGATGAGGACAGTGGGCGGGGAGTGAGGGCGGAGGGTGGGGCGAGAACTGGGAGGAGGGGTGTTATGGGGGTGGGAAAAAGAGGAACAAATGTAATAATCTGAACAATAAAGATTTAATTAAAAAAAAACAAACAAACAAACAGATTCATAGATACAGAGAACCAATTGATGGTTGCCAGATGGAAGAGAGGATAGGGGACTGGATTTAAAAGATGAAGGGGTTCAGAAGTACAAATTGACAATTATGAAACAATCACAGGAATGTGAAGTACAGCATAGAAAATATAGACAATAATAATTTAATAACCATGTATATGGTGCCAGGTGGATACTATATTTAGGGAGATCACTTCATAAGTTATATGACTGTCTAACTATTATACTATACCCCTGAAACTAATATAATATTGACTGTCAACTATCGTTGAAAAATAAAAATTAAATAAATAAATAACTTTTCTCTCATCTCCATATTCCTGACACTGGCCCTCAAGGGGTTGAGTATTACACATCACTAGTCGTCAGTCGCCCTCCCGTGCTCTTTGATCAGGTTAGCAATGAGGTTTCCCTTCATACATCCTTAGGAAGAATCCCTTATTTTCAAAAACATAGGCAGATGTAGGACCAGATTCTTTTTCTCCTCTCTCCTAAACTCAAGCCAGGCTATCTGGTTTCTTCTGGTGCTGATTATTAAACCATCAATATGGAGGTCCCAGATGTCTTTATTTTTAATCTCCCTAATTTTTAGTCCTTCTGGGCCTAGTATTGTTTTACACTCTCTAGTCACTATCACCAGAACAGCAGCATTCTCCTCTTAACTGGTTAGAGCTGTGGAGTCCCTAAGGTTTGCAGGTACTAGTCAGGGGAAGACTGTACTCAAAGCTCTTTCAGTCCAAGTAAAAAAAATATTCTTTAGTTTTCCATTTAAATGTCCTTTTCTTGATTTTATCTGAGGCTAAAGGTCAGGGTCATATCAAACTAGCTTGGGAGATTTAAAAGTTTTGATTAATTTATTTTCATTACTCTTAAGCTATCTAACACCTCACGTGTAATTAGGTCAACTGTGTTGTAATTCACAATAAACACTTTACAAATTAAAAATAAAATATATATTTCTCCTAAAAATTGAAGTCCTAAAGCCTTCAAGCGGAGCATTTTTATATTCACCTAATTTTTTTTTCTAAAGTACCCCTTTCACCACACATGGGGAAGAAAAATATTTAAATAATTATTGTTAATTATAATTCATGAGTTAAATAATTATCAGGATCAGCAACACCGCCCTTTCATTAAGGAATTGATTTGGAAAGTCACCTGCAGAGTCTACTCTCACCTGGTTGGGTGGGGCGGGGGGGGGGGGGGGGAGAGATGTGCATCTGTAAAATAATATTCTGGGGATTTACTACACTAACTAACCACTATTGCCTCAAAGAATCATTTTTACTTGAACACGAGTTGCTAAGAACTTAATGTTGCTTTATTATTTGATGTTTTGAGAGACTAAATTGCAACTCCCAGAGACAGCTATTAAGTTCTGAATAGAAAATGTTTAGATTAAATATGCTCGCATTTAAGAATCATTGTAATTGGTCCATTGAACAGCAGCATTGCAGGGAGGTCTTCTATGTTTTTATTTGCTTCATTACTTAAAACTAAATAGCAGTTATTAACTCTACTACAGTGCTTAAATATTCTACATTGTTGATGTTGAAATTTAGCTTAGTATCAACTTACTGACAATTTTTTTCTACTTGCTTAATACTGACTAAGTGATAGATGATGCTTTGGCTGAATTCTCTGCTCTTATATCAAATATTTTAAAAAGAAAAGTGAAAAGGATCCCATGAAAAAGAAGTTTTGTATTAGTCAAAATATAATGGGTTATGATCAGTAACAACTCCAAAATCTTAATGAAAACAAGGGTTTATTTCTTCCTTGTGCTATATATCCATTGCTGGCTGGCCGTGAATCTTCTCCACATCCACTCTCTCTAGGTCTAGGACCTAGAATGACAGAACAACCTCTATTTTAGACAACACTGATCCCATAGCAGAGAGGAAAAAAGACAAGGCAAACCATGATGGTTCTGTAAGTGCTGGAAGCGCCACACATCACCTCAGTTCTTATTTCATTAGCCAGAGCAAGTCACATGACCAAGCCTGACCTCAGTGTAAAGAATACATATAATCCTCCCACAGCATGAGACACCACAAGGAGTAAAACTAAGATCTATGGTATGACCGTGCCAATATTTTTCATAGAAATGAGAGGAAAATCACTTCAATATATTGTGTCCAAGGCAAACATTGTCTTGTTTCTTCATGAAAGAGAAAAGGTCTTTCATTTAAGAAAAAAAATTTCAGATAAATTACACTTATCATCTGAAAAACAAATTTGTCTCAAGATTACAAAAATTAAACTGTCCTCTGACTTCCTATTCAACAAGGAATGAGGGGAAATAGAAATTTCATGGTAACAGAGAACTTTAAAGGACATGCTCATTATGAAAAGAAATTTTCCAGAGAAGTCTTCTAAGGGCATTTTAGTAAGAGAAGCTTACATTTCAATTTCATATTTTTATGAAGGATGGAGAATATGCTTAAGAAGCAGAAGCTAAAATGCCGGGGTCCAACTCCAGCAGGTCCAGGGGTTCCCAAAGGCGTAGACGGAGTCGGCGAAGAAGGAATGACACGGAGACAGCGTTCAGTTGATCAGCAGCCTAGCCAGGATCTCCAGCCAAGTTCTGGTCTCGATCTCCAGAGAGGTTCTGCTGTTTATTGTCTTGTTACATCCGTATTTATACCAGTTGATTTTAATCCTGTCAATTTCTATTACAAAGGTTAGGGCGTTTCTTATCTCCATTCCAGGGAGTAAAGATTATGTAGCTTAAGCATGATTGTTTGTAGTGATTAACTACCCGCCTGGCACTTAGTTAAGGAGTTTCATTCTAGGAGAGGCATTCCCCTCCCTGACTTCAGGGAAAAATTCCTACCTGGGGAAACAACCTTTCTCGGAGAGGTGACCTTGGTTAAAACACACAGCGCTAAGGGGAGCAAACATATTAAGAACAGTATGCTATATACGCCAGGTCCCTTGAAACATATGCTGTGCAGATGTTTCTTTCCTACAGCGACTGTGTCAAGCAGCAAGGATGGACCGGCTTCCGGCACTAAAAATGTGAAGTTTTTAACTAATTTTGACAATTTAACAGTGCCACAATCAATTGCCACCTCAGGCACCCTTATCCTTTATACTTCAGAAATCTTGAGGGGGTTTAGAGAGCTAAGAGTATTCATTTTAAGTCAAAAAATGTTTGTGTTGTGGACAAGATTAAGAAACCCCAAATTCTAAAACAAGTTGTCAGTATTTGAGACTGATATTTTTTGTTTTTATCTGAGGACGTAAATTTTATCATGGCAGTTCCTTGACATGATTATTAGAGGAAGGTCACAAATTAGAAGTCCCACGAAGCCATTTCCCTGATTTGTTCAAATGTCAATAATGTTTTTGCCATACGTAGCTTTGTAAATTTAGTGACCACTCAGACCCTGTTATTTTATTACTACACACCAAACCAAAAATTAAATCTACATGAGCCCAAGAGGCTTCCCAATGTTCATACTCAGAGATTATATAGAAACTTTTAGCACTGTAATCACAATCAAGATCAGGAATTAAAAGGAGTTCAAATGGGTAGCTCACCCTCAAGCCATTCACTGAATAAACATTGTTTGAATCCCATTAATAAGCAATTCTGTTCATTCTCCTAAGAAATTTAATATCAGCCACATTAGCTTTTCTCAGAGTACATCTTGTAAATTGGTAGGATTTAATTGATGGTTATGTGACAAATAGATCCTATAATTAAATGTTTGAGAAACACTAGGTTAAACAAAACAAAATAAATTTTGTGACAATTTCTAAAAGCTATTAAAAGACCAATATAAGTCAAGAACCTTCAAGAGACAACTGTAGCAGGGAGCACTTCCCAAACTTACTTGACCAGTGAATTTTTTTTTGTAGACATTAAATGGGATTGTTGTTCAATGGAATATACTTGGAAAAGTTCTAAATTAGATTCTTCCAGATAATGTTTGCATTAAGTTATTATTGTAAATATTATCTAGAGTTAATGCTTTAGTCACAACATCTGTTCAAAAGTAATAAATCACTCCATTTAGACAGAAAATGATTAATTAGACAATAATGACCATTACGGAGCTGATTCAACCATAACATTGCAGATTTCCTTATTCTCCATCATCTTAAGACCAAATTTAAAGAACTGTTTGACAATGTGATCAATTGCTCCATTATCAGGAATTTATAAACAGAGGGGAAATTTATGAACAGAGAGGACAGATTAATCAGTGAATGTTTTCATTACCCATATCATATTTTACCATCCTATTGTAGAGATCCAGCCAATGAGGACCCAATCTCAGAAGTCCCTTTAATGAAACAATATATATAAATGACAAGAAGCAGTGGTTTTCCCAGAACAATCTGGCTGGAACAGGGATTGCTCACATTTTGTGAGAAGGAGCCAATCTTGATTTCCCTTCAAAGGTCAAAGGAGTCAGTCAATAGGATTGAGTGGCTGATAGTGAAGAACATAAGAGCTGAGTATTAGCAGCCCTCTAAGCTCATTTGGAGAGAAGGAAATTATGTCAACTTACTTATCTTCCTTACCAGTGGGAGGTAGGGTATAAAAGCAAAAGTGACAGTATGATGTATCTGGTTAATGAGGTTATGAAATTATCAAGGTTTTTAGCCACTAAGGCAAAATACCTTCTCAATAAGACCTCCCTCTGACCACCCCACTAATAATGAAAACATGCCCCCTACCCAACCCCTGGAACTCCCACTCATCTTATCCTACATTTTTCTATAACTCTTGTCACAATCTAACACGTTATATAATTTGCATATTTGTGATGCTTAATGATTGTTGTCTGTTTTCCCCACTCATTTAAGCCACACAATGGCTGCGCAAATATTTGTTTAACTTAGTGAAAAATAAAAAATAAATAAATGATGAAAACCAGGAAAGTTTCCATAGACTTCTGAAGATGTCCATTCCAACAGTGCCTATCTCTGCCTGCACATTCCCCAGGAGGGGAAAAAGGGATGGAGGAGACAGCTGAAAGTCCCACCCACCCCCAGCTCACTTGCCATGATGAGGCCATTATCTGCTACCAACTTCACCTTCCTGTTACTTATTACTCTCTAACCTAAAAGAATTAGCAAGATGAGAAGGGCAGAAGTCCCTCTTCTTACAGTATTCTCTAGTCAGCTCTGACGCAGGAGAACATAGTGCAGAAACCTCCTAACTGTACTCCCTGAATCTGTACCTCTTTCCTATCTATTCTCAACACAACAGCTGCAGTGATCCTATGAAACATGTCAGATTACATCATTTCTCAGCTCAGATGGCCCCCTATTTCCCTCATAGTGAAAAACTAAAGTCTTCACAATGGTTTATAAGACCCTATATGATCTGGCTTTCCATGCCCTCTCAGACCTCATTTCCAATTACTATCCCCCCTCACTCCACTCCAATCTTCTCATTGTTTCTCAACCATGTCCACCATGTTCCCACCCCAGGGTCTTTGCACCAGCTCTTTCTTCTACCTGGAATGGGTATCCTATAGAATACCCAAAAGCTCACACTATTATCTCCTTCAAATTTTCGTTCAAATATCACCTTGTCAGGGAGGCTTTGCCTGAATATTTCAACTGCTTCCCACTTATCCCCACCATGTGTCCACTCCCCCCATGCTCCATCACCTTCTTATCTATCACATGGAACTCACCTGCATAGTTTTACTTACTAATCATGTTTATTGTTTTAATTCTCCACTAGAATTTTTAAAAGAAAAGAAAAAAAATCTTCAGGCGGGACAGTATTTTTGCAATTTTCCTCACATGTTTTATCCCCAAGGCCTGAAATAACACCAGCACATAGTGCTGTGTAAATATTTATTGAATGAATAGAGTCATTAAAATTATGCATCTTGACTACACAGACCTAGATTTGAATCCCAGCTCTATTGTTTATCAGTACCTCATACTCTTTGGTAACTTTCTGAAGTTCTCTGAGCCCCAATTTTCTCATCTGTGAAGTGAGGGTAACAATAACTAACTAAAGACTGCAGTGCCTATTGTGTAGCCAATAAATGGAGGCCATTGCTATGTACTGTGGAGACTTCTGGAAACAGCAAATAAAAGCAAACAAGGCGTACACGTTGGGACAGGAGAAGGAGTAGTATGTTGTGAGATAGGAAATGGAGAGAGAATGTACTCGGCTCTCATGTATCTCTGAGAATGTACCTGTAAAGCCAACATATATTAAAATTAAAAATAGACATAATTTAACCACAGTGATCTACTACACAATGAATTTGACGAAAATGCAGATAATAATTAAGGTAACTGACCAATGGCTTGAAGTTGAGAGGTTTGCTATACAGACTTCACAGAATATTGTTGGTCACCTGACACTAATATAATATTGTATGTCAACAGTAATTGAAAAATAAAAAGTTATATGTAGTGGACATGCACTATCAAGTATTTTTCATTTTAACAGTTTAGAATCGATACCTCTACGGGATCTCAAGGTTATTCAGGTTATGTCCATTTCATGCATTCTAGAATGTCATTATTGACTTTGCATTTGCCATTCTTCCCTGTGTCTGTCAGCTCGACTGGCCTTGGCAGCAAGGAAAGGCCATATGGTGCCCATCCATATGGATGGGCTGGCTGAGTTTTAGAATCTTATTCCCTATTGATGATCCTGTTGTGTGAACAGAATAACTTCTATTTAAGAGTAGAAGATGTGGAATTCCAGTCTTGCATGTCAGTTAGAAAATGTGCTCAACTGTTAACAGAAACATGAAAAGCAGAGATAAATTAAATTAGATGTGATATGATGGCTCTGTGACCTAATCATAAACCTTCTATCTCTCCTCTCTATCTTCTATCTTCTCTGACTGTGGCTTCCTTACTCAATGCTGCCTCATATTCACAAAGTGGCTATGCGAACTCCAGCCAGCATTTCCTCATTCCAGGGAGGAAGAAAGGAAAAGACATGGAGCATAGCAGATAAGCCATTTTAAAGGAGCTTTAACAGAAGACCCATCCAATAACTTCTCTTTACCTCTCACTAGCTAGAATTTAGTCATATACCCCTCCCAGCTTCCCAGGAAGGCTAGGAAATCTAGCATATTTTAGCTAAGCATGATGCTGCTTTAATAAAATCAGGGTTCTATATAAAAAGGGGGAGAGATAGTAGATATTGAGTAGGCATATAGCAGTTTCTTGTCCAGAGAGATAATTAATTTTTGTAATAAACATAGGATATGAAAAAGATGACTATCATAGCTTGCTAATGACTTCCTAGTATCTTTATACAAGCCTAGAAATTCAAATCCTTCTCTGAGTTCTCCAAATAGTGGTTTATAAAAAGATGATTCTTATTATCTACAGGCAGCAAAATATCAGACATATTTTGTAGCAATATCTTTACTAATACAGCTCCTAGGACAATGGAAGCTAAGGAAGAAATAAACAAATGGACTACATCAAAATAAAAAGCTTCTGCACAGCAAAAGAAACCTTCAACAAAACAACAAGAGAACCCACTGCATGGAAGAACATATTTACCAATGTTACACCTGATAAGGATTTAATCTCCAAAATTTATAGGGAAGTCATACATCTTAACAAAAAGAAGATAAACAATCCAATAAAAAAAATGGGCAAAGGACCTAAGTAGACACTTTTCCAAAGTGGACATACAGAAGGCCAACAGACATAAAAACATGCTCAAAGTCACTAATCATCTGAGAAATGCAAATCAAAACGACAATGAGGTACCATTTCACACCTGTCAAAATGGCTATCATCAACAAACAATAAATGCTGGTGAGGATGTGGAGAAAAAGGAACGAACCCTTTTGCACTGCTGGTGGGAATGAAGACTGGTGCAGCCACTGTGGAAAACAGTATGGAGTTTCCTCAAAAAATTAAAAATGGAACTCCTATTGACCCAGTAATTCCACTTCTAGGAATATGTCCCAAGAAATCAGAAACACCAATCAGAAAGGACATATGCACCCCTATGTTCATAGCAGCACAATTTACAATAGCTAAGATTTGGAAACAGCCTAAGTGGCCATTGGCAGATGAGTGGATTAAAAAACTATGGTACATCTACACAATGGAATACTACGCTGCTATAAAAAAAGAAAGAACTCTTACCATTCACAACAGCATGGATGGACCTGGAGAGCATGATGCTAACTAAGCTAAATAAGCCAGTCAGAGAAAGATAAATATCACATGATCTCCCTCATATGTGGAATATAATGAACAACATAAACTGATGAACAAAAATAGATCCAGAGGCATAGAAGCATGGAACAGGCCATCAAACCTCAGAGGAAAGTCGGGAGAGGGTAGGAGTGGGGGTAAGAGATCAACCAAAGGATTTTTATGCATGCATATAAGCATAACCAATGGGATGGGGAGAGCATTGCTGGGGGGTGAGAGCGGCTGGGGAGAGGTCAATGGCGGGGGGGAGACATATGTAATACTTTAAACAATAAATAATTTAAATTAAAATGATGATTCTTAGCCCAGCTGGTGTGGCTCAGTGATTAATCATTGACCCATGTACCAGGAGGTCACAGTTCAATTCATGGTCAGTGCACATTCCCAGGTTTCGGGCTCAATTCCTAGTAGGGGATGTGCAGGAGTCAGCCGAGCAATGATTCTGATCATTGATGTTTCTATCTCTCTCTTCCTCTTCCTTCCTCTAAGATCAATCAAAACATACTATTTATTTTTTTTAAAGAAAAGATGATTCTTATATTTGTGTCTACCTCACCCCAAGATTCCAGATCAGCTTTTATTGACCAGACCTCCATTTGTCTGCCTGCAAAGATGATTCTAATTATTCTTCACTGGGCTTTGTAGGAGAATTATGCTTCTCAGAGCCCCATCATCAGGATCATCCTTGCTGCTGCAATGCTCCAGGATCAGAAGCCCTTCTGTATGACCAAGAATCCTGCCTGCCTCTTACCCCTACACAATACATACTATAGAATTGATATTTGGGGAGCCATATTTGTTCTTCACTTAGGAAACTCTCTAAGAATCCTGTAAGCACTCATTAGCTCTTTTGGGTGACCAGGGAGCGATTTTGGTATATTTCACACTGCTATGGGTACCATTCCAAGGACTAATTTACTAAATGGTCCCTCAGTTGCCTGAAAGAATTATATAGCTTAGAAAGTGCCTGACTTACTCTCATGCAGGGTCCATCTACTGAGATCTGGCTGCAAAAAAAAAAAATTATAGAATTCCTGTTGTTGCTAATTATTTCCTAATACAACTTTAGGAATGGGAAAGTATGAAAGTCAACAATTTGTTCTAAAGACCAAGTGTGGAGCCACTTGGGACAGAGCCATGAGGGGAAAATACATGCATACACATAACCCACATTTTTCCCTCTCTTCCAACTCCAGTGCTCTCCTTTTGTTCTCTAAATAAAACAGAATCTTCATCATCCACTAAGAGAAAAAGAAACCTTCAATTTGGGGTCTGATTTTTTTTCCTCCTTCATGGAGATGGCTTCATGGAGCTTTCAACTTGTCAGATATAATCTGTTCTGGACACACAGTCTTGAGAAGGCGACAGCCACAGAATCTGTGGTGTCAGATGAAAATGGTGTAGAATGCAAATGCAAAGGCATCACAGAGGTGATGAACATGAAGTTTTCTCTCCCTGGGAAGGAATGTACAAGATGCTAGACCCAGAAGGAGCAGTTGCAACAAATGACATGGGCCTCTGTGGACAGAGTGTAGCCCAGAGCCTCAGCTGGTCATGTGGATAATTCCCAAAGGCTACATGTCCTCACATCTCTCCTGTCACTCCCACCAAGACATCTTGGAAAGAAGGCCAAATCGACCTTCATCAGGATATGCTGATTCAGACAGACAGCTAAAGCTGAGATGGCCCTGCTGCACACACTCTGTGGGATGAAATGAGTTCCCCTGTGGTCTGCTGCCCTGTTGCTGTTAAACTGAAACCAGAGGAGCTCAGAGTTGCTAAGAGATTGTCACATTGCTGCGGGAAGAATTTACACGATTGGCGCCCTCAGGCAAGTCGTGCTGAATCTGTCAGTATTCAAGATTGTGTAATTTTTTCAGCTATTTCTTTATTCCAGCCTACGTGGAGTACTTCCCTCTGCACTTACAGAGTGGGCATTTACAGCACTGTCGGTTCTGAAAAAAGGTAAAGATTGGTTACCAGAGGTGTGGGTTCAAGGGCTGACCCCAGAGACAAAACTAGGAAGAAGGCAAACTGTCAGAACTAGGATTGTGGACAGCTCCAGAAGTAGTCAGGAAAAGGACCTGGAAGGAGGTGTGCCAAAGCAACAGGAGAAATGAGGACGTCTCCCTAGGAACCGGGAGTCATTACAGAGAGAGGGTCTGAAACTTGCTGAGCACAGGTCAGGGTTAAATGGCAGGGCAGAACCATGATGTAGCATGTATGTTGCTCAATGTGCCCTTTTTCTTCTCTGTTTAATCAGAAAATTAACACCTATAGCCCCAACTGATGGAGCAGGCTCATGTAGCTTCATACTCCTTTGCTATAGCTCATTGGATCAGAGGAACATCAGACTCAAACACAGCCAATCCATCAACTGATCAGCAACCATCTGATATTCTCTCTCTCTCTTTCTCTCTCTCTCTCTCTCTCTCTCTCTCTCTCTCTCTCTCTCTCTCTCTCATTTAAAAAAGATAGACTGATTGCAGCTACTCATATAGTACTAGGCATTAGATCTCTACAGTCCTAGAGAATTGGGACCAGAATCAATGTCACAATAATATCACATGCAAGCAAGAGTCTTGGGGGAATGGTTAACATGAAAGTCAAAGACTGCTAGCTGAATTTGAAGAAAAGAGTCAAATAAAAAAAAGGGGGTAGGGGTTGTGATAGTGAACCAGCGATCTTTTCTGTCAAAGAAAGGAGCTCGTGGACATTTTAGGTTCTGTTATTTTGATATGACCTTCAGACTCTCAGGGGGCCACCATCTTGAGCTCTGCCTTATCCCTCCCTTTCCTCTGAATTAGCCAATTGTGCAATAATGTGAATCGAGCTCTGAGCTCTGAGCTCTGACCAATCAAGTCAGAGTCAGAGTGAGGGGCAGGGCAGACCGCGTCAGAGAACAAAACCTAAATGGACTTCCTGTTGGGTGTGCTTTGCCCATGATTTTCAGCCAGCAACTGCACCCTTCTGTGCAGAAGTAAATTTGCCTTGCTGAGCCGAGAGAGAGAGAGAGAGAGAGAGAGAGAGAGAGAGAGAGAGAGAGAGAGAGAGAGAGTCTTGGGGAGCCTTTGAAGGAAGCTGATGTGGAGAACAAAAATATGCAAAATAGCAAAGTTGAGATATTACGTGGCCGCTTCAGTCCCCAAGAAATCTAGAGGTTATTCCTTCAGTCAGGTTCTGCGATGCCCTGGGTCCTTATAATCTATCTGAAAGCACTGATTCTGTATGGGCCCCACACATTCAGCATACACTGCAGTGTTGTAGTGGGCCAGTGGTACAAGCAGAATCTTTGGATTGGCAAGAACAGAGACTCACTCAGGCCACCTTCAGAAAGTGAATTACCGTGACTTGACTCCTGGACCAGAGAAACTTCTGAGAACCAAGACTGGCTAGGGACCAGCTTCTCTGTCTCTTGTGCTCTCAGTGCCTTCGCTGTCTCTCTCTGAAGGTGCCTCTGCCTCTGTGCCCTGCCCAGTTCTCCTCTTTATACCAACCAACTGCTTTCTTCTTTCCTTCCATTCTGCATAGCTTTCCTTTACCTATTCTGCTCCCTCATAGCTTTTGTTTCTTCATAACCTCAGCCTGCCAAGATCCTTCTGACCCTACCTTACCTCATACCTTCTCTTTGTAGATTCCTTCTGCTTCAGATCCCATTGCTAACTCTATTTTTCAGTTCATCTCCAAAAGAGGGGCTATGATTAGCCCTGCTCATCCTTTTGCACCAGGCCATGGGATGGTCAGTGTCTGGTTTGCCTATTCTTGGATCAAAGCCCACCCCTTATACAACCAGCTCCAGCCAGTAGGACAGAGTCCCACAGGACAAAACAGCAATCTCGCCCTGCCCATTTAGAAGGGGCTCTAAGCATGGCCGACACTATGATGGACATGCTTAATACTCCAACCCCTCCTTACCCAAATATCCTGGAGATTCTGCCCTCCTTTTTCCAAGAAACAATTAATTATGTAATAAAGCAATCTACCTTGTGATGTTAGCAATCATGTTGTAAATTTTTTTTATTTTCTTCTTTTTCTTTTCAGAAGGTACCAAATTTTCCATAGTAATGTTCCCACTTTTAAAATCAGAAATATTGCATTAAATATTAATAAAGCAGATACACTATCATTTGTACAACAAAATATATTGAGTATCAACCATGTACCAGGCTCTACGCTAAACACTGCAAATATAGCGATGAACAAGAAAAGGACCTCTCATCATGGAACATGGGTAATCACAAAATTTATTAGCCAAATCAGGACACTTTTGAGGGTGAAAATGGGTGCTATTAATAATCAGACAAGGACGAAACTGGAACTGTGCTGAGTAATCTGGGACATAGCGTGACTGTTTCGCTTTACAAGTATCAGCTAACATTTTAACATCCCTGCATATCTGAGCAGAGGACTAAGGCCTTAACTCTCCCCTCAAAAGTTAATTTCCAAAATCAGGAATTCAGAGAATATGACAGGCAGTTATTGGGTACAGGGATGCCTTTAGCAGTCCTTCAAATCTCAGCATCTCATTCTACACTTTGGAAAACATCTAGGGTTCCTGTCCAACCAAGAAAGACAAGAAAAGGGAAGAGGGAGATGTGGGGTAGAGAATGGGTACTAGAATTTGTTGATCACTTACCCTGTGTCAGCTACAGAATTAGGAATCTGCCATATGTAACCAAAATTAATCTTATGGCAACTTCGTGATGTAGGTGTCATCAGACCCATTCTGCTGATGAAATAACCAAGGCTCAGAGAGTTTCATTCGCCCAAGGTAACACATCTAGTGTTGGGACTGAAATTTGAACCCAGTTCTAGCTAACTCCACTCTATCAAACCACCTCTCAAAAATTAAATTTGAGCCCTGGCTGGCATTGCTCAGTAATTAAAGCATCAGCCTGGACTCCAAAGGGTCACAGGTTCAATTCCCAGTCAAGGACACCTACTGGGTTGCAGGTTCACTCCCTATCGTGGTGCATTCAGGAGGCAACCAATTGCTGTGTCTCAAGGTCTCTCTCTCTCTCACTCTCTTTCCCTCCTTCCCTTCCACTTTTTCCTGTAAAAGCAATGGAAAAGGTATCCTCGGGTGAGGATTAACTAAAAAAAAAAAAAAAAAGTAAATTTGTGACCTTAAAGCACTGAAACATTATGTCCCTTAGTTTCCCCTAAAATAAATGTGAATAGTGATTGGGGCTGTCATTAAAAAGTCAGGTCATGTCTTCCAGAGCATCAGTTTCTCAGCTAATACCAAGTAGAAATATAGAAAACGAGCTTAACTGGATGCTGCTTCTTGAGGTTATTTCTCATGGTCCTCATGTAGGTGATATCTGAATTTGCCATGTAATTTGAAAATGAGATTTTTAGAAGGCAAAGGAAAACTTCTGAAGAATGCAGTTAGCCCCAATGAAAAACACCCAATATGCTGTAAAACATTTGGAACTAATTTCCTATCAATTGGGTCAAAAGAGAATAGTTCCATTGATACCAGATTGGCTTAGTAGAGAAATGTGTCAAATTCTGTTCTGATCATCACAACTCAAATCTCTGTTCACTTTAGTGGAATTTGACCTGCATCAACATGTTCCAAAGCATAGAAGTGGGAAAAAAAGAGATTTTGCTGGGAAGATTTTGCTATGTTTGTTTGGGCTTTTCCAGTCGCTACAGTCTACATATATTGCCAAATGAAAGGGCTTTGGGAGTGCAGGGGGGAAATGATTCTTGAAATAAAATCACCTGTATGATGTTTTTCATTGCCCTATGTTAGCGAAGTTTATTTACAGACTAACATTAAAAGAATGTCAGCAAAACATAAACAGCACGGGATAAAAGCATTGCATTTATGATTTGTTCTGTTTCTGCTTCAGACCACAATCGTACATTTGGACTAAATGCCTCTGGAGGAGCCGTATTGAAGATACTGCAACTGGCAGACCCTTCTGAAATAGAAAGTCTCTTTTTATCCTAAGATCTCTCTTGAAACTAAAGAGCTCCTAATGGCATATTTTAGAAATAAATGCTTAAATTGAAGTTCAAGCTTATGTCCTCATTGTACTTAAAATTTGAGCAATGAGGAGATGGACGCATACAGTTTGGTGAGGAAAGGGACTCTCTTTAAGATTTGAATGTTTGGGTTTGGTACATAAATAGAATGGGTAATTTCATTTTGTGCAAAAGGAAAGTAAGATCCTTTTGTCCCAAATAAATAATTGATGTATCTATTCCAGAACGTGCACTGTTCTTTACCTTTAGATTTCAAGGCTGCCATTCAAATCACTGTTTTAAAATACTTGGGGTGTATATTCTCCTTCTGTTTCTTCCATTAGCTGAGAAATACAATCCTCTTTCATGTTGTGCTGATAACAAAAGCTGGCTAGCACAAGAATGCCCCGCTGAATTCACAGTTGGCTTTGTGGAGCTGAACTGTACAGAAATAGATGCAACTACTTACTGTCTCACTGAATTATGGATTTTAGAAAACTGTTTAATAAGGAGGAAAACACTTAAGACAGCTTCTATTGGATTTTGCACACACAGGAAACTAAGATGAAATAGGAGCTGATAACAGATTTCATGGGGAACGTTAAATTGTAATTTTAGGATCATTTAGAAGCAAACATCACAATTATCTATATGTTAGTAATCTTGGATGTATATAATTATAGCTTTAACTGGTCAGATCCTTCTTTACCTACAGCTTTAGATTACAAACTTTTGATACTTCTGTGCCTTTATTTAGCTTCTGGATCTACAAACAAGTAACAAACCCTCCAAATGTTTGCAGTTTCCTTTCCTTCAATTGCTCAGTTGTTCAAGAGACTGTATTATAATCAGAATCACTGATTGTAAATACCTCAGCAGAAGGTGAACCTCTTAAAACCTAAAATGTATTCATATTTTGTATTTCCCAGGGCACTTAGTAAAGTTACAAGCACAAAGCTGGCCCTCAGAAAATGTTTTCTAATTGATTTGACTTTATATGGTAAACTCAAAGACTCACAAGAACTCTTATGTTTGTTTGTTGTTGTTTTCTTTAATTGTTAATGTATTGCCCTGGCCAGGATGCTCAATTGGTTACAGCATCTTCCTGATACGCCAAAGCTGTGGGTTCAATCCTCCATCAGGGCACATACACGAATCAACTAGTGAATGCAAAAATAAGTGGAACAACAAATTAATCTCTCTCTCTCTCTCTCTCTCTCTCTCTCTCTCTCTCTCTCTCCTATTTAAAACCAATAAAAAAATTTTAAATTTTTAATAATTATTATTTTATTGAGATTTGCTGATAGCCCACCAAATGTCACTCTGCTAAGTGATTAGATAAACCAAGCACAGTCTTCAAGCTGCAGCAGCTCCCAACCTAGTGCCAGGAAAAGAAATAATGACACCGGAAATTATAATGCTATGTGATAAACACCAAACGTGTTGGAAACATATGAGAAAAGCACTTAACATATTCAGAGGAGGACTCAAAGCTTTGGTAGAAAGGGATGTCTGAGCTGAAATTGTAAAGCACAAGCAGTGAAAAAAAAGAGGGGAAGGAGATTCTAGGCAGAGGGGAAAGCATACTTCAAAGATCAAGGTTTAGGAGAAAAACCATGTACTGGGGAACTGCAGATAGCTGGAGTATAGCTTGCACAGTAGATGGGGCAAAGACAAGATTGGAACTGTGAGCGAGGGGGAAAGTGGAGAGCTTTGCGCACCTGGCTAACTCATTCTTTACATACAACCTTGGAATACAAATTGTTGATGCGTTTGTGTTCTTGGCCTTGGCAAAGAGGTCAAATCTACACTAGCCCTCAATGTGAAGCCATGATTAGGGCCAAAAGAAACAAAAGAGAATATCCTTTAAAATTAGGTAGTATAATTCAACAGCTATTCTTCGAGTCTAAATGATTTAGCATCTGAACACATTATATACTAGTTTTCCTACTTCCATCCTCCTTCCCTTCCATCCCTTAATCCTTACTAGATTTTAATCCTAAGCATACAAGGTCATCTATGGAAGGGGAGGAGGGGGGCATGTAAGAGAAAATAAAATAAATATAAGAGGAGAATAATTTTGTAAAGATAATTGTGGGTACAGCATACACAGGAGTCTACCCATATAAATCCCCAAACCTTTTCTAAAAATCCACATAGAAACTACAGAATGTTGAAAACAGAGATAGAGGAAGACATAAACAAATGGAAAAATATACCGTGTTCATGGATTGGTAGGATCAACATCATTAAAATGTCCGTACTACCCAAAGCAATCTATAGATTCAATTCAATCGCCATTAAAATACCAAGGGCATATTTCACAGACCTAGAAAAAACTCTCCAAAAATTCGTATGGAAAAAAAAGACCCTGAATAGTCACAGCAATGCTGAGAAAGAAGAACAAAGTTGAAGGGATCACAATACCAGATATCAAGCTATATTACAAAGCCACTGTTCTCAAAACTGCCTGATACTGGCACAAGAACAGACATATAGACCAATGGGACAGAACAGAGAACCCAGAAATCGACCAAGACATTATGCTCAATTAATATTTTACAAAGGAGGCAAGAGCATACAATGGAGTCAAGACAGTGTCTTCAATAAATGGTGTTGGGAAAATTGGACAGATACATGCAAAAAAAATGAAACTGGACCACCAATTTACACCAAACACAAAAATAAACTCCAGATGAATAAAGGGCTTAAACGTAAGATGGGAAATAAAAATCTTAGAAGAATCCATAAGCAGCAAAATATCAGAAAGCCCACTGCATGGTAGAACATATTTGCCAATATTATATCCAATAAGGATTTAATCTCCAAATTTTATAGGAAACTCATACATCTTAACAAAAAGAAGATAAACAATCCAATAAAAAAAATGGGCAAAGGACCTAAATAGACACTTTTCCAAAGTGGACATACAGAAGGCCAACAGACATAAAAACATGCTCAAAGTCACTAATCATCTGAGAAATGCAAATCAAAACGACAATGAGGTACCATCTCACATCTGTCAGAATGGCTGTCATCAACAAATCAACAAATGACAAGTGCTGGCGAGGATGTGGAGAGAAAGGAACACTTGTGCACTGCTGGTGGGAATGCAGACTGGTGCAGCCAAACTCCATACTGGTGGAAATCAGTATGGAGTTTCCTCAAACAATTAAAAATGGAACTCCCATTTGACCCAATAATCCCACTTCTAGGAATATATTCCAAGAAATCAGAAAGGACATATGCACCCCTATGTTCATAGCAGCACAATTTACAATAGCTAAGATTTGGAAACAGCCTAAGTGCCCATTGGCAGATGAGTGGATTAAAAAACTGTGGTACATTTACACAATGGAATACTATGCTGCTATAAAAAAAAAAAAAGAACTCTTACCATTTGCAATAGCATGAATGGACCTGGAGAGCATTATGCTAAGTGAAATAAGCCAGTCAGAGAAAGATAAATACCACATGATCTCACTCATTTGTGGATTATAGAGAACAACATAGACTGATGAAAAGGGACAGACCCAAAGACTGAGAAACAGCAATCAGGCTATCAATTTCCAGAAGGAAAGTAGGGGAGGGCGGGGGTAAGGGGAAGAGATCAACCGAAGGACTTGTATACATGTATATAAGCCAAACCAATGGACATGGACAACAGGGGGATGGGAGCATGAATTTGTGTGTTGGGGGGGAGGTCGGGGGTTAATGGGAGGGATGAGGACACATTTGTAATACCTTAACTAATAATAATAAAAAAAAAAAGTGCCACAAATAAAAAAAAAAAAAACATAAACTGATGAACAAAAATAGATCCTGAGACATAGAAGCATCGAACACACTGTCCAACCTCAGAAGGAGGGCAAGGGAGGGTTAGGAGGGGGTGGTGAGGGATAAGAAATCTACCAAATGACTTATATGCATGTATATGAGCATAACCAATGGACACAGACAGTAGGGGGGTGAGGGCATGTGCTGGGGGGTGGGAATGACCCGGGAGAGGTAATGGGGGAAAGGGAGACATATGTAATATTTTAAACAATAAAGAATTTGGGGGGAAAATACACATAGAACTAACTTCAGTAAGCTTTTACCAAATCATAAAACATAAATAGTAACAATATTTCTTTTTTATCAAGCTGGATATATCCACAATAGATCTTTTTGTTGAACAAATAAAATGACTAACTTTCTAGTAAGTAGTTTAACAAAACATATCCAAAACTTTAAATTTTTCATACCCTTTTATATCAAATTTTACTTCTAGAAAGTTAATATTAAGATATAAATAAGGATATACACAGAGATTTGGCTTAACATCATTTGGCTTGATAATCATCATGATAAACATTATAGTAGCTAAACATCATCAAAAATATTCCCATGACGGCCAATTTCTAGCTACCAACATGAAGTCACTGAACATTGTTAGGAAGAAATAATGTATATCAACTCCAACATACCACTGAAAAGAAAGCACACAGAGATCTTGCTCCCTGTTTTCTGATTTGAAATGACACACATCGCCCAAACACAGCCCTTTGGCCAGGCACATGGTCACAGTAATGTGCCTTCCTAACTGCCAGGGGCTCCAGACGGGGAAAACTGGATACAGTTATCAGTAAGCACAGTAACGTTCACAAAACTCAATCCTCAGGTGTCCTCATTCATACCTGGCAAATCCATCATAGAATTTTCTTAAACAAAGATTATTCTCTTCCTAAAAGAAATTCTAGCACTAGCTGCAAAATCAGTATTTGTTCTCACTTATTGCACATATAATATGCAAAAAATGAAATTATTTCTGAGTAATGTGTTTATGGATTTATTTTCTTTTGATTAATTTATATTGTCTCATTTTCCCACGATAAACATGGATTGCTTTATAACAATAAAAAGTATTTTTGTGTTGTGTGTGTGTGTGAGTGTGTGTGTGTGTGTGTGTGTGTCTTCCTTGAATAATTCCTGCAAATTCTTATTTTGATTCTAAGATAAATGGGGGAGACAGAATACACAATCATTTGGTTATCAATTTTCTGGTCACTCCCAATACATGTGGCAATCTTTCTTTATCTTTAGAGGTTTCTCTTCCATTTTGCCCTGGAAACTTTACTTGGACTTGACTGGCAAAATTCCTTAGAACCTAGATGTTCTTATGGGTTTCACTCTGCTCCAGATTGCTGTGCCTTAGGCATACTTTAATGTCCTTTCAACTGCTCACAAAGACACTAATGTCCAAAAAAATTGGAAATTATTCAAGGTAAATAGTTTTTGCTCATTTCCTCCATTAAATTGTCTGAAGAAGAATACTTTAATAAATAAACTTGGTAGTCAATTCTGTGATTTTTATTTTCCACCTCATTTCCATAATCTGAAATTTAATCCTCAGAGTACATAAGGTTTTCTCCATATATGAAAACCAAGGGTGTAGAGGATTGCTCAACTGGAAAAAAAATACCCTAAATGAGCAATGTGGGTGAGTGTACTTTTATAGAATTTAAGTTTTAAATAAGTAGAAGGTATTATTATGATATTGTAGTATATCTAATATTCATTTGTACTTAGTATACATGAGTTTTCTGAGAGAGGTTGTTATTTATGCACAAACTTCTATTTATTTTAATATCATCCTTCAGCATAATGCATTTGTTATTGATTGTCTTTAGTATTGGAATAATAAAGATTTGCATCTACATTTTTAACCTGGAATAAATTATCTTCAATCCCTCTTAAACTGTTTACCTGCAACCCAAGTTATTTTTCAAAGTGAATTCTAAAAAAGCAAATGCATAAATCCAAATATTTTAATAAAGGTAAAAATAAAACATGAGGACAAGTTTATAAACATTTTAGAGATGTTTGGCACAACTTTATTACCACTGCAATATTCCCCTACATATCAGGTAACTATATCCAAGCACTGAGTGTTTTGTCAGATAATGGAGGCATACTCATGAAATTGAAAAGAGCTAGAGTACATTAGATTACGACTTTTATATACAGGAGAAGTACATCATAGCAATGCCTTTTCTTCCTTTTATCTGCTTTCCCCTTCCCTTCAGGCAAAAATATAAATGAAAAATGCCTTCTACCTTCAATCAAATATCAAAGATAAAATGTCACCTGCTTGCTTGACTGCTTACAATGGAGGTCTAACAAATGTTAATCTATTTCTGCAGCCAACAGAGAGGGAGGCTGGAAAGGGGAGAAGGGGATTAGAAAAGCTTTCAGTGGCATTTTTGAGACCTAAAAATGCTCTTAGATGCTACTTAACAGCAAAATCAGTTGATCCCATTGTTGAGGCTCAGAATTCTGTTTCAGTATATCCCAGCTGAGTGAGGAAGCCAAGGTGCAGGAGTGGCATTAATGTGTTGCCCATGAATATTTCCAAAAACTTTTCATTACAGCCCTTTGAAGAAGCCTTATGAAAATTCTCCAGACTGCTATAAGACCAGTGTCTCCAGGGCCAGGCCCTCCATAAAGAAAATCCAAGCCCAGATCACCATCTCAGAGGATCCCACCAAGTTTATTTCTAAAACTCTTAACTCTACCCAGCTTCCAACCCCCACCCATGCTCTAGTTTCAACTCCACCCTATGGTGGGAGTGTATGTAGGAGACCCTCTGCCCTTCATTATGGGTTCCATATGGCTCCCCATTGTGTTGTTTCTGTTTCTGGTCTCCTTTGCTGCAGTCACAAGTGCCCAGCCATGAACATTAACACCATTGGGGCACTTCTGACCCACCACCACTACCAGTGCTGATGGTTCAGATCCTGCTCCGCTGCTGGTGAGGAGAGGAAGGAGAAGAGCAATGTAAGAGAGAGCATCCTTCCTCTCTTCCTGTGATGGTTAATTTTATGGGTCAACTTGACTAGGCTATGGTGCTCAACTGTTTTCTCCAACACCAATCTAGATGGTATTATGAAGGTATTATTTAGATTAACATTTAAGTCAGTAGACCTTGAGTAAATAAAACAAATTGCCCTTCATAATGTGGGTGGTCCTCATCCAATCAGTTGAAGGCCTACTGAGAAAAGACTGAGGTCCCCAGAAGAGAAAGGAATTCTGCCTCCATACTGCCTTAAGGCTCAAGACTAAAACATCTACAGAAACTAAGATGGCGGCATAGATAAACACCGGGAAATTGCCGCCTCCCACAACAATTGAAAAATACCGCAAAGGACAGAACAGACATCATCCAGAACAACATGAAGCCTGGCTGAGTGTAAATTCTACAACTAGAAGGAAAGAAAAGCACGCTGAGAGCCAGAGGAGCTGCGGAGGTGAAGTGCAGAGGTACGGCGGCTCATGCACGCGTGGAAAGGGGGTGGCACCTGAGGACACGGCTGTTTTTTTTAATCACAAGCTCCCGACTGCTCTGAACTCTGGTTCCGGCAAGTCTCTGGGGACCCAGGACTCATACAGGGAGAAGCTGGACTGTCGGGCAGCGGGCAAACTTGAGTGCGGCTTTCCCTCAGAGGTGCTTGCAGCAATTATCGGGTCACTGAGACGCGCGACTCCTTAGGAGAATAAGTCATAGCTGCTTTCTCCGCCCTTTGAATCCCTGAGACCCCGCCCCACCCAGGCTGCGGCAGAGGCTTTTGCATGTGAATGTACCTAACTGCAGCCGAGCCAGGCAGACCCGGAACTTCCAAGAGAAGGCCCAAGGCCCCGCAGCGGCTTGCATTGCTTCACAGATGAGCCTCTTCGTGGTTCCTGCTGTGTGGCCTCAGGCAGAGGCTGAATTAGCACCTCCTTAGATCCAGGAGCCACTGTACCCAGTGGTCAGAGGGAGACCATCCAGATTGCAACTCCTCAGATCCATAAGGGACACACTCAGGGAGCAGACTCAGTGAGCACCAAAGCCCCACTGAAGCAAGTCTTGCCCCAGAAGGGTGTCTTCAGCACAGAAGTTCTCCCACTTCAGACACAGCTGATTCTCACAGCCAACTGGCCTGGAGGTCAATTCCTCCCAGTGATCCTACAACAACCAAGGCACCAAGAGTGCACCAAGAGTGTCCAGCTCAGGTAACTGGGGAGGCTGAGCCACTGGGCCCTACAGGACACCTGGCGCGCAGGGCCACTCTATCAACACAGGGAAGCAGCCAAAATGCGGAGACAAAGAAACAGGTCACAAATGGCAGAAATGGAGGAAAGCAAATGACTGGATATAGAGTTCAAGGCCACGTTTATAAGGTTTTTCAAGAATATTATGGAAACTGCTGATAAATTTAATGAATCCCTCAAGGAGTATAGTGAGACCATGGAGGACATGAAAAAGGACCAACTAGAAATTAAGCATACACTAACTGAAATAAAGAATAATTTACAGAGATCCAACAGCAGACAAGAGGATCCCAAGAATCAAGTCAAAGATTTGAAATACAAAGAAACAAAAAATACCCAACTGAAAAAGAAAAAAGAAAAGAGATTCCAAAAATATGAAGATAGTGTAAGGAACCTCTGGGACAACTTCAAGCATACCAACATCAGAATTATAGGGGTACCAGAAGGAGAGAGAGGGCAAGATATTGAAAACCTTTTTGAAGAAATAATGACAGAAAACTTCCCCCACCTGGTGAAAGAAATGGACTTACAAGTCCAGGAAGTGCAGAGAACCCCAAACAAAAGGAATCCAAAGAGGACCACACCAAGACACATCATAATTAAAATGACAAGAGCAAAAGATAAAGAGAGAATCTTAAAAGCAGCAAGAGAAAGACAGTCAGTTACCTACAAGGGAGTACCCATACGACTGTCAGCTGATTTCTCAACAGAAACCATGCAGGCCAGAAGAGAGTGGCAAGAAATATTCAAAGTGATGAATAGCAAGAACCTGCAACTAAGATTACTTTATCCAGCAAAGCTATCATTCAGAATAGAAGGTCAGATAAAGAGCTTCACGGATAAGAAAAAGCTAAAGGAGTTCATCACCACCAAACCAGCATTATATGAAATGCTGAAAGGTATTCTTTAAGAAGAGGAAGAAGAAAAAGGAACTCTTACCATTTGCCACAGCATGGATGGAACTGGAGAGCGGATAAATACCACAGGATCTCACTCATTTGTGGAATATAATGAACAACATAAACTGATGAACAAGGACTGATCCAGAGATGGAGAGGCATTGATTGGACTGTCAGGCGTTGGAGGGAAGGTAGGGGAGGGTAGGGGTAAGGGGGAAAGATCAACCAAAGGACTTATATGCAAGCATATAGGCCTAACCAATGGACACGGACAACGGGGGGTTGAGGGCATGAGCGGGGGGGCGGGTAGAGGGTAACGTGGGGACAAGGACACATATGTAATATCTTAATCAATAAAAAATATAAAAAAAAAAGACTATAACATCGAAGGAGAACCAAGATGGCGGCATAGGTGAACACTTGTACTTGCTGCCTCTCACAACCACATCAAAACTACAACTAAAAGACAGAACAGATATCATCCAGAACCATGGGAGAGCTGGCTGAGTGGAAGTTCTGCAACTGGAAGGAAAGAAAAAAGTACATTGAGACTGGTAGGAGGTGCGGAGGTGTGTGCAAAACAGGCTCACAACTGGGAGTGCTGTTGTTTTTTTCAATTGGGAGGGAGATACAAGCTTCCAATTGCTCTGACCTCCAGTTCCGGGGGAGATTCTGGGGACCCAGACTCATATGGGGAGAAACTGGACTGTCTGGCATCAGGAAAAGAATGCCAGGGCAGCTTTCTCTCAGAGGTGCTTGCAGCAATCATTGTTCCTGCGTGGGGGCGCAGGACATGGAGATACGGAGAATCAGGAACCTCCCCGGTGTGGGGCTAACTGGCAGCCATTGCTGTTTGCTCCACCCTGGTGATTCCCAGAGACCCTGCCCCACCCAATTTACAACCCCACCCAAGATGTGTGCAGCAGCTTTTGCATATGAATGGCCTGTCCTTTCGCAGCCTAACCTAACAAACTGCAGCTAGGTCAGAGAGCTCCAAAGCTTTCAAAAGAAGGCCCAAGGCTTGGCAGCAGCAGCCTGCCTTGGTTCACAGCTGGGCCTCATCTGGGAACTTCCAAACCCCAAACAAAGAAGAGGAATCTGCATATCTCACTGTAGCTCCTGCTGGGTGGCCTCAGGCAGTGGGTGACTTTGCACCTCCTCGGAGATCCAAGAGCCAGTGTGCCCAGTGGTCTGTGTGAGACCATACCAGATTATAACTCTTCACATCCATAAGAAACACACTCAAGGGCAGACTCAGTGACCACCAAAGCCCCACTGAAGCAAGTCCTGCCACTAAGGGTGTCTCCAGCACAGCAGCTCTTCCATTGTAGACACAGCTGGTCCTCACAGCCAATTGGCCTGGAGGTCAATTCCTCCCAGTGATACCAATTCCAATTAAAGCTTAACTACAACAAGATTATGCACACAGCCCACAAAGGGGTGCACCAAGAATGTCCACCTCAGGTGATTGGGGAGGTTAAGCCACTGGGCCCTATAGGACACCTAGCACAGAAAGCCACTCTATTAACATAGGGAAGCAGCCAAAATGTGGAGACAAAGAAACAGGTCACAAATGAAAGAAATGGAGGAAAGCAAACTACTGGATATAGAGTTCAAAACCATAATTATAAGGTTACTGAAGAATCTTCTAGAAACCTCCGAGAAATATGGTGAGACCCTCAAAGATATGAAAAAGGACCAAGCAGAAATTAAGCATACACTAACTGAAATAAAGAATAATATACAAAGATCCTACAGCAGACTAGAGGATCCCAAGAATCAAGTCAAAGATTAGAAACACGAAGAAGCAAAAAACACCCAACTGGAAAAGCAAAATGAAAAAAGAATCCAAAAATATGAAGATAGTGTAAGGAGCCTCTGGGACAACTTCAAGCGTACCAACATTAGAATTATGGGGGTACCAGAAGATGAGAGAGCCCAAGATATTGAAAACCTATTTGAAGAAATAATGACAGAAAACTTCCCCCACCTGGTGAAAGAAATAGACTTACAGGTCCAGGAAGCACAGAGAACCCCAAACAAAAAGGAATCCAAAGAGGACCACACCAAGACACATCATAATTAAAATGCCAAGAGCAAAAGACAAAGAGAAAATCCTAAAAGCAGCAAGAGAAAGAAACTCAGTTAACTACAAGGGAATACCCATATGACTGTCAGCTGATTTCTCAACAGAAACTTTGCAGGCCAGAAGCGAATGGCAAGAAATATTCAAAGTGATGAATACCAAGAACCTACAACCAAGATTACTTTACCGAGAAAAGCTATTATTCAGAACTGAAGGTCAGATAAAGAGCTTCACAGATAAGGAAAAGCTAAAGGAGTTCATCACCACCAAACCAGTATTATATGAAATGCTGAAAGGTATCCTTTAAGAAGAGGAAGAAGAAGAAAAAGGTAAAGATACAAATTATGAACAACAAACATGCATCTATCAACAAGTGAATCTAAGAATCAAGTGAACAAATAATCTGGTGATCATAATAGAATCAGGGACATAGAAAGGGAATGGACTGACTATTCTTTGGGGGGAAAGGGGTGTGGGAGATGTGGGAAGAGACTGGACAAAAATCGTGCACCTATGGATGAGGACAGTGGGTGGGGAGTGACGGCGGAGGGTGGGGCGGGAACTGGGAGGAGGGGAGTTATGGGGAGGGGGGGAAAGAGGAACAAATGTAATAATCTGAACAATAAAGATTTAATAAAAAAAAATTAAAAAAATAAAAAGAAATTAAGCGTACACTGACTGAAATAAAGAATAATATACAAAGATCCAACAGCAGACTAGAGGATCGCAAGAATCAAGTCAAAGATTAGAAACACGATGAAGCAAAAAACACCCAACCCGAAAAGCAAAAAGAAAAAAGAATCCAAAATTATGAAGATAGTGTAAGGAGTCTCTGGGACAACTTCAAGCATACCAACATCCAAACTATGGGGGTGCCAGTAGAAGAGAGAGAGCAAGATATTGAAAACCTATTTGAAGAAATAATGACAGAAAACTTCCCCTACTTGGTGAAAGAAATAGACTTACAAGTCCAGGAAGCACAGAGAACCCCAAACAAAAGGAAACCAAAGAGGACCACACCAAGACACATCATAATTAAAATGCCAAGGGCAAAAGACAAAGAGAGAATCTTAAAAGCAGCAAGAGAAAAACAGTCAGTTACCTACAAGGGAGTGCCCATACAACTGTCAGCTGATTTCTCAATGGAAACTATGCAGGCCAGAAGGGAGTGGCAAGAATTATTCAAAGTGGAAACCAAGATGGCGGCATAGGTAAACACCTGAATGTGCTGCCTCACACAACCACTTCAAAAATACAATTAAAAGACAAAACGGACATCATCCACAACCACAGGAAGGCTGGCTGAGTGGAAATTCTACAACTGGAAGGAAAGAGAAAAGCACACTGAGACTCAGAGGAGGTGTGGAAGTAAAGTGCAGAGGTACAGAGGGCGTGCAGAAAGAGATGACAACTGAGGATGTGGTTGTCTTTTTCAATGGGGAGGGAGTCACAAGCTCCCAACTGCTCTGAACTCCAGTTCCAGGCAAGTCTCTAGGGACCCAGACTCATACGGGGAGAAACTGGACTGTCTGGCAGTGGGCAGAACTCAAGGGTGGCTTTCTCTCAGAGGTGCTTGCAGTGATTACTGCGGGACACTGAGACCCAGGTTCTCTTAGGGCAGGACAGAGGATCAGCCATAGCTGTTTGCTTCTCCCTGTTGATTCCCTGAGACCCCGCCCCACCCAAGCTGTGTGCAGAGGCTTTTGCATATAAATGACCTGGCCCTTTGCAATCTAAAATTACCTAACAAACTGCAGCTGGGTCAGAGAGACCCAGATCATCCAAAAGAATGCCCAAGGCCCCACAGCAGCTTGCATTGCTTCACAGCTGGGCCTCATCTGGGCACCTCCAAACCCCAAACAAAGAAGAGGAATCTGCAGATCTCTCTGTAGCTCCTGCTGGGTAGCCTCAGGCAGAGGCTAAATTAGCACCTCCTTAGAGATCCAAGTGCCAGTGTACACAGTGGTCAGAGTGGGACCATCCAGATTACAACTCCTCAGATCCATAAGGGACACACTCAGGGGGCAGACTCAGTGAGCACCAAAGTCCCACTGAAGCAAGTCTTGCCCCAGAAGGGTGTCTCCAGCACAGAAGTTCTCCCACTGTAGACACAGCTGATTCTCACAGCCAATTGGCCTGGAGGTCAATTCCTCCCAGTGATAACTACAACAATCAAGGCTTAACTACAACAAGACTGTGCACGAAGCCCACAAAGGGGTGCACCAAGAGTGTCCACCTCAGGTGATTGGGGAGGCTAAGCCACTGGACCCTATAGGACACCTCACACAGAAAGCCACTCTATCAACATAGGGAAGCATAAAAAATGTGGAGACAAAGAAACAGGTCACAAATGACAGAAATGGAGGAAAGCAAACTACTGGATATAGAGTTTAAAACCACGGTTATAAGGTTTTTCAAGAAATTTCTAGAAACCGCCGATAAATTTAGTGAGACCCTCAATAAGTCTAGTGAGACCCTCGAGGATATGAAAAAGGACCAACTAGAAATTAAGCATACACTGACTAAAATAAAGAATATTATACAGAGATCCAACAGCAGACTAGAGGATCGCAAGAATCAAGTCAAAGATTTGAAGTACAAAGAAGTAAAAAAACACCCAACTGAAAAAGCAAAAAGAAAAAAGAATCCAGAAATATGAAGATAGTGTAAGGAACCTCTGGGACAACTTCAAGCGAACCAACATCCAAATTATGGGGGTGCCAGTAGAAGAGAGAGAGCAAGATATTGAAAACCTATTTGAAGAAATAATGACAGAAAACTTCCCCTACCTGGTGAAAGAAATAGACTTGCAAGTCCAAGAAGCACAGAGAACCCCAAACAAAAGGAAACCAAAGAGGACCACACCAAGACACATCATAATTAAAATGCCAAGAGCAAAAGACAAAGAGAGAATCTTAAAAGCAGCAAGAGAAAAACAGTCAGTTACCTACAAGGGAGTGCCCATACGACTGTCAGCTGATTTCTCAACAGAAACTTTGCAGGCCAGAAGGGAGTGGCAAGAAATATTCAAAGTGATGAATGCCAAGAACCTACAAATCTAAAAAATCAAGTGAATAAAAAATCTGATGAACAGAATAAACTGGTGAATAGAATAGAATCAGGAGCATAAAAAGGTAGTGGGCTGACAATTTTTTGGGGGGTAGGGGTGTGGGAGGTATGGGAAGAGATTGGACAAAAATCTTACACCTATGGATGAGGACAGTGGGGGGGAGTAAGAGCATGGGGTGGGGTGGGAACCGGGTGGAGCAGAGCTATGGGTGGGAAAAAGAGGAACAACTGTAATAATCTGAACAATAAAGATTTATTACAATTTTTTTTAAAAAAAGATTATAACATCAACTCCTGCTGGAGATGGCCTGCCCTGAAAATTTTAGATTTTCCAGCTCCCACAATTCTGCGAGCCAATTCTTTAAAACACAGATATCGATATAGAGATAGATAGATAGATAGAGATAGAGATAGAGATAGAGATAGAGATAGAGATAGAGATAGAGATAGAGATAGAGATAGGATCTATTTCTGTTGGTTCTGCTTCTCTTAAGCTACCTAACTAATACATTTCCCCAGCAGTTTTCCCCTCTTCATGGGACAGTATATTGGGCAAAAAAAAAAAAAGGACTTGTTCACTCAGGATCCTAATCCCCTCAACAAAAGGATGACCCAAAACTTCGGAGTGTAGGTTGGGAAGCCCAATCACGTGACTCACTCCAACCAACTTCAGGAGCCTTTTACAATGACCCAGACCCTAAGGCTTAAAAGGAAATCAGTAGCAAGAGAACCCTCTCTTCTTGCCACATTGCTGCCTTAAACCCAAAGAACTTTGACTCCTCTTGCAACCAAAGGGCTCATTTTTCTTCTCTCTCTCCCCTTCTGTTTAGTGAGAACATATTGACAGACCACAGTACCAGTCATTAGGCCACTTCTGAACATGATGATTGAGTCTCAATACAGAGTTTCCCCTGGTTGTACAAAATGATAAGAAATCCCCGTGGTTATTATAAGACCAAACTGCATTATTTCATTTCTTTGCTAGCCATGGGACAGTAGTTTGGAAAAGAGAACAACCCCAATTCTATCTTCAGGCTTTTTATTCATATTCTCTCTCTCTCTCTCTCTCTCTCTCTCTCTCTCTCTCTCTCTCTCTCCCTCCCTCCCTCCCTTCCTCCCTCTTTAAATATATTTTTATTGATTTCAGAGAGGAAGGGAGAGAAAGACAGAAACATCAATGATGAGAGAGAATCATTGATTGGCTACCTCCTGCATATCCCATGCTGGGGATTAAGCCCACAACCTGGGTACATCCCCTGACCGGGAATCAAACCAAGACCTCCTGGTTCATAGGTGGATGCTCAACCATTGAGCCACACCAATCAAGCTCTTTCTCTCTTTAGTCTGAAATCTAACTTGTTCTCTGCAGGCATAAATTAAACTCAGGTATCATCTTCTAAATTCTTCATTGATAATTCAGAGTCATGACGCTCCAAACCAGGATGAATCTTCCTGATCCACACCCTTTCCATGTGATATTATTGTGTTTTATCACTTCATTCTTTAAGAGTCAAACCAGTTTTTCAGATGTTTTGTTCCCAACTTTTCCCCATTCTCTGTTCGCTGTTTTCCTTTCTTCATTTAGTCTCCCTCCAATATAGATTTGACCTGAATTATTTCAACAACTGCATTTTCCTTCTAGTTCATGTTTGCTCTATGGACCAAACTATAACATATTTCTTCTCCATTTGTTATATTTTGGATGTTTTTTCTCTTGTACCATGAGTTCATGGACGATCTGGGACAGCTTGAATTATAAGTAGACAATTGGTTTATCCACCTCATGTACATTTATTATTACCTTTATTCACATAAACAAGGCACCAAATTCTCTAGGAAATCGGCTCTGCTACCCACAAGGTACAAGAAAGAAATTGCCTTAAGATTCCCTGAGAGATTTAAAGCTATTATTGTGGTAACTTGAAAATAACCAACACAACTGCTCCACTGAGGCCCAACACTGAGTTAATTACCACTGCTCAATTAATCCAAGAGACTCTAACTGAATGCCCAACTGGGTTGTGAAAATAATCACTAAATAACCAAAAGGTCTTTCAGAAGCCAAGAGAATAGAAGTTGGGCCTGCCTCTAAAGGCAGAGACCGAATTCCCTCGTCTGGTTTCCTTCTGGTTCACTGGAAAGCTGGTTATTCCTAAGGAGAAAGGGAAGGAAAAGGATCTCTGAACATAGGCGCCTCACACAATAATGAGGCTGTCCCTAGAGAGTGAACCAAACTTCCTAGAGAAGACAGCAGCTCATGAATCATAAAACAGAAATACAGCCCAGCCAGTATTGCTCAGTGGTTGAGCACTGACCTATGAACCAGGAGGTCAAGGTTCAATTCCTAGTCAAGGCATATGGCAGGATTGCGGGCTCAATCCCCAGTGGGTGGCATGCAGGAGGCAGCTGATCAATGATTCTCTCTCATCATTGATGTTTCTATCTCTCCCTTTCCCTTCCCCTCTAAAATCAATAAAAATATTTTTTAAGTATTACTGTGTAGTGATAAAATAAATAATTTTTCAAAATGTTATAACAATCTTGAACCTGTTTATACTTAATAACATAGCTTCAAAAATTATAAAGCATAATCAAAAACTTACAAGGAGAAATGAATAAATCCACAATCATTGGGGGAGATTTTAACATCTGTATTAATCTATATAGATATATATAAGCCTACATGACCGGCCGACCAGCCAGTAGCTATGATGCACACTGACCACCAGGGGGCAGACGCTCAATGCAGGAGCAGAAACCGCAAGCATGGAAACATGGGACAGACTGATGAGTCTCAGAGGGAAAGGGGGAGAGGGCAGGAAGAGATTAACTAAAGATCTTATATGCATACTAGAGGCCAGGTGCACGGATTTGTGTGCCGGTGGGTTCCCTCGGCCTGGCTTGCACCCTCTCGCAATCCAGGACCCCTTGGGGGATGTTGGACTGCTGGTTTCGGTCCGATCCCCACAGGCCAGGCAGAGAGACCCCACCAGTGCATGAATCCATGCACCAGGCCTCTAGTTGCTATATAAAAAGCAGTAAGAAATAAACATTTTAAATAGCACAATTAATAAACTTCACCAGCCGAAACCGGTTTGGCTCAGTGGATAGAGCATCAGCCTGCGGACTGAAAGGTCCCACGTTCAATTCCGGTCAAGGGCATGTACCTGGGTTGCGGGCATATCCCCTGTAGGAGATGTGCAGGAGGCAGCTGATCGATGTTTCTCTCTCATCGATGTTTCTAACTCTCTA
Organism: Myotis nattereri; assembly: GCF_964212035.1. Lineage (NCBI taxonomy): Eukaryota > Metazoa > Chordata > Mammalia > Chiroptera > Vespertilionidae > Myotis > Myotis nattereri. Next base: position 198,660,115 of record NC_138076.1, read on the forward strand.
TCTCTCTCCCTCTCTGTAAAAAATCAATAAAATATATTTAAAAAAAATAAATAAATAAATAAACTTCACCAAATGAATTGCAACTTATATACTCACCAAAATTAAAGATTACATTTTATTTTCAAGAACACATGAATAATTTACCCAAAATTCACTGGGTACTTGACCGCAAAGCAAGATTCAATAAAATCAAAACATTCTGTAGCACACAGACAAATTTTGTGACCAAAGCACTACTATATTAGAAACCAAAAGTTTCAAATAAACCTCAAAACTATGAATGTCAAAAAATTTTTAAATGGCTTATAAATAATTTATAGAACCACAAGTAAATCATAAAAGAAATTCTCACTATTCAGATCTGAATGGCAATAAAAGTACTAAATATCAAAATCTATATAAGCAACTCAATACTTAGTTCTTAGGGGAAATCATAGCTTTAAATGCATATATTAGATAAGAAGAAAGATCAAAATGTTATGATTTCAGCATATCTCCAAAATATTAGAAAATGCGAAAGAGTAGACCCAAATGAAGGAGTGGAAAAAAAGAAAAGAAATAAAAACTATAAGGGTGGAAATTCATCATATAGAAACAAAGTACAAAATAAAGAGAGTTAACAGAATCAAAGTCTAGGTCTTTGCAAAGACCAAAAACAAGCCAATTATCTGGCAAGATTGAACAAGAAAAAGAACTAATGTAAAAATTAGCTATATTAACATGAACAAAATATATATAATTATAGATATAGTAAAAAATTAAAGCATCTTACTTAAGAGAATACTTCAACAACTTGATATCAATAAATTTGAAACCTAGAAACTCATACATTTTTTCAAAATAGTACTTGAGCCCTGGCCAGTTTGGCTCAGTGGATAGAATGCCGGCCCATGGACTGAAGGGTTGATTCCAGTTAAGGGTACATACCTCAGTTGCAGGCTCGATTTCTGGCCCTGGTCAGGGCTTGTGCGGGAGGCAACCAGTCGATGTGTCTCTCTCATATTGATGTTTCTCTCTCTCTGTCTCTTCCCCTCCTTTCCACTCTCTCTAAAAAATCAATGGAAAAATATCCTTGGGTGAGGTTTAACAAAAAAATAATAATGATGATGATAATTTTTAAAAATTAAAATAGTACTTGAATTACCAAATTCTCTCATAAAAAAATATAGAAAACCTGAATAGACTTATAATTATCTAAAAAGTTGCATCAGTAGTTAAAAACATATGTTCTCCCCTGCCTCAAAGAAATGGGGCCACCGTTATTGTACAGGTAGATGCCAAACCTACAAGAAACAAATGCTTCCTAACTGGTGAAGACATTACCAAGCATGTAGAGAGAGGAAAAACTCCCCAACTCTTTATATGAGGCTAATGTAACCTTCGTGCCCAGTTACTGGAGAAGAGTAGTGCAAACAAATTATAGTCCAAGTTCACTCACAAGCATACATGTAAAAGTCTTAATTTATTGGCAACCAAATGCAGTGAAGTATTTAAAAATAAATACCCCATGATCAAGTACGGCTTATTTTAGGAATGCAAGGATTACTTAATATTAGAAAATCAATAAAAGTAATACATAAACCTAATAGGTTATAGGAGAAAAACCCATGTGATACTCTCAAAACATGCAGAAAAAGAACAGATGAAATTCAATATCCACTCAAGTAAAAATTCTTAGCAATCAGGAATGAGGGGGAACTTTCTTTACTTGCTGAAGAGTATCTACCAAAAACTTTCAATAAATATCATGCTGAATAGGGAAATGTTTACAGCATTCCATTTTTAGCACTGTTGGTATTCAGCATTTTCCTGGATGTTCTAGCTAAAGCAAGAAGACTAGGTTGGGTTGGGAAAGATGAATCAAAACTGTCATTATTCACAGATGATTTGATTGATGATTGTCTGCATGGGAAAATCTATAAGATTATGTAAAGAAACTATTCAAAGCAATAAGAGCTTGGTGGATACAAAATAATATTTTAAAAATCAATAATATCTTTATACACCAGAGACATCCAATTATAAAATATAATTTTAAAATCATATCATTCACCATAGCAACAAAAATATAAGGTACATAAGAACATATCTAACAAAAGATATTTATTCATATTATGGAAACAGTATAAAATTTTATTGAAGGATATAAATTTTTTAAAACTGAAGAAAAAAAAACAGAAAATGCTGCATTTTACGGGTAAAAAAGACTCAATATTTTAAATAGCTATTCTTTTCAAATTAATCTATAGTCAATGCATTCCAGTCAAACCTTCCCAGAGGCTTTTCCTAGACCTCATCAAGCTGATGCTAAAATTCCCATAGAAACACAAAGGGCAAAGAAGAACCAGGGCAATTTTGAAGAAAATAAATAAAGGGAAGTATACCCTAGGAGATATTAATATTTATTATACAGTAGCGCCCCCCTTATCCATGCACCCCCATGCTGTGGATGCCTAAAAGTACCAAACTCTGAATATATTATATTTTTCCAATACATACATAACTTTAATAAAGTTTAATTTATAAATTAGGCATAGTAGGAGACTAACAGCATAACTAATAATAAAATAAAACAATTATAGCAAAACTTGAGGCCTGGTGCATGGAGTCGTGCACCAGTGGGGTCCCTCAGTGTGGCCTGCGGGGATCAGGCCAAAACCAGCAGTCCAATGCCTCCTGCTGCTTCTGCCTGCCGTTCCTGCTCATCCCAGCCCCGCTGCACCTGTTGCGGGCTTGCACCCAGTCAGTCCCAATCGGGAGAGGCTGGTGCAGCCACAGTGGCGCTCGCCAGCCATGAGCCCTGCATCTGGTGCCCTGTCATTCAGCTCAGTGGCATTCCTGCTGTGGGAGCACACTGACCACCAGGGGGCAGCTCCTGCATTGAGCATCTGCCCCCTTGTAGTCAGTGCGTGTCATAGCAAACAGTTGACCAGTCATTCAGTCACTTAGGCTTTTATATATAGAGAGACTAGAGGCCCGGTGTATGAAATTCTTGGATGGGTAGGGTCCCTAGGCCTGGTCAGCGATCAGGGCCAATCAGGGCCTTCTAGCTACAGGCCAGGGCCTTTCTGCTGGCTGCTGGCTGCTGGCTGCTGGCTGCTGGCTGCTGGCTGATGGCCGGGGCCTTCCAGTGACTGCCGGCTGCTGGCCTGAGCCTGCCGGAGTGGGGGAGGGACCAGGGAGGTTGGCTGGCCACGGGACATTGGCTATGGGAGTGCACTGACCACCCGGGGGCAGGTCCTGCATTGAGCATCTTCCCCCTGGTGGTCAGTGTGTGTCATAACAACTGATCATTCCAGTCATTCTGGCGTTCCAGTTGCTTAGGCTTTTATAGATATAGATACTATAATAAAGTTATGTGAATGTGGTCTCTCTCAGCAAAGTAGCACAAATTTTTTTTCCTTCTTCACAATATCACAGATAGAAAATCCTTTCTTACCATAGATCTTAGCAACCTCAGCATATGATTTTTTTCTTTCCCTATTAAGTTGAGAATGTTCACCTTTTCAGGAAGCATTTTATGACTTTTCTTTAGCATATCCGAATTGCCAGCTTCCCTTCACTTGCACTTGGGGGTCATTATTAAGTATAATAGGGTTATTTGACTGGAATTGTGAGAAAATACATTTATCTTTAAAGCCCCCAAAAAACTGGGGGTGGCATTTGAACAGAAGCGCTGTGATACCCCTATAGTCCACCTCAGAACCAAGATGATTACTGAGTGACTAATAGGTGGGAATGTGTACAGCGTGGAGATGCTAGACAAAGGGATGATTCAACAACATGAGATTTCATCACACTACTCAGAACAGAGTGCAATTTAAAATATAAATTGTTTGTTTTTGAAAATTTTACATTTAATAGTTTTGGACTGCAGTTGACCATGGGAAACTGGCACCATGGAAAGCAACACTTCAGATGGTGGTCAAGGGGATACTGTTAAGTCACATCATGGGCCCAGGTAAAACAATGGACAACCAGGACAGAATAGATAGCCTGGAAACAGACCTGGTTTTATGTACTACAACTTAGTATATGACAAATGAGGCTTTAAAAATTAGTGGGAAAAGTATGACCTATTTTATATCAATATGCATAAAATCTTTTTAACGTGGTAAATCTAATAAGCACAAACTGTTGGCAAGTATGTGGAAAGTAGAAACTCACAAGTGCCCTCATTGAAAGACAAAAATACTTAGTAAATTTGAAAGTGACACTTTCAATTTTGCAGTCCACCCTGGGTTATCTGCCCTAGAGAAACTTTGGCACATGCATACAAGGACAGATGTATAAAAAATATCCACTCTATTATTTGTGGAAAGAAACAATCATAACAAAGTACTCAGCAGAATGGACTATCAAGTAAAGTCTAGTCACAAAATAGAATACTTTAAGCCATTACAATAAACTAAATGTTGATGGAATGTTGATGGAAAAAAGAAAAGTGCCAAATGATTTGCACAATATATACAGGTTTGTCATTTATGTAAACTCTTTTAAACACACAAAACAATCCTACATGTTAGTAAAAATTTTAAAGTAAATGTGGAAAAAAATAAAAATAAGTATGGGAATAATACTCATTCACCTCAAGGTTGTTATTTTTTCGGTCATTCTTTGAGTGGTCTGAGATAAAAATATAAAATGGAAACCTCCGGTAAATTGGAATGATGGTACATGAGTGCTTGATAAATTATTTTTTGTACTAATTTGTATGTTTGAAATAGATAATACTAAACCACTGAAGAAGTTAAGAATCATCTGTAAAACTGTAGCTAAGAAGATCTCAAAAGACCTACATTCAGCTGAGATGAAGTGGAGGTGAACACAGTAGGCAGAATGGAAGGCTAGCTGAGCAAATTAAGGTTTAGAGAGGGGGGCCCAGAGAGTAGGAATGGATTAGGAGGGGTCCTGCTGTCCTGTGCAAGGAAGTCAAGCAGAGCTCTACCCTTTTTTCTGGACAAGATATTTCATTGGCCCTTACCTTAGAAACGCTCCCAAACTCAAAAGCTACTCTATCAAAAGTCCTTCCCTCCCTTTTCTCAATTCCATTTTTAGTCAGTCACCTCTGGTATGAATCTGGCTTCCCTAACATTCTTCTGTGGGTAGTCTGAACAGCATTCACTGCAAAGGACTATCCCTGACACTGAGAGCAGGATAAGTCAAGTGTGGCTTGCCTTTGAATTAGGATTCAGAAACCCCTAAACTCAGCTCCTGATCTACCAATAGCTGCCTGACACTCAGCCTCAGTTTCTTCATCTTCAAAATGGGTTTAATAAGAATACTTGCCTTGTTGGGTTATTCTAAATTATAAGTAATATGATGTGTGCAAAGTAGTTACCACATTGCCTGTGAGACAGTAAATGTTGAATGAACACGTTGAAATGTTGAATTTCACATTCAACATGCGAAAACTTCACATTCAACATGTGAAAATGTTGAATGAGCAACATCAGCATCCCCTGGGAACTTGCTAGAAATAAAAATTCTTAACCTGCCCTCCCCCTCCCCAGGCCTACTGAATCAGAACCTCTAGGGGTGGAGAACCTCTAGGGGTTCTATGAGAACCCCTAGATGGGGTGGATAAATCTGTTTTTTTAACAAGCCCTCCAAGTCATTCTGATGACACAGGAGTTTGAGAGCTGTGGGGTTCAATGAATCATGATTTCCCCCAAAGCTGAGGTCAGTTAGCCTCCCCTAAAGCACATGGGTTGTGTGGAAGAGGAGTGAATACCTGAACGAAATTAACCTGCTTTTAGGATAACAAAGCAGGGGAGGCTAGGTAAGTACAAATATGCGCCAACATTCCTTGAGTAGGTGCTAGAAAACAGCTTTGGGTTAACCATGGTGCATGCGTCATGTAACAACCTACAAGGCAAGTGGCATTTTCACATGCATAATAGATTCAAGTATTTATGCAACAGATTGAAGTATTTATGCAACTTGCCCAAGATCACACAACTAACCAGTGAGCCCAGATGCCTATCAAGCAGTCTGGCTAGAGCTTGCCTTGTAAACCCTGCTACCACATGAGGTTTGTTTTCATTTTCCAAGTTTCTCTACTTGTAAAACCGTGGCCTCGCTCCAGATCCATGGAGGAAGACAGCCGGCCTAGGTCACATCTGCAACTTGCCTCTCTCTAACTCCCTTTACAGATAAGGAAACTGAGGCTGAAAGGCTTCAGTTCTAGTGGCCACTGAGTCCATTGGCACCAGAACAGGAACTTGAAACCCAGTCCTCTTAGAATACAAAGATTCTTGGTATCTGTTAAAGGTACATCTGTCTTAGCGTGGGAGATTTACTTTCTTTCTTCTATTTGTTTAATTTGCTTTTAAATCTGGAGGTTTTTAATTGAATTTATTGGGGTGACATTGGTTAGTAAAATGATATGGGTTTTAAGTGTACAATTCTATAATACATCATTTATCTATTGTATTGTGTGTTCACCACCCCCAAAACAAGTCTCCTTCCATAACCATTTATCCCCCCTTTGCCCTCTAAATCTGGAGTTTTAAACAATTAAGCTATTAGCAGATTTTTTTACTGGAATAGAAAATGCTGAAGAAGAAAGATCCTAAATGAGCTATTTCGCTTAGAGAGGAAAGGTCCTCTTTTTCCTTCATAAACCCTCTAAAAAACTGTCATCTGTGCTGTGGTAGCAGCTGTTCCCTTTTTATATTTGACTCCATAGGGACTAACTTTGGGTTCCTTTTTAAACATTGGAAATCAATGTTAAATCAGCTGATGGCGAAAGCCAATGAAGTGCTTTTGTTCATATTCCCTTGCTATGGGCACAAACACTCCTCTTCACCAGCATTGATCTGAGGGCAGACATTGTCTGTGTTTCTTATGTTGGTATAAGTACTCTTAACCTGGCATAGGCTGGGCTTGCTTTGAACTAAAAAAAAGAAATCGATGCTTCTTTCTATAAAACTTTTACTTGGGACAGAATTCAGAAGCCTTCTGTATCTGCTGCTTTGGTCCAAATGACTGAAAGATTCCATATGAGATATCCACTCTATTTTCTGCCTTTAAATTGCTAAATTGACCAAGGAGTGGGGAAAGAGGCACAGCAATCAGTCAGCCAAGGAAAGAACAACTGCATCTTCTCAAAAATTATCAGCCTCTGCAATTTGGGTACCTAATTCACCATTGGATCCATTTCTAGCTTTATGACACTGTATCTTATCTTTTCACCCTATTGAAGCCATAGCTTCATCCTTGGCTAGAAAGTACATATTTCTGCCCTTAAGGTTGGGCTTTACTATGTGGTTTGCTTTCATCGGTGGCAAAAGGAAAGAAGCAACAGCCCAAAGCCTAGACATGAATATTTCTATTTGCCATCTTGATCCTCTGTTATTGCCGTAAGAACTTGCCCCTCTATATGGAGCTAGATGGCTGCTCCAGGGAGAATGAGGCATGTGTAGCTGATTTAGCCTAGACTTACCATGAGAAGCAGAGCCACCCCAGAGACTGCAACTTGACAGCTGGCACCCAGTTGAGCCCAGTCCAGCTGAGTTGACCTCCGTCTACCTACACATCCATGAGCTAAATAGGTGCTTGCTATTGTATGCTACTGAGACTTTATGCTGCACTGATATAATGATAGTTAACTAAAACACTCTTTTAAAAGAAAATTAGATAAATCCACACCTAAAATGAGCCTATTAAAAAATGTGATTGTTTTTAGAGGCTATACAGCACCCAATAAGAACACACACAGGACAATTTGAGATTATTACCAGCCTGTTTTGAATTTGACAACAATGAGCTGTAATTTAGTAATAATCCTATATAATAAAAGCCTAATGTGCTAAGTGTCCGGTCGTCCAGTCAGCCATTCAACCAATCAAAGCATAATATGCTAATGATATGCTAAGGCTACTCAACCACTCGCTATGGCATGCACTGACCACCAGGAGGAACAGTCAACCAGTTGCTATGACGTGCACTGACCACCAGGGGGCAGACGCTCTGAACAGTAGGTTAGCTTGCTGCTGGGGTCTGGCCCATCAGGACTGAACAAGATGGGCCAGACATGCCCTGGAGTCCTCCCTCGGTCCCTCCCTGGCTGGCAATCACCTGTGTCCCTCCCCACCCCGATTGTGCACTGGTGGAGTCCCTCGACCTGGCCTGTGCCCTCTCTCAATCCAGGACCTCTCAGGGGATATTGGCGAGCTGTTTTTGGCCTGATCCCACAGGTCAGGCTGAGGGACCCCACTGGTGCATGAATTCGTGCACAGGGCCTCTAGTATATTAATATAAATTTAACAGTAGTGTAATTAATATTAGTTACTAATAAAAATATTTATTACTGACCAGCCATCATGGCTCAGTGGTTGAGCATCGACCTATGAACTAGGAGGTCATGGTTCGATTCCTGATCAGGGCATATACCCAGGTTGTGGGCTCAATCCCCAGTGTGGGGCATGCAGGAGGCAGTTGATTGATGATTTTTCTCTCATCATTGATGTTTCTATCTCTCTCTCCCTCCCTTTTCCTCTCTGAAATCAATAAAAAATATATTTTTAAAAAATCTTTATTACCTGCTCCGTGCTACTGTGCCAGTCTCTGTATTATATGCTGCAATAACACTACAAGGTGAATGTTATTATTCTAATGTGGAAGAATGAATAAAAGATTATTTTCAACAGCTAACAGTAGAAGATCTCTTATGAAGGGGACTGCCTTGGTTAATGGCCATAAAAGATAGATAATATACACATTTCCCCCCTTTTTCTCATTCCTTCTTTCCTCCTTCCTGCTGCTTGGAGCTTAGAGTGACGTCTGGGACTCAGTTGGGACCATGAGAACCCCTAGATAGAGTGGGGGGGGAAAGCTGGAAGCCACCTGAATCCTTAGTGGTTGGGGCCACCATGCCAGCCCTAGACTGTCCATCAGTAAATTAAATGGGAAAGAAAAAAATTCCTCTCTTTTTATCATCAAGTCTCTATTAATCACAGCCAATCCTAGTTCTAACTGATAGGGGAGAGGGGATTGGACATTAACCAGAAGCCAATCTTACTTAGCTGACATGTGGGTTACAACTATTTTCAAGGTGGGGGAACAGAGGGTTAAAGAGATTAAGTGACTTTCCCAAAGCTAGATACATGGCAGGACTAAATTTGGGCCAAGGTCTACCTGGCTTAAACCCCATATTCTAACGTATTCCTTCTCTCCTGATTTCTGCCTCTCCCTTGGAGCAAACACGAATACTGCATTTTGAATATTGAACTCGCCTCCCTTGTCAGCTACCCATCTGCGCTCTCACTCTTCCTTCCCAGCCCTGGGGGTTAGCCATGAGACCCTCGTGAAAACTGACCATTTCCCCAAACTTCCTTAACTCTCTCCCAGGGTAAATGCATATGATCAGTATCCCTGCTAGAGCACCCCATAACACAAAATTAGACATTAATTCAGCCATATCTTCCATAAGACTTTTATTAAAGGTAGGCAAAAATACATTTTCTCTTTCAAATTGGTCGCAGGGAGATGCAAGAAGAATTTCTAAAAATATGAGGATAACACATTCAAATCAGTTATTAAATGAAGTTAGAGGTGGTTAGGGTACGTCCTTCAACCTCCTGAGATTGATATCAGGAGAAAACATGCCCTTTCAAAAAATATTCTAGAATGCCACTGTGGGAGAGAGAATGCTAAGATAGCCTGACCCTTCTGACATTTCTTTGGATGAAGTCTAATAAATTTGTTCTTAAAATAAGCTTTTTCTATTATGAAAATAGTTGCTGTGTTCATTATGGAATTATTACAAAATAAAGAAGGATTATAACTCACTAAGAGCCACTGTTAATATTTTTGTGTTTTCAACTTGCAGTCTCTGCTTCACAAATTTTTTAAGGCCTTGCAATCACATGGCAGATAATAAACTTACATGGGTAGTGATTGTTAAAAATAACTTTTTATTTTTCAAGTTCTGAATGCAGCTTGAAAAATATTCAAAAAAGTATAGAAAGAAGTATGATAAAATAAAATGACTCAGAATGTCACAGCCCAGAGTAAATAAAAAACATTTTAGTGTTTGTCCCAGTAGCCTGCCTACTACATATTTTTACATGATTGAAACAAAACTGTAGAGGCCAGATTTTTAAGTAAATTCAACACAGAAACACCCAGGTTCCATATAAAAGATGTTGCAAACAGTCTCTCCCTTCGAAACCCAATGTCCAAGGTCATTAATATGAAACTTAAAGAAGCAGAACATGATCACTCATGTTCTTTGCTGAAGAAAATGGCTAATTTATTGCTCTTTGCAACTCTGATTTTATGGAAGGAAAACAGTATGATTTGTTGAATAATTTTTTTTGGCACAGTATTCCCAGCATGTAAATAGTTTTGTCATTCTTAGTAAGTGCTTGCAGAATAATACCAATTATTGTTTCAAGTATTTTTCAAACATGGCAACAATATTCATCTGAATTAGGGTGGGAAGAATATGGCCCCAAAAAAACATATTTTCTGGTACAGAGAAAAGAGCACAAACAAAAAATGCAGAGCTGAGAGACCCACTGTCTTTGTTTGGGCTGCTCTAACCAAATACCATAGTCTGGGTGGCTTAAACAACATTTATTTCTCACAGTCCTGGAGGATGGAAGCCCAAGATCAAAGTGCTGGCAGACTTAGTGCCTGGTGAGAGCCCACTTTCTGGTTCAGCTGTGTCCTCACATGGCGGAGGAAGCAGGGGATCTCTCTGGAGTCCTTTTTGGTTCCCCCACCCCACCGCATCCAACCAAAACTGGTGGAGTCATTTTTATAAGGACGTTAATTCCATTCATGAAGACTTCATTGGCATGACCTAATCACCTCCCAAAGGCCTACCTCCCAATACCATTACATTGGGGATTGGGTTTCAACATATGAATTGTGGTGGGGGGTTGTGGGGGGGGCAGGTGGGGACACATTCAGTCTATAACACTCTCTTTCTTCCTTTTCATCTTTTCTCTTCCTGCTGTCCACTAATGCATCTGTTGTGTTTGTTTACAGAGGACATGGCTTCTTGTTACATCTGTGTTTCCTTCTTCCCATTTCCTGTTCCCACAACTTCTAGGGACTGCCTCCTCTGAATAGATGAAGACAGAGGAGGGGAGCAGTAACTCACCCTGCAGACCCATACAGAGGTGCCGGGGAAACCCTGACGCAAGGACCCTCAGAGTTCCACAACTCAGGAATTATATTTGTAATAAAATGAGTCCCCAAAAAGCCATATGAACACTGCCTGTCCTGTAGGTCAGCCCATTACAATCATAATGCATATAAAGCTGTGCATTATAACCTCAGAGCAGCATTGTGTTGCCCGCCTGGCCAGTATGGCTCAGTGGTTGAGCATCAACCTATGAACCAGGAGGTCACAGTTTGATTCCCAATCAGGGCACATGCCCAGGTTGTGGGCTCCACCCACAGTGTGGGGCATTCAGGAGGCAGCCAATCAATGATTCTCCCTCATCATTGATGTTTCTATCTCTCTTTCTCCCCCTCCTTTCCTCTCTGAAATCAATAAAAATACTTTTTTTAAATATATTCTATTGATTTTTTACAGAGAGGAAGGGAGAGAGATAGAGAGTCAGAAACATCGATGAGAGAGAAACATCGATCAGCTGCCTCCAGCACATCTCCTACTGGGGATGTGCCCGCAACCCAGGTACATGCCCCTGACCGGAATCGAACCGGGGACCCTTCAGTCCGCAGGCCGACGCTCTATCCACTGAGCCAAACCGGTTTCGGCAAAAATACTTTTTTTTTAAAGAAAAAGAAGCAAAGCCCAGGAGTTTCTCACCTTCATTCTTATCTTCTTAAATATTAAGTATCCACAAGAAGCATTAAAACTCCCAAGCATACTGCTCTCCACTTCTCCAAAAGATCTGCCTCTCTCCTCTATACCATCCATCCCTACCAGCCTGGTGCCTCAGTGGCCTCTCTCCTCCTTTGCCTCAAGGAGAAAGCTGTTGGCACTCTTGTCTCCCACTAGACTCCGGTCATTCTGGCGGTTATTCTCACCTTGAGTTTCTGTTCTTCTTTTGGAAGGAGGTGGGGAGGAGAGTTCAGAGAGCAAAGAGTAGGTGGATGAATGCTGTGGTTTACATCATGTCCTATATTATGGTCCAGGTTTGAGTGATTTAGGAGGAATGAGATGTTGGTAGTATATGGAGAAGAAACCAATGAGACTGAGCTCAAAGCATCACCACTCCAGGGACACAGAATGCAAAGCACTCTTCTAAGACATGTCCATCCTTCTCATGTTACAAAACTATTGCACAAGAGTCTGGATTGAGGGACATTGGGGAACAAGCTCATTTCATGTGCAAAGTTCACACAGAGGGCTTGTAAGAATATCACAGCAGAGACGTAGCACTAACAGCTCCACCAACCCTCCACACCTCTACCTCCACCATCTGTATCGCCACCTAGTCACAAGTTCCTATTTTTTTCTCTTTTTAAAATATGAAATATAGAGAATAAAAGTCCCAGTGAAAATATATCATAATTAACATATTATTGTGTGCTTTAGAGTCTGTTTTATGATTTTATTTATGTTGAGTTGGTAAGACAGTCACATTGTTCAAAATATAAAAGGTAAGAAAGGATATATGATGAAAACCTCCCCCATCCACTGTTGCCCCAGAGGCCACCATGTTTTAAATCGTTTTTAAATAAGAAATAAAACATTATAGATATAGTTGAAGTCTCCTTTTTTCCATTCAATGCCTCCTAGAGACAACCATTATCTGAATTTGATGCACCTTTCAATGCCTTTTTATGCATTTTACATACATATGCATGTATTTGTGGACTCCAGAGAGTTTTGTACTGTGTGCTTTTTGTAATTCACATCAATAGTGTCATACCTTTAAGCACTGTGCTATTCTGCTAGTTTGCCTTTTAACCGCTATCTGATATCCTAGTGTGTGACTATACTGTACTTTATTCATCTGTTTTCCTATTGAAAGATAGAAAATTCTTTCCTATTTTTCAATAATACAAACAATGCTACCACTTTGGTGTCTAAATTAAAATAGTGTTTAGGGCCATTTCTCCCCCAATGAATCTATAAATTCAAAATAATGGAGCCAACATCTAATAGGATATTGTATGAAAATTGATAAGCTAATTGTAAAGTCCATCTGGAAGAGAAAACAAACAAGAACTGGAAAATATTTCTTGATAAAAGGCAGGGATCGTTGCCTTTAGTTTTATAATCTGCTTTTTCTTTTTCACTCAGTATATTATGCTGGGAGAGGAAGGAGCACCCAGGCACCTCTGAATGAAGCCAATACAGCAAGAGCCAAACAAGGGAAACTGAGCTGGACCCTGAAATACCATAGCTAGAGCCAGTCCCACCTCTGCCCTTGTGGTTATTTAGAGACTAAGTGTCCTCAGTTGCACACCCTATCTTAAAGGAATTGGGGGATGGGGGGTGGAATTGTTCTATTTGTAGCCAAAAAGCATACTGACTGATACAATGTCTTACAATGACTGATTTATTTAATCCTGGACTATTGCATTTTTTAGTGATTTTACATTTTTTTGCAACCTCCAGCCCCAACAAAATACTGCCAGGAATATCCTTGTTGCTAAATCTCTATGTAAGTTCCTCTATGATTATTTTATAATATACTCCTAAATAATTCCTTCTCAAGTGGAATTACTTAACCCAGAATATGGAAAGAATAGGTTTGCTTGATAGAAAACAATGTAACAAAATTCTAAATCAATAGATAAAAATGAAAACTAAAATAATCTCTGAGTTCTAACCCTGTACCTAATGTTTCCTGTTTCACTTATCACTTTAAAAGCATTAGGACATCTTCCCATTAGGACCCCAAGGCCTCTACTATATTTCCTACCAGTAGAATAGCAACAGTAATAATGATCACAGTTAAGATTTATTAAGCATTTATTCTGAACAGCAAGGTATTCATATATAATCTCATCTTCATAACAATCTTGTTAAGAAGATCCCATTATTATTCTTATTTTCTAAACTAGAGGCTCAGTGCATGAAATCATGCAAGTAGGGGTGTCCCTCAGTCCAACCTGCACCCTCTCCAATCTGGGACCCCTCGGGGGATGTCCGACTGCTGGTTTAGGCACGATCCCACATCCCTCTCATAATCCAGGACTGCTGGCTGCTAACCACTCACCTGCCTGATTGCCCCTAACCGCTTCTGCCTGCCAACCTGATTGCCCCCTAACCACTCCCCTGCCAGCCTGGTCATCCCCAACTGCCCTCCCATGCTGGCCTGGTCGCCTCCAACTGCCCTCCCCTGCTGGTCTGTTTGCCCACAACTGCCCTCCCCTGCCAGCCATCTTGTGACTACATGGGGGCGGCCATCTTGTGGTGGCCATCTTATGGTGACATGAGGGCATCGTCAAGGGCACAAGAGCCGCATAGGCTTTTATTAGTATAGATAAGGGGATGAGGCTTAAGGAGATAGTAACTTGTCCGGGATCTCGCTGCTGCAGGAAGGAGCTGGGATTCCAGCCTGCTTCCCTGACCTCTCTTAGAGTCCTTTCTTCTCTACTTCCACATCTTCCCATCCAGTTTCCTGGCTTTGCCATGTGTTCTTTTAGCTAACATTAAAAGAATAAATATTAAATGAATCTAAACGAATAAGTGCCAACGTTGGCAAAAGGCAAGTAAGCAGGAGTGTTTCCAGCAGCCTAACCTCCTCCCTCAGTTATCTCTGAGGTGGGGCTTACCTTGAGGGATGCCTTGCTCTTGGTGGAGATGAGCAACAGAAAATGTTTCTCAGTAACATTCCTGTGTCATTGGCATCATGGTCCTTCCTTCTCTTTCAGAACTAAGTCAAAACCCTCAGCAAGTGCTACCAAAGGCCATGCATAAAGATAAAGATCCTGTGTTCCAGACACTGTTATTGCTTCCCCAGCATCCAATCCTTTCTCCTGCTTCCCCACAACTCCTCATTTCCCCCAGAAAACCATGGGATGCAGGGATGTGGCTTCACTGCCAACTTGAGAAGTATGGCATGGAGCTTAGGGTAAGCCCTACAGGATGAGAGTGATTCACAGGTTGTCCAATTAGAATGGCTCTTGACCAAAAACAGCCTTAGGATTCCCCTCTGCTTCACTAACCTTTAGACAGGCTTTAGGACTCTAGGCCCATGACCTCCTTTTCTTAGAACGCCTTCTTTTCTTTTTTCTCCCTTTTCATTACTTTAAAAGACTTGCAATTGTAAATTCTTTCTCTGTCCTTTGTAAATCTTCCACAATCCAGAAATGTCTTTCTGATGGACCTGGGAGCCATCTCTGTAAAATGCAATCATCAAGAAAGACAGAGTTCCTGTCTCCAGTCTCTGTGGGAAGGTAGAAGTCTAACTCTGAGAAGGGTCAATCAGCAGGCACATATGGCCTAGTCACATTGACCAGCCTCCCTACTAATGTCCAGCAGCACTTTTACACCAGCTCAGCCCAGCACTGAAATATTCTCCCATCTTTTGTTTCAGCAGAATTGAATTCAATCTCTCCTATTGCAGGTTCTAAGATGAAGACAATCTCCCACTAGATGTGAACAAGGAAGCATAAGGTCATGGTGCCCGCTAAAAGCCTCCTTGGGATCTGGAGGCAACCCAATCTTGGAATGAAGCTGACATCACCATGGATGGAAGACAGAACAAAGACATAGGGATTGGGTGGGGTGGCGGGAGTCTGATTCCTCAAGGACATCACTGATATACTGGGTCAAGTCTTACCCCAAACCTGCTCTCCCTCTCAACTTTCCAAATACATGAGATAATAAATTCCTTTTAATGTTTCAGCCAATTTGGGTTAAAGTTTTTGTTCATCACAACCAACAGTGTTCTGACTGGTTCCTCTACTGTCTGGTGTTTTGAGCACAACACTTGGATCTCACTTTCCCAATTATAGCAAAGCTGATACTTACATAGCACTTTATGCATTTAATTTATTTAACCCTCACAACACCACCATGAGTTAGCCTGGCTGGTGTGGCTCAGTGGTTGAGCTTCTTCAATGAACCAGGAGGGTCATGGTTTCATTCCTGGTCAGGGTACATGCACAGGTTTCAGGCTTGATCCCCATTGGGGGATGTGCAGGAGGCAGCCAATCAATGACTCTTTCTCATCACTGATGTTTCTGTCTCTCTTTCCCTCTCCCTTCCTCTCTAAAATCAAAAATATATTTTTTTTAAAAACACACACCATGAGCTAGTTGGTGGGTGTTTGTTTTTTTTTTAACTCATTTTAGAAATGAAAAAACTGGGGCACTAAAACAGGTAAAATAACTTTGTCAAAGCTAGTAGGTGACAGGACCAAGATCAGACCCAGTTAGACCCTTTGACTCTGGAATTTTTGGTCTTACCCAGGCTGCCAGCAGCTCACCCAGCATCATCTCAGACTGGGGAAGTTGGGAGTGGGATACAAGTGGGGGCCATACAGATGTTTATTTCCACATTGGGTTTGGGGGGGAACCTGAAGGTACATGTGTCAGATTTCATTATCCAAAATGCAATTGAGATTTCAACTATGTCACTCTCCCAAGTTGCTAATGAAACATCTTCTGCCAGGTTATTTCTCAGCTGCTGACAATGGTTGTCCACAGCTGGGTCAATATTTTCATGTCGCTCATAGTCCTGTGTGTCAAGATCACTGAGAAATAAATGCCAGGGTTTTGGGGGGTGTTTTTTGTAGTGTTCTAGCAGCTGCTTTGATTTTAGACACAAAGTCTACAGTCTATCTCCTAGGTATCATGTGTGTAGAATTCAAGAGGTACAAATGTATGTAGAATTTATTCACACCAACTTGGAAATATTCTTGACTATTGTACTGTTTGGAAGAGAGCAACCCATGTGTCACTTGCATTCTGCTGAGGTGGCTGTGGAAGTTTCAACTAATGACACGGGTTTCAAACTCTGCTCTTACATTTTTCATTTAAGAAGAAAAAGAAAAAACAGAGGGCAGCAAAAATTCTCCTTGCCATCTGGAGCTTAAGATAATCTTTCATTTAACTGAATGGGCATTATTTTCTCTTTTTTCTTTTTTTTTAAATATATTTTTATTGATTTCAGAGGAAGGGAGAGGGAGAGAAATAGAAACATCAATGATGAGAGAGAATCATTGACCAGTTGGCTCCTACACGCCCCCTACTGGGGATTGGGACCACAACCTCCCCCCCAAACACATGCCCTTGATCAGAACAGAACCCAGGACCTTTCAGTCCACAGGCTGACACTCTATCCACCTGAGCCAAACCAGCTAGGGCCACTAATTTTCTTTCCTTTTTTTTCTTTTTTTTTAAATTAAATCTTTATTTTCAGATTATTACATTTGTTCCTCTTTTTTCCTCCCATAACTCCCCTCCTCCCAGTTCCCACCCCACCCTCCACCCTCACTCCCCATCCACTGTCCTCATCCATAGGTGCACGATTTTTGTCCAGTCTCTTCCCACATCTCCCACACCCCTTTCACCCCTAAGAATAGTCAGTCGATTCCCTATCTATGTCCCTGATTCTATTATAATCACCAGTTCATTCTGTACATCAGATTATTTATTCACTTGATTCTTAGATTCACTTGTTGATAGATGTGTATTTGTTGTTCATAATTTGTATCTTTACCTTTTTCTTCTTCTTCCTCTTCTTAAAGTATACCTTTCAGCATTTCATATAATCCTGGTTTGGTCGTGATGAACTCCTTTAGCTTTTCCTTATCTGTGAAGCTCTTTATCTGACCTTCACTTCTGAATGATAGCTTTGCTGGATAAAGTAATCTTGGTTGTAGGTTCTTGGTATTCATCACTTTGAATATTTCTTGCTACTCCCTCCTGGCCTGCAAAGTTTCTGTTGAGAAATCCGCTGACAGTCATATGGGTATTCCCTTGTAGGTAACTAAGTTTCTTTCTCTTGCTGCTTTTAAGATTCTCTCTTTGTCTTTTGTTCTTGGCACTTTAATTATGATGTGTCTTGGTGTGGTCCTCTTTGGATTCCTTTTGTTTGGGGTTCTCTGCGCTTCCTGGACCTGTAAGTCTATTTCTTTCACCAAGTAGGGGAAGTTTTCTGTCATTATTTCTTCAAATAGGTTTTCAATATCTTGCTCTCTCTCATCTTCTGGCACCCCTATAATTCTGATGTTGGTACGCTTGAAGTTGTCCCAGAGGCTCCTTACACTATCTTCGTATTTTTGGATTCTTTTTTCATTTTGCTTTTCCGGTTGGGTGTTTTTTGCTTCTTCGCTTTTCAAATCTTTGACTTGATTCTTGCGCTCCTCTGTTCTGCTGTTGGGTGTCTGTATAATATTCTTTATTTCAGTCAGTGTATGCTTAATTTTTAGTTGGTTCTTTATCACAACCTCGAGGGTCTCATTAGATTTCTTGTAGATCTCATTAAGTTTATCGGCAGTTTCTAGAAAATTATTGAAAGACCTTAAAAGTGCGGTTTTTAGCTCTATATCCTCCATTTCTGTCATGTTTCTTTGTCTCTGCATTTTTTATGCTTTCTTGGTGCACCCCCTTGTGGTCTTTGTGCGCAGTCTTGTTGTAGTTAAGCCTTGATTGTTGTCTGTAATACTGGGGGTGATTTGACCTCCAGGCCAACTGGCTATGAGAATCAGCTGTGTCTGCAGTGGGAGAACTTCTGTGCTGGATCTCTAGGGCGGTGCTAATCTAGCCTTTGCCTAAGGCCATCCCGCAAATGCCTCTGTGCAGGGCTTGGGCGGGGCGGGTCCCAGGGGATCTATGGGGGGGTGGGGGGCGGGGGAGTGAGCAGGGGCTCTGCCTCTCAGAGTCCCAGCAACTGCTGCAAACCTCGGAGAGAAAGCTGCCTTCGAGTTCCAACCGAAGCCAGACAGTCCCGCTTCTCCCGTTTGAGTCTGGGTCCCTAGAGACTCGCCCGGAGCTGGAGCTCAGGGTCTGAGACTCCCTCCCGATTGAAACAGACAACCGCGCCCTCCACCGCCAGCCCGCTCCACATGCACTCCACACCTTAGTATTTTACTTCAGCACTGCACCTCCTCTGAGTCTCGGTATGCTTTTCTCTTTCCTCCTAGTTGTAGAACTTCCACTCAGCCAGCCTTCCTGTGGTTCTGGGTGATGTCCGTTCCATCTTTTAGTTGTATTTTTGAAGTGGTTGTTCGAGGCAGCAAACTCCGGCGTTAACCTATGCTGCCATCTTGGTTTCAAGCCTGTTATAAAACTATTCATGCTCCTAGTGGATCTTTTAGATACTCCTTTGGATATCCTTTGTTTGTTTGTGGATGGTTCATGCCTGAGGAGTGTCTTATGGATCTTCTTAGGGAAGAAGAGCAGCTGGAGCTCAGTTACCTGCCACACTTCCACTTCGCGTTTCCCTTTGTGTCCCGCAAGGAAAGGCCGCCAGCGGCCCTCAGGCTCCCTCGGGCCTGGCTCCCAGGGGGACGGGTCTAGCCCTGAACTTCTGAGGGGCCTGCGGCCGCCTCTCAGATGGTGAACAGTGCACGGGTGCACCCAGCGTACACCAACTCCACCAGCCAGGCACGCGCCTCCATCACCACAAGCCCACTAGTTTCTTTATTACTTTATCTGTCTCTCTCTTTGGCTGGGTTTTTTTTTTTTTCTATTTATTAATTCAACCACAAAAAGGACTCAAGAAGCAAAAGAAGAAAAAAAAGAAGAAAATGTGGGCAATGCTTCTGAGTTCAAAGACCAGATGCTGGGAAATCACAGTTCACAACAGCTAAAATTCTGAGCTCACATGTTGGAATATGTACATTTGAAAATGAGCCAGACCTTTCCCTGGGAGCCAGGGGAAATGAGGTTTCTGACATCACTGCCCTTTGCAAGTGATTCTCAGAGTGGTCTGAGCAAGTAATCAGACCACTGGAAAAATATACAATTTAGCCGCAAGTACATATTGCAACCCTCCATTTTGTTTAGTAGCATACGCCTCCATTTTTCACACATAATTATTTCCTTTTTCCCTAGTTCTGTTCAGATATAATTGACATATACCGTAATTATTCTTTATTTATCATTTTATCACAAGCTTTCTCCCTATATGCCTTTATTCTAAGTGAAGCTGGAATCTACCTGGTAAATATAGAATTTTTTTCTGCACCATAGCAGGGGGGTGGAGGGGAGGAGAACCTTCCTTTCCTTTTCAGTGTCTATATGCAGGCCAAACATAAAAGGACAAAAAGTAAGACCAATTATTGAATGTCTGCTAAATACTTAGTTCTATACAGGATACCCTAATACTCACTATCTCATTTAAACCTATTAAAGCTGATGAAATATTAGTCATCCCACTTTAAAGAGGAGGAAACTAAAGAAACTTGAGCTTTATCGCAGTAACAGCTGTAGGCTCAATAACCTTTCTGATTGGTGTACTTCCTGCTACCAGGCTGCTTTTCTGGAACTATTTAAACACACACACACACACACACACACACACACACACAGGGCCAAAGACTTCAGCACAATGGACAAGCCAGTAGGAGAAGCTGTTCTCTCCTAGCCTCAGACAGCCACAAAAGGCAGGCTTAATTGCAAAATGGGAATTTACTAAAGTTCCAGTATTACATATACTAATGCAGTAACTAATAGGAACAGGAATATAACTAGTGTTCTAGAAAGCAGTTGATGAAAACCCCATGCTTTAAATCTAACTATCAAAAATTTACAGGAAGACATCAATGGGGGTAAAATGAGGACATGTGTAATACTTTGAACAATAAAGATTTAAAAATAAAATAAATAAAAACTTAGTCTATTTAAAACAAACACTCAGCAACAACAACAACAACAAAAACAGAAATAAATCAAATGTCCAAATGGATGAATGGATAAATAAAACATGATATGTACATACAATGGAGTATTACTTGGCTACAACATGGATGAACCTTGAGGACATTTATCGAGTGAAATAAGCTAGATAGAAAGGGACAAAATACTATATCATTCCACTTATATGAGGTATGTGGACTGGTCCAAATTAAATAGAACAGTGGGGTTATTGTTTAGTGGATACAGAGTTTTCATTTGTGAAGATGAACAATTTCTGGAGATGGATGGTGGTGATGGTTGCACAACAATGTGAATGTGCTTAATGCCACTGAACTGTAACACTTAAAACAGGTAATCATATTATGTACATTTTACCACAATAAAAAACCTGAAAAAAATTTACAGACTGAAAGACTGATAAGTCTGCTTCATAGACCCATTGGACGTGCACAACACCACCCCAATGGGGCACCAAGGTGCCAACAGAAGAAAAGGATCCAAACAGAACCAGGATGTTGCCCTCAGGTATTGTATTAATTTGTTAGTATAGAAGGATTGCTAGGAAATACCATAGCTCTAGACTATGGTGCTATGTTTATCAGTGTAATTGTACTGTTATGTAGACTATATCACTTTTTCCTTAGTGCAGATTCAGCCATTCTCAAATAATCATTAGTGATTGTTGAGAGTCCCATATTAAAAGAACCACTCCAAATAACAGAGTACCAGAAATCGGGGATATTGTTTCTACTGCTGTCACTAATAGTGATCAGACCCAATTGACAATTGCTCTGAAGATTCTGGTCTCTGGAGGAGAGAGAATGTAAGCAGCATGAACTTTTCCTGAACAAGTCTCATTTCTGTTTGACTCCCGGAGCCAGTTTCATTACATATTAAATACGTAATATTTTTTAAACCTACAGTACTGAATGTAAGATTTATCTCAAAGCCTTCCCTCACTTACGAGGAAATATGCTTAAAAGCCTAATTCTGCTACAGATAAATCCGGTTAAAATGTGCGCCGCTGTATTATTCTTCCAAAGCTTTATTGGATACTGGAAGAAACGGTACAGGAATGTATAAGTCAGCGACCATTTTGTACCATGAATGATTGGTGGCCAGAGAAGATTCTAGATTTTTCTAAAACTTACTTCATCTTAGGAAAATTTAATAGTGTGTACATATTACATTCCTGGTTTCCCTTTATGAAAAATGTATCCCTGTTGCCGAAACCGGTTTGGCTCAGTGGATAGAGCGTCGGCCTGCGGACTGAAAGGTCCCAGGTTCGATTCCAGGCAAGGGCATGTACCTGGGTTGCGGGCATATCCCCAGTGGGAGATGTGCAGGAGGCAGCTGATCGATGTTTCTCTCTCATCGATGTTTCTAACTCTCTATCTCTCTCCCTTCCTCTCTGTAAAAAATCAATAAAATTTTTAAAAAAATGTATCCCTGCCAAGGCCAGCTCCAGGGATATGAGCCCCATGCCGCTCATTGGTTTTGTGACACATCCTCATGAGTCACTTGCATGTTTCCCAAGTGTGAGTCTGGAATGGAGAGGCTTTGTTTTGTTTTATGCAAAACCTTTGACTCCTGTAATGTACAGCTCACACTTCTGGTGTCAGATAAATGACAAATAATCGTGGTGAGAGGCAATAACACATTCGGATGTGAAGTTTTACAACAATACCTGTTCTCCTTGAGCTGCTAAAATCATTACATGTATGACATTGGTGGATTAGTAGAACTGCATGCCTCTGCTCTATTTACTTAATTTTTGAATCGACTGGAACGTGCTTGTAATGTAAAAGTCGTATCATGGTGTTCAAATATCATGTTCTCTGAACAAGATTGTTAGCTATAAAACCAAATGGGATTTTAGCCGTTGTCATTGTCCTTTATTTTCCTTGACATGTTCATCCCTTCTTATTGGCAAACCAAATCTGATGTCAGAATCCACTCCCAAATACCAACAACTATGTTTTGTAATTGCAAAGTTAACATCTATGAATAATAAAATTGCAAACAAGCAGAGCGCCATCAAAAATTCAAGATGATTATTTTTTAATGATTATACTACTTCCTGTGTGTGATAGCATGCAAAGTGCGGGGCACTGTCTTTCTCAAGATTGAATTCTAGGGACTGTCTGGGCCTGAGAACCATGAGACAGAAGCAATCGTTTTCCCATCAATCTAATAGTAGTGCATGTCTTGGAGATAGCAAGTTGCGTGCAAGAAAAGGATTCCTGGCTTATTCCTCATCGCCCCTCAAATACTTTAAAGCTAATTACATGAAGGATGCATGAGGGATGAAAGGCCCTTTGCCTCCAGTGCTAGTTCAGGGTGAGGACAGAATTCCAATTCTAGTCCTATCATTGATCTGTGGACTTATTAGCATACCCTTTAAAAGCTGTCTCATTTTAAGGTTATCCTGGAGCCATGAAATATTAGATACAACCTATTAATCTCTCATTTTTAAATTGATTTTAGAGAGAGAGAGAAAGGGAGAGAGAGAAAAACATCAATTTGTTGATCCACTTTTTTATGCATTCATTGCTTGATTCTTGTATGCTCCCTGACGGGGGATCAAATCCACAACCTTGGCATATCGGGACAACACTCAAACTAACTGAGCTACCTGGCCAGGGCTCGAACTCCCTCATTGTTAAGTGAAGAAACTAAGGCTCAGTTAGCTTAGGGCAGTGATGGCAAACCTTTTGAGCTCGACGTGTCAGCATTTTGAAAAACCCTAACTTAACTCTGGTGCTGGGTCCCATATAGAAATCTTTTGATCTTTGCAACCATAGTAAAACAAAGATTTATATTTTTGATATTTATTTTATATGTTTAAATGCCATTTAACAAAAAAAAAAAATCAACCAAAAAAAATGAGTTCATGGGTTCGCCATCACTGGCTTAGGGACTAGCACAGAGCCATGCTCCTGGATTCTGTATGACTTTGTTTAATCTCAGACTCATCCCAGTGCTACACAGTGGGTCCCCGCATTCAATTTAAGAGCTACTATCTTGGTCCCAAACTACCTTCCCTGACCCAACTGGAGCTCCACACCCAACTCTCTTTCAAACACATCACCATTTCCTATTATCACATTTTCTTCATCTCTAACAGCAGAACTAGTTCCCTTTAAGTTACTGTGTTAAATTGCAAATGCCCTGGGAGGTGCAATGCCTTATTCTCTAACAATGTCTATCATTTATCGATGCTTGTTATGCCCCAGACACTGTATCAAGCATGCTATAAACACTCTCACATTTAATCTTCCCAACATGATGAGATTGGCATCATTACATTGATAGGAAAACCAAAGGTCAGGGAACCTAATTAACATGTTTAAGGTCACACAGCCAGTAACTGATACAACCAGAACTTGTACCCACCCCTGTCTGGTGCTCTTAACCACTGTGCTTACTGACTGTCGCTTCCTCCTAAAGTATTTGGTTGTTCGTTCAACACAGATTTTTCAAACATGAACTATATGCTGGGCACGGCGCTGGGAGAGCGGGGAAGGCAGAGATGAAGAAACACCGTGGAGCATTGGGAGCAGTGGTAACACTTGACATCCTCAACTATCGTTCCCCAGAGTAGCGACACAGTGCCTGAGCCCCGCCATACAAAGAGGCTTACAAAGGGGCAGATCCGGGACTGTTTCCGGCAATAATAAATTAGACCTGGTCTGAAGAGAGCGTTCTTCTAAGCCTCCATGTACTCAGGAGGCCCTACAAATTCCCCGTGTTTCTTTCTGAATATCCTCCCAGCCCTCATTGCTATTCCCCTGCAACACGGTGATTTGCAGAACTTGCAGGCTCTCATGGCCTGGGTCTGCAAGGTTTTTCCCCCGGCAGGATGTTCAGCAGTTCACTCCTCTGTCTGTTTGTATTTGTTATGCACTGTGGGTATTTTATAAATCGCTAGTGTTTGCAGAATTCGGTTCTTTGGCTGCCTCTCCATCTCCTTCCTCGTTCCCCGACTGCCCGATGCGCAGGTTGTTCTCCCCATCGCGTTCGAGCGCTGGCTCCAGTTCTGCCGTCTTAAAGGGCTTCTGCTGTCAGCTCATTTAGCAGCAGCGCTCAGCCATAGGTTTGAGGTTTGCCTTTTTCCTTTTTCACTGTCTTCCTTCAACAAAGCTGTTGAAGACAGGGTTCTGGGCTTCTCCCGCTGTGTTCTGGTCATTTGGCCCTTGCCTCCGAATGTGTCTCATAGACTCTATGCTTTTTCTACTCCATCCCCTCAGATTTGTGAAGTGTTCTGTAATGGGCAATATAAGATTCGTGGGGCGGGAGATACCTTGCCTTTGGTTCTGATTTCTCATTAGAGTTTCCACATTTGTCTTAAATGGGTTCATTGAGCTTGGGGAAAAAACAGAAATCGAACCAACTAAGTATCCGTGAGAAATAAACAAAGCAAAACAGGTAAGCCCTACAAAGATGAATTGTGTTTTAAAAAAAAAAATCAGATGATTTACTCAGAGCAAGAAAGTAAAAAGTTGAATATAAAAGGACGGTGAAGTGTGAGAGGGAAACGCTGACAGCTAAATTACCCTTCAAGTAAAGAGAGCTAATCCTCCTGCCAGGGTCTAGACGAGGGGGGGCATTCATGCCAGAGAGCGAATTTAAATTCTGACCTCCCTGTATGGGCCTTTAGACCATTATTCTCTTTCCTGCATTTAGCTATCAGTTCTCTCTGTATGCAATAAACGTGTGGCTACATTCAGCCAGAGGCTTTTTGGATGATGAGCACATTTCTACAAAGCAGAAAAAATAAGCATGCTATGGTTGCCGCCTATTTCAAGAACCCCATATGGCCGCTTATAGCCGAGGCTGTCCACCTCTGGGGGCCAACTTCCCATTTGCAAGCCCCTTCTAAGACCAGCTTTGTAAATCAATTACAAAACCCCAATCTCATTCTGTCACTCACTTCAGCTGTGTAAGAGAAGAAAGGGGGGGGGGGAGTGTATTTTAATGACTCCGGAAACTTCCATATGTGCAACCGCTGAAACCAGCAAATATTCATTTTCTTTTTTGGCAGATGACTCTGGTAATTAAGGTAAACTACTAATAACCCTTTTCAGAGTGCAGAATAGATTGTTCCCAAACATACTGAGAGGAATCACATTGAGCAGCTTGCCGCCCAGACAGATCCTTAGAGAGAGCCCTGCCAAGAACAACAACAGCAACACAAATTGCCCAAAAGGAAAGAAAGAAACCTGGAGAAGTCAAAACCCAAGTCTGTACCGAGATTTTAATCTGCCTGGTGTGTTCTGTGCTGCAACCCTTTTATGATCATTTGTTTGTGTTCCCATTCCTCTCCAAGTTGCTACACATTTGACCAATCCTTCTTCAAAGCGGGCGTTTTAATGACTGCATTCACCAGAGTCTTGAGCAGTGGTTGGCAAACTTACGCTGTAAAGGGCCAGATCACCGATATTTTCAGCTTTACCAGCCAAGTTGGAAACCAGAATTCTGCCATTGTAGCAAGAAAGCAGCCATAGGCAACAGAATTACGGTACTGGAGGCAGAGGGCTGTGAAATGATGTGTTTCAGTAAAACTTATCAAAATGAGGTGGGCCACCCCGGCTGGTGTTGCTCAGTGTTTGAGCATAGACCCATAAACCAGGATGTCACGGTTTGATTCCTAGTCAGGGCACATGCCTGGGTTGTGGGCTTGATCCCCAGGAGGGGTTGTGCAGGAGGCAGCCAATCAGTGATTCTCATCATTGATGTTTCTATTTCTCTCTGCCTCTCCTTTCCTTTCTCTGAAATCAATAAAAAAAAAAAAACATATTTTTTAAATGGGGGGTTTGCCAAAAGGGGTTATATGTAATACTTTCAACAATAAAGATAAATAAAAAATAAAAATAATAAAAACAGGGTGGGCCATATTTAGCATGAGAGTGATAGTTTCCTGATCCCTGCTCTTGAGGACAAGATAAGAAGGGATGACACAGAGAGAGCCCATTGCTTCCTCTCCCCAGGGTAGATACTTCCTGGTTCCAGACATAAGCTGTGCCACTTGGGAATGATGAGTTCAGTCTATGGGAAAAAAACAACCCATCTGGGGAGTCTAGACTTCCTGAGCCCCCTGACAACTGTGACACATTTCGGCATTATTTAGTCTCTTGCTCATTTCCAGTGACTCACTGTTTGATTTGCAAGGTTCCCTACTTCAGTGATAATGTTGAAAGCCCACTAATATTAGTCACAGCAAGAAGCTGCCCCTAGAACCAGGAGAGGAAATTGCTTTACAGTTTTAATTTCAGACTATGCACTGAAATGACTATATATCAAATGGTTTTTAAGGCTGCCTTTGGTGCTAATACAAACAAGAATGATCAATTTCAACTTATGTTGTTCTCCAGAGCAGAACATGACCTAGAGTCTTGAATCGAGAGACTTGAACAGATGTGCCCGGCAATACAGAGGCACACATGCGCTTCAGACTCAGACAGACCAGGGTTCTAACCTCTGCTCTGCCATTTACTGCCCATGGAACCTGGACACATGGTTCAACCTCTCTGAGTTTGTTTCCCTGGTTGTGGAATGGTGAAATTAGCTCTGCCCTGGTCCTCTCTCTCTACCTCAAGGGATTATTGGCCAAGAATTACGGTACTGGAGGCAGGGGGCTGTAAAATGATATAATAGCTAAGGAATAACTTTGCCCATCATACAGAGCTCCTCGCACAGAAAGGGTTATAATTTTTGAGAATGGAACCAGTCACTGGGCTCGAGAGTTCCTCCACTTACATTGCATCTCTTTGTGCCTCTGGTGTGATCCTCAGAGTAGATTTACCCATTGAAAATCCATCTGGCCTCCTGGATTAAGTTGTTGAGGAGCATCCTGGTGACCAGGCATTGATACTAAGACACAGTGAAACTCAGTCCCCTTGCACCATTTCCTATCTTCAGCTCTTAGGGCAAAAGTCATTGAATAACTCTAGAGATAGATAAGCAGGCAGTCAGATGATGGGGACTCACCTCTTCTCCCATTCTAAACCCTCCTGTCTTTCTTGTACATTCCTCCCAGGAAATCTGTAGAAAGATGGGGCACCCCACCATTCATTTGATGACTGACATCCATAGGCCAGCTATCTTCTCACAAGGAGATTTCTCCTCAATGCAAGATGTCCCCTGTCTTGATAGTTCATCTCTCCTGACTATAGTAATAATAAATTAATCATTTATTTCTTGCCACGATGTCTTTGCAATGATCAGAAGCAATTGGCCAGTCTCAGATTGGCCCAGGGGATGAAGTAGCTTTTATCAAAAACATCCTGCAGAGAAGAAAATGTAATTTAAATGGGGTGAGCAGTGGGGATGCCAACCCTGTTCCTGGTTGATAAAATAAATATCATCAAGTTATGTATTTCTTATCCAATTAATGTCATTTCTGTAATTTAGATGACTCCCAATCAAAATTCCAAAGGATGGATATTTTGTTTTATATACCTTAGTAAAATTATTCTTAAAGCTCCTGTGGATGAATCAATAGATGAAACCAGTTAAGAAAAATTTTAAAATGAAGGGTGATAAACAGATTCTTGACCTAACATTTCTAATTTTAAGACTGTGATACTCAGATACAACATAAAAATTGAAAGCCAGATCAATGGACATAATTTCCAACTAAAACACATTCCAACCTGACCAGCGTGGTTCAGTGGTTGAGCACTGACCTATTAACCAGGAGGTCATGGGTTTGATTCCTGGTTAGGGCACATGCCCAGGTTGTGGGCTCCATCCCCAGTATGGGGTGTGCAGGAGGAAGCCGACCCATGATTCTCTCTCATCATTGATGTTTCTATCTCTCTCTCCCTCTCCCTTCCACTCTGAAATCAATAAAAATATATTTTTAAAAAAGACATTCCAGTGTATTTATGATACGCAATCAAGGATATATGGTAAAAAACTTCCTTGGTTATCTCAGTTCTGAATTAAATGTCCCTTTCTGATAATTCTATAATGTTCTGTGAATGCTTCTTTTTGTTTTGTTTTTTGGGTTTTTTGTTTATTGTTTTATTGCTTAAAGTATTACAAAGGGTATTACATATGTGTTCTTTTTTTTTCCCCCCTGCCCTTGACAATCCCCTGGCCGCCCCTACCCCCCAGTGTCTTATGAATGAATGCTTCTTTTTGTAATGCATTGCAGTATGCCATACAGTTGAGTGCAAAGCATAAGGTACATCTCAGTGAATTCTTACAAAGTGAACACACCTATGTAGTCAGCACCAGGTCAAGAAATAAAACACTATCAGAATGCCAGGAGCTGCCTCATTTCCCTCCAGGGGCCATCCCCACCCCCCACCACTAAGGTCTCTGATGGCCACTATTATTCTGACTTCTGACAAAGAGATTAGTTTTGCCTGTTTTGAAACTCTCTATAGTTAAACTCATATATACATAGTCTTGTACCTGGCTTCTTTGGTTCAAAATATTATTTTTGTGAGATTTATCCATGTTGCTGGAATTCATTTTCCCTCATTGTTGTACAGTATTACATTAGGTAAATGTACCTTTATATATTTTTCCAATTAATCACAGATTATTTTTGTTCTGCTCCCATTTGTGGGCTATGTGCTACTATGACATTCTTGTGCAAGTCTTTAGTTGAACCCATATGTGCATTTATGTTGGTATATGCCTGGTGATGGAGGTACTGGGTCATAAGGTACTCTTTGGCCTTTAGTGGACAATGCTAAACAGCTGTCCAAAGTGGCTGTACGGCAGTGTATGAGAATTTCCTTTGCTCCACAGCCTCACCAAGACTTGATGTTGTCTGCTTCAACCTAGTGGGGTTCTGGCACACATCTAAAAGTACTCTGTCATACTTTATGTGTTTACTTGTCTATCGCACTCACAAGTTTACAGAAATCCATTCTACAAAGTAAGAAACCAAGGCTTAGAGAAGTTGGGAGGTATATATGCCCAAGGCATTCTTTACCAGGGAAGACAGGTTGCCTTCTCTAAATCTATTTCCATATAATTAATGCAACTTGCTCATATAACCGGAGAATCGCTCAGACACACACATGTGCACTTGCCCATACATGTGCGTACGTGCACATACGCACGCGCGCACACACACGCACACGCACATTTCTAAATGGAAGGTTTAATTTGGAAGCACACTGCTGTTAGTTAAATGATCCTGCAACCAACAGCCATGCATCCCTCCCTTATCTCCCTTTGGTTAAATGTTTTGAAATGAGTTTCAAATGGGCTTGGCTCTGATGACAGCTCTTCATTTCACCTTGTTTCTGCAGATGCCATTTGTGGGAATGTTCTACAGCTCCGTTAATTACCCATGTCAAGAGGTTATTTTATTGTTTCTAGAGAAGTGGAGTTATAAGTGTAAATGTTTTGAGACAGCGAATTTCTTCAGCAAACTAAACTTCAGAGTTCTTCCTATAGGAATCAATGCGTATAATTAAAACTTTTATTATTCCGTTATTTACTAATATTCTAAAATATTTTTTAGGCACAGGTCTATGTGTGAAGCGAGGGCAGAGGCTGTGCTTTAAAAGCAGACAGGAAGTCCAAAAGATGTCATCTGAATCCCAGCTGTGGCATTCACACAACACCCTTCACTTCTCAGGACCTCAGTTTCCTCATCTGAAATGGGAGAGTATTATACTAGCTACCTGCTAGTGTTTTGTGAGGCTAAATAGACGATTACATAAAAAGACTTGCCCATAGTAAATACGCAATTATTGCCTGCTGATGACTAAGGGCTGAGGAATTCTGTCACCATGATGAATGACATAAAGAGGGTAGAGCATAATGGCTGGGAGTTGAAGCCCTGGAGCCATATGACCTGGATATATATTCTGACCTTACCACTTACCAGCTGTGTTACTTTGAACAAGTACCTAACCCCTCTGTGCTTCAGCTTCTGCATCTATGAAATGGGTAGCGATAGTGCCAGTTCATGAGGACTGAGTGGGATAATCCACGAAACTGCTAAGAACAGAGCTTGAGATATCATGAAGTGAATAATGAATATTAGCTACAAACAGGTGTGTGTGTGTGTGTGTGTGTGTGTGTGTGTGTGTGTGTGTCCCAAGGAGGATCATTACGTTTCCCTTTAGGACCTGATAGTGTGGAAATGAGGCTGATTTCCCAACCCGGCCAGCACCATTCCAGTCTAATCTTTCTTCCACTATGTTCCTTGAAATGAAAAATCAACTCCTTAATTATGAATAAAAACGGGATGTTTCTCTCCTAGGTGTCAATAAAAATGATTTTTCTTTCCTGAGGAAGAAAACTCGCAGCCCTCCTGGCAAATCCTGGCATCAGAGCCGTGCTGTGCTCAGCAGGAGGGCTTGGCACTTGCTAAGAACTGTGATGTGTGTGCGCCTCAGCAGCTCAGAGCACAGCGAGCAACCTCAGCACCTCGGGCGGCGGCCGTGGGAGCCGCTCAACATTTGACACGGACCAGCGCTCACCACAGAGCCCCTGCAGAAAGAATGCTGGAGGGGACAGTCTCTGGGGTCACAGCTACCAAGACGTATAGCAACAGGGCCTTACCACACTGCTGCCTTGCTCCAGGAAGGATGCCTCCATTCCAGCAGAAGGAGATTCTAGAAGCCTAGATTTTGAAATTAGTCCAACATGGGTTCAAGCCCTAGCTCCACCATTTACAAGGCGTGACTCGGGGCAGATTGTTCACCCTCTCTGAGCGCCAAGCTCATCATCTATAATGGGGGGGGGGGGGGGTAAGGTCATTGTGAGGCATAAATGAGATAAAGTAAGTTTGCGAAGCACTTCGGCCAGTAGCTGGCACATAGTAGCTATGATTATAATTTTCCAAGCCTTGGCACCGATGTATCTGGCCCGTTTCACATAGGCCCTCTACAGGAGCAATGAAAGAAATGGGAGGTTCTGAAAAGAGCTTGGACTGCATCTTCTCCCTGCTTTTTGGAGTAAAGAAGCAATTGGCTGTTTCGGTCCTTAAGGGCCTCAGATGATCAGACCCTCCATCAATTTGGGCTGCAGGCCACAGGCAGAGCAGGCAGAGCCTTCCTGGCACAGCTCGATTACCTTTCATCTTTGCTGACAAACTGGCCAGATTCCCTTCATAGAGAAGTTTGTGAAAATTGTCAAGCAGTAGCCAACACCAATATTCTGATCTTTTTCAACCATTTCCCTGAGGAACAGACTGAGGAGACACTCGGTCTCACAACCACGATTGTTCACTAAATGCAGCTTCCTAGCCTGCAGTCTCTCTATTCCTGTTGCCCAAAACTCAGCACCTACCCAGGAAGTCAAGATCACATATTTCTAAGGGTTTTACAGTAGTGTTTTATTCCTAGCTCCAATTCCAGATTAGGAAGGATTCTGGTTTCAGCTACTTTAACATCTCGGGAACCGAAACAGGGTGTGGGCTCTGGAGTCAGACAGCCTGGTTGCAATCCAGACTCCACTGTTGACCGCAGCATGACCTTGGACACATTACTTAAGTGCCCTGAGCCTCAGTTTCTTCACCTGTAAAATGGAGATGGTAATTGTAGTACCCTCCTCATGGGGCTGTGGTGAGCATTAAATGAGTCGATGTATATAAAGTCCTTGGCATCAGGCATGTGATGAGCTCTCAACAAAGGTTTGCTCTCATTGTTATTAAGCTCCAAGTATATTCTGGGCATTGTACTAGTCATTGGCAAATTCATGGCTATCTGTTGTCCCTGGCCTCATGGAGTTTACAGTATAGCAACAAAAATATGAACTATATCATTACACAAATCATTATTCCCATTGTAAGAACAGTAATTGCTATGAAGACATTCCAAGTTGTTTCCATCCTTGGTAAACCAGGGTCTCGAAACTGAAGGCAGACTTACTGAGGTGACCTCATGAACACAGAGCCAACCCTTGTAACATTCTACGTGGACAGTGAAGCTAGGAAAAGTCAACTCTGCTCACCCACTCCACTCACATCACGCTTTAAAGTAGTTTGCGTTGCATTTTCAGGTCTGTGTAGAGGAAAGGTGGTACTGTGACTAAGAACAGTCTCAGCAATCAGACTGCCTGGGTTCAAACTCAAGCTCTACCACTGACCAGCTTTGGAACAGTGGATAGTCTTCACACCTGGTCTGTGATTAAGTCCCTCATCTGTAAAATGGCCATCACGGTAGTTCTGCCATGTTATTGGGAGGATTGACTAATTTGGCTGATAACCTATAAGTAACTTTGGACAGTGCTTAACACATAATAAGCACTCAGTAAATAGTAACTCTTATTATTGTGTGATTTGAACTTCCCAGCAGCCCTACAGGTAGGGTAGATATTGCCTCCATTTACCGATAAGGAAACTGAGACCTCAAGACATAAGCTCCATATCCATACCTATTTCCCCTATTCCCACCACCCTCTCCATTGACAAAAAAAAAAAAAAAAAAAAGTTCTCTTTAAAAAGTCAACATGTAAAGGGTGTAGGTTAAAGTGTTTCATGAAGAGGGAGCGTATTGTGACATATAGCTGAGCAAAGTAGCAAAAGAAAGCCAAAAGAAGCCAAAGGTTTTCTTTTAAAAGATAAATGAGTAGCAACCCAGCTGACTTAAAATAAGAGGGGTTAAGAATATTTTCCTGCATAATTAAATCTCTAAAGATTTGGTTAGAGGAGCATAATTTACATCAGGTTAAAATAAAAGATCACATTAGCAATTGCACAAGCTTAGATGCAGTCCTCTATCCACAGAACAGCATTAATAAGTCAGTTTCAGAGAGTCTCATCAGCCTGTTACCATAAAATAAAAGAAACAGGGCAGACATTTAGGGAGCAAGATTTTTAATACAGTATTCACCCAACAACAACAACAAAAAAAAACCACCTAAGTTTATTCTATCACCAGCACTTACCTAGGTATCATAATTTTTTTTAATTGTGGTGAAAAACAAATGACATTTAATTGACCATTTCAAGTGGCATTGAGTACACTTATGCTGTCATGTAGTCATCACCACCATCCATTTCTAGGCCTCTTCCATCCTGCAAAACTGAAACTCTGTACCCTTTAAACAATAGCTCTCTATTCTTCCCTTGGAATTAGAATTCTAAAATGAAATATGTTTTTTTAATCAGGGCTATTTTATTTCAACTGCTCAGTTTTGGGTTTTTTAATACAAAATTAACTACAATTTAAAAGCTTTTCAAGAATTCAAATGTTGTGCAGTTCACTCCAATTTTGATTTCAGAATGAACTGAATAATACTGAACAAGCTGAGAAGACAGCTGTTTGTAAATCCAGACCAGATCACAAGGACAGAAGTTTCTAGAATCCACCGTAGGAACAGCTTATCACTTGATGTCAGTCCTCTTTCCATTGAATATATATAAAGGACAGAAAGTTTCCTGCCCACAACCCCTCCGACTATCTGGTCGGTCTGAGAGAATGTGCTGGCCACCCCAGCCCACACCCCAGAATTGTGCCTTCAAATGTGTGTGTCACAGGAGACAGAATATTCTATCTACTATCAGAGCTTCAAAGAGACTCACAGCATCCAGTTCAACAGATAAGTCACAAAGAGACCGGATGCTTTGCAAATGACAAAGAATTTTTCATCCTAGGCTGTTGATGTGGAAGGACATATCTTTAGAAGGAAAGGCTTTTATTATGTCTAACCAAAGAAAAGGGGCTTTTTTAAAAAAGAAAAATTTATCAGGCGTTTCCTCGGGATAAACGGTGTGACCCCAGACTTTGTCCAGTAGACAATGTGTCTTTAAAGACAGTGGAAACTGCCTTGGGATTGTCCACTGGTCCTCTCCCTGTCGACACCAGGCAGCCCTTTACAAATGGGCTCCGGTCCCTGTGCAGGTCGAGATGCAGATAGTCAACCACCTCACATTTACTTGGCACCGTGTGGTTCCCCTGGGTATTATTTCTCTGTTCTGGGCTTTGTAGATGCTGTTGCTCTGCTTGCTAATAATAGTAATAAAAGCATGGTGTCTCATCCATGAACAGGGGCCAGTTTTAGCAAATGCACTGGGTCTGGGAAGCTCCAAATTCACTGAATATACATATTCAAAGGTTTCCTTTAGAACAGACAGCTCTTTGTACCAGATTTGCCTTTAAAAAATACCTAGCCTTGCCGAAACCGGTTTGGCTCAGTGGATAGAGCGTCGGCCTGCGGACTGAAGGGTCCCAGGTTCGATTCTGGTCAAGGGCATGTACCTGGGTTGCGGGCATATCCCCAGTAGGAGATGTGCAGGAGGCAGCTGATCGATGTTTCTCTCTCATCGATGTTTCTAACTCTCTATCTCTCTCCCTTCCTCTCTGTAAAAAAATCAATAAAACATATTTTTTAAAAAAAATACCTAGCCTTGACCGAGTAGCTCAGTTGTTTACTAGAGTGGTGTCCAGATATGCCAAGGTTGAAGGTTCAATCCCCAATCAGGGCTCATACAAGAATCAAGCAATGAATGCATAAATAAGTGAAACAACAAATCAATGTCTTTCTCTCCCCTTCCCTCTTCCTCTCCCTGTCTCCCTTCCTCTTTTAAAAACTGAAGTAGAAGTGTGTGTGTGTGTGTGTGTGTGTGCACGCGCGCGCAGAGAGAGAGAATAGAAATACACCATTATAAAAAGCAGATATATCATGAAGAAAAAAAGGAATTGAGCAGTGTTCCTACACTTTACAAGGTTGACTTTCTTTGTAATTATACTATTATTCTGTCAAGTATGGCATGTGTGTGTTTCATCCTGTGAGCCTTGCTTATTGATTGTGCATCAAGCACTTCAACACCTTTCCCTTTTCTGGAGGAATTTTTCTGGAGGAAGTGAGGTTGGGACTCAGGGTGGCCTGACCAGCTCACCTCTCAGATGAAGCTGGCCTCCTCGAGCTCTGGCCACAGTGAATGTTTCCATCTGTTCAGACAACGCTCCTGGTGAAATGTTCACTTTAATGACACTGTAATGCCGTGCCCCTTGGTGTGCCATTTTATTGTGAGACTTAATCAAAGGCAAAAAGAAAGAAAGCTGCCGGCTCAGGTGCAGGTGCTTCTTTGTTGGAGTGCGTTCCTGCGGGAGGGGGAGGGTTCACAGTAGTAGTGGCTCCTGCACAAAGGCTGAGCTTCCCAGGGTCTTGGTGGTTGTTCTCATGTGAGTCCAGAGGTTTGTGCACTCCCTACACATAGATCCCAGGGTTCAGAGAGAAAATATATATATACTTGTATAGTTATATGTGTTTGTGTGTGTGTGTGTGTGTGTGTGTGTGTGTACAGAGAGAGAGGGGGGAGCTTTCTATAGTTCTGCGTAGGCCCTGGGGTTACATGTGCATTTGTGGTATATCTGTGTGTCCATGCATGTACAATGGAATAGGAGGTTTGTGTGACTGATCTGTATGTATGTAATGTACATGTGGAAGTGTTTGTGTGCAGTGTATATGCATGTAGGGGTGTGATATGGAGTGCATCGATGAGGTATTTGTGTATTGTCGGTTGTAGTGTGTAGGTATGTATGGTGTAAATTCACGTTGTGATCTGGGGTGGGGTGTTCATGGTGTGTGTTTGTATGTGTGTGATGTGGGTGTATTTGCATGTGGTATAAGTGTATGTGTGTGCTAGCATGTGTGCATGTCATGGGCATGTGGACACGTGTTTGTGCACACTTTTGCCCATACAGACATGTGATCTGCAGAGGCCTTTACAGACCCTGGGATTTGAGTACATTCATTATATTCAAGTGTATTATATTTGTGGGTATGTATATCCATTTGGGCTGCCTGCGGCCTTATGCGTTGTATCAGGGCCAACCATGGCTATTTAAAAGAAAAGACAAAGCGTTTAACTTAAGTGCCAAAAGCTCACAGTGGTCACTTAGTTTGGTAAGTGTTTCTGAAAAAGAAAGGAGAGAAGAAAAGGAAACTCCAAAGAACCTCAAAATTGGGATTTTTTACTTTGATGTGGATGTTAGGATTTAAGGGGATGCTGATTCCCTTGTGGATTCTGAACCATTGAAGAGATAGATCCAAATCAGCAGAGTTGAAATGATCATCTGTATTTACAACAAGCCTGCCTTGGAGAACTTGCCTTCACCAACTAGGACCAACTTCCAACCAGAACACCCAACCTCCCTCCAAAAGGCTGAGCTGCCTTATTGAGTTTATGGTCCAGAGGGACAAGCTCCTGGAAAAGAGAGAACCCCGGGGACTGGACTTCCACCCACCAAGTCTCTCTTCGCAGCCAGGGAAGGGGACAGCAAAAAGGACAGAGACTTTCTTTCCAAGTCTTCCTTTCTTCCATAGGGTGGGAGTTCCTGCTTCATGCAAAAGAAAAGAAAGAACAGGAGAAAGAAAATGCTTTCCTTAATGATTCCCAAGATTCTGCTCTCTTAACCCACCGATTTAAGCATCCAGGCTGTGGTCAACCAAGAGTGTGTGAAGAGATTGTGGAGTCCCCATGGGGGATCAGATCAGCGGTTAACCAGCCCTCTTCATGAGGCTTCTTCTAAACCAATCACTGATCCTTTGTGCTTCTTCCTGAGATCACTGGTGTGCACTTCAGCTTTTACTTTCAAATGGGCAAAACTAGTTCATTAAATAGTTCCACCTCTTGTTCTATTCTCATCTTTAATTATGTCCAGCAATGTTAGGGACGTCCATTTCCTTCTTGCACATCTGCACATTATTGCACCCTTCCCATCAAGTAAAACTTTTTCCCTGTCCTACCCTTTGCTCATTCCTCTCCAAACAGTACATATCCATACATCTCATTGGATGGAGGGAGGAGTCCATGTTTATTACCTGGGTGGGTTCTTGCTTGTGTGGTTCCTCTGTCCACACTACCAGGAGCCCCACAGCTATGGCCAGGACAGTCGCTGTCTTAGACTCTCCCTGCCATGGGCTGTCCCAAGATCTAGATAGGAAACCTGTTTGACAATGGTCCAAAGCCATGTCCTCCAGTCCAGGGCTGCTGGCAAAAAAACAAAAACACAAAGTTTTGCTTCCAAGTTCTACATTTATTTCTTGTTTGGTCTTTCACTCAGGGATCCTCTTCAACCTCAAGATGCCATGCCAATTGCATGGACTTTAGAGAGCGAGAAAGGCAAGTTTGTATCTATGTTGGAGTTGGTGCTTATGATGTAGATGTGGCTGTTCCTAGTGCCTCTCAGGCTCACACACCTCCTTTTTCTCCACAGCAGTGCTCTTGTGCCGGTTCCTATTCTTTGCTATCACCATTTCTAGGCCTTCATTGCCTTTCACCAGACTTTTGCTACCACCTCCAAATGGGCTCCAAGGTACTAGTATTGGGTACCCGACCAGTCCAACCTACACATAATCGATATGTTTAGTATTCTTGAATTTTTTTCTCTCAAAATATCAATCCCTTGGTTAAATAAATGTCATCCTAGAGGATTGAACCCAAATTCCTTATCCTACATACCATGGTCTTCCACCATCCGTCCCTTTCCAAATTTATCTCTATTTTCCCCAAAATCCTCTTCTGACAACAAATCCAAACATACCCACATTAATTCCTACCTTTCTACTATTACACTAATATCACATCTCAAATAAGTTAAACTTATAAAAATTCAGCATTATGTGATCTTCCCATTGCTCTAGTCAGTCCCCTATTCCACGTATGGCACATGGGAAATATATAGATTGTACTTTGGCCCAGTGATTTAAGCAATGTTATTTTTAACACCATCCCAAACACAAACCAACTATAGAAAATTTAGGGCTGAAAGAGGCCCTGTAGTCCAAAGAAGTAGCAATTTGTGTTAATTCTTCAGGGAAAAGTGTGCTGAGCCCATGCCCTACAGAAGAATCAATACAAGAGCCTATACTTTGTTGTCTATTTAAGGGAGTTTAATGGTAAAATCTGACTTGTCAGAAATTTATGTTTACGTTCCCCTCTTTCTAATGCAACGCTGGCATTAGACATGACACAGCTGGGCCTAAGCTATGTGCCCAAACCAGTGCCCTCTGTTACAATGCACAACTGCAGTCCCACCCGCCCCTCAGTGCTGCCTCTGACAGGGAGCCCTTGATGAACTTTCCCTCCTCTGGACTCACTGGGTACCTACATCATTTTCTAGGAATATAACTTATGCAACCTTGTATCATCTGGTTATGGATGGTGTATGTGTTGTAGCCCATCTGTCTGATGGAATTATAAACCCCTGGATGACAAAGACCTTGTCTCTTAGTCTTTGCAGTTCTAGTTTCCCACTAGAGTAAATTCTGAGAAAGCATGTGTGCTGTCAATTAATAAATAAAAAATATGGTTCTTTGGAAAGATCCTATAGTCAAGGTACCAAAATAAAATGTTTGCCTACCCTGGCCACATAGAAAATGCATCCTTAACGATCCAGGTCAAATGCCTGTTTCTCTTCAGTATAGTTGAAGCAACACAGGCTTTAGAGCAGTGGTTCCCAACCTTTTCTGGCCATGCCCCACCCACCTAAGCAACTCTAAAATCCGGATGTCCCACCCCCATGACATATAATTCTTATTATTCAAAAAGTGAACTCCTATTCACATGGAGGAAGCCTAAAAGGCCATTAACTTGGTCTAAACAAGCTTCCAAAGAACATGGCATCCATGAAAGAGAAAAATAAAAGAACAAAAGCACAGTTGAAGTACTGAGGAAGAAATCACTAAGAAAGTGTTAAAAAATAATAATAGAATGAAGTGATATGAAAAATAGCAAATAAAGTTTCAAAACATATAATAGAGAACTGAAATGCATAAATATGTCACAATATATATTTATATACCATATATGAGGCCCCTAGAACCATAAGAAATGCAAAAATTTCACTGTTAATAACTCATTCTTGAATTACCCTCCTTAAAAATCAAATTGCCCCCCCTGTGGAGCGTGTGCCCCACTTTGGGAGCCACTGCTTTAGAGAGAGCCCGACACGTTTTCAAATCTTTTCTGCACAATTGGCTGAGTGACTTTGAATGGCACGTTGTCATTGAGCCTTAGGTTCTACTTCTATTAAATAGAAATAGTAATATCCACCTTAGAAGGCCAAGATAAAATAATTCAACATAGACAGTGTCTAGAACAAGGTAGGCATGATTTCTGTGAATATTTTCTTCAGTGTTCTCTCCTCTGTGCCTCCATCACACTTTGTACATATTGTTGTCAAGGTCCTAATATAGTTCATTGTGAATATTTGGGTCTACATCTGTCTCCTCCACTAGGTGGGGAACTTCTCAAGGGCAGGAATTGTCCCATATTATGAGCACTTATTTCAGGCCATGCTCTGCTAGTCCCTCCAAATACATTATCTTATTGAATCCTCGAAGCAAACAACAATTATTCCTATTCTAAACATGAAGAATTCAGTCCCTCTATCAACCTACTATTGTCCCTATTTTAAACATGAGAAAATTGGCCTTGGAGGATTTAAGAAACTTGCACACAAGTTCGTACAGGTACAGCTAATGGTGGTGGTCTCTGTACCTATGTCACTTCAGATCCAAGTCCATATCCTTACTCTTCATTCTGTCGGGACCAGAGAGGTTTTGCCCATCTTTGTGTCACCCTCCAGGCATGAATAAACATTTACAAAGTGATTATTTAGTAAAAAAAAAAAAAAAAAAAAGGGATTCCTATTTCACATACAGAAATATCTATATTCCACTTTGAGGTGATCCTACGCCTGGAACAGTGCCTGAGATATGACTGCAATGGCATAGGTAACTTTTTCAGAAAAGGGATCTAAATATGCCAACTTCCTGTTTCATAGCAGGCACAAATTTAGTACACACAGGAAGATCACCCCCCATGTCCTGAGGGAGAATGTTCATGGCGGCATTATTTGTAGAAGCGGGAAACTGGGGTATCATCACTGGGACAGGAGAGAGGCAAAATGTGAAAGATGTGTACCCTGGGTGCAGCCATTGGAAGAATGGAACATAAGTGGACAAAGCAACACGGGTCTTCTTAAAGGCAAAGTGATGAGTGAAAGAAGAAACAAAATGATATTTGTAGCAGTACCATTGACATAAATTTTAAAATGCGCACACACAAAGCATAGCACACATTTTGGTGCTGTGGTTGGTAATAAGAGCATGATTTAGGAACTCAACTGCTTGGGTTCAAATCCCAACCTCATTGCTTAGTAGCTGTGTGACCTTAGGCAACTTACTTAACCTCTCTATGCCTCAGTTCTTTCATCGATTAAGTGGAGGTAATAAAGGTGCTTAATTATAAGGCTGTTACAATAAT
Organism: Myotis nattereri; assembly: GCF_964212035.1. Taxonomy (NCBI): domain Eukaryota; kingdom Metazoa; phylum Chordata; class Mammalia; order Chiroptera; family Vespertilionidae; genus Myotis; species Myotis nattereri. Next base: position 198,701,063 of record NC_138076.1, read on the forward strand.
TAAATGCTTACATATAAAGGGCTCAGAACAGAGCCTGCCATGTAATAAGTTCTGTACATGTATTATTTATTATTATATTTTTTAGAATACATACAAAGAAAAAATACATATCAAATGCATCAGAACAACTGTCTATAGGGGACAGAATAAATATGAGATAGAAAGGAACAAAAACAGGCAAAGAGGAAGAGGCTTACATGAAATGGCAATGCTAATTTACCATGAACTCAGGAAGTGTGGTTAATTTAATCATCTTCAGTTTACTTTTTTTAAAAAATCATAAGAATTCACTAGTCAAGCGGTGATCGATCATTTGCCTTAGTGAGTTAGTAAATGGTTATTTCCAGGACACATTTGTGCTAGGTCAACTGTTCATCCATTCAAAACACTCACCCCAAAATTAGAATCAACTTATACTTAAGACATGACTACAGGTAAGCCCAGCCTGCCCCAAAACCCATTCTGCGTCAACACAGCCACTGGGTAATAAGTAAACAAGCATGCGTTAAGAGCCTACTCTGTGAACAACACTGAATTGGCTAAAATGAAGCAAACGAAAGTCATTAATGCAAACTTTTAAAATATAAAATACTAAGTTAGGCAGTGCCCTCAGCAGTTCCCCCAATCTGTCTCTTGCTTCAACAGTGTTTGGACAGAACAGATCCAGGGACACCCCTTCTTCCAGCCTCTGACCACCCTCCAACATCTTTTCCAGTCACCACCTTCGGAACCACCTCAGCCCTCCTCAGCCTCTGAGACCAGCCAACAAACACCGTTTTATGAGCTTAACTCCTATGGCTGAACCACCATGAGCTCCCAAATCCATCAGAATTATTCCACCTGGTCACCCCGCATCTGCGGGCCTCCAGCACCTACCTCTCTCTGGGCTTCTATTTCCTCCGCAGCGATGTGGCTTTGGAGGGCATGGGCCACTTCTTCCCAGAGTTGGTGGAAGAAAAGTATGTGGTCACCCATGTTCTCTTGAAGATGCAAACCAGCACAATGGCTGAGTCCTCTTTCAGAATGTGCTAACGTCTTCCCTAGAGGAGTGGGGTGACACTCAGGACACCGTGGAAGTCGCCGGGGCCTTGAAGCGGAACCTGAACCAGGCAGGCCCTTTTGGATTCTATCCATGCAGAGCCACGCCTCTGTAGCTTCCTGCAGAACCACTTCCTGGATGAGCAGGTGAAACTCCTCAAGAAGATGGGCAACCACCTGACTCACCTCTGCAGGCTGGCTGGCCCCCAGACTCGGCAAGTATCTTTTTTGAAAAGCTCACCCTCAAGCATGACTAGGAGCCTTTGGAGCCCAGAGGATTTTGAGGGCCCCTCTGCATTCCCCTGGTGTCTGGCTTTTGCCTGAGCCTCTCTCTCTGAAACCACTAGGCATCCTTTTAACCACCCTGGAGCCCTCTCCCAGGCAGTGGACCAAATGAAAACAATAAAGCTTTTTGCAGGGGGGGAAAAAAAAAAAACAAAAAACTAAGTTTGAGGGCAAGTTGAGCAGTACCAACTACAGCCATTCAGAACCACTTGCAGCTGGAATACTAGGAAAGCTTCACAGGAGAAGTGGGAAATTGAGCTAACCCTACTCGCTGCTTGAATAACTTTTCCTTGTTGAGAAATGCTCATGAAACAACCTAAGGGTCCATCGATGAATGAATAAAGAAAATATGGAATGTTATTCAGCCATAAAAAAAGAAGTAAATCTTGCCATTTGCAATTACGTGGATGGACCTTGAAGGCATTATGCTAATTGAAATAAGGCATACAAAGAAAGACAAACACCATATGATCGCATATGTGGAATCCAAAAAAATAATAATAATGATAGATACAGAGAGCAGATTGGTGGTTGCCAGAGGGGTTTGGGATGGGGGATGGACAAAATAGGTGAAGAGGGTCAAAAGGTATAAACTTCCAGTTATAAACTAAATAATGTACAGCATGGTGGTTATAGTTTAAAATAATGTTATATTATACATTTAAAAGTTGCTAAGAGAATTGATCTTAAAAGTTCTCATCACAGGAAAAAAAAATTGTAACTATGAATGGTGACAAATGTTAACTAGACTTATTGTGGTGATCATTTGCAATATATATGAATATCAAGTCATTATGTTGTACACCTAACACTAATATAATGTTATATGTCAATTATACCTCAATTTTAAAAAATAAAAAAAAAATTTAAAGAGATGCATAAGCTTCAAATTAGACAAGGTCTGCACAGAAAGAGAAGACTCATGTAACAAAATAATTCCAATTGACCTTAACCTCCATGTTAACTAACACCTCCTGGTGCTGCAGTTAAGGTGGTCTCATTCCCTGAGAGGTGAGCCAGTAATTGCACTGTGGGCAGCAGATAAACATGTAGGAAATTATCATTCAAGAGACTGCAGAGGAAAAAAATTTATACCAGTTTCTTCTGTTTTGTTTTTTTTTATTATACATGCAGTTTTATTTTTATTGTTGACACTATCCAGATATGCCCATTTTCCCCCTCTTTACCCTATCAAATCATTAAGTACTAAACCATTTGCAATAAGATGCAAATCTAAGGTGACATGATTATGCTGTGGGTAGAATTTTAATTTTTTAAAATGTGTTTTTTAGTACAAACACCAAATATACATAGGCATGATTTTTTTCAATACTACAAGTCATCCCAATATCAGGCCTAAAGAGAAGTCCTACTATTGTAGCGAAGACTCATCAGGATTCTTAGGAATTCTAGACTGGCATGGTCCAGAATGATGCAGGAGTTTGGAATACAGTAACAGTAACGTGTGCATGCTGACACTCTCCGTGTCTTTTTCATTGATGAACAATGTGAAACCAGAGCTTTGACTGAGCCAGCCTTTGTATTGGAAACCAATAGGCTTGGTTGTTTTCCTTCCTTATTCTGATGGGATGGCATTTTTAAAATAAGTTCTTATGAGGAACTCACATTTCTTTTGGGCCTTTGACTTTGTCTCCTAAATTGTTCAGATCTCTTTAAAGTCATGTCTCCCAAGGACTCTATCAATGATGACAATTATTAGGATTGGATTTTGCTGCAACTGACCAAAAGCCCAAAAAAGATCAAAGTGTGTTCTCTCTCCCATAAGCATGGGCAGTCCGGCACTGATGTGGTCCCTCCATAGTCATAAGGGACCCGGGATCCCCCATCCACAAATGAGGCCCATACCCTGGAGGCTAGACGAATGCTCCATGCAGTTCCAGCCATCACAACATCCCAGGCAGCAGAGATGGAAAGAGAAGTAAGGGAGCACATAATCAATTTAAGGAAAACGTCTAATGGATTGCATACCCCACTGTGCCCATCATCCATGGCCACATCTCCTACAAAAGAGGCTGGAAAATATAGTCATTATTCTGAGCAGCCATGCACCCATCTAACAACAAGAGATTCTATTACAACAGGAGAAAGGGAGAATGGACTTGGGGGGATAACCAGCAAACTCAGCCATACCATTCCTAAGTAAAATGACGTTATTTTATACATTCATTTCACATCTTGTAATAACTATTCTAATATACCGTATATTTTCCAAATGTTACTCTTTCTATCACTAGAGGAATAAAAAAGGAAAATAAAATTTGACTATTTCCAATATTCAAAAAATATTGGGCATTGTGTTGGTGTGTTCACATTTGTTACCTCATTCAACTCTCACCACAAGGTATTATTATCATTTAGGGAAATTAAGATTCACAGCAGATACATGAAACAGGGACATTTCGGCTTAGAGCTCCTCTTAGTTTTCTCTCCTATGAAATGTATTTAACGAAATTCTTCTCCTCCTTAGAATCTATGATCAACCCCATTCAACTCTCCTTTTTCTGAAGCACCTGTATTTAAACCAGGATTTCTCCAAGTGTCTGTGGAAAAGTGACTGCCAATATTTGCGAAGTAGAACAGAAATTCCCTAATGTTTCAGTCCTTGTTTTAAGTCATGAATTCAAGTTCTCCATGCTCTGTGATTAACGAGATGTTTTCTTTTACTGTGTGTTGTTCAGAAGATCACACAATGCTATCACTTGCTCTAGTGCCACGTAACATTGGAATGTATTCACTTGGCTTCCATCAACTTTCAGGATGTGCTCCAGAAATTCTTCCCTCCTCTCCACTCTGGAGTGTATATCGTTTGTATCACTAGAATTCCTTTTTTTTCTTCTTCTTTTTTTTATTTTTTTTTCTTCTTTTTTTTCCCCCTCTTCTTACTTCTCCCACCACCCTTTCCCTCTGGTAACCACCATTCCTTCTTGTCTGTGTCTATGAGTTTGGTTTCATTGGTTTTTTGTTTTCCTACTCAATCCCTTCACCTTTTTCACTTAGCCCCACACACCCTCTCCCCTCTGACAGTTGTCAGTCTGTTCTCAATCTATGAATCTGTTTCTATTTTATTTGTTAGCTTATTTTGTTCACCAGATTCCACATCTGAGTGAAATTATATGGTACTTGTCTTTCTCTGACTGGCTTATTTCACTAAGTGTAATGCTCTCCAGCTACATCCATGCTGGCACAAAGGATAAGATTTCCTTCCTTTTTATGGCCAAATAGACTCCATTATGTAAATGTTGTATCACTAGAGTTTCAAGGCCATTGACTTCATAGTTATAGCAGAATATATTTACTGAGTGTTTAGTATGTGCCAATGATGCTTTGAGGAAATGATCTATGAGGTAGAGTGGATTACTATAATTATTATTTTCCTTGTTTTATGGATAAAAATACAGGGCCTAAGAAAGGTTAAGTGACTTGTCCCAGTTCTCACAGTTAATGTGTAGAAGAGCTAGGACTTGAATTTGCTTTTGTTTGACCAAATGGCTCATACTTTTAACCTTCCTACAATGAACCAGCTACCAGCTGAGGCATTGGCAACACAGCAGGTGTGTGAGTTCCTGTCCTTGAGGGATCTGCTTCCCATGCTGATTTATACAGGCTCATGTTTGACTGGTCTTCTGTGGGAGGGGGGGGGGGGGGGCGGTGAGGAGCCAAATTGTCAGTCTCTGCCATTGGAATGTCAATTGGTCAACTGACTTTCTATAGCTTTCACTGTTTCTGTTCCAAGATGCTACTGCAATAACCTGTCCTCCAGTTCCCGCAAACATCCACTGAAGTGAAGGACATTGCATACTGCCTTCATCATGGCTGCTGACCACCAAAGAACACAAGATAATAAGAACCTCATGACATCCTCTGAGACAAGCCCTGTAATTATACCTATATTACAGACAACAAGACTAAGGCAGAGAGAGGTTATAACCTGATGGTCAAAGTCAGGATATGAGGAGAAAGCTTAGCAGCTAAGTAGAAAGTTGCAGCCAAAAGGGATCTTTTACGAACACACCACATAAAGATAGATGTTTAGGTACAAATAAACCAAGTTCATTCCTACCAAGTTGTCCTTTCAAATTTTTCCTACTTATGAAATGCATCTTCCATTTTAGCACTTAGGGAATCATTAGTAGTTAGCTATATCTGCTTCCCACCCTTTGCATTGTTTCTCTGAAGTATTGTTCACTTTCAGGGAAAAGATGCCTGAAAGAGCCAAATTATGCTTTTTTCACCAGGACCTACCTTCCCATCTCTCCTCAGCCCCCAAAGTTGTTAGGATCTTATCTAAGCAGCCAAGAGTAGGGCAGGCTTTGTTTCAAAGAGCTTGAGTTTGTATATTGTAAGAAAAGAAGAGGAGCAGCCACTAAAAATGTTTGATTTAACGAGGCAGTTTGTACCTTGTGAAATGTACAAGTTATTAATAAATTGTATTTCTTCTCTCTTTATAGTGTACATTCCTATTGTGGTGTTTTGGTTTATGTTTTATGATAGGTGCTATAGTTTCCGCGTTTGAATACCGGTTTCATTAATCCTTCATTTGTGCCTCTCCCAGAAGGAACTGAATCATCTCTAGACTTTGTACACAGTGCCCTCTCCTGGATGAAGCGACTTCTTTCTTTGCAAAGCTTAGAGATAATGAAATGGATGCCAAAAAAGACAAGGGAAGGCTTCAGGAGTCCTGACTGGTAGGGATTGCTGGTCTCCCCTGGAGATACAAAGAAGAGTGCTCAAGGTAGTCAGCAAGACTTGAGCCCAATCCTGTCCCAGTGAAAGGGAGAGAGGCCCCAGATTCTATGGCTAAAAAGGGGGGAGAGGGGAGCCAACAGAAGGATGTGATTGCCATCTGGATTCCAGACATCTAACCAGAAATCTAAACACCTGAGGATGAGTTAGATGGATGAATTTAATCTCGCTTCAGATTGGTGCAGGGACTCAAATAGAATTTGGTGGGCTTAAACAAAAAATGTCACATCCTTAGTGCTTAGAATGATTCCTGGAAACTAGATCCTGTTTATCTCCTGAATTTGTTTAGTTTCCATCAAAGCAACTGAGTTATAAAACATACAGATTGCATTTTTTAAAATACTTTATGAAGTGGTGATCTAGAAGTTGAAAAAATACCGGCTTCTCTAAAAAGAATAGGGAAGGGTCTGTGAGATCATTGGTGCTATTCACAGATATTTCCAGTTCTTCTGGGCACAAATGAAAACTGCACTTTCTGTGTCTCCAGGAAGTTAAGTGTGGCCAGGTAGCTTGCTAAGGCCAATGAAGTGTGAGTGGAAGTTAAGCCTTAAAGAATCGGTGCAGGATTCCCCCCTTTTCCTTCCTCTCCCTACCTGGATTTGGTTTGTGGGCAGTATGTAGTGAGCACACTACATACTGCCCACAAACCAAATCCATCCCACTTCCAGTTTTTAAAAGTAAAGTTTTATTGGAACATAGCCATGCCCATCCCTTTATGCATCATGTTGCCTGTTGCTGTTTATGCATTGCAAAGGCAGAGTTGAGTAGCTGTAACAGAGTTCATATGGTCCACAAAGCTGAAAATATTTCCCAACTGGCCCTTTAGAGAAAAAGTTTGCCAACCCCTGCTCTGGGTGGTGGAGTCCCTGTGAGAAAAAAAAATCGTGGAGTACAGCCCATGCTGGGCATGATGGACATGTAGCTCGAGAATGAAATACACCTTTGTTGTTTTAAGCCACTGATATTTTGAGGTGGTTTTGCTACCCCACATGACCAAGCCCATTTTGACTGGCATGCAGAGTAAAGAAGGATCTCTCCCAACTTGCATGGCTCAGTGGTTGAGCATTGACCTATGAACCAGGTGGTGAAGGTTCAAATCCCAGTCAGGGCACTCGCCCTGGTTGCGGGCTCAATCCCCAGTGTGAGGCATGCAGAAGGCAGCCAATCAATGATTCTCTCTCATCATTGTTATTTCTCCCTCTCCTTCCTCTCTGAAATCAATAAAAAATATTATTTTTTAAAAGAAGGATCTGTAACAAAAATAGAAAAAGAGAATGTATACTCAGAATTGAAAGGACCTCTCCAAACATTAATGATGCAAAATGTGCAAATTCAATGTCATTGACATTGTTCTTTTAACCGGGTGGGGGGATAGCATGATCCCCATATGCTAGTGAGGCTATTTACCAGGTAAGCCAGACAAAGGCATAGTATTTTCCCTTCTAATATCAAAATAAATTCATTTCTTATCTATGGAAGGCCAGCCAGCTTTTAATCAGACACTGGTTTGTTTTATGAGAGGAGTGAAGAGGTTCATTACAGAAAGTTCCAGGCACACATTGATAAATTCCCAAACTCAGGCTCTTGTGAAACTCCGGAACACACTTCCTGTTGCTCTCCACACTCTTTCTCAATCACTGAGCCTGAGGCAACCGCCTGATTTGTGACCTTCAGCCGCCCACCGTCCCTCGTAGATCATTTCCACCTAATAGAGCCTTAAAATTGTCATCATTTTCTTTACTGCAACATTTGAAAGAAATGTTAAAGATTGATCCACCACTGGGTTGACTGTTTTGAAACCTCCCCCAACAGGTTAAGAAGGAAGTCGTTGTAAATAGATGCAGCTTTCCTGGACGTTTGAAATGGTAGCAATCACAGCAATTTCAGCAACATGGAGAGGAGGGGATGGGATAAGGAGAGGACTGGATAAAAAGGGCCTTGGGCAATGGATAGAACCAGGGTAAAGCTTTCCCCAGTTCCCCTGGTTTGAAAATTGTAACCACCTCTATGGCGTGGAGCTTGGAGGGAAAGGAGCCCTCCCTGCCATGCTGTCTATCAGACTTGATGTCACATCTGCCTAAATCTAATAGGCCCTCTGTGTCCCAAGGCAGGATGCTGAGGACTGAGGAAGCCTGACTCCTTATTGACCCTCTGTCAATTTAGAGGTGCTTCCACTGGACTCCAGTCAAAAGAGACAGCAGATACTCACACAAGTTCACTGCAAATAAACAGGGGCTTCCATGCAAAGGCACAGTGGACCTAGGAATCAATTCATCTGAACGAGGGAGTGGCCCAGAGGGTGGGGCAGGAATGATGTGCTCAGTCAGTCTCAGGGATCAGCCTCCAGGCATCCCATAAAGCAGCTAGATCCCCCTGATGCTGTGGATTTGTGCTGCTCAGGACTGCTTCATCCAAATGCAGCTCAGAATGGTAATTCTTCTAACTAATACAAAACTCCACACTCACTCCCTCGGGCTGTGACAAACCTTCTCTACAGGCCCAAAAACTAAGGAAAAAGAAAGGAAGGGTTTTTTTTTCTGTCACCATTAGTGCCAGTCTTCTCTGCAAGCCTGTCTGATTCCCTCCCATCTATTCCAGGACAATAAGTAGAAATGAGTTTCCCAATCCCTGCAGGGCAGGTACGCTCTGTAAGAATGGAAACAGAGCTTGGGGCCTCAGGTTAAGATGGTTGAACTGGGCCCAGCATTTTGGTTTTGTCAGTTGCCTGGGGTAGCTTTTTAAGTTCACAGGTAATTTGTAACTAGGGCAGCTGCTAAACACACTGGAAAAACAAAAGTTCAAAATGGCTTCACTAAAGTAAAGGTGAGGTCCAAAGTCACCGGCAAATAAAGGTTAATAGAGGGCCCCTACCACATTTTAGCAGCAAGGAAAGAGCAATAAAACTATATCAAAACAAAACTTAGAGTAATAGAAACAGCATGTGAAAATACTGGCTATAGGTAATGTATGGCAGAGGAAGATCTGAAGGTCTTAGTGGACAAGCTTGTTGAGCCAGCAATGCAACAGAAGTACTAAACAAGAATATAGAAGACAGCCCTAGCTGGTTTGGTCGGTCCTGGGTTCAATTCTGGTCAAGGGCATGTACCTTGGTTGCAGGCTTCCACTCTCTCCAAAAATCAATAGAAAAATATCCTCAGGTGAGGATTAAAGGGGAAAAAAAAGAATATAGAAGACATATATAAAATAATTTTTGTAGAGTCATACATTATTTTATTCAACAAATGTTATTAAATGCCTACTATGTACCCCACACTATGCTAGAATCTAGAGCAGGAATCAACAAACAGCACCGATAAGCCAAGTTTGGCCTATCACCTGTTTACGTGAGCCTTGGGATTAGAATGATTTTCACATTTTTATAATGTAAAACATAAAAAAGAGAGAACAGCTATTCAAAAAATAAAGGACATTGCCTTTTGGCCTACAAAACCTAAAATATTTATAATCTGGCCCTTTTGAGAGAAAACAAAAAGTTTGCTGACCCCTAATGTAGGGAAACAAAGATGAGTAAGAAATGACCTCTGCCCTCAAGGAACTCAGTTTGGCATGAACTCAATAATCAGTATTATAATACTTTGTTGCTTCTGGCTTCACAATTTAGAAGCAAGAAAACTCATGGAAAGTTATAAAAATTAATGAAAGAATAGGAAGAAAAATTCATGAGAAGAGTTTAAAGGAATTTGGATTATTTTTTCTCAAGAAAAGGAGTCTATAGGTAAACTTAAAAACAGTCTTCAAGTATTTGAGGGTATTATTAAGCAAAAGGCTTTTCCATTGTGAACATAAAGATTAATAGAATATAGGCTAAAAAAATTTTTATTATGAAGATGGTAGGATTTCCTGGAAGGCTTTTAAACTTGCACAAGGAATTGAGAAATCCATTTTCTTTAATCCTCTAAAACTAGTATATTCTCTCATCTGTCTGGAAGCTGTTAGGTGTTGATTGTTGTCTGAGGTACAGATGAAGGTAGACCAGATTCCTGTGTTTAGGCTGACTCTCTGATTCTTCCATTCAAAAGTTGGAGTTCTTCAGAAGGAGAAAGCCTTTCCCCCACCCCCCCTCCCCATGCTCCTCTGAGCCTTATTTTCCTCCTGCTGCAAAATGAGAGCCTGAGATGCTCTGAGTCTGTGATTTCTTGGGCCAAAACTTTGAAATGGTTCAGCAGCTAAGGAAAGCAAAGGACTTTCAAGGATCTCATCTCACCAGAAAGATGCTGTTTTATTCTTAATGTAAATATAAAAATTTAGACTCAATATTTATTTTCAAGGTAACTACTAGCTGGGGGAAAAAATTAAATACAGGGTGAGGCAAAAGTAGGTTTACAATTGTGAATATGCAAAACACAGAGCTTATTCTTATATTATTATTTATAAAATATTATATTATTTTCCATATGAACAACTGTAGACCTATTTCGCCCCACCCTGTATGTTCACTGGAGGGAAAAGACTAAAGAGAAGCTGAATAAATTACTAAAAAGCATAAAAGAATAAGAGGGGAAATATTACAGAGACATACCCAAAGAAAGACATAAAATTAGAAGACAGAAATAAGAACCGAGATTGCACAACCACAATCAATGGGATGGGGTCATAGATGCCTCTTTAAAAGATATACATTCTTAAAATGAATCTAAATTCAAAATTCAATTACATGTTTTTTACAAGAGAGCCACTGAAAACCAACAATCTCTATGTGTAAAAACTAATGGGTTTTATTTGGAACTTGGCTAATGATATACATGCTGAAGTCTTTAGGGGTGAAATGTATCAATGGCTGCAACTTACCATGGAATGCATAAAAATAAAGGTGGACTAATGGATGGATAGAGGGGTGGATGGATAGATATGCAAAAAAGCAGATACAGGAAAATATTAATTGTAGAAGCCAGCAATGTTTATGAACAATTCTGTATGTTCAAAATTTTTATAAGAAAAAGTTGGAGGGAAAATAAAAAATAAATTAAAAGGTTGGCCAAAAAAAAACAAGTGCATAGAGTGAGATTTCAATTTTTTTAACTCTAAAAATCAGGAAAGAGAAAGTAAGCTTTTTAAAAGGTGATATTTGAAGTAGGAAGAATCTGAGCTATTTGGGTTTCTTTGTTCTGCTCTTTTCATGACTTTGATAATAATTCCAAGGGCCACACCTGGAAGTCAGCTTATTTGGATGCGCTCTGTGCCTCTCTCCAAACATGACCATCTCTTGCTTTTTAGGGAGGGTCATAAAGAAGCACAGTTGAATGGTAGTTTTTAGGAACTGTTACTATTAGAGACTTCTTTCTTTTTTTTATTATTTTTTTTAATATATTTTTATTGATTTTTTACAGAGAGGAAGGGAGAGAGATAGAGAGCTAGAAACATCGATGAGAGAGAAACATCGATCAGCTGCCTCCTGCACATCTCCCACTGGGGATGTGCCCGCAACCCAGGTACATGCCCTTGACCGGAATCGAACCTGGGACCTTTCAGTCCGCAGGCCGACGCTCTATCCACTGAGCCAAACCGGTTTCGGCGAGACTTCTTTCTTTATACTAATTTATATATAGAACTTCCCATCAGTAAAAGGACTTTGGTCTTAGAATTAAACAGTGTGTTGTCATCCCAGTTCCATGACATTGTAGCCATGGGCATGTAAATTAAACATTGGCCTTTGGTCAAAGATATGATACAGTATTGGAAACGTTATATGCTACATGACATGACATAACTCTACATCTCCACTCAGATATCTGATAAGCACCTTACACTAAATATGTTCAAACCAGAACGCCTTATTTTTTACCCTCTCACTGGCTCATCCTATAGCTGCCCCATCTCAAAATAAGGAAGTTTCTCAGGCCAGAATCCTTAGAGCCATCTTTTTTCCCTCTCCTTCTCTCCTACCCTGCATATGACGCGAACACTGTTGTCTCAACCTTCAAAAGATACCCAGAATGTGGTTGATTTCACTGCCTCCAATGCTACATTTCTATCACCAACCACTATTGTCTCTTTTATCTGATGATCACAAGCACTGTGCAACCGGTTCCCTGGCCTCAACCCTTAGCCCCCTAGTTGTAACACAGAAGCCAAACTGATCTTTTAAAATTATGTCTGATCATGTCACCCCTCTGCTCAAAACTCTAAATGGCTCCCCATCTCAATCAGAGTCAAGCTCAAGTCCTTCAGTGGCTCACCATATCTCCCTGCTGCTATCCCATCTCCTCCCATTCCCCGCTCACTACTCAGCTCCAGCCATGCTCACCTCCTGGCTATTCCATGACTTTGACAAGAACATACCAACCTCAGAGCATTTGCTGTTCTCTCTTCCTGAAACTCTCCTCCATCTGATATCCGAATGATTCACTCTAATCCATCCTTCATGGCTCTGCAGAAATACCACCTTACCTGTTAGACCCCACCCCATACTCCCTGTTACCCTGAGTCTGCTTTATTCTTTCCACAACACTGGTCTTACTCTGGCATATTACATAGTTTCTTTTTTCCTTGTTATCTGTATCCCTTGCCCTTCAGACATAAGTTCCAAGAGGCCAAGAGCCTTTCTGCTGGATGGTCAGACTAGAAAAGAACCTGGCACTTATTTTCTCCTCAATAAATACTTGTTGAAGGAATATGAGAGTGCTTTGAAAATGGTAAAGCACTAAATGCATGAGGTGTGGCATTGTTGTTATTTACATGGGCAGGCCAAAGGAGAGCCTTTAAAACAAAATCCCGAGAGAACCAAGATGGCGGCATAGGTTAACGCCGGAGTTTGCTGCTTTGAACAACTACTTCAAAAGTGAAACTAAAAGACTGAACGGACATCACCCAGAACCACTGGAACGCTGGCTGAGTGGAAGTCCTACAACTAGGAGGAAAGAGAAACGCATATGGACACTCAGAGGAAGCGCAGTGCTGAAGTCAAATTCTGAGGTGCGGAGTGCGTGGAGCAGGCTGGCGGCGGAGGGTGCGGTTGGCGTTTTCAATCGGGAGGGAGTCGCAGACTCTGTGCTCCAGATCCGGGCGAGTCTTTAGGGACCCAGACTCAAACGGGAGAAGCGGGACTGTCTGGCTTCGGTCAGAGCGAGTGCAGCTTTCTCTCCAAGCTTTGCAGCGGGTGCTGGGACTGAGAGAGGCAGAGCCCCTGGGGACAGGACTGAGAGCCGCCATAACTGCTCTCTCCGGCCCACCCTGTTGATCCTGTGCGACCCGCCCTGCCCAAGCCCTGCACAGAGGCATTTGCCGGATAGCCTCAGGCAAACGCCAGATTAGCACCTCCCTAGAGGACAGAAGTTCTCTCACTGCTGACATAGCTGATTCTCATAGCCACTTGGCCTGGAGGTCAAACCCACCCTGGAATTAGCTACAACAATCAAGATTTAACTATAAGACCACGAACAAAGACCACTAGGGGGTGCACCAAGGAAGCATAACAAAATGCGGAGACAAAGAAACAGGACAAAATTGTCAATGGAAGATATAGAGTTCAGAACCACACTTTTAAGGTCTCTTAAGAACTCTCTAGAAGCCGCCGATAAATGTAGTGAGATCCTCAAGAAAACTAATGAGACCCTCGATGTTATGATAAAGAACCAACTAGAAATTAAGCATACACGGACTGAAATAACGAATATTATACAGACTCCCGACAGCAGACCAGAGGAGCGCAAGAATCAAGTCAATGATTTGAAATGCGAGGAAGCAAAAAACACCCAACCGGAAAAGCAAAATGAAAAAAGAATCCAAAAATGCGAGGATAGTGTAAGGAGCCTCTGGGACAGCTTCAAGCGTACCAACATCAGAATTATAGGGGTGCCAGAAGATGAGAGAGAGCAAGATATTAAAAACCTATTTGAAGAAATAATGACAGAAAACTTCCCCCACCTGGTGAAAGAAATGGACTTACAGGTCCAAGAAGCGAGGAGAACCCCAAACAAAAGGAATCCAAAGAGGACCACACCAAGACACATCATAATTAAAATGCCAAGAGCAAAAGATAAAGAGAGAATCTTAAAAACAGCAAGAGAAAGAAACTCAGTTACCTACAAGGGAATACCCATACGACTGTCAGCTGATTTCTCAACAGAAACTTTGCAGGCCAGAAGGGAGTGGCAAGAAATATTCAAAGTGATGAATACCAAAAACCTACAACCAAGATTACTTTATCCAGCAAAGCAATCATTCAGAATTGAAGGTCAGATAAAGAGCTTCACAGATAAGGAAAAGCTAAAGGAGTTCATCACCACCAAACCAGGATTATACGAAATGCTGAAAGGTATCCTTTAAGAAGAGGAAGAGGAAGAAAAAGGTAAAGATACAAATTATGAACAACAAATATGCATCTATCAACAAGTGAATCTAAGAATCAAGTGAATAAATAATCTGATGAACAGAATGAACTGTTGATTATAATAGAATCAGGGATATAGAAAGGGAATGGACTGACTATTCTTTGGGGGGAAAGGGGTGTGGGAGATGCAGGAAGAGACTGGACAACAATCGTGCACCTATGGATGAGGACAGTGGGTGGGGAGTGAAGGCGGAGGGTGGGGCGGGAACTGGGAGGAGGGGAGTTATGGGGGGGGGGCGAAAAAAGAGGAACAAATGTAATAATCTGAACCATAAAGATTTAATTAAAAAAAATAAATAAATAAAAATAAAAATAAAACAAAATCCCTAGTTCGTTTTTGTCTTTGATGTATCATCTTTGTTATGTGTCTAGGAGATTCCTCCTTCATCACCTACAGATTAGATACTGCCAAATTTGATTAAGGGACACTAGACGTAATAGTCAAAATAGTTAACAACCTGCTGGGCAGGAACCCATCAGAATGGACACAATGACCCATCAAAATAGTGCCAGCTGAAACTAGCCTGCACCAGAGCAACATCAGCCTGGAGAAACTTATGATCACTACACGGTTATCTTTGAAAAGTTACAGAGAAATAAGCATTGAATTTAGAATTTAAAAAACTGGGGTTCATTGCCACTCCCTCCAACTCCGAGTTTCTCAACCTCAGCATGATTGACATTTGGTGCCATATAATTCTTTGATGTGGGAGGGGAGAGAAGTCCTGTGCATTGTAGGATGTTTAGCAGCATCTCCAGCTTCTACCCTCGAGATTCCAGTAACATGATCCCCAGGTTGTGATAACCAAAAATACCTCCACACATTGCTAAATGTCTCCTGGGGGCTAAGAACCACTAATCCAGCTCGCTGCTATGGAAATAGAGATAAATTAGTAAACCTCTGTGGGGGTTAATTTCCTTGTTTGTAAAGAGGATTAGTTTAGTGTAGCATTAAGGACTGGAAGAAATAATGCATATAACAAGTATTTAGCAAATCTTACCATAATTTTTGTACCTATCCTTTTTTACTCCTGACAAAGAATGAGCTATTTATCTTGCTCTAATAAATGACTTCAATTATGTAGGCTACATTGATGATGGGCATACTGCATTTCCACAATCATAAAGTTGAGCTTTTTAGTGCCTTATCAGGTCACACCTGCAACACACAAATTATCTCCAAATCCGTTCCCTGGTTGGTTTCTCCTCTTAAAGAGCATGCCCTTTGCAGAGTGCATTTAGAGGCAGTCTGCTCACCCATGGTTAATTTTATGGGCTGTTTATCTACAGTAGGATTTACTTGAGTCTATCTTGGTAAATGTAATGAAGTCTGGGTGTGCTTTCATGGGGATATGAGGTAAGGATAAGGAGAGCAGAGCAAAATCTCTGGCTAGTTTTGGAAATGTCACTTCTGAATCACTTAAATTGGAAAAGTTCTAGACAGTTCTAAAAGAAGAGCTTCAGTAAACAAACCCATCACAACAAACAAGACAGAAAACCTTTATCTGCTTTTTAGAGGCAAAGAATAGTGCAGCTTTTGGTGTGAATTCTATCTTGGAAACTATTAATAACCTGCTCTGCCAATTTTTCGATCCCCTTGAGGACTAGACAACTACATTGTACAGTAGACTATATTCATTGTGATAATAATTTACTTCTCTCTCTGGTGAAAAGTTTTCAAAAGTGGTAGGAATCTAGGAAGGATGGGTAAAATTACCCTCATTTTACAAATGAAGAGATTCAAAGTAGTTTGGATTAAAGAGGTTTGGTCATACAGATAATAATTGATGAGCCAAGACTTGATCTCAAGTGAGCTGCCTTCAGCTTCCAGGTTTTTTTGTTTTGTTTTGTTTTGTTTTGTTTTGTTTTGTTTTTCATTAAACTGCACTGAAATAACTCAACAGTCTTGGAGTTCATTACCTGCCTTTCATTATTTTACCACCTGCCCCACTGAATAGCAATGGCAGGACGTATATGTGGGTTTTAACAGGACCAGTACCTTTACAAAGGGCCAAGTCCAAAAAGCTGAGAAAAGTTGGGTTAAGAACAAGGAAGATTACCAGCCCCTCTCTGAAGCAACCGTTGATGAAGGGACACCAGGAAGAGCTTATAAATCTGAAGCCTCCTCACTTGATTCATCTATTCTCTTAGAGAATGGCTAGGTTTATTGAGCCCTAGACTGCCCCCTGGGAAGTGTATCATGAAACCTGGGGATGATGTTCAAAATATGTGCACCTAGTTCAGCAGAGGCACTTACCAATAAGAGCAAACTCTGACCCTGGAGATCTCCTGTGGTCCTAACCCCTCTTTACTTGCTTGATCATGGGGCAATCGGGGGGGGGGGGGGGCTCTCCTGGGTGGGAGACACTCAGAGGGGCTTGTAATGACTACTTTCCCACTAGAATAGGAAAAGTACAGTGTTTTAATGATGTGTCCAGCTGTTCTGGTACATTGAGACATGTTGCCCTGCTCCACACTCCCTGGATACAGGACCTTACACAAATTACTTAACCCTTCCAAGACTTCATGTCATTTATTTGTAAAATGAAGATGATGATAACAGGGCTAACCGCCCAAAATTGTTGTGAAGATTAAATAAGATGAAAGTAAAGTGTCATTCACTGTTCCTGACTCATACGAGATGTGCAATAAATATTAACACATTATTATTAAAGCAGAAAGCTTGAAATATACAACATATCAATTATATTTGGCAGAAGTGAACCTGAGTCTCCTATATTAGGAGTAACAATTTCCTGAGGTCAGACAAATACGCAATAGTCTGCCCCTCACTGAGTCACACCTTCCAATCCTGGTGACTCAGTCAGTTGGATTCCTTTTGGGTTCTATTCCTGGCCCTGGTACTAATTTAGTCCCCAGATAAGATGTAGGCTGACCTCTCTTGTCACCAGGGTGCCTTATGGAGTCAATCATAATTCATTCTCTTTCTACCAGTGGCTGAGACCCATTTGAATCTCAACTTTTCAACTGCAAAACCCCAAGCTTTTCAGTAGCTGAACAGACTCTTATGCCTCAGCCTTCAGTGGCTATGCTTCCTGTCCCTCAATGCCAGTCATTAGCTCCCCGACCTCTGTTCCCCAGGTTTCTCTATGCTCACTGCCAACATGATCAGAACTCACCCTCTTCAAAGCTATGCATTCTCGGTCCATCATTCTTTTCCAGATCTTGGATCCTCAGTAGACCCCACATATTCTTCTTCTAGACTCAGCTCCTTGTGGTGGATCTTACATCCCTGTGTGCCAGCCCTGGATGTGCTCCTGTATTTGGAGGGCATCTTTGGCTGACCTAGACTCCAGGCTGTAAAGCATGGAGGTTATGAACACAGTGCTGGATTCACACAAAGGAGAGTTCAAATGCCAGGTCTGCCACTTACTAGCTATAAGGTCTTGAATAATTAGTAATGCTTTCTGAACCAAGTTATAAAATGGGGAGAAAAATGCATACTTTCCTGAGTTATTGTGGAATTAAAAGAGGTAAGTTAGGCTTAGTTCCATATTGTCACATAGCAGCATTTAACAAGTCAGTGTTATTATTATGTTGCTATTGTTGTTGTTGTTATTGTTGTTGTTTCTAAGTAGTTTTGTTAAGGATATAGTTAATCCCCATTCAAAGATATTTTTGTTAATCCTCACTCGGGGATATTTTCTTCCCATTGATTTTTTTTTCTTTTTTTCTTTTTATTGTTTTATTGCTTAAAGTATTACAAAGGGTATTACATATGTGTCCTTTTTTTTTCCCCGCCCTTGACAATCCCCTGGCCTCCCCTACCCCCCCAGTGTCTTTTGTCCATTGGTTATGCTTATATGCATGCATACAAGTCCTTCGGTTGATCTCTTACCCCCTCCCTCCTGCCTCCCAACCCTCCCGGCCTTCCTGCTGCAGTTTGACAATCTGTTTGAGGCCCCATTGATTTTTAGAGATAGTGGAAGGGAGGGAGGGAGGAACAGATAGAGAGACAGAGAGAGAGAAGAATCTAAGTGAGAGAGACACATCGATTGGCTGCCTCCCGCATGCACAGATGGAACCTGCAACCCAGGTACATGCCCTTGACTGGGAATCAAACTCACGACCCTTGAGTGCACAGGTGGATGCTCTAACCACTGAAAACACAGGCCAGGGCAAGTCAGTATTATTTTTTATGGAAAGCAGCATTCTCCCTCCTCATTGCAACTTGATATCTGGTCATTCTCTACCTATTTAAACTACATCCTTAACAAAACTACTTAGAAAATACTCAAAAGCCAGATAGCTAGCTGCTCACACAAATATTTATAGGTCTCTCAATAAAAATTATCCAAAAGCCAAATTTGGACATGCACTGTTTTTACTACTTGATCACAACTTTATTTCCCTCAACAAATAGACAGTGAGCATCTACCATATGCCAAGCACTGGGCCATGTGAACAAGACAGGTCTGATACCTGCCCTCATAGAAGTTACAGTCCGAACTTCCCACCCAGAATTAAGGGAGCTTTTGTGGGAAGCTCCTCACTCCCCCCAGACAGTGTCTAGCATAGTGCTAGCTTCTGAAATAATTCCTTTACTAGTACTTTTCCAACATTTAAAGTGGGAGCATATTGCTCTTATAATTTAAAAATTCATTAAAACACTTTCTGGCTCTCTGAAAATTACATGGAAGTAATGTTTCTGCCACCTAATGAAGCAGGGAATATTGCAGGTATTGATACCTTCAATAGTGTTGTGTTTTTCCCAGGATAAGTCCTGAGCTAACAGCCACTGCTGGCTCTTCCGTAGCTGCTAACATCTACTCTCTTTCCTCTAGGCACTTTGCAATTTTTGTTTTTGCTCTGAACCACCCAGTATTCTGAAATTTTCTCTGGACATTTAGAACAGACACCAGTTTCTTTATCTGGATTCTTTAAACAGAAAATATTTGAATTGGAACAGTCTTTTTTTATTTATTTATATTTTTATTAATTTCGGAGAGGAAGGGAAAGGGAGAGAGAGAGAGAGAAACGTCAGTGATGAGGGAGAATCATTGATCTGCTGCTTCCTGTACGCCCCACACTGGGGATCAAGCCTGCAACCCGGGCATGTGCCCTGGCCGGGAATCAAATTGTGACCTCCAAGTTCCGAGGTCAATGCTCAACTCCTGAGCCATGTTGGCTGGTCAGGATGGTCAGTCTTTTAGAAAGGCAAAGAAACTTCTGTCTCTGGGAGTTACTGTGTATGACACCACTGTGTTTTAAAGGGTCTTAGATAAGACTTCAATTTTGTGAGTTTAGAGATTAATAATACCTTAGTAGGGGAAATGCTGAAATGTAGGTAGGTCTTGTCACAAAGAAAAGATTCTTTCCTGCTTTGTGGTGATTAGCTGCATAAATTGCAGTGCAAATTCCAGAGCTAAATGAATTAGTATGCATCCCACCCAGAGTTCTTTATTTGTTAAAGTAAAATGCTTACAATCTTTGCTTGGGGGTGGGGGGGGCGGAAAGGAGGGTATGTCATTGAGTGAATATGAATTAATCAGTACTTTATGGACAGAACCCATAATTTTAAAGCAGTGGGGAAAATGAGGCATTTATCAGGGTTCCACTCAGCAATCTCCCTCTGTCATTGCTAATAAATCTTTTATGAAATGGAGTTTTGCAATCTTTGCAGGAACATTCCCCCTCCTCCACATTTTCTTGGAAGAAAAAAAATAAGTGAGCATTCATTTCTAATACTGTCTCCTTACATTCCTGTTTAAATTTTCTATACTCAAAAAATCTCTGAAACTTGATTTTTAAAGCTTCCCCCCCCAAAAAAAAATTTTTTTTTGTAACTTCAAGGCCCCTCACATCAGAAGAAATAATTCATAAATCTCCTCCCAGGAACTGAAAGGAAGAAGCTGAGGTTCAGGTAAGAGACATAATATTTCAGTAAATATAATACCGTGGGCCTGCTAAACAATCACTGTTTATAGATGGAGTGATACAGTCTATTGCAGGCCAAAGGAATCTGGAAATAGAAACGAGGATAATGAAAGGACACATTTCAGTTCTGATGCTTTATCATTGCCCTCTACCTGCTCATAGAAGCAAGATTCTGCCGAATTACAAACAGCCTGCCAATAACCTCACGATGCCCTGATTTAATTAGGACTTTGTGCTCCTCCTTGAAGGGTAGGTTCATTAGCTGTTTGAAATCTGCCACTGGATGTCGGGATTAAGATGTAAAGGAAACCCTAAATATGGAGTGGCATGTAGCCAGTTTCTAGCCGCTCAAACTGTTCAAACGAATGTGTGATCATTCTCCCCGAGGTTGGTAACTTTTTATTTTTAGCCACAAATCCACAGGCCATTTCTCCGGGTTAGGGATGGGGCCGGGTGGCTGGTCGAAAGCTTAAAAAGGTACAGGACTGAGAAACAACTTGTTAAGAGGCTATATCATGAAGGGCTGGTGGGAGGAGGGTAGGATGCTTGTAATGATTTTGCCATTAAGCTGGCGTTCCATTTTACAGCTTGGATTTATTTATAACAACAGGTGGTGGTATTTGTGGGGAATTGCTTGTTTTTTCATTTGAGAAGGGCAGCGCCATACATCTGCTAGAAGGCGAAACAAAACCTTTTCCAAACACCCATCCCTCGCTTTCCGCGTGGCCATTAGGAAGGAAGAATTTGTAGCAAAAGGCCACCCTGCCATTATTTCTTCCTGATGACACTCATTTAGCAGCCATTAAAATGCAAATAGAACTATGATTTTTAGATCACAAAATTAACATTAACGGTTGAATGATTGATTAAAGGTCATGGCAACGGTATAACTTAATTCCTTAGATAATTGTGTTCGGTTTTCTGCAGACTGTTTGGGTTTCTGAATTAATTTTATCTGTTGTTGAACACTGACAGGTGCAGTAATTGGCAGCCTCCTTTGGGCTCATTTCTTCCCCAGCACCATGCCTTCTTCCTTCCGTCCAAGTCATCGCCTGAAACACAGAAGAGAAGGCCCACCCGCCACTGCACAACCAGCCCATTTGTGCGCCTGGGTGAGGTCACTGGAGGGGTTATCCCAGACCTGCAAAGCCCCAAATAGATTTCCATTCCATGCCTGATGAGTTTTTCCTCTAAGAATTTCCTGCACCGGGCTCATGGCGGTATGGAATGACCCCAGCGCTCCCCAGGGGTTGAGACAAGCCTCCTCACATCCCCCGCTGAAGGATCCCATCACAGACCCTTTTTTCTATAAGGAAGGCAATAAACCATGCTGAGAGGTAATAACACTGTGGCTTTTCATGTCACCTTTGTAAGTGATAGTTCAGGCAGGGACATGGCCAAAGGTCTATCTGCTCTGCTCAACTGTCAAAAAAAATTACATATATATAGTGCTTACCTGGCAGGCTATATACCTTCTTTAAACCCAA
Organism: Myotis nattereri; assembly: GCF_964212035.1. Classification (NCBI taxonomy): domain Eukaryota; kingdom Metazoa; phylum Chordata; class Mammalia; order Chiroptera; family Vespertilionidae; genus Myotis; species Myotis nattereri. The sequence continues at coordinate 198,722,885 of NC_138076.1, forward strand.
TAAGTATACAACTCTGTATTGTAAAGTCATGAATTCATGGGAAAAGCACCACAGCACTGTGAGAATTGAGTTAAAATCATCTCATCATTGCCCTAGGCCTAGCTGGTTTGGCTCAATGGATAGAGCATCGGCCTACAGGGCACATGCCTGGGTTGTGGACTGGATCCCTAGTGTGGGGCATGCAGGAGGCAGCCAATCAATGATTCTCTGTCATCATTGATGTTTCTATCTCTCTCCCCTTCCTCTCTAAAATCAATAAAATATATTTTTTTAAAAATAAAAAAAAAACTATCATCATCAGGGTCTCTTATAGTAAGTTCTCTTGGAAGTTTCAAAGGACTTTTTTTTGTGATGGATTCTATTTTTTTTTTTTTTTTAACACCAAGCAACTTACAGGGCTACTGCTTCTGTGATGGATTCTATTTTGCGAACTTCTGTTCATCAGCTGCTGGATTCTGGTTTGGATCATATCCTTTCATTCTTATGAGTTCTTAGACGAAGACTGTACAGATGATCCCTAACTGACCAGTCCTAATCTCTAAGACAGTGGTTCTCAACCTTCCTAATGCCGTGACCCTTTAATACAGTTCCTCATGTTGTGGTGACCCCCAATTTCATTGGTACAAATTGGACATAATTAAAGCATAGTGATTAATCACAAAAACAATATGTAATTATATATGTGTTTTCCGATGGTCTTAGGCAACCCCTGTGAAAGGGTCGTTCGACCCCCAAAAGGGTTGCGACCCACGGGTTGAGAACCACTGCTCTAAGAGCTTACAGTCTAATGCAGTGGTTCCCAATGTGGGGCACATGCCCCACAGGGGGGCAATTTGATTTTTAAGGGGGACAATTCGAGAATGAGTTATTAACAGTGAACGTTTTGCATTTCTTATGGTCCTAGGGGCCTCATATACAGTATATAAATATATATTGTGACACATTTATGCATTTCAGTTCTCTATGTTTTAACTCTATTTGCTATTTTTCATATCACTTCATATTTTGTTATTTTTTTTAACAATTTCTTAGTGATTTCTTCCTCACTATTTCAACTGTCCTTTTGCTCTTTTATTTTTCTTTCATGGATGCCATGTTCTTTGGAAGCTTGTTTAGACCAAGTTAATGGCCTTTTAGGCTTCCTCCACGTGAATAGGAGTTCACTTTTTGAATAATAAGAATTATATGTCACGGGGGGGGCGGGGGGGGCGGCGGCATCAGGATTTTAGAGATGCTTAGGTGGGGAATGGCCAAAAAAAGGTTGAGAATCACTGGTCTACTGGGAGAGATGTCTGCAAAAGAAGCAATTAAAGAACAGTGCAAAGCAATATGTAAAACAGCTACCAGGCATAAGCTTCTTAAGGTCACAAATATGTCTTATCAGGCTTTCATTCAACACAAGTATTTATTCAACAAACATGTACTGAGCACCTGCCCGGTACTCTATTCCAGGATCTGGGGACACTCTAATAAATAGGACAGACAATCATTTCAGAATGCAGCCTAGCCTCTGTGGGGTGCAGGGAAGGGGGAATAAGCAAGGCACAGCACTGAAAAGTGGGCTGAGCACTGCCAAAGGGAAAAGGTTTAGAAAGTACTGAGAGTACATACGAGGCTGTACATTCCCATTGCCTCTCACAGCCCATCATAGGTCTTAAATTAATGCTTGTGGAAGCCATCAATCTCTTCATTAATAAATCAACAGGAGGATATAAGGATGTAATCCTGAGGAGTTCTAGAAGAGTCTATGATAAGAAATGGTGGCCGAAACCGGTTTGGCTCAGTGGATAGAGCGTCGGCCTGCGGACTGAAGGGTCCCAGGTTCGATTCCGGTCAGGGGCATGTACCTGGGTTGCGGGCATATCCCCAGTGGGAGATGTGCGGGAGGCAGCTGATCGATGTTTCTCTCTCATCGATGTTTCTAACTTTCTATCTCTCTCCCTTCCTCTCTGTGAAAAATCAATAAAATATATTTAAAAAAAAAAAAAAAGAAATGGTGGGGGCTTGTCCTGGGGGGTGGGAGTGGTGGGGGGTAGGAGGCGGGGGTGGGTCAATGGGGGGGAAAAGGAGACATATGTAATACTTTAAACAATTTTAAAAAAAGAAATAGAACTTGCAGGCCACCACACTGGCTCTTGTCAGTTCCTCAGACACACCATGCTTCCTCTACCCCAGGGCCTTTGTACATGCCATTTTTACTCTGCGACACTCCCTTCCCTCCTCTATGCCTAGTTAATATCCACTCATACTTCAGGCCTCAACTCAAAAGCTGGACTGCAGAGAAGGTGTCCCTGCCCTCCTTATCCCTTCCCCCAACCCCAGATCAGGTCCAAGACCTGAATATGGAGACCCCATCAGGTACCCAGGTGCAATTCCCACAAGCCTAAAAGCTGCCCCAGCTTCCTACTACCATATCACACAACTAATGCTGTGTTGGATGATTATTTGATGAATGTTTCTCTCCCCATTCTGGACTCCAGGACCCACGAGGGCCCAACAATGCATTTTGTGCCATTATGTCCATTTCAGACCCTTGATAAACAGTTGTTAAATGCACAGGTGGAGTTTTCTGCACTGGGTCTTGAAAAATGACAAGTATCTAAATAGGCAAAGAAGAGGAAGGGCAAGCACGGAGGGAAGAAAGAGTGCAAAGTGGGTCCTACAGGGCTGTGCAGGGTGGATGCAATATATTTCAACAGCTGTCCAGCCTGGGCTCAGACCAGCAGCGTAGATGGTGCTGGGTCTGGTGGTCCCTGCATTGTCAGGCATTAACCTTTCAGTTGCTTGGTTGTGAAAAGAGTGGGTGGATCCTGGGCAAAGGTACACTTGGGGTTGGAGGGTAGGGATGCTCCTTGGGGAAGCAGCTATCTGCCAACATTTTAACAAGCTGAAGATTCTATCAGAGGATACCAGCTGACTGAGCCATCTCAGAGGTGAAAGGTGCCCCTCAGAGGCTATGCCCATGTGGTTGGTAAAGAAGAGAAGCTAAATTATAAGAAGCCTTAAAACTCAGGCATAGGCTTTTGATCTTGACTTCTTCAGGCAACCTAGGAAGTCACTAGATCCCTAAGAAAGGACAAAAATGATGAAAGGCATATTTTTAGGAGGACTGATTTCAAAGTATGAGCCAGATGCTGTGACAGGTGCCAGAGAACTAAAGATGATACACAGACATCAGGCTGTGCCAAAACTAAGTTTCCCATTTTATAATGCTCAGAGGAGATTCTGAATTTCCTAAATTGTGAAAGTCTCCATGCTCAACCTCTCTGAGACTGGTTTTGTGGTTTCCTCTTCTGAGCTCCCTAAAGGCAATTCCTTACATCCATAGTGTTGAGGATGGTGTCTAGCCCTTGGTAATGTTTTTGAATGAACAGATGAATGGCTGTATTCAAACAAAAACAGAAAGTCACCCCCAAGACTGTGCTACTATTCAAATCCTCTCTCCCCTCCAACTCTATCTTAAACAAGTTTCCCCAACTAAAGCTTGTCTTTCATTTGCTTTACAAATGCCAAAGACATCCTGTTTCCCTCCTTCCTTGTCTGCAATTTAATAGAATCCCATGTGTGGGTGAGATTGCTGGTCCCCCTCTGAATCATTTCCAGTTCCTCTTCTGGGCAAACACTAGCTTGGTAAGCTGTATTTCATAAAGTTAACTAGGCTCATTACAGAGAACATATTTCCAGGAGGAGGGATGTTAATTTCTTCCTCATACAAAGAACAAAAATCAATACCGTAAATCCAGGAAATCTCCCCTAAATGTCTCCCCTGTCATCACTCTCTCCCACGCTCTGTGTAAATACCATTATGACAGGTTAGCTATATTTCTTCTCAGGCAATATGATATTGAGGTGACTGTAGGACAAGTCACGCTGCTGAAGTAAGGAGTATTGGCTCCGATATTATTCCTCAAGGTATTTTGTGACATTGGAATTCCATCAAATGGAGCCGAATGTACCTTTGTCTTTTGAACAAACCCCAGTTCCAATACTCAGCCTGCTTAGAATGTGCTTAACTTGAATGGTGAATCCATAGGTCACCACCTATAGATTTCACCATGAGTTAGAGGGGGATGAAAAGGAAGCAGTTTTCTAGGGTATGTTGGCATCTCAATATATTCATTTCCTCAAACATGTAATTAACACCAACTGCCTATATCAGTGATGGCGAACCTATGGCACATGTGTCAGAGGTGGCACGCGAACTCATTTTTTTGGTTGATTTTTCTTTGTTAAATGGCATTTAAATATATAAAATAAATATCAAAAATATAAGTCTTTGTTTTACTATGGTTGCAAAGATCAAAAAATTTCTATATGTGACACGGCACCAGAGTTAAGTTAGTAGGGTTTTTCAAAATGCTGACATGCCGAGCTCAAAAGGTTCGCTATCAATGGCCTATATTGTTTGAGTGATATACACAAAAGTGGAGACACAGGCACCAATTTTGCAGGAATGTACAGTCTAAGTAAGCAAATAGAGTTTAAGACTTTGTTTTAATTTGAATTAAACACACCCGTCAGAGCCTAGCAAATTCCTGTGCAGAAATGTGAAGGCTCCAAGTAATGTTTTTCCTACCACCTCTCAGAGTCCCTAAACCTCATGCAGCCCCAGGGGGAAGAACACAGCTTCGTGTTTAGGAGTAAACAAGAATATACTTTTAGCTATGGCTGGTGTGGCTCCATTGGTTGGGTGTCATCTTGGGCACAGAAAGGTTGTCTCAATTTCCTGTCAGAGTATAAGTCCAGTTTGTGGACTTGATCCCTACTAGTGGGTGTGCCGGAGGGAGCTGGTTGATATTTCTCTCTCCCTCTCATTTCCTCTCTCTCTAAAAAAAATCAATTAAAAATAATCTTTTAAAAAAATCTTTATTGTTGAAAGTATGACATAGGTCCTCCTTTTTCCTCCATAACCCTCTTCCAGCCCACTCCCAACCTCCACACTCCCAGGCCCTCACCACCTCATTGTCTGTGTCCATGGATTCTGCATATATGCATATAAGTTCATTAGTTGATTTCTTCCCACCCACCCTCCCCTGCCTTCCCTCTGAGGGTCGACAGTCTGTTCATGCTTCTATGACTCTGGGTCTATTTTTGATCATCAGTTTATTTGGTTCATTAGATTCCACATATGAGTGAGATCATATGATACTTATCTTTCTCTGACTGGTTTATTTTGCTCAGCATAATACTCTCCAAAAAAAGAATATACTTTTAGAAATCCTCCAAGATGTTGACCTTTGTATAGGGATCTGTCAGTCTAAGACACAAGGTCTTAGATGGGTTATTATAAATTAAAATCTAATAAATACTTCATCCTTCTCTCTGGATCTATAATGCCTTGTTCAATCAGCAACGTCCAGCTTGTGTGTGCAATTCAGCTCCAAGAGGTAATCTGCAAAACTTAGTGACATCAACATCCCAAGGGCATAGGCAAAATTAATTAAGGCATTGCCACTAAATATTATCCCTCCTTGAGTCCTCCCTCCCAAGTTTATTTCTAATTATCTCCCACTGAATCATGTCTCCAGTGAGTCAAATTTTTATTAGATTTTTAGGAGCCATCTCCTGACAGCTTCAAAGGATTTTTATATTTTAGCATAGTTGATTCCCTCTAATATGCCTTCATCTCTTAACTAATCTCTACCCAGAATCATATTATAAAACCATAGAATGGAAGGAGTCCTTTGAGGTCACCTAGCCCAATTCCATCTGAGGCCTAAGGAAGTTTGATATCTTAAGAAATATGAATAACTTAACATTATAGAAACTTGATGTTACAGAGACCTACTAGTAGGTCCTATCAAGACCAAATTGAAAATGGTCCTAGAATAAAGGCTTTTGACTTTGAGGATATCTCATCCAAAGGTTATCCTGTGCTCCAGTCATCCTCCATAAAGTGCCTCACCCCTTCCATCGATAAGCCCAGCCCGTGCACTCAGACCTTCAAACAGCTTTCAGTACCTGCCTCTTTAATGTGGACAGATAAGGAGCCATCATACATATGAGCCAAGATTGCACCATAAGAGACAGTAAAGCAAACTAAAAACAAAACAAAAGGAACCTAGAGACAACAAAAAATATGGGAAAGAGAAGAAAGGCTCAAAAAATATATCCTCAGAGCAATATCTATACTAATAATAGCCTAGGTGGTTGTCACACCCTCACACATCACACCCTAACATCGTCACAAGATGGCCACATGCACAGCAGAGGCCTGGAGGAGGAGGTGGGTCACAGCAGGGGAGGGCAGTTGTGGGCAATCAGGCCGGCAGGCAGAAGCAGTTAGGATCAATCAGGCAGGCAGGCAGGCAAGTGGTTAGGAGCCAGCAGTCCCAGACATCCCCCGAGGGATCCCAGATTGGAGAGGGTGCATGTAGGGCTAAGGGACACCCACTCCCATGCACGAATTTCGTGCACCGGGCCTCTAGTTTTATACATAAAACAGGATGCTATAAAGGGAATTTAATTAAAAAACAAGAAAGAACCAGAACCGGTTTGGCTCGGTGGATAGAGCGTCGGCCTGCGGACTGAAAGGTCCCGGGTTTGATTCCAGTCAAGGGCATGTGCCTGGGTTGTGGGCACATCCCCAGTAGGAGATGTGCAGGAGGCAGCTGATTGATGTTTCTCTCTCATCGATGTTCCTGGCTCTCTATCTCTCTCCCTTCCTCTCTGTAAAAAATCAATAAAATATATTTAAAAAAAAAAAAACAAACAAGAAAGAGTTGTTAGTTACTGAAAGAAGAAAGCAAGTAAAAAAAAAAGATTTAACAAGGAACATGGACAATCAAGCCAAAAAAAAAAATCTCATAGAAAGTAAAACAAAAATATAAAGAGAGAAAAACTAGGCAAAAAACAAAACACTGTTTTTCCTCTAGTCCTTGTTACTGCTCACAGTGTGGTCCTTGAACCAGCAGGGGCAGCATCACCTGGGAGCCTGTTAGAGATGCAGAATCTCTGGCCCTAACTCAAATCTACCAGATCAAAATGTGCAATTTAACAAGATCCACAAGTTTTACCTATATGGTCCTAAAGGAAAGAATGAGGACCACTAGTGGAAAGCTATAGCAGGCCAGATTTCAGCTCAAAGACAATGAAAAATTTTTTAAAGATTAAAAGTTACAGGAAGGAAAGGATCTGCTTATGAAGCAGTGAGATCCCCATCACTGGAGGTATTCAACATCAATGGACCACATACTTGCTGGGGATGCTACAAAGATAACCTTGAGGCCTTTCCATTCTGGTGATTGTTTCCATTGACCTTTCAGTGCCTGGAATTGCACCATTAGAGACATCTCTGGACATTAAATGTCATTCTAAAGTCTCTGATATTCCACATAGTAAAGAAAAGTTTGCAGAGCTCTGTGGAGGATAGGAATAAGTAGATGATGCTGTGAGATGAGGAGGAGATGTGGGGCAGGGTGCTGGACCCATGAAGGCCAGCTCTCATAAGGCAGATCAGCTGGGAGCAGAGAAAGAGCTGGGCATCTGAACCTGGGGCAGCAGGTGGGCAGGGCAGGGACCTCAGAGCCGTACTGTCTGGGCTCCAGGAAGCAAAATGTGCACAGTTGTCTTTGTTCCAAGTAGATGCCACCTGCCGTTGAGTGTGAGGCTTCCTCTGCAGTTTCATCATCCCTGCCTGAGCCCCAGGAAAAAGCTGCGAACTAGAACAGCCTTTGGAAATGTACACATGTAACCACTTTCTCACCCTTTTGAATTTAATTCCACAGTATAATTAAGCACATATACTGCACACGCACAGCTATAATACAAGCTGTCGGTTCAATTTGGAAGTGTGCATTAAACAAACCCAAGTGAGGAGCAACAATCTGTGAGCCTTAGGATTGGGGGAGGAACCACACGGAAATGAACATTTCATGGGACACACTGCCACCCAGTGGCCACCAGGGAAATTGTCAAGACCAGGAAGCACAAAGACGACGCCCAGAGCCTATAAATGTTTTGAACCAAATTTAATTGAATTGAATGAAATTGAGTTGGAGTGAAGTAAAGTGAATTGAATGAGCATGAAATGGGGCAGGGTGATATTGGAACAATGACCAGGGTTTGATGACCTACTCCTGAACCCACAAAAGCACAGTGTATTTTAGACCAAAGGTAAACAACTTCCCTGCAACTCACATCAAGAAAAAGTATAATTTAATTAGAAAAGATCTCAAAAAGTCAGGCTATCATGTGTGCCTAGCCCAGGTGGTGATCAGATGTGGTCTACCAGGAAGACAGTAAAAATGTGGTTTCTGACACTCTACGAATATTCAGTAAATACCTACAGAAGTAAATTTTCATATACAAATAAAACTCAAGCCTTCATAAACAGGCCAGAATAGAAGTAACAGTCTCCTAACTGCCACCATCAGTCATAGGATGTCCTTGATGTCCAACTACACCTCGAACACCCTACTCCCATTCTAGTCATGCATTGTCAGTATGGATGGGTTTTAGAGCCTCTGTCTGCTTTGGACTGTGAACTTTCATAGGAGGCTTTTGATCTCATGTGCCTAGCATCATAGTTATCACATAATAGATAAGAGAGGGCAGGAGAGAACTAGAGAATGAAGGAAGGGAAGGAGTCAGGAGGGAGTCAGGAGGAAGGGAGGAAGGGAGAGAGGGAGGGAGGGAGGGAGAGAGGGAGGGAGGGAGGGGGAGGGAGGGAGGGAGGGAGGAAGGGAGGGAGGGAGGGAGGGAGGCAGCATCTGTACTGTAGCATTGGTACAAATTTCAATAGAAACCATTTCTTCTGTCTGTTTTGATACAGGCCTGTGGTCTCCTGAACAGAGTTTCTGCTATTATCCTGAGGTTTTGGGGCCCTAGGGGTATGACAATTACAATCTCTACAAGTCCTCATGCTATGGACTGAATGTTTGTGTCCCCCCACAAAAAAATTCATATGATAAAACACTATTCCCTAATGTGATGATATTTGAAGATAGGGCCTTTGAGAGGTAATTAGGTCATGAGGGTGGAGAAGAAAAATGAGAACACCCCCCCCCATCCCAGTGAGCACACAGCAAGAAGGCATTCATCTGCAAACTAGAAAGAAGGTTCTCACTAGTGTTAACGTAAAAAAAAACATTGAAACCTGCGAAGAATTGTTGTGAGTTTATTTGAGCCAAAGTGTCGACATACGACGGGAAGCAGAACCTCAACGAATTGAGATAATGCTCTGGAGAATGGCAGGTTACATTTGTATTTATACATTGCAATCAAAGGAGGGATGTAGGTGGGTTACATGAAATTCATTGGTGATAGATTAAGGAGGTCGATAAAGCAAAGCGGGAACCCCTGGGATTGGATAAAAAGTAAAATGATGGACACATACTTAGGTGGGTACAGGAATAATTAGCATGATAATGAAGGAATTTGTGATATCTGTCCCGGCACCCAGCACATTTGGCTGTGCCCCAGGGGCTCCAGAAAAAAGGGAAGCTACAAATTACCCAGACATTTCAGGGTATGTTATCATAGACGCAAAAAGACAGATAGGCTCAGTTAAGTAAAGGTTGGCCTTGTCAGTGAAGATACTGGCCTAGGACATAACGGCCCACCATAACTGCTTTTAAGGTTTAATTTCAGACCACCGTTTATGGTTACTTTAGGTCTCTGAGTTTGCAAGACTGCCATGTAGGCCTCCCATGAGCTTGTCAGGTCAGCATGTGGCCCCTTTCGTCCACACTAGAAAGGTAACCAATTGGCACTTTGATCTTGGACTTCCCAGCCTCCAGACCTGGGACTTCCCAGCCTCCAGAACTGGGAAGAAATGACTGTAGTTAAAGCTACCTAGCCTATGGTATTTTTGTTATAGTGGCTTCAAAAAGATCCCCAACTTTTCTTTGACTTTATTTTTGTTTGATTGGTCTAGTTTCTTTCTGTATTTGGGTAGCTTCGGAACGCACTCTATAATGTGAAAAAATATGTAGAATGATGTGGAATAATAATACATAAGGACTTTACGGTTTGCAAATATTTCATCTGGGATTAATATGAGACATGGCACCCTTTTACAGATGTGGAGGACTGACCCAGAGTCACACCAAAAATCTGTAGCAGCACAGAGACACAAACTCAGGCCTCCTCCTGGAGAGAAATTTTGTTAACTCAGCTACGAATCACAAATGAGATGATTTTTAAAGAAACATAAAGCCGTCCCAGGGAAAAAGAAGGAGCAGAGGAATCTTTATTGGGAGGAGTATTTAAATAAAGATTTTCATTTACAGCACCAACGAGTCCAAAATTGAAGCAATTGCCACCATGAGAGCAGGTTATATCTGCATATTAATACTTTTACATTTATCTTACATCTCTTAGATTTATCTCACACACACACACACACACACACACACACACACACACACACACACCTCTGTCTACCATGAAACCTCTACTCTTATTTGAAGAGAAATCACAACTAAACGCCTCTGTGAAGCTCTTCCAGGTTGCTCCTTAGGTGGCCCCTCTGCCATGAACTACATGTTTCATATATTGAAACCTTAATCCCAGTGCATACCATGTGGAGGGGAGATTTGGTAGGTGATTAGGTCAGGAGGCTAGAGCCTTCAAGAATCAGGTTAGTGCCCTTAGAGACCAGAGAACTAGCTAGGACATAGCAAGCTACGAGAACACAGTAAGAAGAGGGTTATCTAGAAACCAGAAGAGGGTCCTCACCAGAACCTGACCATGTCTCAGGCTTCCAGCCTCCAGAACTGTCAGAAATAAATTGGAAGCTTCTGGTAAAGATAATTATAGGTACACTATACACAGGAGTCTACCTTTATGGGTCCCCAAACTATTTAAAACATAATTAAATCTATCTGTTCTTTGTGCTGAATCCACATAGAACTAACTTCAGTAAGCTTTTGACAAATCATAAAACATAAATATTCCTCAGTACTTGCATCCTCCAACAACCACATAAAATAACTGCTAAACTACAGGACAACCATCATTGAGAACCACCTGAAGTCTAGCTGAACCTAAGTCCTATAACTAAGGATATAAAAGAAAAGCCACAACTAGACTGGTAGGAAGGGTGGAGACGCAGACCAGGCTGGCCACACACACACACACACACACACACACACACACACACACACGTCTGCCAGTTAAAAATCAGGAGGGATATCTCGGCTGGGGAGGTCCCCTCTGAGGAGCAAGGAGTTCCAGCACCACACTAGGCCCCCCACCAGCCCAGGGTTCTATTACTGTGAAGAGAGGGCCCCCCTAACTTCAGGCTGTGAAAACCTGTGGGGATTGTAGTGAAATGCAACAAAGGGCTGCTGGAGTCCTGAGAGTTCCTATTAAAGGGCCCACTCATGGACTTACTTAGACTCATGCTCTGAGCTCTAGCACTGGGGCAGCAACTCAAGATGTGCCAGGGGCCTAGCCAGTTTGGCTCAGTGGATAGAGCATTGGCCTGCAGACTGAAGGGTCCCCGGTTTGATTCTGGTCAAGGGCACATGCCCGGGTTGCAGGCTCTATTCCCAGTGGGGGGTGTGCAGGAGGCAGACAATCAATGATTCTCTCTCATCATTGATGTTTCTATCTCTCTCTCCCTCTTCCTTCCGCTCTGAAATCAATAAAAATAAGTTAAAAAAAAATGTGCCAGGTACTTACAGGAACTGAATTGTCTGGCTTTAGGGCAAGGGCTGGAGGCATAGCTTTCTCCCAGGCAGAAGAGCTTCAGAGACCATTGTTCCTTGGTTGAGGCCTCTTCCTGCAGGTGCAGGCCGACACCATCTGAATCTCCAACCACCTGGCTCACACCATTTGCCCCACCTGTTGACTCCCTGAGACCCCTCCCCACCTAACTTTCGGGCCCACCCAAGCCACTTCCAGTGGTTTCTATATGAATAGTCTGACTTGGCTCAAGCTGTAGACTTTCCAAAATCTCTCAAAGGTCCTTAAGCCCAAACAAGCAGTGTCTGGTAGCAACATGCCCCATACCACTCGCTAAGCAACCCCAAGCAACTAGTGCTAAGCAACTCGTGACAGGTTGACTCAGTCCACAGCTTGACCTCTCCTGGGCAAAAGTGGCAACCGTCCAAGCCCAGCAAAAGTGGCAACCATCTGCAGATCACTTTGTAGTTCATGCTGAGTGGTCCCAGGCAGGGCATAGGCAACAGCTGACCTTGGCCTGCACCTCCCAGGAGGCCCCAGAGCCAGCACACCTAGTGGATAGCTTCAGACCACACTGGAATACTAATCATCTCTAGAGTGACGCACTCGGGGGGGGGGGGGGGACGACTCAGCAGGCACTGGAGCTCCACTGAAATGAACTCCTGCATAGCAGCTCTTTTGCTGTAGTCTCAGCCAGTCCTCACAGTCAATCGGCCTGAGGGTCAATCCCTCCCATTGACATGCCAACAGCAATCAAGGCTCATCTACAACAGGAGGGTGCACACCGAACACCTAGGGGAAGCACCTGGAGCACGAGCTCAGGTGACCATGGAGGCTGTGCCACTGGGGCCCACAGGACACCGACTACATAAGGCCACTCTTATGAAGGACCAGGAGACTTAACAGGTCTACCTAGTACAAAGAAACAAACACAGTGGAGGCAGCAAAATTGAGAAGACAAAGAAACATGTCCCAAATGAAAGAACAAGACAAAACTCCAGAAAAAATAAAAGTTAAAAAAAAAAATGGAGACAAGCATTCTACCAGATGCAGAGTTCAAAACACTGGGTATATAGATGCTCTACAAATTTAGAAGAAAAATAAAACAACTCAGTAAGACCATCAACAAAGAGATTATAAACATAAAAATGGAGAGAGAAAACATTAAAAAGCACCAGTCAGAAATGAAGAATAAACTAGATTACAGTAGTTCTCAACCTTCTGGCCCTTTAAATACAGTTCCTCATGTTGTGACCCAACCATAAAATTATTTTCGTTGCTACTTCATAACTGTCATGTTGCTACTGTTATGAATTGTAATGTAAATATCTGATATGCAGGATGGTCTTACCATGACCCCTGTGAAAGGGTCGTTCGACTGCCAAAGGGGTAGTGACCCACAGGTTGAGAACCACTGCACTAGAAAGATTCACAGTGGAGTAAATGTAGCAGAAGAGCAAATCAGCAATTTCAAAAATGAGGTAGCACAAAAAACCCAATGAGAACAGTAAAAAAAGAAGAAAAATCCCAAAAAAATGAGTATAGTTTAAGGAGCCTCTCAAACAACATCAAGAGTATCAATATTCACATAATGGGGATGCCTGAGGGAGAAGAGAGAGAACAAGAATTTTAAAACCTATTTGAAAAATTACTGTCAGAAGACTTCCCTCATGTGGCAAAGAAAATAGACATACAAGTCCAGGAAGTGCAGAGAGTCCCAAATAAGATGAACCCAAAGAGGCCCACACCAACACACATCATAACTAAAATGCCAAAAGTTAAAGACAAAGAGAGAATCTTAAAGGCAGTAAGAGAAAGACAGTTATCTACTAGGGAGCTCCTATGAGACTGTCAGCTGATGTCTCAACAGAAACTTTGCAGACCACAGGGATTGGCACAAAATATTCAAAGTGATGAAAAGCAAAGACCTACAACCAATAGTACCCAGCAAAGCTATCATTTAAAATCCAAGCTACAGATAAAAAAATCTCCTCAGACAAAAAAAAGCTAAAGGAGTTCATCACCACCAAACCAGTTATTACAAGAAATGTTAAAGGGTCTTCTTTAAGAAGAAAAAAAAGATCTAAAACATGAATACTAAAATGGTAATCCTATATAATAAAAGCCTAATATGCTAAGTGTCCAGTTGTCCAGTCACCTGTTCAACCAATCAAAGTGTAATATGCTAATGATATGCTAAGACTGCTCAATCACTTGCTATGACATGCACTGACCACCAGAGACAGTCAACCAATCATTATGACATGCACTGACCACCAGGGGGCAGACGCTGCGACCAGTATGGTTAGCTTACTGCTGGGGTCCAGCCAATCGGGACTGAGTGAGACAGGCTGGACATGCCCTGGAGCCCTCCTACAGGCCCTCCCTGGTTGGCCAATCTCCTATGTCCCTCTCCAGCCCCAATTGTGCACTGGTGGGGTCTCTCGGCCTGGCCTGTGCCCTCTCATAATCTGGGACCCCTCAGGGGATATCGGAGAGCCAGTTCCGGCTCGATCCCACAGGCCAGGCCAAGAGACCCTACTGGTGCATTGCCGGGAGCCGGTCCATCCATTTGCCGGGAGCCGGTCCATCCTTGCTGTTTCAAAGGACCTGGCTATATGCATACTGTTCTTAATATGTTTGCTCACCTTGGCACTGTGTGTTTTAACCAAGGTCTCCTCTCTGAGAAAGGTTATTTCCCCAGGTAGGGATTTTCCCCTGAAGTCAGGGAGGGGATGAAACTCCTTAACTAAGTGCCAGGCGGGTAATTAATCACTTTAACTATGAACAATCATGCTTAAGCTACATAATCTTTACTCCCTGGAATGGAGATAAGAAACGCCCTAACCTTTGTAATAGAGATTGATAGGATTGAATCAACTGGTATAAATACGGATGTAACAACACAGAGAGAGACAGAAATTGGCACAGAACCTACACAGAACGTTCTCTAGAGACAGAAGAACTTCGCTGGAGAGAACATGGCAAAAGATCCTGGAAAGAAACTGGCCTCAGAACTTAGAGACAGAACCTAGTAAGAGAACATGGCAAAAGATCCTGGACTGAACCTGACTATAGAAATTGTCAAGAGAACCTGACTAGAACATGGCTACAGAACCTGGCTGGAGAACCTGGACAGAACCTGGCTGGAGATCCGAAGCAGAACCTCTCTGGAGATCGAGACCAGAACTTGGCTGGAGAACTTGGCTGGAGATCCTGGCTAGGCTGCTGATCAACTGAACACTGTCTCCGTGTCTTTCCTTCTTTGCCGACTCCGTCCACACCTTTGGGGACCCCTGGACCTGCTGGGGTTGGACCCCAGCAGTGCATGAATTTGTGCACCAGGCCTCTAGTAAATACATATCTAGCAATAATTCCTATTAATGCAAATGAGTTAAATGCTCCAATCAAAAGACATAGGGTGGCTGAATGAATAACAAAACAAGGCCCTTACATATGCTGTCTACAAGAGACTTACTTCAGATTAAGACACACACAGAGACTAAAAATAAAGAGATGGAAAAGGATATTTCACATGAAAATGGGAAAAAAGCTGGGGTACCAATATTTATACCAGACAAATAGACTTTAAAACAAAGGCTATAACAAGAGACAAGGACCCAGCAATTCCACTTTTGGGTATTTATCCAAAGAAACCCAAAACACTAATTCAAAACTATATATGCACCCATATGTTCATTGGAGTATTATTTACAAGAGCCAAGATATGGGAGCAACCTAAGTGCCCAACAATAGACAAATGGATAAAGAAGTAGTACATATATACAATGGAATATTACTTGGCTATAAAAAATAATGAAATCTTGCCATTTGTGACAACATGAGTGAACATAGAGAGTATTGTGCTGAGTGAAATAAATCAAAGAAAGACAGATACCATATGATTTCATTATTATGTGGAATCTAAAGAACAAAATAAACAAAACAGAAGCAGACTCATAGATACAGAAAACATTTTGACAGTTGCCAGAGGGATTGAGGTTTGGGAGATGGATAAAAAGGGTAAAGGAATTAAAATGCACAAATTGGTAGTTACAAAATAGTTCTGGAGATGTAAAGTATAGCATAGAGAATATAGTCAATAATGTTATAATAACTATGTCAGGTGCCAGGTGGATACTAAATTTATCAGGGTAATCTCTTTGCAAGTTATATAAAGGTCTAATCATTGATTTGTAACCTGAAACTAATATAACATTGTACATCAACTGCAATTTAAAAATAAAAATTGCTTAAAAGAAATAAATTGTTTTAGCTACCCAGTCTGTGGTCATTTCTTATAGCAACCCAAATTGAGTAAGACCCGCTCTCTATCCTCTTGTACACCCTGCATAATCACTGACCATCTACATTTTGGTTGCCTCGTTGGCCCATAAGTTTCTTGAGGTCAGGAGTAGTATGAAAGAATAACTAATCACCATCCTTTGGAGTCAGAGAACAATCAAGATGATGCTACAGAATTATTAAGCCAGTCCTAGGCTCACTGCTCTACCCCATTACTGCACTGGACCCAATTTATTGAGTTGGAAACCAAATTTCTTATAAATACATCATCCTCTCAGATATGTGCTTGTGCATTGTCTAGGGAAGGAAAAAATACTGGAGGATATTACAGAGACAATGATAAATGAGAGGGGTGCATCTGTCACCAGCCAATCCTGGAAAATTTTGTTCTTAACCCTTATAAAGCTCTTATCCCTACAATTACATTGTAGGATCAGTTTTCAGGCTATGAGGGCAGAGACAGATCCTTCTTCAAAAATGTATCTGTGATTCTTAACCTTTTTGAGATGTGGGTCTTAGAGAATGCAATAAATAATGCCCTGTTTTCCCCTTCTGACTTCCAGTCGGGTGAGAATAAAGGTACAGGAGTCTTGAAGATCAAAATATAATAACAATTATTAATGATACTATGTTCTAGGAACCATGGGTACTTAGACATGTTAAGTCATTTAATGGTACTACAGAATAGGAAATAGAGGGACATGAGTTTGAATCACTTGCCCATGGTCACATCACCAGTAAATGGCAGCCAGGATTTGTACCTGGCAGTGGTGCCAGGGTCACACTCATAACCACCATGCAACACTGCCTCTCAAACACCTTAACATGCCAACGAAGCTGCTTGGGGAGTAAGCCTTGGATCTATGGCCAAATGATCTACCTAAAAACATCTCTGTTAACTTGAAGTTTACCCTCCAAAACTACAGGCCTCCCCTTGCAAGCATAGAACCTTCCCCTTAATAGACAGCTATATAATTTGCAAGGACCAGTGCAAAACAAAAATGCAGGGCCCCTTGTTAAAAAATTGTTAATAATTTCAAAATTGCAATAGCAGAACTTTAAACCAAGTACAGGGCCCTTCTGAGCACAGGGACCTGTGCAACAGCATAGGTTGCACACCAATAAATCTGGCCCTGCTTCTGTGGCAGGTAGATTCCAATAAGGAGGCTCTTGAAGAGTACACTGAGACCCTCCAACCAGAGAAAACCCCTTCCTTGTCCTCAGCAAGAAATGAAGACTTAGGGGAAAATGAGCCATTCAGGGAACTTTTCTGAGAAAAGAGTGAATGTTATACAGATGCACCCTATATTTGCACATTTCCATGGGCTTCACAAACCCCTTGAGTATTGTCTTAGCTCAAGCTGCTAAAGCAAAATGTCATAGACTGATGAGTTAAGCAACAGACATTTACTTCTCATGGTTCTTGAAGCTGGTAAGTCCAAGATTAAGGTGCCCTCTGATTCGGTGTCTATCTGGTGAGAGTCTGCTTCCTAGTTTACAGATGTCCACTTTCTCATTGTATCCTCACTTTTTTGCAGTGAGAAAGAGAAAGAGAAAGTGTTCCAGTCTCTTCCTCTTCTTCTAATGGCACTAGTCCCCACCATAAGGGCTCCACCCTCTTGACTTCATCTAAATCTAATTACCTACCAAAGGCCCCAACTCTTCATAACATCACATTGGAGTTAGGCCTTCAACATATGAATTTAGGGATGGAGGACGACACAAACATTCATTCCATAACAGGTATGTTTCGGGAGAAACCAAGATGGCGGCATAGGTAAACACCGGAAATTGCTGCCTCACACAACCACTTCAAAAATACAACTAAAAGACAAAATGGACATCATCCAGAACCACAGGAAGGCTGGCTGAGTGGAAATTATATGACTAAAAGGAAAGAGAAAAGCACACTGAGATTCAGAGGAGGTGCGGAAGTAAAGTGCAGAGGTACGGAGGCGCACAAGGAAAGGGCTGGTAACTGAGGACATGGTTGTCTTTTTCAATCAGGAGGGAGTCTCAAGCTCCTGACGGCCCTGACTCCAGTTCCGGGCGAGTCTCTAAAGACCCAGACTCATACGGGGAGAGACTGGACTGTCTGGAACCAGGCAGAACTCGAGGGTGGCTTTCTCTCAGAGGTGCTTGCAGCGATTACCGAGGGACACTGAGACCCAGGGCCTCTTAGGGCAGGACTGAGGATCAGCCATAGCTGTTTGCGCCACCCTGTTGGTTTCCTGAGACCCTGCCCCACCCAAGCTGTGAGCAGAGGCTTTTGCATATGAAAGGCCTGGCCCTTTGCAATCTGAAAATTACCTAACAAACTGCAGCTGGGCCAGACAGACCCAGAACTTCCAAAAGAAGGCCCAAAGCCCCACAGCAGCTTGCATTGCTTCACAGCTGGGTCTCATCTAGGCACCTCCAAACTCCAAACAAAGAAGAGGAATCTGCAGATCTCTTCATAGCTCCTGCTGAGTAGCCTCAGGCACCTCCTTAGAGATTCAAGAGCCAGTGTACCCAGTGGTCAGAGTGGGACCATCCAGATTACAACTCCTCAGATCCATAAGGGACACACTCAGGGGGCAGACTCAGTGAGCACCAAAGCCCCACTGAAGCAAGTCTTGCCCCAGAAGGGTGTCTCCAGCACAGAAGTTCTTCCACTATAGACACAGCTGATTCTCACAGCCAATTGGCCTGGAGGTCAATTCCTCCCAGTGATACCTACAACAATCAAGGCTTAACTACAACAAGACTGTGCACAAAGCCCACAAAGGGGTGCACCAAGAGTGTCCACCTCAGGTAATTGGGGAGGCTAAGCCACTGGGCCCTATAGGACACCTAACACAGAAATCCACTCTATCAACACAGGGAAGCATAAAAAATGCGGAGACAAAGAAACAGGTCACAAATGACGGAAATGGAGGGAAGCAAACTACAGGATATAGAGTTCAAAACCACAGTTATAAGGTTTTTCAAGAATTTTCTAGAAACTGCCAATAAATTTAGTGAGACCCTCAATAAATCTAGTGAGACCCTCGAGGTTATGAAAAAGGATCAACTAGAAATTAAGCATACACTGACTGAAATAAAGAATATTATACAGAGACCCAACAGCAGACCAGAGGAGCGCAAGAATCAAGTCAAAGATTTGAAATATGAAGAAGCAAAAAACACCAACCAGAAAAACAAAAAGAAAAAAGAATCCAAAAATATGAAGATAGTGTAAGGAGCCTCTGGGACAACTTCAAGCATACCAACATCCGAATTATAGGGATGCCAGAAGAAGAGAGAGAGCAAGATATTGAAAACCTATTTGAAGAAATAATGACAGAAAACTTCCCCTACCTGGTGAAAGAAATAGACTTACAAGTCCAGGAAGCGCAGAGAACCCCAAACAAAAGGAATCCGAAGAGGACCACACCAAGACACATCATAATTAAAATGCCAAGAGCAAAAGACAAAGAGAGAATCTTAAAAGCAGCAAGAGAAAAACAGTCATTTATCTACAAAGGAGTAACCATACAACTGTCAGCTGATTTCTCAACAGAAACTATGCAGGCCAGAAGGGAGTGGCAAGAAATATTCAAAGTGATGAATAGAAAGAACCTACAACCAAGATTACTTTATCCAGCAAAGCAATCATTCAGAATTGAAGGTCAGATAAAGAGCTTCACAGATAAGAAAAAGCTAAAGGAGTTCATCACCACCAAACCAGTATTATATGAAATGCTGAAAGGTATACTTTAAGAAGAGGAAGAAGAAGAAAAAGGTAAAGATACAAATTATGAACAACAAATACACATCTATCAACAAGTGAATCTAAAAATCAAGTGAATAAATAATCTGATGAACAGAATAAACTGGTGAATATAATAGAATAAGAGGCATAGAAAGGGAATGGACTGACTATTCTCAGGGGAGAAAAGGGTGTTGGGGTGCGGGAAGAGACTGGACAAAAATCATGCACCTATGGATGAGGACAGTGAGGGGGGGGGTTAACGGCAGAGGGTGGGGTGGGAACTGGGTGGAGGGGAGCTATGGGGGGAAAAAAGAGGAACAACTGTAATAATCTGAACAATAAAGATTTAATTTAAAAAAAAAACAGGTATGTTTCTGCAAAGCCACTACCTTAAGCACAGAAGGGGCTAGGGATGGCTACACACACATGCACACACACACGCACATGCACATGCATGCATGCACACATGTATACACATACGTATGTACACACTCAAGTGCCTCTATGTACATATACACACATATATACATATAATTACATATATTCACACGAAACCCCCTCAAGGGCCCTTTTAGCTCTCAAACTGATCTTTCTGAGACTTAAACCCAGCAGAGCTCCACCTGGATCAGAATGAGTCCCCTCATTTCCTTCCCAGGTAAAGGTCAAACCTCATCCACTGTGTGTGCACTGGAATCTTCCGTGTCTGTCACCATGGCTGTCAATCCAAAGGGCCAGATTTACACTCAGTGTGGACTAGGTTCTCATTAACCTTGAATCACTCCTCCTATGCAGAGCCATGACATTTACAATCCCATCAAAGTAGTCTAAAACAAGCATCAGATTGAACCTTTAGGGGATAAAATAAATGACCCATAAGCCCAGGATAAGGAAGAAATAAAAACAAGCCTTACAGAAATAAGGTCTCTATTGAACACATCACTCACAAAAAATCACTTTGTATTGGTCTCTTTTTGTGATATATCTGGAATTGAATGATATTCATCAAATTTAGTCCTTCAAATGTAATTTTGTTTCCAAATGCGATGTTGAAAATGTTGACCAGAAAAATTTTCTAAGAAGATATGTTGTAATTTTCAATAAGTGTTATACAAATTCCAAAGATAGAAGATATATAAATACTAGAGGCCCGGTGCAATGAAATTCGTGCACTGGTTGGGGGTGGGGAGGGGGTCCCTCAGCCCAGCCTGCACCCTCTCCAATCCGGGATCCCTCTTGCAAATCCAGGATCACTGGATCGTAACCATTCAACTGCCTGATCACCCCTAACTGCCTCTGCCTGCCTGCCTGATCGCCCCTAACCACTCTGCCTGCCTGCCTGATCACCCCCTAACCTCTCTGCCTGCCTGCCTGCCTGATCGCCCCCTAACTGCCTCTGCCTTAGCCTCTGCCACCACGCTTTGTCCAGAAGGACATCTGGAATGATGTCCACAAGGTCATTCAGTCTAATTAGCATATTATGCTTTTATTAGTATAGATATAAAACAACTAGAGGCCCGGTGTACAAAAATTTGTGCACTCGGGGGGGAGGAGGGGTCCCTCAGCCCAGCCTGTGCCCTCTCGCAGTCTGGGACCCCTCGGGAGATAACGACCTGCTGGCTTAGGCCTGCTCCTAGGTGGCAGAGGGCAGGCCCAATCCCTAGGTGCAGCCTCTGGTCGGGCTCAGAGCAGGGCCGATTGGGGAGTTGGGGTGCCGCCCCCTGTCATGCACAGAGCAGGGTGGATTGGGAGGTTGTGATGCCACCCTCAGTCACGCTCAGGGTAGGGCCAATTGGGGGGTTGGGGCACCGCCCCCTGTCACACTCAAGGCAGGGTCGATGGGGAGGTTGTGGCACCACCCCGTCACCCACAGAGCAGGGCCAATCAGGGGGTTAGGGCGCTGCCCCCTGTCACTCACAGAGCAGGGCCCATCAGGGGGTTGGGGTGCCGCACCCTGTCACACTCAGAGCAGGGCCGATGGGGAGGTTATGGCTCTACCCCATCACACACAGAGCAGGGCCCATGGGGGGGGGGGGGCGGTTGGGGCGTCGCACCCTGTCACACACAGGGCAGGGCCCATGGGGAGGTTATGGCTCTACCCCGTCACACACAGAGCAGGGCCCGTGGGGGGGGGGGGGAGGTTGGGGCGCCGCACCCTGTCACACACAGAGCAGGGTCGATCAGGGGGTTGGGGCACCACAGTCTGTCATACACAGAGCCGCAGGGCGATCAGGGGGTTGGGGAGCTCCCCCCTATCAGGCACAGAGCAGGGCTGATCAGGGGGTTGGGGCACTTTCCCCTGTCACGAACAGAGCAGGGCGGACAGGGAGGTTGTGGCCCCACCCCTTGTCACACACATTAGCCGCAGGGCGATCAGGGGGTTTGGGCGCTGCCCCGTCACGCTGATCCCGGTGCTGGGAGGCATATTACCCTTTTACTATATAGGATAGAGGCCTGGTGCACAGGTGGGGGTCGGCTGGTTTGCCCTGAAGGGTGTCCTGGATCAGGGTGGGGGTCCCACTTGGGTGCCTGTCCAGCCTGGATGAGGGGATGATGGCTGATGGCAGCTGGTCACACCCCCTTCAGGGTGGGGGTCCCCACTGGGGTGCCTGGCCAGTCTGGGTGAGGGGCTGAGGGCTGTTTTCAGGCTGGCGGGTGACTGAAGCTCCCAACCGCTCCTTTTTTTCTTTTATTCTGGGCCAGCTTTAGCTCTGAGGCTTGGCTCCAGCTCTTAGGCCTCGGCTGCTGAAAGCAGGTATCTGGTTTATTTGGGTTCTATAATCGAAACACTGTTTCAACTCCAGCTCTGAGATCCCGGCTGGCTGAAAGCAGGTTTCTGGGGTTTTGTTTAGCTTCTATATTTGTAACAATGTTTCAAACTGCAAGCTCAGAGGCCGGCAGCGGCAGGCGGGGAACATTGGAGTCCTCCGTCACTGAAGCAAGCAAGCCTCATGTTCACTTCAAGCTGCCTGGCTGCCAGCTGCCATCTTGGCTGGCAGTTAATTTACATATCGCCCTGATTAGCCAATGGGAAGGGTAGCGGACGTACGGCTAATTACCATGTTTCTCTTTTATTAGATAGGATGATTCATGTGGACCACTGTAAAACCTATTGAGTCTCCAATATTTTTATACTGCTTCAAATCCATCTCTTATCCAAGCCAGGATGATGGTCAATGTGCATCACTTATACTCATTTATTGGTTGAAATTTTTTGAGAACCTACTATGTGTCGGATGATGTGATAGGAACTAGGAATATAAAGAGAAATAAAAACTACCTTCTGTCTTAAAGGACTTTCCAATGGAGGGGGAAAAGGAGACAGTCATAAGGGGACAAATACTGTGATGTGGCACATTTGTAGCACATGCTCTAGGACAGTGGTCAGCAAACTGCAGCTCGGCAAACTGCAGCTCATGAGCCACATGCGGCTCTTTGGCCACTTGAGTGTGGCTCTTCCACAAAATACCAACTTCGGCGCATGGGCCATGAAGTTTCAATCACACTGTATGTGCGCGCCCACATGTGGTATTTTGTGGAAGAGCCACACTTAAGGGGCCAAATAGCCACATGTGGCTCGCGAGCCACAGTTTGCCGACCACGGATCTAGGAGGACCGAAAAGTGACTGACAGAATCTGGAAGGAGACATTTTGATGGCGAGAACATTTCAGGCAAAAGGAAAGGGAATGAGCAGAGATATAATAATGCAAATGTGAATACATTTCAGAGAACCCTAAATGCCATCCAGTGAGGTGTTGGAAAGATGAATCTCAATTCTGCCATTTGCTAACCTCCTGAGTAGCTAACCTCACTTGACTTTCTGAACCTCAGTTTCCTTATCTGTAAAATGAGATAATGACCCCTACTCACAGAATTGCTAAAATTTAATAAAAACTTATATAAAAGTGACTTGCAAACTTGGTGAACTATACAAATGTCAGTTGTACTTGTCATTTATTATTCAGCCTATTATTTCTCTTTCCCCTTAATCATGAAAACATAGACTCTCAGAGGGGATGTCATAGGCCACCTGGTTCAAATCACTTATAGGTAAAACTGAAGCTCTGGAAACAGAGGTCAAATGAAGGATGTTTTCTTTATTCGCTCAGCGGAGAGGGGGTGGCATGCTTCCATGTGTGCTGCAGAAAACTTCAGTGTGGAGAATAAATCATTACATAGCATTCATGCATTCATCATCCCACCGTGCCCCGCCCTGGGCCAGCCACAGGAAAGATGAGCAGAGCCACCGTTAACAGCAGCCCCCATACTCTTGGTCCATCTTTCTAAGACTGGATCACATTTTGAATACCATATAAACATATGCTATGCACAGTAAAAGACATGCATTTACAGCCCTAGCCAGTTTGGCTCAGTGGATAGAGCGTCTGCCTGCGGACGGAAGTGTCCCAGATTAGATTCCGGTCAAGGGCACGTACCTCAGTTGCAGGCCCTTCCCCACCCAGGCCCTGGTCAGGGCACATGCAGGAGGCAACCAATCGATGTGTTTCTCTCACATCGATATTTCTCTCTGTCTTTCCCTCTCTCTTCCACTTTCTCTAAAAACCAATGGAAAAATATCCTTGGGTGAGGATTTTAAAAAAAAAACAAAAAAAAAACATGCATTTCCAAATAACACTTTGGAGAGAAACAACTTGGTTATATCGCTCACAAGCTGAGGCATGGAGAGGTCTATATCGGCTTTTTGCATCTAATTTACTTTGCAGAAAGAAGTGTAAAAGTCTTTGGGATTGGAGGTTTCCTTTGAACTCACATCAAACCAGCAGACCTGCTAAGGAAGGTTCAGCCTGGCTTTGAGACGCCTCAGCACACATAAAGCATTGCTTTTGCTTTGGACACGCAAAGGGAAGGGAAAAAAATAGCCCACTGCATCGCGAATCACTCCTTATTAAAAATAATTAGTGGAGATAGTGCACAGGTCACTTTTAAACCCCTCCTTTACTCTAATTATCCTCTTAGATAGATACCAAGGCCAACTCACTAAACGCTGCTTTTGATATTTAGAAAACTTCTTCTACTGTATCTGACAAGAGCTTAATTGCACTCAGACCAAAAACCAAATAATAATTAAACTGTCTTTCTTCCTTGTTTTTAAATCTCACTCCCTTTCACTCTTAAAGTTTGTCAGGTTTCAGCTGAGAATTAAGTGGATAGCTTCCCCTTCTTCCAAAAAAAAATTATAATTTCATTAGGGGGCATGGATAAATCCACATGTACCCTTAAATTCTTGTGGGATTTTGTAGACTTTTCTGGAGATTAATCAGAAATTTTCCACAAAACAGGCAAGTGTACTTTGTGGGATCGATACTTTTTAAAGCTATCTTAACCCTGACTTCCCATAAACTCTAAATCAATACTAATAGAATCCATTTTATGCTCATGGTCATTCTAACCTGTCTCTGCTCCTTACAAACCAATGATTTGGCCAAATCCCTTCAACTGCCTGAGGTCCGGTTTGTCCGCCTTGAAAATGGATATAATAAAAGTTAGATAAATGTCCAAATACCATTTTTATTGCTCATTATCTCTTAAAAATAAAAAAAGGAATCATATGAATTTATAAAATACATACATATGTACATACCTAAAATGAGAAGGATAATTAAGCTAAAATTTAAGGGCAGTTTCAGAGCAAAAGGTGAGGCCTTGGGGACCTGAGGTATGTTGAAAATGCTCTGACTTTTCCAGAATCTTGGTACATTCACCCCACTCGCTCCTTAGCTCACTTCACTCCTGCTGACGTGAAAATATGAGCCAGGCTTTTCATTGCTTTGGTGCCTCTGCAGATGCTCTACCCACTCAGCTTAAAATTCCCCAATTTCCACATCACTCCCTACTCTGTTTTCATGATCTTCTTCCCACAGCTTATCTCACCATAGTATAATTATTTGTTTATGTCACTGGCTCTCTCAAGTAGGCAGTTTACTCCTTGGGGCAGCAAGAATGTCTGGTTCCGCCTTCCTAGCATAAAACATGCATTGACCAAATAAATGAATGCATGACGGTATGTAATAAGGCCAGTAAATTATGGGGAGATCAAAAATTGTAATACCGGATATCAACTTTAATTCAAGTTTCATGAGCAACTTTAATTAATGGTAGAACATTCGAGGTGAACGCGCCTTTTCACAAAATCCGTCTATCTAAATTCTCTCTTATTCTTTCTTGCCCTTTATTTTTTCTCATACTAGGAATAATCACAATCTATAACACTTCCCCCTTGTTGTTGTTATTTTTTTTCCCACTAGAAGTTCTTGGTGGCAGGGATTTTGTCTGTCTTGCTCACTACTGAGGCACAGCTCCTGACGTATAGTAGATGTTCAGAAACATGTGTTCTGGAAATGAGTGAAGCCCGGCATGTGAACAAACCATCTTATAGAACTTCTGCGTTCCATCAGCTCCTTGTATTAAATTTTCACAATGGTTAAGTCAAGTAAGAATGCCAGCCTTGTTGGGGCCTCAAGGGGACCCAATAAATAGCACTCTTTTCCTCTTTCTGAACCAGTTGAGAATTGAAAAAAAAAAAAAAAGAGTTGGCAGTTAGAGAATCAAATTTTACTTTTATTATAAGCTAACATCAAAGAACTTGGGAAATGACCTCAGAATCATATAAAGTTAACCCCTAATTTCTGGGCAGTCTTTGCTTGGGGTTGTGGGAGCTTCTCTTAAAAAAAAATTATGGTATAGCCCTGGTTGGTTTGGCTCACTGGATAGAGTGTCAGTCTGCAGACTAAAAGGTCCCAGGTTTGATTCTGGCCAAGTGCACATGCCCAGGTTGCAGGCTCGATCCCCAGTGTGGAGTGTGCAGGAGGCAGCCGATCAATGATTCTCTCTCATCATTGATGTTTCTATCTCTCTCACCCTCTCCCTTCCTCTCTCAAATCAATAAAAATATATTTTAAAAAATTATGGTATATGGAGAGAACCAAGATGGTGGCATAGGGAAAGGCCTGTATGCACCGCCTCCCACAACCACATCAAAATTACAACTGAAATACAGAACAACCATCACCCAGAACCGCTGGAAAGCTGGTTGAATGGAAGTTCTACAACTAGAGAAGTAAAGAAGAAAGCGCACTGAGACGGGTAGGAGGTGCGGACGCGTGCAACGGGCTGGAACCAGCACCCACATGTGCCACTATTTTAATCGGGAGGGAGATTGTCTCTGCAGAGGCAGCCTGGAGGAGCAAGGGGTCCCAGCCCCACACCAGACCCCCAGCCCAGGCTCCCAGAGCTGGGAAAAGAAGTCCCCGTAACTACAGTCCATAAAAACCAGTGCGGATTGGAGCTCAGTGACACAGAGGCTGCTGGAGACCCAGCTCTTCCCCTTAAAAGTCTGGCACCACACACTGAACTTATAAGGTCCTACTTCCTCTGAGCTCCAGCACCAGGGGGAGGCTGTGAGGGACATATTTTTCTGGCATCATGGCAGGAACTCAGGGGCGGCTTTCTCCCAGATGGAGGTACTCACAGGGAAAAGAGAAAACAAAAAAGAAAAACTATGGCAGAGAATAGCAGAGGAGAGCACAGGTTCCCTGTGGACCATTCCTCCCCAAGAGCAAGGGAAACAGGGTTTGGGCCCCATACCCACTGCTGAGAGGCACCTCTCTACCTCCCAAAGGGAGAGTGAGGGAGGAAACAGAGAGGCCAATAAACTAAGGGTGCCCAGCCTCTCCTTTGGAGGAAAACCACAGGAATGGAGAAGTATTCCCTCTCCCACAACCAACCTTGACTTCAAATATACCTATTTTTGGGTTTATTCCACAGAGATTCTGAATTTGGCCACATATGTGAAGCCCACCAGGTCAAAGTTAGTGATTAGAAGATATAGCAGACAGCATCCCTCTCAAGTCAACAAAATAACCAGAGGCCCAGGCAACTTAATTCATTGAGTCATTTTCCATCAGTTTAGGGACTTACGATACTACTACTGGCCAGTCACACAATAAGGAAAAAAAAAACTACAAAATAATACTTCCTATCCCCGTTTGGTCCATCCAGTTTTGGCCACAGGGCTTACTCTGCAGCCTCCCAGCCAGTTTGCTCTGGTTTGCCCCAACCACTCCCAGCCACTGAGCTGCCAGTGAAGGTAAGAACTTGTTTTGAGATCATTATTTTCCTGGATGGCTAAAGGGCCTTGGGGATTCTCCAGAAGCTGTACTCTCTGGCCAGATAGAGGAAGGCAGTTGGAGAGCAAGGAAAGGATCCTGAACATTGTTCAAGAATACTTCTTTAAGAAACTTCTTCAATACTTTCCAATAGAAGAAGCTTTAAAAAGTATTTTTGCCAGATCTCTTGGCTCCCAGGAGCAGAGAGAGCTTCTGTGGAGGGGTTAAAGATCATCTTTTTGCTTGGCAAAAACTGAGAGAAAAACTCAAATAAAAATATTTGAAAATTTGGCCTTTTCAGGTGCCTGCCTTTTTAGCTTAAAGGACAGAAACTAACGGGAGTGGTAGGGGAAGGCCCTAAAAACTACTAAGAAATTTTTCTTCGGCTTTGTTTTTCCCCTTATAGAGCAAACTTGTATGTTACATCCCAGCCTGGAATAAATCTTCCTAGCTGAATGATAAATCAAGGATTGTAATGGAAATCACTATTGACCTTTAAAAGGGCACTGTCTTTATATTTTCACGCTGTGCTGTTTGAAATGTCGACTCAGAATCAGGAAAATAATATGCCATCGATTTCTCCCCATACCTCTTATAACAGCTTGAAATTGATCTGGAAAGCATTGGTATGGGTTTTCTCATTACGGTTTCAACATCATTGGAAATGGTGATTAATGATTCAGTCTTGGGAACAGCATTGTTAGACCTTGTAATTACTTTGTGAGTCGTGTCCAAACAACAACTAGCTCGCCCTGTCCATACCACCTCCCAGAAGTGGGTGCACTTTAACCCTAATGCAGTAAAACTTTATACTTCTTGGTTAAAAGCCTATATAAGATGGGAATATTATTTCCTTGTGTTACTGTCTACCTTGTTTACTGACTTCTCCTTGTCTGATTATTCCTTTTCTATTTCTCTTCCCATTTTTTAATGTACCAGGCCTCTCTGGCAATTTGTTAGTGCTAGTGTTTTATTTGTTCTTCTTTTACTTTTTAGGGTTTTTTATTTTTATTTTTTATTGATTTCAGAGAGAGGAAGGACAAGGGGGAGAGAGACAGAAACACCAATGATGAGAGAGAAACACCCATCACCTGCCTCCTGCACGCCCCACACCAAGGATTGAGCCCTCAACCCAGGCATGTGCCCCGACCTGGAACCGAACCATGACCTCCTGGTCATAGGTCGACACTCAATCACTGAACCATGCTGTCCGGGCCATATTCTTTCTTCTTCTTCTTCTTCTTTTTTTTAAATATAGTTTTATTGATTTCAGCGAGGAAGGGAGAGGGTGAGAGAGATAGAAACATCAATGATGACAGAGAATCATTGAATGGCTGCCTCCTGCATGCCCCCCACTGGGGATCAAGCCTGCAACCTGGCATGTGCCCTTGACTGGAATCGAACCCGGGACCCTCAGTCCACAGGTCAACACTCTATCCATTGAGCCAAACCGGCTATGGCATATTCTTTCTTCCTTTAATCTCTAATTTTCCCCTCTATTTTTTCCTTCAGTTTCATAATCTCTCTCTCTCTCTAGTTCACTGGTCTATTTAGCAACTTTTTCTGTCTGACTTGTCCATCCCGTCTCTCATTCTCTCCACAAAAACCTTTTGAAGCCATCCAGATTCCCAGTCTTGCCACTTTTGACTGAGAGTTTAGAACATCTTCTCTCACCTGTTTTATCTTCCCAGGTCCTGGCAGAGGAGGATGGCTGGACTGCAGGCAGTCTTACTGCCAGCCCTCCTAGCAAAACGCTATTGAAAAATATCCACAGGGCACAGCGTCTCATCATTATAAGAAAGTAGCTAGGCAAAAATAATTCTCTCTCTCTCTCTTTCCCTTCCTCTCTCTAAGTATGCCCTCGGGTGAGGATTAAAAATAAGAAAAGTAAAATGTTTGCACAGTAGGCTCCCCCTTTTTAAAAAAAATTAAGCTTTTATTACATATATATTTTTAACTGATTACAGAGAGCAAGGGAGAGGGAGATAGAAACAATTGAGCCTGCAACCCAGCCATGTGCCCTGACCAGGTATTGAACCATGACCTCCTGGTTCATAAGTCGACACTCAAACACTGAGCCATGCCGGCTGGGCTCTATATAAATGTTCTATATACTTCTTTCAGCCTCTGTTTCCTTATCTGTAAAATTGAGGTAATAATGGTATTAATTGGATGGAGTTGTAGCAAGGATCAAGTAAGTTAATACATAGAAAGTGTTCAAAACAGTGTGTAGCTCGGGGCAGGAGACCTTAGTATTTTCATTATTCCAAGACCTCCTCAGACCCATTTGAACCCAAGTTGGTTATTGATTTATTCCCCCAAATACCGAAGGTTCTGTAGGTGCCAGCAGGGCTCTAGAGACAAACTCATTGGTTCTGAATCCTGGCTCTGTCACGTATGAACTTGGGCAATCTCCACAGTTTCATTCAGCCTTCTCTTTGGCACCTGTAAAGTGAGAATTACAGCACCTGCTTCAGACAGTACAGGTAAGCTTTAAATGAGTCAGTCCACGGGAAGAGCCTCACATGGTGCCTGGCAAGCGGAAGTCCTCAATAAATGCTACTTATCATTTTTAGTAAGCAATTCTGCTTTGAAGAAGCATCTGGTCTAGCTTCAGAGATGGCCCAGAGAGAGAGAATTACAGCACCACATGCAAAGGGTGTAAGTCTCACCGATGTCCTCTGGTCAATGACTGTCCAGGAACACACCTGAGATCAAATAGCGGTGGGGTTGCTTCGTGCTATGGGGATGCCTCACACCATGAGGATCCATGAAGTGTCTCAGAAACTGGGTGTCAGGAAGGGCTTGTTCAAGGAGTTGGGCCTGCATTAGTTGATTTGGGAGAGAGCTCAAGGAAGTAAATTGGAGCTGTCAGAAAGTAGGGAAATATACTAATTATCTTAATTTTTATCTGATAGGCGGGAAGAAAGAGGCAGGGCTAAAGGTGTCATGGAAGAAGCAGCGCTCCTATTAGCCAGAAGAGGGGGGAGGTTAGGTCACTTGGAGGGTTTTCATGGTGTCTATCTCGGCTCAGGCATAATTACGGAGTGGTCTTGGTTTTGGTTTATTACACCACATTCATGAAAAGTCCTCATCTAATATGGATACTCATGAAATTGCTTATATTTACCAAGGGAACAGCATGACCCAATTGGTAGCAAGTAAGCCAGAACCTAGCTTGTGGCTAGTGGGATGACCAATGGTCCCAGTTTGCATGGAACTGAGGAGGCCCCAGATGGAAGGACTGGCACCTGGGACTTTCATTACTAACATGGAGGAAGTCATGGGCAAATGCGGATGCCTTGGTCACCCTGGCTGTCAGGGCTACCTTTTTGATGACACATCCTGTGCATCACCTGGTTTATACTTTATTTACTGGCTCAACTGTCTGCATCTGAGGGTGTGCTCTGGAGGCACAGCTCTGTCACCTTCTAGTCACATGGCCTTGAACAAATTACTCAGTGTCCCTGAGTCTCGATTTCCTCCTCTCTAATGTCAGGTCAGTGCACACTCCGTGTGAAGGCTTGAGGAGATAATGGCATTTCCACCAGTGACTTGCATGGAATAGGCACTGCGTGGATGTTAACTTCTTGCTCCTCCCGCTCTCTCAGCTCTACCCCATTCTCTATCAGCTTTGTGCCAGTTCATGCAACAGCCTTGGATAAACAATTATACCTCAGTAACACTATTTTTATAGCTCTTAGCATGGTTCCAGGTGCCTATAAACACTCAAAAATTGATTTTAAGTGTGTTATCGCTGCTCCTTTTTCTTCCCTTCGGTACTCCCACTTATTTCTTATGCTTCTCTATTCCCTTTTCCTGCAGGAAACTTAGGCCTATAAATAATGAAAATAATAACAAACTGCATTTCTAGAACACTTTATAATTTACAAAATGCCTTTCACACACACACCAAAAAGAAAAAACCTTGAGAGACAGGGTTTATTACACTACTGTAGATTACTCTCTAATTATTCTCCTATAAGCTTAGAAAAGCTGTATGCCTGATTCAAGATCACAGGCTAGTAAAAAAAAAAAAAGTCTCATAGGCAGACAACAGTGTGGTGATTATCAGGGGGCAGGAGGGGTGTAGGGAGGTAGGAGAGGGTAAGAGGGGAGAAATGGTGATAAAAGGAAACTTGACTTGGGGTAGTGAACACACAATATAATATACAGATGATGTATTATAAACTGTACCTCTGAAACCTATGTAATTTTATTAACCATGTCACCCCAATAAATTCAATAAAAAAGAGAAAAAGAAATAGAGCAAACCTCCTGGTGGCCTCTCTGCTCTAAAACAACTTTCCCCAAGGGCTCAAAACCGGATGCCAGTATATCCCCATTCCTTGCATTACAGAGGCCCTGGATTGGGCCTCTTGGCCAGATGTGGCTATTGAGACAAGCGTCTGTCATTTGTAATCGCCTGTGCTGTCCCCGAGAGTCCACAGCTTAATTTCACTATAAATCCAGCATGGCTCTTGCCAGACCCATGAGGAAATCCCACTTGAGGTGGAACCACTGAAATCCGATTCAGAGCTCTCCTCTTAGGCCCTGCAGCTGGGCTCAGCTGGCACTGGATAATTCTAACTCCCTTTGACTTTCCATCCCTTCCCCTTTGCCCCAAGAAGAGATGACAACTAGACTCACAATTATCACCCTTTGTGTCAAATTGTCAAACCTTTAAACATCACAGCCTAAGCAGAAATTACAAATAGGATTTGGTATTTACTAAGACTAGTTCCAAAATATTTCCCCATCTGGAGTTCTTCCATGGAAAAGCATTTGCAGTATGCAGATGGAGGGTGTGGGGCTGGAGGGGACCCAGGAATGCAAGATCACAAGCCTTGAATCCACCCGGCCTACGTCTGCACGGCTCAGTGGTTGAGCAGCGACCTATGAACCAGGAGGCATATGTCTGGGTTGCAGGCACCATCCCCAGTATGGAGTATGCAGGAGGCAGCCGATTGCTGTTTCTCTCTCATCATTGATGTTTCTATCTCTCTCTTCCTCTCTCTTCCTCTCTGAAATCAATAAAAAATATATACTTAAAAAAAAAAAAAAAGCCTTGAGTCCTACTAGCTGAAGATGTGTGACCCTTTCCAGGATTAACCGAAGCCAGTGAAATTTGTGGTAAAGCAGAAAGAAGCTAAGATTTGGGGTCCACTGACCCAGCTCCAGATACCAGTTATCATTCGCATACGGTGGGTTGCCATGTGTTACCCACTGTCTTTCCAAGTCCGTGCTCTTCTTTGAAACCAAAACACAAAAAAAATGCTTGTCCTGACCTTCTCTTTAAGGTGGTTCTGAGCTAATGGGCATAAAAGCGCTTTAGAAACTGGAAATTGACAGACAAGCACAGGCGGTTAATATTGCAGTGCCGCATTCCAAAGTTTGCATCATGTTTTGCAGGCAGATTCCTGAGCATTGCAATTCTCTTTGGTCTTTGTTTTTTCTTTGGGTTCCTTTGATCTCCCTGCACAAGCTCAAAGTAGCCAAAGAACAGATCTGCATCTGTTTCATAACTCACAGTTATTCAAGCCAGTATGTGGTATTCCATCCCCAAAAGATAGTCCAAGAAAGCTTAAGGGACTGAAAGGAGGGAAAACACCTTTTGTTCAAAATACACTTTTTGTTTTTTGGGGTTTTTTTATTTCTCTAGTCTATAAAGAAATTTTACATTTTGATTTAGAGGAGAAGAAAATAGAGACAGAAAATAAGAAAACTTGAGAATTGGAAAGGAAAATTCTACCTTGCATGCTTAAGAATGGTTGAAAAAAGATTCCATTCATATAAAGCTAATGGGAATGAAGAGTCAAGTAGAAGGTGTGAGTTCACAGCACAGAGAGATAAAATGGTCAAAGAGATGTCCCAGGTATTTGCAAATCATTGCTAAGCAAAGATAAATTTGCTTTTCACAAGGTAAGCCATAAATCTAGTAGATTGTCATCTCTGTCTAGGGCTTTGCCTGGGGAAAGAGAGATCCTTAGAAAAATACGATTTACCTTGTTCTTTACATTTTAATAATATTTTTCTTTCACCCACACAAGGGTTAATGTGTTCTGGGAACTGACTATGTAAATAATCCACAGATGACTGAGTGAGGAAGAGTCCAGAAAGATGTTTTTCTCCTTTTAATGTCCTTCCAATCTGGCCCTGCTGCAGTTACAGCACCCCCTTATTATGTTTCCAGCAGAATCTTTGTGTTTTACAAATTTCCACTTCGGCGAGGTGATTAATAGCCGAGCCTACCTGTGAACAGGTGACTGGCAGGACGGGTGCGTGCACACTGGCCACAGAGCTAGACAAGCACAGGCTGCTGATACCACAGTGCAGCGATCTAATGCTGCACTGCGTGAACTCCTTCTACAACACTAACCAGCCACATACGATGGAATTCGGATTTGGCAGCTGAAGCTTGGACTCATTCCAGAAGGTTTATTTCAGGAAATACCAAAGGTCCTCACCACTGTATAGCAGCTTCATTTTCAGGGCCATGCTTCAACGTGAGGGGTGCAGTGTAGGGAGAGATGGACAATGCTAGGTGTCAGAAATCAGAAACTTTTCTAAGTAGCCACCAGATGGCCTCACTATACACACTGATATTGCAGGTTCTGGTTGCAGGTGTTTAGTCCTCAAAGCAGGGTGGCGGCACAGAGGTGTATTTTAAAGGTTGCCACTGGCATCGTGATCAGGGAGTGACAGCTTTTCTGCTCTCCAAGTCTTCACCTAGGTTGCCTATAGCAACGTGGGTATAGAGTCTCCAGTGGGAAAAGTAGAATATTATGCATTTTTTAACTCCAGTGTGACAGTCCAAGTGTTTCTGGTCAACACTACATGTTAAATTTCCCTGGTATCTTGCTCTGGCCAGGTGGCTCAGTTGGTTGGAGTATCATTCCATACACTAAAAGGTTGTGGGTTCAATCACCAGTCGGGGCACATACGGGAGGCAGCCAATCCATTTTTCTCTCACATAGATGTTGATCTCTCTCTCTCTCTCTCTCTCTCTCTCTCTCTCTCTCTCTCTCTCTCCCTCCCTCCCTCCCTCTTTCTTTCTCTCTCTCTCTCTCTCTCTCTCTCTCTCTCTCTCTCTCTCTCTCTCTCTCTCTCTAGAATATTGTTGAGCGCACCCGATCAAGCCTCCTGAAGGAAGCCTGCTTCAGGATTTTCAATGACAGGAGCCCATTTGTACACACTGGAATAGCCATCCTGGTTGTGCATGGCTTGCATCCATTCATATTTTCAGGTGTCTATTCTAACTGGTTAATACCCATGCTACACAGGTTGTTAAACATTTTTCATATCTTCCGTACATGTGCCAATAATTGTCCTTTATTATTAAACTGGTTTGAGTACGATTTAGTTTTTGTTTAACGTATTAGCCATTGAGGTTTGGGAGTTTGTCTATTACAACAACTAATGTTGTCTTAACTAGCTGAAGTTTCCTTACCTACGACATAGTGTTGCCTCTTCTTTTAGAGTATCAGTTTACTCATAGAATTCTGTACCGTCTTTTTTACCTAAATCAAATCCATAATGCATTGCTATTTTCCATTTAGTTTCTTTAAAGAAGAGAATTGTAAGTTGTTCATAAAGTAGTATGCTTGCAGAACTTTTCTAGACCTTTCGTGACTTTTTCCCCCGAATTCTGTAGTTGTCTCATCTTCTTTGTTTAGTGACTCACTTGTACTGAGTTCTTCCAGCACTGTCCATTTAACTTGCAAAGGACTAATTCTTTTCATTACTCATATTATATCAGTGTAAATATTTAATTAGATTACATAACTGGTTTGGAAACCTGTTATTGTCAGAAGAAAACTGTAAGAACACACAGAGCAAACTGGTCATGAGCATTCGTCCTTCTGTGGTCATCGGACAGTGCCTTTTACACAGGAAATGAGGGATCTTTCTTAATCCAATGACTTGGTTAAGTGGAGATTGAGTAGTGAGTTTGATTTCTTTAATTCACTTAGACATTCCCCTTATATATCACTTAGACATTCCCCTTATATATTTAATTCACTTAGACATTCCCCTTATATATAAAACTGCCCTCTACTTTGATATTCTTGTTGTTCGTACATCCAGTCCTAGTGGAAAGATTGTGCTAATTTTATAAAATAATATTGATAGTATTGTTATCTCCACATTTTACAAAACATACGAATCATATCCTAGTCTCTTTTGGAGGTAATTTTCTTATAATTTTTTCCAGAGTTGTTGTTCTACTCACATTTTACACTTCTTACGTCAGTTTTAGTAATGTGTTTTCTCAGAAAACCATCCACTTCATTAGGGAGATTTCCAAATATATTTGCATAGAGCCAGACATAACATTCTCTTATAAATTTTTCAGTGGGAAAAATGTATTATTAATGTTTTAATTATTAATGTTTTAAAGCACACAAAAAAAGGAGAGAGAATGGTGTGATGAACCTCCACATAACTATTACCCAGCTTCAACAGTAACCAACATTTTTGCCAATGTTTCTTCACGTATTCCTCTATCAGTTTTTTTAAATGGAGCAATATTTTTTCAGCTTTATTGAGGTACTAGAGGTCCCAGTGCACGAAATTCATGCACTTGTGGCAGGTCCCTCAGCCCAGCCTGCACCCTCTCACAGCCCAGGGCTCTCACAGTCTGGGACCCCTCACTCCTTACTGCCTGCCTGCAGTGGAGGCAGGAGAGGCTCCCGCCACCACCGCTGCACTCACCAGCCATGAGCCCAGCTTCTGGCT
Organism: Myotis nattereri; assembly: GCF_964212035.1. NCBI lineage: Eukaryota > Metazoa > Chordata > Mammalia > Chiroptera > Vespertilionidae > Myotis > Myotis nattereri. The sequence continues at coordinate 198,759,417 of NC_138076.1, forward strand.
GAGCAGTGCTCCCTCTGTGGAAGCACACTGACCACCAGGGGGCAGCTCCTGGGTTGAGCATCTGCCCCCTGGTGGTCAGTGCATGTCATAGCAACCAGTTGTTCTGGGCGTTCTGCCATTCAGTTGACTTGCATATTAGGCTTTTATTATATAGGCTATTTGATAAATAAAATTGTAAGACATTTAAAATATATCATGATAGTTTGATATATGAATGTATGGATTCTAACAAAGATATTAGTTTTTCAGTGAATCGGCTCTTAAGTTAGTCTGTCGATTCTATAATGTTTCCATCAAAGACTGCTGTTAACTTTTATTTAATACTGCTTTCCACCCTGACCGGTTTGGCTCAGCGGATAGAGCGTCGGCCTGCGGACTAAAGGGTCCCAGGTTCGATTCCGGTCAAGGGCATGTACCTTGGTTGCGGGCACATCCCCAGTAGGAAGTGTGCAGGAGGCAGCTGATCGATGTTTCTCTCTCACCGATGTTTCTAACTCTCTATCCTTCTCCCTTCCTCTCTGTAAAAAATCAATAAAATATATTTTTTTTAAAAAGTACTGCTTTCCTTCAGTTAGTTCAGTTGTTAGGTTGAATGCTTGCTTGTTGAATAATGAATTCCCTTGAGAATACCAATATGCTTCTAAATACAACTTTAGTCTCATCCCTTAGAGTGTTTTCATTATCTGTATGTTCTACATAATCTGTAATTGTGATTTTTAACTTTCACTTTAAACCAGAAATTTTTTAAATAAATTGTTTCTTCCTCTTTTTCTCCCATTTCTAAAAGTGTATGAGAGGTTTTGTTTAATGTGGGTGTATTAATTATATAGCATTGATTTCCCTTCATCTACCTCCATGTTCTAGTGTTTATTATATCACATTATAATAATACTACATTGTTAGTAAATATATTTTAATAATATATATTCACTTTAAAGAATTTTAATACTTAGCCCGGCTGGTGTGGCTCAGTGGTTTAGCGTCAACCAGGAACCAGAAGGTCATAGTTCATTTCCTGGTCAGGGCACATGCCCAGGTTGCGGGCTTGATCCCCAGTGGGGGGCATAAAGGAGGCAGCGGATCAAAGATTCTCTCTCATTATTGGTGTTTCTATCTCTCTCTCCCTTCTCCCTTCCTCTCTATGGGAATAAAATGTCAATAAAAAAATATTTTTTTAAAAAGAAGAATGTTGCCGAAACTAATTTGGCTCAGTGGATAGAGCGTCGGCCTGTGGACTGAAGGGTCCCAGGTTCAATTCTGGTCAAGGGTATGTACCTGGGTTGCGGGCACATCCCCAGTAGGAGGTGTGCAGGAGGCAGCTGATCAATGTTTCTCTCTCATTGATGTTTCTAACTCTCTATCACTCTCCCTTCCTCTCTGTAAAAAATCAATAAAATATATTTTAAAAAATAAATAAAAAATTAGAATGTTAACATTTAGTTTTTTGAGTATCTACAACTAGTCAGTTAGACTTTATTTAATTTCAGCACTCTCCACCAACTCTTTCATACTCTAATTTTCATTTTAATGTATGTCTTTATCATCTGGAAGACACCTTTAAGAAACTTCTTGTCGCCAAGACCGGTTTGGCTCAGTGGATAGAGCATCGGCCTGCGGACTGAAAGGTCCCAGGTTCGATTCCGGTCAAGGGCATGTACCTTGGTTGCGGGCACATCCCCAGTGGGGAGTGTGCAGGAGGCAGCTGATCGATGTTTCTCTCTCATTGATGTTTCTGACTCTCTATCTCTCTCCTTTCCTCTCTGTAAAAACTCAATAAAATATATTTTTTAAAAAAAAGAAAGAAACTTCTTGTCAAAATGACAAAGCAAGTATTTATTTTGAGGTCCTCTCCTCTGCTCTTTTGCATAAAAGGTAAAATACAGGGGGGGTGCGGGAGGGCCATAGCCAAGCTCAAAACCAGAATGAACATATGCCCAGAACTGGAACAAAAATGCCAAGCAGTAAGCGGGATAGAAACTCCAGGCCTACTGGGCTCTGGGTCAGAGGCAATCTGAGGTTGCCAGGAACTCAGCATCTGTGTGATAACAGGACTTGATACTATTGATAACTAACATGGCAGACACCAACCAGTGAGAATAAATTCAACAACGAATTAGAACAAACTCCGACTGTAAACAAATAATAGTGCCACTGCAGAGCATACTGGCTACTTGCGGCCCCTAGTGACAGGAACAGGAATACCCTACAGGAGGCTGGGCTCCTGGCTGGAGACCCTGGGCTAATGTGAGGCTCCCCAGATCAAGAAAGGAGGTTGAGGCGAAACCGGTTTGGCTCAGTGGATAGAGCGTCGGCCTGCGGACTGAAGGGTCCCAGGTTCGATTCTGGTCGGGGGCATGTACCTTGGTTGCGGGCACATCCCCAGTGGGAGATGTGCAGGAGGTGGCTGATCGATGTTTCTAACTCTCTATCTCTCTCCCTTCCTCTCTGTAAAAAATCCATAAAATATATTTAAAAAAAAAAAAAAAGGGGAGGTTGAGAACATCTGCTACTGATTGCTGCCTGCAACCACGGCTTCAGTGATGCTGCACACTTAGGAGGGATGCCTCAGCCACTCCCCTCAGCCACTTCCACACAAGTCATCTAAGGGTTCAGCGGCTGTATGTGCGATATCCCAACATCACTGTGGAGCGGGAGCACCAGTGGAGCAGGAGCACCAAGCAGCGAATACAAGACCTAGGAACTCCATGGACCAGGCAGAGACAAACCTCAACGCTGCTAGAAATGGGGAAACTGACAGGAGGGGAGAAAATAGAATAATAAAGAAATAAAATCTTCCACTCGAGAAGACCTGAAAACTAATATCCAAAACACGAGAAGAAAACTATTGTTAACAAAGACAACCACTATCACAATCTCTACTACTAATACACTAAAGTAAAAAGAACACCTTTTAATTTTTTTAGAAAAATAAACATTCTATTATCCTTAAAGAGATAAAAAGATAAATAGCCGAAACCGGTTTGGCTCAGTGGATAGAGCATCGGCCTACGGACTGAAGGGTTCCAGGTTCGATTCCGGTCAAGGGCATGTACCTTGGTTGTGGGCACATCCCTGGTAGGGGGTGTGCAGGAGGCAGCATATCGATATTTCTCTCTCATCGATGTTTCTGGCTCTCTATCCCTCTCTTTTCTTCTCTGTAAAAAATCAATAAAATATATTTTAAAAAAAAAATGTATTGCGGACCTCAAAGAGCTCTTGTTTATGTGAGTTACTTCTATTTCTATCTATAATACTAGAAATTAAACCTGAGGAATTTAAAAAATATTTAAAAAAAAAAAAAAGATAAATAGCCAGTTTAAAAAGTAAAAATATGAAACAAAAAGAGGCAGAAACAACACAGGAACAGGTTGATATGAAAAAACACAAAAAAACCAAGATGGCGTCATAGGTAAACACCAGAGTTTGCTGCCTCTAACAACCACTTCAAAAATACAACTAAAAGACGGAACAGACATCATCCAGAACCACAGGAAGGTTGGCTGAGTGGAAATTCTACAACTAGAAGGAAAGAGAAAAGCATACCGAGATTCAGAGGAGGTGCAGTGTGGAAGTAAAATACTAAGGTGCGGAGATGCATGCAGAGCGGGGTGGTGGCTGAGGGCGCGGTTGTCGTTTTCAATCGGGAGGGAGTCTCAGGCTCTGAGGTCCAGTTCCAGGCGAGTCTCTAGGGACCCAGACTCATACGGGAGAAGCGGGACTGTCTGGCATTGGTCGGAACTCAAGGGCAGCTTTCTCTCCGAGGGGCTTGCAGCGATTACTGGGATGTTGAGAAGCAGAGCCTCTGAGGGTAGGACTGAGAGCAGCCATAACTGCTAGCCCCACCCTGTTGATCCCATGGGACCCGCCCTGCCCAAGCCTGCAGGGAGGCTTTTGCTGGATAGCCTCAGGCAAAGGCTAGATTAGCACTTCCCTAGAGATCCAGGAGACAGGAAACCCAGAGGTCAGAGTGGGACCATCCAGTTTGCAGCTCCGTGGAACCATAAAGGACACACTCAGGGAGCAGACTCAGTGAGCACTAAAGCCCCACTGAAGCAAGTCTTGCCCCAGAGGGCTGTCTTCAGCACAGAAGTTCTCCCACTACAGACACAGCTGATTCTCACAGCCAATTGGTCTGAAGGTCAATTCCTCCCAGTGATACCTACAACAATCAAGGCTTAACTACAACAAGACTGTGCACAAATACCAAAAGGGGGTGCACCAAGAGTGTCCTCCTCAGGTAATTGGGGAGGCTGAACCACTGGGCCCTAGAGGACACTCAGCTCAGAAAACCACTTTATCAACACAGGGAAGCATAAAAAATGCAGAGACAAAGAAAAAGGACACAAATGACGGAAATGGATGGAAGCAAACTACAGGATATAGAGTTCAAAACCACAGTTATAAGGTTTTTCAAGAATTTTCTAGAAACTGCCAATAAACTTAATGAGATCTACAAGAAATCTAATGAGACCCTCGAGGTTGTGATAAAGGACCAACTAGAAATTAAGCATACACTGACTGAAATAAAAAATATTATACAGACTCCCAACAGCAGACTAGAGGATTGCAAGAATCAAGTCAACGATTTGAAATACGAAGAAGCAAAAAACACCCAACCAGAAAAGCAAAATGGAAAAAGAATCCAAAAATACGAAGATAGTGTAAGGAGCCTCTGGGACAGCTTCAAGTGTACCAACATCCGAATTATAGGGGTGCCAGAAGAAGAGAGAGAGCAAGATATTGAAAACCTATTTGAAGAAATAATGACAGAAAACTTCCCCTACCTGGTGCAAGAAATAGACTTACAAGTCCAGGAAGTGCAGAGAACACCAAACAAAAGGAATCCAAAGAGGACCACACCAAGGCACATCATAATTAAAATGCCAAGAGCAAAAGACAGAGAGAGAATCTTAAAAGCTGCAAGAGAAAGAAAGTCAGTTACCTACAAGGGAATACCCGTACGACTGTCAGCTGATTTCTCAACAGAAACTTTGCAGGCCAGAAGGGAGTGGCAAGAAATAGTCAAAGTGATGAATGCCAAGAACCTACAACCAAGATTACTTTATCTAGCAAAGCTATCATTCAGAATTGAAGGTCAGATAAAGAGTTTCACAGAGAAGAAAAAGCTAAAGGAGTTCATCACCACCAAACCAGTATTATATGAAATGCTGAAAGGTATACTTTAAGAAGAGGAAGAAGAAGAAAAAGGTAAAGATACTAATTATGAACAACAAATACACATCTATCAACAAGTGAATCTGAAAATCAAGTGAATAATCTGATGAACAGAATGAACTGGTGATTATAATAGAATCAGGGGCATAGAAAGGGAGTGGACTGGCTATTCTTGCGGGGGAAAGAGGTGAAGGGGATGCGGGAAGAGACTGGACAAAAATCGTGCACCTATGGATGAGGACAGTGGGTGGGGAGTGAGGGAGGATGGTTCGGTGAGAACTGGGTGGAGGGGCGCTATGGGGGGGGGGGGCGGAAGAGGAACAACTGTAATAATCTGAACAATAAAGATTTAATTAATAAAAAAAAAAAAACACATGCCTTGGCCTATGTGGCTCAGTGGGTTGGGCATTTTCCCATGCTCAGAAAGGTTGCCAGTTAATCTGGTTGGGCTCAATACCCGGTAGGAGGTGTGCAAAAGGCAGCCTATTGATGTTTCACTATCACATCGATGTTTCTCTCTCTCCCCCTCTGCCTTCCTCTCTCTCTAAAAATCTATTTAAAATCTTTTTTAAAAAAAGAAAAATCGCCGAAACCGGTTTGGCTCGGTGGATAGAGCGTCGACCTGCGGACTGAAGGGTCCCAGGTTCGATTCCGGTCAGGGGCATGTGCCTGGGTTGCGGGCACATCCCCGGTGGGAGATGTGCAGGAGGCAGCTGATCGATGTTTCTAACTCTCTATCTCTCTCCCTTCCTCTCTGTGAAAAATCAATAAAATCTATGTTAAAAAAAAATAATAAAAATAAATAAATAAATTATATATTAGCAAATTACTCTTTCAAGAAGGCTTTGTGCATAGTATTTCACCAGCCCTTGCGTATCTAGATGTCATTCTACTGTATTTACACCTGAAAAACTACTTGACCGAGTATAAAATTCTCAAACTATACCTTTTATCCCCCAAATACATAGCCATCATTCCATTTTCTTCTGCCATTTATCTTTGCAGATGACAAGGCTGAGGCCAATCTGTATATCGTTCTTTAATAGAGTTGAAAGGGGATGGAGGAGGTTATCTGGATGCCTCTGAGTTTCTTCATCTTTGCAATTCAAAAAATTGTCCGAGTGTGTCTGGGTATGATTTTCTCTTCATGAATTTTGCTGGTAAATATGAATCCTTTTCATGTTTATTCTCATCTGGTCATTGCTTCTGTATATCAGCCAGTATTCAATTGCAGAAAACACAATCCACAAGTTTAAGCAGAGAAAGATTTATTAGAAGGTATTAAATAATTTACTAAATCACCAGGGGAACTGGAAAAATAGACTTTAGATCTGTTTTCTCCAATACAGGAGACACATGAGACTACTGAGGACTTAAAATGTGGCTAGTTTCAATTGAGATATGCTTTCATACACACACACACACACACACAAAGTGTTCTATAGTGACCTCAAATGAAAATGATAATATTTTAGTTGGCTTAAATAAACTATATTATTAAAATTAATGTCACCTATTTCTTTGTACTTCTTCCATTGCAATTACTAGAAATTTTTAAATCATATACTAGTATGTGTGTCACATTACATTTCTATAGGACAGCACTGTTCTTGTTTTTACAATTAGATTTAGGAGTCTCTTTTTCTTTTTAAATATATTTTTATTGACTTCAGAAAGGAAGGGAGAGAGAGAAACATCAATGATGAGAGAGAACCATTGACCAGCTGCCTCCTGTTTGCCCCATACTGGGGATCGAGCCTGCAACCCCAGGCACATGCCCTGACTGGGAATCAAACCACGACCTCTTGGCCCATAGGTCAACGCTCAACCACTGAGCCACGTCAGCCAGGCAGGACAGCACTGTTCTTGACGGATCCCAAAGGCACATCTGAGAACTGGGCTGCCGGTGGGGCTGCTGCTCCATCCCAGTCAGGGAGCATAGAATTGGGAGCCACTGTTACACCTGATGGCTCCAGAAGTCTGCAGCCCCTGCCCCCACCAAGAAGCTGACTGCTACATTGGAAAACTACCTCTGGAGTTGTCTCTGCCATAATCAGCACCAGCAAACTGGATGCACCACAACTTCCCACCCCCCAGGGTGACTCAGTTCTAAATCCGTCTACTTGAGTGCATCCTCTTGGCAGAACCTAAATCAGATCCGAAGCAGCAAGCAATGCTGGGAGACTGGTTTTGGCTTTCCAGCCTTTGCATACTGCTAGAGGAATGCATTTTGAGCAAGCCAATCTACAGCACCTAGCACTGTTTCTATTACAATCGCTCTAGTTTCTTGGCAAACACAAATACTTCTTGGGTTGAAACACTTTATGTCTACGATGTGCTTTTTCCTTATCTTTCTCTGCATTCTAGGAACGCCTCTAAAGTTTCTTGTCAATATTACTCCTTCTGTTTTCCACAGTATCAGTTTGGCTCCTTAAACCTTCCCATTAGGATTTTAATTCTCCTGCTAAAGAACAGTGTCCTTGGAATTCTGTGGTGAACAGTACAAAAATGAAAGTTATGGAAACATATAACTATGGGTGGTGTACTTTTTTGTTTTTCAGCAGTATTTTCCCCCCTAGAACTCATGTTTTGTTTCATTTTATTGCTTGCTTATCTTGGGGGGGGAGATTAATCTTTAATTAGTATTTGCCAAATATTTATTGCCCCACTCCCTGCCCACCATCAATGCCTTCAAGCCAAAGACCATCAGTAACACGTTCAACAAGTTGGATTTATTATGAGTTGCAGTGAGAGAGACTACATGCCATGGGAGAGGAAGGGGCATCTCAGTAAGAGACTGTTAAAAAGGACTTATTGTAATATTTGGGCTTTGGTTGGGTGGTATGGTAGACTGAGCATTGACAGAGAGCAGGGACAATTTTATAGTTGCATATCTCGGTAAGTCTTATTTCTAGAGAAGGCAAGGCTATAGTGTCTAGGGAGGGCAGACTATAGCAAGGCTATAGGTGAAAGTGGCAAGAAAGCAGCCATTCCTCATTTGAACTAGCAGAGGCTGTTTGGTGCTTTAAGACTTGGGCACTGTTCGTGTATTGTCTGTATTCAGACATGATTACCGAGGGCTCTTCTTTGGGCTTTGAAGCATTGTGGTCATGGAGTGGCCTTGTCTGACGTTGGATGATGTTCCGTGAAATTTGTTATGTCCAACCACACCAAGACTTAGTTGTGAGTTCCAGGCCAGTTATAACAACACGAAGGGCTACTTCCTGGATGACAGCGACTGCTTTTCTCTTTCTCATCACTTAGGTGGTAGGATAATTCGACTCTGAAATCCGCCACTGAAGGGGAAGTTGTTGTTGACTGTTTCTTGACCGGATTCCCAGAATCGAGCAGACGTTCATCTAGTATGGCTCTATCTCCATTGCTGGTTCTCTTACTCGCTGACAAAAGCAAAGTGTTCTAGCTTGAACTTGTACAAAATGAAATGTACCATCACCAATCCCTTTGTGCTTCCTGCCATTCATCTCTGGAAGGAACAGGCTCTAAGATTGTGAAGAAAGAGAGGTACCCGTGGGAACAGGGAGGAGAAAAGTACTCCAGCCCTCCCCTCCAGCACTACCAGCACTGTGCAGGTAAAGGCAAAACACACCCTGCATTTCAGACCATGGTACGGACAGTAGAAGACTGATAAAAGCATATGAAAATGATTCTTAAACAAAAATCCTTGCTCTATTTCAAGCACATTGTATTTCTCAATCCATTTCCATTGGCTCTTCATTAAATGGAAGGTCTCCTAGATTCTGCCAATACACTGAGAATTTATTTTAACTTTTACAAATATATTGCCTTATTTTTTAGAAGATATACCAGAAGCCTCTAGCCAGTCTCCATGTTCAATTGGAATCTTGCCAATTCAACCTTGTATTGAAAACATACTTTGTTAAGATTTCCACCCTAGAATAACGTCTATAGATTAGTTAATAGTGTTGTTTCAATGTTAATTTTAGGTTTTGATCATTCTACTGTGGTTATACAAGATGTTAACATTAGGGGAAGTGGGAGAAAGGATATAAAAGAACCCTGTGCTATTTTTGCAACTTTTCTGTAGCTGTAACCTTATTTCAAAATAAAACCTTTTATAAAATGAAACAGCAATATCAAAAACTTCAGAAAAGCAAAGAGTCCATAATACCAATGTTCTGTTGCCCATCTATCCCTAGGGTTTGGCCTCCCTAGAATTTATCTAAAATTACTGTTTATTTAATCAGTTTATCTAATGAGCTAAACTCAGTGGTATACAAACAGAAGACAGTTTTATTTTTCTCCAATTACTCCATCCCAACATGCTTTGTCAAATCACCCTTCATCACTTCTGGGTAATGTCTCAGGCATATCTCATAGATTTTTAAGATACTTTCAAGAATTAAAACTCACTAAAAAGTCCTATTTAAAACTTAAATCACCCAATTCAGAGTCCCCCATCACCTAGTTCCACCCTAACCTATGGCATGTGTCTACAGCCCTACAGCACAGAAAGGAAGTACTATCTGTCCTTTTTCCCTGCAATTCATCCTCTTCCCCCTCACCCTGCTGCCTCAGTTTCTCCAGGGACATGGCGATTGGAGGAAGAGGAGCAAATTTGTCTTTTACGTTAGGTGCCATAATAATACAGTAGACCATGGCCTTGATGTAGAAAGAGCCAAATGCTGGCTCTCCAAAGGAATGCATTTCTGAGCTTTTCAGAGGTTCACTATGGGGACCACCTGCTAAAGAGCACCCCCCTCCTAAGTCAATCATCCTCCCTCTTCTCCCAGAAGTTTCCTGCAAACCTTTCAGCTCCTGCCCAGACATATACCATATAGCAGATTACTGCTGGGGTGCCTTTACCCCATAAGCAACGCCCCTGGTCCAAAGCCAGCTATCTTCCATTATAACTCCTGGAAGACACATATCCCCATCATTACAAATTCTGGTTGTGCAAACAGCTCTCACTGCTGCCCTCTTCCTTCATTTAGGATTCACAGGTGATTCTGACCAGCCTCTCACATTCCAGACTCATCAGGCAGGAAGCAAGCACCAGTTTCCATTCATTTCTGTTCCTAAATTCCAGAAAACACATATCCGTGTCTTCATGAATTCTTTCACCTTACTCTATCGCAGCGGTTCTCAACCTGGGGGTCGAAAGACCCTTTCACAGAGGTCGCCTAAGACCATCAGAAAACACATATATAATTACATATTGTTTTTGTGATTAATCACTATGCTTTAATTATGTTCAACTGGTAACAATGAAAATACATCCTGCATATCAGATATTTACATTATGATTCATAACAGTAGCAAAATTACAGTTATGAAGTAGCAATGAAAATAATTTTATGGTTGGGGGGTTACCACAACATGAGGAACTGTATTAAAGGGTCGCGGCATTAGGAAGGTTGAGAACCACTGCTCTATCGCAATCCCAGGGCACCATTGGAGACCCAGTTTTCTTGAGGGCCCCCATAAGAAGAGAAAAGGAAGTACACAACACTGTCCACTACACCCAAAGACTCTTGAATCCCCTTCTCCTGCATCAGCTGGAGTTATGTGATGGAGGTTGATAGTCACTGTGGCAGTTTTGCTGTCTTTTCACAGTTTCTGCATGGGTATGTCTAGTGCTAGTAACTTATTCAGAAATCTGGAGACACTTACAACTTTTATTCTCAGCTTTGGGGCTTCAGATGAAATTTCAAAAGGCCATGAAAAGTCCCATTCGGTATCCTGTTACACGTAAAACGAACCATGACGCCCTCCGTATAACCCTCAGTCCTCATCAGGGCTATCTGCAGACTACACAATGGGAAATGGAAAAGCTGTGACTATTGGCAGAGTCCTGCGTCTGGGCTGCCGAGATAAGACTTTTGAAAAGATTCAAACCACAGACTTTTGCAATAGTTACACAATCACTTCCGGCCCACCCTCATGCTGAAGGCATTCCAAAAAACTGAACATTCCTTAGCAGGCTTCCATGCAACTAAAGTAGAAAGGATTGTCATTGATTTGTAGGAATACCCTTTGGGAGTCGAAAATACATCAGATGAGAAGGCTTAATTAGAACAGCATAGCTTTATATAGTTAAAGGCCATTCTATATAGAAAAGATATGAATCCTGCCTGGCTGATGTGGCTCAGTGGTTGAGCGTCAACCTATGAACCAGGAGGTCACCGTTCAAATCCCGGTCAGGGCACATGCCTGGGTTGTGGGCTCGATCCCCAGTGTGGGGCGTGCAGGAGGCAGCCGGTCAATGATTTTCTATCATCATTGATGTTTCTATCTCTATCTCCCTCTCCCTTCTTCTCTGAAATCAATAAAAATATATTTTTTAAAAGATAAGCAAAATGGATTTGAAGAGAAGAATGGAATTCAGAATACCAGCTAGGAATCTATTCCCAAATTTCTCTGGTGACTGTACTTTTTGAGAAGTTGGAGCCTGTGATCTGACAAGTGTCAGAGTGAACACAGAACAACAAAATATTTGAATTGAGGACGTTCCCAAAAATCTTTAGTTATTCTAAGTACTCCAGGCATGTGGCAATGAGGCAGTATGATTTCCTAACCCCTTCTTCTTTCTTGTAGCATATTGTAAGATGAGGCCTCCCCAAACCTTCTGAAATTGGTCAATTTGGGGGCAAGTAGGAAATTATTTAGCAACAGTTGCACCATTGTAAGATTTCACTCTTTCCTGGACCTATGTTTTAGTTACATTTCTATTTACACCCAATTCATCTTAAATAACCAAAACAAGACAAATTACTCTGAATGTGAATAAACTACTTAGCTACCTACCTGAAGCTGAATTTCCCATAAAGTGCCACACTCCCTATGACATTCTTACTGCACAGTTGGGTCTCATAGGTAGCAGCCATACTGAAGATATTAATACTTCTCAGGAAGGATAACATAATGCCTTTGTGGGAAAATGTTTTTCACGCACACACACCATTTAACAATACAACTGTTGTATAACCTTAGCTCTATCTGCCCTGATTGCCTTACTCCCCTCCCACTAACTACCATTAAGTTCTCAGCAAGGAATAATAACTTCCTAAGTTTTGAAGAAACTACAAATAAAATGATCAATAATTTTATCATTAAAAATCCAAAACTGCCCTAGCTGGTTTGGCTCAGTGGATAGAGCTTTGGCCTGTAGACTGAAGGGTCCAGGGTTTGATTCCAGTCAAGGGCACATGCCCAGGTTGTGTGCCTGATCCCCAGTGGGGGGCATGCAGGAGGCAACCAATCAATGATTCTCTCTTATCATAGATGTTTTTATCTCTCTTTTCCTCTCCCTTCCTCCCTGAAATCAATAACAATGTATTTTTGTAATCCAAAACTTGTGCTAAACAACAACAAAAACTAAACTGGAAGGAAATACAATGGACTAAATAATATTTACAATAATTAAACAAGCAAAGGGTTACCGCCTACATTAAATTGAGCTTGTAAAAATTAGTAAGAACAGAGGAGTGGTCCCCCCAGCCTGTCTCTTCAACAGTGTTTGGAAGGAACAGACCCAAGGACGCCCCTTCTTCCAGCCTCCGACCACCCTCCAGCCTCTTTTCTAGTCATCATTTTGGAACCACCTCAGCCATCCTCAGCTTATGAGGCCAGCCAACATTTTTGTTTATGCTTTTTTACCTTAACTCCTATTGGTGAACAACCGTGAGCTCCCAAATTCGTCAGAATTATTCCACTGAGATAGAGGTGCCATCACCCGCCTGCCACCCGGCATCTGCAGGCCTCCAGCACCTACCTCTCTCTGGGCTTCGGTTTCCACCTCTACGATGTGGCTCTCTCTGCAGGGCATGGGTTGGCGGAGAAGAAACGCGAGGGCGCTAAACAGCTCCTTAAAGGGGCAAAACCAGTTCAGTGACCGCATTCTCTCCAGGACGTGCTGAAGCCTTCCCAGGATGAGTGGGGTGACACTCAGGTCACCATGGAAGCCGCCAGGGCCTTGGAGAGGAACCCGAACCAGGCCCTTTTGGTTCTACCCCCACAGACCTTTGGCTCTGTGGCTTCCTGGAGAACGATATCCTGGGTGAGCAGGTGAAACTCATCAAGGAGATGGGCAACCACCTGACTCAGCTCTGCAGGCTGGCTGGCCCCAGGCTGGGCTGGGTGAGCATCTCTTCAAAAGGCTCATCCTCAAGCACGACCAGGAGCCTTTGGAGCCCAGAGCCAATGAGAGGCCCCTCTGCATTCCCCTGGTGTCTGGCTTTTGCCTGAGCCCCTCCTTAAAACCAGTAGGCATCCTTTTAACCACCCTGGAGCCCTTTCTCATGCTATGGACCTTGAAGTAGCCTGTCTGTATTTTACTTCTAAATACAATGAGAAAGGCATCTATGAAAAGCAGATATGTTTTCTTGAATCATGAACACTTTATCCAGACAACTCATCACTTTTTAGAGTGAAGTTGACATTCTGAGCTAAAGAACTAAGCCCAAAGAATATGATACAGGTAAGAAGTTTCTCAAATCAGTCCAATAATATACAAAACTGCTTTAAAAGGCATTTCTTTCTAATCAAATCAAATATACTAAACAGTAGTTTGTTTTGTAAATCAAACCTAAAATTGGCTTAGATTTTCTCAAAGAAATTATGCCATTTAAAACTGAATCATCTTTATCCTATGGAATATATTCAACTGATCAGGAGTGGCAACATTTTTGTCAGAGTTAACAAAAAAAACTTTGCAAGTCTCCTTGTATACTTGATATTGAAAAAATGCAGTAGAGCTGAGGTTTTTATATGAGAACACAAAAACATTTTAAATTGGATTTTAAACTGTCCTAAGTTGTTTAGAATTATAGTTCTCTTACATACATTTTTAAAAACTCATGCAAGACACAACACTTTTTAAATATATTTACAGCCCAAAAATGTTCTTGGTTTCATACCATTTCATATAATACCGTCAAAGTTAGCACCAATTTTATCATATTACTGATTCACTTTCATCAAGGAAATGGCCTCCTGGTTATTAAAAAAAAGCCTCATCTCTATTTCACAGGCACCATTTTCCATGAGAGAACTTCCACTAGAGAAGTCCTCAATCTTTGCTATAATTGGGAACATCTGAGGCTCTTTCAAATACATAAGGTTTCACCAAAACTTATTAATTCTGAAAGGGAGGTTGGGAACTAGCATCAAACTTTATAAAAGCTTCTTATGAGATTCTAATGATTATCCAGGGCTGTGAGTCACTACAATAAAGTCATATTACAATCCTCTCTCCCCAACCCTCACTTACTCACCCCAAGTGAGAAATTTACCTGGCTTATGAGAGTTGGGAGTATAGTATGCATTGGTTCATGTTCCTTCATTGGGTGGAATTAACGTCTTAAAAAGCAGCATACCATTTCTTCACAAAGTAGAACATATACTTACCATATGACACAACAATCACATTCCTAGGAATTTTCTCAAGGGAAAACATAAGTCCACACAAACATGTGTAGGCAAATGTTTGTAGCAGCTTTATTCATAAGAAGCCAAAACCTAGAATCAACTCAAAGTTCCAGCGACTGGTGGATGGATAACAAACTGTGATATATCCATGTACTGGAATACAATTCAGCAATAAGAAGAAACAAACTACTGGTACATGCAACACCATGGATGTGACATACTGTACAATTCCATTTACAAAGCAATCTAGAAGCAAAACGAGGGACAGAAATCTGATCAGGATTGCCAGGGTCTGGAAGCAAGAGTGAAAGGAGAGGAGATTGACTGCAAAGGCATAGGAGGGGCGTGATGGGAATGTTCTATATGTTGATTGTGATGGTGGTCCCATGATTTTATATATTTGTCACAACCTCATCCAACTACACATTGAAAATGTTAAATTTTTCCCAGACAAGATAAAGCTAAAAGAGTTAGTTCATCACCACCAAACCAGTATTACAAGAAATATTAAAGGGTATTATTTACGAAGAGAAAAAAAAGATTTAAAAATATGAATAATAAAATAACTATAACTATATACCTTTTAATAATTACTTCAAATGTAAATGGCTTGAATGCTCCAATTAAAAGACATAGGGTGGGTGAATGGAGAAGAACACAAGACCCATACATATGCTGCCTACAAGAGACCAACCTAGATCGAAAGACACACACAGATTTAAAGTAAAGGGATGGAAAAGATATTTCAGGCAAATGGAAATTGAAAAGGGGGTAGCAATACTTGGACAAAATAGGCAAGGAAGGACATTGCCAAGATATAGAAGCAACCTAAGTGACAGACAATTGAATAAAGATGTGGAACACAGCCCTGGCCAGTGGGGCACAGTTGGTTGACTGTAATCCCATGCACTGAGAAGTCCCCGGGTTGATTCCTGGTCAGGGTAATGTCCAGGTTGCAGGCTCTAACCCTATAGGAGGCATGCAGGAGGTAGCTGATCAATGATTCTCTCTCATCATTGATGTTTCTATCTCTCTCTCTCTCTCTCTCCCTTCCTCTCTGAAATCAATTTAAAAAAATATTTTCTAAACTATAAATGATATTTTGGAGAAGATAGGGTAAATTTGAATATGGACTGAATATTAGATTATATTAGGGATTTTATTCATTTTCTTTGGTGTGATAATGATATCGTGAATTCATAAGCTTATGTGAATTCATGAGCACACGAATATGTAAATACTAGAGGCCTGGTACATGAAATTCATGCACTGGCGGGGGGAGGGGGGGGTCCCTCAGCCCAGCCTGCACCCTCTCCAGTCTGGGATGATCCCCTTGGGGGATGTCTGAGGGATCGGGCCTAAACCGGCAGTCAGACATCCCTCTCACAATCTGGGACTGCTGGCTCCTAACCGCTCCTCTGCCTGCCTGCCTGATTGCCCCTAACCGCTTCTGTCTGGCAACCTGATCACCCCCTAACCATTCCCCTGCCAGCCTGATTGACACCTA
Source organism: Myotis nattereri (assembly GCF_964212035.1). Lineage (NCBI taxonomy): Eukaryota > Metazoa > Chordata > Mammalia > Chiroptera > Vespertilionidae > Myotis > Myotis nattereri. The sequence goes on from NC_138076.1 coordinate 198,775,507, forward strand.
ACTGCTCCCCTGCCAGCCCTATCGCCCTCAACTGCCCTCCCCTGCAGGCCTGGCCATCTTGTGGTGGCCATCTTGTGTTCACATGGGGGCGGCCATCTTATGCAAGGATGTGATGGTCAATTTGCATATTACCTCTTTATTATATAGGATATACATGTATTTATGCATTCAAATATGTACATATGGATAGACAAAGCAAATAGGTTAAATAATATTGCTGAATGTAGGTATAGAAGTATTATTGTACTTTTGATTTTTCCTTATAGCTAAAAATTTTCATAATAAAAAATTAGAAAAGAATAAAATAGTGTTGATTTTATAAGGGACATGTTGTCTTCTTGGCTTAAGGAACAGAAATGACCCAATGAAATTACTGTAAACCAGTGATTAAGAACAATTTAAACACAACAATGTGAATATACTTAACACTATTAAACTGTACACTTAAAATGGTTGATAGTAAATTTCATGTTATGTTTACTTCACCACAATTTTTCAAAAATGTTTTAAGTTTTAAAATGAAAATAAAAGAATAATGTAAAAGGCCTCTGTCTAGCACAGTCCCTCTGGGAATTAGTTTTGCTCAGGAAATAAGGAAAGAAATACATTGATTTTTAAAGATATGCTTTGGTTTTATTAGAAGAGTGAGCACGGAGCATAAAACAAAAATAAAAGAACACTGTTTAAATGGGTTAGATTCCAGAGGAAGAAAGAGAATTCCTTAGGAGAAAGGGTAAGGCCCTAGAGAAAAAGCTAAATCAATATAAAAAGAAAATAAGAAATCTTCAAAGCCAGGTTAAACCTCCAAAAAAGAAAGGAAGAAAAAAAAAAGAATATATATATATTCTAATTTAACTGTCCACAAATATTATACAACTGGAGCCCCAGCACGCAAAATCACATGAGACCCAGACCCACCACTCCACGAGACCCATCAATGCACCTCCTGGTGACCAGTTGTTTGGTCGTTACAGCATTTCAGCGTTACAGTCACTGGCTTTTTATAATATAGACTAGAGGCCCAGTGCACAAAAATTTGTGCACTCGAGGGGGTCCCTCAGCCCGGCCTGTGCCCACTTGCAGTCTGGGACCCCTCGGGGGATGACCAACTGCTGGCTTAGGCCCGCTCCCCAGGGGATTGGGCCTAAACTGGCAGTCAGACATCCCTCTGGCAGCCCGGGAGCCCTTGGGGGATGTCCACTAGCCAGCAGGGAGAAGGCCTAAGCTGCCTTGGGACATCCTTAGCGCTGCTGAGGAGGCAGGAGAGGCTCCCACCACCACCGCTGTACTGGCAGCCGTCATCCTGGCTTGTGGCTGAGCAGAGCCTCCCCCTGTGGGAGCTCACTGACCACCAGGGGGCAGCTCTTGCATTGAGCGTCTGCCCCCTGGTGGTCAGTATATGTCATAGTGACCAGTCATTTCCAGTCGTTCTGCTGTTAGGGTCAATTTGCATATTACCCTTTTATTATATAGTATAGAGGCCTGGTGCATGGGTGGGGGCCAGCTGGTTTGCCCTGAAGTGTGTCCAGGATCAGGGTGGGGGTCCCGCTGGGGTGCCTGGCCAGGCTGGGTGAGGGGCTGAGGGCCATTTTCAGGCTGGCCACACCCCCTTCAGGGAGGGGGGTCCTGCTGGGGTGCCTGGCCAGCCTGGGTGAGTGGCTGATGGCTGTTTGCAGGCTGGCCACAGCCCCTTCAGGGTGAGAGTCCCCACTGGGGTGCCTGGCCAGCCTGGGTGAGGGGCTGATGGCTGTTTGCAGCTGGCCATGGCCCCCAGCCACCCAAGCTCCCAGTGGAGGCTGGCTGGAAGCAGGTATCTTGGATTTATTTATCTTCTATAATTAAAACTTTGGTAGCTGGTTCCCTCCGAAGTTTCCCTCAGGATAGCTGGCGCTCTTGCCGACAAAAAAAAAACAAAAACAAAAACAAAAAAACAAACAAACAAAAAAAAAACTTTGTTGCCTTGAGTGGAGGCCACAGCCAGCCAGGGAAGGCAGGAAGCTTGGCATCCTCCATTGCCGGGGAAACCAAGCTTCCTGCTTGCTCCAGCTCCGTGGTTGCTGGCTGCCATCTTGGTTGGGTTAATTTGCATATAGTCACTCTGATTGGCTGATGGGCGTGGCTTGGGGCATAGCAGAGGTGCAGTCAATTTGCATGTTTCTCTTTTATTAGATTAGATAAGTTCAGAAGATAATGTGAAGAGAGAGGTCAGAAGAGAGAGGATATCTGGGGTGCAAAGAAACCTTATAAAGGAGGGACCAGGATATCAGGAAAAGCTTCACATTGTGCTTTGTTACCAATAAAATTGTGTGTCCCCCCCAAAAAAAAAAATTCATATATTGAAGTCCTAACACCCAGTACCCCAGCACATCACATTATTTGGAAATAGGAGGCTTACAAATGTAATTTGTTAAATTAAAATGAGGTCATACAGGAATAGGGTATACCTTAATTCTAATGACTAGTGTCACATTTGGACACAGATGCAAACACACGTAGAGAGAAGTTGATGTGAAAAGGCACAGGGAGAAGATGGGAATCTACAAACCAAGGAGAGAGGCCTGGGACAGCTCCTTCCCTTGCAGCCCTCAGGAGGAACCAGTCCTGCCAACACCTGTCCTGAGCTGGGCAAGGGTGCTGGAATCTTACAGCCTGGTGCAGGCCAGTCTGTGGTGCAGGTGCTCCAGGGATGAGGATAGAAACTTGAGGAAGGTAATTCTCTTCAGCCATGGGAAGCTCCTGGAAAGGATTGGAGCTGGAAAGTGTGAGCCACCTCTAACCCCAGCAGCAGGGGGATAAATCCTTCCGTCCTGGAAGAGGGGATCTCAGCTGTGCAATACAGCTTCCACGACAGACATCTTTCTCCCAAAAAAAACCTTCTAGCAATGATACATTATTAATTTAGTCCCTTCTGTTTTTTCAGCATGTGCCAGGCCCTAGAGGCACTTCCACTCTTATTGAAAACTGACGCTTGATGAAAAGAGAGAAGAAGCCGATCTAAATATTTGATGAATGAATTCTCAGTTCTTTATATTGAGATTCTCATACTTTTTCTTTTGGTCGTGTGAGATGGAAAAGTTTTTCTTTCAAAATATTCTTTGTTAAAGTTTTTCTTTCAAAATATTTTTTTGAGGACACATTTAATGTTATACCCATCCAAATAAAAAATTTACAATAAGCTAAGGGGGGGAAAGATACCTCTAACATTTGAAGAGGTTACTACCAAAAACTTAAAACAAGTCTTGTTCTTTTTTATTTTTCAATTACAGTCGACATGCAATATTATGTTACAGGTGTACAGCATAGTGATTAGATATTTATATAATTTACAAAGTGATCACCTTGATAAGTCTACTACCCACCTGCACCATACATAGTTATTACAATATTATTGACTATATTCCTTTTGCTGTACTTTACATGCCCATGACTATTTTATAATTTGTTCTTTCTTTTAATTTGACTCTATTTTTTTTTCATTTAATTGTTAATAATAGAAGTTTTAAAACATACACAAACCAGAGAAAATAGATAATAAGCTCTATATACCTGCCACTCATCTTCAACAATTATCAACATTTTTCCAATTTCCAAATATCATTCTGAAGAGTAAAATATCAGACCACATCATCATTAAAGTTGGGAACAAGATATAATGATGCCTACTTTTATGGTCAATAATCTTGTTCTAGAGTTACTGGTCAATACAAAAAATATCAGAAAAAAATTTTTAAAAAGTATGATTATTGGCAAAGTAGACATATACATAGAAAATCCAAGGCAATCACATAAATCTATATGGACTAATTAAAAATTTCAGAAAGGTAGAAGCAAGATTAACATAAAAATCTACAGCTTCTCCATAATCAGCACAAATTAATTTGAAACTGTAGTAGAGAAGAAAGCTATATTCAGTTCCAATGAAACCTTGAATTACCTAAGAAAAAACTTAAAAGGAGCTGGCTGGTGTGGCTCGGTTGGTTGGCCATTGTCCCAGACACCAAAAGGTTGCTGGTTCGATTCCTGGTCAGGGCACATGCCCAGGTTGTGGGCTCTAGCCCCAGGAGGGGGTGTGCAGGAGGCAGAGGTAGGGGGCTGCCTCCCTGATCAATGTTTCTCTCTCTCCCTCTCCCTTCCTCTCTTTCTCTAAAATTCATTAAAAATATTTTTTAAATGTAAAAGTATGAACTTTATTGAAGATAACCATATAATTTTAATGGCCATGAAATATGTTCCTAGATAAAAAGGTTCAATATCATACTGATACTTTTAATGCTCCCCAAATTAAATAATAAATGCAATGCAATTTTAATCAAAATCCCAACAAGATATTTTATAGAATTGGCAAGCTAATTCTAAAGTTCATCTATGAGATGTGCCTAAAAATAATTAAGATTTTTTTCGAAAAAGAACTTTACCAGGTATCAAAATGTATTATTTTCTATGCACCTCACATTGTACTGGATACATCTTACTTAATACTCACTGGAATGCTAAGATACATGCATTACTGCATCCAGTTTTCAGAGGTTCATAGAATTTAAGTAGCTTGCCTGGAGTCAAATAGTGGCAGAGCCAGGGTTATAATAGACACTTCTGACTTCAAAGACCAAGTTCTTTGTCTTGCACCATTTGGAGGCATTCTTCCCCTTCCTGTATGTCTACATTTTTTAAGCCATTACACAGCATAATAAGGAGATGAGGAATGCAGGCTCTAGAGGCAGGCTGCCTTCTTTGGCGAAAGGAAACAAGTTACCTAACCTCTGCTTATATGATCTGGGACAAGTGACTTAACTTCTCCAAGCCTCAGTTTCCCCCTCTGTAAAGTAAGAAACATAACAGTAACAACTACCTCAGAAATTTCAGGACTGATTAAATGAGATAGCATTTAACACAGTGCCTCCCCATTGGCTAGTACGCTGTACTGTACCCACACCAGGACACCTTGCTTGTACCAGCCAAGTCTGTGGAGGACACCATTCTAGGGTATTTCCAGGGACCCACATCAAATTACAAAATTTTCTCTGAAATTTATTAAATACATACTTTCTGACAGTATCTAGTGTTGTTTTCCTCACTTTTATAAACTCTGAAATGATAGGGTTGAAAAGAGGGAGAAATGAAGGCCATCATAACTCATAAAATGCATAATAAGACACAGAGAGAATAGAAAGTTGATTCAGCTGTGACTCATGAAGGGCCATTTGTAGCAGTTCCTACTGCATTACCACAACTCACTCCCCTTATTGCTCAGCCCTGTATATTTATCCCCCACAACTCACCGATTTGAGGGCACCGATTACAAAATGTTCTTTTGTAGATTACCAGCTGCCACCCGCCCCCTACCCCCACATTCAGCAACCTGACATGGGTTCAGATAACTAAGGTTTCGGTATTGCAACACCAAGGGAAACGGAACTCATCGTATCACATGGGCTCTGTGAGATATTTATTACTGTCCCTATTTTACTGCTGAGGAAGATGCGCTTCTCAAGGCCATTATTTGTATTTTACCCAAAGTCACAGAGTGGCTCGGTGGTTGAGCGGCAACCTATGGACCAGGAGGTGCCGTTCCATTCCCAGTCAGGGCACATGCCCGGGTTGCAGGCTCAATCCCCAGTTGGGGATATGCAGGAGGCAGCTCATCAATGATTCTCTCTATTCATTGATGTTTCTCTCTCTCTCTCTCCCTCTCCCTTCCTTTCTGAAACCCATAAAAATATTTCAAAGTCACAGAGTTGATTGGGGTGGAGATAAGAGTTGACCCAGATCACCCACAATGCTGCTCCTGGTGGAAGGAGCCTGTTGCAAACACAAGGCTCCCAAGCTGGTCCCCCATTCACACGCCACTCATGGCAGTTTTGCAACATCTTCCTTCCTCCTGTGGGATTATTTACTTACTTTTTTAAGTCAGTGCACTTTCTACTAACTAAATAAATTAGGAAATACCAGTCCACGTAGCAACAGTTGTGAAATCACATTCTGTACACCATGTATTTTTTGTAGATTACATTTTTAAGTGTATTCATTTCCTAAAGCTGCCATTAAAAAAAAAAAAACAACAACAAAAAACTACAAACTGGGTAGGTTAAAACAACAGAAATTGGTTCTCTCACAGTTCAGGAAACCAGAAGTTCAAAATAAAGATATCAGAAGGGTTGGTTCCTTTTGGAGGAAAAACTGTTCCACACCCCTCTCCTAGCTTCTTGATGTTCCTTGGTTTCTACACACATCCTTCCAATCTCTACCTCCATATTCACATGACCATTTTTTTCTAAATCTCCTTTCTCTTATAAAGACACTAGTCATTGGATTCAAGGCCCACCTAAACCTAAGATTATTTCACCTTGAGATCTTTAACTAATTACATCTGTAAGGACCCTATTTTGAAATGAGGTCACATTCTGAGTGTATTTGTGTGGACATGAATTTTGAGAGGGTCGCTATTCAACCTTCTACAACTGAGAGAGGGGAAGGACGTGTAATGAGAATAGAGCCACAGTTATCTAATAACTAGTGACCTGGTGCATGAAATTCGTTCACGGGGTGAGGGGTTCCCTCAGCCCAGCCTGCACCCTCTCCAATCAGGGACCCCTTGAGGGATGTCCGACTGACGTTTTAGGCCCGATCCCTGAGAATCGGGCCTAAACCGGCAGTCGGACATCCCTCTCGCAATCTGGGACTGCTGGCTCCTAACTGCTCACCTGCCTGCCTGCCTGATCGCCCCTAACCCCTCTGCCTGCCTGTCTGATCGCTCCCAACTGCCTCTGCCTGTCTGATCACCCCTAACTGCCCTCCCCTGCTAGCCTGATCCCGCCTCCAACTGCCCTCCAAGCTTATTTCATGATTCATTGTTTTCTGAAATCAGTAGCTGTGTAAGTACTGGTCTCAGCAGGGTTGTGTTTGGGGATTTATTGTCTTATCTCCATAGAGAAAACCAAAGGATCATAAGGTGGATTTGCAATTTAAAACAAATCACTGGATAACAACGGACATTGTGAAACTCCATGTTGAGCACAAAGGCGGGATTCCAGAGAGCACTATAAACAGGAGCCCAGGATAAGCCAACATTTCAATCCAGAGAAGAATGGAAAGGAGAAAATTATTCTCAGCAGCCTCTATGTGACCTAGACTTCCATGTGAATCTCAGGTTGTGTCAGGGGCAGAAATAGAATATTGGGGACCAGCTACAATGGTAAGAAATAGTAGTCATGCCCTGTTAACCATGACAGTTCTGTTCTGATTAGAGAAAGCATATTTTCACCTGGCTGGGACTTGTACGCCCTGAGACACACCAGAGCTAACATCGGAATGCAGTCCATCTTCCTGTCCCAGCCTCTTGGCTGGAACAATCTAGTCCCAGAGGCACCTGCTCTGTACAACCCCCAGCCCCTATTACCTGTAATCTGGTTCTGGGGCGCCCAGAGGCGCCCGCTCTCTGTGACTCCCACCCCAGCCCGCATAATTCCCATTTCCCCACATAATCTTTGTCCTTCTACAAGCATCTGGCTTATGGGGAACTGGAGAGCAGATTTTAGTGGATGACCTGCTGCTCTCCCATACTGCCGGCATCATTGGAATAAACACTCATATATGATTCAACCCTGTCTCTGCTTAATTGGCTCAAGTAGTGCCAGGCAGCCCGGACCCCTTGGTTGTCCGGTTACAGTTGCATAAACTTGAGTTTTTCCATTTGAGATAATATTCAGAAGACCTTACTCTTCTAAATGCACAGACTTGAGCTTTTTCTAAAAAGTATAAACTGGATAATGGAAGCTAAAGATCTCAGGGAAGACATTTTTATTGATCATTCTTTTTTTTTAATTTAGGTGCTTTTTTTGCTCCAAAATAGTAAAAATTACCATTTATCAAAAACATAAGGGGAAACTGTCACAAGTGAAGAATTATCAGATGGTAAAAATCAATTATCACACGGGCTTGATGCAAAATATTATAAAAGATGCATAAGAGCAGATGCTGTGCTTGGAAACATCTCAATAAGCACATTTCCATAAACACATATGGTGCAGGAGCTTTCACATCCATACCTCAGTGTTTATACGGAGGTAAATAATTCAAGATGGTGTAACCAGCATGCAGAACTGTGACAAAACACTTTAAATAAATGGGGCCATTGCTATGACAAATAACCTAAGCAAAAGAAATGAGGATGACAACAACAAAAACAACCAGTTAGAGGTGGGGAAGCTCTCAAAACTAAAATGTTTAGTATTTCTCGGCAAAAACACAAAGCACAAGATGTTATTAACCAGTACCTTATGTTTCTGCCAACAAATATATCTGAAAGACAAGACCCAAACTTGCATGTGTAAATGATTGTTGGCCTTCAAACAGTATTTTTTTTTCAATTACAGTTTACATTCAATATTATATTATTTTAGTTTCAGGTGTATAGCATAGTGGTTAGACAATCATATACTTTATAAAGTGGTTCCCTCAGTATTGTAAGTACCCACCTGGCAATGTATGTAGTTATTAAAATATTGTTGACTGTATTCCCTCCGCTGTACTTTACATCCCCATGATTATTTTGTGACCACCAATTTAATCCCTTAATTGACCACTTCTTAATCCCTTCACCTCTTTCACCCAGCCCCCACTTTAACAGTACTTGTCATTATATGACTCAATACCCCCCAATACCAACATACAGAGGTTGGTAAAACTTCTCTCCTGAATCTCTTCAGAGGCTGACCACTCACCTCACTAGAAAATGTATTCTTTTACTTTTATTTTTTCTTTATTTTGTTTTACTTTTTCCATCACCATTTATCCCCTCTATGCCCTTTTCCACCCCTCCCCACCGGCCACCCCCACAATCACCACACTGTTGTCCATAGCCATGAGCCTGTTTTCCTTCTATTCTTTTACTTTTTCATCGCTCTTAGGTTTTCATGATGTGCATTGCCCGAATGAATAGCAAGGCTTTGGAGGGTCAAGGATGAGCAACTCCAGATGAAAATGTATTGCTTTGCCAGAAACATACATTTTTAAGAGGAGACAGGCAGCTTTCCCATATGCGTTTAGAAGGAAGGAAGTGGGGATGGAGGAGAAGGGCCCACTGGAGGAAAAGTTGGAAAATGAGAACGAAACCGTGCTGTTACTTACTCCATTCCCCTTTCAGGAATTCAAAGCGGGTATCAGCGTACTGAAAGCTTTATGGAGACACTCCAGGGAAGAAACCTGTTTAACCTGGTTTAACATATCCTTTCCCAAACTGTCTTGACTATAAATCCCCTTCTTCATATAACAATACCAATTCTCCAGGATGTGTTTTGGGGGATGTGGTCACCTAAGACGGCTCCAAGGTGGCCCCCAGTGATTCTCACCTCCTGGGATTCCCAACCTTGTGCAGTACCCTCCCACATTTAATAGAGCTGATTCCTATAATGAAAATGATATCGCAAACATGATCCAGGGTGACTTCTGAGGCTGGGCCATTAAAACACTGTCACTTTCCCTTTGTACTCTTAGATGCTCCCTGGGAAAAGCCAGCCACCGTGTCCTGGGGGGCACTCAAGCTGCCTGTGGGGCTGCCCGCATGCGGAGGAACTGGGCACCACGTGGATGAGCCTATGTAGAAACTAATCCTGCAGCCCAGTTAAGCCTTTGGATGACTCCAGGCCCAGCTGACATCATGACTGCAACCTCAGGGGAAACCCTGAGCCAGAACCACCCAGCTAAGCCAGCCCTGAAGTTCAAACCACAGTGACTATGTGAGAGCACAGATTTTCTGGTTAAGTCACTACGTTTGGGTGTAACTTGTTATGCAGCGATAGATATCTAGTACGGGGAAGAGTAAAGCACTTGGTATCAATCCTTTTGGCTTGTCATTTAACCCTCATCAAGCTGTAGTGTATAATATGTTTTTACACGATTCTACCTCTCTAGGCACAGTTAATGGGTTAAGTGATGGGCTCATACCTAAAGCCCCAGCAGGCAGCCAGGGAAGGGAGGCCCCGGCCCTGGCCAGCAGCCGGAACACCCTGATCGTCCCTGTTCGCAGGCCAGGCCTAGGGACCCTACCCGTGCACTTCGTGCACCAGGCCTCTAGTCTTCAATATATGACAACCAAGTTCAACCCTCGAGGTTGTCTCTACTCCAGCCATTCAGAAGGAGAAACTAGCAGGTAGAGAGCCACCCACTCCTTGGCTATATTTCTGCAGATATCCATTAGCTGACCCAAACTACAGCTCAACCAGATGTCCAACTGTAGTAATATCCTATGTTCCACAGAACTCACCCTCCATCCGATCCCAGACTTCCCAGAAGGAGCTCCTGGAACCCTCAGGAACACGGAAGCTGAACATGACTCGGAAATCTGTTTGGCTTATCTTTTGAGAGCTTTGCAACCATGCTTGTGCTTGCCACTCAGATGTCAAAAACATAATGCATTATGTAAAGGTGCATGAGGGTGGTAAAAGTATAAAGCAAAGCAAGAAATAAGTACCAAAAATCAAGAGTGGTTACCTCTTAAGGAAGAGGGTGGAGAATGTGAATGAAGCAAAATACACAGAGGAATTCCAAGTTCCTGGCAATGTTTTGCTTGTTAACCTGGGTGACAGGTACACAGATGTCATTTTACCATTAGCTCTTTAAACTCTGCATATATGTTCTTTACAGTCTTCTGTGTGTATTATACTTCACACACAAGTGCTTAGTACAGGTAGTGTTAGACATAAAACTACAGATTACTTTTTCATCTTGACTCTTTGCCCTTGAATTCCTTTCCTTAGAACTTTAACTAGAGTGTTAAAAGTACTGGGAAATGGGGTGGGTAGGTGGATGGGAGGTAATCAACCAAAGACTTTGTATGCATATAAGCATAACCCATGGACACAGATAATAGGGTGCTGAAGGCCTGGGGGAGGAGGGGAGGACCAGGCTGGAGAGGGTCAATGGGGGAAAGAGGGGGACATATGTAATACTTTCAACAATAAAGAATTTTTCAAAAAGTACTGGGAAATGGTGTCCCTGAAAATTGGGAACACTTTGGAGTTTTCATTAGTGGGGGAAAGGTAGAATATTCAATAAACAATATTAGATGGAATTCATACCCCAAACATTACACCAAAATAGATTCCAGATGGATCAAGATTTCTATGTGAAAAACTGAAAACCTGAAAGTATGAGAAGAAAATATGGGAGAATTACTTTATAACCTGGGAGTAGAGGAAACCTTTGTGAACATGATACAAACCATGGAAGCTATCAAAGGAAAGAAGCTAAATATACAAACTCAAAAGGCATGAAAACCTGGGAGCAAGTATTTGCATTCATAAAAGTCAATAAGAAAAAGACCAATAATTCTATTGGAAATAAGCAAATGATATGAGCAGACAGTTTCCAGGAAAGAATTTCAAATGGCTTTTAAACATATGAAAAGATGATCAATCTTTTCCATAATAAGAGAATCGCAAATTAAAACTACCATCTTGGCAGATACAAATTTTGATAACACCATGTAGATGAAGGTTAGAGAAACAAATGCTCTCCCATATTGCTGGTTGGGGTAAACTGTCTCAACCCCTGTGGAAATCAATTTGACATTATCTATCAAAAATCTAAAATGCATATTCTGGCAGGCACCATTAGTTATATACCTCAAATCATTCCTCCATATTCCTTGCTAACAGTTGCTCAGGTGACAACATGCTAGACTCTAAGCAATGAGTTTATTTATGGATTTATTAATATTTAATAAGCATTTACTGTATACCAGGCACTGTTCTAGGCACTAGGGATACAACAGTGAAGGAAGAAGACCAAACCCCAGTCTTCGTGATAATTCACACCAACTGATGGAGATTCCAGAGCCAAATAACAACTAGAATATTTTGATATACGTTTCAAACAATAGATGACCATATAATTTTCATAAAAAATGAAACACTTATCAGAGTGAATGGAGTGCTATTAATAAAATACACCGGGACCACAGGTGCTAACGGAATGGCCACAAGCAAACTAAGAAATATGGTCGCCCCTAGTAATCCTGAGACAATGATGACAGCGCCATAGGCTCAGTAGCTGTTCTAAACAATGCCCTTCCATTCTACAGTGATTCCACCAGGAGTCTCCCGGTCCGTCCATTGGGGGGGGGGGGGGGGGAGGATTAGAATCAAACTAGCTCCGGAGAAAGCACAAATAACAGATAAATATGAAAAGATACTCATTTTCCTTATAATGAGGAAAATTGAAATTAAATTTAAAAAATAGAGAAAGGATGTGGTCAGAATACTTTCAAAACATGTGTTACCTTTGATGTGACATTTTAATGCAATTTATGTAATTTTCTGGGGATATCTCTAGACATAAAACTGATTAAAACATTATTGTTAAATTAAGGAAAAACAGTATTATACTGAATATTTTTAAAAACAGCACAGAACACTATAATACTGAAAACCAATAGCATAATCACTACCCATTCCCTTTTGCCAGACGGTCACATTACCAGCCTCCTTGTGAACCAATAGTGGCTAAAGAAATATAGGGTGCCCTAGCTGGTTTGGCTCAGTGGATAGAGCATTGGCCTGGGGACTGGAGGGTCTCAGGTTCGATTCCGGTTGAGGTCACATGCTCGGTTGCGGGCTTGATCCCCAGTAGGGGGCGTGCAGGAAGCAGCTGATCAATGCTTCTCTTTCATCATTGATGTTTCTCTCTCTCCCTCTCCCTTCCTCTCTGACATCAATAAAAACATATTTTTTTAAAAAAGTTAGTTTGCTAAGGTTTGCAGAGAAGAAAGAACCCAGAGCTCTTGATGACGTTGGGAAACTGCTGGACCAATCTGACAGAGAATTGTAAAAGGTGCCCTGCCTATGCCAGGAGGAACAAAACATTCTTATTATCAGAGACGAAGCATCAAGGCCAAGAGAATTCTGTACACACAGACCTTGTTAAAATAACTCTTATCTTCCTTTATCCTCCCCATATATTTTGGTTACTTTCCCACAATTGCCTCTTTGTTCAACTTAATATAAAAAAGCACTTAGATACTGCCACTTCTTTGGGTCTTCATTTTCATATGGGAGCTCCCATGTATATATAAAAATCTGTATGCTTTTCTCCTGTTAATTTGTCTTATGTCAATTTAACCCTCTGGCCCAGTAGGAGACCCTAAAAAGATAGAGATAAAGTTTTGCCTTCCCCACACCTATTCAAATAAAACTGTAATGCCTGGGATCCTATCAATCCTTAAACATTTAAACCAAAAATATTTTTGTCTATATTAGGGTAGGGTTTGATTTTAAGGGGGTTTCTGTGGGGGTTTTTTTTAGTAAAAATGTAATTTCAGCCCTTGCTGGTTTGGCTCAGTGGATAGATCATCAGCCTGTGGACTGAAAGGTCCCAGGTTTGATTCCTGTCAAGGGCAGTACCTCAATTGCAGGCTCAATCCCTGAACTGGTCAGGGCACATAAGGAGGCAACCTATCAATGTGTCTCTCTCACATCCATGTTTCTTTCTCTATCTCTCCCACTCCCGGCCACTCCCTCTGAAATGGAAAAAATATCTCGGGTGAGGATTAACAACAACAACAACAAAATATAATCTCAAAAAAACATGTAGTTTGATGAAAATGCAATACAAACAAGTAAGTTATAGACATAAAGAACCTTCAGTATCAATTCTCACATTACACGGATAGAGCTCAAAGTGGCAGAAATTGTTATCAGTAAACAAGCTAAAGTTTATGTAACCAGCCCCCTTGACCTAATTTATCTGCAATTAGTCCAAAGTATTGATTTATGTTGAAACTGTAGGACAAAATTTGACCATAGATTTTGAACCCAGAAACTTGTGCCAAATGCTTTGAGAAGTGACTTTGCTTCTAAATTTTTTCAAAAAAAAAATCCGTGTCCACACTTCTATAGTTTCGAAGAGTTAACCTGCCAAGATTTTGTGTGTGACTCCTTCCCCTAAAATTCCAGACATTCTTGTCTCCAGGCCTCACCAAGGGGAGAGCACCGTGTGGAAATGAACGTGATCTTTGTGGGTTATGTCTGGCGATACCTCCCTCGGGCACCAGAGGGCGCGAGGAGGGCCGGCACTTGTTTTTCTTTAAATCCAGAATCAAAGTCCGTGCTGAGAAAAACAAAAGGCTAGGACCGCTGGGGCCCGGGAGACAAAGAGACTTGGAGAAAAAGGCTGCACGCCCTGTTTTACTGGAGTGAAATTGCTTCCTCATCCCACGCCCATCTCCGCGCCTTAAGGAACTAGAAATAAACAACTTCAGCTACAAAATAATGAAATCTTCGAGTAACAAACAAAATCAGAGTCGAATAGATTACTTAGTAGTCCCCATAGGTTTAGGGAAGATATCACAGGTGTACATTTGAGCAATTTGCTGGCCTAATATTAATAACTTTAAAAATATTTTTTATTGTTTGTTTTTCTGAGTTCAAGAATAACCTATGCACATACGTAGAAAATTTTAAAAATATAGAAAAGCAAAAAGAACAGACATAATCAAACCCAGATCTTCCCGGATTTCCTTCCAGGCTTGTGTCAGTATTTATAAGCACATGGAAAAATAGGACTCTGCATGCTATTCTGAGCGGGTTTTCTTCTCATTTATTGCATCCTCTTCATTTTTATCAACAAACGCTGATAACATAACCTTGCTAATCACAGGAGTGAACCCCTGGTATAAAAGCAAGAGATTTCAAATGTGCTACAGGCAGCCAGCCTTTTTTCCTAAGATTGCAGCAAGTTGTCAGCCCCGAGGCATGTACTTGAAGCAGGAATGTTTCTGTTGCTTTACATTTAGATTAAAACAGGTAAAGACTAAAGAAGGAGAAACTATGTCACCAGACCCCAAATAAGCGGAATGAATTTGTCCTTTGCGGGAGCCTGAGGACGGACCCCAAGGACAGAGAGCGTCAGCCACCAGGGCCCAGTGGTCCTTTGCTTCCTCTTCTAGAGGCCAGTGCCATTACAGACCCACGTACACAGTTACTAACACAGGCAGGCCAGCAGGTGGTCAACAAGACATTTAAAAAAGTCAGGAACGGGAAGGCCACTGACTTTGAGGCTAGGGACCAATTGTCACAGGCGGTTTTCTCAGAGGAGAAGCTGAGACTAGGCCAGAGGCAGATTACAACAGGGAAGATGATTGCAAGATCTGATGCCCCGGAGGCACCCAGGGACACCTAATCACTGAACCTGCTGCCGTGAATCACTGCACCCAATAGAGGGAAGAGTGGTGATGTTCTCGCCCCGAGAACATCAGAGAAATCACTGGTGCTCTCTGGGCCTCAGTTTCCTTATCTGTATAATGGAGGGGTCTGAAAGATCTTGGAAGTCTCCTGCCAGTTGCTTAATCTGTGATATTTCACTGTCCCCAAATGTGCATGATAATGAATGGTGAAGACATTTCCTGCAACCCACGTGCAGCAGCCCTTCTACGGGGTGTTTCCAAATCTCCACAGAAGCTTTCTGAGCCTTTGCTTCCGCTTCTAGAGGTGCTGGAGGGCCTTACCCCTCCTCTTTCAAAGTTCTTCAATATCTTTTGAAGGCCCAGATGAAAAGCAGGCCCTTTTCAATCCCTAGCAGAACTAGTCCTTCCTTCTCCAAAGTCCAATAGTATTTTGCACATACTTCCACCATTTTCTACCTGTGTGACCTCAACCTGCCTGTCCCTCAGTTTCATCACCTGTAAATGGGAGGAAAGTACTATTAAACATATCAAATTTACAGGATTGTAATAAGGATTACAAATGTAAAGCACTTACAACAGAGTCTACGTGCCGTCGGCTCTTAATAAGGATGGACTATACCTTCACCATGGCACTTAAACTGTATTAAAACTACCAGTTAAAGAGTCCACCTGCCCCATGAAATCTGTGTTCCTGGAGGGCAGGAAGTGAGCCTTACTTATATCTCTGTCACCAATGCCTGGCTCCATGCCTGGCAAAAGAATAAACCAAAAAAGATTTTGGGGTGTATTGTTTGTTTGTTTTTAAATGAATGAGAAGAAGAAGAAAAGAATAAAATGTTAAAGTGTTGGTTAAAGTGGAGGGGGATAGACTTTAGCCTCTCAATTTTAACTTTGGGTTACTATTTAAATAAAATAAGAAATGGAATTTTTGGACTGGAACCTGGATTATTTATTTGTCCACCGGAAACAAAGAATGAATCCACAGACAGAAAGTGGTATAGCAAAGTTGGAGATTTATTGAAGAATAAGTACAGACTCCTACATGGGGAAGGGGAAAGGGTCCCACTGAGTTCTTTTTCCCTATGGCTTATAAAGCCTGCAGATCCTAGTGCCTTAATATCCCCTCTGATTGGTCGCTATTCCCCTAGGCCAGTGGTCGGCAAACTGCAGCCCCTTGTGTGTGGCTCTTCCACAAAATACCACATGCGGGCACACACGTACAGTGCGATTGAAACTTCCTGGCCACACTCAAGGGGCCAAAGAGCCACATGTGGCTCGCAAGCCGCAGTTTGCCGACCACTGCCCTAGGCTGGTTACTACAGTAACTCCTAGGCTCAAAGGTCGAACCTCACATGGGACATGTGAAGTTCTCCCCGCCCCCCCCCCCTCCTTCCTTATTATTTTCCTATTCCCTTTGGACTTTCTTCTTCTATAGACCTTTTACTGTTCCCAGCTCCCTCACTCTATGGAAATAAACCTGTTGCAGCTTTTCAGCTTCCCTATTCTATGGAAATATACCTTCTGCTGCTCTGCAGCCCTGTGCTTCCTCCATATTTTCTAAATTTCTAAATTCCCCCTAATTTCTAAAATTTCCTAAAGCTTGTCTTTTTCACCCCCCAAAATTCCTGTTTCAAAAGGAAATAGATCCTCATAGATTTTTCCCCCCTTAACAATATAAACATGTACCCATCTAAGTCTGTCTTCCAGGCCCAAATCGTAAACATTCAACTTTGAATATTAATGTTTGTGGAGGTTTAGTTCCCATATTTGCATGGGGTGTTTTTCACTTTCATAAATGCAAATAATGTCTCTGTGAATGAATGATTATAGAATCCAAAACTGCCTGGGAACAATTTAGGATCTTCTCTAATTATGGGGCAGGAGAGGAGGAAAGAAGGAAGGTTGTGTAGTGAGCTGGCCCAAGTTCATGTTTACATTATGTTCCAAGGTTAGGTTGAGGAAGTGAAAATAATAGAGAAAAAAGGGAAGAAACACAAGAAATCAGGTCATGTATGGTCTGATAAAAAACACAAGTTCTTTAAGAGAGTGAAAAGACAAAATACAGCTTAGAAGAACATACATCTCCCAAGATAGAGGTGTGATGAAATATTGCAAGATATATCTCAGATACGGTTTGGAACACATATCTGATTTTTTTAAAAAGACCATTAATTAGAATATACAAAGAGCTTTCAAAACTCAATAATAAGAAAACAACTCAATTTAAATCGGGCAAAAGATCTGGATGCTTAAATAAATCCATGAAGTGGTGCTCAACATCATTAACCATTAGGGAAATACATGTTAAAACCACAGTGAGATCCCGCTACACATCTATTAGAACGGCTTGAATAAAAAATAAAAATAAAAAGTACAGCACAATACCAAGTGCTATTAAAGATGTGGAACCAGAGCTCTCATGAATTGTTAGTGGGAATGCAAAATGTTACAGCCACTTAGGAAAAGTTTGGCAGTTTTTTATAAAGTAAACAAACACTTACCATAAACTCTAGCAGTTCCATTCCTAGGTATTGACCCAACAGAAATGAAGATATATGTCTACACAAAAACATATACACTAATGTTTATAATAGCTCTATTTACAATAGTTAAAAATTGGAAACAACCCAAATGTCCATCAGCTACTGAATGAATAAACAAATATCTATACAACAGAATAGTAATGGCCGGCCGCTTGTGACTGAGTGGTTGAGCCTCTACCCATAAACCAAGAGGTCACATGCCCCGGGTTCGCGGGGGGGGGGGGGGGGGGGGGGGGGGGGGCGCTGATCCCCAGTAGCGGACATGAAGGAGGCAGCCAATCAATGATTCTCATCATTGATGTTTCTCTCTCTCGCTCCATCTCCCTTCTCTGAAATCAATGAGAATACATATTTTTTAAAAAATAAACTACCAGTGAGCAATTTAAAAGAAAAAAAAACTAGTAATACATACAACAGTGTGGGTGACTCTCAAAAGCATGAGGCTAATTGAAAGAAACAATATTTAAAAGGCTATTAATATGACGTTCTAGACCAGTGGTTCTCAACCTTCCTAATGCCACGACCCTTTAATACAGTTCCTCATGTGGTGACCCCCAACCATAAAATTATTTTTGTTGCCGAAACCGGTTTGGCTCGGTGGATAGAGTGTCGGCCTGCGGACTGAAAGGTCCCCGGTTTGATTCCGGTCAGGAGCATGTACCTGGGTTTCGGGCACATCCCCAGTGGGAAGTGTGCAGGAGGCAGCTGATCAATGTTTCTCTCATCAATGTTTCTAACTCTCTGTCTCTCTCCCTTCCTCTCTGTAGAAAATCAATAAAATATATTAAAAAAAATTATTTTCATTGCTACTTCATAACTGTAATTTTGCTACTGTTACGAATCGTAATGTAAATATCTGATATGCAGGATGTATTTAGGTGACCGCTGTGAAAGGGTCGTTCGACCCCCAAAGGGGTAGCGACCCACAGGTTGAGAACCGCTATCTAGACAGATCAGTGGTTGCCTGGGGCTGGAGGGAGGGGACTGACTGCAAAGGGGCATAAGGAAATATTGTGATAAAAGTGATGGGAATGATGGAAGTAGTCTAGAACAATCAAAATTCATATAACAGTACACCTAAAAAAAGTGAGTTCTAACTTCTGGTTGCTATCAATCCTTAATATTCCTAGGCTTGTAGCTGCATCACTCCAGTATCTGCCTCTGCCTTAACATGGCACTCTCTCCTGTGTGTCTATGTCCTTATTTACACTTTATTTTTTTATTTGTATTGATTTCAGAGAGGAAGTGAGAGAGAGAAAGAGAAACATCAATGATGAAAGAGAATCATTAATTGGCTGCCTTCTGCATGCCCCCTACTGAGGATCAAGCCCACAACCCAGGCATGTGCCCTTGGAATTGAACCCAGGACCCTTCTGTCTGCAGGCTGATGCTCTATCGACTGAGTCAAGCCAGCTAGAGCCCTACTTACTCTTCTTATAAAGACCTTAGGCATTAGATTTGAACTCACCTTAATCCAGTATGGCTGCATTGTAATTTAACTAATTAGATCTGCAAAGACTTTACTTCCAAAGTAGGTTACAATCTGAGGTTCCAATTGGACATGCTTTGGGGAGGGGGGTATTATTCAACCAGGTACTTGTTCAAATTCTCATGAATTCTGAAACTCTGTGAACTAAATGAGTTTCTGTTATGCCTGGAGCTCAACCCTATGCCCATAATTCTGAAGGTAAAAGGAAGAAGCACGCAGATTGAAAATGGAAGGGGAAGTGGGAGCACTGTATACGGGCAATGCAGAAGAGCTCCTGGTCTGGAGAAGGAATAAATATAAAAAGAGTTTAGATTTTTCTGAAGCAAAGGACAAGACAAGGGATATTTTGTAAAATTAGTGTGATTTTCTTTAACACTTGTAACTTTTATGTTCTTAAATGTCCTGGTACCGTGAACATGGTAGGTGCATGATATATCTCTGCAACTATATATATTAACATTAGTTCACTTTCTTTTTAATCAAAGACAATGCTACCAAGAAAGCAACCTATTTGTGTTTTTAGATGTGGACTTTTGGCCATCTCTCTATGAACAGTCACTTCCTGGCTCCCCACTGCAGCAAATTATTGAGAGCTGGAATGGTTCCCAGGAAAGTATATTGGAATTTACTTTATTTTCTCATTAAAGTCAGGCAATTGCAGGGTATAGGATAAATTATGCGTCCACTTAAATTATATGTTTTCCTTTCATTGAGGGAGAATTCTTCTCTATTGTTATCGTCACATGTCTGGCTATAAATCCATAAATGAAAAGGACAGTTTTAAAAAAAGTGTCTCTTCCCCCCCCCCAAAAAAAAAAGGTGTTCCCAAATATCAGCATGGAATTTTTCAATATGCTAACAATAACTATTCCATGTAAGTGATTTTTCTAGCTAATTTTCAGCAACTCCTTTTTTTAAAAAAATATGTTTTATTGATTTTTTACAGAGAGGAAGGGAGAGGGATAGAGAGTTAGAAACATCGATGAGAGAGAAACATTGATCAGCTGCCTCCTGCACATGCCCTACTGGGGATGTGCCTGCAACCCAGGTACATGCCCTTGACCGGAATCGAACCGGGGACCCTTCAGTCCGCAGGCCGATGCTCTATCCACTGAGCCAAACCAGTCAGGGCCAGCAACTCCTTTTCTCTGAAATTTTAACTATATTGATGAGACTGCCTCTTAAATGTATTACACTTGCCTACATTGGTAAATAGAGCATGGTAGATTACATTTAACCTTTTTTGTTTTTCATGACTTCAATTGAAAGTTACACATTTATATTGGGCTGAATGGTAATCCCAAAAAACGATGTACTCATATCTGGTATGAATTCCACAAAATTCATATGTGGAAGCCCTAACTCCCAGTATGTCAAATTGTAGTTATGTGTAGATGGAAATAAGCTCTCTAAGAAGGAAATTAAGTTAAAATGAGGCCTTTCGGGTGGGCCTGAAAAAAAAAGAAAAGAAAAAGTGATGGCTGTCATGGAAATAGTCTAGAAAATCAAAATTCATATAACAGTACACCCCAAAAAAAGTGAGTTTTGCAGAACATAAATTATACCTCAATAAACCCTAAAATTATTTATGTATTTATTTACTTATTTATTTAGTTGTAATGAGTAAGAGGCCAAAAAAAAGTTCTTAAAATAGCCTGAGAGGCCCTGCATTGTCCCACACCACTAGCCTTCAGCCTCATCTCTCCCATCATACTCCTCACTCTCCCTAGCCACTTCAGTCTCCTTTCAACTCCCCTACTTACCATGATTCCTCAGTTCCTGTAACCATTGCTCATCCAGTTCCATCTACCCAGAAAGCTCTTTCCTCATCTTCTTCTTAGTAACTGTCACAGTGGTAGTTTTACCTTTTTGTTGTTGCTGTTTTCCTTTGATTAGTGATATGTGTCTCCTCCACTAAAATGAAAGCTCCTTGAGATCAAGGTCGGTCTTTGCTCATCACTGCCTCTCCAGCTCCCAGCACTATCCTTAGCCTACACAATGAGTACTCAACCATCACATTCACCTGCCCACTCAACATCTTAAACTTAACACATCCCAAACTGAAATGCTGATTGTCCCTGGAAACACTGCTCTGCATGCAGAGCTGCCGTGTGGCACAGTTCCACGGAGGAGCGTCCACAGAGCACTGTGTGCATGGTGCCCTGCCTGCTCCCCAGTCGTGCCCTCCATGTGGACTATCAGTTTGGATGGTGTCCTCTGAACTTGTGCGTTATTCTTCTCTACTTCAGCTGATGGCAACTCTATCCCTCCAGTGGCTCAGCTCAAAATTTTTAGAAGCACCTTTGATTCTTCTTTTACTCTCACATCTCACATTCACTCTATCAGGAAATCCTATGAGCTCTACCTTCAAAATATATCATCATCACCTCTCACATTCTCCACCACTCCCACTGTAGCCTAAACCACCATCATCTCCCATGTAGATTATAGCAGTACACTTCTTTGGTCTCCTTGCTTCTGCTCTTGTTCCCTACCGTCTGCTCTCAAACAAGCAGCCCAAAACCCTTTAAAACATAAATCAGACCATGTCATTTCTTTGTTCAAAACCCTAGAGTAGCTTCCTAATTCCCCTGATAATAAAAGCCAAAGTCTTTACAGTAGCCTCTCAGGTCCTACAAGCCTCCCAGATAGTTTTATGACCACATCACTTATGTCCTTCAAGTCTGTTCAAATGTTACCTTCTTAAAATGATCCTACTTTGACCATTCTATTTAACTTGCCACTTTCTAAATCCCTTTACCTTGCTATTTTTTCTACTTCCACTCTTGTCTCCATCTAATATATTTATTTATTATATTCATTGGTTAGTGTCTATCTTCCTCTGTTAGAATATAAACTCCACAAGAACAAATTTTATCCATTAAAACCTCCCATACATCTAAAACAGTATCTGGCATATTGTAGGTTCAATAGTGAATGAAGCCCTATTGGCTCAGTGGATTGAATGTCGGCCTGGGGACTAAAGGGTCCCAGGATTGATTCCAGTCAAGGGCACATGCTCGATCCCCAGTAGGGGATATATAGGAGGCAGCTGATCAATGATCTTTCTCATCATTGAAGTTTCTATCGCTCTCTTCCTCTCCCTCTCCCTTCTCTAAAATCAATAAAAATAATATTTTTAAAAAATAGTGAATGAATAACTATAGTGCCTGCTATATATTAGAGATTAGTAAATATTAATATGGCTGGTGTAGCTCAGTGGTTGAGGGTAAACCTATGAACCAGGAGGTCATGGTTTGATTTCCAGTCAGAGTACCTGCCTGGATTGCGGGCTCAGTCCCCAATGTGGGGCGTGCAGAAGGCAGCCGATCAATGATTTTCTCTCATCATTGATGTTTCTATCTCTCTCTCCCTCTCCCTTCCTCCTGAAATCAATAAAAGTATATTTTTTAAATATATATTAATACAGGAAAAAATATGACATATGTTGACACAGCTTATAAAATTTTTCTCTCCATAACACATATTTACATATATATAAAGTGTCCCAAAAAATGTATACCCACTTTAGCAGCTGATAACTCACTTAATTTTCACTCCTTTTCAGGTTTAACTGGTTTGAAATAATGGGTGAAGCCAGATTAAGCTTTGAACACAGAAAATTTATCCTAAAGTGCCACTAGACTTTTTTATGGGGATACATAAAAGATAAAGTTTACAGTACAAAACTGGTAACTGTCGATGAATTAAAGGCACACAAATACCGAACGAAATGATTCTTGATATTTGCTATTCCATTGCTTCGAGTTATCAGCACTGCCTGGACCAGAACAGTCATCAGTTTGAAAACAGGCATTAACAACAATAACAAAATGTACTCATTTCTGTAGATTCTTTTAAATTTTTTAAATGAACGGTATGTTGATAAACCCTGACTTTATAATCATTCAAATTTTGTATACTTTATTTTAGTTTGGGGGACATCCTGTACGTATACAGCTTGAGTGGTTCCTGGCCTCTCGCCACTTCCTACCTGTATGAATCTCATTATCCATCCGTAAAATAGACATGAAACGCTTGTCCTCACTTGCAGGTTTAACTGGTTTGAAATAATGGGAAAAGCCAGATTGACTTCACTTAATTTTCACTCCTTTTCAGGCTTAACTGGTTGTTGAGAAAATAAAATGAATGTGAACGATTTTGCAAACTGTGATAAGCCATACAGTTTTAGGTGGGGAAGATTTGGAACTTTTAACAACATCAATTGTCATCATGCTATTTACTTCCAAGGAGAGTTCTATGCTTTCTGTACTGCCAGTGAGATTTTAACCTTTACCCTCTCCCTGAGCTGACAGTGAGGACTCTCTCAGCTCCCTTACCCTGTTCGGGTTAATTACTCTCTTTTCCTTTCCATTTTAGGAAAATGGACAGCAGGTGCTGAGTTCCCGGCTCCAGGACTTCTGCTGACTCAGGCTGCTTCTTCATTTCCCTAGCGAGGAATAAAGAAGCGCAGTAACAACACATGCAGGAGCACGGACATAGCTTCACCTGAGCTTAGGTGGAAAGGGTGGAGTCTCTTCTGAAGGGGAAAAAAAATTAAGCCTAAGCTTCCTCTACCAAAGCAAGGCACTTGGGAATGGGTTAGGGGGACAGGGACACACAAGCAGGTCAGGAAGCCTAGGTTCCCCCTCCCCTGTGGCTTTGACAACTGAGAAACCTGGAGCAAGTCCCTTCAAGTCTCTTCAATCTTACCAGGAGGAGGACATCAGCATAGTTATTATAGTGCCTTGGGAACTCACAGGTTACTGGAGATCAGAAACAGAAGAAAACTCCAAGACACTGAGTTTTATTGAGGCTTTTGGTGTATTTAATTTAAAGAGTGAAAAATGCCAAGGTGGCCTCAACATTTTTCCTATTTTAATGTCTGCAGCAAACAATCTCATTCATTTGATGGAAAACAGCATGTAACCTATGGTCTCTCAAACTGTATTATTTCATAGTACACTACAGAGAATGACTTACTTAGGACACGGAAGTTTTTCCATAATGAAAACTTTCAGCTATCTCAGTTTGTAACTTTGGATTCGCTTATTGAGAGATGATGTGAAATCTTTATATTACCTGAGGCCCTCCTGGTCCCCCTGGCAAGAGGCTTGATACTGTTTATGAAAAGGCTCAGGATGATACTAATCATTCTATTAACCCATTCTCCTAACCCTGTATTTAATCAATGGTATATTCTTGTGAATTATTTAAGTCTATTATATTAACAATTTACGTGTTTATATGTCATTTTCAAACAACTGTAGACGCCTAAGGGCCCAAAATGCAGGAAAAATCGGCTACTAAAATTTCATTCGGCTTCAGCTGGTCAAATGCGTGAGCCCTTTTGTGTCACAAAAGCTTACAAACTGAAGAGGCATTGGACTGTGGGACAACCCGGACATTTGACAACCATATGATATCCTTGAACTTCGACTTCAGAATGAGAATGTAAGAGTGTGAAAGTAAAGCTCTGCTTCAATTCATATACTCTTGCTCACTATTTAAAACAAACAAAAACCTCCTGCCTGCAGCCTAAATTATCCGGAGAACATTAAGAACCCGGAAAACTACTTTCAACAATACACCACCCCTAAAATTGGAAGCGCATTTTGTTTCACTTATTCGCGCCCATTTATTAACTCTTTTCCCCGAAGAGTCCAAAGTACTGAGAAAGAATAATTAGCAGAGGAGTAATTGCGTTTTGACCCTTCCGGGTTGCGGGCGGAAGGGGAGATAAACGAGAAGAGGGCGGGGGAAGCGTGATAAGCTTTAAAGAGGAACCTGGGAGGGCCAGAGCAACAGCTCCTCGTTAGTATAGTGGTTAGTATCCCCGCCTGTCACGCGGGAGACCGGGGTTCAATTCCCCGACGGGGAGACTGGAGCTTTTTTTACTAATTCCCTTTTCTCCCCTATTTTCCTTGTAATTCCAACAATATGCTAATTGTTTGGTAATTGTAGCTTTTCTAAATGACAACTTTTATTCCCACCGCTCCCTATTTCCCTTGTAACTCAACTGCGCGACATCGCTGACAAATACAGGAGACTAATTTTTTTGTTAATTTCTTTGTGTGTCTTTTCGAAATGATGACTTTTAAGCTTAAGTCTCACCATGAAATAAGTGCCTACACTGAGAGCAAACGCTTTATATTGTTGTCAAAGGAAGAAGACGGGGGAGAAAATGCTCGGGCGGGCCTCTGGGCTCGCTCCCAGCCGCTGGCTGGCAAAGGCGTGCGCGTGCGCAGTGGCGCCCCGCCAAATTACAACGGAGGAAGGTCACGACCGCGGCTCGCGGGCCCCGTGGGGGGAGGGAAGAGAGCGAGAGGGGGCGGAGTCTCCGCCCCTAACGGGGCGGGTAAGAACGGAAATCGCTTACTGAAGAGGAAGGACGGATTTCCTCTGAACGTGGGGACTGGGCTAAACGGAAACCCCTTTCTCCGGCCTCCGCTAGTTCCGTCCCCACCTAGGTAGGGGGGTAGCCTGAGGAAGCTCTTGGTGGTAAAGGTATCAGTCTCCACCTCCGACCTGGGCTTCGACCGACACGTAACGGAGGGGCAGGGGGAGAACTGCAGGGACCGTGGGGGTGCACAAAAGAGACGCCATGTTACCGGAGTCCTAAGAATCTGCGCGAGCCACAGCCCAGCAGGACCTCGTGGCGCAACGGTAGCGCGTCTGACTCCAGATCAGAAGGCTGCGTGTTCGAATCACGTCGGGGTCATGGCTTTTTTTGTGTGTGTGTGTGTGCCTCCTCCACCACTGGCGTCTTACAAACCTAGATGTCTTCCCGCCATTTTTTGAAAATGCCTTTACCTTTTAGAATTAAATCTTCCTCGTTCAAATGTTATCCTAGTAATCCTTACTCTGCAAGGAGACAAGACTCAGTATATGTGGTAGAAGGGCTCATAATTTTTGTACTGTTTCGCCTTTGAAAGTGAGTTTTCTGTCACTTAACATACATAATGTGTAAAAATTAGGGTGTTTTAGTGGGCACATCAGTCCACGGTGCAATATAACTGTGCTAGATGGTTTTCCAAAGCTGGTCTTAGACCCGTTTGCCTTTTGAAAACCAGAGGAAAAAAAAGAGTATAATTTCTAACTTTTAGTATTATAATAGTTTACATGGTTTAGTCCGAGTGCCAGACACTGTAAACAACCTTACAACATGCGATTAATACCCCACTTTTACAGATGAAACTGTGACACACAGGAATAGTGAGTGACCTAACAAGGGTCGCCCAAGATAACAACCCAGGTGACTTGACTCCAGATCCCCCTTCATCATTAAATGTTTATAATAAAGGTGGAAATACACTGTTGAATTTCAGTGGTACATCAGTGCACCATGTTTTCATATGAGCGGTGCCAAGTCAGATAGCCACTTTGAACTACTGTATTACTCATCCACTTCTGTAAGCTTCAGAACTTTTAGTAAGTACTACACAGTTCCTTACAGGCATGTGTCAGATATTTGTTGTACAAAAAGTAAATAGCAAGGCTATGAGAAATGAATATTTTTAGATTTTTATTTAATAGGTTTCATAAAACTCCCTGACTTTTTTTGTTTAATGTTTTGAAAATACCAAATATTAATTTCTTAGGATTCAACCTAATATAGCAGTAGAGCTGGACCCTGTATTTTCACTTTGTGTGGTTAGTTCTTCCTTCCCCTATTTGGTTGGATTGAGATTAGATCATCCATTTCAACAGATATTTATGGACCGCCAAGTATGATGAGCCTGATACTGTGCTAAAACACTGAGGAAAAGGACACACTGAGTAAAAATGGGTTTGTGTTTTTTTTTTGACCAGCAGTAGACAAATATGTTAAGTAACCAAATACCATGAAATACTTTGGGATAAGTGCCATGAAAGTAGCATAAACAGAGTGATGTGATGGTGCTAAAATAGGGACATTAACTCTGCCATGAGTAGTTCAAGAAGGCCTTATAATGGAAGATCTTGAAAAATAATGAAGAGTTTGCTATGTGATTTTTAAGGCATTTACCCACCCAATTGACATATTTTAATGCCTTCTTGAGTCAAGCTCTTATTGCTTAATATTCCTGGGATCTGATTTCTTCAACTACAAAAATAGAGGTTGAAATTAGTTTTCAAGGGCTGCTGTAGCAAAATACCACAGAATGAATAGCTTAAAGAATAGAAATTTATTTTCTCACAGTTCTGGAGGCTTAGAAGTCCCAGATCAAGGTGACAGCAGGGTTGGATTCTTCTGAAACCTGTTTCGGCTTATAGATGGCCACCTTTTCACTGTATCCTCACACGGTCTTTCCCGGTACTACTACATCCTCTTATAACGACACCAGTCAGATTGGATTAGGGCCCACTCTAATTGCCTCATTTTAACTTAATCACCTCTTAAAAAGGCCTCATTTCCAAATACAGTTACATATTGAGGTACTGGGGTTTAGGACTTCAACCTATGGATTTTAGGGGGACACAACTTAGTCTGTAACAAAACTTACGTTCTTTCTCCCCCTAGCAACCTTTGCATATACAGCGTATTATCTGCATGCAGCAGTACTTGATCTTAGCTTGAACAGAGCATGTTATCTATTTGTACAAAATCATACTCTTGTGAAGTAGTCCCAGCAGGTTGTATTACGTTGTTAATCATTTTGTTATGGCAGCCCTGGCAAACTAATACAGCTTTGTTGGAGAACCGCTAGTTCTTCAGTATGGCTGGAGAGGAAGAAAGAGAGAAAGCTGTAGAGGTAAACAGTTCAGATCACTCATTGTGTACCATCCTAATTTAGATGTTATTCTGAAGGCAATGCTGAGCTATTATTCAAGAATGTGGAATGGTTGGCTGTGGCTTTACAAAGAATGTAAAAAAAAAAACCTAGAGTTGATGTTTCTAGACCTGCATCCTGGGGAAAAGTAAGGAATGCAATTTTTCAGGCTCTACCCTAGACCTTCTGGCGACGGGGCTAGCAACCTGAGTTTTAACCAGACCTTCCAGGTGATTCTGATGGAAGCTAATGTTTGAGAAACACTGGTCTATACAGCAAGGCCAGACTGGAGGTCCTACTTAACTCACAGAGTTGCTAAGAGAACAAATAAAAGATTAACTTGTAAAGCAGTGTATATACATATCATTACTAATACTGCTATGATTCTAAAACTGGGATGTCTGTAGTTTCTTAGAATGGCTGATTTGCTGACTTGCTATAACTTTGAAACAACCTAAAATCCAACACTTCATTTTAACTTAAACGTCTGCGATCATTATATAGAAATGATGTGAGGAAAGTGGCTGTGGAATAGACAGACCCATGTTTGAATTACCAAATCCTGACGATAGCTATGTGATTTGATTTTATTTCACGAAAAAAATTCCAGTCTGTTATTTATTCTTCCAAGTGGATTTATTCACTGGTACAGAATGCTTTGAGCATTTATTTCACCTGTTTAATATGCCCGCTTTCTCTTTTGAGGTTATTTTTAATCAGTTACCTAAGACTGATATACTCTGGATGAGCTGATAAAATGGAGCCTTTGGAAATGCAAAACTGTGTGAGATTCCCTTTTTGAAAAGCGAAGTGATTACCTGATTTCTCACACTGTTTCAAAAAGAGAAGTAGGTATGGATACAAAATCATGTATTCATTTTAAAAATCTTGGGAAATATAGAAATACGTAAGGAAAAAAAATAAAAAATCATTGTGCCCCAACACCTAGAGGAAATTACTAGAAATATTTTGGTCTATATTCATTTCAGCTTTTTTTGTATATATTTTAAATATACACATATCCATACATACTTTAGTTCATTATAGAACTGAGATCTTACCCTAATTCAGTGGTTCTCAATCAGGATTTTAAAAAGATTCCCAGGTGATTCTAATGTGCAGCCAAGGTTGAGAACTACTGCCCTAATTGGTTCTCTATTTTTTTCTGTTTTTTTTGTCTGTCTGTTTTTTACTTATTGCTGTATCGTGAACATTCTTTCATATTAAAAAAATTTTTAAGAACATGACTTTTATGACCTTTAGTGTTTCGTCATCTGCTCTGTTTGAGGTGACACCCTTAAATTCACAATTAAGTCCTGTGCAAAACAAAATGTTATTTTTATATGTAATGTTTTGATAATAAAAAAACAAAAAAGTCTGCAGTACATTTAATAGCATTAAGAACTTCAAAAAGGAAAATGGAAGCAGTTATCAAGTGATTTAGAAAAAAAGTTTTGGCAGAATTTTCTCACAAAGTACATCAATTAAAAAAAAATTTTAAATTGATTTAGGAGAGAGCAAGAAAAAAACACCTGGGATGAAACCAAGCAACTTTGTTGTGTTGGGGAGGATGCTCTAATCAACTGAACTACCAGCCAGGGTTTCAACTTCTTTTTACAGCTGTGGCTTCACATAGACATATCTTTCCACTGTTTTAAAGATTTTAGGTATCAATGCTGTAACATGTAAAGATTTAAAAAAAAACCTATGCCAGTATTAACATAAAAGATAATTTTAAAATTTTATTTATATTGGATGAATGTAACAAAATAAAACGCCAATCTTTTTCTTTTTAATTCAGAAATTTCACAGGAGATGACTGAAAGAATAAAATTCTTGAGGAAGTAGGAGATCCAGAGTTCAAGTGGTGGAATTCACTCTGATAGAGGGACAACTCTCCCATTGAAACAAGAAAGATGCAAGAGGAAATGACTGCAGATTTAACCATCTGAAGTTGAAGCATTCCCTATAGATGGTTTCTATTTCCTCAAGTATGCAGCAAGGCCACCAGCTGAAAATGGGGAGAGGTTGGGGAAAGGCATGTGAGTGATTTGCGGGAGAGAAGTGAAGGTGTGAATGATTAATCCAGATGACTAGCTTTTCCAGCCAGTGCTGAGTGCTCCTATGAGATCTGACATCATAACTGAAAACCAGCCAGCCCCATTGTATGATTTTCTCCAGCAATACTTGTTACTTGGTTGTAAGCAATGAGAAAGTTGGTTCCAGCAGGGTTCAGTCCACGCAAGGTTGAGGTTCTTCCAAATAAGAAAGATAGAGACATTGGGGTAAGAGAGTTAAAACAGTTTGTAAAAGAGTGGTTACAAGAATTGATCAGGGAATCTAAGTCAGATGAGTTAGACATGATTATATGATTGCAGAAGCAAGATAATAGATTTTTTGAACGTGTTGGAGTTAATGGATTGGAAGTCTCAATTAGGTCAATGACAGTATAATAAATGAGCCAAAGGGAGAAGGACAGCAATTGACAACGGGCATGCTTGAAATTGAGATTTAAAAGGTAAAACAGCTATCGATGACAAGGTTTAGATTCTTACCACTGGAGTGGATGGATGTGATGGAATAGAGCAGAGGTTCTCAACCTGTGGGTTGCGACCCCTTTGGTGGTCAAACGACCCTTTCACAGGGGTCGCCTAAGACCATCCTGCATATCAGATATTTAAATTACGATTCATAACAGAAGCAACATTACAGTTATGAAGTAGCAATGAAAATAATTTTATGGTTGGGTCACAACATGAGGAACTGTATTTAAAGGGCCAGAAGGTTGAGAACCACTGGAATAGAGGAACAAATTTTTGGAGATGGAGGGATCAAGCATCCAAGAGGCCAAGTGTTGGTGGTGTATGGGTCATCTGTAAGAGTGTTGAATTCACACACAATGTAGACAAAAGAGATGGTGAGGAAATCCTAGAGCAAGGAGCAACAGTCTATAATTTCTGAGGGAGCGTGGCCAAGAGGTTGATAAATGACAGCAGTAAAGATGGTGGAGGATCCATGGCCTTTGTGCCCATGTGGTTAGAGCGTCAACCCGTGGACAAGGGTTCTGGGCTCATCCCTGAAAAAAAGTAGTGCAAAAAAAAGTAGTGCAAGGGATATACTGATGCACCTAGGATGATACCAAGTCTGAATTTGATAACTCGAGTTTGTGGATGATGTAGAAAGGCAGTCTCCGTGCCTGATAGCTTATGACATCAACTGTGTCTCCTGAGAAATGTAGAGTCCACAAGTAACCTGTTGATGTGTCCCCGGAAAAGAAAAGGTGAGATGATCAATAACAGGGAATGAAAATGATGCTTTTGCTCAGGGAACACTTCAGGTTCGGAGTTCTTTGTGAGTTATCTTTAATACTGGCCTGTAGGGCACAGTGCTACGTCTATTTAAAACAACTTTCAGACGCAACAGGTAATATTTTTCTTTTTTTCTTTTTTGCTTGTGGCAAAAATAGGATGAATTACTGCCTCTAAAGATTACACTGTCTGGAAAATTTCTGGTGCAAAGGCCCTGTGGAAACCGAGTTCCCGTGTAGTCCCCTCGGGTGATTCTCTCGGGTGGCACTGTGGCCCCCGCATTGTACTCTCCTCACTTTATATGAAGGGAGAAGAATATTATCCTTAAGGGTCAGCCCGCCACCTCCTCTGAGGATCCACGTCAGCAACCAGCTGCCCAGGTATTATCAAACCATAGCAGCTTGGAGACCATCCCCGTCAGATCAAGTCTAGCTCTGGTGACTCCGACACTTTTCAGCGAGAATAGCTAAACCCACCTCTTCAAAACTATTAGTACAGGTAAGCCGAAGCCAAACTTCGCAGGGTTAACGGTTTAGCAGGCCAACTTGCGGAGATTATGCTCAGTACTTTGTTGCTCTGCCCACTACAACTTGAGACTACACTGGAAGAAGTAACCGACCCGCGGCAGGCACCGGACCTCGGACCTCGGACCTCGGACCTCGGACCTCGGACCTCGGACCTCGGACCTCGGACCTCGGACCTCGGACCGTCCTACACGCATTCATTCCGCTGGTGAGGTTACCAGCACTGCAAGCGCGTGGTCCTTTGCCACTCAGTGTGTTCAGTGAAGCTTGCTAATTAAAATACAGTATTGAATTAGTGTTACTAAGTTTAATACTATTGCTTAAATATATGTAAACACTGAGGTTGGTAGAAAAAAATAAAATATAAAATTGCCTCTAGGAAAATAGCCTTTCATTAAAAGAAATGTCTCCTCCTCTTGAACAAAATAAAATGATTTAATCCACAGGAAACATTTTCAGTGAAAGCGTTTGAATCTACTCGAACTTAACCATGCAGAAATCAGATAAACGTTTAAAAATCACCTTAAAGCAGCTTATAAACTAGTTTGGAGATCAGAATCTGGGTAAATGATTAAGACACCCTTAGATCCAATCTCAGCTTCTTTCCTTTCTTGGAAGAAAGCATCGTGAAATATACAAGTTCCTAAGAAATACAGATATTTGCCGTCAATGGCATTTCTGAGGAGGACAGTTTAATTGTAACACGTTCCTGAGCCTCTGCCAGGTTTTGATTGGATTCAGTAACTGGTTAGGGGTTCCCGGCCTCCTCATAGTCACTGGGCATGTTAACACCGAGCGTGTATCCTCCTCGGGTATCTTAAGCCGCCCATTCAGGCATGCCTAAATGTTTCCTTTCGTTTTGTTGGATTATTAAACGTCAGGTTTAAACTATGGTCAGATACAGGTGGAGGGTAACTCAGAGGCGGCTCCCAACAGAAAGACAGCGGAACCCCAGCTAACTGCCCCAACCTCCAGGGTCAGAAGCAAACGGGATAGTTGACGATACAATTTTATCACAAATTCAAGGGCAATCTGAAGTTCCCCGTAGTCCAGGTCCGGCTTTCCCCGAGTTTCGGGAACAAAAGAAGCGTCCCCGAGCCGAGACGTGAAGGCGTTGGTTGGTTTTACATTTACTCGAAAGTAAATCAAATCAAGGGCGATGCGTGCCCGCACACCCGCCTCGCTTCTGCTCCTTCCCTTCGGGGCTAGCGGCTGGGGAAGGAGGGGCTGCGGCTATTCTTCGGCGGGTCGTGTCCCGAGAGTGAGGCAGGCCCGGCCGCGGTTCCCGCAGCTCAGCTCCGGGCGCCCGACCCCGGGAAGGAAGGCTCCTTCTCCAGTCGGGCGGGGGGGGGAGGAAACGGCGCACAAAAGCAGCCCGACTGGTTCCTTATCAGCGTCCAGGGGAAGGGTGGGGAAAGGGGAAACAGAAACGGGCCGGCGCGGAGCTCCCGCCCGAGCGGCTTTTAAACTGCGTTTCCACAGCCTCTCGCAGGGCGCCGCGGCTAATGGAACCCGCGCGAGGCGTCGGGCCAATCAGCGCCGCGCTTCCTCCGGCCGCCGGCCAGTGGCGGCGCGCGTTCTTGGGGTGTGGGCGAAGCAGGCTGCTTTCCTTGGCTGTCGTGTGTGGGCTGGGGTTGGTGCGGGCTGCACTTGGTCCGCAGTTCTGCGCCGGGGGCTTTTGTGTCCGCCTTTTGCTTTGCTTTCTGTGCGCGTTCTTGTTTTGTTTTTTTCTTTCCTCCGCGCGCTGCTCCCCAGCGGAAGCCGTGAGGCTCGGAGGCAGCAGCCCTCACCCCAGGCGAGGAGCGAGCGCGCAGCGTGAGCACCGGAGTGACGGCTGCGGGGAAGGGGGTTCGCCGCCGAGATGCCGGAGTTCCTGGAAGACCCCTCGGTCCTGACGAAGGAGAAGTTGAAGAGTGAGTTGGTGGCCAACAATGTGACGCTCCCGGCGGGGGAGCAGCGCAAAGACGTGTACGTGCAGCTCTACCTGCAGCACCTCACGGCGCGCAACCGGCCGCCGCTCGCCGCCGGCGCCAACAGCAAAGGGCCCCCGGACTTCTCCAGCGACGAGGAGCGCGAGCCCACCCCGGTCCTCGCCGCCGCGGGTCGCGGCCGCGCCGCCGTCGGCAGGGTAAGGGCGCCCGGCCCGGGCCACAAAGGCGGCCGTTTGGCGGTTGTCGCTCCCCTCCGCGCGCTCGCGGTCCTCCCTCCTCGGCGCCCCCTCGGGCGGCGGCGGCGGCGGCGGCGGGGCTGGACGCGGGCCCTGCGCCGCGGGCTTGCAGGCCACGGGAGGGGAGGGCGCTGGAGAGGAGAGCCCCGGAGTCGGGGCCGCAGGGCTGGCGTCTGGGCTGAGTGTGCCTGGGAGGCGTGAAGTTCGCGTGTGCGCGGGGGGCGGCGGGCGCGCGGGGGGCTCGGAGTTGGTGGACCGGCCGCCGCGACAGTCTTCGGCCGGGGACTGCCGAGCCCTTTTCGAAAGCGCTTCGGGGGGGTCAGCCCGAAAGTGCCCCGGGTTACCTTCGAGCGTTTTCCCGCTTTCTTAACTGCGGTGACTGGTAACCGAGTCTCGGAGCGCTCCCTGGAGGGCAATTTGTGCATACTAATTTCTAACAAAAATTTGAAATAAATTCCCGCCTTTTTGTGTGTGTGTGTGTGTGTGTGTGTGTGTGTGTGTGTGTGTGTTTAAATCTGGAGGGCTTTTTGAACCGTTTATGTTTTTCTTGTTTGTGTTATTCTTTTCCAGTAACAGGCTCTGTTTTGGTGGAGGGCCTTAAAATGAACATTTAAAAAGACGCCATTAAGCGGTTATCTTAGACGCTCAAACATTTTAAAATTCTGGTTTTGGATTTTTTTTTGTCAGTTTTATAGGAGGAAAGCAAAGACTTAGTCTGATTGAGACACGTTTATTTCATGACATTCTGGTATGTCAGTGTCACAGTTTGGAATATCTCAGATTGGCTCCAGCAAGTGGATAGTTTGTTTGAGAACAGTTTGGGGGTTTTGTTCGGTGGGTTTCTATAGGTGGTTTTGCTGGTAAGGATCTATCTAGTTACCAGACTTCAAATCCTAATAGAATGTAGTTCAAAGTAGTGATTGATGTGAGGGACAGTGCTTTGTAAGACTTAGAATATTGAGCTTGGAGCTGTTGCTACTAATTATTGGTATAATTCAGAAGTACTTCTTTCGAAGTTATGTTGTTTAACTTCAGTTTTAAAAGATCGATCTCATGTGCTTTCTGGACTACCCTATAGAAATGAAAGAAAGATGTAATAGATACATGTAAATTTAATTAAAATCTTAGCCTGGGCTTTCAAGAATTGAAAATCTTATAACTCAAGCAGTGCCTGGAAAATAGTAGTACTAGGCCTGTATTTGTTCAATAAATAAACGACTGCTGGGCCGGAATGGCTCAGTGGTTGAGCGATGACCTATGAACCAGGAGGTCACGTTGGATTCCTGGTCAGGGCACATGCCCGGGTTGCTGATGGGGTTGCAGATGGATCGGTACCAGAGGCAGCCAGTCAATGATTCTCATCATTGAGTCTCAGTCTGTCTGTCTGTCTCTCCCTTTCCCTTCCTCTCTGAAATAAATATATATATTTAAAAAAATAATAAGCAAAAAAAGACTGACCTTATTGTTTCTGATGTCTTGTTTTGTGGATTTGAAGAAAGCCACTTGACTCTTCCATAAAAAAGAAAACCCCAGAAATTTACATTTGAAGTAAAGCATATCACTTACCTGTTTTTCTCCAGTCGCTCTGAAAAAGAAAGTAATGCTCAAACTATTTCAGTAAAGATTTGGCTGAAAATGAAATGTTTTCCATTTAAATGAGCACACTTTAAAAAAAACAAAACAGGTCTTCTATAGAACCCTATCCTGGTGCAAACATTTTTTTAAATATATTTTTATTGCTTTCAGAGAGGAAGGGAGAGAGCTAGACATGTCAAGGATGAGAGAAAAATCATTGATTGGCTGCCTCCTGCACCCCCGCTACTGGGGATCTAGCCTGCAACCCGGCACGTGCCCTTGACTGGAATCGAACCCAAGATACTTCAGTCTGCTGGCTGACACTATCCACTGAGCCAAACCGGCCAGGGCCAAACATTCTTTTTTGTTAATTCTCAACGGAGGATATTTTGTTGTTGATATTTAGAGACTTGAAGGGAGGGAGTCTGGAAAAGAGTTGGGGTTTAGCAGCATTGTGGTGAGGTCGTCAGAGGGACATATTGTTTGCCTCCTGCAAGAGCCCGTTCAACCTGCAAACCAGGTATATGCCCATGTCCAGGAATCAAACTTGAGACCCTTATGTCCACGGGCTGATGCTGTAACTACTGAGCACACTGGCCGGGGCACAAACATTCTTTTTTTAAAATATTATGTTTTATTGATTTTTTTACAGAGAGGAAGGGAGAAGGAGAAAGAGTTAGAAACATCCATGAGAGAGAAACATCCATCAGCTGCCTCCTGCACAGTCCTGACTGGGGATGTGCCCGCAACCAAGGTACATGCCCTTGACCGGAATCGAACCTGGGATCCTTCAGTCCGCAGGCCAACGCTCTATCCACTGAGCCAAAGCAGCTAGGGCGAGCATAACATTCTTGGTCTTGCTCTGGTCAGGATTATGAATTCTTACCAGGAAATATATGAAGACATGAAACAAAACATTAAAAAGTATGCTATGTGCCCTGGCCAGTTTGGCTCAGTGGATAGAGCATCAGCTCTCTGACTGAAGCATCCCATATTCGATTCCAGTCAAGGGTATGTATCTTGGTTGCAGGCTCAAATCCCCCGGGTGGGAGGCAATGATGTTTCTCTCTCTGTGTCTCTTCTCCTCCTTTCCACTCTCTAAAAATCTATGGGAAAAAACCCACCGGTGAGGATTAACAACAAAAGTATGCTAATGGTGGTACATATTAATTAAATCATAAATTGGCCATCAGACTCTACAATAAGGTGTTCAGTGTACAGGCTTCTGAATCAGGGTTATAGATTTAAATTCTAGGTCAGCTGCTTATTTAGATGACTTTTAATGAACACTGGCCATTAGATACTCAGTTTTCATTTGGAAAATAGAAATAATCTAATAGCTACTTAATTACGTTAAGGCTTACAGTAGGTTGCATTTCTGAAAGTATCTAGTGCTCAGCAATTTATACTACTACTACTACTACTACTACTACTACTACTAGAGACCTGGTGCATGGATTCGTACACTGGTGGGGTCCCTCGGCCTGGCCTGTGGGGGATTGGGCCAAAACCGGCTGACATCCCCTCAGGGGTCCTGGATTGGAAGAGGGCGCAGGCCAGGCCGAGGGACCCCACTGGTGCATGATTGGGGCCGGGGAGGGACCACGGGAGGGTTCCAGGGCATGTCCGGCTTGTCTCCCCCAGCCCTAATTGGCTGGACTCCAGCAGCAAGCTAACCTACCTGTCGGAGCATCTGCCCCCGGTTGTCAGTGCGCATCATAGTGACTGGTCGAGCGAACAGTCGGACACTTTGCATATTAGGCTTTTATTATATAGGATAACATGATTTCTAAACTTTTTTGTTTCTATTTAATGCCAGAACAATACAGTGTTACCATAATATATTTTTCAGAATTGGGTGAGGTAAGTTTGTGAAAGTGATGTATACATAGTCTATTCAAGTGTTACTATACAGCATATTATGCAGAATGCCTGAGTTACCCATGCAAAAGTGTACTTAAGTTTTCTCTCGTAAAATGGGAATATTAGTATCCATCTCATAGGATTTTTTTAAAAAAATCTTTATTGATTTCAGAGAGGAAGGAAGAGGTAGAGATAGAAACATCAATGATGAGAGAGGATCATTGATTGGCTGCCTCCTGCACGCCCCCACCAGGGATCCAGTCCACAACCCGGGCATGTACCCTTGGCCAGAGTCGAACCTGGGACCCTTCAGTCTGCAGGCCGACGTTCCATCCACTGAGCCAAACTGGCTAGGGCTCATAGGATTTTTATTGTTCATTAATTTTGTACATACAAGGTACTTAGAAAACAGCTTGGTATATAAGTATTCACTAAAATCTGTTTCATAACAATAATTATTATACTTTCATCTTTACTAATGGTAGTGATTTTAAAATAAGTAACTCTTAGGTGATACTATACAACTGTTGGGTTTTATTTTATTATTATTTTTATTGATTTCAGAGAGGAAGGGAGATAGAAACATCAGTGATGAGAGAGAATCATTGATTGGTTGCCTCCTGCACGCCCCCTACTGGGGATTGAGCCTGCAACCTGGGCATGTGCCCTTAACCAGAATCAACCCGGGACCCCTCAGTCCTCAGGCGGACACTCTATCAACTGAGCCAAACTGGCTAGGGCTTATTTTATTATTTAAAAAAATATATTTATTAAATTGGGGTGACATTGGTCAACATGAACATACAGGTTTCAGGTATGGGTTTCTATGTTAGGAGATTTGTATATTACACTCTGTGCCCACTACCCAAAATCACATCTCCTGTCACCTTATATTAGGACACCCTTCTCCTCCCATCCCAACTGTTGGATTTTAAAGTTGGAAAGGATATTAGAGATCACCTGGTAGTTGGGAAGAAACTGGAGAACAGTGCCTGGCACTTACTAGGCACCGAGTATTTTTGACTGAATGAAACTAAGATTAACATGATTTAATTAAAAGTAACAAAGCTTTCTGAAGACAGGAATCAGTACAACTAATGGTTTCTTCCTCACTGAAACTGCTGGCTTGATAATTATGTATACCACACTACCTGTCTACCAATTTTTATTCTTATTAAAGTTGACATTTCATAAAATGACATTACTTTTCTGAAATTTTCCTACAAATTAAAAATAAAAATCAAGCCTGGACCGGTTTGGCTCAGTGGATAGAGCGTCGGCCTGCGGACTCAAGGGTCTCAGGTTCGACTTTGGTCAAGGGCATGTACCTTGGTTGCGGGCACATCCCCAGTAGGGTGTGTGCAGGAGGCAGCTGATCGATGTTTCTCTCATCGATGTTTCTAACTCTCCATCCCTCTTCCTTCCTCTCTGTAAAAAAAATCAATAAAATATATCTTAAAAATAAATAAAAATCAAGCAGCCTGTTATGAACCCCTGCCCAATTTAACTTACCTTATTCCAATGTATTAACCTCTAATATTTCTTTGTACAGCTGTCGTTTTTTTCATTATTTTAAGAAAATATGAGGGAGTTGGTTTCCTGCTTCGATTTGATAAGCCTTTATTTTTTTTTAACAAATGCATTTTTGGGGGGCGGGAGCGGGTGAGGAGAGTTCAATGGGGGGGAGACATATGTAACATTTTCAACAATAAAGATTTTTTTTATATATATTTTATTGATTTTTTACAGAGAGGAAGGGAGAGAGATAGTTA
Organism: Myotis nattereri; assembly: GCF_964212035.1. Lineage (NCBI taxonomy): Eukaryota > Metazoa > Chordata > Mammalia > Chiroptera > Vespertilionidae > Myotis > Myotis nattereri. The sequence goes on from NC_138076.1 coordinate 198,814,679, forward strand.
GAAACATCGATGAGAGAAACATCGATCAGCTGCCTCCTGCACATCTCCTACCGGGGATGTGCCCGCAACCCAGGTACATGCCCTTGACCGGAATCGAACCTGGGACCTTTCAGTCCGCAGGCCCACGCTCTATCCACTGAGCCAAACCGGTTCCGGCAATAAAGATTTTTTTTTTAATGGATTTTTTTAAATATGCGACTTTTTCATACATTCAACAAAATAACTTATCAAGTACCTATTCCTGTGTCTGGCACTTGTTCTTTTTCTTTTTTTTCTAATATATTTTTATTGATTTCAGAGAGGAAGGGAGTGGGGGGAGAGAGAAAGAGAGAGAGAGAAACATCAAGGATGAGAGAGGATCATTGATCAACTGCCTCCTGCACTCGCCCTACTGAGGATTGAGACCACAACCCAGGATGTGTCTTTGACCAGAATCAAACCTGGGGTCATTCAGTCCGCAGGCTGACGCTCTATCCACTGAGCAAAACTGGCTAGGGCTCAGGCACTCTTTATTTTAGATGTTTGGGAGAAAAATATTACAAGACTCTTGCTTTCTGCTATGTTATTAAATGCTGTATCCAAAAATCACCTGATACTCATTGAAATACAGATTCTCAGGCCCAAGATTAGGACTCATACTGGGGTAAGACTTTTAAAAATATATTTTTATTTATTACAGAGTGTGAGAGAGAGATAGAAACATCATTGATGAGAAAGAACCATTGATTGGCTGCCTCTTGCATGCCCCACACTGCAGATTGAGCCTGTAAAACATCCTGGATGTTTTGTTGATAGTAGAGTTTGAACATTCTTATGGTGGGAGGGATTATCTACAAGTAATCTGTACCTGATTGTTTTTCTTTAAGGTATTTATATTATACAGTGGAGTTTTTCTTTCTAGTCTATCCACACATTTTGGAAAATTCAAGTAGATCATCAACACGGGATTAGGTCTGTTTGATTAAAAGTCTTTTATCTAAAGAGACTTCAGGGCTTTGATAGATAGAACTCTGAGGCTCTAGGCAACTATTTTGATACCAAGGTGTGGGTTGCTTTAAGATAAGTGCAATATGTACAGGGGTGGGCAACAGTAGGTTTAAAATTGTAATACAAATAATTCAATAAGTAATAAATAATAATACAAGAATAAACTTTTGCATACTCACAACTATAAACCTACTTTTGCCCACCCTTGTATATTAAAGCTTTCTGAAAGTACCCTCACTAACTTATCACAGCCAGATTTTTATTATTTACCTTAAATTGATATCATTGCTCTTATTAGCAGCTCTCTTTAAATGTCTTATAATCTTATCTTCAAATTTTTATTTGATTAAAGTATTCAAGTTTTTATTTGGTTAAAAAAGTAGAAATTCTAATCCATGGCCAAATAATGTGATTTCCCCTCCTCCCCACTCCCCCCCTCCCATCATTGGAAAGTAAGCAGTTTATACAACTTTATGATTTTTGCCCTTTTGCATAAAGTATTTCATGTGTTAACTGTTCTGCTTAAATATCAGGGCCTACATTGACTTTGACATTTGTGGCCATTTAGCCATTGGAAGTTTACATAGTTTTTCCAGTAGATACTGCCATTCTTAAATTATTCTTAAAAATTCCTTTGTATATTTTCTCTCAAACCTTGTTCCATGTTCTTTCAACTATAGTAGTGTTCCCCTTATCCATGGTTTCAGTTACCCTTGGTTACCCTTGATTAGCCAGTCTAAAAATATTACATGAAAATTCTAGAAATAAACAGTGCACACATAAGTTTTAAATTTTTCACGGTTTTGAGTAGCATACTGACTGAAATCTTGCACTGTTTAGCTCTGTCCCACCCAGGACATGAATCATCCCTTTGTCCAATGTATCCACACTATACATATAATAATACACTAAGATATTTTAAGAGGCCACATTCATATACTTTCATTATGCTGTACTTATAATTGTTCTATTTTATTCTTAGTTATTGCTAATCTCTTTGCCTAATTTATAAATTAAACTTTTTCATAGGTATATATGTACTAGTGCCCTGGTGCACGGATTCGTGCACATTAAAAGGAAATTAATTAGAAGGTGGCTGGCGGGGTGGGGCGGGACTAGGTGAGAAGGGCTGGACAGGCCCTGGAGCCAACCTCCTGAGGTCCCTCCCCTGCTGGCTGCACCTGGGGCGGCACCTCAGCTTGAAGGGCGTCTGCGGAGTGAGCCGGTCCCTCCGGCAGGTGGGGTCCCTTGGCCTGTCCTGTGGGGATCGGCCAAAAACCAGCATCCCCTGTGGGGTCCTGGATTGCGAGAGGGTGGTTCTTGGGTGACACACCCTGGAATCGGGCTCCCTCCTCTTGTACTGGGGTGCATCACCTGAGAGCTGCCGCTGCCAAGTCACCAGAGCTCAGCGGCTCCTGCATTGAGCGTCTGCCCCCTGGTGGTCAGTGTGCATCATAGTGACCATTTGTTCCACTGTTTGGTCGATTTGCATATTACCCTTTTATTATATAGGACTAGAGGCCTGGTGCACAAATTTGTGCACAGGTGGGGTCTGGCCAGTCCATCCCAGTGGGGGCCAATCAGGTCGGTAGGGGGAGGGGCCGCAGGGCCAGCCAGCCCCACCCCTGATTGGGGTTGGGGCTGCCAATCGGGCTGAGCTGGCCGAGGGGAGGGGCCGTGAGAGGTTGTGGGGATGATCGGGGCCCCAATTGGGCTGGTTCTCCACCACAGTGTGCATCATAGCGACCAGTCATTCCATCGTCATTCTGGTGGCTGGGCTTTTGGATGGATGGATGGATGGATGGATGGATGGATGGATGGGGAAAATATGGTGTACGTATAGGGTTCAGTGCTATGTGCAGTGTCAGGCACCCACTGGATAAGGGCGGACTTTTTTTCTTTTCTTTTTTTTTTAAGGGAGAGGGAGGGAAACATCGATGTGAGAGTGTCATTCAGCTGCCTCCTGCACACACCCTACCAGGCATTGAGCCTGCATCCTGGGCATTTACCCTGACCAGGAATTGAACTGGCAACTTTTCAATGCATGGGACGACACCCAACCAACTGAGCCACACCAGCCAGGGCCAGACTTTTGTATTCTTAATGAGATGGTCATATAGATCTGGGATCTTGGAATATATCCCTTGGATAAGGGCAGACTACTGTATTCGTAATGAAATGGTCATATAGAACTAAGTATGGCAAAAAGGCTTTGTCAGAAATGATGTGCCTAACTTCCTTCATGGGTTAAAAACTGGCTATTAAAGTCACTATATTATGAGAAGAATATTCACTTAGGCTTTGTAAATTCTGATGTACTTGTTTAAAGGAAATCATTTTTATACATTTTTATGGTAAAGTCTTAAACTCCTAGATTAACTTAAACATTTAAATATTATAAATGTTTTAAAAGGCCAGTAGTGAATTGTATTTACAGTTATCTGGATGAAAATATTTAAATCCGGTCCATTTACTGGTTTGAATTTTTCATGCCATCACCTCCTCTTTAGACAGGTTAGCCCACATTGACTGTTTTAACAGTAAAGTCTGGCCCTAGCTGGTTTTGCCCAGTGGATAGAGCATCGGCCTGCGAACTAAAGGTTCGATTCCAGTCAAGGGCACATGCCCAGGTTATGGGCTTGATCCCCGGTGGGGGGCTGCAGGAGGCAGCTGATCAGTGATTCTCGCTCATTGATGTTTCTATCTCTCCCTCTTCCTTCCTCTCTGAAATCAATAAAAAATAATAATGTCTGTAAAATTGAGTTGATTAGCTTCTAGGTTTGTGTAATTATAACCAAACTTAGAAAATATCTCCAAACAATGAGTTACTTTTAATTTAGTCAAATGGCTAAGGCTTAATATAACTATAAATCAACTTGAAGGTGAATTTCCATGTTTATTGTACATAGTGTTATTTATACATTGTACATAGAGTGAACATTTTAAAATTCATATTGAAATGATAACTGGACTTTGTTTACAGAAAGCCACAAAGAAAACTGATAAACCCAGACTAGAAGATAAAGATGACTTAGATGTAACTGAACTCACTAATGAAGATCTTCTGGATCAGCTTGTAAAGTATGGGGTGAATCCTGGCCCTATTGTGGGTAAGTTGACAAAATTTCAAATATCTTTCCTGTGAAGTAGTACCCCAAATTGTTTTTCCTTCTTACCTAGCAGTTAATTTTGGGTTTTAATGGCCACTCTGCCAATCATTTCTATGACCAGGACCTTACTTTATTTTTAACTATAAATAAGGGAAATAAAATGAGGGAATTGTACTAGACAGCCTCCAAGATTACCTCACCTCTGTGTCGAGATTGTTTCATATGTGCTCGTATTGTATTACCTGGTGAGACACATGGTAATATGTGTCTTACATGTCAGTGAAGGAAAATCTGAGGTAACATGACTGGCCAAAGTCATTTAAATCAGTAATTTAGTAATTGACTTGTTAATATAACTCAAGTTAATCAATACTTAGCATTTCAGTTATTAAAAGGACCCTTTTTTCTCTTTATTTTTAATGGGAGAAAAACCAATTTAATATGTGCACATGGAAGAATCATAAAAAGTCTTGTTTTGGTTAGAATTCAAGAATGATATCCTGAACAAACTAAAAAGAGAAAACTTGGAACTAAATACACTGAATTGCCATCATTTGGTTACTTTTGCAAGGCTGAGTATGCCTTAATTTTAGAAGGTCTTGGCAATATATAACCTCAGGATGAGGAAGTTCTACATATTTTGATCTTATAAGTTATGTGAAAGTTTGAACACTGGAGATTTGTGGGTTCGTTTTCTCCTATAGGCGTAGGAGCAAACAAGGATTTTGAATGCGCCTTTCTTTTGTTCTATTTAATAACTGTATCTAAGTAGATAGTATTTGTCTATTAATATAATTACCAGCAGACATTTGATACCCCTTTAAAATTTTATTTAAAATTCAAAAGGGAAATGTTGAAAAATGTGTATTATTATCTATATATATATATATATATAAAGCCAGCGACTAGAACGTTGTAACAACCAGAACGACCGGTTGCTATGATGCCCACTGTGGCCAGCAAACTGGCCCGATCAGGGGGTGGGTCCAGCCAACCTCCTGCAGCCCCTCCCCCTAGCCGGTCCCACCCCTGATCAGCTTCTCCCACCCCAATCAAGGGTGGGACAGCCAGCCCCTCCACCCCACCCTTCCCCCTGACCAGCCCCACCCCTGATTGCCCCTCCACCCCAATTGGAGGCTGGGCCATCTGGCCCATGTCCTGCAGCCCCTCGCCTCCCCTTGCCCCACCCACTCCAGTTAGGGGCAGGGCCAGCCAGTCAACTGCCTGTCGCTCTTCCCCCCCAGCCAGCTGTGCCCCTGATGGGCCCCCACCACCCCAGTCAGCCCATGGCCCCTCCCCCCAGCCAGCTCTGCCCCCAATCGCTGCGCCCTCCCCCCCCCACACACACACCAATCGGGTGGGGCTGGCTGGTCAATCTCCCCCAGCCGCTGACCCCTCATCGGTCCCCCCCCCCCTCATTTGGGGGCTGGGCCTGCTGGCCAATCGCCCACTGTCTCCTCCTCCAATTGGAGCTGGGCCAGCCGGACCCCATCCATTCACGAATTTGTGCACTGGGCCTCTAGTCAGTATATATTAAACTACATGTTGGTATACAGACTATTCCTTTTTCTCCCCCAGCTATATGGAGGTTTAGTTTACAAAATTATATATATTTAAGGTGTGTAACTTGATGTTTTGATATATATAATCATTGTGAAATGATCACCATAATCAAACTAATTAACATATCCATCACCTCACATAATTTTGTGTGGTGAAAGCACTTAAGGTTTAACTTCTTACTAAATTTGAAGTATATAATACAGTATCATTAACTATGACCCATGTTATGCATTAGGTTTCCAGAACTTACCCATCTTGCATAACTGAAATTTTATACCCTCTGACCAACATCTTCCCATTTCCCCCTCCTTAGCTGTTCATCTCAAGACTACTTATATAACATTTTGAGATATGTGTTGTTTCTAAAAATATACATTATCATTTTATCAGGAGAAGACATACAGCTAGTTTAAAACAAAAAAATAAAAGCAATTTTTTTGCTTTAAATTGTCATTGATGTTGAAGTGTTGAGAATTATTTTAGCCCATCTAGAGTGTCTCAGAGCACTGTTCTGTGCACCAAAAGGCTGCCAGTTCAATTTCTGGTCAGAGAACAAACCTGGGTTGCAGATTCAATCTGGTCGGGGCAAGTATAGAGGACAGTAAATCAATGTTTCTCTCTCACATTGATGTTTCTCTCTTTCTCCCTTCCTCTGTGTAAAGCATGTCCTCAGATGAGGGTTAAACAAAAAGTTTATTTATATTCAGTTTTACTTTGCCATCTAATTGTTATAATTTCTGTTACACAGTTTTCATAAAATGTGGTTCAACATTAAATTTACACAATTATATATTTCCAGATGTATTCATCTTGCATAACTGAAGTTTTGTATCTTCTGACCAACATTATGCCAAACACATTTACATTTTTTTTTTCTCTTAATATATTTTATTGATTTTTCACAGAGAGGAAGGGAGAGAGATAGAGAGTTAGAAACATCAATGAGAGAGGAACATCGATCAGCTGCCTCCTGCAACATTTACATTTTTAAAAGTGATTTATAGCCCTAGCTGGTTTGGCTCAGTGGATAGAGCGTCGGCCTGTGGACTGAAGGGTCCTGGGTTTGATTCTGGTCAAGGGCACATGCCTGGGTTATGGGCTGGATCCCCAGCAGGAGGTAGCCAATCAATGATTATCTCTTATCATTGATGTTTCTATCTCTCTCTCCCTCTCCCTTCTTCTCTGAAATCAGTAAAAATATATTTTAAAAAAATGGATTTATAGTACTTTTCCATAACTGGATGGCTATTTTTGTTATTGTTGTTTAATATGTTTTTATTGATTTCCTTAGAGAGGAAGGGAGAGGAATAGAAAGATAGAAACATCAGTGAGAGAGAGACATCCATTGGCAGCCTCCTGCACACCCCCAATGGGGTAACAAGCCTGCATGTGCCCTGACCGGGGAATTGAACTGGAGTACCTCTTGGTTCATGGGTTAGTGCTCAAGCACTAAGCCACTCTGGTTGGGCAAGTTGTTAAATTAATCCCAGTAATTTAGATGAGTACAATCGTTTAATAAAAAATAGATTTTCTACAAAGGCAAGTACTATTATGTAGTACTGGAGAAAATATACAAATTCTAAAACTTTTGAGGCAAAAATACTCAGTCCTATCTGGTTCTTAAGTAGGTTATCTTAAAGGACCTATATCAATCTACTATGTATCCCATGCCATAAATGAAACGTTGTAATTTTGTGTTAAAATACTATGAAAATATATTTTTATAAAATAATTCATTATACAACTCTGGCCAGATGGCTCAGTTGGCTGGAGTCCATACACCAAAAGGTTGAGGGTTCTATTCCCAGGTAGGGGTGCATATGGGAGGCAACCAATTGATGTTCCTCTTCCTCCCCTTTCTCTCTAAAACTATAAAAACATCCTCAGGCAAAGGTTAAAAACAAAGAATTATTTAAAAAAGAATTCATTTTTCATTTTTAAGCACTTAAATAATTAGAAAGGAAAGAATGAAAGTAACATTTTAATGTTGCTAAAGATAATGTCTGAGCTGATCTTAAATAAGACAACATAAGTACTAAAGCAGCGGTTCTCAACCTGTGGGTCACGACCCCTTTGGCGGTCGAACGACCCTTTCACAGGGGTTGCCTAAGACCATCCTGCATATCAGATATTTACATTACGATTCATAACAATAGCAACATTACAGTTATGAAGTAGCAACAAAAATAATTTTATGGTTGGGTCACAACATGAGGAACTGTATTTAAAGGGCCAGAAGGTTGAGAACCACTGTACTAAAGCGAGTTTTGCCTTAATACAGGAACAACCAGGAAGCTATATGAGAAAAAGCTGTTGAAATTGAGGGAACAAGGAACAGACTCAAGATCTTCTACTCCTTTCCCAACAATTTCTTCTTCAGCAGAAAATACAAAACAGAATGGAAGTAATGATTCTGACAGATACAGTGACAATGAAGAAGGTAAAGTTCTAAATGATGTTAATCAAATATATGTGATTTTTTTTTCAGACTCATAAGATACAGTAACCATGCAGATGATAAAATTTAAGATATTACCAAGACATGTCATTTTTTTCATACTGTATCATTAATTTTCCAAGTAATTTGATTTAAATAGCTTTTGTTGAAAACTCTAAGAAACAGAAAAGTACAAGTGTCTAATTTTCTGTCACCTAAAATTACCTAAGTACCTGTGTCTTTTTTGCTTCAAATCTCATTTTTCTCAGAGAATAAAATATTACAAATAAAGACAAAGTTCCCCCACTTATCCCTTTCCAAGTATCATCTACATAGAAATAATCACTGACATTAGTTTTATGCTTATCTTTCCAGCCCATTTTAAAATGTTTTTTTATATGCATCTATCTAATACATGGTATTACTTTGCACTTTAAAAGATCTATATAAATGATATCATGCTAAATCTTGTCACTTTTCTTTATTCTGTTATACTACCAAGATCTCACTTATCACTTGTCTGTTTTATTCCTTGTAATTAATAAATAGCAGTAGTGTTTACATATGGCATGTTTTCTCTGTTCTCTATTTATAGGCATTTAAATTGACAGTTTTTGCTAGATAATCTGATTTCAAGGCAACTTCAGAGCAGATATTTTAGTGCACTATTTTAAGAAAATTTGACCATATATTTAAATATTTTTGAAAATAGTACAAGAAATAAATGACCTTTTAAAATTATAAGAACAAGTTTATATTTATAAATATTCAATTCATTTATATGACTTGTTTTATAATTTCATAATTAATTAATTTGACCCAAATTACTTATATCTCTTAAGCATTGCCTGCCAGGGCATAGTTTGTCAAATTGGTTGTTCTGAATATGAAATATAGAGCCTTTTCCTTCAACAGCACTATGTTAGCAAAGAGGCAAAGAATAAAATCAGCTTAAACACAAGTAATGCTTAAACTTCCTGCCTCTTTTGCCTCTACAGGAAAGAAGAAAGAACACAAGAAAGTGAAGTCCACTAGGGATTTTGTTCCTTTTTCTGAACTTCCAACTACTCCCTCTGGTGGATTTTTTCAGGGTATTTCTTTTCCTGAAATCTCCCCCCGTCCTCCTTTGGGCGGGACTGAACTACAGGCAGCTAAGAAAGTGCATTCTTCTAAGGGAGACCCACCTAGGGAACCTCTTATTGCCACAACCTTGCCTGGCAGGGAACAGTTGCACAAGTTAGCCTCTGGAGGGAATTTGTTTATTTCCTCCAGTTCTAGCCATGATAGACGTTTAGAGAAAAGTTCTTCGACATCTTCTCAGCATGAACTCGCTGCCATGTTGGTCTCTGCTGCAGCTTCTCCTTCACTGATTAAAGAAACCACCACTACTTGCTATAAAGACATAGGAAATATTTACTGTGGAGAGAAAAGTGGAATTCAACCATTTTGTACTGAGAGGTCCCATGGTTCAAGTCAGTCGATTCTGTCCAGTAAAAGGAAAACACTAGAAGAGTCTGAGAGATCACAAGTAATTTCTCCACCACTTGCTCAGGCAATCAGAGATTATGTCGATTCTCTGTTGGTCCAGAGTGGGGTTGGTAGTTTGCCTGGAACTTCTAACACTACACCCTCACTGGATATAGAAAACATATGGAAGAGAATTGATCAATCTAATTTTCAAGAAACTGAATCTCTGTCTCCTCCACGAAAATTGCCTAGACTGAGTAAAAAGTTAGGAGAGGAAAAGGATTCAGGTTCCTTTGTGGAATTTCAAAATATACATGGATCTGAATCCATGTCTTCTTTTGCTACAACTGTTGTCTCTCACTCACTTGCTACCTTAGGCATAGAGATGTCTAAGCAATCACAGCATGATAAAGTAGATGCCTCAGAACTATCTTTTCCTTTCCACGAATCTATTCTAAAAGTAATTGAAGAGGAGTGGCAGCAAATTGACAGGCAGCTGCCTTCATTGGCATGCAAGTATCCAATATCTTCCAAAGAGGCAACACAGATATTATCAGTTCCAAAAGTAGATGATGAAATCCTGGAGTTTATTTCTGAAACCACTCCACCAGCAGGTATTCAGGTAGCTTCAACTGATAAACAGTTGGACTCAGCACTTTGTAGAGCATATGAAGCTGCAGCATCAGCATTGCAGGTTGCAACCCATACCGCCTTTGTAGTTCGGGCTATGCAGGCTGACATTAGTCAGGCTGCACAAATTCTTAGCTCAGATCCTAGTGATAGCCACCAGGCACTTGGGATTCTGAGCAAAACATATGATGCAGCCTCATTTCTTTGTGAAGCTGCATTTGATGAAGTAAAGATGGCTGCCCATACCATGGGATCTTCCACTTTAGGTCGCCGTTATCTCTGGTTGAAGGATTGCAAAATTAATCCAGCTTCTAAGAATAAGCTGGCTGTTACTCCCTTTAAAGGTGGAACATTATTTGGAGGAGAAGTATACAAAGTTATAAAAAAGCGTGGAAATAAACACTAATAAAGTTAAAAATAAAGACGCCCATCTTATCTTTGATATAGGGAACTTAGCAGATTTTCTAGGAATTTTAAGTACTTTTAAATCAAAAAAATTTTAAGGTCTTTTTAGTTTCCAGATGGGGCTGATTTCAAAGTGTCAAGCTTCAACCCATCAAATTATAGTTTGAAAGTACAGTGGGGCCTTGACTTACGAGTGTCCCGACTAACGAGTTTTTTGAGATACCAGCTGTCTCTCGGCCAATTTTTTGCATTGAGTTGATAGAGTAATTTGAGTTAACGAGCTCCTTAACGAGCTCGGTCTTGGAACGAATTAAACTCGTAAGTCAAGGCCCCACTGTAATTGCCTACATAGAACTGCCTTTTAAAAAAGGTTGCACAGATAGAAATCCTGATACAATTTAGAGCTTTGTAGGTTACATTTTTATCTCAAATTGTTCACTCCTTTCCATGAGATTTCACAACTCTTCAAAACTAATTCTATTAACCAGAATATAAGTAGAGTCTTCGCTGGTCTTAATATCTTTGTACTTTCTACAGCTTTTCTACATTTTTTTCTTTCATTTTTCTCCCTTTTGTTTGTTTTTATGTCTATAGTATCATTCATAATATTCTAGGTTATTGCATCTCAGTGTGCCAGTCTTCAGACTGTTACTGATCCACAAACAAGCATACACCAGAACTTGACTGTAGAAACACTTTTCAGATTAATGACAGGGTTTATTTTCTTGATAGAGAAAACAGTGTGCAGACCTACACTCTGTTGTAAGTGCCTCATTTCTTCATGGGCTGGTGGCAAACAGTTTGTTGACCACACTGAGAAATACTGCTCTAGACCATGATACTCTAGGATAGTGCATTCTCACTATCACTGTAGTTTATTAGATGAACTCCATACTGGAAAGATGGGAATTTAAAAGTTATACTTTCAAGGTATGTTGCAGTTCATAGGTTTAATCTAAATTCTAAAAGCAAATTTAAGTTAGTTGGGTGGTGTGTTTTTTTAAGTCATAAGAAATCATACTATACCCCAGTATCTTTGTGTCTATATAAAACAGTATATTATCTTGTGTTTTCATTTCTATGATTGTAAGATGAGAGTCTAACTGTAGAGGCATTTGATAATCGAACTTCTTTGTACTTTTATGAAAATAATAGTATTAAGTATAAGCAAAATATGGTCCCTTGGGTACTCATAGGCAGATTCTTAGACTATACATGCCCATTTTTGCAGCTTTCTGGGAATAATTTTATTTGTTATTTGTCTTCTGAAATGTACATGTATACATGTACCTACTAAGTGCTGTGTGACTTTAAAAATGTATTACTGTAGAATGCTTCTGCAAATTCAATAAAGTTGTTAAATTTGAACAGTTTTGTGTGGTCTCCAGCAACATGTTGTATGTGTGTTTTATTCTTGGAGTTAAAATAAGTTAGATATTTGTGAATGAACATCCCTTTATCATTTCATCATTGAAACTCACTTGACATTACAGTGGTATAGTTGAAAATATTCTAAATATAGTTTTATTATATTTGAGGACTATGTTTTTATTGGCTGTTGGAATTTAAAATTTGTAAGAGAAATTAATCTGTAACCAGATACCTTATTTGTTTAAATCAGTTTCTGCTCAACTACTATTGAGTTCTTTGGATGTTTTCTAATTCTTAGAATCTGAGTTAACAGCTTAAGATTTTATAAAGTTAAGGATTGTTCCAAATACAGATATATAATAGCTCTATTAATAGGAGCTTTGGGATGTAGGGGATAGAGTTGATACTTAATCCTAAATAAAGATTGAACTATTTGAGCTAACATGCTGAAAATAAAAATCACTGCTCATTTTTGGGAAATTTGCAAGTAGACATTGGACTGACTAATGCTAGACTAGCTAGCAAGATACATGGCTCCCTTGGCTACTTTTAGTACAACTGGATTGAGTTCATGCAAAGCTAAGCTTTTAATAATTGACTCTATTTCTTCTTTGGTGCGAAAGTAATCTAAAGTTTTTGGTAACAAGTTTTAGAGGTAACAACTGACATTTTGCTCTGTGATAATAAATGGCCACAAAATGTGGAAGTTAACTAAAATTTATATTTATCTTTTAATAAATCCAGCTCTTCAAGTGATAGAGGAATGGAATATTAAAGCCTATAAAAAGACATACATATTTATTTGGGTTAACATTAATAACTATTATGGTGGTATGCTAAGTAATACATATGCACTAGCTTCCTTTCAAAGAAATGTTATATTGTATTGGGAAGAGGTGGAGAAGTGGCCTGTGATTGGTTGCACTTTTCTGCCAACAAGATTTCTCCTTACCTCCTCAGTTGTACTTAAGGTTTTTTTAAAAATATATTTTTATTTATTTCAAAGAGGGAGAGAGCGATAGAAACATCAGTGATGAGAGAGAATCAATGATCAGCTGCCGCTTGCACGCCCCTTACTGGGGATCGAACACAGGACCCTTCAGTCCCCAGGCCTATGCTCTATCCACTGAGCCAAACCAGCGAGGGCTGTACTTAGGTTTCTTATAATCACATCAAAAAAGAAGGGAGGAGAGACTTATACTGCACTTATGTATTAACATTGTTGCACTTAATGTTATTGGAAGCTTGGTACCATATAGGTAGGTTTGTTTTGTTTTTCATTCTTAAAATTCCCTATAGCTTTTTCCTTTACATATTTCAATTTTTAATAAACACACTGTATGGACAAAAGAATGGCAACAACTATATTTTAATGTTATTTTCCTACCTCTAAATTGTTTTTCGTGAAAAGCCTCCATGGGAGCAGTTTGAATTCACTTTGTTTCAGGTTGTTTGTCCCAGAAAAAGGGAAAGAGAATAGAAGTTGTGATCAGATTAAGGAGTGGGGGAGATAAACAGAAATGGAATAAAATAAGAATGGAAAAGAAAAAGACAAAAATTGCAATTAAACAGTTTTGGTTTGTTGAGGTAATAACAGATGACTTGTTTTACTTATTAGTGTGCCTAAAACCAGCATTCCAAACTAATGTTAAGATGGTTTCGTTTATTGTATGTTTCAAAAAGTAATGGTTTCTAAAATGTTATTTCCAGACTCTAAAGTAGAGCTCAAGCTTGAGAAGAGAGAACCACTAAAGGGCAGAGCAAAGACTCCAGTAACACTCAAGCAAAGAAGAGTTGAGCACAATCAGGTATCTAGTTTTATGATCACTGTATTCAGGTACAAGTAGTTTCCAGGCCTGTGTCCTAGTCTTTGGTTAATAGTTGACACCCAGATTCCATCACACTAAATATTGTTCATTCATTGTTCGTTAAATGGCATCAGAAATCTGAATTTTGTGTTGTCAGTAGTGTACCTGTGTTTACTGCAAAAGTGTGTTTAATAAATGTCTCATTTGTGTTTGATTCTGTGCTAAGCATGGTTCAAAGCCAGTCATACTGGTTTTGAAAATTTTTTTTTTAGTTTTTACCATATCTTTGTAACTTTATTTTCCAGTTACAGTTGACATTCAATATTAGTTTCTTGTGTGCAGCATAGTGGTTAGACATTTATGTAATTTGCAAAGTGATCCTTTCAGTAAGTATAGCACCCACCTGGCATTATACATAGTTATTACAATATTATCGACTGTAATTGCCTATGCTGCACTTCACATCCCTGTGACTATTTTGTAACTACCAGTTTGTACTTCTTAATCCCCTGACCTCTTTCACCTGGTCCCCCAAGCTCCCTCTCATCTGGCAACCAACCATCAGTTCTCTGCATCTGTGAGTCTGATTCTGTTTTGTCTATTTTGTTTTTATTTATTTATTTTTTAAAATATATTTTATTGATTTTTTTACAGAGAGGAAGGGAGAGGGATAGAGAGCTAGAAACATCGATGAGAGAGAAACATCGATCAGCTGCCTCCTGCACACCCCCTACTGGGAATGTGCCCACAACTAAGGTACATGCCCTTGACCGGAATCGAACCCGGGACCCTTGAGTCTACAGGCTGACGCTCTATCCACTGAGCCAAACTGGTCAGGGCTATTTTGTTTTTAGATTTCACCTGTGAGATTATATGGTATTTGTCAAAAAGAAATATTTTAAAAGATGGACATGCCTAAGTAATTCCTATGTTATTTCTTTAAAAGGCAGGGAATGGTTTTATATTTGTGTCTTTGTCTCTAGATTTCTTTCTTTCTTTTTTTTTTTTTTTTTTACTGATTTCAGAGAGGAAGGGAGAGGGAGAGAGAGATAGAAACATCAATGATGAGAGTCATTGATTGGGTGCCTCCTACACGACCCCCAATGGTATCAAGCCTGCAACTCGGGCATATGCTCTGACCAGGAATCGAACCGGAACCTCCCGGTTCATAGTGACTCAGGACCAACCACTGAGCCATGCTGGCCAGGCTGTGTCTAGATTTCTGGCTTTGCTTTTACTTTTGCCTGTCTTCTGTGACTTTTCCTTCAACTCTGAACTTAGTCTGGTTCTAAGACCACACTTTTCTTGTTTAGATGAAAATTTACCTTTTTTATTATTGGTGAGACAAGATGCACTTAGTGTAGAAACTAGGAAAATCTGGTGAAGGACACTGAAATAGACAAGCATGGGTAATTTTGGCCCAGAGTATGAAGGCAAAATGATATAGAGATAGCAAGAATGTGTGACTGTCAGATAACAGGGAAAAAGAAGGGAGGAAGAATGATATTAAAGACGGTTTAAAGGGTAATTGTTTTCGTTGGGGAAGCTAAACTGAAGGACAGGATAAATAATCAAAGGAGAGTAGATTGAGGAGACGACAGCAGAATTAGACAGTGGCCTTAGATAACAAAATTTTAAAATATAGAAGAGTGGAGAGACGAGTTTAATGATTCTTCAGTCACAGAGCCTCAACAGTTGTCAACATTTTATCAGTTTTATTTCATCTTCACATGTACTCTAACTTAATTCTTTGGTTTTGTTTTGCTTTTCACTGGAGTACATGAAAGCAAACCTCTGACTTGTTATTTCACACATTAAAATTTTGTATATGTCTCTAAAACATAGCTGTTTCTATACACACACAATGCCATTTTCACACCTAAAAATTATTTTTCGTATCTACTCTGTTTAATTCCTTCAGTTTCAGAAATGTCTCGTGATTATTCAAATTAGGATCCAAACAAATTCCACATATTATTTGTTGTTGTTTTTTATCTCAAATCTGTAGCTACTTCCCCTACAACTGTTTCTCCTCCCTCCATTTATTTGGTGAAGAAACCATGTTGGTTTGCTATATAGAATTCCTCATAGTCTGGATTTGGCAATTGTTTCTTCAAGTGTCATTTAATTTGTTCTTCTATACTCTGTATTTCCTGTAGTCTGGGAGTTAGAGATTTATAGTGGGGCAATGCAATTGACCTTTCTGTGATGACAGAAATGTTTTGTATCTGCTGTCCATTATGGTAGCCCTGAGCCATATATAAGTATTGAATACTTGGAATGTGACTAGTGTGGCTGAGAAACTACTTTATAAACTTAAATTTAAATTACCACATGTGGTTAGTAACTACTGTATTGGACAGCACAGATTATAAAGTTGGTTAGATTCAGGTTCAGTTTCTTTGACAAGAACATTTCATAAATGGTGGTGTGGCCTTCATATTCCATCGTTTCACATGATGTCCTTTGGTTATGCTAAAATTAGTAATGGGTTCAAATGTTGAAAGCCTAATCCATTCATTATAAAGTTCTGCATCACCTTTCATTTAATGGTTTTGACAGCCATTTATGATTATTGCCCAGACCCATTATTTCATTTGCGGTTGTAAGATGATTTCTCTCATTCTCTCATTCCTTTACCTCTATAATTGGAATTTTTATAAAGAACTTTCTTCCCTGATGAACTGCTTAGTTACCTTAAAATAAAACTCATATAGGAATGCCAGAATAAATGTTTAATTCTTGTCTTTTATTTTCTACTTTTCAAATCAAAGTGCCCTAGTTACTTTGAAAAGGGATCATTAAATATCTTTTAATAGTATGGTATTTTTTCTTTTCATATGTTTTTATTGATTTGGGAGAGAGAGAAACATTGATCAGCTGCCTCCTGCACACCCCTTACTGGGATCAAGCCCCACCCAGGAATCGAACTGATTACCCTCTCAAATGCATTGGACGACACTCAAACAACTGAGCCACACTGGCCAGGAAAATAGTATGGTTTTATATATTTTATGATCAATTGCAGTCATTCTTTTTTCATGTTCAAATTATGCCATCTTTAGCTATTAAGGATTACTAACTTGGATCCTATTTCTTTTTATTGACCTTGTTTGTCTTTGATAGTTTGTTTTCTGGCACAGTAAGATGACCCATGCTCATACATATTTCCTGCCTCTTACCATATCAGCCATTTTTCTAAAGAACCCTAATCCTTTTAATAGAAAATATTATTTAGAGACTACCTACAATCTGGATGCAATCACATTAACTACTAATTTTATATAGCAGTGAGTTTCTTTTTAATTAATACTACTTAGTCCGTCTTCCTAAGTAGTTATAAAACTGAATTATAATTTTATAATTTTTTAAATTCTATTTTCTTCTCAAAGTCACTTGTGTATAGTGGATTCTGGTAGAAAAAATTCTTTATAATTTTCAGAATATCTTTTCTGGTTGTATTAGTTTTCTGTGAAGATGATTACTTCTAAATTAGATAATGATAGTCAAGAATAAAACTGATTAATAGTCCTCAACCAAAGAATTCAATAAACTTGAACAAAGGAAAATATAAATAATTTATAGAGAAAAGTATCCATCCCACCTCTTTTCCCAGCTATTCCCACAGGTAATAAATATGTTTCTTGTGTTTCCTTCCATAGAAGAAAATAATCATTAAATGGTACTTAGCCCTTTTTTATTAACCATAATAGTTTTAATAGATGTTTCATAAGAATTTTTGATGAAGGGATTATTTTAGTTATTTATTAAAAATAAAACATAACCTGGTAAGTCCTGGAATTTGGTAGCTAACTAATTTTAAGGAAAAAGACATTGTCTACCCAAGCCCCCAACCTTCATGAATATAGGCTAAATGTTTGGTCTTTACATTGTATCGGTTGCATAAATGGTAAATATTACACCTTTCAAGCAATGCAGTTTTATATTCATTGAAGAGTTTTAAAATACTGAGTTTGATAATACCAGATAGACTATTTTACCTAGACTGTTTTAAAATAGAATATTTTAAAAATACTTCTAATTGTTTATATTGGCATTGATTATTAAAGAGGAAGCAATGAGGTGCATTATAAGTCAGTTATAATATTATCTTAAACAAGTTCTCAGCTCTGGCTGCACATTAGAATCCCTTTAGGAGCTATAAAAATTCAGTATGCACAGGCCCTTCTAATTCTGACTTGATTGGTCTAAGGTAGGGTTGGGGTATGTTCTTTATATTGATATGTTTTTTTTAAAAAGCTCCCAGATGATACTGTGCTTTAAGAATTGAGATTGAAACCGTTGTTTCCTTCTAGTCAAATAATCAGGAACTTAACTATTAATAAGCATTAATTATATGTATATGTAATTTGTTCACAGATTTGTCTTTTTACTAACATTAAGTTTGCATTCAGCAAAAATTTCCTAATTGAGAGCAGGAAAAAGGACTCAGAGGTTCAGATTGTGAGTCAAAGGGAAACTACAAAATCAGTCCAATGAGACTGTCAGTATCTTGTGGGGTTTGGTACTAATACTTCCAACCAAATAAGCATACTTATTGCGTGACCACTCTTGTCCCAGGATAAGAGTAAAATATATTCACCTTTATTTTTGTTTTATGTTTTTAAATATATTTTATTGATTTTTTACAGAGAGGGAGAGGGACAGATAGTTAGAAACAGAGATGAGAAACATCGGTCAGCTGCCTCCTGCACACCTCCTACTGGGGATGTGCCCGCAACCAAGGTACATGCCCTTGACCGGAATTGGACCTGGGACCCTTCAGTCTGTAGGCCGACGCTTTATCCACTGAGCCAAACCGGTTAGGGCAATATATTCGCCTTTAAAATTAACGGACATTGACTCAAATATAAAGAAACACCCTTTATCTAGATAAAATACTAGCTTGAAAGCAAAAGTGACCATATATACGCACTCTAATATGCTAATCATGGATGGCTATTTTCTAGTTAAAAGAATTTTAAAGGATCATCTGGTAATGGTGGCTTCAACGTTGAATAGCTTGATGCTTGGGGTGCAGAATCTCCGGTCCCATACCTGGGCTACTACATCAGAATCTGCATTTTAACAAAAGCTGCAGTTGGTTGAAACACACAGTACAGTTTGAGAAGCACTAGTCTTTTTAATGGCTTTCAAGCTATTTTATAAGGACTGGTAATTTAATTTTTTAAATGAGGGAATATTACTCAGCTTTTCAAGGAAGAAATGAATCATGGACCTGACGGTAAAACAGTAGTGTGTCACTATTATCTTTCTATAGTGAGGAGTGGATAGCATTGAGGGAGGTTTGGCTGTGACAGGTTAGGCATGCATGTTCATGAAAGAGGTGACACCAAGTTTTTGTTGCTATTTAATTTTAATGTCTTTAAGAAGAGTTTGACACCTGGGAATTTTTAAGTTCAGATAGCTGTGTATGGATTATAATTTAAACTGATTCTATTTAATAGTTTAATAGTCCTAACCACAGGAAACGAATAATGTTTAACAATTATAAAATTTTATTTTGTTTTAAAAGGATTCTGACTTGTAACAAATGACTTATTTATAAGTCAAAGAAAGTCTCTCATGCTCAGCCTCAGCCTGCTTGTTGATTAGACGGTCAGAGATGCAGCTGCAATGCTAGAGGCAAATAGCACACAGCAGTCACAAAAGGAGTCAGTTACAAATTGATGCACGTTTTCTCCCCTTGTTTCTATTACAATTTGTGAGCTTCTATAGTTGGACTCTTGAATGTATTTTTACCATCCGTTAAGTATTTTCTGATAACTACATATCAGTTCAGTCAATACATATAGAAATATATTGAGGGCATAGCATTGTTTGCAAATGCTGGCATTTGGAGAGTTTTCATGGCTTATCTGTGCTAATATGGCCATTATTAAGGTGTTTGATGTTAGAATATGACTTTTTAATGTGTCGATGTTGATTAGAGCTATTCTCAAGCTGGAATAACTGAGACTGAATGGACAAGTGGATCTTCCAAAGGCGGACCTCTGCAGGCATTAACTAGGGAATCCACAAGAGGGTCGAGAAGAACTCCGAGGAAAAGGGTGATGCAAGGCTTATTGCTTAGAATTGGGTTTTCAGATTGGTAGGGTTTTAGTGATTATTTTATATTTATTGTTTTTGTTTTGTTTTCAAACTAACAGGTGGATACTTCAGAACATTTTCGTATAGATGGTGCAATAATTTCAGAGAGTACTCCCATAGCTGAAACTATAATGGCTTCAAGCAACGAAACCTTAGTAAATATGTTTCATAAACTATACAAGTTGTATTCTTTGTAAACTACCCTTTAATTAGAATTGGGGAGGTGGTGATTTTTGGCAAATATCAAACTTACATGTTTTTAAACATATGTTAAACTTATTCCCCAC
Organism: Myotis nattereri; assembly: GCF_964212035.1. Lineage (NCBI taxonomy): Eukaryota > Metazoa > Chordata > Mammalia > Chiroptera > Vespertilionidae > Myotis > Myotis nattereri. The sequence continues at coordinate 198,834,855 of NC_138076.1, forward strand.
ATAATTCTAAATTTAAGATTTTCAATATAGCCAATTTATATATGTATAAATTCATTGCGCAAGAATCCAAAGTATTAAAAGGATACTTTTTTGCTAAAATATTTAAAGCGTGATAAGGCTTCACATGTGAGAACCATTGACTATATTCATTTCTGGGTCCTTTTGCCTAAATTTTTATTAAGGGAAAGTTCTAATAATATAGAAATAAAATATATTTTTCTTTTTTTCACATGTCTTTGTTATGTTTGGATAATTCTGAGTCTGAATAATTTGAATCTTGGCAGGTTGTCAATAGGGTGACTGGAAATTTCAAGCATGCAGCTCCTATTCTGCCAATCACTGAATTCTCAGACATACCCAGAAGAACACCAAAGAAACCATTGACAAGAGCTGAAGTAAATGAATAAAATTTAGATCGATGTTATCATTGATCTTTTAAAGAGGAAATACTTATATTTGTTTTTTAGAAGTGGGAGGGAGCAGAGCTTTATTGGGTGGGGTGTGTGTGTGTGTGTGTGTGTGTGTGTGTATGTGCACGCGCACATATATTTTTAAAGACATACTTCGGCTAGTGACAATAAAAAGTAACCGATGTAATATGACGTGCTAATACTATCCTCTTGCTGCTACTGTGTGCCTCTTAACTTACAGTTTTCAAGGGAGTGGTCATTTGTGTGCTGCTTATAACATGTTCTCCTCTTCGTTATGGATGAGAGCTGAAAGTATAACTGGGCAGTACGGGAGGCTATACTATCTTTCACTGAAAGGTCAAATAATGGGACTTTAAAATGACTTTGTATGATGCTTCATTTGATTAACTCCTGTATAATTAAGCTTTAAAGTACTAACTGCATGATGCATTACAGTTTTAATGAATTTTTACCAAAGGTTATTTTGATCGGGGCATAAAGGCAAACAAGGAAAACAATCAGGTTGTTGAAAAGTATATATCTTATGTTTTTTTAAGTTAGGAAGATTAGATTGACTGCTTTATTTTTATTTTTTTTTTAATATATTTTATTGATTTTTTACAGAGAAGAAGGGAGAGGGATAGAGAGTTAGAAACATGGATGAGAGAGATCGATCAGCTGCCTCCTGCACGTCCCCCACTGGGGATGTGCCCGCAACCAGGGTACATGCCCTTGACCGGAATCGAACCCTGGACCCTTGAGTCCGCAGGCCGACGCTCTATCCACTGAGCCAAACCGGTTCGGCAAGATTGACTGCTTTAAAACACATACTGAAACTTGTTAAAGGTCCATATTAATTTGGTATCTTCTGTATTTGATCATTTATTACAAAGTATTTTTTTTAAAATATGTTTTTGTTGATTTTTTTTAAGAAAGAGGAAGGCAGAGAGGGAGAGAGAAACATTGATGAGAAAGAAACATTGATTAGCTGCCTCCTGCAGGCCCCCTACTGGGCATTGAGCCTAAAAACCCTGGCATGTGCCCTGACCAGGAATCAAACTGGCAGCTTCTAAGGTTCATGGGACTACGCTCAACCAACTGAGCCACTCCAGTCGGGCTTATTATGAAGTTTTTAATGGAGGAAAAAACAATGTACTCTTAATGTTAATGAAAAGCATGGGAAATCCAGTGGGGGAACTTATACTGCCATATTAGCTTCACTGAATTTTTGTTTCTTTTACTTTAACTTGTTAATTTTTAATGTGTGGCTAACGCCCCCCCCCCCCCCATTATCACATTAACATCTTAAAATTTGAAGAAATTTGGAAATGTGTGGATACTTAGGTGATAATGAATTTAGAAATAGCAGTTAAAAGCTAGGATAGATTTAAGTGCATTCTCTTCTCTGAAACTTCCATTTAAAATATATTTTCATTGTTGCACATTTACACTAATTTTTAACTTTGGTTGTTTGTTTCTTATTAGGTGGGAGAAAAAACAGAGGAAAGAAGAATAGAAAGGGATATTCTTAAGGAAATGTTTCCCTTTGAAGCATCTACACCAACAGGAATTAGGTATTCAGATACATTGAAACAAGTATTAGTGTATTCTATGGGGGCATTTTTATTTATTCACTTATTTATTCCCACCTTTTTTTAGATATAATGGACACATAAAATTATATATATTTAGGGTATACAACATGATTATTTAATACACATAAATGGGAATTTTAATTTTTCATTCTTCACAAAAAGTTAACTATACTTGTGTTCTCAGAATTAAACTGTTCTTTGGGAAGATTTCCAAGCTATCAGTTCATATTCTGGAAAATTGAGTCAGTTTCAAATTTAACTTTGCTAAACTGAAGGATTATAAAGAAATAATTTACCTATTTGTAAAGAAGGAAATCATTGTTTTCACTGAGAGATTCTGTTTTCTGATTGAAAAGACTATATTTAGATATCTGTTGAATTGTTTCCTGACTGAAGGAATCACAACCAAACTACCTTATTTCTTTCCTCTTATCTCCTAAATATATTAGCTCTGAAAAGACTTTAAGAAGGCAAGTTTAGTGAATATTTATCAATGTTCTGAATATTATTTTTTAATAAAAGATAATGCATCTTTTAAATGGAAAATGTATAGCAGTTTTAAGTAGCTTGACCTCACTGTTTATATGTGACATTTACCTACTGTTAACTCAAGGAATGCATTTGGAATAAGGAGTGGTAATGATATTTTATATTACTTATGTAACTCATGACTTTATCTAAAATTTATTTTTTTCTTTGTCCTTTTATTCCCAACAGTGCTAGTTGTCGCAGACCAATCAAAGGGGCTGCAGGGCGGCCATTAGAATTCAGTGATTTCAGGATGGAGGAATCTTTTTCATCGAAATATATTCCTAAGTATATTCCTTTGGCAGATGTCAAGCCAGAAAAGACAAAAAAGGGACACTCCATTCCCATGTGGATAAAAATTTTGCTGTTTGTTGTTGTGGCCATTTTTTTGTTTTTGGTCTATCAAGCTATGGAAACCAACCAAGTCAATCCATTCTCTGGTTCTTACCTTGGCAACTCTAAAAGTCTCAACTGAATGATAGCTCTTTGGCACACTCAACTTGGTCTCCTATTTTTAATAACTGCATAAAAAATTTGTGTACACTTCTTGACGCAAGAGCTAAATATAATGTGATTCACCTCAAATGTAGTATTCCATTGAAAAGTAAGTGATATATAAATGGACTTCATTTAAATGTTTTGGACTTTGGACTAGTAGGAGATCACTTCGTGCCATACAAATAATCTTTTTTAGCTCTGGAACTTTTTTGTAGACTTTATTTTTTTAATGTGGGCATCTTATTTCATTTTTGAGAAAAATGTATATTGTTTCTGTGTTTCAAGAAGGGCAAAATGTATAATGTGAAGCTACACATTTAAATACTTTGAATTCTTACAGAAAAGATTTAAGAATTATTCTCTGCTGAATAAAAACTTTAGAGATATGTGAAACATGAAATTTGGTAAGAGAAAAAGTAACTTGGAGTTGTACTTTTTGTAACAGCAACAAAGTTTAATGGTGTTTATAGGGAAAAGTACGGCAATAATCTCTTCAGTAACTTTTTATTACTAGTAATGCTATTAGTGTAGGTAGCCCTGTTGTACTCACTTTTTAAAAAATTTCTAGTATCATGAATGTCCTACTTCGGTAAGACCCATTTAAATACAGTTGAATTTTAGCAGTAATCTTTTAGTGCTAAAGATTCCTATATGTATATGTTTTAGAAAACTGTTAACTGGCTATCCATGTTTTTAAAAGCTGTTTAGCTAGCTAGAAGGCTATAATTGGGAACCTGTATTTTTTATTTACAGCTAAAAATATTGTCAATCCAGTTTGCTACCAAATATTTTTTAGATAAATAAGTGTGTGTCTATTTAGAAATTAGAAACTTTACACACTGGTCTTTGTTTCCATTTGAATTCCTTATTGCATTGTCTTCTGTTACTAAAAACAAATTTTGCCAAGTTTTTTTTGCCCTGTTTCCCAACATAATTTGACTTTAAAATGCAGAAAGTATTAGCTTTTAAATTACATGAACTTTTCTTGGATACACAGTAGTTACATAAATTTGTGAACTCTGAATATGAGGTGGGCATTATGATTTTTGTGTATTCTTGAAGTGGTTAACTTTATCTTGTGGTTGATGTATTTTTTTTAGCTAAAACTTACCTCATGTATAACTTGGTTAATTAATTGAAATTTCAACAGAATCAAGGAAAACAAAAATTTTAAACTTACTCATCTGAGTTACTAATTTTACAGTCTTTGCCATAAGCACACTAAAAATGTAAGTTATTTTTAAATGCCATCTGAAATAAAAAGATACTTTTGCAAAAGGGAAAATGCTGAAGGTGTATATTTAGACCAGCAAACAATTTTTATTTGAATTAGCCCTTTTCTGATATTTAGCTTTTAGATATTTTGTAGACATTTTTCACTTGGCAGTTTATCAGAAATGTTTATAGGCCTGAGGGAGTAAGAAACATATAGGTCAGAAATGCTTGCCTCTTTGAGTAAAAGTGTTTCTTTGAGATGAGCCACACAGGGGGCACGTTTTACTCAACTTTCCTGCGTAAGGTAATAGCAGTCTACTTTCACTTTCTTTTTTTTTAAACTTTGTTTCCCATTTTGTTTTCGATCTTTTGTTTATAATTAGAAATTGTGAGAAGCTGCATTTACTGTTTTAAAATGTGGGATGATAAATCAGACTTAATATGTATGTAAGATCAATTTTCTAATAGGAAAGATGTGGTCCAAAATAGCAAAAGTAGGACCAGATAAAAGTACCCCCCCCCACCCCCCCATGTGTATTTGGTCTTTTGTGTGTGTCTGTTTTACTCGACTAGAATTAATGTGTCCTTGATGTAAACGCAAAGCATTTCTTCCCAATTAAACTGTAGATGTAGACTTTACAATATAATTCAACAATAAAAAAAGTTAATCTCTAGTTTCGTCATTGCAATAAATGCTTTTTAGATTGCACAAATTACAAAATGTCCTGATAACATTTCTTATGTGATATTTATGGATTGTTGCATTTTAGTTCTCATTTTCAGTCAGCTCCTTTATGTTTTGTTCTAATCATTGTAGTAATCGGGTCCTTGTTTATTCATAGGTAAGTAGTATGTAGCCATTATGTGTACTGGGAGAATGACAGGGAAGCTTACAGAGGCACCTCTCTCTCTCTCTCTCTCTTTACAATGTAGAAACTACTTCTTTTCAGTCATCTTCCTCCACCCTTTCCCAGCTTTATTGTCTTAGTACTTTTCTGAGGCATCATGACAGTTAGTCTTTTTTTTTTTTTTTAAATATATTTTTATTGACTTCAGAGAGGAAGAGAGAGATAGAAAATAGAATCATCAATGATGAGAGAATCATTGATTGGCTGCCTCCTGCACGCCCCACTCTGGGGATCGAGCCCACAACCTGGGCATGTGCCCTTGGCCGGAATCGAACCCGGGAACCATCAGTCTGTAAGCTGACGCTCTACTCACTGAGCAAAACCGACTAGGGCAGTGGTTGGCAAACTCATTAGTCAACAGAGCCAAATATCAACAGTACAACGATTGAAATTCTTTTGAGAGCCCAATTTTTTAAACTTAAACTATATAGGTAGATACATTGTTATTAATTTAATTAGGGTATTCCTAAGGCTTAGGAAGAGCCACACTCAAGGGGCCAAAGAGCCGCATGTGGCTCGCGAGCCACAGTTTGCCGACCACTGGGCTAGGGCATGACAGTCTTGCTCTGAGACTAAGCAAAGATGTTGTTATGGTATAGTTATCATGGAGCTGTGTTCACAAGGATCGAAGTGCCTTTATCTCTTCTTCATTCATGTGTTCCCCAAAGGTGATTTTATTTAAATTGGCATTTCTCATAGTAATATATATATACTATAATTAGAAAGAAAATAGGCTTAAAATTAGAAGTAAACTTTAAAAATTCCTAGAGGTTTGGAACTTAGAAGGACCACCAAAGTCATACAGAGAACAAGGCTTAAATAGAACTGGCGTAGGAAATGAATGAACACGCATGGTCTTTTAGATACCCTTATTTCCCAGCTGTGCCAACTTGGGCAAGTTTCTTAACCTCTATGAGCATCATTCTCTCCTCATTTGTAATAAGAAAAAACCTACTTCAGCCCTAGCTGGTTAGTGGATAAAGCGTTGGCCTGTGGACTGAAGGGTCGTGGGTTCAATTCCAGTCAGGGGCACATGCTTGATTTGCAGACTCGATCCCCATTTGGGGGTGGGCACCAGGCAGCCGATCAATGATTCTCATCATTGATGTTTCTATCTCTCCCTCTCCCTCTGAAAACAACAAAAATAACTGGATAAAGCAAAGCATCTATTTAACCCCAGGGAAGGCTCCCTAGGAACCGCAGAGAGAACCAGGAGTAAAGCTGTGGGTGGGGGCAGCATGAGGCCAGCTAGAGCTATTGGGGGCATAAGGAGGGGCCGTCCCACACCGCCTGCGCCCCTTCCAGGCCTGTAGCCATGGGCAAACGGCATCCAAGTTGCCCCCACTTCCAATGGTTGCAATTCCTGGTCCCCAAGTAAGAAGTGAACAAGAACTCAAGGAGCTAAGATTACCAGGGCCATTACAGCCTTGGGATGGGAGTACCCTTGCCTCACCAGAAGCACCACCAGGCAAGTGAACAGGAGACAGGTGTAAAGCACCACAGGTCAACTGGCCACCAGAAGCCAAAGGTTTGGTTAGTGGGGGACCAAGGACAGGAGGCAAATCCTAGTGTGAAACTGGTCTGCAGTGAGGACCCTTTACCTCCACGAGGCAGCTCACAAAGCGCCAATTGCATTTCTGAACCAAAGATTGAGATACAGGTTTTGACAAAAATAAATATTTGTGAATGTATTTGGGATGGCCTAAAGAGGTTTAAGAAATCATAATGTATTTTTATGTGAATGAATCAGTTCTATTACAAAAATAAAATTTTAAGAAATCAGAAAAAAGCTCTCCACTGGGGAACTCGTTCAACACGTGTCCTGTCGGTTCCTTTGGCACTTGCTGGACCTGGGTCTTGGGGGTGGGGCCTTCATAGGTTACCTTTCAGGGGCTAGGAGACAGGTGAACAACACTTGCTTTCAGAAGACATAGAGCCATGAAGAAAACAGGCTTAGGTTATGTGATTAGGGAGTGATAGGAACTATATTTGTTTTCTATTGCTATTACTTCAAGCCGAGGGGCCTACACCACAAAGTGTGATCACAGGCGGAGGGGGTCAGAAACCTGAGGCAGGCCCCAGCTGGTTGCTCAGTGGTTAGAGCATTGGCCCATGTACAGAAGGGGTGTGTGCAGGAGGCAACAAATCGATGTGTCTCTCTCATTTCCATGTTTCTCTCCCCCTCCTTCCCAGTCTAAAAATGGAAAAAATATCGAGTGCGGATTAAAGAAAATAAGGGACAATATATTGAAAATAATGGAAGAGCAATTTTATATCTGTCAGAGAAGGTAGTCATAAATTTGGGAAAAGGCACCTGGCTGGCGTGGCTCAGTGTTGACCAATGAGCCAGGAGGTCATGGTTCGATTCCTTGTCAGGGCACATGCCCGAGTTGTGGTGTTGATCCCCAGTGTGGGATGTGCAGGAGGCAGCTGATCAATGATTCTCTTATCATTGATGTTTCTCTCTCCCTCACCCTTCCTCTCTGAAATCAATAAAAATACACTTTTAAAAAAATAAATGAAGAATGAACTAAATGAGAGAGGAAAGCACTTTCTTACAGTACAATAGTAATGCAGAACTGGTGGAGTTAGAAAATCACCATTTGGCAATTATCACAATAGATTAGGGCAATAATCGTTGACAGATACAAAAATTAGTGGGTGAAAGTTTGTTGCAGTCTCAAAGCATCGCCCCACATATTACTTATTAATTAGAGATGAGAAACAGTAAGCTACCATGAGGGAATCTGACAAACCCTACCTTGATTAAGTGATCCAAGTCCACCTCACCAGTAATAGAACAAGTCAACATCACATGCCTTCTGATATGATACTCCAAAAAGAACAAAGAATCACTTCTGCAATATTCCTGCCCTAAATGATTAAATCTAATCATGAGAAGACATCAGACAAATTCAAATTATGTAACATTCTCCAACATATCTGTCTTCAAAAATGTGAAGGCCATGAATGACAAAGAAAGATAGAACTGTTCCAGACTGAAGACGCTTAAAGAGACATGAATATTAAATGCAATGTGCTTCTGTCTGGATACTGGACTAGAAGAAAAATAATTGTTTTTCATTTATTTTATTTTTCTCTTTAAAGTAATTCTGTTTTCTGATTTTTTTGTTATAAATGACATTGGGAAATTTGGATAGGATCTATGAATTGGATGGTAGTATTATATCAATGTTCATATCCAGATTTTATTGGTTGTGCTCTGTCTTTTAGGAAATACACACTTAAGTGTGTAGAAGTAACTAGGCTCCCTGTAGATTCAGGAAAAATATGTGAATACAAGGGTATATATGTATGTGTGTATGTGTAATCTATCCATATATAAGTATATTGTATATGCGCATGTCTGTATGTGTGTCTGAAAACTGATGGGAGACAATGATGAAGCACATGTGGCGCAGAGCGTTAACAATTGGGGAATCTGACTGCAGGGTCTATAGACATTCTTGGCACTATTCTTGCATCTTTTCTATAAATGTAAAATTACTTCAGATTTTTACAAAGTAAATAAGCAATACCAGAAACATAAAAAATAAAATACTGAAAAATTTCCCACAAAAATAAAAGCTAATTTCCATTGGGAGTAAAGGAGATTCCTGGGAAGAGAATGAAGGGAGGCCAAAGACAGATTTGGAAATATCCACAGTACCCTAAACTAGGTGTCCAATATAAATTAAATAATTTCAAAACATAACCTAGCTATTATATTACTTTTTAAGATTATTCTACTAAGATAGACACTCATTTTTCCTACACATATTGACACAATCATACTACATTAGATGTTTTAAAGTTGAAACATGCCTATGATTTTTTCAGTTACCCTTGAATCCATTATGTTAAGGCAATATCTCAAATGTTTCAATCTTAAAAAATGTGTTGTTACCTTGTTCTTATTTTTTTTCCCAATAATATTTCTTACGAGTGAATGGTATTCCAAAAACTTAAGTTGTCTAGATCAACAATTTTCAAGTGGCGTGCTGTGGCACACTGGTGTGTCGCAAGAATTTTTAAAACATGCAATACCTGACTATTTAGTCAGGGGTACTGACCTCTTTTCCCCTAAATTGTCAAATAAAATAATGACAACAGCCAACAACAATAGCCGTCTGATGTGATGAGTTAAAAAATCTATTTTTTGATTTTCCACAGAATTTTAGTAATTAGTTTATGTGTGTCTCGAGATGAAAAAGGTTGAAAATCTATGGTCTGGATTCCTATTACATAGAGCAGTTTTAATATACATATATTGACAAATAGGCAATTAGGAATGATGCTTAGATACTTTCTGAAAGATTGGATCTAATTGGGAGATTTCTTAGAAAAACAATGACTACGAGTAGCCAATAGGACTAGGTCATGGCAAAAGAAGGTATAAGAAGTTCTTAATGTTTAAGACTGAAGCTTTTCCACATAACTCAGAAATTAATTCATGTAATGAAAGTTATGAAAACAGGAATACATAAAAACAAGTCAGGTTAGGTACAATTTGTTTGAAAGACAGTAGTAATATTGGAACACATTATACTATTCACGTGCAAGAACACAGTATAAGGAATCCCAGTGTCCACCAATGTATGAAGAACATATAGCAATTTAGTTCTAAGAGTAATTACATTTCCATTTACACAGACTTCAGGTGTTTATCATGTTTTTTAAAAAATAGAAAATTAGTTCCTAAGCTTCAACCCATACCACTTAACAATGAAATGAATAATAGTAATAATCTTTTTCATTTAATTCAGACATCAAATCTGATCATTCAAACACCCAGGAACAAGTTATGATGACCCATAAACTGCCCTAGATAAATCAATTAGGTTGTTGACAAAATTCTAATTTTTATTTTCTCTTACTCTATCATTTAAATGACTGATTTAAATATTTTTCAAAGTTGACATTCTTGAAATCAAGAGGAAAAATACTGTTTCTTTTCCACAATGATTCAAGTCATCAGAAATTATAGAAAATTTAAGTGATTGCTAGTGTTATGTAGGTTAATTGTAATTGGGTAACAGCAATGTGTAGTTTCTCTCAGAAGAACCAAGTCCGTCAATGTCACTAACATTTGAAGTGATTGCTCTCTAAAGCAGTGGTTCGCAACCTTCCTAATGCTGCAACCCTTTAATACAGTTCCTCATGTTGTGGTGACCCCCAACCATAAAATTATTTTCATTGCTACTTCATAACTGTAATTTTGCTACTGTTATGAATCATAATGTAAATATCTGATATGCAGGATGTATTTTCATTGTTACAAATTTGAACATAATTAAAGCATAGTAATTAATCACAAAAACAATATGTAATTATTTGTGTGTTTTCGGATGGTCTTAGGCAACCCCTGTGAAAGAGTCGTTTGACCCCCAAAGGGGTCGCAACCCACAGGTTGAGAACCGCTGCTCTAAAGGGTATGTTTGATTCCCTAAAGATGGTCCTTCGCAATGGGCTACCTTCCAAGTTTAGAGATATAGCAGAACACAAATATTTTCCTGAGGTTCCATTATGTTTGCAAATTTTAATTTCATTTAGGGCTGACTGCAATTGCCCTAAATTGTGCTCATTTGTGAGAAGGCCCCTTAATACCTACGGCAAAAATGTCACACAAGTGGTATGAGTTTGAACTACGACAAAACTACAGTACATTTCAGTTCATGATGACCCAGGAGATAAACAGAAACTTAGGTGCTAGGTATCTTCTGTCCTGTGTCTCTAAGGATGGACAGAACTATTTCTACTTTTAATAAAACTTAATCCCTTTATTTTATTTTCATCACTTTTTCATTTCATTTCTCCCTAAAATGTCCTGTATGGGCCCCTCCTTGGCTTACTTCTTTTCTATAACATTTCTAGAGCCAAAGCAGCCCTGCCTAGTCTCTCCCTTGTTGCTTCTTCTATCCTAAGCCCTTCCTTGTTTCACTGTCCTCAGCTTTAATAAATGTACTCTCAAAATACATAAACAACAATAACAAAAACAACAACAACAAAGTTCCTGTATGTTACACTCCTGGTGTATACCACAGCCTAGCACCTTGCTCTTGCACTTGATCAAACCACATCAGCAAGGATCCTTTCTAGTAACTAAGCACTTTGTGTCAATGGCAAACCAGGTAATTCAGGATATTGTCTCAGTTTACAGATAGGAAACTCATGGCAGGCTCATTCTACCGGCTCATGTTTATCTTTGAATTCCCTAGAGCATCAGTTCCTAAACCTGGCTGTCTATAAGAATCACCTCGGGATCTTTAAAAATGGCAGATTCCAGGACTCCTCGTCGGACTTAGTAAGTATAATCTTTTGAGGCCTGAGAACATCTGTGTTTTAAAAACTCTCCAGTGCTTTTATGAGGAACCAGATTCGGGAGCCTCTAATTTGTGATGAACAGGCCTCATTTAAAAGCTGTCAGGGTGATGGATTGCAGCCATTGAGTGACCAAAGCTGCCACACGTATGTATACCTTCAATGTGGACTATTTTAGGGTCTGTCACATCTAGGTAGCCTTTCCTCTCTGGGCCAAGCCAGATTTTATTATTTTAATTGAAGAAAGAAGGAAATTTCTAGATGTGAAGAAAGACTGGGTAAAATAATTCACCTGCCATTTATCCTCCTAGATAATAAAATCCTAATATGCAAATCGACCAGTCGCTATGACATGCACTGACCACCAGGGGGCAGCTCCTGTGTTGAGCGTCTCCCCCTTGGTGGTCAGTGTGCTCCCCCAGAAGCCGGGCTCATTGCTGGTGAGCGCAGCAGCGGTGGCGGAACCTCTCCTGCCTCTAAGGCAGCACTAAGTCGGCAGGTGGACATCCCCCGAGGGGTTCTGGAGTGCGAGAGGGCGCAGGCAGGGCTGAGGCCCCTCCCCGCAGCCCCAGTGCACGAATGTTGTGCACCGGGCCTCTAGTTTCCTATAAAATACAATGTCCCTTAATATTCATGTGTAATTTTCAGAGTTTCAATACCCTGCACAAACAAACATGGGTGACTTTTGAGAGTCTGAATGTGAGTCTTAGAGCTGGGTCTGCTTATTGGGATGCACTTCGGTAGAGGGGTTGCCCCTAATCTTACAGCCAAGGTACTCTAGGCTCAACCTAGGATACCCTTCCAAAGAAAATGGGGACGGTTTGACCTTGTAAAACTTTCCAGAATAAAATTATGGCCCCAAGGTGAAGTTCATTTTATTTATTTTAGATACAAAGAGACAAATTTCTCCTTACTCTATTAATAGAGACATGCAAAAAAAAAAAAGTAAACAAGCCCTGGCTGGTTTGGCTCAGTGGACAGAGTTTGGGCCTATGGACTGAAGAGTCCCAGGTTCAATTCCGGTCAAGGGCACAGGCCTGGGTTGTGGGCTTGATCCCCATCAATGATTTTCTCTCATCACTGATGCTTCTATCTCTCTCTCCCTTCCTCTCTGAAATCAATAAAGATATATTTATTTTAAAAAGTATGCCGAGGCCGGTTTGGCTCAGTGGATGGAGCGTCGGCCTGGGGACTGAAAGGTCCCAGGTTCGATTCCGGTCAAGGGCATGTACCTGGGTTGCGGGCATATCCCCAGTGGGAGATGTGCAGGAGGCAGCTGATCGATGTTTCTCTCTCATCAATGTTTCTAACTCTCTGTCTCTCTCCCTTCCTCTCTGTAAAAAATCAATAAAATATATATTTAAAAAAAAAAAAAAGTAAACAAGATTTCTAATAAAAAGAAAAGACAACAACTAAGTGACGTTATTCTTTTTTATTCGGGGCAGGTATGAAAATGGACTTCAGTCTCCTTTCCATAATTTATTATATCCCTCCATTACTTGGCTGTGGTAGGAATTATTTAAGGATTTTCTTGTGATTCCCCATGAAAGGGATAATCCTAAATGCAAACTTGACCTCTAGATCTAAGTTTACAAATGCTTGTTGGAAAGTTCCACTCGGATGTTCTATCTTTCTAGCATCTCAAATTCTGTTTATCTCCACAATACAGTTCTGGGTGAGGATTGGCCACAGGGGAAATTTGTGTAAGATTTCAAAGGCGGAAGTGAAGCAGCAGGTATTACATTCGAAAGGTTAGTATAGGCCCTAACCGGTTTGGCTCAATGGATAGAGCATCAGTCGGCAGACTGAAGGGTCCCAGATTCCATTCTGGTCAAGGGCATGTACCTTGGTTGTGGGCTTGATCCCCAGTAGGGGGCATGCAGAAGGCAGCTAACTGATGTTTCTCTCTCATCGATTTTCTAACTCTCTATTCCGCTCCCTTCCTCTCTGTAAAATCAATAAAATATATTAAAGGAAATCCTGTTAGGACTTCACTGAAAATAAAGTAAAATAAAAATAAAGATTAGGCCGAAACCGGTTTGGCTCAGCGGATAGAGCGTCGGCCTGCGGACTGAAAGGTCCCAGGTTCGATTCCGGTCAAGGGCATGTACCTGGGTTGCGGGCACATCCCCAGTAGGAGATGTGCAGGAGGCAGCTGATCGATGTTTCTCTCTCATCGATGTTTCTAACTCTCTATCTCTCTCCCTTCCTCTCTGTAAAAAATCAATAAAATATATTTAAAAAAAAAAAAAAAAAATAAAGATTAGTATAGGACATGAGGTGCTATGGCAGCTCATGCACATCGTTGCTAATCTGCTGGCTCACCTTGAAGTGGGCAGTGGCCAGGTGTGGAACTCTTTCAGTAACTGCTGGACCTTCTTCAGTGTCTCTGAGTCTTGGGCCAGATGCCTCGGTAGCACCATGCCTCCTGCATCATCAATGTAGGTGATAAAGAGAGATGGCACAGTCTAGTTTATGCCCCGGGGGGTCCAGTTTGTCTTAGTGGGTTCCATTTTGTCCATGCTTGTCCCCACTTCATGTCCAGCTTTCCTGCCTTGACTGTAAGTCCTATCAATTACAGCAATTTTAGGTCTAACCCCAGGCACAGAGGCAACTTTGCCAGCTCCCACAATTTCGTAAGATCTAATCCCTAAAATAAATCTCTTATTGCATATGACTCATACTGGTTTTGCTCTTCTCTGGTCAAACTCTAAAACAGAAATAATTCCAGGAGAGCCAAATGTTAATAATGGGTTCTCTGAATTTGTTTGGATTTAAAGGCACTGATGACCAGTTGTCAATGTGACACTGGTTGTCCATGGCATGCATCAGCCAAAACAGTTTCTTAATATCACACTTGTGGACACCTGTATTTGATAGCTAAAGAATCGAGGTTTTTGGTGACTAAGTAGATACTTCCATAGAGTATTTAAGTGAAAATAAGACATACAGTGGAGTTGGTTGGTTTCTCCTAATTATGCTTAAATGGGGGAAAGGGAATGATAAGCTTAGGGCTTTAAAGTCTCAGTTCAAGATGAGATAAAGGACCAGAAAGTTTATATGACTGCCTTCCAGTATCTGCCAAGGCTGTAATCTCTAAAAACCAAACCCCAAATCTAATCCTGAATGCAACTGAATTCCCAATCTTGCAGGTCTCATGTTACAGGTAGAGAATTTATTTCATTTTTTGAGGAGCAGTGAGCCTCTGAACACCGGAATGGGAACAGATGAGCAGATTCAGATGTTTCTGGTATCACAAACCCCTAAATTCTGCTGAGCCTCCTCCCTTGCTGAGGAGCCTAGACACTCCTTACCTGTAAAATCTATAATGGCCTCCCCTGATTTGGTTGCCTTGCAGGGTCTGCTGATCCTCCTCAAGATCAATTAATTGTCAACACCTCCCATTGCTTCTAGTACCCATGGCAGGAGATCCCATTAGGTAAGAAGACTCTCTCCTTGAACAAACTTTGGTTAGGCTCTTCTGAGCCCTTTTCCCACTAGGCCTGCTATTGGGCATGTCCTTCAAGATCCCAAGTGTAACAAGAATTCTGTCAAGTCAGTTTAGTTGATAGTTGATAAAATTCTTCCCTCCAAGTGGTATCTGATTACCTTGGCTTGCCTTCAGCAAGAATCCTATTAGACCAATTTAGCAAGAATTATCCTACTCTCTCTCTTAGTAACTTCTCATCCACTCACCCCCGTCCCCGACCTGGCTCCTTAGCTAAAAATGCTCACTTTTAGAAATCATGTTACTGAGTTCTCATGAACTCTGCAAGATAGGCATTATTCCCATCCAGCTCCAGCTACATAATCTGCAGGGCCCATTCCAAAAATGCAGGATCTCTTGTTTGCTAAAAAGAAAACCACAGGCCCAAAATGGCATCACTCATGCTAAAAGCCCAATGTATCAGACCTAGATTTAATGCCTGACTTAACTGCAGTTTCAACCTCTCCAAGAAATATAATCTTAATCAACCCATCTGGACTTTCTGGTTAATCAACAGTAAGGTATTTCTGTACCATGGGCCCTTTCTTTCTCCTCCCTGCCACCCCCACCCCCACCCCCACCCCCACCCCCATAGAAAGAAGAGGCAATCAGCTGATTAAAACCCTTGCCTTTTCCTTTATCCCAAAAGAAGATATCTGGGTCTAAAAAGAATTCTCTTGTCTTTCGTTGATAGTTCCCTTGCTCATCCTTCTTCCTATACAAACCTTCCATTTTGTATTGCCCTTCAGGGCACTCTTCTAGTTGCTAGATGGGATGTTGCCCGAATCATGAATCGCTTAATAAAGCCAATTAGATCTTCTAATTTACTTGGTTGCATCCTGTTTGTTTTTTTTTTTAACATGTTCATAAATTATTAAGAGTTTCAAATGGTGACAACATGGCATTAAACCAAGCACAGGGTCCTGTGTAAACTGCGTAAGGTAGACTCTAGGATGATTATCAGTCAGGTGTCAGGCAGTCTGGATGATGGCTGTCAGGTCCTGGGCCCTGAGTCCTTTTCAGGGGGTCATCAGAGACCTGGTTATGTCCAGATACATGGACTGGAAAGTTCAAAAGTTTAAGTTCCCAGGCTCGTTGGAACAAGAATTGAATGGGTTTCTCATGCCTCTCAAACCTTCATAATGTTACTTTTAGCGGCTTGGTTACAGGGACTCGGTTTTCTATATTCCCTATTGTCACTCTTTCCTCAGAGGTTTGACCTCTACTAAACTCCCCCTTCATTAAAGTAGGCCCTTCTCTGTTAAGCTGAATCTAATGAAGGTTTTCTAAATTTATTCAACACACAAACATCTGCTGCCAGCCACTTTCACTCTAGCTCATCTCTGGACCCCCAGGGCTTACACGGCGTGTGTTGAATGTTTTAATGTTACATAAAATACTGTGATGAAGCAGCAAGCTGTTTTGTCTACCTTTAGAATTCTTGCTGCACATTTCCTTTTAAAAATCCTCTCCTAAAGTCTTGCAGCCATGTCTACACGTCACGTCAATGGAAGTGACACTAAACACTGCAGGGACATTCTCACCGCAACACCCGAAATGATTCGCATCAAGCATTCCGTGTTTGTTTGTTTTTTAAGCGACTATTATACCGGGACTCACTTCAATGGAAAAGAACGGAAGCCCCGGCGTCAAGGAGAGACTCTTCAAGGTGAAGGGACGCGGAGGAGGAGGTCACGAGCACAACTCCCACACCACTCAAAAAGCCGGCCCCGCTCGCGCGCCTGCGCAGCACGAATCCTCTTGCGCAGAAGCCGGACCGGAAGGGCTGGGGCCGGTGGGGCGGGGATAGGGTTGCTAGGAGAACGCGATGACGTTGCTGCCGCGGCGCTCTTCTCCGCCAATGGGTGTCGCCTGACTGTAGTGACTGGCTGCGTACGTCACGCTGACGATGCGCGAAGGACACTCATCTAAGGGCTCGGAGGACGTTCGGTCTCTGTGAGCCGCTGCGTTTCCGCGGAGCGCGGGTGTGTTCGCCATCTTAAGGAGTGAGTCTGGTCCGGCCTTCCGCGCGGCAGGTGCGGGGTGGCGGGGAGCGGCGAGCGGCGCCCCTGGGGGATGATGCTTTGGCGGTAGGCCCGGCCGACCTCCTCTTTTGGGGAGGCGGCCGTGACCTCCTCAAGGGCGCGGAGGCGGGAAAACCAAGGCCCCGATCGGGGACCCAGGCGGCCGGTGCCTTGGGTCGGCCTGACTGCGCCCTTTGCCTTTCCTCTGACCTCCCGCCCCTCCTCTCCTAGGAAGATGTTCTCGTCTGTGGCGCACCTGGCGCGGGCGAACCCCTTCAACGCGCCCCACCTGCAGCTAGTGCACGATGGCCTCGCGGGCCCCTCCAGCAGCCCCGCCGGGCCCCCGGGCCCGCCCCGCCGCTCCCGCAGCCTGGCAGCCGCCGCGGTGGAAGGTGAGCTCAGGCCCTGCCCCGCTACGCTCGTTATGCCCACTCGGTCCGCGGGGCCTCGCTGGCCTGCGCGCGGCCTGGAGGGCAGGGAAGGACAGGACGGCGCCCGCGTGCTCGCGGGGGGATGTCAGCCCGCTCCTCGCAGGCCGGGTGTCGGAGCCTTGGCCCTCCCTCCAGTCAAGGGCGTGGGAGGCCGAGGCCCGGCTCGCTCCGTGACCTCCGCGTCCTCGAGGGAGCAGCGGGGAGAGGCCTTGACTCGCCCCTTATCGCCGCCGTCAGTCCGCTGGGTCAGCACTGGGTAAAGTCTCCTTCCTAACCCCTGGCCACCTGCAGGTCCGACGGTATTACCTGTTCTTGGATCTGGCCTTAATTTTCTCCTGAAAAGCACTCCCTCCTCCGTTAGGTGTTGGCCCAGGATAGTGTGAGATAACGGGGTCTCTCTCAGTGCGGCTGGTGGAGGCGGCGCGGTGCAGCCTCAGATCAGGTATCTGGGCCGCAGAAAGGACGTCATCGGTATGGGATCCCTTTGGTCTTATTTCTGGGGATTCTTGGTGGTTAGACGCCATTTAAATGAATTGTGCGAGAAACCTGAAAACGCACTTGTAACTCCTGCACGGTGACATCGTACCTGTAAAATCTCAGGTCTGTTTTTCTTAAATCGGGTATGTGTTTCTGTTGCTGAGCCTTTAGCGTGGGCAGAAAACCCTTTCCCTAGCATTCCGTCCTATTTGAAAGGGAACGCCGGCGTCCTTGGCGGAGTCCATGAGCTTGAGGGCAGGAATGTGTGTTTCCCCAGCGGTGCGCTGTGGGAATCCAGTGGGGGTGGGACTGGTCAGTGGCTGGGGTCAGCCTAGGATTTGGCAAGCCGAGTGCTCCTTCTGAGTTTGATTTGTACTCGGAAGTGTGTTCTTACCAGCGATTAATGATTGGAAGTTTGATTTTAATCATTAATGTAGGAAACTTTTTTTTCTCACAGATGGAATCTTCATCATCTTTTGGTGATTGTTTTAATTGTGACCGTGAATTTCTTGTTACTCGAGCTAGGTGGAAACTCACCTTTCAACCTAATTGTAAACAGGTGGCCAGAGCTGTTCAGTTGCGATAGTACAATTATCCCACAGGGAAACAGTTCTCTTCATTCCCATGGCCTTCGTCATCTGAAGAAATACTTACTTGATTTTTTTTTCTTCCCCCAATCAGAGGAGTATAGCTGTGACTATGGATCTGGCAGATTCTTTATCCTTTGTGGAATTGGAGGAATTATTAGCTGTGGCACAACACATACAGCATTGGTTCCTCTAGATCTGGTTAAATGCAGAATGCAGGTTTGTTTTGCATGTGGGACTGACTAAAGCATATTGTTGGCGCATGGCTAAGTTGTAAGATGTAGTCATCTACTAACAAGCTGTGTGGAAACCTAACTGTCCAGGAGGTAAGTTGAGAACAGTAATAACATGAGTTTTATACTAAAATGCATGGTGTGTCTTGTCTTATTACAGAGTACAGTTGTGAATATGGCTCCATGAAGTTTTATGCACTGTGTGGCTTTGGTGGGGTCTTAAGTTGTGGTATCACACACACCGCCGTCGTTCCTCTGGATTTAGTGAAGTGCCGCATGCAGGTTTGTATTGGGATAACAATGTTAAAAGCTTTCATGTGGGACTTCATTCCAAATAATCTGAAAGGACTTCACAAATGAGAAGAATTTGAATACAGAAGAACTGCTAGAAACTTTAGTAGGAAACCAAACCTCAATTTCTTTGTTTTAATTAGCATTTTAAATCCAAGAAATGCCTCTTTTAAAATAAGAATGTGCGTAGATTGTTGGATCTCAGACTCTGGCCCTAAATGCTTTTTTGCTTTTGGGCTCATTTCTGGCTAGAGTGCCTCTTCAAGACCTACTGGTTCTTTATGTTCCAAGTAGTCATTTTATAAGCAGTTATGTGTCAGAGTGGGTAATCATTCTTTGTGTATTATGTGAAGAAACTTTACATCTCTTAATTGATAAGATTAAGGTAGAGAGTGCTATGTAGATTTAAAAATGTATCTTAATATTAAAATTTTGTGGGTATAGCTTTTTATATATTCACTTACATAAAAGGTTTTTAAATAATTAGAATATCTTGATTAGGATTATTGAAGCAAAAATAATCAAACCTTAAAAATTTATTTGTTCCAAACAGGATTAGAAGTCTACTTACCTAAAAGAGAAAGGAAGTGAAATATTAGCAGGGAGAGGAAGGTGATGTATACCGGCCCTTGTAGTACTGGCAGAAATAGTGAGATAAGATTTTTTTCCCATTTAGTTAATAGAAAGGATATGAAATATACCTTTAATATTTTTTATGCATGTGTCTTGAAGTGAGTTGAGGTCAGAAGACACTCATTATGTTGATGTACCTTTTTAACTTGTATTTAGTTTGATTGTATTAAGTTCACAAAACTTTATTGACTTTATAGTGTAATCTACTTAATGGGCTAGCCTATATCAGAGATATACAGGCATACAGGCAAGACCCTTCAGGAGCAAAAAGATTATGAGTTGCTGAAAAGCTCGGGTGGCGGTTAGCATTTTTAGCAATAAAGTATTTTTTATTTAAGGTATTTACATTGTCTTTTTAGACAATGCTATTGCACACTTAATAGACAACAGTATAGTGTAAACATAACTCTTAGGCACTGGGAAACCAAGAAATGTGTGTGACTTGCTTTACTGTGACATTATCTTTATTGTAGTGGTCTGGAACTGAACCTGCAATATCTCTAAGGCATGCCTGTAGAGTTATCTGTTATTTAGACAGTAGTTTTGAAACTAAATCTTTAACATGTTAGAATTGGATGGTGAGAATTCTCTTAGAGTCAGTTTTGTTATGTATTTTTGTATTGTAGACATTTTACCCTCTGAACTAACCCTCCAAGACTTAAGTCTAACTGAAAGAAAGATAAACCTCAATGTACACCAAGCACGTCAAACTTGCGGCTTGTGGGTCGCAAATTTGACATGCTTGATGTACACATTTACAAAGATAATTATAGATAATAAGCTGTTACCATGTGGTGATTTTGTGTTGTTCTACCTTTTGTGTAGTTGCTGAAGTTTATTTTAGAACCAAACGGGAAGAAAAACTAATAAGAAAATTAAGTATTTATGAGAAATGTTAGCTCTTCGGTACATTTTTTTTCTTTTTGTTTTAAATATAGGTGGACCCCCAGAAGTATAAAGGCATATTTAACGGATTCTCAGTTACACTTAAAGAGGATGGTGTTCGTGGTTTGGCTAAAGGATGGGCTCCAACTTTCATTGGCTACTCTATGCAGGGGCTCTGCAAATTTGGCTTTTATGAAGTCTTCAAAGTCTTGTATAGCAACATGCTTGGAGAGGTATGTAAGTTAACTTTGCAATTGAAAGTCCTGAGCTTTTAACTTAAAGTTAAAACCAAAAAGGATCTTAGATTTTTGTCTGACCCACCTCATTTTAGAACTGAGGAAATGGTCTCAGAAATGGTAAGCAACATGTTTTGAATCATAAGTCTGTTCTAGCAACGACAAGATGAAAAATATATATATATATATCATTATTTCAGTGCTCTTTTTATTATATACCGCTGCTTTTCAAAAAGTTGGATTTTGAGTTTATGTCAAGAGTTTATTAAGGGAATTTACACATTAAGCATGTCTTGGTTGGCAGCAAGTCGAGGCATGGATGTCCTACCACATGGTAGGCACTAGGAGTTATTTAGGACTGGGAGAGATGGTTGGGAGACTTGCATGTGACCTGCCCCAGATAAAGGGAAAATGCCTTACATGCTTGCTTGTGGCAGGGCAACGGAACCCACACATCGGGGGTGTAAGGGACAGGTCCATCAGGCCGTCTTTGGGTGAATTTTCAGGAAGCAATCTCTGTGCTGGATCTAGAATGAGGTTCCAGCAGTGGTCACTCATGGCACAGTCTCCTCCACAGATTCTTTAGTGTAGTTCAGGGATCAACCATTCTTGGTACCTCGCCGTTAAAGCTAGTCACATTGCACTGTGGTTGAAGTTTTGAGAGGTAAACATATTCAGTCTCATATCATGTGTATTATCCATGAACTGTATGATAGAGAAATACTTAAAATGTCTGAAATTTAACTGTTTCCTAGAACTGTCCCTTAAAGTAAAATTGAAAATAGCCAATTCACTTCCCTCGTGTTTTTCGCTTAGGAAAACACCTATCTCTGGCGCACATCACTGTATTTGGCCGCCTCTGCCAGTGCTGAATTCTTTGCTGACATCGCCCTGGCTCCTATGGAAGCTGCTAAGGTTCGAATTCAAACCCAACCAGGTTATGCCAACACTCTAAGGGATGCGGCTCCCAAAATGTATAAGGAAGAAGGCTTAAATGCGTAAGTAAACATTTGCCTAAATTTATAGTATAAGGTACTCATTTGAGGGAACTGCATTTGTTAGCATTAAGCCTACCAGACTTTAAAAATTTTTTGTTTAATGTCCATCCCCTCAACCCCTTTACATAGAACATAAACTCCAAGGGCAAGAATAAGTTGATAACATGGTTTGAGCCCTGAATTAAGAATTTTCTCTAAAGTAGGGAGGGAGGGACCATTTGTCAGTCTACAAGTGACTTGATATTTGACATAAACATTAACTGTTAACTTTTGGGGAGACTTTATTTAGAATTCCTGTCATCTGTGTTCACAGTTAAGAATTTGCATATGGTCAGGCCACAACATGCTTCCTTAGATCCACCTTTGTGGATGCCAATCTTGAACTGAGTTCTACTTGTAAACTTTACTGTTTCTTGTAGTTCCAGTCAAGAAACATCCAGCAACTTTTTGGTTGTACAGTCAAAGGTGCTTGAGTCATTGGCATGTGAGATAAATATACCTGCATGTTAGTCTTAGGTTCTGATACAAATGGCATGCCATTGTGCTGCCATTTTTGTATTATCAGGACTTGACTGGTGTGCGGACACTTCTGTTAATGATGAAAATTGTGCTAGATAAATATATGCAACTGACTAAAATAAATCCTGTGATTTCCTAGATTCTACAAGGGGGTTGCTCCTCTGTGGATGAGACAGATACCATACACCATGATGAAGTTTGCCTGCTTTGAACGTACTGTTGAAGCATTGTACAAGTTTGTGGTTCCTAAGCCCCGAAGTGAATGTACCAAGGGAGAGCAGCTGGTTGTAACATTTGTGGCCGGTTACATAGGTATGAATTACTTAGATCACGCTTGTCTGAAATGAAAGACAGTTATTTGCATTACTGACCTCTTGTGAAAAAATACTCCAAAGAAGTTATCTTCCCATAGCATTTCATACGACCTTCAGGAGTCATGGTTTGCATGGTTAAGCTTTGGAAATACATTGATATGACTACTCTCCTATTTGTTTTTTGTTTGTTTTGTTTAGAACAGATTTAAAAATACAAAAGAAAGTGTTGATTAAAAGCTGAATATGAAAACTTTTGAAAGATTGGGTAGATCACTTTATAACCTTTCTTGTCAGTCTTACTCTAATTCTGCTTTGTTCTTAAGAACTACAAAATTTTATTACTTAGTCATGTCAATATTGTTGGCTGTGGTGTGGTTGCTTTTTTTTTTCTTAACTGACCCCATATTGAATCATATTTCTTGACTTTTTTCAGCTGGAGTCTTCTGTGCAATTGTTTCTCACCCTGCTGATTCTGTGGTGTCTGTGTTGAATAAAGAGAAGGGTAGCACTGCTACTCAGGTCCTCCAGAGACTTGGATTTAAAGGTAGGATTGTTCTTCCTCTAAAGAAAGAATAACACTTGCTTTGTATATTCCATTTTTCACTCATATTTCATTTTTTAACCAGGTGTGTGGAAGGGACTCTTTGCCCGTATCATCATGATCGGCACTCTGACTGCACTACAGTGGTTCATCTATGACTCCGTGAAGGTCTACTTCAGGCTCCCTCGCCCTCCTCCACCTGAGATGCCAGAGTCTCTGAAGAAGAAGCTTGGATTAACCGAGTAGATAGATCGATGCACATATGGACTGAATCCGCTTTTGGTCAGTGTTGACGGAAGTGCTAAAGGAACTTTTATATATTTGACAGTGTAGGAAATCGTCTATTCCTGATATAATTACTGTAGTACTCTTGCTTAAGGCACGAGTTTCAAATTTGCTGTTGAAATAAATCCAACTGGTCATGATTTGTGTGTGACTTGATAATTATTTTTAAAACTAGTTTTTAAAGATTTAATCCTAAAATGGAAAGAAAAATGCAAACTAACCACTGTTGGTTCAGTCCTCTGATCCCTACTCATAAATTGTCATGTCTCAGGTTTTGTCACTCAAGAGAGTTCCTATATTTTTAGGAAACATCCTAAATTTTCAAAAATTTGATTTAATTCAATTTAAATATGGATAAATAATTATATTTTGAGAAGTTGATTTTGGCATATAATTGAATTTTTGCATTGTGTACTGTGCTCTTTAAAATCTTCTATGACTAGCTAGCTGGTTTGGCTCTGGATAGAGCATAGGCCTGCGAACTGAAGGGTCCCGGGTTCGATTCTGGTCAAGGGCACATGCCTGGGTGTGGGGCTTGATCCCCAGTAGGGGCATACAGGAGGCAGCCTGCCGGGGTCCAACCCCAGCGGGTCCAGGGTTTCCCAAAGGCGTAGATGGAGTCGGCGAAGAAAGAAGGACAGGGAGACAGCGTTCAGTTGATCAGCAGCCTAGCCAGGATCTCCAGCCAAGTTCTGGTCTCGATCTCCAGAGAGGTTCTGCTTAGGATCTCTAGCCAGGTTCTGTGTCCATGTTCTCTTGTTAGGTTCTCCAGGTTCTCCAACCAGGCTCTGTAGCCATGTTCCCTCGCTAGGTTCTCCAGTCAGGTTCTGTCCAGGTTCTCCAGCCAGGTTCAGTCACCAGGTTCTAGTCAGGTTCTCTTGCCAATTTCTGTAGTCAGGTTCAGTGCAGGATCTTTTGCCATGTTCTCTCGCTAGGTTCTGTCTCTAGGTTCTGAGGCCAGTTTCTGTCCAGGATCTTTTGCCATATTCTCTCCAGCGAAGTTCTTCTGTCTCTAGAGAACGTTCTGTGTAGGTTCTGTGCCAATTTCTGTCTCTCTTCGTTCTGTCTTGTTACATCTGTATTTATACCAGTTGATTCCAATCCTATCAATCTCTATTTCAAAGGTTAGGGTGTTTCTTATCTCCATTCCAGGGAGTAAAGATTATGTAGCTTAAGCATGATTGTTTGTAGTTAAAGTGATTAATTACCCACCTGGTACTTAGTTAAGAGGTTTTATTCCCTCCCTAACTTCAGGGGAAAATCCCTACCTGGGGAAACAACCTTTCTCAGAGACCTTGGTTAAAACACATAGTGCCTAGAAGGTGAGCAAACATATTAAGAACAGTATGCCATATATGCCAGGTCCCTTGAAACAGCAAGCATGGACCAGCTCCCGGCAGCAGCCGATCAATGATTCTCATCACTGATGTTTCTATCCCTCTTCCTTCTCTCTGAAATCATAAAAATATTGGCTCTGGCTGGGTAGCTCAGTTCGTTAGAGCATTGTCCAGATACACCAAGGTTGCAGGTTCAATCCCCAGTCAAGGCACATACAAGACAGCCAATGAGTGCATAAGTAAGTGGACCAACAAATCGATGTTTCTCTCTAAAAGTCAATTAAAAAAAAAACACCAGCCTGAGTTTTGCTAAATTATGCATATGTAGTAACAATTGGACTGAAAAAGAAGTAACAGCTTAAATCTCCATTTTGTGAAAACTTCATGAAGTGTTTTGAGCATATTTCAAAGTGAGTTTAACATTTCCATGATAACTTTTTGGGATAGAAGTGTCCATATGTCCATGAAGTTTGGTGCATGGCAGTCTTGCTGCTAAATTAGAGTTATACACTGTTTCTTTAGCATAAGGTTATAAAACTTCATATAATTTTTATCATTTATGAGATAAATCACAAAATAATTGTTAAAAATTTCAGGTACCACATGGCTAAGGAAAAAACCCCAAACTTCAAGGAATCTAGCTCAAAAGTGCTATCTATGCCTCTCCTGCTAGATCAAATAATAATGTGGTAGCTTAATAAGTCAGTTCTTACCTCAGATATTACTGAATCATTTCTCTCTTAAAAGGCAGCCCTGCCTTCACATTTTTAGCAATGGTCATAGGAGTCCATGAGGTGTACCTTCATCATTGATAGGGCTTATGAACCTTTGGGTTATTACAATGTGACTTGAGTTTCCTAGAAAGCAACAATTCCAAAGTTTCCATGAGTTTCTATGGACTAATGTGCCATGCCTGCAACAGTCACTTCATAAATGCTGGCTATGCTGAATGAAAACACAAGACATACTGTAATTCTTATCTAATACTGTGATTTGATGTACAAGTCTGCTGGCTTTCTTTGTGGAATGTGGTATATACGAGATTTGAAAATGGAGGATAATTCATGTGAAGGACAATATTATTTGAAGACCCATGAATCAACCCCAGGGGGTTGTATTTAGCAAGATTGAAACTATTAAAACATCATTAACATATGAAAATATAATGTGACTCACTTTTACTTACGGATAAACAATGATTTACTGATTATATTGACAATTGAAGCTTTCACTGATAATAGTGCAGGGAAATTTCACAGCTGAGGATGACTCCCTCATTCCCTCATAAGAGACCATATATATTATTGAAATAAATAATTTTACATCTACTGTTAGGGAACATAAAGTTTTTCATCCAGTATTTGCCATGGAAGCTATCTGACTTGAAGACAAGATCATGACCATGAGCTTAGTGACATTCAGATTTTAGGGTTCCTTCTCAGCATGGCTATTAAATTATAGATTTGTGAGTCATTATTTCAATGAGTAGAACTAGCACCAAATAAGATGAGTGCCTTGTTTATTTGGCACTGATAGAAACAAATATTCTTCATAAATGAATTTTCAGATAAATTTGTATTTTAAATGCTGAAAATTGTTTTTTTCATGTCTAAAATGCATTATTGTATCAAGATGATTCCATGGAGCATAATTTACAGTTCATTTGGTATCATGAACAGTCAAGGGCCCCTGCTGGGTTGTGGACTCAATCCCCAGTAGGGGGCATGCAGGAGGCAGCCGATCAATGATTCTCACCATTGTTGATGTTTCTATCCCTCTCCCTCCTCCTCTCTGAAATCAATAAAAATATATTTAAAAAATAAATATGTTCATAGAAAAACTTGCAAGGACATATACAAAAAATGAATAGTAGTATTGACTGAGAAAAACCGATAAGCCTTGAAGAACCTGGGAGATGCGGGCAAAACCACACCTTCACCCAAGGAGTTGCAGCCTCTGATCAGGTCAGCCTCCCTCAAGTTTCTCTTTGGCAATCCTTCTCAACATCCACATGAATTTCCTCAGGATTTTATTACAAATGCAGATTCTGACTCAGCAGCTCTGAGGTGGAGCCTGACATTCTATATTTCTAACAAGTGCCTGGGTGAGGTTGATGCTCTGGTCTCTTCGAAGGAGAGAGAGCTCTGTCTCTATTGGTACTGCCCTTGTGGTTCCAGATCCCACGAGCACTGGGTATAGCACAATTCTTCCCTTGGGATACTCATGAAATTAATAGATTAAACGTCTCCCCCTCCCCAACATGAGATAACTTGGATTACTGTTTCTTGCAACCAGAGCCCTGATTAAACCCCCTCATAGCCAATTGTAAGTTCTGTAAGATCAGGGAATACTTGTTAGCCAGCTATGTAGCCCCCAAAGCACCTACACTTGTGCTGGGCACACACTGAGCACTCAAACAATTTTCAAACAAATGAATTAAACAACTAAGGACAAAACTACCTCTTTTGCCCTAGCTGGTTTGGCTCAGTGGATAGAGCGTCGGCCTGCGGACTGAAGGATCTTGGGTTCAATTCCTGTCAAGGCCGCATGCTCGGGTTGTGGGCTTGATCCCCAGTAGGGGGCGTGCAGGAGGCAGCCGATCAATGATTCTCATCATTGATGTTTCTATCTCTCCCTTCCTCTCTGAAATCAATAAAAGTATATTTTAAAAAATACACTAAAAAACGATCTCTTCCTCTAAATCAGGGGTCCTCAAACTACGGCCCACAGGCCACATGCAAATACAAATATTGTATTTGTTCCCGTTTTGTTTTTTTACTTCAAAATAAGATATGTGCAGCGTGCATAGGAATTTGTTCATAGTTGTTTTTTTAAACTATAGTCCGGCCCTCCAAAGGTCTGAGGGACAGTGAACTGGCCCCCTGTTTAAATTAAAGTTTGAGGACCCCTGCTAAATGGATAATGAATGTAACAACCCTGATTCTGATAGCAGGATCCAGTTAGGACCCCAACCACACAGACTATGCTACCTGGCAGTCAGTGAGGGCAAGTGGGGATTCAGGTTCTGCCCCATCTAGTTTCCCAGTGCTAGATTGGCAGATCCGGCTTCTCCCCACTTGTCTGAGTGTGTGTGTGTGTCAGGGGGATGCATAAGGTTCTTGCTAAAGAAAGTTTCAATTACATGTTTTAGCATACTTATTTTGAAAAATCAAGTGCTCAACCCTTTTCAAGATTTTATTTTTAGTGTACAAAATGGAATCATGTACAAAATGGTATTTATTCCAGAATTTCATTATTTCTAACTTGTGAGTCTCTTCATAACATGACAGAGGTCCCATTTAAAAAACAACTTACTTCAGTCTAACCTAAATAATATCAAACTAATCCGTACCTGAAATGTGTGTTATTTCATCTTTTATATCCTTAATCTCAGCTTGGACTATTGTTAAATTAGATATTTTTTCATGTAAGAAAGCAATTTCTTTCTCTCTTTGTAGTAAGTCAGCAACCAGTCTCCCAATGCGTAGTGTTAAATCATTTACCAACGGTTCCAAACGGGCAAAGTCCTTCTTTAGATTATACACCTTAGGCTTTAGATCATTTGCAAAAGTCACTGTCTTCAGAACTTTAGCTCTGTCACTTTCTAAGCTTAACAACCTGTCTGTGTGCTTGTTGAAGTCACTCTTTAGCTCCGAAAGCATCTTCTTAACAGAGTTAATTCTCTGTGAATTTTCAGATGCTGTCTTTCGGAGCATTGCTGTTCGGTCAATGCTGCTGGAAAGGAGATCACCTATGTTTTTTACTGTATTTTTTTCTGTTTTTTCTATTTTACTTTCCAGTTCTTGCACAGAGTCTGTCAAGGATGTTATATCAGTTACTAAACCTGAAATACGACGTAGATCTGTCTTTATAGTTGTAATCTTGAGACCAACATCTTTTGCTGTGGAAGTTGTACTTTGGTGTACTTTTGTAATATCTTGTGAAA
Source organism: Myotis nattereri (assembly GCF_964212035.1). Lineage (NCBI taxonomy): Eukaryota > Metazoa > Chordata > Mammalia > Chiroptera > Vespertilionidae > Myotis > Myotis nattereri. The sequence continues at coordinate 198,863,554 of NC_138076.1, forward strand.
GAGTCGTCAAATTGTTGTTCAATATGCCCTGTTTTTCAGTTATCCTGTTGGACCAAGTTTTCAACTCATAAATTTCCTCCTGTAGATGCTTCAGATGAGCAATTATTTGAAAAGACTTCCATTGTTCCATGATAGCTTCAGACTTCTGACACTATAAGAAAATATACCACAGTAACTAAGTTGATTAAGATCTCAACAGTTAAAATTTAACTTAAATTTTGTTAATCCTCACCCGAGGGTATTTTTCCATTGATTTTTAGGGAGAGTGTAAGAGAGAGAGAAAGACAGAGAGAAACATCGATGTGAGAGAAACACACACATCGATTGGTTGCCTCCTGTACGAGCCCCAACCACGGGAGGAACCTTCAACCAAGGTACCTGCCCTTGACCGGAATAGAACACTGACGTTCTATCCACTGAGCCAAACCGGCTAGGACTCGACATAAATTTTGTTAGTTTTGACCATAATTTCACTGCTCCTCTGGAAAGCATTTGGTAAAAGATGTATTAAGTATATTACTAATGAATAAGAAGGAAAACTAAGGAAATATAAAATGTTACTGAGAATGACATTTTTCAGTTATTATTTTTGTACTATCAATCCTCTGTACAGTGACAAAATGAGCTAAAGGACAGTGACTTATTTTTCTGTTGCTGGACAAGGGAGGAGCCTTCTAGATGAGCACTGGTAGAATTGGAGGGTCAAACAAGGCACTATAACTTCTGAGACATAAGTTGTGTGTAGTTATAACAAGTGCCAGAATGAATGTCTAAGACACTTTAAATACAATTACCGTCCTAATACTTTTATGAATAATTTTCTGGGGTATCTATCTTGAATAGTTCAATTTAACTAATTCTTAAGTTCCTAATATGTTACTAGGCATGCCAGGTGTGAGAGACATAAAGATGAGTACAGCTTAGGCCAGTGATGGCGAACCTATGACACGCGTGTCAGAGGTGACACGCGAACTTATTTTTTTGGTTGACTTTTCTTTGTTAAATGGCATTTAAATATATAAAATAAATATCAAAAATATAAATCTTTGTTTTACTATGGTTGCAAATATCAAAACATTTCTATATGTGACACGGCACCAGAGTTAAGTTAGGGTTTTTCAAAATGCTGACACGCTGAGCTCAAAAGGTTTGCCATCACTGGTAGGCTGTGGTCTCAGTTCAGTTTATTGGTTTAGTAGAGAAGACAGACAGGTGAAAAACAAAACAACAAATAACAAAAGCTATCTCCACGGTTCCACAATTCCATGATTCCAAATACAAGTGGTTCTCAGTTCTTGTATGTTTCAGTGCCATTGTCCTTCCCCACCATCCACTGTATACTGATATCTCTGAACTGTCTTTTTGGTTTAACTTGGACACATTAGCTGATGAACATTTTGAGTGCCTGGCGTTATTTCAAGTTGTTTTTGTTGGTGGTGGTGGTGTGTGCAGGAGGCAACCAGTCAATGTGTCTCTCCCACATCAATGTTTCTCTCCCTCCCTCGAGGCCGCCCTCCACTTTCTCTGAAAAGCGTTAGAAAAAATATCCTTGGGTGAGGATTAAAAAAAAAAAAGGAGACAAAGGAGCACTATGTAGTTACAAAGAAACAAAAGGCTAAAATGAGGCAGTTAATTAATTCATAGCAGCAACCCAATTGCCCCAACATATATGTGTGTATATTTTAGAATTCTTTTCCTCAACAGGTTTATGCTTCATTAATTATTGGTGGGGGAGGTGCCCCTCCCACCCCCCTTTTTGATAGAGAAGTTAGATTGTGAAAATGTCATTGCAGCTATGGCAATAAGGGACAGCCACAAATGGGAAGGAAATCGAATAGTGATTGCAAAACCACGTTTTATTTTTAAGGGGAAAGTTTTGCAATAAAATGTATTCGCTAAAACAGAAAATCCCCAAGGGTGAAAAGAGATGGCTTACTTTCACCTATTTCATTACTAGGTTATCATTTATTAATGTATCTACTCTGTAAATGTTGTTTAATAGCATATAATTAAGATACCTCAGAAAGAGCTAAGTTTATTCTTAAAGGATCAAATCACTAAGAAGCTGCTAGTAAGCCTCTTTGTTTTACTTGGTAGCTTACAAAAGCAATTTATCAAGAACTTCCACTGACCTTTACTAAAATATAAACTCGATACATACACTGTAGGAACTGTCTACTAATTGTTTTACTGAATTATTATTATTTTTTAAATATATTTTATTGATTTTTTACAGAGAGGAAGGGAGAGAGATAGTCAGAAACATCGATGAGAGAGAAACATCGACCAGTTGCCCCCTGCACACCCCCCACTGGGGATGTGCCCGCAACCAAGGCAAATGCCCTTGACCGGAATCGAACCCGGGACCCTTCAGTCCGCAGCCCGACGCTCCATCCACTGAGCCAAACCGGTTTTGGCTTACTGAATTATTTTTAAAAATTACTTATGGCTTGCTTAAGCTACTTAGTTAGGATGTACAGAAGACAGGGAGAGTCTACCAGCACCAGTAGCAGTTCAAAAGATTCAGCCAATAATTTGAATATTTACCAAGTTATATATATGCTAGAGGCCTGGTGCATGAAATTCGTGTGGGGGGATGGAGGGAGATCCCTTAGCCTGGCCTGTGCCCTCTCGTCGTCTGGAAGCCCTTGGGGACATCCCTCTCACAGTCTGGGACCCCTTGCTCCTTACCGCCTGCCTGCTCGCTGCTCCTTACTGCTTGGCTCGCTGCTCCTTAGCGCTGCCACAGAGGTGGGAGAGGCTCCCGCCACCGCCACTGTGCTCACCAGCCGTGAGCCTGGCTTCTGGCTGGGCGGTGCTCCCCCTGTGGGAGTACACTGACCACCAGGAGGCAGCTCCTGCGTTGACAGTCTGTCCCCTGGTGGTCAGTGCGCATCATAGTAACCGGTCGTTCTGGCTGTTCCGCCGTTAACGGTTGCTTAGGCTTTTATTATATAGATGCAAAGTACTAAGCTAGATTGTCCTACAATGATAAATATTGTCTGGATATACAAACATAACAACATGGTTCCAGGGAATGATTTCTGGGTCCAATTGGCTTTCCAAAAACTTTGCTAAAAAATCTTTGAACTGCACTAAACGACCTGGAAAATGTCTCTAAAATTTAAGACCATTTTAAGACTGAAGGAATCATATCATTTGGTACAATTCCCTCATTTTACAAATTAAAAACCTCAAAATCAAGTGCCCAAGAACACACACTTGGTGGCAAAGCCTAGGTCAGAAGATTCCCAACTAAGGTTCTTTCTCCTCCCCTGCTTTCTCACTCTTTCCTCAACATTGATTAAGTCCTTCTTATGCCCAAGGCCCAAACAATTTTAGGTCACAGTTACAGCTTTTGAGTGACTCACAGTCTAGTTTAATAGCGATATGGTAGTCATTACTTGGCTACCACCAAGTTTGGCTGAATTACAGCTTTTTGAATCCTTAGAGTAGTTCTACTTACAGGTTCCTTGTGATTTTTTCCCTCCCCTGGTTGAACAGCAGTGGGTTGCATCAAATAGTGTGAGGTCAGTGGCCCCTGGAGTTGGTCAGACCCAAAAGCTTGTTTGCAATATTCTTAATCTTGCTGAGTCTCAATGTCCTCAATTGTAAAATGGGTCATAGTTAGCAAAGCTGTGGTGAGAACGCTAATGAACAAAATAAACTAACAAACAAAATAGAAACAAATGCACAGGTACAGAGAACAGACTGACAGCTGTCAGAGGGGAGGAGTTAGGGGGGCTGGGTGAAACAGGTGAAGGGATTAAGCAAAAACACCACCACCAAAAACTCAGACATAAACAGCAGTATGGTGATTACCAGAGGGAAAGGGGGTGGGAACAGGTAGGGGAGGATAAATGGTGATGGAAGAAGACTTGACTTAGGGTGGTGAACACACAATATATAGATGGTTTATTATAGAATTGTACCTCTGAAACATATAAATTTATTAACCAATGTCACCCCAATAAACTCAATTAAAAAAAAGACAAAAAAAGACATGCCAAGTGCCTGGATGACGTGACTCAGTGGTTGAGCGTTGACCTAAGAACCAGGAGATTATGGTTCCATTCCCCGTCAGGGCACTGGAGCATGCAGGAGGCAGCCCATCAATGATTCTCTCGCATCATTGATGTTTCTCTCTCTCACCCTCTCACTTCCTCTCTGAAATCAACAAAAATATATTTTAAAAAATCATGATGATGTATCAAATATGGTGATAGGCCAAACAATTAAGTAAATAGAAATGAAGGATACAAGAGATCACATCTCTCTGACAGGATGGAGGTTGAAAGAACAAACTCCAGCTAACTTTATAATCTATTTTATTAGTACGAAAATAAAAACAAAGAAATACAATTTTGTCAGTGCACACAGACAAGAACTTAGACATTCAGAACTCGAGGAATTTATGTTAAGATTCCAGAAATTAACGCTGTGACTTTTAATAGAAAGACTCTTCCATTTTTATGACCCACGGCTATCCACTGTAGTAGAACGTATTTGGGATTTCTCCCAAAATGTGCAAATTTACATAGTACAACTACCTGACCATGACTACCTTTTGTAACTGATTGCTTTCAAGTTGTTTGTGCTTAATTCCACTGAAACTGCATTACAAAAAGGGACTACAGTTGGTTATTGGCAAGAATGAACAAGAATAGTACTTCCATATACAGTTGTCTAGTTTTCAACACCAAGTTTGGACACTCTTGATATATCAGTTTACCAATAAAAGTCTCATGTGTTCCCCCTAGTCCTGCACATTTCGATTATCATTATTAGAAAAATACGGCTAGGTCTCTGCTTAATCACCTTGGTATGCCTGTCTTATTCCTTGTGACTCTATTACATAATTTTGAGTAAAATAAATCACTATGTGAAACAAATCTGTTTGGGTAATTAGTTTGGGGACCCTTTAAAATAATGACATACTTTTAATTACCCTAATTGTCATAACTTCTCTCTTTTTTAAATGTTTATTTTTTGTGTACCTGGCTCACTGTGGGGAGTGGTCCTGGGGCAAAGGAGAGAGGGTGGAGCAGAGCCTGAAAAGCAGAGCCTTTTATTTTAATTTTTTTAAAAAATGTTTTTATTGATTTTTAGAGAGGGGAAAGGAAAGGGAGAGATAGAAACACCGATCAGCTGCCTCCTGCAAGTCCCCTACTGGGGATGGAGCACACAACCCGGGCATGTCCCTTGACCACCTAGGAATCAATGGGTGACTTCTTGGTGCATAGGTTCAGCCACACCAGCTGGGCAAGCAGAACCTTTTAAATTTGTTTCATCAAATCCTGTGCCTGTGTGAAGAGGCCGAAGGTTGCACCTCTGGATGAGAAAGTAACCGCTCAGGCTTGGGGAAGGCGAGTGAAGGGGATGCCTGGAGAGCTGCGAGATGGTGGGAAGCTGACCTGGTCCCCAGAAAGGGGAAGCAGAGGTGGCAGGCTGGCTCTCATTTCTCGTTTTGCTGCTTTTTCCTCTTTAAAACAGGCTACAGGCTTATTGGTGTATGTTCTCGATAGAGTAATTTACCTAGAGATCCTGTATCTAGCAAACTCAGGAGTCTGTAACACAGTCAAAACTTTTTTAAAATAAAAAGCCCAGCTATACAGAGATATTCCAAAAGTCCATACTTAAAGCATATACATGTCATTCCTAGGAAAAGCTTTAAAAAAAAACAAACAAACCCAAAAAACAAACAAAACAAAACAAAAAAAACCCCAACCATATGGGTGGGGCAAAAGTAGGCTTACAGTTGTTTGTATGGAAAATAATACACTAATGAATAAATAATAATACAAGAATAAATTTTTGCTTACTCACAACTGTAAACCTACTTTTGCCCACTCTATATTACTCTTATTTAAAAATTCTTACAAGTATCTATAACACAGTTTAGAACCTTAACAAAAAGTAAAAACATTTCCAAGGCTCCATAGTTTTCAAACAGTGCATATTAATTCATCGCAAAGTACCCCAATCTTGCTCTTGGGCATGTTATTTTTTTAGTTTAGACAAAATTCCTATGAACTCCATGGTCTGGATTCTTAGCCTGTAGCAAATTACAAGGGAAATGAAGGCCCGGCTGAGGCTGGCACTTCACCGACCCACCTGACAGTAACAGGTCAGTGGGTCACCTTTTCAGGTGACAGAAGAGATATAAGAAGTAGACATAAGGTTTGAAAAATAGCCAACGGGTCACTTAGTGAGGAGGTAAACACCCCTCATTAGCTACTAGAGATACTAATATATTTGGGTCCAATGGGTGAAAGTCATAATAATGACCAGTAATTATTAGAAAAACATGAAAAATACTAAGGATATTACTTTTTAAAAAGTATACATATATATATATACATATATATATATATATATATATATATACATACACACACACACATATATATATATATATATTAGAATTATTTCTATTTAAAATGATTAAAATGAAATAAGTGGTATTGCTTAGAGATAAGCTTTGATTGTCTGGATAATACACTTCTGTGGACATCTCACCTCTTTCCCAATAATGTAGGGTAAGTGAGACATATCAAAATAACACAGAAGCATGGAACTAATAAACTGATGTACAGTAATATGGTTCATCAGAATAAATGTAGTGCGTTTAAAGGTCACTATCAATTCCTTTATTTTCTAGATTACGTTCTTTTAAAGTTCCCTTTTCCCCTGCACTTGAATATACTATAAAGTCATGAACTTTTCCTTTCAGAACGTCCAGTTCATTTTGCATCTTTAATATGCTGTTGTCGTACTGAAGTCCTTCAAGAGTTTTCTGCATCTCCATGATCTCAGATACTGCTTTCAGCATATCATCTTCCATATTGAACATCTGAAGAGTTAAATCTTCCATTTTCTTTTCTGTCCCTATCAGATCCTGAGAGACTCTGAGAACAGACCGAATTGCACTTTCAATGGTTGGCAAATGTGTCTTGCATTCCTCAACTTTGGGTTCATAGTTGGAAAGCTTATTAGTCAGGTCTTCATCCCTGGCCAAGAGAGCATGCTGTTCCGCTTCCAACTTTTCCACTGCTTTTGCATCAGAGCCCAGCTGCTCCTCGACTCGCAGAAGATCCTCTTCTTCTTGTCTTTTCACTGTTCTGATATTTCTGAGTGTGCTGTCTTCCAGATCTTTTAGCCTTTCCGTGAGCAGCTTTATTCCTTGTTCAGCTGAGTTAATTTGGACAGTCACTTGCGAATGCATATGCTTTGATTCTGATTTGAAAGTGTCTGTATCAGCATTCATTTCTTCCAGGCTTCTCTCCCAGAAATTTGTGACATTTTGGAATTTCTCATTAAGGCTTTGCATCTTTTGCGCGAGCATCTCTTCACTACTTTGAATGTCATGCATGATATGCTGGAGGCTGGATACTTCCTGCTCAACCTGGGTCACCAAAGACATGGATGATGTAGCTTCTTGCAGGATACTTTCAGTAGACTCAAGCTGCATTTATAACACAAAACAATTCCCAAGGCTACTTAATAACTTTTATATTAGGGAAACATACTTTAACAGTCACGTGCCAATTTCAAATTCTGACGATGTCTAAAATACCAAGTATATCAGAGCCATACTGGCAAAAACATTTATTACTTTCACGTTGTTTTAACGTATTTAAATTTAATAGATTAGCACTACGGCAGAGAAATATACCTGAACTTATAATCCTAAATACTTGCACATTTTCATAGAGGGATATTCAACTGAAAGATAATGCTAAAGGGAGCCTGGAGTATAGCATATTTCTTTCTTTTTTTACTCCAATGGAAAGCGACTTAGTTGTTATTTCTATGGTTATTTGAATTTTTAAGAAACTGTAGGTTAGTTATAAAATTTTTTCACTTTTCTAAATCCAATGATTCTGGAAGAGTTTCTGCCTGAAAAAAAAGTTGGTTGACCGACCTTTGTGGAGAAGATACCAGAATCAGATCTTACAAATATCACAAAGGCAAAATGAAGAAAAAGCTAGTGCAGTGAGACAACTATGTCAAATAGCAAAGTGTCCTAAATATCTGTAAATTATGGTAAGCTCCTGGCATGTCCTCATGTGTCCGGAACATAGGTAGACGAGGTTGTGCGTCTCTCTTAGTCTACACTTACAAAGATAACAGCCTTAGACACACAGGAAGGACTAGGAATGAATATTAATTTATCAAATGTTTGCAGCCTTGTGTTGAAGACTTAATACTGTTTAAGACACAGTTCTGCCCTTAAGCAGCTTAGTGTAATTGGGGTGAAAGCCAAGTCTATATACACTATGATAGGGGAAGAACTATGGGAGCACTTACATGGGGCACCCAAACGAGACTTTGATGATCAAGGAAAGTATTCTAGAAGCATTATCTAGTATCTGCTTCTACTTACTTCCTCCCTGAATCATCCTACACACTACAGTCAAATTAAGCTTTTAGGAACTGCTATGAATATCATGGTACAATATGATGTTTTCTAGGTTCAAGGCCCAAATTCTATAACCTCTCTCTATACTTGTCTTCCCTCCTCTTTGCTTAGCTGAGTTCTGTCCTTCCTTCAAGGCTCAGACCAGATCTCAGCTCTTCAGTGCAGCATTCTCTCATAACCCTAGTCTGACAGCCCAAACTCCTGTACAGCAGCACATACTGTATTATGTATTTGCCACCTATTTGGCACTCAGCACATATGATTCAAGAATTTTTGAGTGTTCACTCTGGGCAGGAACTGTGCTAGACACTGGACATAAAATTATAGATATAGTATAGTCCCTGGCTTCACAATTTGGCAGGGGAGACAGAGATTTGGATCTTTTATATTCTAGAGTTCCAGTAATACTTATTGAGTGTCCTTTGTTCCATTATTATATAGAGATACAGGAATATAGAGATACAAGACACTGCAATTGGCCTAAAGATCAGTAAAGGTGTCAATTAACAACAACAAAATCACAATAGATTATGACTTGTGTTATGACAGAATTAGCACGGGAGAATGGATGCTTAAGGAGAGGTTAGAAGTCTGGATCTCAGTGAGGGAAGGCTTAGGAAGTGACTCAGAAATCTGACCCCTTAACAGACTGATGAATGAGACAGTGAAGAGAGGAGAGCTTCTAAATTCCTTAGGCGAAGAGAGCATATCTGGTACATTTTTGTAGTCCCCGTATCTCGGGGTATGAAGAACATGTTTGCTGATGTTTAGGAAGAAGAATGGTGTCCAGCCATCATGGCTCAGGGGCTGAGCGTTGACCTATGAACCAAGAAGTCACGGTTTGATTCCCAGTCAGGGCTCATGCCCAGGTTGGGGCGCAATCCCCAGTGGGGGGCGTGCAGGAGGCAGCTGATGGATGATTCTCTCTCATCATTGATGTTTCTGTCTCTCTCTTCCTCTCTAAAATCAATAAAAATTTATTTAAAAAAAAAAAAGAAAGAAAGAAAAAGAAAGAAGAATGGCCATAAACCTTCTGGGCCTACCCCCATCATACCTGGAGCAGTTCCAGGTGACAGCTGGGAGCAATGTGCAACCCCACTGAATAATATAATAGGACCACTTTGAAACCTTGTTTACAAATTATCTTCAGTGCACACATGTAGCCATAATACAAGTTCCTTTAAAAGCCAATTTTGAGAAATACTTGTACATTGGTAATACTGCTAGGTCTAGTTGTCTTGTTAGCAGCATTTGGAAGAGGCAAGCTTATCTTCCCCAAGGTAATTTCCTACCTGGACTGTTCATCAGAGCACCACTATATTCTGAGGCATATATCTCAAGAGTCCCAAAAGTTCAAAAGGATAACAAGGTTTCAAGATTTAATTTGCAAACACATATAGCGACTAGTATACCACAACAGCTGTCATTTATGGGCTGACAATATATTCTAATAGTTTTACATTTTTTTACAGAGAGCGAATACCTTAAATTTATTACTGCTTGAAAGTTTTTCAAAGTTTACATATGTATTGTATCTCATCTAATCCTTATAAAAATTTGTTATTCTCATTTAATAAATGAGGAAACGGGGGCCAAGAGGAGTTAAGGTGATTTTTTTCTGAGGTGATGTAGTTGTGATGGGAGTCCAGGTCTAGTTTTTTCCTCCTACTGCATTACGCTAGCCATGAGGATCAGCTTTGTGAGAAGGCAGCTGTTGTTAAACTACCCCTAGGCAGACTGGGAGAGAAAGAGCTATGCAAAGACTGAATATTTTTTGGATCCTATGATAATATATATTTTAATAGTTAAAAAAATCTGCTTTAAAAAGCATTTTATTTGCTACCAAATTTTTCATTTAAAAAGGAAATCTGCCCTAACTGGTTTGGCTCAGTGGATAGAGCATCAGCCTGCGGACTGAAGGGTCCCAGGTTCGATTCCGGTCAAGGGCATGTACCTTGGTTGTGGGCATATCCCCAGTGGGGTGTGTGCAGGAGGCAGCTGATTGAGGTTTCTCTCTCTTTGATATTTTTGATTCTCTATCCCTCTTCCTTCCACTCTGTAAAAAAATCAATAAAATATATTTAAAAAAAATAAAAAGGAAATCTTTCTTCAAAATTTGCTTTCCATAGCTTTTAAGCACGTTCTGTTTCCTGACACTTTTTTCTATCATCTTCCCCCTGATGAGAGGGGCCTCCAACAATTATAACCAGATTCCAACTTGAGCTCTACGTCAAAATATCAATTCTTGCAGCTCCTTCCCAGAGGCCCCTAAGCTCACATTTGATCCCCTGGCATGTTCGAGGGGATGTATGATTTTCATCCATAGCTTTTACCTTCTGAGGGAATATATGCCCATTTTGTGCATGAAGCTGCAGGAACTTAGACCCTCTACTTTTTTTCTGTTTATTTTTATAACATTCTTGCTCACCCTGGTGCCAGACACAAGTCCTATCTACCTTATGACTTAAGTAAAGATTTAGTGCATGAAGAAATGAACAAACAAGATATGTTTCCCAATGATACCTTGGTCCCCAGTAGCCAGGCAAGGCCCACAGATACCTCATTGATTACAGCAGACCCTCTCCTGAGAAGTGTAGTAGCTAACATTTTTTTAATCGGTTGCACATTTCTAAGAATCCCAGAAATAATGCATCTGCATTTTCAGCTTGAAGAAACACAACAAAGACATGGATTTCAATTTTCATTTGGTTACAAAATCAATATTTATTTTTAGGTTAATCAGTCCTGTATGCACACATATATGTTTACCAAGCAGGAAGTAAAGAATAAAACATCGATGAAACTTTGCCCAACAAATGCTTTTCCTATTCTAATTTTATACCAAAATATCAAGCATATACACTTGATATTTAAATAGAAAATTGAGGTCACTGCAATATGAGCATGTTAGTCTTTTCAAACAATAACAGTAGTTGTATTTTAAAAAATTATTTTCCTTTCAAAAATATAATTTAATTCTAAATTGGATTGAAGGGAGAATGTAAAAAGGTAGGGAGACCTGTGAGAGTTAAAATAGCATTGCTTAAAAGGTAAAAAAAGAGAAGAATTTATGAACTGGGGTAGAATGATGCTAGGAGGAAGGAAAGTGGAAAACAATCTTCCCAAATAAGACAATTAATAATTACCTTTTCTGAAATTAAACTGATTTTACTTTGAAGCCCTTGGAATTCGTTGTTTTCTATTTTCAGTAATTGGTATTCGTTTTCCACCTTTGCAAACTTTTCCGATTGTTGAAATACAAACCTGGAAAAGAAAAAAAAATCACTATCTTACCTAATTCATATCTATTTAAGTCTGAATTTTAAAGGAGTATTTTATACCCACTTCTGGTAAGGACGACATAAATTCTGGTATGGGTACTGGCAGCTTTTATTACTTTATTTCAATAAATATTTAGGTAGGTAGTGGTTAAATGATACTACTCATGCAAAGATGAATGAAACTGCTCCTGTTCAAGTTCACAGCTAGCTCAGTGAGCAAGACGGTGTGATAGCTGTAATAGATATACGCAGAAGAAATATTTTGAAGGAGGAAATAATGAATTATTTATTTTTTTTAAAGATCTTAGTCTTTGCCTTTTTATTTATTTATTTATTTTTTACAGAGAGGAAGGGAGAGGGATAGAGAGTTAGAAACATTGATGAGAAAGAAACATCGATCAGCTGCCTCCTGCACACCTCCTACTGGGGATGTGCCCGCAACCAAGGTACATGCCCTTGACTGGAATCAAATCTAAGACCCTTCAGTCCACAGGTCAACACTCCATCACTGAGCCAAACCGGTTAGGGCAATAATGAATTATTTAGAAAAAAAATGTGATCTCTACTATTTTGCCTATGTAAAAAAAAAAGCATTTTTAGATGAAAATGTAAAAGAGGGAAAAAAAGCAAGCAGTGGAGTGGAAGGAAGAAGACATGATGGTGATTAGAAGTTGCAAAATAACCAGACTCAAAACTGATGAACATAAGAGTCACTGTTAAAGTGACAATAGAACACATATGCAGTGCAAGGTGTATCATATACACAATTGTTTATAGTAAGAAATACACGTCATATAGATGTACTTTGGATGTCCTAAAATTGGAGTGTTTTTCCATCTGGCAGATAGTACAGGGTAGAAGCATGAAAAAGTTATCCCAGTTTTAAAAACTATAAATGGACTGTTTTGTGTTTAGAACTTGAAATGAGCAAGCACAAAAGACATGCTTCGAATATAGTACCATTCTGGTCCATCTACTTTGACTCAATTCTTTGGGATCTGAAGGAGCAGCAGTTGAAATTCTTCGTGTGTTTGATGCATCAAAAAGCAGTGGAGGTTTGGGAGGAGGGGGGCAAAAAGGGAGAAAATGGGAGTCATCTGTAATGCTGTCCATAATAAAAAGAAAAAAAGAATAATAGCATGACACAGCCAGCCATTTTTCTATCATATTAAATTTTTAATGAATTTCTGCTATTAGTACAAAAAAAAAAAAGGCAGTGGAGCCCTGTTCAGGTGGCTCAGCTGGCTGGAGTATCATCCTGTACACCAAAAGGTTGCAGGTTCAATTCCTGGTCAGGGCACATACCTAGGTTGTAGGTTCGATCCTGGATGGGGTGCATACAAGAGGCAACCAATCAATGTTTCTCTCTCTCTCAAATCAATAAAAACATATCCTCAAGTGAGGATTGAAAAAAAAAAAAAGGCAGGTGGAGCAAAACCTGTGAAGCCAGTGTCTAAATCAGAGTACAAAGACCAGTGGTTCAAAAGCTTTGCTGCATATTAGAGTCACCTGGCAGTTTTAAAAAAGTCTGATGCCTGGGTCACACACACAGAAATTCTGATGTAACTGGTTGGGGATTTGACTTGGATATTGTAAAATTTAAAAGCTTGCCAGGTTATCCGAATGCTCAGCCAAGTAAAAACCACTAATTGACACTGGTTTGTGAAATTGACTTCGGAAGTCAAACATTTAAAGATCCCAAACTTCAATGGAGGGGTAGAAGATATGAGCTTTGTGCATCATTGCAAAGGTGGTGATATTTCAGACTCATAAATGTCATCATTATGCTGTTTCTATAAAACTGTTCAAAGCTAAAATAGACTTTTTGCTTTTTAAACAAATGTTTACAATGTCAGATGAAATAAATTTATTTTAGTGATGGCTCCCATCCATTCTATAACACTGAATTGTGCTAATAGGAACTTTTAAATAAAACTTCTGAAAAAAAAAATAAAACTTCTGGTTATTAGAAAATGCCATTATCCTAATTTTTAAAGATGGATATGTAGATTTAATTCTCTTTTGATTGGTTGTTTCATTCTTGGCTTTTAAGAGGTTCTTTTCAGAGTATAGGCTTATCTGAGACCAACAGACCACGGATAGAGACCATTCTAAAGAAATACATCTAATTTCAAGGACTTTAATTCTGAAAAACTAATTTTTAAAACGGGCTTTTTAACAGGAGCAGTTCAAAGCCTTTTTACACCCATCTTCCCTAGTTTAGATGAGATAAACAATTAGGGTCTGCTAAGGGCTACAGCTCGTAGTTGAAGAAAGAAAAGAACTATAAGTAGTTCTGGAGTAAAGATTTCTATCTCTAGGGCCTTACCTCTTTTTAGATTAATAATACTGGTTGAGTGTGGACTTGGGCAACTTTGGCTCTGGCATTTACTAGCTATATAACCTCGCTGGGTAAGCTATTGAAGTTATCTTTGCTGGTTCCCTCATCTGTCAAGAGGGGATACTACTACTGAGTTCATAGAGTTGTTGTACAGATTAAATAGGTTCTTATTTACAAAACTTCTAGACAGTGCCTAGAGCAGGGGTGGGCAACCCCTGGCACGCGTGCCAAACATGGCACGCCAGTAACTTTTGCTGGCATGCGAAACCCTCTCTTATAATCTTCCATTTAAAATTTTTTTCTTAATATCGACTTTTTTTTATTTTTCAGATAAATTCAGTGTAGGTGCATCTTAGAAAAATAAATAATTTTACATAACAAGCTATCTTAAAGACCATAGACATGGATTGACGAGAGAGGGGAAGAGCAATTTCTATGCCTCTGCCTTAACTCTCCCTGCCTTCCTAGATCCGACCAGTGTTTTGGTTTCATCCACATATGCTTGTGAATCTTTGTTCTCAGTGATGAATTTTGTTAAGTCTCGTAATAGGAGTAGCCTGACGGATGAAAGTAGTAGCTCGTGCATATCTCTGAAGGTCACGAAATATAAATCTGATGTAAAATCTTTGTCATCAGTGATGCAGCAGCAAAAATCCCACTGATAATATCAAACGGGGTCATAAAGTTTTCTGTTGGATTATCAGTGTACATGTATACATTAAAAAATACATGTATTTTTCATCATCATATACTGTGTTTTTGTCGCTCGAATGAATTTTATTATTTCTTCAAGGTTCTTCACATACGTACACCTTAAGAGATATCAAGTAGGTGTAAGATGTTCTCAAAAAATTAGGGTTGGCACGCAGAAGAATTCTGAGTCAGAGATTTTGCTGGTTTTGGCACGCACTCACAAAAAGGTTGCCTACCCCTGGCCTAGAGTGTAACACCTCAGCTGTTCTCTCGTACCCTTGCCTTTTCTTTTGGACTGCACTGTGCAGCTACTTTGCCATCCTTCTGACAAGCCTATAGTGGGTAATAGAAACCCCAGGCTTGCCCCGCTTTGAAACCAGGGTAGGGTTTATAGCAAATGAAGGATGCATTGAATGGATGAGACCTCGAACAGGAAAGAGAATAGCTCTTATTCTGTTTTCGGCCGCTTTTCCTTATCATATAGGTAAAGGTCTTGAAGCCCAGCTAGTGTGACTCAGTGGTTGAACGTTGACCCATGCACCAGGAGGTCGCTGGTTCAATTCCTGGTCAGGGCACATGCCTGGGTTGCAGGCTCACTCGGGGGGGTGGGGCTGGGGGTGGGGGGGTGGGGGGGAGGCTGCGGGAGACAGCCAGATTGATGTTGATGTTTCTTTCTCATTGATATTTCTATCTCTCTCCATTCTTCTCTCTAAAATCAAGAAAAACATATATATATATAAAGAAAGGTCTTGGAGGCTTGGAAATGTAGGAGAAAAGGACCCATGTTAATTGGCTACCATAGTAGAGTTTACAAAAGGAACCTTTCTGACTCCATAATCCATTGCAGTCTATAGAGACTTATACAGATCCAGGGCTCTATAGTATTAAACTGCATTTCCACATTGTGCTGCCTCTGCACAGCACCTTTAAGACTCTGATGGTGGCAGACAGCTGATTGAGGACTAATATTTTATAGGAGTTTCCCTGTTTCTGTTTCAATGTAATGAGAAAGAGGCAAATAACCAAAGGAAACTGTTATTATGGACCTTCAGCAAGAAAGGAAGTTTCAGGGCTACTGCTAGGGTCAGTACCCCCTTAGCCCTGTTTCATTTTCAGCATAATACTGAATGGTCAGAAAAACATTGATTATATTCCATTTTTTTAAAAAAATATATTTTTATTGATTTCAGAGAGGAAGGGAGAGGGAGGTAGAAACATCAATAGTGAGAGAGAATCATCGATTGCTGCTTCTTGCACACCCTACACTGGGGATCGAGCCCACAGCCCGGGCATGTGCCCTAACCAAGAATCAAACCCTGACCTCCAGGTTCATAGGTCGACGCTCAACCACTCAGCCAGACCGGCAGGGCAAGAATAAACTATCTTTTAGACAAAACTTCTTTAACAACAAAAAGCTGAAAAAGGGGGTTAGCCGTGATTTTGCTGTATACAACTTGTAGTGTGTTAGATGACAGACAAAAAAACCCGAGTTAGCTGGCTGTTTAAAGAGCTTTTGACTTCTTACACATAATTATCACAAATGTGTTGAAAAAAATTTATAAAGGCAATTTAGAAATCTGTTGAAACTTCCAAGAACACTTTTTTTTTTTACACTGGAACTTCTGGTTTTTAATTTACATAATTAAATAAATTTGTAAAGTATCATTTGTGTCTTATTTAGTAACTACACAACTTTTAAACTTTTTGAAAGCAGAATTTCTTCAAAAATTTTCTTAAGAGTTTACAAACAGTATGCAAGTTAACACTTAAAGCCATATAGTCTTGGGCAACTGTTATCTCCAACATCTTATTGTTAAACTGACAAGTCAGGACTTTATCTGTTACACATTATCTATTTACTTTCTAAACAAGAATTCCAAGCCTAAAGGCCTTCAGTAAGTAGAGATGTCTTGAAATCCTCCTGAGGCAGTGGAAGGGTTTAAACTTCCCCTCCCAATTTAATCTAAGTGTAAGAAGATGGATAAACTGTGTTGACAGGCACATGTTCAATGTTGTATTTTAACAATCAGGACAATGTCAGTACAATAAGCATTAAGTATTTGACCAACAGACCTACAGATGCTGAAGCATGTGTTCTAGAGGTAAAAGAATCTCGATGGCTTTGTAGTAATTCTAGTATTTTGAGATGCCAAATGTTTATTTGGAAAATACTTGCAAATGTCTTACCAGAATAATTTTTCATTCCCGAATTTACCATGAAAAAATATTTTGCTATAAACAGTGACTGAAGTATTTCTACTTCCAACTCTTGTGGCAAAAGATTTCACAAGAGCAATTAACAGTCAGCTATTTTAATAACAATCATAGAATCTGCCTGTTTTAGAAAAAAGCTTTAGATATTGTTTTATCATTTTGCAAAGACAGTTCAAATAAAATCTTCCTACTGAACGTAATTTCTTTGGGTCTTTACTGTAGGCACTAACAAATTCTGTGGAAAGTAACCTCACAGGGTAATTTGGTCATATATTCCTAACCGGGCAGGTCATGGTGGGTAGTCACATCCCAGGCATATAACTTTTTTAGTAAAGGTTTGCCTTTGCCTTAGGCAAGCCCTGTCCATTATTTCTGTTATCTAGGTTAGCACACCTTTGAAATAAATAACCACCCTCAGGAGAATTAATCTTGTTAACTATCCTATAATCAAATCCCCATCTTGCTTTTTCCCACCGTTATATATTTTTCCTTAAGTTCTCTCCTTAATTTCAAAGGCATAAAAGAAAGTGCAAAACTGTTACTCTCTGGGGCATTTTTAGATCTTGCTTCCCAGCAACTGTCACCAGTTCTGGCTTAAATAAACTATTAATAAAAATTCTCTGGTTTTGTACATTTCTTATGCCAACAGATTACTATTAGTGTTTTTCCCCAGAACAAGAACTAAACTTTTGAAAAAGCGAACAATTTAGCTCCCATGAATATGTATCTTCAGATAAATTCAGTAAGTAAAACCAGTTTATCAGGTTCCAGAGAAAAGGAATGTATATCTTTGAGCAAACTAAATTCTATCACTGAATAACCTTCCCAATACAAAAAGGGTTTAACTTACCTAAAGAAGGCCAGGCATTTTAAGATATAAGAGCAGTTTTCAAAACAGTAAATTCAGTACATTTATTCCTTTGAGGCCAAAATAAAATATTCCATAAACAAAAATAACATTAGTAAATGACAATATATCAAGAGACCATTTAATAATCAACATTTCACATCACTGTGACAAACTTTTATCAAGTTCAACTTAGGATGAGTCACCACTAAAGTACAATTCGAAACTCAGTAGCATGAAAGATGTTCTAGACTAGAGGATGCCCAGGGCCCCTTCTAGAATTTGATCACTTTCGAAGACGAATAACTATCTTCTAAATACCTTAAAAATCAATGAAAAAATGGAGGGAAAGTCTAATGTAAAGTGTGTCTTGTCACAAGTGCTACGACATACTTTTGTAGCTTCCCAGAACCCAAATGCGATCTGCAGCCTAGGCACAGACTTCACATTCACATGAACGCGTGCACGCGGATCAGAACATGAGAAATCCTCCCAACTCTGATATAATCATTAACGTTTGTTGCTTTGAGATCCTAATGAATTCTTTCAAGGTTGCACACGTGGCCATCAGGCATTTACAGGGCGGGGCGAATCTGTCCCGGACGCATGCATAGCGGACTGGAATAACGTGTTTATGGAAACGGTCGAGCTCCTGAAGTGTAGCAGGCACTGGATAAAAAAAAAGTTTGGCCGAATCCGTTCTCTATTAAGAAATGGCTGACTCGTCCCAACCCCCCACCCCCCCTCAACTGCAGTTGAGCGATCGGGGAGCGATCCTGGCGCAAAGTTAAAACGAGTTACAGGAAAAGAGTGAAAGGAAGAAGAAACTGGGTTGTCCCCTGTTTGAGGTCGAGGCAGAGGAACAGAAGCCGCAAAATTGGGGGTGTGTGTGTGTGTGTTTGGAGATCTGTGGATGCCGAGACGGGTGGGGCCAGGGCGGGATTCCGACAGGAGCGGGGCGACCGCTGGAGGCCGGACCTGGGGCCCGTGCGGCCTCGCGCCCACTTACCAGGCCAGGCCCAGGCACATGCCCAGCGACAGCAGGCTCACGCCGGTCCGGGGGTCCGCCCAGCCCCCGCTTCCACCGTCCCGCGCCTCGGCGCTCTTCCCGCCCTCGCTCCGCTTCCCGGGATCCGCGGGGGCTCCCTTGGGCCCTGACTTCTTCCGGTTCTTCACCTCGGACATGTCTGGAGGTCCGCAGGACAGCAGACTCCGGGCGGCCCCGACACCCAGAGGGAGTGGGACGTGGCCGCCTCAGCCTCCGCTGGAAGCCGCGGCGGTGACCGCGCCCCCGCCCAGACTTAGCGCCGCCCACGAACCAGGCCCCTCCCGCTCCCGGCCATCCTCGCTGCTTCGCGGGGTCCTCCCGTCTCCTAGTTCCTCCAGCTGAGTCGGGCGGTGACCCCACTACCCGCTTCCTCAGCGTGAACGCTGCAAACCCCAGGAAATCGCAGATTCCGGGCGCTGGCGAGCCGCGGGGACGCCGGGGGTGGGGCGGGGCAACGCGCGCCAAGCCCAGCGCGCCGCCGCCTGGGTCCTCCCCTCACGGGAACGCGGCGCGCCCCCGCGGCGGAGCCACGCCCCCGCGCCTGAGCCACGCCCCCAGCCACGCCCCCGCCGTGGGCAGGGTGCAGGGCGCTTCCTTGTGCGTGCGCGGGCTAAACCCGGAGCGGGAGCGCGCGCGGCGGCCGCCCGCCTTGGGGCTTGGGGTGTGTTTATTTGCATGCGCGGGCGCGCGGCGGCCGGCTGGGCGGGTTCCGCGGATTTTGACTGCTCCGCGGTCCTAAGGCAAAGAGGCGGCTTCAGGTGGACGCGGATGCCTGGCTATTCCTGGACCGAAGGGGCGAGGGAGCCGAAGGTGAGGGAGCAGTCTGGGCCGACAGCGCCCCGCGAGGACTTGAAGTAGCCACGGCAGCGTCCAGAGTGGCCCTGGGCCCCCCGGGTGCAGCTGCCGTCCGGGGGAAGGAGCGACAGTGGCCCTCCTTTCTTTGTGTCTGGGGTGGGGTTCACCGGCGGGGCGGGCCTCGGGCCGGGCCTCACCTCGCGCCCCGGGACTGTGTTGACTGCCTGGGGAGGTGGCGCCTACATCTCCGCCCGTCGGAGGTCCCGGGAGGTGTTCGGCGCCCCGGACTGCGGAAGCCCAGGTGAGGCACCTGGCAGACCCGGACTAGTCCGGGCCGCGCTCCGAGTCCTGCTTTCCCTTTCGGAAACCCCCGTTACCGCCCCCCCCCCCCCCCCCGCCGCAATTTGGTTTCCAAGCCTGTCCCCGCAGGGCTGCTCTTCCCAATAAGATCTTGGTGGGAAGGTTTGGGTGAGTTTGCGCCTTGTTTTTCTCCCCAAGCCGGGTCTTTGGGACTCAGAATTCTGGGACAAGGTACTTTCTCTACCAGGAAGAGAAATTATCTAAAGAGGAAGTAGTCAGCTATTAACGGGTTTCCTGGATGAAATTGCTCTCCTTTAGAAAGAATAAGGGATTTTACATCTATGAAGACTTTTGACTTTTCATTTTGGTGTGGCTACAAAAGATGGGGCACTGAGAATTTACTCAGGATATTTCAATTTGTGCACTTTAAATTTTACGTATTTTTAATATGTCTAGGTAATTTGGAATTAGTTGGAAATTAGTTTCAGATGGTCAGAATGTCTACTTGCCTAGGCAATTGGACATGATTTTAAAAATTCATTTTTGTTTTGTCAAATCGAGTTTTATTACTTACAGTTAAGGGATGTTTTACGTTTAATTGAGATCATAAAAACGTTATTAACATTTTAAAAATCTGATAGCTGTGATTCTAATCATAACTTTTTCTCTAGCAGTTTCGTTCCAGGCCTGGGCATTTTATGAATCTTGACAAGCATAGGCAAATGCTCTACTTCCCTATATTTACAAGTGCCACACTTGGTGGCCCTTTAAAAACATATAGTCACTAGAGGCCCGATGCACGAAATTTGTGCAAGAGTAGGCCTTCCTTCCCCCGCTGCCGGCACCTGCTTCCCTGCGGCACCCCGGACCCAGGCTTCCTTTGCAGAGGGAGGCCTGTCCAACCGCTGCAGCCCGCTAGTTGGTGGCATGGGCCTCCCTCTGCAGGCGATCACGGAGTGATGGCCGGGCCAACCAATCGCATCGCACCCGCCTTGGCTGGCCTGGTGCCAGTGGGTGTCATAGTGTGGTCCCGGATGGTCATCTGGATGGATGGTGGGCCAGATGGTCATTCCGCTGTTTGGTCGATTTGCATATTATGCTTTTATTATATAGGATAGGATAATTGAAGCTTACTGGTTAGTGCTCCTGTTACTTGTGTTTATCCCTGTTTTTGTTCTTAGACATAACATTCTAATTATCTATTTTTAATTCCCACTAGATTGTGAACTTCATCAGGGATATGATTTAATCTTCTCTGTAAATGCAGGGCTTGGCACAAGGAGAGGCTCAAATGTGTATTGAATGAATAAATGAATATACACATTTAGACACTCACTGTAATACATTGGATGGAGTGCTGTTACTGTTCTAAAACTTGCATACATTCTGATCTGGATTTTATGCCCATGGAAAAGTTTGCATTATAGTTGAAATAAAGTTGGTAGAAACTTAAGAGTATAATACTGTAAAGAATATGATTCTTTCTTTGTGGTCTCTTAATCCAAGAAATGACATCAGAGTGTATTTCCTGTTGCTTGGTCATACTTAGCTCAGCAGAAATATTAGTGGAGTGAGCGTATGAGAACTGTGTTGATCATTGAAGACAGAGAGCTGACATACACCTTGTGTGAGAACTATTACACAATACCAGGGGTCCTCAAACTACGGCACATGGGCCACATGCAAATACAAATATTGTATTTGTTCCCGTTTTGTTTTTTTACTTCAAAATAAGATATGTGCAGTGTGCATAGGAATTTGTTCAGTTTTTTTTTAAACTATAGTCCAGCCCTCCAATGGTCTGAGGGACAGTGAACTGGCCCCCTGTTTAAAAAGTTTGAGGACGCCTGCACAATACCAATACCTGGGACCCTTCAGTCTGCAGGCCGACGCTCTATCCACTGAGCCAAACCAGCTAGGGCAAAAACAAAAAGTTTTTAAATAGCTCTGGGTGGTTTGGCTCAATGGATAGAGCATTGGCCTGGGGACTGAAGGGTCCTGGGTTTGATTCTGGTCAAGGGCACATGCCTCGGTTGCAGGTTCGATCCCCAGTTGGGGACGTGCAGGAGGCAGCCAACCAATGATTCTCTCTCATCATTGATGTTTCTCTTGTTCCCTTTCCTTCCTCTCTGAAATCAATAAAAAAAAGTTTTTAAACATGAGGACTTCAGTATGATTATTGTTTATAAAATTTTAATTTAAAAAGGAAGTTTTTTTATTGTAAAAGTGATAATGTGTATTGAAAAAAAAATTAAGACAATACGGAGCAGTACAAAAGAAAGATGGGGCAGAGGGAGAGGAGAGGGGGAAACCCCAAAGTCTTGCTACTTGGAATTAACCCAAACATTTTGTTGAACAAACTTTGAAACATCTCCCTATATATTTACATGATACATATTTTGTGCTGTACATGGGATCATATTTCTAATTTTTTCAGTCAGCAATATGTCATTAGCATCTTTCCATGTCAGTACATGGAGCTGTGTTTTATTTATTTATTTTTTTAAAATATATTTTATTGATTTTTTACAGAGAGGAAGGGAGAGGAATAGAGAGTTAGAAACGTCAATGAGAGAGAAACATCGATCAGCTGCCTCCTGCACATCTCCTACTGGGAATGTGCCCGCAACCAAGGTACATGCCCTTGGCCGGAATCGAACCTGGGACCTTTCAGTCCGCAGGCCGACGCTCTATCCACTGAGCCAAACTGGTTAGGGTGAGCTGTGTTTTATTTTAAATGGGTATATAATACTAGAGGCCTGGTGCATGAAAATTCATGCACTGGAGGGGGGGTCCCTCAGCCCGGCCTGCCCCCTCTCACAGTCCGGGAGCCATGAGGGGTGGGAGGTGACCCGGCGATCAGGGGAAGGCGACGCCCCATCACATCTCTGCTGCTGCCACTGCCAGCAGCGCAAGCCTCGGCCGGCCCTGGTTACCTGAGCCTCGAGGCTTGCCTGTGCCTCAGGCAGCCCTGGGTGGCTAGGCAGCTGCCATCTGAGGCTTGCCTGCACCTTGGGCGTCAGCTGGGCAGCCGCCATCCAAGGCTTGCCTATGCCTTGGGCTAGCCCTGGGCGGCTGGGGAGCTGAGGGGACTAGGGGTCTCCGGAGGCAGGCACGCGGAGCGGCTGGGCCAGCCTGGGGGTAGGTCCGGTCTTGCTGTGTACCTGCTGCCCCAGCAGGGCTGAGGGGACTGGGCACCGCCATCTTGTGGCTGTGGGCACCACTATCTTTGAGGGCATGGCAGTCAATTAGCATATTCCCTCCTTATTGGCTGTGGGTGCCACCATCTTTGAGGGCGGGGCAGTCAATCAGCATATCCGCTCCTTATTGGCTGTGGGCACCGCCATCTTTGCGACGGCGTGAGGCTCAATTAGCATATTCCCTCTTTATTAGATAGGATTCTATTGTATATATATACTCTAGTTTTTAAAATCCATACTCAGATTGGTTGGCATTTTGGTTGTTTTCATCTTTTCTTTATCAGCTGAGCACTCTCTGTTAACTTTTTGTGAATATTTTTGTGTACATATATGAATGTCTCCTTGTGATAAATTCCTAGAAGTGACATTTCTGGGTTAAAGAGAATGCTTATTTTGAACACTTTTGTATTCTAGATTGCCTTCCAGAAAAGTTGCATCCATTTTGTACTCACCTCAAGTAATGCATAAGAATACTCATTTTCTCACACGTTTGAAAGCATTGGATTTTGTCCATTTAAAAAAATCTTAACAAAAAATAAAATCTTATTTTCTTTAAATATCTTGATTACCAGTGAGGTTACACATCTTTCATATATTTATTGCCCTGACATATATTTTGATGTTTGCCTGTAGCTCATGGTTAACAGCTCAGAGAAAGAAAAATTTGAGGGAGAATGGATGCCAAAGCTCGAAATTGTTTGCTTCAACATAGAGAAGCCCTGGAAAAGGACATCAAAACACCCTACATAATGGACCACATGATTAGTGATGGAGTTTTAACACCATCGGAGGAAGAAAAAGTAAAAAATGAGGTAAAGTCCTTTTAGGCAGTCTATGCTTTCTTTAAAATTAGAACTTATATGCATAATCCATGAACACATACAGTAGTGTGGTGAAAGCCTGGGGGAGGTGGGGATAGGGTGGAGGGGGTCAATGGGAAAAAAGGGGGACATCTATAATACTTCCAGCAATAAAGATAAATTTTAAAAAATTAAAAAAAATTTTAGAATTTATTTCAGAACTTGCACTGTTCTCCACTGATTTGTTGCAAACATATTCTTTATAGTACACTAAACTGCTACTTTTTTTTTTTAGCCCACTCAACAGCATCGAGCAGCTATGCTAATTAAAATGATACTTAAAAAGGATAATTATTCCTACATATCATTCTACAATGCTTTACTACATGAAGGATATAAAGATCTTGCTGTCCTTCTCCATGGTGGCCTTCCTGTCATCTCTTCTTCCAATGGCAAAGATTCAGTTGGTGGAATAACTTCTTATGGTTTGTATGCATAACACTTGCACCTTCTATCACATTGCTATCACAGTGGCTACATTGCTGCAGTTTTATCTTATTGTAGATGGAGTCTGCTGAAGAGACTAATCAGTTCACTGAAAAATGTGTGTGAAAAAATTATTTTCCAACCTAAATATTTTTATTTGCATCTATATTAACTCACATTTTCTTTTTGCTCAGTGAGTTATCTACTGCTCTGAGGTAAGAATAGATATATCCTAATTTTTAGAGACAATAAGATAATTTATAGTCCTTTATTTAAGTTCTCCAGTTCTGTGTTTATCAAGTTCATGCATAGGAAAGAATAAGACTGATTAGGAATCTAAGTTGTTGAAAGGAATTCCATATGCATCCCTTTACACTCTCCTTCCCAGTCTAATCTGAGAGAAAGATTGGAGAGTCAGAGAGAAATAAGGTAAGGGCAGATATAGATGGAGATTTCCAGTGTCTATAGTCATCTTGAAAGGTATATGTTTGCTTTTGTTCTGAGTTTTCTGAGAAATCAGAAAATTGAAGTTAATATGCTAGCCATATTTTCTTCTCTTGGAAATTCTGAATTTAAGGCCTCAGCTTTATACTCCCTGGTTGTTAAGATATTATTTGAGTAGTCATTTCGAAGTTCTATTCACGCTTGCTTTGTTTTGGATTTCAGTAAGAACAGTCCTGTGTGAAGGAGGAGTACCACAGAGGCCAGTTGTTTTTGTTACTAGGAAGAAGCTGGTGAATGCAATTCAACAGAAGCTCTTCAAACTGAATGGTGAACCGGGATGGGTCACTGTATATGGAATGGCAGGTTGTGGGAAGACTGTATTAGCTGCAGAAGCTGTTCGTGATCATGACCTCTTAGAAAGTAAGTTTTGATTACCATGTATTGCTGGCAAAGCAGATATTCTTTAGGCATCATTTTAGTTTCCTGTTGCTGCTGTAACAAATTACCAAAACTTCGGTGGCTTAAAATAACACAAATTTATTATCTTTACAATTCTTGAGGTCAGAAGTCCAAAATAAGTCTCACTGGGCTAAAATCAAGGTGACAGCAGGACTGAGTTCCTTCTGAGGATCTAGGGAGAATTCTTTTTAAATATATCTATTTAAAAAATATTTTTATTGATACCAGAGAGGAAGGGAGAGGGAGAGAGAGAGAGAGAAACAGAAACATCAATGATGAGAGAGAATCATTGATTGGCCCTCTCCTAAATGCCCCCTACCTGGGATCAAGCCCACAATCCCGGCATGTGCCCTTGACCAGAATTGAACCCGGAACCCTTAGGTCCACAGGCCAACGCTCTATCCATTGAGCCAAATCGGCTAGGGCTAAGGAGAATTCTTTTCCTTGGATTTTCCAGGTTCTAGAGGTGACTTGCTTTCTTGACTCATGGCCCCTTCCTCCATTTTCAAAGCTGGCAGTGCCCAGCATTTTCATACCTTTTCTTTCTCTCTGATCTTTGCTTCTGTCATCGTATCTCCTTCCTGACTCTGACCTTCTTGCCTCCCTCTTATAAGGGCCCTTGTGACTCCATCATCACAAGGGTAATCTTGGGATAATCTCACCTCAAAATCCTTTTACTGTGGAAAATAACTTTTGCAAATTCTGTGGAATGGGATGTGGACATCTTTGAGGGGGACATTATTCTGCCTACCACAGTTATGGTTACATTGGGAATATATTTTTGACTTAGCCCGTCACAATGAGGCTTGGCTAGCCAGGCCAGTAAATTCATATATTATCAGATGGCACTTATTATCACTGGAATGAAGCTAGTTCCCTTGTATCTTACTAATGAAGGGACTGTAGAGTTGAAAAAGGATCTTGAAAGATTATATCTCTGCTTTTCAGGCAGTAGTAGACTTACTGATAAAGCTTCCTATTTAATTGTCTATTTTGGCAGAATGCTGTAGGCCAAGAGATTCTTGGAAACTCAGTTCCATTAATGCCTGTCCCAGTAGGTGATTCTCCCATGAATTTGCATCCTGTATTAAACTACTAATTCTATTTCTATAATTTTATCAGTTGCTTATTTTTAAAAATAAAAATCTTTAGTAACTTGTCTATTTATGGTAAGCCTTAAGAAGAAGAAAAATTGGGAGTTGACTAGGTTTCTGGGAGTTGATAGGTTTCTGTAGGGGGACTTTATAGATACATTCGGTATCTGGTGACTGGCTCTTCTTGCTTTAGGTATTCTGTAAATGTTTGAGAGCCT
This sequence comes from Myotis nattereri, assembly GCF_964212035.1. NCBI lineage: Eukaryota > Metazoa > Chordata > Mammalia > Chiroptera > Vespertilionidae > Myotis > Myotis nattereri. Next base: position 198,890,196 of record NC_138076.1, read on the forward strand.
TCTGTGGTGCCAGGCACTGCTGTGGGTCCTGGGAATCCAGAAAGAAGGCACAATTTGTTTATCTAATAAGGATTCACTCACGTTCTAGTTGGGGAGATAAACATGTAAACAAATTATGATATTTGTGATAAACTGACCAGTAGAAACAAGTATAAGGTACAAAGTTAGAATGAAGGACGGATGCATTATGTCTATAGGGAAAGAGGATAGGCTTCCTGAATGAGATGGCATTTTAGCTAGAGTTTGGAGGAAGACTAGAAGTTTGTCAGACAGACTAGGTAGGGATGAGAGAGTAGGGAAGGTGGGAAGGATATTGGGTAGTTACTGGAGTGGGGAAGGGCAAACTGTACAGAAGAGGGTTTTAGGACACTTGGCTGGTGTACTCCTGACTTTAATGAGTCTGATAGGTTCTCAGGGTATTGTCAGGAATAGTTATACAGCTTCCTCATTGGTTGCCTCTATTCATTAGTGAGTTCTAGGATAAGTAAAGGACAGTTCCTGACTTCTGGTTGTTAGTAATTTTTTAATTTTTAATGCATAATTACTCATTAAGATCCTTTATGATGAGATGACAGAATGAATGGAATAAATATTAAACCTCTAAGAGATTTGGAAATGTGAAGGCTAGGGCACACCTGTTGTATACACATGGCTTTATTTATACTTCAAGCCTTTGTCAGCAGTGTTGGTCTTACTCTTGTTGAAAGTATGCCCAATTCCTACTTCTTTGTCATTAAAAAGAAGTTTCCTGGGACTTAGCTCTCTGTAAATCTTTATCTATCTATTATCTATCTATCTATCATCTATCTATCTATCTATCTATCTATCTATCTATCTATCTTTCTTCTGCAAAATTGATCACCACGGATATTTCAGGATGAAATCAGATTGTTTCTTTAGTGTGAAGAAATGGGTTTTTCTTTCAATATTATGAATTTCCTATAAAATATACATTTATAATGTGCTAATTTATAGGGTTAAAAGTGTACCCTCAACTCAGTTGAAATCACTCAATTATTGGGATGAATTTTCAATTTTAGCAGTTAAAATTGACTAACAACTTATGGTATTAATTGCCCAGGAATCATATTGTATAAACTGTACTGTTGGAATAGATTTTATTTTATTTTATTTTTTTTTAATTAAATCTTTATTGTTCAGATTATTACATTTGTTCCTCTTTTTTCCCCCCATAACTCCCCTCCTCCCAGTTCCCGCCCCACCCTCCGCCCTCACTCCCCACCCACTGTCCTCATCCATAGGTGCACGATTTTTGTCCAGTCTCTTCCCGCATCTCCCACACCCCTTCCCCCCCAAGAATAGTCAGTAGATTTTAAATATTTTGTTTTAGGAAAATGTTAGCGACAGTTGCAATTTTTCCGTGTATAGTGAGCTTAATTCGTATTCCTTATATGCTCTTGTGAGATTTCAAGTACAGAGGATTGAATTAATTATATTTTTTAGTTCACAGTCTTTTTTTAAAAAAAATATTTTTATTGCTTTCAGAGAGGAAGGGAGAGGGAGAGAGAGAGAGAAAAACATTAATGATGAGAGAGTATCATTAATAGGCTGCCTTCTGCATGCTCCCCACTGGGGATTGAGCCTGCAACCCTGGCATATGCCCTGACGGAGAATCCAACAGTGACCTACTGGTTCATAGGTGGATGCTCAACCACTGAGTTATGCTGGCTGGGTTAGTTCATAGTCTTTATCATATTAGGTCTGTAGTTTCTTGCTGTGTGTATTTCCTTTTAAAAATTGCCCATTTTCATTTCCTTTCCCCACTTCTAAGGGAAAACACACTCCTCCTATGTGTCGCCTCTACACAACTACAACACTACTTAATTTCTGACACCACATGTGAGTTTTCCACACAGCCAGCAATTCTTCAGCACCAGCTGGGTATCCTATGATTTAAATTCCATTCTGACACTGTCTATCTGGAGATAGCGTCCGATCCCACTGGTTAAAGGTTCAAACTATCTCTCCCCGCTATCCTGCCTTTAGATGACAATCACAATTCCAGATTGTTACTTATGCTTCTGACCAGGGGTTCCCTCTCCTTGGGTTTGATTAATTTGCTAGAGCGGTTCACAGAACTCAGGGAAACATTTTACTCACTGGATCACTGGGTTATTATAAAAGGATATAACTCAGGAATAGCCAGTTGGAAGAGTTGCAAAAGGACAAAATATGTGGGAAGGGTGTAGAGCTTCCGTGTGCTATTCTCCCTCCACCTCCTTGTGTCCACAAGGCCAGAAACTTTCTGAACCTCACCCTTTTGGGCTTTTATGAAGGCTTCATTACATAGCCATGCTTGATTAAATCACTGGTTATTGGGGATTGAACTCATTCTCCAGACTCTCTGCCCCTGAGTTTTTAAAGAATGGAAGCTTTTTCCAGAGGCTGCCTGCCTATTTGCTTCTGTCCTTCCAAAAGTTCCCTGATGCTATTACATTATTAATTGCTACCAGGATAAACCTTGTGTGGAAAGTCGGATGGGGCTAATTTTCTCTGAATAAAGGCATTTTTTCTCTGAGTGAATTATAGAAATCATACAAGGCTAAATTGCTCCCTCTTGTGACCATAATCAAGATGTTTAGGTTCTTTCTGAAATGTGGAATTAATGCTTCAATATTTGTCATTTTGTGATGGTAGGAGTTTTTCAGATCAGTAGGTCATTTGATCTATATTTTTAAAGCTAGTAGTGTTTTATTTTTTTCTTGCATATGTTCATAATGCCCTCATTTATTAGCTTTAAATTTAGGAGAGAAAGACCTTTGGTGTAAGTAATAGGTAGTTAAATTTAAATCTAAAGAGTTTACTAGCTACCTATATCAAAGAAAGGGTACTTTCTTTGCCTTGTCTTTAATCCTGGGATGATTAAAATTTTTTTTTTTAAAATAGAAAGCACAAATTAAAAAATAAAAGAACTGTAGGAGCAACAGGTAGTTTAAAACTTTGTTTTAAATATTGCAGTAGTATATGCAAAGCTCATGGACACAGACAATAGAGTGGTGAAGGCCTGGGGGAGGGGGTGGGTGGAGGGTGGAGGGGGTCAATGGAAAAACAACAAACAAACGAAGGGGACTTCTGTAATACTTTCAACAATAAAGATACATTAAAAAATAACTATTACAGTAGTAATATTTTCATTTAAAAAGAAGATAAAAATTTTTTCACTTACCTTTCTCCCCTTTCTCCTAAATTCTTTACCAGCGATAGTCATGGTTAACAATTTACAGTAAATTCTTTCAAACTTTTTCCTGTGCATTTACAAACACATGCACTCACAGAACACAGCTACAACACTAGGTGGAGCCAGAAAGTGAAACAGAAACCAGGGATTTACTGCTTTGTAACTGTTGCCTTACTCTGAAGGAAGCATAAGGGAACTCATGAAGCTTTTAGGAGTAAAGCTTAGGACTTTGTCCAGCTTCTTCTAAGACAGTGGCACTGATCATCAAACCATGCTTCATGGAGCCATCTTTAACTCAGTTATCACAGAGTTCTTTGTCTCCTGGTCACTTGTTCTCTCTTAGATTCTCAGTACATTGCCAAATTCTGATCTTGCCACTGGTATGATCTAATGCTACTGTTCCCCATATTTTACTTTTTTTTCTATCTATGGGGAACTGATTAAGTATAGCCTATGAAGGATTAAGGTTTTTGACCCCTAGTCATATCCAAGTAAAAATATATACTTTAAGAAATACTGTGCTTTAATTGACAATAATGATGATGATAACAGTTGACAGAACAGTAATAATAATATCCACTCTTCTAGAGGGCTTACTAGTTCACAGCTTACTATGTGTAAGGTGCTCTCAGATCTATATCACTAAGAAAGTCTGTTACAGCCCTTTACAGTTAACACAGCAAATTCACATATTTTATAGCATTAATTTCTTAGAGTAACTCTGAAATAGATAGGGTAAGCAGTCTTATTTCAGTATAATGAATGAGACTAAGGTTAAGTGATTTGCCAGAGATTGCATAGCTAGTAAGCATTAGAGCCAGACTTGAACCTAACTTTTTACTTTAAGTCTCTATATGAGAACCGTAATGAGTGAGTTACCCATTTCTAGCCATCAGTGGTTCTCAATCAGAGGTGATTTTGCCCCCTCACCCTGCAACAGACATTTGGCAATGTTTGGAGACACTTTCGGTTGTCGTAACTAGGGACGGGGAATGCTCCTAGCATCTAATGGATAGAACCCAGGAGGCTGTTAAAAGTCCTGCAATGCACGGGACAGTCTTTCACAGCAATAAATTGTCTGGTCCAGAATGTCTCAAGGGCTTAGGTTGAGAAACTGCTGTACGGTGATGATTGATGGCATAGGAAAAAGATTGTGCAATTTTGTTTGGTAAGATTTTACTGATAAAAAGCAGATTTAGCCATAGCTGGTTTTGCTCAGTGGATAGAGCATCAGCCTGTGGACTGAAGGGTTCCAGGTTCGATTCCAGTCAATGGCACATGCCCAGGTTGCAGGCTCGATCCCCAGTAGGGGGCGTGCAGGAGGCAGCTGATCAGTGATTCTCATCATTGATGTTTCTATCTTTCTCTCCCTCTCCTTTCCTCTTTGAAATAAAAAATATATATATATATGAAGCAGATTTACTTTAAACTTAAATTTCTCCTTATTTTCAACTTTTCTTAGATTCAGGCTATAAAGCTCAGTAATATCCTACAAGTAAAATTTATACCCGTAAGCAAAAGAAGTTGAAGATGTGATGAGATTGAAGATTGGAACAAATCTGCTGCTTATCAGTAAAATCTTTGAAAGAAGGACACATGTCCAGAGGCCTAAGTTTATTCTTTTTTTCCTCACCAGGTTGCTTCCCAGGGGGTGTGCATTGGGTTTCAGTTGGGAAACAAGACAAATCGGGGCTTCTGATGAAACTGCAAAACCTTTGTACGCGGCTGGATCAGGATGAGAGTTTCTCCCAGAGGCTCCCACTTAATATTGAAGAGGCTAAAGACCGCCTCCGCATTCTGATGCTGCGCAAACACCCAAGGTACGGATGGTCAAATGTAGTTGGCGTATGAAGTTCCAGTGAGACTTAATTACTGACATTTTGAGAGCATCATACCCTTTCCTTGCTGTTTGGTAGAGGATCTAAGAAAGAACCACTGCTTTCCTGCTCTTCTCTCTCGTGTTAAAAAAAAAAAAAAGTGGCTTTCACTGGCCTAAAACTGCTACTTTTCTCTTCTTTGTCTCCTATATACCACATCATTTCTTATGTCCCACTAGAGGCCCGGTGCACAAAATTTGTGCACAGCGGGGTGGGGGTGTCCCCTCAGCCCAGCCTGCACCCTCTCCAATCTGGGACCCCTTGGGGGATGTCCAACTGCCGGTTTAGGCCTGATCCCCCAACTGGCCCCCTTCCCCCCCGCTGGCCTGGTTGCCCCTAATTGTGCCTCCCAGCCGACCTGGTCACCCCTTACTGCCTCCCTGCTGGCCTGGTTGCCCCCAACTGCCCCCTTCTGCCAGCCTGGTTGCCACCAATTGCACCCCCCTCCCCGCCGGCCTGGTCGCCCCTCACGGCCCCCCTGCTGGCCTGGTCATCCCCAACTGCCTCCCCCATGCTGGCCTGGTCACCTCTCACGGCCCCCCCACTGGCCTGGTCACCCCACGCAGCCTGCTGTTCAGTCGTTTGGTTGTTTCTCACTAACTCCCCTGCCGGTCTGGTTGCCCCACACAGCCTGCTTGTTCAGTCGTTTGGTTATCCCTCACTAACCCCCCTACTGGGTTGTTCGTAGGCAGCCATCTTGTGAGGGGGTAAGGGTTAATTTGCATATTACCTCTTTATTAAATAGGATTGTTGGCTCTCAAAAAATATTTCTTAAATAGGTGAGTGGTCTTTGCTAGAAAATGCAAGCTTGTTACTCTGAGCATTGTTTCTAAGGGGTTAACAAGAGACACAGTAAATCTAGAACAAGAGACAGAATAAATTTAAGCAACTGAGTCAGGAAGGATTTTTTATTTAATTGAAATCCTTCTATTGTGTTGAATTAGTTTTTGGGTATACATGTAATTCGTCTGTTTTCATGTACTTTGAATTTATTTTGTTTATTTTAATAATTCATTAATTCATTCAACAAATCCTCCTATATAATAAAGCCTAATATGCTAAGTGTCCAGTCATCTGTTCAACCAATCCTATATAATAGAGGTAATATGCAAATTGACCATCACTCCAACACACAACATGGCCACCCCCATGTGGACACAGATGGCTGCCACAAGATGGCCAGCAGGGGAAGGCAGTTGGGGGTGACTGGGCTGGCAGAGGAGGGCAGTTGGGGGCACCCAGAACTGCAGGGGAGGGCAGTTGGGGGGACCCAGGCTGGTAGAGGAGGGCAGTTGTGGGGGGGGGAACCCAGACCTGCAGGGGAGGGAAGTTAGGGGTGACTGGGCCATCAGGGGAGGGTAGTTAGGGGCAATCAGGCCAGCAGGGGAGCAGTTAGGCATCTATCAGGCTGGCAGGGGAGTGGTTAGGGGGTGATCAGGCTGGCAGGCAGAAGCGGTTAGGGGCAATCAGGCAGGCAGGCAGGCAGGCAAGCAGTTGGGAGCCAGCAGTCCTGGATTGAGAGGGATGTTCAACTGTCTATTTAGGCCCTATCCCACGGGCAGTCGGACATCCCTCGAGGGGCCCCAGATTCGAGAGGGTGCAGGCTTGGCTGGGGGATTACATACACACTGCCCCCCATGTACGATTTTCATGCACCAGGCCTCTAGTCAAAGCATAATGTGCTAATGATATGCTAAGGCCATTCAACCGCTAGCTGTGATATGCACTGACCACCAGGGGGCAGACAGTTTACTGGTCGACCAGTCATTATGACGTGCACTGACCACCAGGGGGCAGACACTCCAATTGGTAGGTTAGCTTACTGCTGGGGTCCAGCCAATCAGGACTGAGTGAGATCGGCCGGACACGCCTTGGAGCCCTACCACAGTCCTTCCCTGATTGGCCAACCTCCTGCGTCCCTCCCCAGCCCCGATCGTGCACCGGTGGGGTCCCTCAGCCTGGCCTGTGTTCTCTCACAACCCAGCACCCCTCGAGGGATGTCGGAGAGCCGGTTTTGGCCTGATCCCGCATGCCAGGCCGAGGGACCCCACTGATGCACGAATTTGTGCACCGGGCCTCTAGTACCAATATAATTATGTGCTAGGCACTATTACCAGCTATTTCACAGTTTTCACTAAACCAGAAGGGAGACAGCAGCTCAGTTGCTATTTGTGTGGAGGGGATAGCCGGAGATTCAGTCAGTAGTTTAATTTCCATGATCTAGCGGCCATTCCTTTCATTTGCTCATTTAAGTAGCATTGAGTTTTGTGCCTTTGGTTGCAGCATTGGATCAGTGCTGCAAGAACAGAGATGAGTAAAGTATTCCTTGGGAGTGTAACAGTAAATTGGGTGAGAATTAAGTGATGGTACAGATGCACTTGATGATGTAGTACATACACTGTCATATGTAACAGTTGCTGAGTACGGCAGTGATTTTCAAATTGGTAAGGGGATTAATATCAGGATATCAGGTGAGAGGATTAATTTTTGGAAAAAGCTTCTTCTAGATGATTATGATGGCTACTCATTTGAGGGAAGCTTCCTTTTGTCTGGCTTTTTTCTCCTCCAGTTCCCTCTATCATCTCCCCTTCCCCTGATAGTCATTGGTATCTATTCTTTTCAAGAAAATAGAATTGAGACCACTAACCATTTCCCTTTTTCTTGCTCAGTATCTTCCTAATCCCACTTCCCTTTGCAAAATGAAAGTGATTTGTGTTTAGGAAAACATTATAATTACTGTCAGATGTATCGGACATGGCTTATGATGCCAGTCATTTTGTTTTTCTCTCAGCATTATTTTGGTTTATGCTTCTGCAATTTTCCAACCTGTGTATGTACTTTTTTTGTAGTGTTCAGAAGTAGTGTGCCACTCAGACAAAAATGCTAGTGTGTAATTATGCTATCAGGTTTTAGTTGCATTTTTTCTCATTTGTTCTGGTGAGTTTAAAAACGTTTTTGGAGAGACCAGTCAGGAATTGATACAGAGGTCTTTGTCATTATGAACTGATTTCTTGGATGGAAAACACCCCACTAGTGAACCAAATGAAAAGTGATCTTGCTAGTGTATTCTGTTAGGTTGGAACATATGAAATTGCTGGTTTTGTAAGTAAAAAAGGTTAAAAATCATCATTGTTCTATGATTAAGTCTAGTGCTAACCTGAGCCTAGTTGCCATTTCTTTTTGATGCCTAAAGACTGAATAGGAAACATCCCATTACACGGATAGCTCTTTTTAGGCACTAGGTTGCTGATTTCTAATACTTTTTTTTTTTTTTTCCAATATATTTTATTGATTTTTTACAGAGAGGAAGGGAGAGAGATAGAGAGTTAGAAACATCGATGAGAGAGAAACATCGATCAGCTGCCTCCTGCACATCTCCCACTGGGGATGTGCCCGCAACCCAGGTACATGCCCTTGACCGGAATCGAACCCGGGACCCTTCAGTCCACAGGCTGACGCTCTATCCACTGAGCCAAACCGGTTTTGGCGATTTCTAATACTTAGAGCCCTCTTTTTAGAGGGCCCTTAACTTTAATATGCCTTGAAGGTGGGAGGAAGGGGAAGGCTCAAAATTTTTTTCCTTATTTGAATCAATACATAGGTGAGCAAAAGTATTGGTTTATTTTCGTATGGAAAATAATACAATAATTAATAAATAATAATACAAGATTAGACATTCATGTACTCACAACTGTAAACCTACTTTTGGCTTATCCCTGTATTGTGAAAGGGATATGGCAGTAGTGGCATTCTCTTTTCTTAAAGGAAGCTTAAAATGTCATTAGTGACTCAATACAGTTCTTTTAATTAGGTCTCTGTTGATCTTGGATGATGTTTGGGATCCTTGGGTATTGAAGGCTTTTGACAATCAGTGTCAGATTCTCCTTACAACCAGAGACAAGAGTGTTACCGATTCAGTAATGGGTAAGGATTGTTAATTTAGTTTTTACTACCTTTATGTTTTAATTCAATTATATTTATACATGTGGCACACCAAATTATTCATCATACCTTGTGATTTTGCAGGTCCAAAATATGTAGTCTCTGTGGAGAGTGGCTTAGGAAAAGAAAAAGGACTTGAAATTTTATCCCTTTTTGTAAATATGAAGAAAGCAGATTTGCCAGAAGAAGCCCATAGTATTATAAAAGAATGTAAAGGTAGAGTTATTTATTTTGTATATGAGGGGGTTATGGAAATGTTAATTTACCCTGTTGTGTAAATTAAGTTAATGAATATGACAATTTAGCACAGGAACATCCAGAAACTTTACTAGAATATTTAGTATTTTAGGTTCTTCTCTGATACCCTAAATGTATAATAACTTATATGTGTCATGATGTTTTGGTATTCATTCATTCATTAAAATAATACTAAGTGAATGCCTGCAGCATCTTAGCATAAAGACGTGACTTCTGCTGTCAAAGAACAAAAATATAGCGAGAGCTTAAAATTCTTTTGGTTGTGATTTTATAAAAGTAGTATTCTAATTTGAAAGTAAAAACTGGTTTTGTCTTCATAATTTACATTTTTTTACTTATGAAGTTAACTTTTTTACTTATCTATTGAATTTTTGCATTTTAATAAATTATTCTTGACTCGCTTTTCTTTTGTGATATAAGTATTTTTATTGACTTTTAGGTACTCTATGGAAACTATTAGCCTTTTTTTATGTTTTTCCCCCCAAAATATTTTCCCTAGTTTTTTGTCTACCTTTTAATCTCATTTATAGTCTTTTTCAAATACAAAAATTTAAACTTTAAAAAAAATCCTCATTTGAGGATATGTTTTATGGATTTGAGACAGAGAGAGAGAGAGAGAGAGAGAGAGAGAGAAAGAGAAAGAGAGAGAAAAGCATTGATTGGTTGCTCCGGTATGCACCCTGACTGGTGTGTGCCCTGACTGGGAATCAAACACACAACCTTTTGGTGTACAAGACGATGCTCCTGCCAACTGAGCCACCCGGCTAGGGCCAGAAATTGAAACTTTTATGTAGTCAAATCAGCACTGAAGATTACTTTTTCCATTGTTGTTACTCCATAGAAATACCTTCTTATTTTTCTTTCTGCCATTAAATAGATACTTGGTTTTGAGTTGACTTTAAAAAAAATCTTAAACTTAGAAAAAAATACTTCATTTTTATAATCCTAAAGCTGATGCATATTCATTTTGAAACTGTGAATCTATAAAGAAAAATAGAAACTATTCATAATCTGATAATTATTAGTGTCATGAGAGTATTTTTTCCAGTCTTTTAGGACATACAACTTTGGAAAAAAAGTCAAGATTATTATGTGGTATACATCATTTAAAATCTTGTCCTTTTTATATAACAAATCTTGAGCATTTTACAATGCCATTAAATATCTTTTGAAAAGAATTTACCAATGACATGCTTTAATTCAGTCATTTCTGTTAAGATTTTGTCATTATCTTAAGTAATTCTGTGATGAATATGCTTAAATGAAATATTGATTATTTCTAATAACTTCCTTACAATAAATACCTAAAATGAATCCAAGAGTTAAAAATATTTTAAGGCTTTGGATAACCTGTAGCAATAAATTGATTCTTAACTTAGTAGTGATTCTGAAATGAGACAATATTAACACAGTGACTTTTTTTTTTAGGTTCTCCTCTTGTAGTGTCTTTAATTGGTGCACTTTTACGTGATTTTCCCAAACGCTGGGAGTACTACCTCAGGCAACTTCAGAATAAGCAATTTAAGAGGATAAGGAAATCTTCATCTTATGATTATGAGGCTCTGGATGAAGCCATGTCTATAAGTGTTGACATGCTCAGAGAAGACATCAAAAGTTATTACACAGATCTTTCCATCTTTCAGAAGGATGTTAAGGTGCCTACAAAGGTAATAAAAGGATCAAGAATCCGCATCACTGGGTATTTATGGCATGCAACCTTGGATACAGTACCAAGGATATTGTTACAGAGGATACTGGAAAGATAAGACCCATGTGACTGAGGTGGTGGGGTGGAAGGTTCAGTCTCCATCAAGGGCTTGATGTTGAACTGGAACGGGTTACCTAATTTTCAGTGGTTCTAGTGAAGCTGGAGAAGCAGCTGGCTTCTTTCTCTTCAGGGCTTTGAGATAATGATTTTTGGGTGTGTTTACACCTTGTCTGCAGCCCTGCTCATTTTTTTTGATTCCTAGGTGCTATGTGTTCTCTGGGACATGGAGACTGAAGAAGTTGAAGACATACTGCAAGAGTTTGTTAATAAGTCTCTATTATTCTGTGATCGGAATGGCAAATCATTTTGCTACTATTTGCATGATCTTCAGGTAGATTTCCTTACAGAGCAAAACCGCAGCCAGCTTCAGGTACTTGCACCTCTGTATGCTCTTTTTTTAACTTTTTATTTTGAAATAATTTTTTTGTTTGTATTTTATTATTTTTAAAAATAATTCTTTATTGTTGAATATTTTTAAGTAATTTTAGACACGGAATAGTTACAAGATAGTACAGAGATTTTGTGCATAAACCCTTCACCTAGTTCCTCCCAAAATTAATACCTTTATGTAACTATAATGTTACTAATTCACAGACTTTGACTTTTGCCAGCTTTCCCACTAATGTCTTTTTTTGTGGTCCAAATCCAATTCAGGATCCCATATTGCATTAAATTGTCATGTTTCCTTAGTTTCCTCAAATCTATGAAAATTCCTCAGCTTTCTTTATCTTTCATGGTCACTTTTGAGGAGTACTAGCTAGTTTTTTTTAAAAAAATTATCTTTATTGTTGAAAGTATTACAGATGTCCCCCTACTCTCCCCCATTGACATCCCCCGTCCCCGCTTTTACCTCCTCCTGAAGCCTTCACCATACCTAGATAGTTATTTTGCATATTTTCTTTAGGTTTATCTTATATTTTCTTCTGACTAGAGCAAGGTTATATATTTTTGGCAAGAATACCACAGAAATGAAATTATGTCCTTCTCGGTGAATCATATCAGGGTGTTGATACATCTTATATCAGTGATGTTCCCATTGATCACTTCATTAAAGTAGTATCCACCAGTATCTCCACTGTAAAGTTGTTATTTTTTCTTTTTGTAATTAATAAGTATCTTATGGAAATATTTTCTGTATATTCTTAAATAGCTTTCGATAGCTGGTGTTACTGTAATGTTTAGGTTATGAAATTGTTTCTGTCCTCTGAAACGTTTCCTTTGTGTTTCAGGATCTGCATAAGAAGATAATCACGCAGTTCCAGAGACATCACCAGCTACACGCTCTTTCACCAGATCAGGAGGACTGCATGTACTGGTACAATTTCCTGGCCTATCACATGGCCAGTGCCAATATGCACAAAGTAAGGACTGACTTAAAAATTATTTTCTTTTATCTCACTTTTATTTATTCCTATGTTTAGAATTTTTTTAATTTATAAAAATAGAATTATAGACTATGTAAGCATTTTTGTTTTTGCTACTATTTTTACTTGCAGTGATTTTTTAAAAAAAGGTACCTTAGTAAATGTAGTAAAAGAACCACCTGAAAATTCATTTTTTTCTTACCAGTAGCTTTTCTTTATAGGCAGTATGAATTTGTTTTTAAGTTTTGAGAGGGAACAGAGGGTGGCGAAGTATATTCATTCATTCAAAAAATATTTATTAGCCCAGCTGGTGTGGGTTGGTGGTTGAGTTTCAACCTATGAACCAGGAGGTAAGAGTTAGATTCCTGGTCAGGGCACATGCTCGGGTTGCAGGCTCTATCCCCAAGTGGGGGACGTGCAGGGTGCAGCCGATCGATGATTCTCTCTCATCGATGTTTCTATCTCTTTCTCCCTCTCCCTTCCTCTATGAAATCAACAAAAATATTTAAAAAATATTTATTAAATGCCTGCTATATACTGTTATTGTTATTCATTGTGAGGCTATGTTACAGAGTCCCTCCTGTAATTGAACTTACATTCTTGGGGAGACTGACAGTGGACAAATAAATGTATACTATGTCAGGGGGCAGTAAGTGCTCAGAAGAAGAAAAAAGCATGCAGGAGAAAGGAAGTGATGATAAAGGGGTAGAATCTTCATCATTTGCTGATGGATTTGATAGGCATTGTAAAAGAGAAGAGTCAAAGATGACTTCAAGTTTGTGCAGTAGAAGGATTAGAGTTGCCATGAATTGAGATGGCGATGTCTGTGGGTAGAACAAGTATTTTGGGGGGCAGGGTGAAGATTAAGAACTCATTTTGAGTATATTAAATCTGATACTCATATTAAGACATCTAACTGGAAATATTAAGCATGTAGATGGATGTATAAATCAAGGTTTCTGGGGAAGATTATGGACTAAAGATAACATTTGGGAACCATTAACACATTGATGATATTTGAAGTCAACTACCAGCTAACTATTGAAAATGTTAACATTTTGGAAAACTTTGAGTAATTTTTCTTTTCTTTCTTTCATTTTTTGTTTATTAATCCTCATCTGAGGATATTTTTTCCATTGATTTTCTTTTTTTGAGAGCGTGTATGGGAGAAAGGTAGGGGGGAGAGAGAGAAAGAGAAACATTGATGTGAGAGAGACACATCGATTTGTTGTCTCCTGTACATGCCCTGACCTGGGTAGGGATCAAACCTGCAATCAAGGTATATCCCCTTGACTGGGAACCAAACCTGAGACCCTTTGGTGCTCAGGCCAATGCTCTAACCACTGAACTACTGGCCAAGTTGAGTTATTTTTCTCTGCTTAGGTACATTATTTCTTTTTTTTTCTTTTTTTAAAAAAAATATATTTTATTGATTTTTTACAGAGAGGAAGGGAGAGAGATAGAGAGTTAGAAACATCGATGAGAGAGAAACATCGATCAGCTGCCTCCTGCACATCTCCTACTGGGGATATGCCCGCAACCCAGGTACATGCCCCTGACCGGAATCGAACCAGGGACCTTTCAGTCCGCAGGCCGACGCTCTATCCACTGAGCCAAACCGGTTTCGGCAACATTATTTCTTGGTTACAAAAATGGTGCTGTAGTCTGGTGGTTGTTTTTTTGGTCTTCTTCCCTGAAGATATTTTTCCATTGATTTTTAGAGAGGGAGGGAGGGAGGGAGGAAAAAAGAGAGAGATAGAGAGACATCAATACGAGAGAGACACATTGATTGGTTGCCTCCCACACACTCCCTGATCAAGGCCTGGGATTGAGCCTGCAACTGAGGTACATTCCCTTGACTGGAATTGAACCCGGGACCCTTCAGTCCATGGGCCAGTACTCTATCCACTGAGCCAGACTGGCTGGGGCATGGTGTTTTTTTTAAGGTATTCCAATAAATATCAATGCCCTAACTTAGTTAACCAAACTGTAATTGTTAAACATTTAGGTTGTTTTCAGTTTTTTCGCTTTTATGATGCTGTAATGAATATTCTGTCTTTGCACCTATATTATTTCCTTTGAAAATTCTTTGAAGTGGAATTAATAGGTCCAAGTATTTAAAAAAAACTCCACTTAAAATTTTTTTTAAATTGATTTCAGAGAGGAAGAGAGAGGGAGAGATAGATAGAAACATCAATGATGAGAGAGAATCATCCATCGGCTGCCTCCTGCACAACCCCCACTGGTGATTAAGCCCACAACCTGGACATGTGCCCTGACTGGAGGTCACTGGTTCATAGGTCAATGCTCAACCATCGGCCGGGCTATCTTGTGTTTTATTTTTTACTTAATTATATTACGTGGTCATCTTTTTTATGTCAATTTATATAGAGCGACATAATTTTTAAAGCTGCATACTATTTCATTGTGTAGCTACATTATGATTAACCAGTTATCAATTAGCTTGCATAAGCATACTTATCTGATTATTATCTTAGCACACATATTTGTAAGTGTAATTTGTGGGTCACTTTTAATTTTAATACAGATTGCTGAACTGTACTCTAGAGAAGGGTTGCTTTGACTTACATCACTACCGATAGTGTAAGACTGTTCATTTTCTCTGATTCCGGCTGATATTCTTATCATTTCTGTTAGTCTTTAGAAATCTGATATTAAAAAATAGTTTGTGATGGGTAATCTTACACAGGCAGCCCAACACTGAAGTTTTTACCAAGTTAGACCCTGTTTCAAAGATTCTTTTAAGAAAACACAATGAAAAAGAATTCTTTAAAAAGTTTTTATTCATCTTTTAAAATTAATTAAAATGGTACCAATGTTCCCATCCAAGATTAAAGTGCGTTTAGAGGTAGAGGATTAAGTAATGACTTTGTAATTAAGTATGTGCACAGAGAGTTTAGATAACATGTTACTTTCTCATTGAAATACTTTAGGTTGACTTTGTCCCAGCCTTTATCCTTGCTCATGTAAATAACTGCCTATGAGCCATGATAGGTAAATGGAATTAGCTATTGCTTGAGATAAATTATATTCCATGAAGGCAATGGTAATGGTTAAATATTGAGATAGGGTTGTTATAATAATAACAGCTAAAATTTACTAAGTATTTACTATGCACCAGGATTTGTTCCAAGTATTTTACACATACTAACTCATGTAAAGTTTTATCACAACCCTGTGAGATAGGGCTACTAGTATCTCCATTTACAAAATGAAGAAACTAAGGTTCCAGCCTGGTGGTGGCAGAAAAAAAATTTGTGCTTTTTGTTTTGTGAATTGGTTCTCATTCATTGCCTTTACCTATTTTTTATATTGGGGTGTTTATCTTCTTCTTATTTTTGAAGAATTTTCTATAAAACTGAATGAATAGTCATTTTTAGTCTATTAATACTGTCATCTATTATACCTGTTATAAAATTTTTTTTCCTGGTTTATATTTTTGTCTTCAAATTTATTTATATTGTTTTCTACTATATTGAAGATTTGAGTTTTTATGTTATTAAATACACCATTTTTCTTTTTTGTAGTTTACTTTGGTGTCATGTCTGCAAACATTTTCTTCATTGCAGGCTTATAGAAATATTTACCTGTTCTAGTTTTTTCTGAAGTTTTCTATTTTATATTTAAGTCTTTAATCCAACTAAAATTTATTTTGAGTTAAGGTGTGAGGTCCATTTTATGTTTCTTTGGAACTATTTATGTGTTTCTTTTTTTATTTTTATTTTGTTAAATATATTTTATTGATTTTTTTATAGAGAGGAAGGGAGAGGGATAGAGAGCTAGAAACATCGATCAGCTGCCTCCTGCACACTCCCCACTGGGGATGTGCCCACAACCAAGATACATGCCCTTGACCAGAATCGAACTTGGGACCCTTCAGTCCACAAGCCAACGCCCCATCCACTCAGCCAAACCGGCCAGGGCTATTTATGTTTTTCTTTTCAATAGTTTCCTTTTTGTCCTTAAATTTGAGTGACTGCTAAGTTTCAGTAGTGTTAGGATAATGATGGTAGACTTAAAATTCTCTGATTTCTTTAACAGGGCTCCTGATCTTATTATTTATTTATTTTTTAAAAGGAACTTTGTGCTTTAATGTTTTCCCTGGATTGGATTAAAGCAAAAACGGAACTTGTAGGCCCTGCTCATCTGATTCATGAATTTGTGGAATACAGGGATATACTGGATGAAAAGGTATATATTCATTCAACAAGTAAGTCCTGAAAGGACATGCTTTTTCTGACATTTAATTCTAGGGTTTAATAGTGGGGACGAGCAGAATAGAAAGGAATGAAGAAAGAGAATTTTCTTATTTTGACCTTTGATTATTCTAATTATTTTGCTTCCTAGCCTATTGGGAATGTGAGTAGAATTGAGTTTTGAAATTTGAAGAAGTAGTGTTCAGGGTTTTTTTGTTGTTATTGTTTTTAAAGAATGTATTAAGAAAGTAGTACTTTGATAATGAGATTTTCATCCTATGTTTAAAAGTTTATCCTATGTTTAAAAGTCTATATTTGTTACCTAAGTGGTTGGTTATTCAAGTTTAGCTCACATAGAGACTATGTTATTTAAACCTTTAAAGTGATGAGATCACAGAAACAGAAAAATGTTGGCTCTGGTTATGTTTCTAAGAGATTTCAGTTTGTTCATAGGATTATGCAGTCTGTGAGAATTTCCAGGAGTTTTTATCTTTAAATGGACATCTTCTTGGACGACAACCATTTCCTAGTATTGTACAGTTGGGTCTCTGTGAGCCGGAAACTTCAGAAGTTTATCAGCAAGCTAAGCTGCAGGCCAAGCAGGAGGTCGATAACGGAGTGCTTTACCTGGAGTGGATGTAAGTAGGTTAGGAAAGACCAAAGGGAACAGTGTGCTAATTATATCATTATTTTTTCAGGTAGTGAATAAGTTCACTCCAGGAAGATTTAACTACAGTTCTTCGGAAAGGCTGGAACTTTTAATAAGCATTCTTACTTATTGAAAAGTTTTAGAGAAGTAAGCATAGGAGAAATATACATGTTCAAAGAGTCCATAGAAATAGATGCTTGTCTGTATGGCATTTTGACAAGCCATTCTAAATATTCACACCAAATGCTTTACTTAGTGTAATACAGTAAGTAGTGACGAACATGGGCTTGAAGCCACAAACCTACTTTTGAGTCTCCTTTCTAAAATCACAGTTTTATGATTTTTGAACAAGTTATAGCTTCCTCTCCTTTCTCCTAAGTAAAATAGAGATAACAGTCCTTTGAGGTAAGTACAATTTTTTTGAAGATCAAATGAGATATTGGGTATAAAATGATTAGCACAGTGGTTCTCAACCTTCCTAATGTCGCGACCCTTTAATACAGTTCTTCATGTTGTGGTGACCCCCAACCATAAAATTATTTTCGTTGCTACTTCATAACTGTAATTTTGCTACTGTTATGAATCATAATGTAAATATCTGATATGCAGGATGTATTTTCATTGTTACAAATTGAACATAATTAAAGCATAGTGATTAATCACAAAAACAATATGTAATTATATATGTGTTTTCCAATGGTCTTAGGTAACCCCTGTGAAAGGGTCATTCGACCCCCAAAGGGGTCGCGACCCACAGGTTGAGAACCGCTGGATTAGCACTTTGTCTTGCACTTAGTCCTTATTAAACTTTCCCTGAATCATGATTCTTCTAACTTCTAAAAGACGCCATTCAGTTTTGCTTTTATCAATTAGTAATCTTAATCTTATCAATTAGTAAAAGGAAAGCTAAAATATTATCTTTTTCATGCCTGTAATATACAGTAAGCTCACATCTTATTCATTTTATCTTCAGAACAACCTTATAAGGTACTATTAAATATTATTTGCCCTATTTTACAAATGAGAAAACAGGCACAGAGAGGCTGAGACTTGATTAGGCTTGTATGCCTTGCTGAGGGAGGAAGAGAGAGAGAGAGAGAGAGAGAGAGAGAGAGAGAGAGAGAGAGAGAGAGAGAGAGAGAGGATAGATAGAAACATTGATGTGAAAGAGAGACACATCAGTTGGTTGCCTCCCACATGAGCCCCAACTAGGGCCAGGGATCGAGCCTGCAACTGAAGTACACACTCTTGACTGGAATCGAACCAGAGACCCTTCAATCCTTAGGCCCCACTATCCATTGAGCCAAACTGGCTAGGGCCAAACTTTGACTCTTAAATTAAGCACGAAACCATTTAACATATATTCTTGTACTGAGAGTTACTGACACAGAAATCCTGACTGTTCTGATACTTTTCTCATTTTAAGTATATGTTATATTCCTTTACCCTTCTGTTCTTTATTTTTTTGTTCCTTTAGCCCATGAAAAATAATATAATATTTATACCTGTGGGATAGTTAGTATTCAGTAGATTAAGATACACAGAAAATAACATTGCTTTATTTACTTTTTCTCTATATCTGAATAATTGTACTTAGAGGAGAGCGGTTTTTTATTTTTTATTTTTTTTTATTTAGTTCACAGTTCTTCTGGGTAATCTCCTGCTCTATTTTTGGAGCATTTTTTTTAAATTAAATCTTTATTGTTCAGATTATTACAGTTTTTCCTCTTTTTTCCCCCCATAGCTCCCCTCCACCCGGTTCCCACCCCACCCTCTGCCCTTACCCCCCCACCACTGTCCTCATCTGTAGGTGTACGATTTTTGTCCAGTCTCTTCCCGCACCCCCAACACCTCTTTCCCCGCTGAGAATAGTCAGTCCACTCCCTTTCTATACCCCTGATTCTATTATATTCACCAGTTTATTCTGTTCATCAGATTATTTTCACTTGATTTTTAGATTCACTTGTTGATAGATGTGTATTTGTTATTCATAATTTGTATCTTTACCTTTTTCTTCTTCTTCCTCTGAGAAGAGCGGTTTTAAAGTACATCATCATAATGGCAGGTGTACATATTATTATTAAAGCATCAAAGGAAAATAGAAGGTGATGTGTATCTGATTAACTAGATTTCTTCCAACTCAGTGACATTTGTAACACATGACAGGTTGCTTGATATAGGGTGGCACTTCTCTTTTATTTTATTTTTTTAAGTTTTATTGCTTAAAGTATTACAAAGAGTATTATATATGTCTCTTTTTTTTTTCTCCCCTTGACCTTCCCCCAGCCTCCCATGCCCTCCAGTGTCTTGTGTCCATTGGTTATGCTTATATGCATGCATACAAGTCCTTCGGTTGATCTCTTACCACCCCCCCAACCCTCCCCGGCCTTCCTGCACTTCTTTTAAAATGCCAAGTTTGTTATATTATGCTTTTTTCCTTCAGGTGATCTTCTATGCTGTCATTTACATGTTGGCAATTTAATTTTAAGAATTTTGTATTTTGGGGAATATAACTCAGCTAAAAGACAGTTTATTACTGAAGTTTATTCTCACTTGTTGGGTTTTTGTTCCTTTTTTCCTTGTATTTAGAAACAAAAAGAACATCAAGAATCTCTCTCGCTTAGTTGTCCGCCCCCATACAGATGCTGTGTACCATGCTTGCTTTTCTGAGGATGGCCACAGAATAGCTTCTTGTGGAGCTGATAAAACCTTACAGGTAAAATATGTCTCTTGAGAAAAATTGAAAAGGGCATATATGCAATACTGTGTGTATTAAAATATATTTAAATTCTAAAAGTCAAGTAAATTGCACAAAGAGATAGAGAAACTGAATCTCTTGAACATTTTATGAAAGCTTTCTCTAGCGATTTTAAAGATATGGTAGTGTTTTTTGTTTTTTTCTCTCCATAATTCTGAACTTGCTAAGTGACATAGAGGTGCCTTTTACCCTGCCAGTCAGTTGTCATCACCCATGTGCCAGCTAAAGGTAATGAGGAATTGATAATTGTTGAAAGACATAGGACTTTCTAGCAGAGTGAGCAGGGCTCTGACTGAAAAACAATGATTAAGTAAAATACCTATTTTATCACCAGCTCAGGCATAGATTTCTGGCGATAAATGGAATTGGGCTAGGTTGTTTCCTAAGGTGCCTGAAGGAATTTCCTTTTAAGTTCTCGTTTGTTTTCAGAAAATATGAATGAGTGCTTTACTTTAAGCTTGTGCTCTAACTTTTGGATTTTGAAGGAATCAGGATCAAATTAGTTAAAACTTTTATAATTATGATAGCTTTAGTCTTTGTAAGATTATGACTATAACCTTTATTCTTATGTGTGCTTTATTACTAATTTTGTCTTTTGAGCCCCGGAAAGAAATTATATTGCATGAAATATTTTCTATTTGCTCGTTAAGAATTTGTGAAACTATTCTCACGAACTGAAACTATACTCTGTTAGTTATTTTTATTAATATTACTAACATTTAACAATGGATAGTTCTCTATTTTAAAACATACAGATTCTGACACAAATTCTGATTTTTGGAGTGATTTTTCCAAGGTTCATTTTTGTTGCAAAATAACAATGATTAGAATCTTTTAAGGAAATGTTTTTATTCAATAACTAGAGGCCAGGGGCATGAAAATTTGTGCACTGCTGGGGGGGGGTCCCCTCAGCCCGGCCTGCCCCCTCTCACAGCCTGGGAGCACTCAGGGGATGTCCTACCGACGGCTTAAGCCCACTCCCTGCGTCTGTGGGAGGCGACCAGGCCGATCAGGGGAAGGTGCTGCCCCCATCACCCCACTGCTGCTACTGCCTCTGGCCTCCCTCTGTGGGAGGTGACCGGGCTGATCAGGGGAAGGCACCACCCCCATCAGCCCCTCTGCTGCTGCCACTGCCGGCCCTCCTCAGCCCTTGCAGCTGCCATGGCTTTGTCTGGAAGGATGTCTGGAAGATGTCCGGTCTATCTGGTCTAATTAGCATATTACCCTTTTATTAGTATAGACTAGTGGCCCGGTGCATGAAATTTGTGCAGGGTGGGGTTCCCTCAGCCCAGCCTGCACCCTCTCCAACTGGACATCCCTCTCGCAATCTGGGACCGCTGGCTTCTAACCACTCACTTGCCTGCCTGCCTGATTGCCCCTAACTGCCTCTGCCTGCCTGCCTGATCACCCCAACTGCCCTCCCCTGCCGGCCTGATCTCACCCCTAACTGCTCTCCCCTGCCAGCCTGATTGCCTCTAACTGCCTCTGCCTGCCTGATCGCTGGGGTCCAGGGTGCGGGTGAATGGGATTCCTGACTGGCAGGCCGCTGACAGCAAGCTATCCAACGGCCGATTCTGCGAGGAATGGGGCTCCCTTCTCCCTCCTGTCAGGGTTTGGTTTGTAGGCCGGCCACACCCTCAATCGCATGAGACCCAGAGTTCCACCTCTCCCTGGCCAGCTGGGGCCCACAGCCCCCTCCTGCCTCAGCGCTGTGGCGTTCCAGAGCCAACAGCCCCTTTGGCAGTCAGTGCTGGGTTGCCATAGCACCTGTGGTGGCGGCAGTCAGTGCTGGGTTGCTGCGGTGCCTGTGGGAGCCGGGGAGGGGAGGGACTGAGAGGTCACCAGTTCATCCTGCTCACCAGTCCCCGTCCACCCGAGCCTGCTGCGAGGGAAGCCTGGCATTCGGTCGTCCCTTCAGTCATTTTGGACGTTACGGACCCTGGCTCTTTAATAGATGGCTCATGGTTAAGTGATACATAGTAAAAAGATTTTGTTGTTGCTTGTGCAGGTGTTCAAAGCTGAAACAGGAGAGAAACTTCTAGAAATCAAGGGTCACGAAGATGAAGTGCTTTGCTGTGCATTCTCAACAGATGACAAATTTATAGCAACCTGCTCAGTGGATAAAAAAGTGAAGGTAAGGAAACATTTTCCTCTTCAGTTGTAATCACCACAGAATTTATTTTCTTTTTCCATAATAGAGGGACTAGGATAAGAAGGGTTAAAGGACTCCTTCTTACCTGTTGATCTACTAACTTGAGGTAAATTAGTTTTATCCATTGTAAATGAACTCTCTCTGAAAAACCTTTATATTTAAGTCCCAGCAAAATATCCAGGTGGTTCAGTCTGAGATATTTACCAGGCAGCTGAGAAAAAGAGTTGCAAATTAAGAATTTGCCTGCCATTTATTGACTGGTCTGTGGGTTAAATATCAGCTTAAATCTTGCTTACCATGCTTGCTTTTCTGAGGATGGTCACAGAATAGCTTCTTGTGGAGCTGATAAAACCTTACAGGTAAAATATGTCTCTTGAGAAAAATTGAAAAGGGCACATACCCAATACTGTGCATATTAGAATATATTTAAATTCTAAAAGTCAAGTCTACTGTTACTGTACAAAATTACTATCTGAGATTGGATTCTGTTGTAATTTGTGAAATGCAACCCGGATTTTTTACCTTTATGAACTGGCTTATATTCAGTGCAAAACCAGATGGGTGAACAAATTAATAATTAGTTTACTAGTCTAAAAAGTAAATAGAGGAAAATAAATAAAGGAGTTTTTATCTTTGTTAATTTTTCTTTCTTGTCTCTTGTGCCTAAATTTGGCTTTTAGCTAGAGGATTTATACAGAATATAAGATAAATTGAAGTCCAAGGGAATGTTTTATATGATAAATGGAGGGGGAATTTCACTTCAGGCTTTTTTCAAAGGGTTGTGGAGTGCTGAATTTGGCTAGGTGGGGTGGACCTTTGGAACAATATAATTGACGTAGGAGTTTTCCTGGAGTTTCTATCCACTTGAAGAATGCTCTGGAGTGTCCAGACTAAATTGAGATCTTGGAGAAATCTATTTCTTGATATATTGGACTCTATTAGGTGACTTTACAACCAACTAGTTAATTACTCTGTAACCTTTACTCTGAGTCAGACTTGCAGTTGGCCACTCTGAGCAGTTCCAAAGTCAAAGTTATAAGGAGTAAAAGGAAATAATATCAAGTTTCTCTTTCCTAAGAATTCAAAATTTAAAGCAAGAGACAGAAATTAAAAGAACTTCAAAATAAAGGAAACTCTCTGGACCTCTGGGGAGTGCTTTGATGAGATAAAAAGAAAATGCTATGAGAGGGACATTAGTACCTCTGAGAAGTCCAAAGCCCAGTGAAGAGTGATTAGGTAATTTATTTCATTTGTTTATTGTAGATGGAGTAGACATGCTTAGTTAGTTGTCTTACATAGTGATCAGAATGATGATTATTTTTTATTGTGAACTCAATACTGCATGAAGCTTTATACTATACATTTTCTTAAATGATCAGTTTCACTCTACAACTTGCAAAGTAAGTATTGATCCTATTTTTCAGATGAGGAAACAGGTTCAGAGGTGAAATTATTTGCCCAAACTCATGGAGCCAGGGTTCAAAGCTAGGTTTCCCTCAGAATCTATAGTCTATTTTTTTCACTGAGCCATCTGCCTATACTTACTTATTGGTATCTTGAGGTCATCAGAACACTTACCATACCCTTTGTCCCATTTGATACCATGCTTGTGGGACAGGTATACATATTCCTTAAGAGGGAACTGAGGTGCAGGAAAATTAAGGACTTGCCCAGGGACACTTAAATTAAAAGTGGTATAGCCAGGTCTTGGATTTCATCCTTCCCAGCGAAGCCCATTATTCCATTCGCATATAGCACTTCTCTGCCTGCTTTCATTCATATGAACATCTGAAGTCTTGCCCTTGAAGACTAATGTTTTGAGGAGATTCCATTTATGCTATAGAAAGACACATGTATAGACTTGCAAAATAAGCTTTATTAACAAAAGCTATTTGACATGTTTTAGGGAAGTGGGAGGTATTTATTAGCATCATCTACGCCTGAGGAAATCTGACAGACAGAATGGATAGCATCCATAAAGCAGTTCATATTTTACTTGCTTTATTTCAAAATAAGAGGTAGTGGTAAATTTTATTTTTAAAATTTTCTTTAGATTTGGAATTCTGTGACTGGGCAACTGGTACAAAGCTATGATGAGCACTCAGAGCAAGTCAACTGCTGCCACTTTACTCACAGCAGACATCACCTTCTCTTAGCCACTGGGTCAAGTGACTGCTTCCTCAAAGTAAGTGTGGATAATGAGAATGATGTAGATACATTTGTAGACCCGTCAGGACATCGCCTTTGACTTTCTTGTACATTGTATTAATCAGGGCTCTTGGTTGCAGTGACACAGACTTTCATATTAGCTCACTCAACAGCAACAAAAGGTATTATTGGCTCATGTAACTGGAAAGGCTAGAGGGAGCATGGCTTCAGACAGAGCTGATTCCAAACGCTTAAACTACGTCCTCAGGCTCTAACTCCCTGTCCATATCTAGACTTGGCTTCCTTTTTGTTGGTTGAGGCATGGTATCTCTGTGTGACCGGAAATAGAGCTATTCTCAGCTTGGCTTATATAGGTCTTACAACTCATAATCACAGAGGAAGAGAAACTTGCTTTTTCCCAGATTCTGCATATTTAATTTTAGAGAAAGCTGTAGTTGACCTGGTTCTGATTATATACTCATTTTTAAATAACCCTACTAGCCGGTAGGACAGAATCCTTAGATTGACCAAGGATCACAAGTTTAGTCATGTGGAAATTGGACAGATGAGGTGAGGTCAGCTCCACTTGAGTTATAAGTGGGGTTTGATTCAAAAGAGAGATTTTGTTGTCAGAAGAAGGGGGGAAAAGGTGCCAATAGGAAAAAAAAATGTAAAAAAACAACAACTCTCTAAAACCAACATTAGATATTCATTTCATGTGTTTGATAATGTTTTATAATTACAAATTATAAAAGAGTCTTTTTTTCCCACTTAAGTGGCATACTAAAGATAGCTAGATTACATTTTCTTGGATCCCAGAAATGTCTGCTAACTTCTTTTGGATTCTTTTTTTGGTTTGGTTTATGCCCTTTCTTTGTAAATGTCACACCATTTTTGCATTGGGACATTGCATTTTTTGGTGTAGTAGGTAAAACATTTCAGTTTGGAAAACCTCATAGACTCTGTGTTTTGACATTTAAATAAGCTATTTAAAAAATTAATAAAAATATGGAAACATTTGTTGAAAATTGCCCCCTCCCCTTTTCAGGAAGCTGAACCTTTTTTTTTTCTCCCAAAGAGAACTCTTTTTTTTAAAAATAACGATATAATTTTTAAAGAGTATATATTTTATTGATTTCTGAGAGGAAGAGAGAGAGACTGAGAGATAGAAACATCAGTGATGAGAGAGAAACACTGATCGGCTGTCTCCTGCACGCCCTCTACTGGGGATTGAATCCGCAACCTGGGCATATGCCCTTGACCAGAATTGAACCCGGGACCCTTCAGTCCACAGGCCGATGTTCTAGCCACTGATAGGGCCCAAAGAGAACTTTTATATAGGAGATCAGTGTGTAGAACAGATAAAACCCACTTTTTTTTGTGTTGAGGTGAGGGTATGGGCCTGCATTTCTAATCTCTCTTCCCTCTCTTACTCCCCACTCCTTTCCGCCCCCTAGTGCTTTTTCAGACATGTTTCTGAGTCCCTGGGCCCTGCAGACACAATTTGAAAACACCACATTGGATCAAAATAATATAGTAGCATAAAATTATCTTACCATTATAGATCACTTTTACTCAGTAAAGCTTATCCTATTGAGTAAACCACCTTTAAAAATAAGACTGTTGTACCATTTCAGAAAAGCTCTGCTCTATTTGAATGAATCCACTTCTAAAACTAGATGACTTTTGTAGTATATGTGACTAATTTTGATGTTATTGTTAACATTTTGTAGGGTGAGGAAGTTTATATTTCCTCCATTTATTTATTATTATTTTTAAATGTATTTTTATTGATTTCAGAGAGGAAGGGAGAGGGAGAGAAACATCCACGATGAGAAAGAATCATTGATCGGCTGCCTCCTGCATGTCCCCCACTAGGGATCAAGTCCGCAACCCGGGCATGTGCTCTCACTGGGAATCGAACCGTGACCTCCTGGTTTATAGGTCAATGCTCAACCATTGAGCCACACTGGCTGGGCTATTTATTATTATTTTTAAAATACATTTTTATGGATTTTAGAGAGAGGAAGGGAGAGGGATAGAGAGAAATATCAATGATGTGAGAGAATCATTGATCAGCTGCCTCCTGCACGCCCCCTACTGGAGATCAAGCCCATAACCCGGTATGTGCCTTGACCAAAATCAAACCAGTGACCTCTTAGTGCATGAGACAACCAACTGAGCCACACTGGCCAGGGCAATATATTTCCTTCTGTTAAATGTAGACTAAAATCTCTAAGATGTAGGAAGGGGTTATTGGTTAGTCAAAAGTTTTAATTAAGAACAAGTTTTACTGTAAGACCACACCTGCATTATCCTGAGGGCTATTAGAACTCACTTCTTGTGATTCTTGAACTGAGAGAAGCCAATGAAAATATGTAAATCTAAAGCTGCCCCCATGTAACTTGCTCCTCTGAGGAACTGAGTTTACCTGGTACTGGTTGGGATAAAGGAACCAAGCATGGAGATGACCATGAAGAATAGGACTTCCCTCACTTACTCATCATTTCCTAAAGATTTAAATTAATTGTGGGGGATACTTGGTTTACCCTTTTGTGTTTAGTTTAGTTGGCATAAATCACCAGAGATTACTATTGTCCCCTTTATTTGCATTTTTAAATACTTTTCAACTATACCCAAAAGGAGAGGAGACAGTAATGAACTCCTCTGCTATCCACCATCTAGCTCCAACAATTATCAACATTTTCCCAATCTTATTTTATTTTCCCACAAACCCCAATTTTTTTTTGGACTAGAGCATTTTTAGCAAATCCTAGATATCATCTCATATCACCCCCAAATACTTCATGTACACATTTCCCCATTAATCTCAAAACATATCTTTCTACCATGGGTTGATTGGGGTCAGAATCTGAAGTTCAGGTGGCATTTGATTGTTATTATGCCTCTTAAGTCTTGCTTATTCTATAAAAGTTCCCCTTTCTCTCTGCCTCTATTTTTTATGCCATTGTTTGGTTAGAGAAATTGAATCATTTGTCCTGTGTAATGTCCCACATGCTGAATTTGGTTGATAGATTCCTGAAAGTATTGTTTAATTTACTCTTCTAACCCCTTATATTTCCTGTCATATATTTACTAGTATATCTATCTTTGCTATCCTTGTACTTTTGAGTCATTATTTAGAGCATTAATAGATTTTAGCTTAGCACACTCAAGGTTTGCATT
This sequence comes from Myotis nattereri, assembly GCF_964212035.1. NCBI lineage: Eukaryota > Metazoa > Chordata > Mammalia > Chiroptera > Vespertilionidae > Myotis > Myotis nattereri. The sequence continues at coordinate 198,917,714 of NC_138076.1, forward strand.
GGGAAATCTTAGAAATGACCACTTTTTGAGTTGGGTAATCTAGCATCTAAAAGAATTTGGGGTGATTTATTTTGCATATTACTTATTATAAAACTGAGTAGAATAATAATGAATCCAAACCACCTTGTTAAAATAAGCAGTAATTGTTCAGTTACTTAGTGCTCCAACTAAAAGTCCAGGCGAGCCTTGAGTCCCTGAGTGGATTTAGGTGCTGACCTAAGGGTTGCCCCATTACTTGTTAATCACAAGTTCCCCTTTGTGTTACTGAAAATTGAACATCTGCCTGTAACTGGAAAAGCTTAAGTGAAATGGAAGAAAGAACTTCACATGACTTCTAACTTGCCTCCATTCAGTATTAGTTTTTTAGTTATATTTTTATTTTTCTCAAATAGCTCTGGGATTTGGATCAAAAAGAATGTCGAAATACCATGTTTGGCCATACCAGTTCAGTCAATCACTGCAGATTTTCACCAGATGATAAGTTTTTGGCTAGTTGTTCAGCTGATGGAACATTAAAGGTATGTTTTTGTTTATCATTAAAATGGGTTGTAATTTTATAGCTTTAGAATTGGGTTATGAATTAGGCTTGTTTCACATTTCTGCAGAAAGAGCTTCAACTTCCAGGACCTTATTTAATGTAACTGTAATTGCTTGTCATAATGATTGTTTATTCATGGTTTACTACCTTATGCTTTAAAGTTCATAAATTTGATTTCTTAATTTTTAAGATATATTTCATTTCATGACTTCTTAAAATCTTTTGAATTCTATGGGGTCAAATTTGTAAAGGTTCTGCTTTTTATTTATCATTTATTTATCCTGCCTTTTATGTTATTATTTTCCTTTTTTTACGAAGTCTCACTGGGGGAAAACTCAGAGCTAAGGAAAAAAGTTTAGTTCAGTCCCCTAAGTCAGCGGCCACCAACCAGTGGTTTACGGACCACTGGTGGCCCATGAGATCCGAAAGGTTGGTGACCGCTGCCCTAAATTATAGTTCTAAAAAACCTAAATTCTTCCTCAAAATTTCACCTAACTTCTCCAATAATCTCACTCTTTTTTTTTCTTGTTTCTACAATCATTCTAGTCTGTTTATTGATTCTCCTTTCTTCCTTTGTTAATTTTTTATTAATTTTTCTTAACATATTTGAATTGCTTCTGTGTCTCGGCAATGAACGTGTTACAAACTTTGTCACATTTGTATTTTCCATTGGTAAAATTTATTGATTTTAATATATTCTATTTCACTATGACTCATTACCTGTTTTTATATTATGTCTTTGTCGTTTTCATCAGTGGAAAACTGGTGCTGCAAAATAATAAATGTATTAAAAATTTTTAAAAAAAGATTGTATATGGTAAAAAAACAAAAGTCCAACCCACCTTTGACTTCCTTGTCTTTTGGTCTACCTTTCCCCTCCCATTCTATAGTGTTTGCTGTGGGTTCCTGCAGTCATCCCTCATGTCTAATAGCAGCTTTCTAAGATGCACTCTTCATTCCTCCTTAGCCCAGTGCAGAGCTGCTAGAGAATCCTCCCTACCTCTATTTTCATCTTGCCACTTTTAGCTGGGTGAAAAAGTACCATGTTATAAATTGTGATAACCCAGGTTCATTAGGTATTAATTCGAAGGCTCTTCACCTTCCATCATTCTGCTGCCTCTGTTCCTATCAAATTTCTTTTTTTTTAAAAAATATATTTTATTGATTTTTTACAGAGAGGAAGGGAGAGAGATAGAGAGAGTTAGAAACATCGATGAGAGAGAAACATCGATCAGCTGCCTCCTGCACATCTCCTATTGGGGATATGCCCGCAACCCAGGTCCACGCCCTTGACCGGAACCGAACCTGGGACCTTCCAGTCCGCAGGCCGACGCTCCATCCACTGAGCCAAACCGGTTTCGGCTCTTTTTTTTCTTTTTGATGATTAAGGTATTTTTTTTTTTTCTCTCTCTCTCTCTTTTTTTTATTGCTTAAAATATTACAAAGAGTAGCACATTTGTCTCCTTTTATTTGCCCCTTGACCTTCCCCCAGCCTCCCCTACCCCCCAGTGTCTTGTGTCCATTGGTTATGCTTATATGCATGCAGACAAGTCTTTTGGTTGATCTCTTATCACCCCCCCCCCCACCCCCCAACACTCCCCAACCTTCCTGCTGTAGTTTGACAGTGTGTTTAATGCTGCTCTGCCCCTGTATCTATTTTTGTTCATCAGTTTATAATGCTCTTTATTATCCATAAATGAGTGAGATCATGTGGCATTTTTCTTTCACTGACTGGCTTATTTCACTTAGCATAATGCTCTCCAGTTCCATCCATGCTGTTGCAAATGGTAAGAATTCCTTCTTTTTTACAGCAGCATAGTATTCCATTGTGTAGATGTACCACAGTTTTCTAATCCATTCATCTGTTGATGGGCACTTAGGCTGTTTCCAAATCTTAGCTATGGTAAATTGTGCTGCTATGAACATAGGGGTGCATATATCCTTTCTGATTGGTGTTTCTGGTTTCTTGAGATATATTCCTAGCAGTGGGATTAATGGGTCAAATGGGAGTTCCATTTTTAACTTTTTGAGGAAACTCCATACTGTCTTCCATAGTGGCTACACCAGTCTGCATTCCCACCAGCAGTGCACGAGTGTTCCCTTTTCTCTGCATCCTCTCCAGCACTTGTCGTTTGTTGATTTGTTGATGATAGCCATTCTGACAGGTGTGAGATGGTACCTCATTGTCGTTTTGATTTGCATCTCTCGGATGATTAGTGACTTTGAGCATGTTTTCATATGTCTCTTGGCTTTCTGAATGTCCTCTTTTGAAAAGTGTCTATTTAGGTCTGTTGCCCATTTTTTGATTGGATGGTTTATCTTCCTTTTGTTAAGTTGTATGAGTTCCTTGTACATGTTGGAGATTAAACCCTTGGCAAATATGTTCTCCCATGCAGTGGGCTTTCTTGTTGTTTTGTTGATGGTTTCTTTTGCTGTGCAGAAGCTTTATATTTTGATGTAATCCCATTTGTTTATTTTCTCTTTAGTTTCCAATGCCCTAGGACAGTGATGGCGAACCTATGACACGCGAACTCATTTTTTTGGTTAATTTTTCTTTGTTAAATGGCATTTAAATATTCTATCTAATAAAAGACGAAAAGGGTAATTGACCGTACCTTCACTACGCTTCCCATTGGCTAATCAGGGTGATATGCAAAATAACCGCCAACCAAGATGGCGGCCGGCAGCCACGCAGCTGAAGCGAGCAGGAGGCTTGCTTGCTCCAGTAATGGAGGAACCCAAGGTTCCCTGCCTGCCACGGCCCGGCTCTTAGCTCCAGTGACAGCAACAAAGTTTCAATTATAGAAGCTAAACAAACCCCAGATACCTGCTTTCAGCAGGCTGTGGCCTCAGAGCTGGAGCTGGCTCTCAGCTCCAGTGACAGCAATGAAGTTTCAATTATAGAAGGTAAATAAATCCCAGAATAAAAAATAAAAAAGAAAAGAAAAAGGAGAGGCTGGGAGCTTCAGTCACCGGCCAGGCTGAAAACAGCCCTCAGCCCCTCACCCAGGCTGGCCAGGCACCCCAGTGGGGACCCCCACCCTAAAGGGGGTGTAGCCAGCCTGAAAACAGCCATCAGCCCCTCATCCAGGCTGGCCAGGCACCCAAGCAGGACCCCCATCCTGATCCGGGACACCCTTCAGGGCAAACCAGCTGGCCCCCACCCGTGCACCAGGCCTCTATCTTATATAGTAAAAGGGTAATGTGCAAACTGACCCTAATAGCAGAAAGACTGGGAATGACTGGTTACTATGACACACACTGACCACCAAGGGGCAGATGCTCAATGCAGGAGCTGCCCTCTGGTGGTCAGTGCGCTCCCACATGGGGGAGCTCTGCTTAGCCACAAGCCAGGCTGATGGCTGCCAGTACAGCAGTGGTGGTGGGAGCCTCCCCTGCCTCCTCAGCAGCACTAGGGATGTCTGACTGCAGCTTAGGTCTGCTCTCCGCTGGCAAGTGGATATCCCCCGAGGGCTGCCGGGCTGCCAGAGGGATGTCTGATTGCCATCTTAGGCCCAATCCCCCGGGGAGCGGGCCTAAGCCAGCAGGTGGTCATCCCCCGAGGGGTCCCAGACTGCAAGAGGGCACAGGCCGGGCTGAGGGACCCCCCCCCCCCCCCAGTGCACAAATTTTTGTGCACCGGGCCTCTAGTATAAAATAAATATCAAAAATATAAGTCTTTGTTTTACTATGGTTGCAAATATCAAAAAATTTCTATATGTGATACGGCACCAGATTTAAGTTAGGGTTTTTCAAAATGCTGACACGCCGAGCTCAAAAGGTTCGCCATCACTGCCCTAGGAGATGTATCGGTGAAGAAATTGCTTCGGCATATGTCTGAGATTTTGTTGCCTTTGGATTCCTCTAGTATTTTTATGGTTTTCCGTCTTACATTTAAGTCCTTTATCCATTTTGAGTTTATTTTTGTGTATGGTGTAAGTTGGTGGTCTAGTTTCATTTTTTTTGCATGTATCTGTCCAATTTTCCCAGCACCATTTATTGAAGAGACTGTCTTGACTCCATTGTATGTTCTTGCCTCCTTTGTCAAATATTAATTGAGCATATTGGTTCGGGTCGATTTCTGGGTTCTCTATTATATTCCATTGATCTATATGTCTGTTCTTGTGCCAGTACCAGGCAGTTTTGAGAACAGTGGCTTTGTAATACAGCTTCATATCTCCTATCAAATTTCTGTATTCTCCCTCCCATATATTAAGCACTAATTGTCACTTCTAGGCAGGGTAATTTTGAGGGCTTATTTCAGCTAGTGTTTCTATATATGTTTCTTTTAGTTCTTAGTGTTTTTTTTGTGTTTTGTTTTTTTGCCTACAGTTTACTTGTCCATAGTTTTTAATGACCTTTAAAACTATGCAACGCCTTCTTCAGAAAGTATTCTTTTATAACATCCATCTGGTTCTGAGTATGTATGTACGTATCTATCTGTATACCTATGTTGGTAGGTAGGTAGGTAAATAGATAAATGAAAGAAAGAAAAAGGAAGGAAGGGAGGGAGGGAGGGAGGAAAGAGAAAGAAAGAAAGAAAGAAGGAAGGAAGGAAGGAAGGAAGGAAGGAAGGAAGGAAGGAAGGAAAGAGAGGAAGAAAGAAAGGCAATTGCTTGGGTTGTCTTCCGATATCTACTTGTAAATGTTTTCTGTTTAGTTCAGTCATTTTCATGTGTCTTGTATTTCTCTGGTAAGGTTGAATATAGGTTTATGATTGGCAGAGACCTTGTCATCTTCTTGTTGTATCTCTTTGATGTTCATAGAACACAGTTAAACTTAAAACATGCAAACAATTCATTGTATTGGCATATACCTCTTCAAAGGAAATACTTGAACCCCTTTGGGCACTTTTTTTGTTAGATTCTCTAGAAAAGGAGATACGTTAAAGCTACTAGGTGCTCCTAAATTATAGCAAGGTAAATTCTCTTGATACTGATCCTCTGGTTGAATCTTCCTTAATTTTAATTTTAATAAAATAAATATTTTTATTGATTACAGAAAGGAAGGGAGAGGGAGAGAGAGATAGAAACATCAATGATGAGAGAGAATCGTTGGTCGGCTGCCTCCTCTACATCCCCACTGGGGACTGAGCCTGCAACCCAGGCATGTGCCCTGACCAGGAATTGAACCATGACCTTCTGGCTCACAGGTCAACACTCAACCACTGAGCCATGCCAGCCGGGCTGGCTGTCATTTTTAATGTTGAACTCCTGATGTCAGACTCTTTAGATCTTTTGTGTTGATCTGATGGGGTATTCAGAGAAAAATCTTCAGTCTTCTATCTGTAGAGTATGTCTGTCTAACAAGTTCTGAGAAGATTTCCAGGCAGAGCTTTCAGCATATCTTCTAATTTCCCTTTTTACAGAATGGTATCTCTGGATGCTAGATTATAACTTGGCTTGGACTGGGTCCTGTGTTCACATCTACTGCATGCTGTCATGCAGTAGATGTGAAGCGCATTTCACACGTGGCACAGCAGAGGGCAGCAGTGGCAAGTTGTTCGTCTTCATCTCACTTTTCTTCCAAGCTCATCCTACTGTCCACACAGCTTTCTCCACACATGCAAGGCTCTTTGAACATTTTATTTAGTTTTCCATTCTGCATTTCAGGCAGTGCTTCTAATTGTTTTCTTTTTAGGAATATACTGAATGAAACTGGAGTTCTTAATTTAAAAGTTTTATAAAAATAATAAATAAAAATAATCATTAGGTAAAGTGAGTAGTTTGCGGGATATTTAATCCTTGTGGCATCCTAGAGGTGTGATTTGAGATGAAAATAAACTTAAAATGTTTTGGTTATGTTTGTAATTAAAGCTTTGGGATGTGAAATCAGCAAATGAGAGGAAAAGCATTAATGTGAAGCAGTTCTTCCTAAGTTCAGAGGAGCCTCAAGAGGATATAGAAGTGATCGTGAAATGTTGTTCGTGGTCTTCTGACGGTTCTAAGATAATGGTGGCAGCAAAAAATAAAATCTTTGTAAGTACCAATATTTTAAAAAGCCAAATTTAAAGAAAATTAAAACTTCTGTTGATTTTTGCATTTTTACATTGTTTATTGAAATAAATAAAGTATAGCTACATGATTTAGCTCTGTGCTCTAGGGAATGTCGATAGGCCTTGTGAGAAAAGGTCTCCATGGTCATACAGGTTTAGGAATGGCATGTATTGCTTCCCTCTTATAAGTAATTAGTGTGTACTAACCTATTTAAGGCTTCAAGAAGTCCTACAGTACAGAAACAATTGGTGTTGTTTAATCCAGTGTTCCTCAGATTTATTAAGAGCATAGAATACTTTCTGTATCACTTCTTGTTGTTGTTTTAAAATTTTGAATATGTTGATTCAGGTGATTAAAACTTTTTTTTTAATCCTCACCTGAGGACATGTTTTCATTGATCTTGGAGCTAGAGGGAAGGAGAGAGCTAGAGAGAGAGAGAGAGAGAGAGAGAGAGAGAGAGAGAGAGAGAGAGAGAGAGAAATAAATCTTAATTGGCTTCCTCCTGTAAGCACCCGAACTCTAGGGATCAAACTCGAAACCTGGGTACATGCCCTGATCAGGAATCGAACCTGCAACCCTTCGGTGTACAGGATGACGCCCCAACCACCTGGCCAGGATTTAGGTGATTTTCAGAGTGCTTTCTTACCCCTAAAATTTTGTGATTTTGTGACTGATAAGCAAAAAATATTCATCAGTGCCTGAAGACAATTGTGAGATTTCTATGAAGTAAATGAGGAAGATATGCAAAAAAGTAAAAGACAAGGAAATGCCTTCCTCCTCTTTCAAATCTAATAATAGCTTATATTTGTAATTTCTTTTCATATAAATACCCAAGGGACAAGCAGATTGCAATTGCCCAATGATAATAATGAGACAAATGAGGTTTAGAACAGCCAAGGAATTTGTTCAAAGTTACATCATGACTTGGAGAGCCAGGTTTTATGGCTCAGCAACATTCCATTCTAACAGTAATTTTAGAAGATTTGAATAAGAGATATTACAGTTTTATTTTTAGCTTTATTGAGGTATAATTGACAAATAAAATAAAAGATATTTGAAGTGTATAATGTGATGATTTGATAAATCACTATACACTATGAAAGGATTCCCCCAATCAAAATAATACAACTGTTATCTCACATGTTTACCTTTTTTTGATGAGAACATTTAAGTTTTATTCTCTTCAGAAATTTCAGTTATGCAATAGTGTTCTTAACTATAGTCACCATGTTATACATTAGATCCTAAGACCTTATTCATCTTATAACTGAAAGTCTATATTCTTTTACTAACTTCTCCCTTTTCCCCTCATTTCAGATATTACATTTTAAAGAACACATTGAAATATACCATATAGTTATATAAAAACTCACTGAGGTATTGTTTACGTTATTATTATCGATCTAGTAGCTGTGACCCTTGGATCTTGGCTGCTTATAGGTTTATACCCCTTTATCAGGAAACTAAATAAAAATATCTCCTTTTGTCTTAAATTTGTGAAAGACTATAAGAACAGAAAAGAAACCACTACATTTACAACTTGAAGATTACAAATATTTTTTGTTATAAAATATATAGATGTAAAATTTGCCACTTTAACCATTTTAAAATGTACAACTTAGTGACATTAATCATATTTACAGCAGTGTACAACTGTCACCACTGTTGCTAAAAATATTTTTCATTCCAAACAGAAACCCTAACCCTATAACTAGTATAAAAACTCCATATCCCTTTCTCCCTGGAATCTCTAGCGACCTCTGATCTAATCTTTGATTTTGCCTATTCTTATTTAATGTAAGTGGAATCATAAAATACTGAACCTTTTGTGTCTGGTTTATTTCATTTAGCATACTATTTTCAAGGTTCATCCATATTGGAGCATGTACCAGAACTTTTATGGCTACCTAATTTTTCATTCTATGGATAGATCACATTTTATCCTTTCATTTGCTGATGGACATTTGGGTTGTTTTCAACTGTTGGCTATTATGAGTAATGTTGCGATGAACATTGGAATGCAAGTATCTGTTTGATCCTCTATTCTCAATTCTTTTGTGTATGTACCTGGAGATGGAAGTGCTGGGTCATAGGGCAATTCTGTACTTAGCTTTTTGAGGAACCACCACATTTTTCCATAGCATCTGCACCATTTATATCCCCATTAGCAATGTACAACAGCTCCAATTTCTCCATATCCTTGTCAACACTTATTTTTCCTTTATTGTGTTATAATCACGCTATTACATGAAGTGGTATCCCATTGTAGCTTGATTTGCATTTCCGTAGTGATTAATGGTATTGAGCAGTATTTGAACATTTTAGAAGATATGTTACAATGAGAGAGGGAAATAGTTTTATATTGCATGAAATGCCTTCTTATTTTAAAAATCTAGACCAGTTCCTTATTTTACCTGCTAAAATAAAGCTACCCGCCCCAGCTGGTTTGGCTCAGTGGATAGAGCGTCGACCTGTGAACTGAAGGTTCGATTCCGGTCAAGGGCATATGCCCAGGTTGTGGGGTCGATCCCCAGTAGGGGATATGCAGGAGACAGCCAATCAACGATTCTCTCTCATCGTTGATGTTTCTATCTCTCTCTTCCTCTTCCTCTCTGACACTAATAAAAAAATATTAAAAATAAAATAAAGCTACCCTAAGATCGCCCTTAACTACATGTAGATCCCAATTTCTTACTTTTGGTCTCTCCATTCCCCTCCTCTTATTTCTTTCCAGCTCTTTTGTGTTGTTAGTTCACACCTATTGTTAGGTATCTTCTTTTTGCTACTCAATAATCAGGATAGCTGGCTATATCATATTTGCCAAGTTTCCTCTCTCACTCTCAGCCATTAATTTTTAAAAATGACCTGTCCTGGAAGGCATTTTAAGTATGATTCCCTGTCCTTTGTGGTTCACCCCTGATGCTGTGCTGCGTACCATCTATGCATGCTGCATTCCCAGGACATTTTCATGGCTTATTTTCCTTTGTAAGACTGCCTTGCCCTTACATTGCTATACTGTATATATATTGGTATCAGTGTTTGTATCATTTGGAAAAAATTTTGAAGAGTATACTCAGCATTTAAAAATATTTCAAAAATTGAAATGAAGTTTGAGTTACTCAAAAGTAGCTCTTCTTTGGTTAAAAAATGGGAAAATGATTGATTATAATGGAGTAATTTGGTAGCTCTGAAGAGAACTAGAAATGATTGAACTAATTTCATTTTAGCAAGCCTCTGCAATATATTATTTTGATCATCTTCATTTGTGATTATCCATTTTCTTTTTTGAATAAACAAGCATTAGGAAGAACTGCTCTATATGTTAATTGGGCTACTCCATTTTTTTTCCACAGGGGTTCTGTTTCTCTCTAGGCCAGAGAGATCATCTGTGATAAACTTTCTTTTATAGGAAACATGTTTCAAGATGAGTGATATTTTAAGAGTATATATGTATTGATTTATATCTTATGACTGTTAATAATATGCTAATTATCAGTAATTATAGTGTATTTTCAGGGTTTATACTTTATATTTGAAATGGCGGGATATTCTTTTAGAAATAAATTTTGATTCAGTTTGGATATAGCTTATTTTTAAAAATATTTTACTTTCATAGCTTCTCTCTTTTTTATGTTGACAGCTTCTTGACATTAATACCAGTGGCCTATTGACAGAAATCCATATAGGCCATAATAGCACCATCCGGTACTGTGACTTCTCCCCCCATAACCATTTGGCAGTGGTGGCTTTATCCCAGTACTGTGTGGAGGTGAGTAATTGAATTTACGCTGTGAAGTCTGGGCCTCCAGAGGTACAAGGATGATGAAGAATGGGCTGCTTAAACCATTAACTGCTGAGGATGTTTGCTTGGGAAATTGTATTTTCTTCATGGCATAATGACTTGTAGCTTTAAACTAGATGGCTATCTTTATTACTTTAGCAGGTTAAAGACTTGACTGTATGACAAATCATACTGGGGATGACAGTATTATTCACCAAGTATTTGTTGGATGGGTACTATGTGCCATGGTCTGAGGAAACAGTGGAATGACCACTGTTTTTCGAAGCAGAAACAAAGCATCTCTTAAACAATAGGCATAGGCTCTTCTGTAAAAGTAATGATGAGAGCTGAGTCCAGTTAAGATTTCTTAGATCACTGAGAAGGATAAGATGGAAGATCCTATCTAATAAAAGAGAAACATGGTAATTAGCCGTACATCTGTTACCCTTCCCATTGGCTAATCAGTGCAATATGCAAATTAACTGCCAGCCAAGATGGCAGCCGGCAGCCAGGCAGCTTGAAGCTAACATGAGGCTTGCTTGCTTCAGTGACGGAGGACTCCAGTATTCCCTGCCTGATTGCCGGCCTCTGAGCTTGCAGTTTGAAACATTGTTACAAATATAGAAGCTAAACAAAACCCCAGAAACCTGCTTTCAGCCCGCCAGGATCTCAGAGCTAGAGTTGATACAGTGTTTCGATTATAGAACCCAAACAAACCAGATACCAGCTTTCAGCAGCAGAGGCCTCAGAGCTGGAGCCAGAGCTAAAGCTGTCCCAGAATAAAAAAAAAAGAAAAAAAGGAGCAGTTGGGAGCTTCAGTCACCCGCCAGCCTGAAAACAGCCCTCAGCCCCTCACCCAGACTGGCCAGGCACCCCAGTGGGGACCCCCACCCTGAAGGGTGTGTGAACAGCTGCAAACAGCCATCAGCCCCTCACTCTGGCTGGCCAGGCACCCCAGTGGGGACCCCACCCTGATCCAGGACACCCTTCAGGGCAAACCAGCCAGCCCCCACCCGTGCACCAGGCCTCTATCCTATATAAGGGTAATATGCCTCCCAGCACCGGAATCAGTGTGACAGGGGGCAGTGCCCAAACTCCCTGATCGCCCTGTGGCTCTGTGTGTGACAGGGGGTGGGGCCACAACCTCCCTATCCACCCTGCTCTGTTTGTGACAGGGGAAGGCGCCCGAACCCCCTCCCTGATCAGCCCTGCTCTGTGCCTGATAGGGGGGAGCTCCCCAACCCCCTGATCGCCCTACGGCTCTGTGTGTGACAGGGTGCGGCGCCCCAACCCTGATTGGCCCTGCTCTGTGTGTGACGGGGTGGGGCCACAACCTCCCTATCCACCCTGCTCTGTTCGTGACAGGGGAAGGCGCCCGAACCCCCTGATCAGCCCTGCTCTGTGCCTGATAGGGGGGAGCTCCCCAACCCCCTGATCGCCCTACGGCTCTGTGTGTGACAGGGTGCGGCGCCCCAACCCTGATTGGCCCTGCTCTGTGTGTGACAGGGTGCAGCGCCCCAACCCTCTTCCCCCCACCCCCCCACGGGCCCTGCTCTGTGTGTGACGGGGTAGAGCCATAACCTCCCCATCAGCCCTGCCCTGAGTGTGAGAGTGGCGGTGCCCCAACCCCCTGATCGGCCCTGTTCTGTGGGTGATAGAGGGCGGCGCCCCAACCACCCCCACGGACCTTGCTCTGTGTGTGATGGGGTAGAGCCATAACCTCCCCATCGGCCCTGCCCTGAGTATGACAGTGGCAGCGCCCCAACCCCCTCATCGGCCCTGCTCTGTGGGTGATAGAGGGCGGCGCCCCAACCCCCTGATCCTCCCTGCTCTGTGTGTGACAGGGGGCGGTGCCCCAACTCCCCTGTCAGCCCTACTCTCTGAGTGACGGGGGAGCTCCTCAACCCCCTGATGGGCCCTGCTCTGTGCGTGACAGGGGGAAGTGCCCCAACCCCCTGATTGGCCCTGCTCTGTGCGTGATAGGGGGTGGTGCCCCAACCCCCTGATGGGCCCTGCTCTGTGAGTGACAGGGGGCAGCACCCCAACCCCCTGATTGGCCCTGCTCTGTGCGTGATAGGAGGTGGCACCCCAACCCCCTGATTGGCCCTGCCTTGAATGTGACAGGGGGCGGTGCCCCAACCCCCCAATTGGCCCTACCCTGAGCGTGACTGAAGGTGGCATCGCAACCTCCCAATCTGCCCTGCTCTGTGCATGACAGGGGGCGGCGCCCCAACTCCCCAATCGGCCCTGCTCTGAGCGTGACTGAAGGTGGCATCGCAACCTCCCAATCTGCCCTGCTCTGTGCATGACAGGGGAAGGCACCCAACTCCCCAATCGGCCCTGCTCTGAGCCCAACCAGGGGCTGCACCTAGGGATTGGGCCTGCCCTCTGCCACCCGGGAGCAGGCCTAAGCCAGCAGGTCGTTATCTCCCGAGGGGTCCCAGACTGCGAGAGGGCACAGGCCGGGCTGAGGGACCCCCTCCCCCCCGAGTGCACAAATTTTTGTGCACTGGGCCTCTAGTATATTTATAATTGGTTAATGTAGGATGTTCATAGCTAAGCACTAATGAATAAAATGACTCTTTTGTTTGTAATTTAGAACTTAACCTGATAGGTTTATATTCAGAGTCTGTGCCTCTGGCCCTGGAAGAATCCTACCCAGTGAATTGGTATATTTTTTAAAAAAGCAATGAATTCCCTGATATTTTTCCTCCAAAGACGGTTTTTCCATGCTTTGTTACTACCCATTTCTTAAGTGGTTCTTACTACCAGGTAATTTGAAGTCCTTTCTGATTACAGCCCATGAAAATGAGGATGGGCCTTTATCTGGAAAATTATTTGGTTCACAGGTTCTCTTCAAAGGAAGCTTGACTACTGTAAGCACTTCTTCAGTGTTCTGTGCTTATTTCAGCAATTTTTAGTGAGTTTGCCAATCTTGCCCTACTCTGAAGGGGTGTGTGTGTGTGTGTGTGTGTGTGTGTGTGTGTGTGTGTGTCTGTTTGTATGTGTATGTGTGTAAGTGTGAGAGAGAGAGAGTTGCTGAACTATAGACATTCAGTATGGAGAGACAGATGAAATGAGAGTGATGGATGATTTCTGTAAGTTCCTCGTAATTCTAAGTTCAGCAATGTGACTTAGAATTTCCCTGCCAAGAATCGTTCCAGTGGGAGCAGAGGCAGTGAGTGTGAACAAACTCCAGTCCTATTTGAAACAGTGGGGAGTAGGGTTCTGTGGGCAGTGTTCTCTTTGGTAGAGGCCTTGGATTGAAATTTTCAGATCTGCTAGGAATCTTGCACCTTACCTGGAGATTTTCAAGGTAGGTGTGGTTGGAAATTTCCCCTTTCTGGATTTTTTTTTTTTTAATCCTCACCTGAGAATATACGTGTTTTTTTTTTTTTTTTTTTTTTTTTTAAACAAATCATTATTATTATTGATTTTGGACAGTGAGAAAGGGAGAGAAAGAAACATCAATGTGAGAGAGCAATATCGGTCTGTTGCCTCTCTTACGTGCCCTGAGTAGAGATCGAACCTGCAAACTTTTTGGTGTAGGGGACAATGCACCAACCAACCAGTCACCTGGTTAGGGCCTGCTCTGAGTTTTGTCAGGATTTTTTAGGAGGTGTGGAGATGCAACCCATCTTTCTGCTTTTCCTGTAACTTCTAAAATCTTTATCCTATTCTTAGAAAGCTCCTGGGAACATTATCTTTTCTTCTTGAAATACAGGGATGAGGTTTGGGAGGCTCCGGGTAACAAAGAAATGATGGGGGGAGAACTAAAAAGGAAGAGAGGGAAGGATTTCAAGGGAGATTTTTCAGTAGTGTAACCACTTTCATCTCTGTGTCCCACCTTGGACTCTAGAGATAAGGCAGAGAAAATTTCATGTACTTAATTTGTAGCCATAGAACTCACTGATTGAAAACCACTGGGCATGTGATGAAGCACTTGTTTGTCCATGCTATTCTGAAATCATAAAGTAGGTCTCTAATTCAGAGTGTAATGAGAGGAACTCGGGCACATATGGTACTTCATTAGACTGGAATATATTTGAGTCATTTACAGCAGTACTGAGGACAGAATACAGCCAGGCTGGTGGTAGACACTGACAATTTGTAACAAGCATGAATAACAGGAGAAATGTGTACATGTACAGTTAGTACCTTCATTTGTTATAGGATTTTGCAATCAGTTAAAATGAGGATTAGATGACAGTGGAAAATAGTCTGAATATAGAAGCTTCTTGTGTTTATCTATTTTTTTAAATTGATTTTTAAAAAACACATAAAACGTTTGCATGATTCTACACCAAAGCTTTATAATAAGTTATACTCAGAGAAGCCTTGCTTTCATCATTATCCCTTCCCGTCCACTCTTTTCCACCCTGTCCATAGATAACCATTTTGGTTTTTGTTTAACATTCCAATGTTTCTTTTTGCATATATAAGCAAGTATTTATACGTACTGTTTATCTCCACATTTGTATACATTTATATATTTACCGTTTCTTATTTTTTTGTATTGCATAGTGTGTATATACATATATGTATGTATTCTTCTACAGAAATATATATACTCTGCTTTGTTTTTGTAAACAGCATTGCCCAGAAACTAGTCATTATCAGGATGCTTTTCTCATTACTGTTTTTGTCCTCATAGTAATCCATTCAGTGGGTAATATATGTAATTTATTCAGTTGGTCCTGTTGGTCATTTGAGTTGTTTCCAGTTTTTTGCGATAAAAAATAATAAAATGCTCTGACCAGGTGGCTCAGTTGGTTGGAGTGTTGTCCCATGCACCAAAAGGTTATGGTTTGATTCTAGTTAGGGCATACACCTAGGTTGTGGGTCCTATCCCTAGTTCAGATGTGTACCGAGGCAATAATAAATGTTTTTTTCTCTCTCTCTGCCCCCCTTCCTCTCAAATTAATAAACATATCCTAGGGTGAACATAAAAATAAATAAATAAATAAATAAATAAAATAATGAAATCAATGAATAGTCTGCACAACTCATTTATTATCTACTAGAGGCCCGGTGCACAAAAATTTGTGCACTGGGGGGAAGGGGGGTTTCCCTCAGCCTGGCCTGTGCCCTCTCACAGTCTGGGACCCCTTGGGAGACAACGACCTGCTGGCTTAGGCCTGCTCCCGGGTGGCAGAGGGCATGCCCAATCCCTAGGTGCAGCCCCTGGTCAGGCTCAGAGCAGGGCCGATTGGGGAGTTGGGGCGCTGCCCCGTCATGCACATAGCAGGGCGGATCAGGAGGTTGCGATGCCTCCTTCAGTCACGCTCAGGGTAGGGCCAATTGGGGGCTTGGGGCACTGCCCTCTGTCACACTCAAGGCAGGGTCGATGGGGAGGTTGTGGCGCCACCCCCTGTCACGCACAGAGCAGGGCGGATCAGGTGGTTGGGGCGCTGCCCCTTGTCACTCACAGAGCAGCGCCCATCAGGTGGGTTGGGGCTCCGTACCCTGTCACGCACAGAGCAGGGTCGATCAGGGGGTTGGGGAGCTCCCCCCGTCACGCACAGAGCAGGGCCCATCAGGGGGTTGGGGAGCTCCCCCCTGTCACGCACAGAGCAGGGCCGATCATGGGGTTGAAGAGCTCCCCCCTGTCACTCACAGAGTAGAGCCGATAGGGGAGTTGGGGCACCGCCCCCTGTCACACACAGCAGGGTGGATCAGGGGGTTGGGGCGCCGCACCCTGTCACAATCAGGGCAGGGCTGATGGGGAGGTTATGGCTCTACCCTGTCACACACAGCAGGGCCTGTGGCGGGGAGGGGGTTTGGGGCACCACACCCTGTCACACACAGAGCCGCAGGGTGATCAGGGGGTTGGGGAGCTCCCCCCTATCAGGCACAGAACAGGGCTGATCAGGGGGTTCGGGCGCCTTCCCCTGTCACAAACAGAGCAGGGTGGATAGGGAGGTTGTGGCCCCGCCCCCTGTCACACACAGAGCCACAGGGCGATCAGGGAGTTTGGGTGCTGCCCCCTGTCACACTGATCCCGGTGCCTGGAGGCCTCGCGGCTCCGCTGATCCCGGTGCTGAGAGGCATATTACCCTTTTACTATATAGGATAGAGGCCTGGTGCATGGGTG
Source organism: Myotis nattereri (assembly GCF_964212035.1). Taxonomy (NCBI): domain Eukaryota; kingdom Metazoa; phylum Chordata; class Mammalia; order Chiroptera; family Vespertilionidae; genus Myotis; species Myotis nattereri. The sequence goes on from NC_138076.1 coordinate 198,934,123, forward strand.
GTGGCTGGCTGGTTTGCCCTGAAGGGTGTCCTGGATCAGGGTGGGGTCCCCACTGGGGTGCCTGGCCAGCCTGGGTGAAGGGCTAATGGCTGTTTGCAGCTGTTCACACACCCTTCAGGGTGGGGGTCCCCACTGGGGTGCCTGGCCAGTCTGGGTGAGGGGCTGAGGGCTGTTTTCAGGCTGGCGGGTGACTGAAGCTCCCAACTGCTCCTTTTTTTCTTTTTTTTTTATTCTGGGACAGCTTTAGCTCTGAGGCTTGGCTGCTGAAAGCAGGTATCTGGTTTGTTTGGGTTCTATAATCGAAACACTGTTTCAACTCCAGCTCTGAGCTCCTCGCTGGCTGAAAGCAGGTTTCTGGGGTTTTGTTTAGCTTCTATATTTGTAACAATGTTTCAAACTGCAAGCTCAGAGGCCAGCAAGGCAGGCGGGGAACATTGGAGTCCTCCGTCACTGAAGCAAGCAAGCCTCATGTTAGCTTCAAGCTGCCTGGCTGCCGGCTGCCATCTTGGCTGGCAGTTAATTTGCATATTGCCCTGATTAGCCAATGGGAAGGGTAGCAGACGTATGGCTAATTACCATGTTTCTCTTTTATTAGATAGGATAATAATGAAAGTGTAATATGCTAATTAGACTGAACAGCCAAACGACCTTCCGGATGTCCTTCTGGACGAAACCAGGGCTGCGAAGGCTGAGCCCCTTGCACGAATTTTGTGCATAGGGCCTCTAGTACATATATAAAATGCTTATGATTGTGACTTCCTGTATGCTGTACTTATTCTGTAGTTGTGGAATGTGGACTCCTGTTTAAAAGTGGCTGATTGCAGAGGACATTTAAGTTGGGTTCATTGTGTGATGTTTTCTCCTGATGGATCATCGTTTTTGACATCTTCTGATGACCAAACAATCAGGGTGAGAAATACTGACATTTTTGTTTTAGACATTTATTGATGGTAAGCTAAACCTCCTACAAATTAAGAAATTGATGGGCTGTATCGGGGGAAGTGAAATAGGAAACCAGTACATTTAGATTTATCCTTGAAAAGTGCTGTTATGTGGACATAACAGTTTCATTCATTTAGGACATGTTCATTGAATATTACTATGGGCCAGGTACTGGAGGAGTCCAGTGATTAAACTGTATTTTGGTTAATTTAAATATGTTACATTTTATTCCTCAGAGTAGTATTGACTATTTCCTCTACCTTGAATTCCCACATATAGTTTCTTGCCAAATCCAAGGATCCTACCTTTCCATTTTCTATCATTTATTTCTACTTTTCCATTTCAAGTTTAAATACTCATTACCTGTTGCCTCTCTTGTATTAGATTCTGCCTTGGTTTTCTACGTGTTGCTTCTAAGATATTTTCCTTATGTGTATATAGCCATGTCATTTTTGCTAAAACAACAACCAGATAGTGGCTCCTTTGCATACCAAAGTAAATGTGTACTAAATCTCCTATCAAATTTTTCTACAGTATGGCCTCATTCTGCTGCAGTCTGTCTTCTAGTTTATTTCTATAGGTGACCTACACTAAACTGCTCACATTTCCCCAAGCATATAGTTTCTTGCCTCTTTACTTTTGCTTATGTGGTTTCTTGTGTTTGGAATACCCGACTTCTCCGTACCTCTCCTTATTAAAATCCTAACGGTCCTACAAGCCACAAGACTCCTCTGAAGCCTTAACTAGTGTTTCATTTGGGGGACTGTAACTCTAAGTCATTTTCTTATGGTACTTACCAAATCCTGCCTTGGACTTCAGTATACATTTGATTTACTCCTCACCTCTAATACTCCGTTGCTCCTCTGACTTGTGCACATATTTTAAATGATAAATTTGTTGAGGCCAGGGACTCTGGTTTGTCTCTGTAGCATCTAGTACAGTGTTTTGTACAGATTGTAACTAAAATTCATGTAGTATATACTGTATGCCTGATGTCATTCAAAGTGCTGTACATGTGTTTGCTAATCCTCACAACAGTCTTTTTTTTTTGCTGTTCAAAGGCTCTTTTATTTATTTTTTTTAAATTAAATCTTTATGTTCAGATTATTACATTTGTTCTTCTTCCCCCCCCCCCCATAAATCCCCTCCAACCAGTTCCCACCCTACCCCCCTCCCTCACTCCCCACCCATTGTCCTCATCCATAGGTGCACGATTTTTGTCCAGTCTCTTCCCGCATCCCCTCACCCCTTTCCCCCGCAAGAAGAGCTAGTCCACTCCCTTTCTATGCCCCTGATTCTATTATAATCACCAGTTCATTCTGTTCATCAGATTATTCACTTGATTTTCAGATTCACTTGTTGATAGATGTGTATTTGTTGTTCATAATTTGTATCTTTACCTTTTTCTTCTTCCTCTTCTTAAAGAATACCTTTCAGCATTTCATATAATACTGGTTTGGTGGTGATGAACTCCTTTAGCTTTTTCTTATCTGTGAAACTCTTTATCTGACCTTCAATTCTGAATGATAGCTTTGCTGGATAAAGTAATCTCGGTTGTAGGTTCTTGGCATTCATCACTTTGAATATTTCTTGCCACTCCCTTCTGGCCTGCATATTTTCTGTTGAGAAATCAGCTGACAGTCGTATGGGTACTCCCTTGCAGGTGACTGACTTTCTTTCTCTTGCTGCTTTTAAGATTCTCTCTTTGTCTTTTGCTCTTGGTATTTTAATTATGATGTGTCTTGGTGTGGTCCTCTTTGGATTCCTTTTGTTTGGGGTTCTCTGCGCTTCCTGGACTTGTGAGTCTATTTCTTTCACCAGGTAGGGGAAGTTTTCTGTCATTATTTCTTCAAATAGGTTTTCAATATCTTGCCCTCTCTCTTCTTCTGGCACCCCTATAATTCGGATGTTGGTACGCTTGAAGTTGTCCCAGAGGCTCCTTACACTATATTCATATTCTTCATATTTTTGGATTCTTTTTTCTTTTTGTTTTTCTGGTTGGGTGTTTTTTGCTTCTTCATATTTCAAATCTTTGACTTGATTCTTGCAATCCTCTAGTCTGCTGTTGGGAGTCTGTATAATATTCTTTATTTCAGTCAGTGTATGCTTAATTTCTAGTTGGTCCTTTATCACAACCTCGAGGGTCTCATTAGATTTCTTGTAGATCTCATTAAGTTTATCAGCAGTTTCTAGAATATTCTTGAAAAACCTTAAAAGTGTGGTTTTGAAGTCTATATCTAGTAGTTTGCTTTCCTCCATTTCTGTCATTTGTGTCCTTTTTCTTTGTCTCCGCATTTTTTATGCTTCCCTGTGTTGATAAAGTGGTTTTCTGTGCTGAGTGTCCTCTAGGGCCCAGTGGTTCAGCCTCCCCAATTACGTGAGGAGGACACTCTTGTTGCACCCCCTTGTGGCCTTTGTGCCTTGATTGTTGTAGTTATCACTGGAAGGAATTGACCTCCAGGCCAACTGGCTGTGAGAATCAGCTGTGTCTGCAGTGGGAGAACTTCTGTGCTGGAGACACACCTCTGGGGCAAGACTTGCTTCAATGGGGCTTTGGTGCTCACTTAGTCTGCCCCCTGAGTGTGTCCTTTATGGTTCCAAGGAGCTGTAAACTGGATGGTCCCACTCTGACCTCTGGGTTTCCTGTCTCCTGGATCTCTAGGGAGGTGCTAATCTAGCCTTTGCCTGAGGCTATCCAGCAAAAGCCTCAATGCAAGGGGCTTGATTGGGTCCCACCAGATCAACAGGGTGGGGCTAGCAGTTATGGCTGCTTCTCAGTGTCCCAGTAATCACTGCAAGCCCCTCCGAGAGAAAGCTGCCCTCAAGTTCCGACCAATGCCAGACAGTCCGGCTTCTCCCTTATGAGTCTGGGTCGCTAGAGACTTGCCCGGAACTGGAGCTCAGAGTCTGAGACTCCCTCCCGATTGAAAATGACAACCGCGCCCTCAGCTGCCAGCCCACTCCGCATGCACCCCCGCATCTTAGTATTTTACTTCCTTCCGCACTGTGCCTCCTCTGAGTTTCGGTATGCTTTTCTCTTTCCTTCTAGTTGTAGAATTTCCACTCAGCCAGCCTTCCTGTGGTTCTGGATGATGTCTGTTCCATCTTTTAGTTGTATTTTTGAAGTGGTTGTTTGAGGCAGCAAACTCTGGTGTTTACCTATGCCGCCATCTTGGTTTCTCTCCTCACAACAGTCTTTTGTGCAGCTGAGGAAACAGACACAGAAAGGTTAAGTCAGTGCTACACAAAGTGCCCATCTCAATAAGCTTGAGCTAGAAGGATAATCCATGTACTGCTTCTTTCATCAAGGAGTCTTGTTTAAAAAAATCACTAAGTACACTGTTAGCAGTGTGTAGTGTAGTAGAGTGGATTTACATTCTGGTACAAGCCCCTTATCTTGGTATGAAACAGTTTGAGAACCAGCAGAAGGTTCTTATCTTTGAATAGCACTGGGTTTACATAATCTATCCAAAGTTACAGGTAGAACTAGAATTTACACTAAGGCATTTGGGCTCTAGCACCCATTACTTCAATACTAACTGCTTCTTACTAGAGCATGTAATTAATAAATGTTTATTGTTGAATTATAATCAAATGATTGAATATTTTTTAGCATGATAGGCATTTTGAGTGTGAAGCTTGTTTTGTATTTTGCTGAGGCTTGTTTTTATTAAGATTTTGAGGATACAGTAATCTTATTTTGTTTTTTAAAATCTCTTAATCAGCTCTGGGAGACAAAGAAAGTTTGTGAGAACTCTGCTATAGTGTTAAAGCAAGAAATAGATGTTGTATTTCAAGAAAATGAACTGATGGTTCTGGCAGTTGACAATATAAGACGTCTGCAAGTAAGTATTTTTTAGAAAACAATTAGAAAATTTTTTAAAAAATAAGTCTTTATTGTTGAAAGTATTACATATGTCCCCTTTTTCCCCCTCATTGACCCCCTCTAGCCCTCCCCTGAGTCCCCTGCCCCAGGCCCTCACCACCCAATTGTCTGTGGCCATGGGCCATGCATATATGCATACAAGGTTCTTGGTTGAACTCACAATTCACAATTTTTCTTGTTTACTTTTGAGCTTGGGCTCAGGCACAGTTGTCTAGTATCCAACAGATGCTCAGGTATCAGTTGACTAAGTATATAGGTCTTGAGCTGAGGCTCAGATAGTATTTGGAAACATCTCATTCCTCTTCTGTTGGTATCAGTGGTCACATGTCTTGATTTGCATGGAGTCTAGGTTATCATGAGGACAAACTTGAACTTGTCCACAGCAATGATTTAGACATGTCTGTTGGAGTATGCAAGGGGGATGGGCATACCAATGGGAGTGTTATTGCAGGGAAATGATAACAGGGTCTTTGGAAGAACAAAATCACATCAAGTGAGGAAGGAGTCTGACCCATTGGAACTAAGCTGGAAGGAGCTGGGCTTCACATACTGAAATACACCTGTTTATTCACTCATTTACTCACACATTTGTTCAAAAATATTTCTTGAATGCTTCTTATGTTTCTGAAAAGGAAAAACTTTTTTAAAAAAAATATTTTTATTAATTTCAGAGCGAAAGGGAGAGGGAAAGAGAGAGAGAGAGAGAAACATCATTGATGAGAGAGAACCATTGATCAGTTGCCTCCTGCACGCCTCACACTGGGGATTGAGCCCACAACCCGAGCATGTGCCCTGACCTGGGAATCAAACTGTGATTTCCTGGTTCATAGGTCAACGCTCAACCACTGAGCCATGTCGGCCGGGCAGGAAAAAGTTTTTAAGGCAAAATTGAAAAGGTTCTATCATTTAGGGATCCAAACAGATGTACCTTAGATCTTGCCCCTCAACGAGTGGGACACATAAGAGGAAGGCATTTCTTGACTGGCTGATGAGGAAAGGAGCCCCAGAGTCAGGTCCATTGGCAGAGGATTGATAGGAGTTTTGAGTGGTGGTAATTTAGAGCAGATGTCTTCAGGATCATTGGGTTTAAGATAGATAGCAAGAAACGTAAGAGAATGCAATGAGATGGTGAAGCAGAGCTAGAAGAAAGAGAGAAACAATAGAGAAGAGGAGAAAGAAATAGCAAGGGCTTTAGACAGAGACCGGCCGAGAGTAGGCCAGAGCTGAACATGTTCTAATGCTGCAAAGCTCAGCTTGATGTAGTAGAGAGAACAGTGACTTCACTCAGGAGACCCAGGTTCAAGTCCCGGCTATATTATCATTAGCTAGTTCTGAGATGTGGAGTAAACTGCATCCCTTCTCTGAGCCTCACTTTTTTCAGTAGTCTGTGAGCTGGTTATATGGTCAAGGTGGAATTAAATCCAGGAGACAGGTACCTGGGAGTAAATTGCCTATGGCATGTGGTAGTTTTTCCTTATCTACTGTGGAGGTCAGTCAAGCTGTGAGACACCCCTACATAATGGCTTGTTCTGTATTTTACAAATTTTACGTACATCCTTAATATGTTGATGCGGATCACCTGATGCCCTGTATTTCTGGGATGGATTGGGATGTGGGTTGAATGTGAATTCCTCATTAATTTAGCAAACTGGTTCTTCACCTTGGGAGATTTTTTACTGCAGTATTTTTGTCTTCAGTGTTCTCATGCTTCTATTTCCTTTACTAAATTTTTGCAACCTTTCTTTAACAGTTATCATTACTGTGAGACTTAAAAAAAAGTTATTTATATATATAAAAGCCTAAGCAACCATTACGACCGGTCGACCAAACAACTGGTCGACCGGTCACTATGATGTGCACTGACCACCAGGGTTCAGACGCTCAATACAGGAGCTGCTCCCTGGTGGCCGTTGCGCTCCCACAGCCAACATCCTGCAGTTGGCCAACCTCCCACAGTCCCTCCCTCTGGCTGGCCGGCCCCCATCAGCCCCTATCAGGACTGGGTGAGATAGCCCTGATTGGCTCCGATCCCCAGCCAGCCTGAGAAACCCCATCCATGCACAAATTCGTGCACCGGGCCTCTAGTCTGACTGTTGCCTTTTTATTCTATGGCAATGATTGTGGGAGACTTTTGAGGATAGTATTTTTCTCTTCTTAGAAGCTCAGCCATTTAGGGACAAATAATAGTTGCTTTAAGTGAACAAAACATTTTTTAGTCACTTCTTTAAAAAATATAAAAATCGATTTTTGAGAGAAGATATTAAACTTTTAGAAGTTCCGTCTTTATTTTGAATGTCTACTAGATCAGGATGTGCTGGGTAAAATACTGTAAAGAAAAAGCTACCTTGATTGATTGACCCTATAATCTTGTTCCTGAAATAAAGATTACTGCTTATTTCATACTAGAGGCCCGATGCAGGAAATTCGTGCAAGAGCAGGCCTTCGCAGCTGAGGCAGCTGCCTTGATCACACCCTTCCTTGCAGCCACGGCGGCTGCCTCAATCCTGTGGCTGCAGCCCCTGCTTCATCTAGAACAGCGGTTCTCAACCTGTGGGTTGTGACCCCTTTGGGGGTCGAATGACCCTTTCACAGGGGTCGCTTAAGACCATCAGAAAACATATATATATAATTACATATTGTTTTTGTGATTAATCACTATGCTTTAATTATGTTCAATTTGTAACAATGAAAATACATCCTGCATATCAGATATTTATATTACGATTCATAACAGTGGCAAAATTACAGTTATAAAGTAGCAATGAAAATAATTTTATGGTTGGGGGGGTCACCACAACATGAGGAACTGTATTAAAGGGTCGCGGCATTAGAAAGGTTGAGAACCACTGATCTAGAAGGTTGTCCGGAAGGATGTCTGAGTGGCCATTCTGTCAGTGTTCAGTTGATTTGCATATTATGCTTTTATTATTATAGATTTAAAAATAACTCAAGACATCGAGGTTGTAACCCTGTCAGAGAGAAGTATCTGACAATTGATTTAAGCTTGAGAAATACTTTCCTAGGTCACATGTTTTAGTTGTGTGATAAGCTCTCTTTATTAGGGGATTTAAAAAATAATAATTAGCATTGGTACATGTTATGAAATTGGGTACTTTTAGTTTCAGTTTACAAGTCCAGCCACCCACATAATGCTCATGGTTTCTTTTCCAGTGCTCCCTCCTCCCCCAAAAAAACGGGAAAAAATAATTTATATTGCCTTGTGAGTGATTTGGAGATTATAAAACCCATTTTAATTTTAATTTGCCTTTTTATGTTATGTCTGTCTCAGTCTTGTTTTCACCAACCCCATTGAATAATATCAGAAAAGTGTCTTTTTACAAGTGATGGCCCTATTAAAACGGGCTCTGCGAAGAAATGGAAAACAGGTGTGGAGCTAGCTGTGGGGTTAGAAATCAGACAGCTGTGTCTGAGGTGGCGGGCACAGCAGCTGCTTTTTAAACCTTTTAAAGCTCATTTTTTCTTATGAAAATGTATTTGAACTGCAAAGGTGAAATGGAAGGACAGCGTGAAGTGCTAAATGCAGCTGCTGAGAATAGGAAAGGGCTTTGTTGTTCCCTTGGGCACTCTTGTTGGTTATTTTCTCTGTTTTTATTATTTTTCAATTGAAGTCTCTGTTCTAAGGAACAAAAACTGCTCTTTCAGACTAATAACTGATTGTGTCTTATTTTTCATTAGCTCATTAATGGAAAAACAGGCCAGATTGATTATCTGACTGAAGCTCAAATTAGCTGCTGTTGCTTAAGTCCGCATCTTCAGTACGTCGCATTTGGAGGCCACGATGGAACCATTAAGGTATTCAGTTCTCGACTCCAGTCAATCTGTGCAATATAGTTACTTATTTAAAATTAATCATGGGTCTGGCACGTGGACATGTACTACATAAATCTGTGTTAGACCAAAGACACTCTTACAATTCTGTTGGTTGTATATTTTCAGATTGCCTTTACTATTGTTTCTCATACTTTTTGTCTTCTTATGTTCCTTATTCTCTACTTAGTTGTTTTGCTGTTTTCAAAGTGTATCAAATACTATCAGAGCTTCTATTACTTTGCAAAGAGCATTTTTTTCTCTTCTTAAAAGTGCAGCTGTTTAGGGATAAGTTGTTTCCATTTTGGTACTGGTAAGGTTCGTTGGGAGTATCAGTGCAGGGTTGCCTGTGCTTACCTGTTTCACCACCCCTTGCTGTTCTTCTGTACACCTGTTCACCTTTTGAAATTCTTAACTTACCAAACAAGACCAAATAAATAATAAAAGCGGGTTATATGACAAAAAGATAGTCAACAAAAATCATTTTGGATAAAAATGATTTTCTCACAGATGAAATTCATCACAAATGCATATTTTCTCTAGTTATATAATAGTTTTTCAAAGAACATTGGCTTCTTCAACTTTTTCTCACCCAAGTTTTTTGGAATTCATTCTCAGTGTATTAATTAATTAATTATTTCTTAATATATTTATAGCTATATTTATGTTACTTTTTATTCATTTTTATGAGGAATTACACAAAATATTCTGTTCATATTGACCCACAAAGGGGAGACTATATGTTCATACACAAAGTGAAAAAGGAAGCTTTTGGAAATTGATGTCAGTGTTATGGAATGTTAGCCATGTCTGTTGTGGCATGGATTCAGAGCTAAGGCTTTGGGTTTTCTTTTCATTATCCTGAAAAATTATTTATCAATTGTGAAGATGGCTGCTACTCCGAAAAAGTGTATTGTGGATGTTTGTTAAGCAAGGAACGGTTGTACATTTATGGGCTCCCCTTTTCTTTTTTAGCTTGTTGCCAGCACTACATTCTTTTTGTTTTTACTATCTAATCTTATCCTTATCCCCCTTAAAGTCATCAAATAATATTCAAATAATATAAATAACATAAGTGAATAATGTAAAATTACTGCTACTTAACTAACTGTTTTTAACCTACAAAATGACAATTTTATGTGATTCAGCCTAGTAACATCAAATAACAACAGCTACTATGTATTAGGTATTTACTGTGCTGCATGCTCTCGTTGGATGTTAGTTATTATTCTTCTTTTACAGATAGATGTCTGAATTCCTAGTTTCCACAACTTTATAAAATCAGTAAGTGGCAGAGCTAAGATTGAAACCCTGAGCTTCTCTGCTCAACTATTAGGCCTTCCCCCCAGGGGAATTATGAGATCCTCTATCCTGCTCATCCAGGAAGGCTTTCATTCCCACAATCCCCTTTGCTTTCCACAGGACCTTATTTCAGACATGCAGGTTAGGTTTGAAATTCTACAATCTCCTATTTTAGCATCATCTGTATTTTCCTTAGGCTTCCTTGAGTACATTGGGCAAATAAACCATATTTACTTTTTGGGGAGGGGTGAGTTCATTTGAAAACCTTTTTACATAGTCATTTTAGTTCTTCTACCACATTTTTTCTTCTTCTGATTTTACATGCTACCACTTTCTTAATCTCTGAATCTGGCATATTAATCTTCAGCCCTTTTAAGGCTTCTCAGTACAATGCCTTCCAGCCCACTCACATCCTCTTATCCTTACCTGTCTCCCTCATTATTCTTTATCTTACCTTGTCTCTGTGTTGTTTTATAATGACCTTGCCTTGTCTCTCATCCATCTTAAATGTCATTTTCTTTTTGGACGTTGAGCCCAGACTGCCACTTGTTTGATGAATTGGGTAGTTGACTACTGAGAAGGACCACTGGTTCCTACTGCCATGTGGTCATTCCAGTGAGTCTTACAGGTGGTTTAAGCAAAAAACTCACAAAACGCACATGTGTCTCATCCAGTGAGTGTTTCAATTTAGGGTGTGTGTGTGTGCGCACGCGCGTGCGCATGTATGGATATGTACCATTCATTTGTGGCTTTAGTTAAATTGAAAGCACTATGAGATGGAAGTTCTATACCCTTCTGTAGTTGATATAATAACTTTGGGGTGATAAGCTTGGGTCTTGCTGAGCTTCTTTGTATTAATTTTCTGTGGTTTTCTACTTTGAAGATTTTAGAACTCTTAAACAACAGACTCTTCCAATCCAGGAATGGGCACAAGAACACTGTACGGCACATCCAGTTCACAGCTGATGGGAAGACTCTCATTTCAAGCTCTGATGATTCTACAATTCAGGTGAGAAGGTGGATAAACTCCTAACACACATAACTCTTGACTCTATTAAAGGAACACTTTGATTATGGCTCACATCTGGTGTGAATTTTAATCATTTATTTAACATCATATTACTGTGGGCATACCTTCAGACTATGTACATTGTTTCAGATGAAACCGATTTATGTTTCATATTTTTCTATAGGTGAGGCAGGCAATTTAACTTAGAATTCTCTGTTGGAAGGTTGTTTATTTTGAAAATCAAGGATTCATTTAAATTCTCCCATCTGCCTTGGTATTTGGATTTGTACCAATAAATACTTTTTTGCCACATTTATGTAATGTCTCTATTTTTCTTTTCTTTTTTTTCCCCTCTTAATTAAATCTTTATTGTTCAGATTATTACATTTGTTCCTCTTTTTCCCCCCCATAACTCCCCTCCTCCCAGTTCCCGCCCCACCATCCGCCCTCACTCCCCACCCACTGTTCTCATTCATAGGTGCACGATTTTTGTCCAGTCTCTTCCCGCATCCCCCACACCCCTTTCCCCCCAAGAATAGTCAGTCCATTCCCTTTCTATGTCCCTGATTCTATTATGATCACCAGATTATTTATTCACTTGATTCTTAGATTCACTTGTTGATAGATGCATGTTTGTTGTTCATAATTTGTATCTTTACCTTTTTCTTCTTCTTCCTCTTCTTAAAGGATACCTTTCAGCATTTCATATAATACTGGTTTGGTGGTGATGAACTCCTTTAGCTTTTCCTTATCTGTGAAGCTCTTTATCTGACCTTCAGTTCTGAATGATAGCTTTGCTGGATAAAGTAATCTCAGTTGTAGGTTCTTGGCATTCATCACTTTGAATATTTCTTGCCATTCCCTTCTGGCCTGCAAAGTTTCTGTTGAGAAATCAGCTGACAGTCGTATGGGTATTCCCTTGTAGGTAACTGAGTTTCTTTCTCTTGCTGCTCTTAAGAGTCTCTCTTTGTCTTTTGCTCTTGGCATTTTAATTATGATGTGTCTTGGTGTGGTCCTCTTTGGATTCCTTTTGTTTGGGGTTCTCCGTGCTTCCTGGACCTGTAAGTCTATTTCTTTCACCAGGTAGGGGAAACCTATTTATTTCTTCAAATAGGTTTTCAATATCTTGCTCTCTCTCATCTTCTGGCACCCCTATAATTCTGATGTTGGTACGTTTGAAGCTGTCCCAGAGGCTCCTTACACTATCCTCATATTTTCGGATTCTTTTTTCATTTTGCGTTTCCGGTTGGGTGTTTTTAGCTTCTTCGCATTTCAAATCTTTGACTTGATTCTTGCGGTCCTCTGGTCTGCTGTTGGGAGTCTGTATAATATTCATTATTTCAGTCCGTGTATGTTTAATTTCTAGTTGGTTCTTTATCATAACATCGAGGGTCTCATTAGATTTGTTGAGGATCTCATTAAGTTTATCAGCGGCTTCTAGACAGTTCTTGAGAGACCTTAAAAGTGTGGTTCTGAACTCTATATCTTCCATTGACAATTTTGTCCTGTTTCTTTGTCTCCGCATTTTTTATGCTTTCTTGGTGCACCCCCTAGTGGTCTTTGTGTGCAGTCCTCTTGTAGTTAAGCCTTGATTGTTGTAGTTAATACTAGGGGGATTTGACCTCCAGGCCAGCTGGCTGTGAGAATCAGCTGTGTCTGCAGTGGGAAAACTTCTGTCCTCTAGGGAGGTGCTAATCTAGCCTTTGCCTGAGGCTATCTGGCAAATGGCTCTGCGCAGGGCTTGGGCGGGGCAGGTGGGTCGCTCGGGCTCGGGATCAACAGGGTGGGCCGGAGAGAGCAGTTATGGCGGCTCTCAGTTCCGTCCCTAGGGGCTCTGCCTCACAGAGTCCCAGCAACTGCTGCAAACCTCGGAGAGAAAGCTGCCTTTGAGTTCCGACCGAAGCCAGACAGTCCCGCTTCTCCCGTTTGAGTCTGGGTCCCTAGAGACTCGCCCGGATCTGGAGCTCAGAATCTGAGACTCCCTCCCGATTGAAAGCACCAACCGCGCCCTCCACTGCCAGCCCACTCCGCACGCACTCCGCACCTGAGTATTTCACTTCTTTTTTTTTTTTAAATATATTTTATTGATTTTTTACAGAGAGAAAGGGAGAGAGATAGAGAGTTAGAAACATCGATGAGAGAGAAACATCGATCAGCTGCCTCCTGCACATCTCCTACTGGGGATGTGCCCGCAACCCAGGTACATGCCCTTGACCGGAATCGAACCCGGGACCTTTCAGTCCGCAGTCCGACGCTCTATCCACTGAGCCAAACCGGTTTCGGCATATAACGCTAATTATTGATTTTTATTTTGAGGATTTATCTACTGACCTCCTTATATGAAAATTTGGCTTTTTTTTCTTCTCCCACTTACCCTACCTATGATTTAGGCATATACCCTTTTATCAATCCTCACTATCTTTGTATAACAAAATTTTGGTTAGGTCATTAGTGACGTTATATATGACTAAGTAGACTAAGTGTATTATGAATGTCTTTCTTACTTAATGCAATTTAGGAAAGTTCTGCCTTTGAGTAGATGTAGCTGGAAATTATTTTACCCTAAAACATTGCTATTAATAATTTAATAAGAATAATTTACACTATTCAAAGCTATTTCGGAAAAATTTTTTTAAAATACATTTTTATTGATTTCAGAGAGGAAGGGAGAGGGAGAGAGAGATTGAAACATCAATGATGAAAGAGAATCATCAATTGGCTGCCTCCTGCACGACCCACACTGGAGATTGAGCCCGCAACCTGGGCATGTGCCCCGACCAGGAATCAAACCATGACTTCCTGGTTCATAGGCTGACGCTCAACCACTGAGCCACACCAGTCGGGCTATTTTGGAAAATTTTAATGTTATGTCTTTGTGAGTCCTACATGATTAGAAAGAAATTTGGCTTCAGTTCAGAAACTTATTATAGGCTGCCATGGTACTGGTGTATTAGCTGTGAAACTCTGTGAAATACCCTTCTTCCTTTCCAGATGACTTTGAAATGGGTAGAACTAAACTACATCTGATGCAATTCTGTTGAGACATTGTATAGTGTATAGCCTTTCTGTCAAAAGTTCAATTCAGGGGTTTATGTCCTGCTTAAAGATCAGATATTTTCAGCCAGAGGGAGTAATATTTTCTAGGAATATCTTTGGTATTGGAGTTAGGTTATTTTTAGAAATATAAGTTAAGTTGTGTTTCCTCTTTTTCTGCTTCACTAGGAATACTTTTTACATTTAAAATGTTTTGTGAGTATACATTTATGTAACAGAACTCTTGGTAGGTATTCCCAAGAATAGACTGGTTGAGCTTTTGGTATTTTAGTATAATTAATTGGAGGTCCTCCCCACCCCCCTTATTGAGGTGTAATTGACAAAACTACATGTGTAAGACATACAATGTGATGATTTTATATGTGCACACAAATCCTCACCCTGCAGAGTTACCATTTTGGAGGTTTATTTTAATCATCTTTGTATCCTTAATGCTTGGAATATAGAACGGTTTCAGTAAATCTTTGTTGAGGTGAACTAAAGTTATTGCTAACATTGGAAGAATTAACTTGTCTGATTTTAGCACCTAGAGTTGTGAAAATTGAGGTCTAACTTGGTAGCTTTTGATTCTTTACCTTAAGGTGCATAAAACCCAAGTGGCAGCCATGCTCACCTGAATCAGTGTATGAGATGTATGATTTTTTGGAGGTAGAAGAAGATTCTTCATGTTTTGAAATTTAAATTTTATTATTTATATACTTGAAAAAATTCTACAGTGTAAATACATTGCAAAAATTATACCTAATGGTAGAGACATCCCCCAAATCAGCCTTAATATATTTGACTAATGCTGGCAGAAGTTTAGCTGTTATATAGGTGATTCAATTCAGTATGTTTGAGCCCAACAACAACAAAAAATATCCCTGTCATCATTGCCTTATCAGAAAGCTCCTGCAACACAGTCTGCTGAGGGTATCTCAGTCTCCCCTCAGTGATTGCTAAATTCTTTGTTATATCTGCTCAGGAAGGCTCTCTGACTTCTTGATGTGGGGGGTTGCAGAAAGAACATAAGGCAAGGCCTGGCCTGCGTCGCTCAGTGGTTGAGCATTGACCTAAGCACATGCCCAGGTTTGCATGCTGGGTCTCCAGTAGAGGGCATGCAGGAGGCTGCCAATCAATGATTCTCTCTCTCATCATTGATGTTTCAGTCTCTCTCTCCCTCTCCTTTCCTCTCTGAAATCAATCAATGTGTGTGTGTGTGTGTGTGTGTGTGTATGTGTATGTATGTATATATAACATAAGGCAGGAATGAACATGGAGTCAGACACATCTGGGAATGGCAGTGCCCGTCAACCAGGAAGAGCTATTAATAATAGCCACTGATCCTCTAGTCCAGTAAAGCCCAGAAAGTCTGGTGAGAATGGTATAGGACCGTGTTTGGCAAACTGCGGCTCGCGAGCCACATGCGGCTCACGAGCCACATGCGGCTCTTTGGCCCCTTGAGTGTGGCTCTTCCTAAACCTGAGGAGTACCCTAATTAAGTTTATAACAATGTACCTACCTTGTTTAAGTTTAAGTTTAAAAAATTTGGCTTTCAAATGAAATTTCAATCGTTGTACTGTTGATATTTGGCTCTGTTGACTAATGAGTTTGCTGACCACTGGTATAGGATATTTTTTGTTTAATTGCACAGGTGCCTTTCCTTTCTGATATGATTTGGGGAGCCAGAGAAGCCCCTGACATATCACTGGGTTCTTAAAATGCTGAAATTACTAATTCAGTCTCTTTAAGTTATTCTCACTTCCAGCTTCTCTTGCTCTCATAGAAGATACTTTGCCCTGCTATCCTGTTTCTGTGAATGAGCACTCCGAGGCAGAAGAGACAGAGAGAATCTGAGATCTAGGGCTCAGTGGGGAGGAAGGGTGGCTGCTAAATGTGGAGGAGAAAGGAGTAAAGAAAGCAGGGGATAAGGGAGATGGCGTTTCTTTTACTATTTTACCTAAGTCCCCAATAGGAAAAACCTTAAAGACATTTCTGCTTCTTAACCTTCACCAGTCAAAACCAGATCCAGAATATTACTAATATGCACACCTGTAGTGGTGGCTGATTTTTAAAAATAGAAGGAAATTCTGTGGAAGCCTGCCTGCTTGTCCACAGCTCAGATATTGAGCTCTGGGCTGTTTTGTCAAATATTTCCCCAACCTTTTTTTCCTACTGTTCCTCTGCATGTCCTGTACTCCAGCCAGATTGTGGACTATGAGCAGGACCTTATAATCTGTCCATGTTTTCTGCTGGCACTCATGTTCTTTGTTTGAAATGCCCTCCACAGTTTGTGAATCAGACTTTCAAACCATGCCTCAAGCCTACTTTGAATGTATTCTCTCCATCAAGTCCCTAAGGGATCGCTTTTTCGAGTTCCACAGAACTTTTTTTTTTAATTTATTTTTTTTGACTTTAGAGAGGAAGGGAGAGGGAGAAAGAGATAGAAACATCAATGATGAGAGAGAATTATTGATCAGCTGCCTTCTGCATGCCCCCTACTGGGGATCAAACCCGCAACTTGGGCATGTGTCCTTGACTGGAATCGAACCTCTGGGACCCTTCAGTCTGCAGGCCGATGCTCTATCCACTGAGCCAAACCAGCTAGGGCTAGTTCCACAGAACTTTTATCTGTATCAATAGAGCTTCTACTGTTTGTTTGTTTGCTTTTGGGGCGTCTCATTTTCTTTGTTAGACCCTTAGATTTCTTAATGCTACATTCTTGTTTCTTTCATATTTGCCTGACTTATAGGTGCTAAGTAGATATTTGTTAAATTAATTTCAAGTCAAGAATTAATAGTTGCTTTGATTTAGTAATTAAGGGTTCTATACATGGACATGACATAGAAGTAAAAGTTTTGTTCACCTATGTGTCTTACATTTTTTTTTTACTATATGTCCATACATTTTTAAAAATTGAATTTATTGGGGTAACATTGGTTAATAAGAATATAGGTAGGTTTCAGATACACATATGTTTACCTATGTATACATATAAACATGTTTGTATGGCTTATTTTGTGCCAATTACTTATCTTATTTCAGTTTCTTCTTCCCTTTTTCCTGAGAACTTTTCTTGGAGCTCCATGTGAAAAATGAAATATAATGTATATATCACTTCCTTTGTCATTTTTGAGGATTGCATTCGGTTATAGCTAAGATATCTGGATCTTGGAAATTCTGAGACCTTGTCTGAAGCTGCTCTGGTCAATTGACCTTGCCAGGAAGGGGCCAGTAGGATTCAGTAGCTTTAGTGGAGCTGGACTCTCCAGACTAGCCTGGCTTATGAGGTCAGAAATCTGTAATTAGGATAATTTTCTGTGGAAAATTTAATCAGATGGTGAGCTCACTAACATGTGATGGCTTTTCTCTATCTTCTGGTGTAATTAACTGCTCCCCAGAAACTGAAGAAAACAAATTTTATTTAGGAGGAAACATACTTTATTTTACTCCTAGTCAAGTTATTTAACCTCAGGTTTTCTCTGTCTGTAAAATGGGGCACCATATTCTTTCTTGGTACTCGTCTTTGTTTTACTGAAATGCCACAAGGATAAAAGACTTAAGCCCGGGGATCAAATTCTTCCCCACCCCTCCAATGGGATATTATGGGGAGACTGTTATAACACATTTTTTTAATATTCAGGTATGGAATTGGCAATCAGAGGAATATTTCTTTCTGCAAGCCCATCAGGAAACAGTGAAAGACTTTAGGCTCTTAAAAAATTCAAGACTGCTTTCCTGGTCATTTGATGGCACGGTGAAGGTAATTTGAAACACAGATTTTTTTTTAAAGTATTCTAATGTTGCAGTGATGATATTGTGACAGCCAAAAGCAGATGGTTGATAAGTAACTACTTAATTTTCAAACTTGTGTTCTCATGTTGTTGTCAGTTGACTGCAGTCACCTATGTGTGCTCTGTGTTTATGAACATTTGTACTAAGGGCACGTAAAGGGGTCAGAACAACCAGTGTGCTAGCGCTCCTACTGGATAGGCCTGTCTTCTGGCTGATTATGTTCAGAAACACAGAATGGTCTTCACAGTGTCAACTTCTGAGTTTTTCTTTGAAGGTATGGAATATCACCACTGGACGAATAGAAAAAGACTTTGTCTGTCACCAGGATACAGTACTTTCTTGTGATGTTTCTCCTGATGCCACCAAGTTTTCATCTACCTCTGCTGACAACACTGCAAAGGTAGGTGTGTCAGCTGAAATGTGCATGCATAAAACTTTGGTATCAGTTATGTATTATGAGTCCTATGTACAGTAGATCCTCGGGTTAGATTTTCGCCATAAGTCGGAACCCACCTACATAAGCACCTACGTCACTCACATGGAGCACATACACAGCAGTAATGAAGTGAAACAGTAAAAAAAATGTAAAAGAAAGATAACAATTCCTGGCCTTTACTTATGGTAAATAAATAATATAAAACATAAAGCACATATGCACATATGTCAAAGTGACAGAACTTTTTTTTTTTTAATAAATAAATGGGAGATGGCAACGTAACCATGAAACGACGTACGTCGAGTCCGACGTAACCAGAGGACTGCCTGTATTATGAGTTCAAATAATGTGTAAAGTGGAAAAAAATGTTTCTTCTGCATGTCTGTCTTATTGTGTGAGTTTTTGGAGGATTCCCATTGGCCTTTAGTTGGTGTCAGATAGATTACATGAATAACATCAAGGACTTTTGATTTTTCCCTTACTGATTACTTTTGTCGTTACTAAGCAAATGCAATCTCTGCTGCATATTATAGGCAATAAGAAGCATTGAAAAGGGTTTACATTTAATTGCACACCCACAGTAGGTTTTTATATAATTGATATAAGTTGATGCTTCTGAAAATCACATTTCATTGAAATGGTGCTGCCTATTTGGGGACATTGAATACTCCATTTTCTTCTTTTTTATACATCTTGTTAATGGCATTATTATCTACCTATCTTTCCAAACTACAAACCTTAGAATTGTCTGGGACTCTACTGTCTTTTATGCTCTGTTGATTACTTCTCGATACCTCTTGGATCCTTCTTCCCCTCCTTGCCCCCACCCTTAAGACCAGGCTCTCTTCCTTCATTGGTGGGCCTGCTTCTGGTCTGTGCCTCCTCCAGTTTATCTTCCCTACTGCGGTCTGAGTCCCTGCTGAAACACCTCCCTGACCTGATAGTTTGTAAGCCAGATTCCTTAGCTCAGCAACATCTTTCTTTCTTCCTTCCTTCCTCCCTCCCTCCCTCCCTCCCTCCCTCCCTCCCTCCCTCCCTCCCTTCCTTCCTTCCTTCCTTTCTTCCTTTCTTCTCTCTCTCTCTCTCTCTCTCTCTCTCTCTTTCTTTCTTTTTCTTTATTTTTAAAATCTTTGTTGTTAAAAGTATTATGAATGCCCCCCCCTTTCATTGACCTCTTCTAGCCTGCCCCTGCCCCCCGGCCCAGGCCCTCACCACCATTGTTCCCTCTGTCCAGGCTGCTTCTTCCTCCGACTTTTTGTGCATGCTGTAACTGTGGCTTGACACAACCTTCTATTCCTTTTCACCCCAAAGCATTTTGACTCATTCTTCCATACCTAGATTTGGTGACAACTCTTCAGTGAGCCCTTTCCTTGCCCTCAGGCAAGATTAGCTGCTTCACCCTCAGTATGCCCATTCCATGTTTTCACATTTATTAGAGCTTTACTTCATACCGGTGTTCACTTAGCCATTCATAAGCCAGCGTTCTGATTAAATTACAAACTTTTCTAGGGTAGGGGCTATATCCAGTTCATCTTTGTATCACTAGATCTTAGCTCACAGTGCTTGGAAGATGGTAGTTTTCAGTCTATGCTTGTTGAATGGTGATGACAGGATCATAAGGGAGAATATTGGAAAGAAAGAACTGTATTTGACTGCCAGGATTGTAGGGTATTATAGTGACTAACCTTTAAAGAACTCTTGTCATATGTTAGGCCCTGTGCTAGGAATGTCACTCTGTTATCTCATTTAATCTTCACATCATCAGTACTTTGGTCCCCATTTTACAGATGCAGAAATTAAAGCAACAGCAACTTATGTGTATTGTCATAGGCCACAAGGAACTAGTAAATAGTGGAGCCATATGCACAGACTGGTCTTTACTCATTCACTGTTCTTTCTTCTATATCTAAAGTTAAGACCTTTGATCCTTGAGCTGAAGTTAATTTGAATAATTAAAGGGAAACTCAACAAGGAACAAGGTTACAAGTGAGAACTTGGGCCTCTCAAGAAGGTTTATGAACTTCGATATGATCAAGTTTGTGGTTAACGAACACTCAAGACAGGGTTTGCAGATGCTTATTTTGAATGTATTTACTGTTGCTAAACAATTCTGATTGCCTTCCAGATTTGGAGTTTTGAACTCCTTTCCCCTCTTCATGAATTGAAGGGCCACAAAGGCTGTGTGCGCTGCTCTGCCTTCTCTGTGGACAGTACCCTGTTGGCGACTGGAGATGACAATGGGGAAATCAGGGTAGGGTGTTTGCGACGTGAAGCACTGCTCTTCGTGTAGCTTGGGCCAAGCTCCCTGCACCACACTGGGGACCTTTGTTAATGGGACCGGGAAGCGCTGGGTTCTGGATGGATGGGTTCTTTGTTTTTTTCTGTGCATGTTGTGTTCACAGCTGCACTCTATTGCAGAAAGAATTCATTTTAGAGCGAAGCATTTCCTATGTAGGTGAGGAGGCAGATGCCCTAGTTATTTGCAGTTGGTTCTCTGCTGTTATCTTGAGAATGAGTCATCTTAATTTTTGGACCTGAACCAAAGGTTGTTTTTAGTGGCAGAACGTGGGGAAAATAATTTCGTAAGTCATTATCTAGATTATAAATGAATTGCATATTTTGCTGTTTTCAGCACTGAAAGAAAACATCTCTTTAGCATCATACCCATTAGATAGTCAAGTTTTACAGTGTGGCCTATGGCAGGCCTCATGGCGCTGCCTGTCTCTGGTTGTTAGAAGGAGTGGGCACTTGATGGGAAAGGTTTGGGCACTGGGGATGGCTGCTATGGTAACCAGTATATTCGAGGAGAGTCTTGTTTTTTTTCTTTTTTATAAAAAAAGAATTTAAAATTCAAGGAGTTGGTCTATAATGCAGAAGAATGAGAGAGTCTGCAGTTGGCGTTACCAGATAGGCTTTCCAGGAACAAGGAGATTCTCCTGCTTGAGCACTAAGTAACCAGTCTCCTCTACACCGTTCTCATAAATGCCGTGGCAGCTGCAGCGGCTGTGTGGGACATTCATTTTGCTCTAAGTTCTCATCTTGGATGAAAGGGTTCCTTTACTGCTTATGAGGCAATGTTTCATTTTTCAGAAACCCTGGAGGAAAAAATTGCCTCTCTATAGTATATCTTACGGAATTCTTTCTAATGAGCTTTTCCATTTGATTCTTTTTTTGGGTAATTTTATGGCCTTATTTGTTTATTTATCATTCATTCAGTAATATTACTTTATTGAGGTATGCTTAGCATGTAAAAAGCTGTACATAGTTAATGTATACAATTCAGTGAGTCTGGGTATATATATTCACCCTTGAAATCATCACAACCATCAGGCCCTAGACATATTCATCACATCCCAAAGTTCCCTCCCACCCTCTTTATTATTATTATTTTCTTTGTGAGTGGCAATAACACTTAACATAAGGTTTACCGTCTTCTGAGCAAATTTTTAATGCCCAATACAGTATATATATCTTGTATAAAAAACTTTGTAACCTTTGACCTCCCCATTTTCTCTTCCTCTTAGCCCCTGAAAATCATCATTTTATTCTCTGATTTTGTGAGTTTGACTATTTTAGATTCCATATAATTCTTTTTGATTTTTTTATGCCTCTATGTTTTTTTAACTTTTAATTTTTTTAGATTTCAAAGAGAGAGAGAGATAGAAACATCAATGATGAGAGAGAATCATCAGTCATCTGCCTCCTGCATGTCCCTACTGGGAATCAAGCCCACAACCCAGGCATATGCCCTGACTGGGAATCAAACCATGACCTCCTGGTTCATAGGTCAATGCTCAACCACTGAGCCACACTGGCTAGGCAGTGCCTCTATTTTTTAAAATTTAGACTTTATTTTCTGTATAATCTTTTTTTTTAAATCCTCAACCTGAGGACATGCTTAGAAAGAGGGAGGAAAGGAGGGAGAGAGAGAGAAAGAGAGACGGAGAGAGAGAGAGAAAGAGATGTGAAAAAGAAGCATCAATCGGTTGCATACTCTCTATGACTGGGGATGAAACCTACAACCCAGGTATGTTCCCTGACCAGGACTTGAACTGGCAGTCAACTGAGCCATTCTGGTCGGGCTTTTTAAAAAAAATCTGACATGCATTTCTTTGAAAAATTAGAGTACTGCTTATATATTAAGTGTCACTTGAAATAAATGGGAATATTAACATCTGTAAGTAATTGGGTTGTTTATAAGAGCCTACTAAATAATCATGTATATTTAGAACCTTATTAGGACTTCTAGATTTTTTTGACTTCGTGTTTAAAATATATACGCTTTACATATTTGAATGACATCTGTCAACATTTTAGTGGTTAATCTTAGAGTAGAATTATTTTTTTAAATAATTTGTTGGGGTGACATTTCTTTGTTGTTGTTTTTATTTTGAGGTAGTTTATATGCTACGTCTTTTTTGTTTATTCCTTTTTTCTCCCCTTATTCTCTTTTTATTAAATGAAGAGAGTCACAGCATTCTAATCAATCACTCTAAGTCCTTTTGTTTTACTTTTGGGAGTACAGTTAATGATAAATATTGTAAGCAATACATTTGTGGTATAATTAGTGTTTTTAAAAAATTTGAACAAGAGAGAACTCAATCTAAAAAAATCCCTAAAGTATCATTGAATTGTAATTACATTTTTTTTTAAATATATTTTATTGATTTTTCACAGAGAGGAAGGGAGAGAGACAGAGAGAGTTAGAAACATCGATGAGAGAGAAACATCGATCAGCTGCCTCCTGCATATCCCCCACCGGGGATGTGCCCACAACCCAGGTACATGCCCTTGACCGGAATCGAACCCGGGACCTCTCAGTCTGCAGGCTGACGCTCTATCCACTGAGCCAAACCGGTTTTGGCTGTAATTACATTTTTAAGAAAGATTTCCAAATATGTTTCAGATGAGGTAGCTATTTATAAAGAATTTCTGGGCAGCCCTGTTAATGAATTGTATCATGTTTATGTAGATATGGAATGTCTCAAGCGGTGTGCTTCTTCATTTGTGTGCTCCGATATCCATAGAAGAGGGAGCTCTTACCCATGGGGGCTGGGTGACCGACCTCTGCTTTTCTCCAGATAGCAAAATGCTGGTCTCTGCTGGAGGCTACCTTAAGGTAAGAGTTCATTAAAGACTGAAAGAAAAGAACAGCCTGTATCCTACTGTGCAAACTGTTTTCACTTCCTGTTTCTCAGTGTGTCCTCATATAACCCGACAGAGTGCAAGGGCAATTCCTATTATCCTGTTTTGCAGTGACGAGGCTGAGAGGTGCAAGGCCACCTTCGTCACATCTGTTGGAAGTTCTGGTGGCAGTGTGGGGGATGTTCTCAGTCCAGAGCTCACACGGCCCTGTACTAAGTCTTAGAGGGTCACAATGACTAGAGAGTGGGGTGTTTAACTTAGTTTTATTTTCTACCTCATAATTATTAACTATTTTGGTTGAAAGTCTTTAAACACTTTTCTGAAATTTTCTTAAGTATTAGTAGCAGTGGTAGTAGTATTAATAATAGCTGGAGCATATCTATATCTCTAAAAGCCCAGCGACCAGAACAGTGGAACGACCAGAATGACCAGTGGCTATGACGTGCACTGCGGCAGCTAACCAGCCTGATCCATGCCCCAATCGCCGCCACCCCCCTCCCCCCCCGCCCCAGCCCCCCTCCCCCCGGCTGGCCCGGCCCCCAATCAGCCCCCAACACCCCGATCGGGGGCGGGGCCAGCTGGCCAATTGCCCACAGCCCCTCCCCCCCACTGACCCAGCTGATGGGCCCCCATCAGGGAGGGCCAGCCAGACCCCACCTGTGCATGAATCCGTGCACTGGACCTCTAGCTGTTTTATAGTTTACAAAATCCTTTACTTACATCATCTCCTCAGCCAGTTTTTTGAGGCCTGAATTTTATTATATTTGGTGTATGGTGAGGAAACTGATGTTCATGGAGAGTGGTGACTTTCCTAAAACTGTGCAGTTAATAAGTTGCTGTATGCAAACTTACTATGAGTGACCACTGTGGCCAAGGCTGTGTGTTGTGGTGCCTCAGGGTCAGTTTTTGATGCTTGCATCTGTTTATCTGTCCCCTCAATACGGATATGTTAAATGCCACTGTGTGCTGAGACACTGCTATGTGGTTCCTGCCTTTGGTGGCGTACAGTCTATGGGGGGAGCAGACAGACAGTAAACAAACAACATCTCTGAAGTGTAAGAGGGGTTCTGATCTGTTTGCATATGGACAGTGGAGCCCAGAGGAGAGGCGAGAACAGCTCTACCTTTGGGAGTTAGCAGAGGCTTCCTGTGGAGGGGGATGCTGAGGGGAGGCTTCTGAATAGTGGTTTACTTAGAAAATGGAGATGATACTGAGTAGCGTACTGACCACTTACAATAGCTCCCTAATACATTAGATTTTATGATACTGTTATCTCTGACTGAAGACTTTCAAGTGTAGGAGATGATTCTGTCTAACACAATGTAGATGTTAAAAAATATTGGCACGAATGAAGTTTTTGGTTACACGGGACCTATGTAATTGTAATTTTACTTACTCCACATAAAAACCTAGTTTATAAAAACGGTAAATAAGAGGGCGGTTTTTAGTTCTATGAAAGGATGTACATATGGCCCCTTTACAAGTGTGCATTTAAAATAGCATGCTGTTGCCCTAGCCGGTTTGGCTCCTGGTAGAGTGTCTGCTTGTGGACTGAAGGGTCCCAGGTTCGATTCCAGTCAAGGGCACATGCCCAGGTTGCAGGCTCAATCCCCAGTAGGGGGTGTGCTGGAGGCAGCCAATCAATGATTCTCTCTCATCATTGATGTTCTATTTCTCCCTCTCCCTTCCTTTCTGAAATCAATAAAAAAGATTTTTTAAAAATCCCATGCTGTTTGCAAGATGTTGCATTAACCTATACTTTTTTGGGGCTTGCCTTTATTTAGTTATTAGGGATTGTGAGGCTGTCACCACTCGTTCCCCCTTACTGCTCTGAGGATGATGCTGAGAAGAGTGGCATTGCTATTTGTGTTGGGAGCTGGGAATCTTGATCTTTATTAACTGCTAAAGCTGCTTTGGCACTGAGCTTCTAGAGACCATGTCACTTGATGCTCTGGGCGCCCTCGAAGGCTCTTCCATGTTCGTGAGCCTGGCTTACAAGATGGGATAGAGATCAATGACCAGGTTTCCAGAGTTCTTGGGGAACTTTGAAACAAAGCTGCAGTGTAGATAGCTGTGCTGTAGGGGTTATGCTTCATGGGTGGGAGAACCTTTACCCTGTATATTCAGTCTCTGTTATTTAAGTGACAATCAGGCTGCTCTTCCCTCTGGTTAAGCTGATTATGATGCAGCCCAGCCTGCATCTACCCAGCTTGGTAATGAGACTCTCCAAAGCACAGAGCAAATTAAATGTAAAAAGAAGCAGCTGCTGTAGTGTCCAAGAAAATGGGCCTTTTGAGTCTGTTTACTCTAGAATCCAAGTTGCATAAATTGAATGTCAATAAGATAAAGTAGGTATCCAGTAGCTAAAATGCTCTTAACTTTCAAAATTGTTCCTATTTCTAAGTTAAAAATGATGTAATTGAGCTTTCTACCTGTGTTATGCCACAGGGCATGTATACTGTTAGAATGACAAGAAATCCGCATTAATTCATACTCCTGAGGAGAAAGGCTGGTTTGAAATGTAGAATACAGGGAGGTAAATGCAGGTTTGCTGTTGCTTACAGGCAGCAGAGTGTGATGGTCAGGAGAGGGCACCTTGGGGCAGGCTGCCTGAGTTCAAAGCCTGGCTCTGCTACTCAGTAGCTTTGTTAAGTTAATAATGTTATTAATCACAAGATTATTAAACTGTCTGTGCCTCTGTTTTCTCATCTGTAAAATGGGCACAATAATTTTGACCTCAGGGTTGGGAGCATTAAAGGAATTAATACATGTAAAGCATTTATACATAATAACATAGTGTACCCTGAGTAAACGTTACCTGCAATTTTTTTAAGAAAAAAAAAATTCACTTTATTTCTTAGAGCAGTTTTAAGTTCACAGCAAAATCGAGCAGCGTGTACAGAGTCCCAATACATGCCCTGTCTCCCCCACTATCAATGGCCTGCCATCAGAGTGGTACCTAATTCAATTGATGAGCATTCATTGACACATCCTTATTACCCAAGGCCCATAGTTTACATCAGGGTTCACTCTTGGTGTTGTTCGTTCTGTGAATTTTGACAAATGGCATGTGTCCACCATTGCAGTATCATACAGAATAGCTTCACTGCCTGAAAAATCCCCTGTATAAGCTACCACTCTACTATCATTGCTTTTTAGTCCATACTCAAATTAGTGACTAGTGTAGTGTTTCCAAGTAGAGTGGTCTGTTTTAATAGAGGGAAGGTGGCGGTGGGATCCCTTGGACGAGGAAGCCGGAAACTGTTGTGCCTCTGCCACCTGCCAGCTGGGTGGTCTTGGGTGACGGGGCCTCTCTTCTCTCAGAACCTTGGTTTCCTTCTGTGTAAGGTGAGGCAGTTCCTGGGTGACCTCCAAGGGGCTGCTGCCTCTATCATTTGCCCCTAGCAACTCAGAACAGGAATGTGTCCTCTGCCATCTTGCTTACATTGCTGTTTTACAGAGCAAAATTGTCAGTTCTGGAAAATGTCACATTAGTGCATGTTGCGTCAGTGAGGTTTATAAAGTCCATGGGGTGTACTTGTACCAGTTATTATTACTGATAGCGAACATGAAAAATTGACTCAGTCACATGCGCAAGGCAGAAGGCGAGGCACTTCCACGGATACAAAAGTGACACCATTATTGTGTTCATAACACTCAGACTCTTGATGTACCTGAGCCCTTTTCAAAAGAGGCTCATGCACAGCGTCTCTCTTGCCTTCATTTTAGCCGTGAGATATATGGGTAAACTCTATGACCTCCATTCGGTAAGTGAATATAAATATTGTTAAAATCTTAGTGAATTCAGTGATTGGGAGGAGAAGGGAAGGACCTGGCCAGAGCACATGCTACATTTGAGATGTTCAGTATTTATTTAGCAAATCCATGTATGAATGACAAGAGTTTATAAAGAAACTTGGTCATCAGCTCTTGAATTACTCCTGTTGAAAGGGAAGATTCAGTAGAGAGGACATTCTATCCCATAGCCATATTATGAATAGCCTTGGTGTCTGCCAGTTCATGTCTGCAAAGGGGCATTTTTAGAGGAGAGAGGGCATTCTTCTGCCCATTCCACTGAGAAGGACGTGCAGACGAGCTCAGCCCAACCATGGCCGTAATGGACATCGAGTGGCCTTGTGTCTGCTACTCTCAACAGGCTGCCCGCTTCTCCCAGTGGAGGGAGGTGTAGGGTCGCTGTGAGACAGTCACCGGGGTTGGTCAGAGAGGCTGACCTGGTTGATAACTGTATTCAGTGACTTCTTTCCTGCTGTTTGCTTGAAGTGTGGGTGTGGGGAGGTGATAGGTTGAAGGGTCTGGCTTGTACTATGATTGTCACACAGTGTAATTACCAATCTAATGGGAATTTTATTTTTCTCTGAACAGTGGTGGAATGTCATCACTGGGGAATCCTCACAGACCTTCTACACAAATGGAACCAATCTGATGAAAATACATGTGTCCCCTGACTTCAAGACATATGTGACTGTTGATAATCTTGGTATTTTATATATTTTACAGACTTTAGAGTAAAATAGTTAAGCATTAATATAAGTCGAACTCAAATTTTGAATTGGAAAAAATTGTGATGAACTCTGTATTTCAACTTTTTGTAAAGCTGTGAATTGTTTTACAGTATTGCATTCATTACAGAATTGTTTATGGTTTGAAGAATGATACTAATGTAGCTTCCCCCCCCCCCCCCAACACACCTTTAATCTTGTTTTTCATAATCATCATTATTTTTAACAATTTGTCTTTAAGATGCAAATGAAAATGTAAATACGTACCTTGTTATACTGTTGGTAAAATTCTCTCTTGATACATTCAAATTGGTTGACATAATTAATGAGGATAACTGGAAGGAAATATGTATTTTAATACTGTCATTATGCGAGTTGTGCCTCAGAGTAGCAGTGGCCTGCTTTCTGAGCCACATGACCCCACCGGGGTACAGTTTCCCAAATGCGACCTTGGAGCTTATTTGCACTCCTTAAATTAGCTTTAAAAATATTGTGTCTCTGAGCACAATTTGCAATATTTCCTTTAATTCACTACATCAGTGTGTCTTGGATTTCAAAATTCTTTCTGTGGAGTGAAAATTATGTGTTGCAGAGTCGATTTTATTGGTCTACCTTCCCTCACTAGCTGAGGACAGCTCGTGCCCTAACGGACTCCTGTGGTCAGCCTCTTAGCTGGGCACTGTCCTGCTCTCTGTTTCTTTACATACCAGACCTTCCTTAATCTTCACTATTTTTCTGTTTTGTTTTTGAAGTAGTTTGCTCTACAGTTAGTAAATCAGATTGATGGAGAAGCAGCCAATTTTAATAACAGAATTTTCCTAAGAAATATAGAATAGTAGAAAATTATTTTCTTCTAATTCCATTTACTTTTAGATGAATGGCAATGCCAGTGCTGTTCTCTGAGTGAATATAGGAGAGTTCTCAGAACCAGAGTCATCGGGACTCTGGATGGTGTTCCCTTTGACCCTCCAACCAGTCTGTCTCCCTTCCCTTCTCTCCTTATCTGCTTCCTTTCCTCCCTGCTTCCCTGGGAGGTTAATCAGAAAAGGTAGATTCTGACAGGGAAAAAGCACATCAGCATCAATAATTAGCTTTTTGACCTCTTGATTAGGAACCTTAATTGCAACTTAAATCTAAACATTTTCCCAGAAATATATTGTTAAGGGATATGCTGATAAATTAATGATAGATATGGTTGCTATATAAACAAATAACCAAAATTTAAAAATTTATTGCTGTAACAGGGACTAAATCAAATGGGTATTAGTGTCAGTAGCAGGTAGGCCATGAACCAGTTTTTATTGTTATCACATAATAGGGTGGGCAGGAGGACTAGAGCACTCCAGGTGTATTTTAGATTAGATATTTCTATTTAGTTTTTCAGAGAACCATAAATAGAGTGAATAAAATCTTTTACATTGTTAAGGAGGTTTTTTTTTTTTTTTATGGGTTAAGGAACTTGTTATAGACTTACTGTGATTTAAACAAATGTGATGTGCAGTCATAATTTTATAAAAGAAATTTATGTAAATGGCATGTTCTGCTTAGAGTATCCTCATTAGAACTTTATCTGCATGCAATGTTTAGGAACTCGTTTATAGCTCAGAGTGTGAAGTATTAACTTTTGGAATTGAACTTACTTGGCTGTTAAAGTATAACAACAAACATCAGCTCTTAAAAGGCCTTGATGGCCTTTGTCTTAAAAATAAATTAAAAAGGAAAATGGAAGAAAGACTAGGTAACTTGAGGGATGAGGAGAAGCTAGGAGGTTGTAGCTGCAGATTTCATGGCAGCTGAGGTGGTCAGTCAAGGGGAGGATGTTGCTTTGTACTTGTGATATGCATTTTTCCCTGCTTTTTTATTTTATTTTTTGTATTGGAAATTACATTGCATTTTATATAAAGATTTTTTTACATTGTATGTATGTGTCTTGTATGTTTTGTATCTATAATACAGTTTACATAATTTTTTTTTGTCCTTGGTATACGTTTTAATACATGAAATAGAAAAATTTTTATAAAAATAAAATTCCAAAAAATATTTTTGAAAAACATTTTCAGATTGTTTCATACTCCTTGCTTATTCTTTGTTGATTAGAAAACAAATGTGAAGGATTCTTCAAACCAAATCCATCAACCTTTTGATGAAGTGTTATCAGCTCTGTATAATTCACTTCTACCAAAATTTTCTGTCTCCTCAGTCTGTCTGATCGCTGCTTGTTGTAGCTGGCCTGTAAAGGATAGAATTCATCTATTTATTCTTTCATCCAGTAAATATGTATTGAGATCTACCATGTGTACCTGGCATATTTGTAGGGAGATAGCAATGAGCAAAACAAAGTCCTTGCCGTACTGCAGTTGGGGGCGAGGGAGAGGTGGACGAAAAGTAAATAAGTAAAACCTGTAGTGTATTAGTTGTTATACTGGGTGTACACAGGGAGGGGGAGGGTTAATGTCTTAGATGGAGTTGCTTATTGAGAAGGTGACACGAGTACAGACCTGAAAGGAGAAGGGCCGAGCCATGCAGGTATCTGGAGAGCAAGCAAAGGCCTGAAAGTGGGATGGGTTGGTCTGTTCCAGAACTGGGAGGAGGTCAGTGTGGCTGGAGGAGACCGGGTGAGGGGAATATAATAGGAGCGCACTGTGGAGGGCCTCCAGGGGCTCGAGGAGGGGTTGAGCTGTGCAGCATCTGCCTGAAGCTTTACCTTGATCACTCTGGCAGTGGGAACCAGCTGACAGGCAAGGGCGGAAGCAGGGAGACCAATGAGAAATTTTTGCAATAATCTGGGCAAAATGAAGGCGGCCAGTCTAGAGTAGCAGCAGTAGAGGTTGTGATAGATTCTGGATATAGTTTGAAGATCAGAGTTAATGGGTTAGATAAAGGTTGTGAGAAAGACAATTGCAGAATGACACCAAGTTTGGGCTTGTGTGGCTTGAACAACTGAGATGAAGACAGTGAAAGGAGTAGATTTTCGGACATAGTACATTTGAAGTGGCCATTTGACATTCAAGTGGAGATGTTGAGTAGCTGGTTGGATAAAAGGGTCTGGAGCTCATGAGAAAAATCTATGATGGAGATAGAAACCATGAGAGTCATCGTGACTCGTGACACTTGAAACCACAAAACCAAAAGAGATCAGCAGCGAAATGAATGTCAAGGAGGCCCGGGACTAGGTCCAGGTTGGTGAGTTGAAGGACCAGCACAGGGGCTGAGAAGGACCAGCAAAGACTAAACATTGCAAGTTAGTGTGCTAAGTGTAGTGAATATAGTGGGTGTGGGTGAAGGAACCTTGACCAAAATTCCTTTGTTAGTTTGTTCATTCAGCTACCTATCTATCTTATATGCCTTGAGAGTCTACTGTGTGCCAAGCACTATTTTAAGCAGCAGCCAAGGGAATAAATAAATACATTTTAGTTGTTGGAGGAAGATTAGGGACAATAGATAATAAGAAAACAGGAAGACAGCAGCAGCTGTCTTACCTGTAAAATGCTTCTCAGGGTTGTAAGGATTTAGTAAGGCAATACTCTCGAAGTATTTATCTCGGAGCTTGGACCAGTGAACAATGCTTGCCATTATTTGGGTCCCATTCTCTGCCTGGCAACAGGTCCCCAACTGCCATCTGTGCATCAGTCCTGCCCTCTGCATGATTTTTACCTCTTTAAAACCCTGGGCCTACTGTGTGCTCTCTTGTTTCTGTGGCTTTGTATACATTGCCCTCCCTTCCATAATACTCCTTTTCCCCCTATTTTTTCTTCTAATTCCTTCTTATTCTTCATAAATTCTTTGAGATTACCTTTGTAGCGCCCTCTTTTCTCTTACATGACTTCTGTTGCCCTGTGTCGCTTACTTATTGGAGTCCCCCATTAGGTCGGAAGCTCCACAAAAGCCAGGTCTCTGTCTTTTATACCAGAGTCTCACGTAATCCTGGCTCCCATTGGAGCCTCCATAAGTATCTGAATGATTGAACCCCCTGCTTGCCCGCCCGCCCAGAGCACGTGCTGTGTTTTCTCTGCACTAGGGTACCAAGGGGCTGTCAGATTAAGGTGCATCACGTCATGCACTAGGGTACCATGGGGCTGTCAGATTAAGGTGCAGCACGTCACCAGCATTTTCTTCACCTTCCAGGTTAGTTTGACATTTTATGGTGAAGCAGCATTAGGGAAAAGTAAAACTTTTTTTGGATAGAAAAGATTTGCTTCCAAATTATATGAAATGAAAAACATATCCCCGGAGTGTTTAGGTTGGCAAGTATGGCAATCTATGACTCAGCAAATGCTCTGTGTTACCATAATTTACTTACTGACCTTTAGAAAAGGAGAAAATGGTTTTCTTATAATTCTTAGTCTCTGAGGATAGTCACATGAATAGATTTCCTTGCCTATACCCTCTCCTTAAGATTGCCGATGTACGATGTACGGTTATTAATATTCCCGCCTTAGGAAAAAAGCTGCTGTTCGGCTGTGAGTTTAACCACAGAATTGTTGTGTAGTTGTGTGCATGCGTGTGGAAGGGGCAGAAGAATTTGCATCAAACCTGGGACTCCTCAGAGACCGGGCTTTTGAAATCATTTGGCATCAACAGCGACTGACTTCTGAATCAGATGATGTGAGGAGACCAAAAGTTAGGACACTTTCATTTCAATTATGATTCAGGAAAATGAGTTGCTGTTATTCATTGTAAATTCACTCATGAGGCCAGGCTCTCAGAACAGGGAATACTGCTTATCCCACAGAAGTGGAGAGAAAAACCTGCCTCTGTGATTTCCCATCACCCAGGGCTAGAATAAGAAACTAGAGAGAGCATTCCAAGCCCGAGTGTGTGCTCGGTGGTTCTGAGCAACAGATCAAACTGGAAAACACCCAGCAGGTGAGTGAAGACGCCTGCTTAGGACCCAGGTGGCTGCTCTGAGAGCTGGAGCAAATGTTCACATTCATCCATGCAAAGCTTCATCCCCTCCCCACTCAGGGCACTGCCCAGTCCTTATTTTATTTTTAAAAAAATATAATTTTATTGATTTCAGAGAGGAAGGGAGAGGGAGAGAAAGATAGAAACATCAGTGATGGGAGGGAATCATCGGTCACGGCCTCCTGCACACCCCTCGCTGGGGATTGAGCCCGTAACCCGAGCATGTGTGCTGACGAGATTGAACTGTTACCTCCTAGTTCATAGGTAGATGCTCTACCAGTGAGCCACGCTGGCTGGACCCAGCCCTTATTTTATCTTCACAGTAGTTACGAGTGGATTTGCAGACTATGCAGTTGCAGTTTATAGAGGAAGAACCACACCCCAGGCAGTTAATCAGTATCAAAGCCAGGGCCAGAATACAAATCTGATTTTTTTCTTTCTCTTTTTTCAAATACAAATGCAAGTTTATTTAGAAAGTCACAGAGGTAGAGAAAGTGAGCCAGCTGGGTGCGTGGGCTCAAGAAACAAGTTACAGAGGCCCATAGAGCTTACTAGTAGGAGAGAGAGAGTGGATTTGTTCTTTATAGAAAGACCCAGACCACTGGGCTACAAGTGGAGTGTCAGTTGCAATTGGAAGTGGAATCCTTTTGGGGTCATGGACACCTGTGTAGGGGTCAGCTGGAGAATGCATTTGAGATCTTTCTCCTTTTGGATTCATCTTCAGTTAACAGTGATTCTGAACCCTTCACCTTGGGTTTATATGCCTGTGGATGAAAAAAAGTTCTAGGGAAAGTAACCTCAAAGGGTGATCTGATCATAAATTCCTAACTGGGCAGGTCTGCTGGGCAGTCATGCCCCAGGCATATAGCTTTTTAGCAAAAGGTTTATTTTTGCCGTAAGCAAGCCCTCCATTGCTTCTGTGCACCTAGGTTTCACGAGAGCACATAATCTTCACTATCCTGTAATCCAGTCCCCGCCTTGCTTTCTCCCACTCTCATGTACTCCTCCTTATGTTCCCACATTAATTTCAAATGCATAAAAGAGGCTGCAAAATCGTTATTCTCCGGAGCATGTGAGGTCTTGCTCCCCAGCATATGTTGTCAGTGCGGTTCAAAGGAACTCATAGGAAAAGTCTCTACAGGTTTGGATGTTTCTTATGTCGACATGCCCCACTCTGTCAAGTAACTTTCTGAGACAATAAATCATTTTTAGGAGGAAGGAAGGGGGAGCTACTACTTTTTATAGGCCTTTTATGTGTCAGGCCCTGTACTGGACACTCACTCACACATTTAAAAAATTTTTTAATGTGTTTTATTGATTTCAGAGAGGAAGGGAGAGGGAGAGAGCGAGATAGAAACACCAATGAAGAGAGAGAATCATTATTTGGCTGCCTTCTGTACGCCTCCTACTTGGGATCGAGGCCAAAACCTGGGTATGTGCCCTGACCGGGAACTGAATTGCGAACTCCTGGTTCATAGGTCGATGCTCAACCACTGAGCCACCATGGCTGGCAAGAATCAGCAGGAACTGAGTAGCCATCCTCCTCACCCCCAAGATGAAGCAGTTGCTCTGTGGGTCATCATAGCCCTCCCTCCACTCCTGTTACCTGTGTGGCCTTGAAGCCATCTGAGTTTACCACCTCTCCCCTCCCCGCAGACCAACTCCCCAGAAATGGCTGAAATGGGATTCCCGAATTTCCTGTGCCTGCCTTCTTTCCAAGTCTCCCTGATTCATCGCTTAGCACGTTAGGTTTTTTTGTGTTGTTTTTTATTTTGTCTCGGAAAACAGCATGCAGGCGAGAAATCAGCTTCTCAAATGTCAGAAATCAGCTGATGTTGCTTCTTACGGGGAGGCATCTTGACTTCCCTCCTCAGGTGTCTTATTGACGAGAGGCAGTAAGATGGGGGCAGCAGGCCCCCCAGGAGCAGCTGTAGGGGTGCTCGATGGAGGCCACAGACTATAGGGGTGCTCGATGGAGCACTGATGGGACTGCTCTGCCCAGCTGTCATCCCAGGCTGAGAGCTGACTGGCTGTGAGCGACCCATCTCCACTTACTCTCACTGTGGCACTGAGTCCTCCTAAATGGCAGGACTTGGAAGGTGCATGTTACTCCGCTGTGCTCATGAAGTCTGGTGTGCGACTCGTGTGCTCCTCAGGCGTTGAGCCAAGCAATGGGTCAACCTCAGCTGCTTGCCCAGCCGGCGTGGCTCAGTGGTTGAGCGTCGACCTATGAACCAGGAGGTCACAGTTCGATTCCCAGAGTATGTGCCCAGGTTGCAGGCTCGATCCCAGTGTGGGACATGCAGGAGGCAGCCAATCAATGATTCTCTCTCGTCATTGATGTTTCTATCTCTCTTCCTCTCTCTGAAATAAATATGTATTTTTTATAAAAACCCCCCAAAACCTCAGCTGTCACCTTCAGCTGGGTGACGCCCCTGGAGAATCTTTATTTAGTCTGATGTATGTGTAAGTCTTTGCATTGCTGGTCATTACTCTTGGAATGCCTGTGCAGCTTTTACTACATAGGTCTCTGGGGTTTTGGAGAGGAAAGCAGACATTGTTTTGGCGGTAATTTGCAGCTGTGATTTGTTAGGAGTTACACACAGAGTGCAGTATGTTGGGTGGGGATGATTGGCTCTGCATTCACAACTCTAAGTACAGTGGCGCCACCCTGAGCTCAGAGTGAGTTTTGAGTGAAAACATTGGCTTGAGATGAAGACAGGAAACAGTTACGTAGAAGTGGTGTTCCCCAGGTCAGCACCAAAGTCTTAGGATTAATCCCACCACCAAAAGTAGGTTCTGGTTGCCCTGGATTATGTTGCTAAGTGGCTAGAGCATTGGCCCTAGCAAAGAAGGGACACAGGTTTGATCCTCGGTCAAGTGCATATACCTGATTGCAGGTTCCATCCCGGGGCACATACAGGAGGCAACCAATTGATGTCTCTCTCTCTCTCTCTCTCTCTCTCTCTCTCTCTCTCTCTCTCTCCCTCTCTCCCTGCTCTTCCACTCTCTCTAAAAATCAGTGGGAAAATATCCTCGGGTGAGGATTAACAACAACAAAAAAAGAAAGTTCTGATTTGAGGGCACCAAGGGAAGCTCACAGTGTGCACGATGGTCATTACTCGACGGGGCTAAGGAAATCCTCTGCCTGTTTGGAGCTGGTTTCTGTGGAAGCAGGACTCTGCCCTGGGGCAGGCCGATGCCTGGGTTCACATGTTTGCTCTAACAGCAGCAAATGGGTGTGGGGTCCAGGGGTGAGGGTACCTGATGGAGCATCATGGTGCAGCGCGACTGCTGGCCTGTGCTGGGCGCTTACCCAATCTTATTTTATGAAAATGTGTATACTTTGAAACAGCATGGAGGGGCCTGGAGAGTATTATGCTAAGTAAAATAAGCCAGCTAAAGAAAGACAAGTATCACATGATCTCATTCATATGTGGAATCTAATGAACAAAATAAACTTATGAACAAAATAGATCCAGAGACATAGAAGCATAGAACAGACTGCGGAATCTCAGAGGGGAGGCAGGGTAGGGTAGTAGGAAGAAATCACAGACCTTGTATGCATATATGTATAACCCATGGACACAGACAATAGGGTGGTGAAGCCCTGGGTGGGGGGAAGCAGGGGAAGGCTCGAAGGAGTCAATGGGGAAAAAAGGGGACATATGCAATACTTTCAACAATAAATATTTAATTTAAAAAATGTGTTATAATGGTCAGATTGCTTAATTTTCATAAGAAACATACGCAGTGAAGAGCTTGTATAAAAAAAGAGAACTGAAAAACTTAATGTTTAAAAAAAAGGCTTTATTCCATATAGCCTTCTGAACACGGACATCATATTCCAATTCAGTGAAGAAGCAAGAACTCTGGAGGTTCACCCACTTACCAAATTTTCATTTCTTTTCAGAAATAGCTTAGACGCAATGTCATTTGGTCCAAGTGTGAATTTTTATTGATTTTTGGGGATTTGGCCATTTGTTCTTTAAGCCTGTCTCCCGCCCCATCACATCCAGACGTGATATATGCACCAGCAATATTCCCAAGTATTCCAACAAAAACTCTGGTGTCTTGAGAAAAATCACTTCCATGACTTATTAATGAACTAACCAGGAATACTTTTCATAGGGTTCATTTACCCAAATTTGTCATAGAATATAATTTAAGGAGAAAAAAATTAATGGAGCGATTGAATTGAAGTCCTTTTTGGAATAATAATAGCATTCAAGGATCCCCACGCCCATGGACATGGCAATTACCAACTTGTCAGACTTCCCCTTCAAGAAAATTAGTTCAAATCCCTTCTTTGATACGTGGGGGCTCGCTCTCTGTTTGCCACTTAGATCCACTCCTCTCTGTTCCCAGGCCTGATTGGTGGCTAGAGGCTGCCCTGTGTAGACCATACCAGTGGGCCTCCACCCTCTGGCATCCGTGGGTTCAGGTAATGCGGAATGGAAGGTAGAGTGAGATCAGGATACATATATATTTTTATTGATTTCTGAGAGGAAGGGAGAGGGAGAGAGAGAATCATTGATTGGCTGCCTCCTGCATGCCCCCAACTGGGGATTGAGCCCGAAACCCAGGCATGTGCCCTTGGCCGGAATCAAACCTGGGATCCTTCAGTCTACAGGCCGACATTCTATCCACTAAGCCAAATTGGTCAGGGCCATATAAATATGTATTAATCCTCACCCGCTTAGAGAGAGAAAGAGAGAGAAACATACATTGATTGCCTTCCATACACACCCAGTCCGGGGATGGAACCCACAACCCAGGCACGTGCCCCGACAGGGAATTGAACCAGTAACCTTTCAGGACACAGAACAACACTCAACCAACTGAGCCACACTGGCCAGGGCTGAGATCAAAGTATTTTAATCCCTGGCTCTCTTGCTGAGGGCCCCTGCACCAGGCCACATTCCTCAACCTGTATGCGGCCCCCTCCTCTCCCATTCCCTCTCAGCCCATCACCAGCCCAGGGACACTGCTCTACCCCCTCTATTACCCTACAGGCTGCCAACACCTATGTAAGTATTTTATTTATTAAACTCTTAAATGATCCTAATTGGAGTGTGCCATCCGCTTTGTGCTGGGGCCATAACTGATGCAAATAAGCATTTGATCCATGGAGATAATGAATAAAAGCAATACTGACCTTTGGTTAGCAAAGATAAAAGGCCAAAGTAGCTCAATTGAAGCATTACCATCTAAATTTCCAGCCCAAACCTTCCTTCAGGAAACCCGCCCTTCTGCCTCTGTGACTGCCATCCCATTGCAGGATGGTTTTAGCTCTTTGGGGTTCAAAGCCCTGGGCCTCTGCATTTCAGGCTGGGAGTGCCCCAAGTTTGCTTTGGCATGTGTTTTGCAGAGTAACAGACTTGGATCCAGCAGTGGAGAGATCTGAAAGCCACAGGGTATGGAATGTGAACCACTGATCTTCCCCGGTGTGTCTCTAACATGGCCCTATTACCACTCAATTCACAGCTGGCACATGCGTTTTAGGAAAAATGAAAGGATTGATGAATGTTGTTATGGAATGTTGGTGTCCCCTCAAAATTCACATGTTGAAGCCCTAATCCTCCAATGTGATAGTATTTGAAGATGGGCCTTTGGGAGATAATTAGGGTTAGATGGGGTCATAAGGGTGGGGCCCTCATGATGGGATTAGTGTCCTTGTAAGAAGAGACACCAGCAAGCTTGCTGCTCCCCACCTGGGCTCACACACACAGAGGTCATGTGAGCAAACAGCATGATGGCGACCGCCTACAAGCCAAGAGAAAGTGCCTTCTATGAAAACCACTGTGCGGGCTTGGACTTGACATTGGACTTTCCAGCCTTCAGAATTGTAAGAAATTAAATGCATTGGTTAAGCTCATCAGACTATGGTATTTCATGATGGCAGCCTGAGCTAAGACAAACACGCAGATGCTTTACCCAACCTGCCATCTCTGTGATCCTATAAAAGTGACCCAGTTCGTGGTCACTTCCTCTTTTAGAAATTTCTGTTTTGGCAATTTCTCCTCACAGCCCACTTTAATATTTCAACCAAGACAACGGGGGCTTTTTGGCTGAAATTCAAGCTGTGAAGGCCACTGCATCTTTTCAGACGGGTTGAACTTGGAGATGAGCAGATTTCCTCAATTATTGTGCCCGTGTAAAGATCCCTTCGGCTATGCATGCTGAGAGGGCTGGCCCTCTGGTTCCCCTCCTAAATGGAAGCAGGAAGTGCTCACAGAACAATGCCAGGCACTGGCGGCTGTACAATCTCCTTTTTATTCTGTGTGCTTTTTTATAGGATATAAATAATGACAAAAATTACAAAATTTATAACTGGAAGCCCAAGCATATTTACATGTATGTTTCTGTTTCGGCAAAGCTACTATTCACTTTGCTTCTATACAGTTTCCTTTTGGTACCATAGATGTGATATTTTACTTTCCATTTTCTACATACATATCGACAGTGAATAGGCAAAATATGTACAAGGAACTGTTCAGTTCAAGTAATTTAATATTATATTAAAATTCTTCCACACGGAACTGAAACCATATACATGTGTCAGTTTGAAATAAAATGTAGTTATCTTCCAAAACTCACCAACTGATGAATGTAACTGATATTCTCAGGTTTAAAATCATATTGGTTAATTTTTTTAAAAAAAAAAGCAACATTAAGACAGTCCCACAATTTATCAATATCTCTATAGTGAACTTCAAAATGATCCACAATATGGTCAGTTAGAACAATATACATTAAAACGTTATTTTTTTCTATAATGATATTGGTACTGTATATAATTTGATTCTACATAAATATACATTATGGTATTTATCATACAAATACTCCACAGAGACATTAAAAAAAGTAAAATAGCTTAATGAAATGTAAGTAAATTTTATTTAATCAAATAGTAAGCAAACATTTATTTTTCTGTGTCAAGAAAAAGAGTTTTATTACTTTGGAATCTCTTCTTTTTTTTTTTTGTATTTATTTTTTCTAGAAAACAAATTTTTGCAATAGAATTTTATTAACACCTTTCTCAAACAAGTTTTCCATGACAGAAATCTTGACAGCAGGAGCCCTAGGTTTTTATTTTAACATGTTCTTTAAAACACTGTGAAGATTTAAAAAAACGATCTCTGCAGGTGTGTGGCTGCGTCAGCACTTGGGGTGGGGGACCCCCCCCCCTCCCCCCGCCGTCTGCTTGCCCGAATCTCGTGCCCCGGGGAGAGTCCCAGGACCGTCCCACGCTCAGCCTACCTTCTTAGTCGTAGCAGTAGAGATTTAGTTACTTGAGACGAACGAAACTGGAAACATCCCTCACAACTAACCTCGTTTGCTTATCAATGCATTAATGAAACATCTTTTTAGTAAAAATATTGAATACAAGACACATTTTCCTGTGCATAATAAATTTCTCTGCTTTAAATCATTTGTAAATTTTGAATCAGTTCGTAGGTGTGAAGGTTTTCTTTAGCTGACATAGTTGATGACATAAAAAACCACAAATATAGAAATTGGGAGGCAGGGTTTCCTGGCCACTATGGAGGGTGGTTTTTGTTGCATGAAATGATGCTCAGTGATAGAATGATTTTACAGATGCTTTGTGGGGGCTGTTCTGTTCTGATTCTACCTTTAAAACTGTGGACAGTGAAAAACGCAAGATTTTTATACTTTTAGGCAGTATTAGAGGTCCCCTGCACTTTTTAAAAAGATGTTTATCCCCAACGACAGCAAAGCAAGTGTGGGGGCCAAGTCATTGGAAATACCTTGGGTGGTGACAGGGAGGGGAGTCGGGAGCCCGCGGAAATCTCAGCTCGTGCCTCTCAGGGTTTCGGCTGCGCTTTCTGTCACTGGTGCAGAAAGAACGTCCCCAGGAATGGCCAGTGGCCTTTCGCCTGTGACAAGGCCACACAAACAGAGCAGTCTCCCTCCTGGGCTGGGTGGGAACGGAGGCGGGAAGGGAAGCCTGCTCCGGGCTGCTCGGCGTGCAAGGCACCACGAGGGCGGGAGGACGGTGAGTATCAGAAAATCGTGGTCTCATACTTGGTATTAATTCCCCTCTTGGCTTCTTGTCCCGGCTCCACAATCCACGGCAGGTTGGCCAGAGTCTTTTGCTCAGAAGGGTCGATCTGCTTTGAGAGAGAAAGGCTGATGCCTGTTATGTGGTACCTGTATGGGGTGGAAACACGCAATCTACCGCTACTCAGAGGCCAACACCACCCCAGCAGGACTTCAGGGCTGTTGGCTGTGAGAATCATTTATTTGCTCTTTCGATCACACTTACTGCATATGGACCATGTACAAGGCACTTGAGAAGGGACGGGGAATGAGATGCGGGCCTGGATATGTAACTCATATTTTTTGTAGGGGAAGAGAGACAGTAAATCTCCATTTATAAATGCTGCACAGAATTAAGAGCCGGTGATAAGCTTGAGTGTGACGAGGGAGCGTGGCCCAGAAAAAGCCCCCTCATGTACTGAGATCTGAATGACAGAGTCAGCCACGTGGAAATCAGGGGGACATGAGGCCAGGTGGGACAGAGGCCTTGGGGAGGAGTGAGCTTTGTCTCCCAGGAACAGAAAGGCCTGAGCGTCAGAGAGAAGTACAGTGGGAAGTCAGGCTTTAGGGAGCTGGGCAGTGGTACCATGATCTGACCTATGGGCTTGTTATTTTTAATATTTTAAAAAGATTTTAGAGAGAGAGGAAGGGAGAGGGAGCGAAAGGAAGACTGATAAGAGAGGAACATTGACCAGCTGCCTCCTGCACGTCCCCTGGGGATCAAGCCTGCTTGCAACCCAGGCATGTGCCCTGACCAGGAATCCAACCGGTGACCTCTTGGTGAATGGGGTGACGCTCAATCCCCTGAGCCACACCTGCCGGGCTCTGATCTATGATCTGAGAAGACCCTAGGTGCTGTGTGGTGGCCGGGGGTCTGCTAGGAGGTGTACTCCTGTTGTTTTAGGGAGGAGCGGTGCTGGACCCTCCCGGGGTGAGAAGAGTGACAGGAATGGAGAGGAGTGGGCAGATCTGAGACACGTTTTAGAGGCTGAGTGGACGGAAGCTGCTCCTGGGCTGGACGCAGGCCGAGGGGAAGCCAGGAGTCCAGGGTGATGTCTAGATTTACGGCTGGAGCACCGTGGGGAATGGTTGTGTCGTTTACTGAGCTGGGAAAGATCACAAACAACCTTGTGGGGAGAACCAACCATCCTGCCCTGGACATACCCCATTTCAGGTGTCTGTAAAATGCTGAAGAAATCTGACCCTGTGAGTCTGGAGTTCTGAGTTCTGGGAGTGTGTCAGGACCAGGCCGGAAAGGGGAGGAAGGGCTGTGAAGGGAGGACCAGGGCATCAGGGGGCAGGGCGTGAAGGACAGGTTTTCGGAGGCGCCCAGTCCCTGGTGATGATCAGCGAGGAGGGCTGAGCATGGTGTGATGGCTGAGGCGGGTGGAGCCCCAGAGTGAGCTGGCAAGGAACAGAGGCCCGGGGCAGGGACCACCCCGGGGACATTGATGTTGCCGAGAATGGTGACAGGAGCAGAGGCCAAAAAGAAGATTGCCAACAAGAACCCACAAGGTC
The DNA here is from genome assembly GCF_964212035.1 of Myotis nattereri. Classification (NCBI taxonomy): domain Eukaryota; kingdom Metazoa; phylum Chordata; class Mammalia; order Chiroptera; family Vespertilionidae; genus Myotis; species Myotis nattereri. Next base: position 198,976,506 of record NC_138076.1, read on the forward strand.
ACAAAGGTTATCACAAGGTCACAAAGAGAGGTGCCTCTCCACACACATTAGAAATCCTGCATCTCCCCCAGGGCCCTGGGGCCAGGGGTTGGTGGGAGGGGAGGGAGTTACAAATGGAAGGACAGGCCTGCCCTGCGTTTCTAGGGGGCCATACGAAGCAGAAGCCGTTGGGAGCATTCCGCTTCTGGGTGTTGCTACTACCAGAGGAGGGCGCTCTGGAGGCATGCAAGTCTGTAAGACAGGGTGTCTGCAGAGCTCCTGGGAGGGCAGGGGAGAAGATTCCTGGAGGAAGGCAGAGGACGAGGAGGAGGGGCCAGGGGCCAGCCATCTAGACTTCCCCAAACCCCAAACTCAAAAGTCGGTGCAGCTCTGCTCCGACTGCCCAAGGCCTGTGCCTCCAGCTTCCTCTGGGTAGAGTCACCTTCACCGTGAACCTCTGCCAACCTCCCTACAGGCCAGGGGCTCGAGGAGGCTTCCCCGGGTGGGATGGCTCCCGGAGGCTCAGGGAACATTGTTTCCACACTGGGACCTTCAGAAAAGATTCACAAGGACAGCAGCAGGGCCCAGCCCCTCCTGGCTGCCAGAGGAGACAGAGCGGGTGGTGTTTTCTTGGGAGCCTGCAGGTTCAGGCAGATGGTCCCCCCTGCTTTCCAGGAACTGGGCTGAGAGGATGGCAGACATGTGCCGGAAGGAGGCCAAGGAAAAGGTGAAGAAAGGCAGGCCCTGAGTCTAACCGGCACCCCGACCCACAGGCACCCGGGGAGCAGCCCCTCCCGCTCTGGTCCAGGTTTCCCCAGCATCTGCTTCCTTCCTACTTACCACGGACTTGCGGATGCTGACGCGGGGCTTGGGGATGGGCTTGGAGGGCTTGTTCTCAAAGCTTTCTGGAAGCGTGGAGGAATGGCCCCCTTTCCTGGCCTGCAGTGCGAGCTGGTAAGCCACTTCAAAGGCCTGTCCCAGCGTCAGGATGATTTCATAGGCTAAATTCTGCAAGAGAAACCAGGAAGCGTTTACGATGATGGCACTGCGGACTGGAGAAGTCCAGTGGCTGAGGAGTCTGTGGGGGTGAACCTGCGGGGACCTTGAACCACTCCACCTGCCCTGGCAGTGAGTCTGCAGATGTGCGGAGAAGGGGACACTCCGGGCCCAACTCAGGGTCTACACCAGGATTTAGTCACCGAGGCCAGGCACTTGCTTACGGCCGAGCTAAGGAGCCTACTTCCCACTTCTCCCCGCCCCCACCCGCTGGCCCGGAGCCCACTCCGTTCAGAGCCCCTGTGGGCAGCTGGCTTGCTCCCCAGGCCGGGAAGGGAGGGGGCACCTCTGGCCTGATGCCCGAGAGTGCCCAGCCGTGCCTGTGACAACCCCGCAAGCTCCACGGGAGGTGTTCCTCAGAAGTTTGGGTCTTTTTACCTCCAACATCTGCGATTCAGTGAACATCGCTGAAACACAATCAGAATCTAATTTAGGCGGAGGGAGAGGCGTTAGTCATGCTGGCGGGCGGCTCACAGGCCCAGCAGCAAGCACGCCAGCAGAGCCAATTATCCATCTACTTCTCCAGGCGGTTGCTCTCCCGGGGGGGTCCACTCCATATTTTATCATCAAATCAGCAAGAGACAGGAGATTCTGTTAGGCCCCAGCTCCGTGCCAAGGCAGGCCGGGAGGAAGGCTCTTTCCTTCAGACCTTCAATCACTCCCTCCAGGCGACTTCCAGCTTCCCTTTCTCTTCTCCCGGTGTGAATCTTTGATTTCTGCCTTCTCTTCTGAGAATAGCTCCACCCTGCCTGCTCTCCCCGAGAAAACAGGACACTGTCTGACCCCAAAGAGGCAGGGTCTGGACAATACCCCCTGAGGTCACAGCCCATTCAAAGGAGGCGTCCATTGGTCACAGAGAGCTGTCAGTCTGTCCCAAGTTTTCATTCTGACGAATGTCCCTGGACATCTGTCCATAGTTTTTCAAAACCACAGAAAGAGCGTTCTGCTTATGCAATCTACCCCCCCTCCCCCTCCTCCCCTGTTCCTCCCAATTGAGCACAGAGAATAACTAAGTTCCCATGAGTCTCAGGACTGTTCGGTGCTGATCCCACTTGATGAGACGTAGTGGGCAATGCAGGACGGCTTTCAGAAGCCATGTGGAAGGGCCATGGGTTTCTGGATCAACCACATTTCCGACCAATGCCAGACTGGCTCGGTCTTAGACCCGAATGGGAGAAACGCCTTTGGGCGCGAGAGTTAATTTGACAGAGAATGTCTTCTCCTTGGAGCTACCTGTTGGGAAATGATGGCCCCACAGGACAGGTGTGGGCTGCTTGGAGACGGTGAACCTCACACAGCCGGCCAGGCACTTCCTGCAATGAACGCTGAGCCCGTTTGCCTCCAAGGATGAGTCAGACTGGAAAATGAGTAAGGCACCAACAAATGATAGTGGAGGAGGGCTGAGCCCTCCCACTGCCGACACTCCTGGGCTCTGAAAGGCGGACTGGGGCTGCTGACTTCTGTAGCCTCCGCAGGAAGTCGTGGGCTCTTGAACTTGTTCGTCTACCATGGAGATGGCTGAAGTCCAGCTGTCAGGGATACGTAGCAGACATCTGTGCTCTGGGTCAGTAAGGGGAAGCCGGCGATTCAGGGATTCCACACCATCAGCTTTCAGATGCGGGAACAGCGAGCTTCGTGAGTGTGAACTCCTTTATCACTAACCTAAAAACAAGTTCCTCCAAGTGGGAGCTCCTTAAAGCTCCAGTGTCTTCACGTGAAAGTCAAAGATGGTCACTTGAGCAAGTGCGATTTTCCACAGGCCTATTATGGGACGTGTAAAGGTTGCGAAAAGTGCTGGGTCAGAAGCTCTGCCCCTTCGTTTTTAATTAGTTCCTGGTGTTAGAAAGCTGCTCAAATAAAGACACGGAGACCAGACTGTGGGGCGGAGGTTGCCTGCCAAATGGCCTCTCCTAGTTTGGCCAGCACTCTCTCTGACGTCTTGCTTTCTGCGTTATTTTAGAATGCTTTGCAGAGCCCTTCTTTCATGATTATGTATCGGATACAGGGCATTGTTACCTTCCTATATTTTCTCTTCTCAGTGTGTGAGGTATGGATTCCGGAGGTCAGGGAGGGCCCATGGATGTGCGGTGCAAGGAGCAGCTGGTGGCATGCTGAGTGCTGTGCCACCAACATGCCAGGGCCCTGAGCGGACACATGCTGGTCAGATGGGACCTGGGACACACTCCGACCCGGGGGGGGTGGGGTGGGCAGACTCATTTCTCCTGCTTCTCCTTAGTAACAGCCTGCCCCCCACCCTCCCACTTAAAAAGGGGAGAGAGCAGGAGACTCTATGGGATGAGGCCAAAGATAATGTTGAAATAGCCGAGAGGTGTAGGTGACAAGCCCTTGCTTCCCCAACGATGCCGGCTGGCACTGGCTAGCCCACTGACACCGCTTTCTAACACCAGGAACTAATTAAAAACCTGAAAGCCCAACTGGTCTCTGCTTGCAACATGTTGTCCTTGCCCCTGTGGGGCGGCCTGAGCCCGAGACTGTGCCTGGCACACTGCAGGCACCTAGCAGATGCTGGGAGAATGAAGGAATAGCAAAACGGCAAACCAGAGGAGTAACACTACCAAGTTATTACTCCGCGTAGTGTGCCTACTACGCAGGGAGAACTCAGTTGGTATTAGGCACTGTGCACAGCCCTACAATGATCTCATCTTAGTCTTACTGAAGCATAGTAACCTCCACCTTGTATAAAAACTGCTGTCTGAAATTCTCTGCTATTGTTAGACAGTCCCTTGTCCTATAAACTCTGTCATTGTAAACTCTTATTTTTTAGATAGTCCCTTATTCTGTAAAATAGCTGTTTTAGTTTGAATAATAGAAAAAGATAAAAACTTAACTGTCTGACCTTGCAAGCTAGCCAGCTAACGGAAGGGGCTGATAGGCTGATACTGATAATATTCTCATGCCAGGTGTTTGTTAGATATAATATGTACTCAAGGTTACAAGTTATCTGCAAAAGTAACATACACAAAGGCCTGAAAAGATATAAAAAGAGAATGCTTCTTCCTTTGTTTGCTTAGAATTTGAAAGACATTTTTCTCTGCGTAATAATAATAAAGTGTAACTCCATTTCTCTAAGCAGTGCTTGGTTTTTCTCCGGTCTTCTGTAACATTACCATAAGCATCTGTGGTAGAATATCATTATCCTTATTTTATAGATAAAAAAATTGAAGCTCAGAGAGGTTAAGTCACTTGTCTGACATCACACAGCTAGAAGGTTACCGAGCTGTGGTATGAACTGATGTTTGTGACTCAAACAAAGTTCATGTTCCTAGCCCTCCCCGTGCGGTCACTGGTCTCCAAGCTGGCTGCCACATTCCCCGCTGAGCGGGCTCAGCTGCTCCTCCGCCTCCTAGAATCTGAATGCGCTTTGCTGGCTCCCAGATAGCAGGATGCAGCAGGAATGACACGCTGGCCCTTTAAGATTAGATTATAGGGAGTCTGGCAGCTTCCACCTGGGCCTCTGGGAACACTGGCTCTGAGGGCAACCAGCCACAGGTAAGAGGTCTGAACACCTGAGATTGCAACGCTGCGAGGATGTCTGAGCTGGCCGTGGGGAGGCTGCCCGGGGATCAACAGCAGCCATCCTGGCCCAGGCTCAACACACCGAGGGGAGGAGTGCCCCCCGACATTGGAGCTGCAGGAGATGTCACACGGGGAGGACCTCAGGCTCAGACAGAGGTCCCCCGTCCAGCTGCCCCAGCACCTGCAGCCACCTGAGCCACCCCCGCAGAGGCCCCTGGTATTGCCGGGCAGAGCAGAGCAGAGCAGAACTGCCGTGTTCTGCCCAGATTCCTGACTCACGGAATTGTAAACATAATAAAACGGGTGTTGTAGCCCAGCTAGCGTGGCTCATTGGCTGAGCATCAACCTATGTATGAATCAGGAGATCATGGTTCGATTCCTGGCCAGGACACATTCTGAGGGGGGGATGGAGGGGCAGGCTCGATCCCCAGTAGGGGGCGTGCAAGGGGCAGCTGGTCAATGATCCTCTCTAATCATTGAGGTTTCTATCTCCCTCTCCCTCTCCCTCTTGCTTGCTCTCTGAAATCCATATAAATATCTATTTTTTGAAAGGGTGTTGTTTTCTGCCATCAACTTTCGGGGTGGTGTGTAAGCACCCACAGGTCGCTGGAGCACCATGCAGTCCTGAAGAAGGCTGGCGGGACCCTTGTCCAGGCTGCGGGAGGAGGCGCCTCAGTCTCAGAGCTGGGTGGGGTGAACTGTGTGCGGCCTCAGGAGGCCAGTCCTGAGGCTCGGCTCCAGCCCTGGCCGCAGGGAAGTGGCTGACGCCTCGACCCATCCCGGCCACAGGGCACAGCGAATGCTAAGGTGTCCCTTCCCACAGGCCACAAGCCACAGAGCCTAACCTCCCGTCTCTCCAACGCTGAGACTGGGCTGTCTCCGACCACGGCTCCCCCTGCCCCTCCTCGCTTACTGGAAAGTTCCTGCGTTGGCCTTTCCAGGGAGTCTCTTTCCGGAGTCACACTTACTCTGGCGATTGGCCTTGAGTATTTCCTACCTCCCATGGACCACCCAGGAAGGAAGGCGGCCCAGGTGTGCGCGTGTTTGGTACGGGGGTGTCTGGTACGGGGGTGCTTGGTGCAGGTGTGGGGGGTGATTACTGGGAAGAGCATGCACTGAGCCTCAGTTCCCTTATTTGAAAACGGGGATAATGACATACGCAGTGCCCACCTCACTGGGTTGTTCTGAGAATCACTCAGGGCAACAGTTCCTTAATGGCCATACCAGACAACATTGACTATTTACTGTGCTCTACAGGCGGACTCGTTTAATCCCGACAGCCCGTGCCATGGGCTATTATTATTCCTGTTTTGCTTGTGGGATAATTAAGCTTAGAAAGGGTTAAATAACTTGCTCATGAAGCCAGCAGCTGGCTGAGCTGGGGTTGGAGTCCAGGAGTTCTGGCAGGCCCTACCCTTGGCCACTACAGCTTAGAACAGTGGTTCTCAACCGTGGCTGCACATTAGAATCACCTGGGAATCTTTTTAGAATCCTGATTTCTGGGCCCCACCCTCCGGAAATTCTCTTTCTTTGTTACTAATGTTGTGGCTCCACCCCATAACAAAGAAACAGAATTTCTGGAGGATAAGGCCCAGAAATCAGGATTTTAAAAAGATTCCCAGGTGATTCTAATGTGCAGCCAAGGTTGAGAACCACGGGCTTAGAACCACACTTAAGGTGAAAGACTTCTGCAAACTGTTTAAAAAAAAAAAAAAAGAAAAAAAAGACCACTTGAAAACATTAAACCCAGAAGCTCCGGGAGATCGAAGCATCTGGGTTGGGGTAGGGCATGCCGGTTGCCTGGGTCTCACGTCAGGACCAGTGGAGAGGCAGCCAACAGCGAAGGGTGTCCTTTGAGACTGGACACGAGCCACCAGCACAGGGATTCTCACCCTGCAGGCCCTACCGGAGGCAACACTGTGTCCAGCAGAGGCTCTGAGTCATGATTTAATGGGGACAACTGCCCACCGAAGCACTGACCTTCCCTCCCCCCGCCAGGAACTTTAATCGGTGGATGAAGAATTGCTACAGTAGAGGAAGCTGAGGAGCCATCCTACTTTAAGGATAGATCCTGATTATCATCCAGGGATGCAACCTTGTTTTTGTTTTGCAAACTGGAGACTGTGTGGGCTGCTTGTATTTGCTGTGGGCCTGTAAGGCAGGCAGGACTGCAGTTGAACATCCCCATGGATGCGGGCTGAGCTGCCCCCTGTGTCAGGGCTCAGTCCCTGTGGCCTGGCCTGCAGTAAGGGCCCAGGAAGTGTTTGCTGAATGATGGGGGGGGGGGGGTGGCGGGCGGGCAGGAGAGGCTTATAGAGAGACAGAGAAATTCCCGCCCCCCCCCTTTGTCCTCCTGAGTCCTAGTCACAGGCTGTACTTGCTGTAGGCAGTTGGACAGACGTGAGCAGAGCAAGGACAATGGGCCAGGTATAGCAGGTCACCAGGCTGAAAAGCCCCGGGTGCCTAGCAACGGAAAATCAATTGTAGGGTGGGACCTCGCCCCCAGGGTGACTTTTCCTCCCCTAACATATGGCTGGGCATGTGGTTTGGACCCCCTGGCCTTTCCTCCCTGGAGATAACATGTGGGCCTCAAGTTGTATTTCAGCTCCAGGCCGAGATAAGCAATGAAACCAGCCAAGGCTGAGGTCAGGACCGGCTGCATGGAATAATGACCCCCTGCCCTGGTGTCGGCCAATCAATGCAGGGGAGACCACAACCCTGCAAGGACACACCTGGAAAGCTGCTGAATATTCTGTGGAGATCTTTCCCTGGGACCGCCCCTAAAATCTCCACCCTTAAAACCCTGAGGATGGAGGCCCCAGAGCTCTCCTTTCCCCGGGAGCATGGCCACGCCTTTCCCTTTTCCCTCTCCCTCCCCCTCCCAGCCCTAGGCACTTTACCATTAGCTTCCTCACTCCCAAGCTCCAAGGGCCCTTCTTTTACTTCCATCACTTGTTTCCGAAGGCCATTTCTTCCAGGAATGACTTCGTCTACCTTTGTAATTTACTAAATAAATATTTTCTTACAGTTTGGGTCTTGCTCTGAATTCTTTCCTAGTGAGAACCCAAGTATCGAGGTTGCGTTAGAAAAACCACAGCAGAGGACGAAAACAGATCCAGAGACAGAAAAGCATCAGATCAGACCTTGAAACCTCAAAGGGAAGGTAGGGGAGGTGGAGGGTGGGGGTGGGGATAAGGGGCAGAGATCAATCAAAGGACTTGTATGCATGCATATAAGTTTAACCAATGGACAGACACCAGGGAGGTGAGGGCATGAGTGGGGGGGTTGGGGGGAGCAATGGGGAGATAAAGACACATATGTAATACCTTAATCCAGGGGTCCTCAAACTTTTTAAACAGGGGGCCAGTTCACTGTCCCTCAGACCGTTGGAGGGCCAGACTATAGTTAAAAAAAAAAAACTATGAACAAATTCCTATGCACACTGCACATATCTTATTTTGAAGTAAAAAAACAAAACGGGAACAAATACAATATCTATATTTGCATGTGGCCCGCGGGCCGTAGTTTGAGGACCCCTGCCTTAATCAATAAAGAAAAAAATTAAAAAAGAAAAACTGCAGTAGAGACCGTGGGAAATCTGTCCCCTAGGACAAGCTCTGACCACCACACCAGATGGTTAATTTATATAAACTGGGGCACCACTAGGATTTGTCTGTGTTGGAAACTCCTGGTTTGAAAATCTTTTGGGCTCAAGGGTTCAATGGCATGTTTGCAAGAACATTCATGATAGCGTTTAACATTTTTCATTAGTAGGGGTCTGATGACGTACTCTGCATAGAGCCTCGACGTGGAACACGGGGCAGCCCTTTCAAATGAAAGCTGAGTCATTTAAAAAAACTAGAGAAAAGACTGTAAGCGAAAACATATGTATACATACAAAACTGGGTGGCACCTGTCCATGTGCGTGGGAAACAGGTACGATGTATCCACGTGTTACCAGTGGTTGCCACGGCGCGTGGGGACTGTGGGTGAATTTCCTTCTTGGTATGTTGTGAACTTTATTCAAATGAAGATGAATAATTTTATCATCAACAGGATAAGCCTTTCCGTTTTGATAATTAAAAGCGTGAGAAAAATCTGGCTCGAAAGACTCTTATTTGTTCTTTACCTGCCACCTTGGGGTTTAGTGCCCCCTCATTCTTTCGCAGAGAGGGCTGGGGACTGTTTTCCAGGCAGAACCCAGGCCCTGTTTGCAGGTGGCGCCATGGCTCACCCCCACGTCCCAGTGGGCTGGCCGTTTGTTTGGCCGGACCGCGTGCTGCCCACTGAAGGTTACAGGGTTTGGGAGTTGCAAGTAAGAGGAAAATGGGCATGGTTAAACTATGAAGGACTGCAGATATACTCTTTATAGAGAGGTGAGAATTAGCGAGGGTCTAGCAACAATCACGGCTTTAATGCTGGCTATGAACAAAGTTTAAAAAACAACCTTCCTGTTTTAAAACTATTGAATGAGGTCCTTCCCAGTTTTTAAAAATAGACCCAATACTCCCACAGAGAATGCATCAAAGTCTCTCTGATCTACCTGGATTCTATGACTTAGAAATTGGATTAACTGAGTGAGTAATATACATATACTAGAGGCCCAGTGCACAAAATTTGTGCACTCAGGGCAGGGTGGTCCCTCAACCGGCCTGCATCCTCTTGAAGTCTGGGAGCCCTTGGGGGATGTCCGACTGCCATTTTAGGCCTGCTCCCCGCCACTACCACTGCGCTCACCAGCCGTGAGCCCAGCTCTGTGCTCTGGCTGAGTGGCACTTTCCCTGTGGGAGTGCACTGACCACCAGGGGGCAGCTCCTGCATTGAGTGTCTGCCCCTTGATGGTCAGTGTGCATCATAGAGACTGGTCGTTCCGCCATTTGGTCACTTTGCATATTAGGTATTTATTTATTTTTCTTTATTGACTAAGGTATTACATATGTGACCTTATTAGCCTTTTATTATATAGGATAATATATATATGTCCCTTACCTATGGTGGCCTTCGAAGGATGATCACTGCAGCCTTGGGAACTGGTGGCCACTGAAATCCTCAGCCCCCCAACCCCCTGTAATCCTAGCAGCAGGGAACACCCCTTCAGTAGTTTGAGATGAGAGTGGCGGAGAGCATTGCTGAATCCATGTTTTGAACCCCACACGTCTAGTCTCATAACACCCCCTTCGTTTCTACCAAATCCTACTGCTCCCTCTTCCCCTAAGTTCCCCCTGCCGGGAAGGTGGGAAGCCTTTTGTTCTATGCGGGCTGCTCCGGGCCCAGCAGGTTAGACATGTGAATGGAAATCAGCTGCCACAAGACTGCGAGTCTAGAAGGCAAAGCAGGCCTGGTGCGTGCTGTGGGGAGGTGCTGGCTTTTTGTCTTGGGAACCCCCATGCCATCTTTGCTCTAGTCTTTTTATCCACCTGTCATCTAAAACTGAAAATACCACAAGCGGAATGGGCACAGAGTCTAAGAAATGGGAACAGGCTTAGAGATCAGTAGGTATAACACTTCCTGAGGTGTGTTCTGCAGGACGCCACCCCTGCAGGTGCTCTCCCCAAAAGGCTGCCTAAGGAAAGCACTTGGGAAGAGGCACACTGCACCCCTCCCGGAGTCTGAGCACAGGACGCTCGGCCATGCCCCAGAGTGAGTGAAGTACGTTCAGCTCACATGCTAGCTTTTGTAGGGGCTTGGGCCTCCCTTCCCAGGTCACAGGATCTCTGTGGGAAAATGCTCTGAATTTCAAATCTAACTCTCCATGAACTGGAAGCATCCTAGGGGCCACTACATATTCCTGACGGTAGCAGACACGCAAAAACATCATGCGACCCATAAAACGTCTATAAGGTCAAAGTGGCAATAACTTTGCAATGAAAAATGTATATGTATTCATACGTGTCAGCTAAAAGATTAAACGTATACTCAAAGTATTTTCTTTCCTCTCTTGCTTCCCTCTCTCTCCATCCCTGCCTCTTTTCTTTTTTCTTTTCTTTCTTTCTTTCTTTCTTTCTTTCTTTCTTTCTTTCTTTCTTTCTTTCTTTCTTTCTTTCTTCTCTTTCTTTCTTTCTTTCTTTCTTTCTTTCTTTCTTTCTTTCTTTCTTTCTTTCTTTCTTTCTTTCCTTCTCCTCCTCCCCTCTTTCTTTCTCTCTCTCTCTTTCCTCCCTCCTTCCGTTCTTCCCTCCCTTCTTTGCCATTTGGGCAGCCCAGAGGACTGACTCGTATCAAAAGAATTTTAAGGCTTCAAGACTGGACTGAATATGGAGCTGCCCTACATAAAGATACAAAATCCATGCTCAAAGAGGCTTATTTTAGCTCCAGCAAAGCTTGTTGCATCTCAGAATCGCTCAAAGGCCCAGGTCAAGGCTGGTGGCCTTTTTACTATTTTTGAAGTCAGACAAACTGTTCAGAGGACTGAAATGGTGGTTTTGTGGTGGGAGATGAAAATCATTTGGAGCGGATACTGGAATCCTAAGCTAGTGAATATCTACATGAAGTCAAACATCTGGACGAAGACATAGAAGACGAAGCCATTCTCCACACGATTTCCAAATGGATCAGGGATATCACGTTGGTCTTAAAAATGAAACACTAAACTACTTTTTCCCCATGTTTCATCCCAGTATTCTCGTGTCGCGTACACATATAGTTAAAAACCTCAAGGGGGCAGATGGTCCATGGGTATCAGTTTTAGTTCAAATGTAGAATAACGTTTGGATACTCTTATGAAGGCAAATTAAATATTTTTAATTTAGAAAAAAATGCTACAATACTCAAGGAAAGGCTGGACTTCACCCTAAAAAGTACCGGAATATTAATGTTGACATTCAGTGAAAACAAATGGAGGCAATACGCCAGTTTGAGGCCTGCAGAGTCGATGTTTTCTATGAGTCCTGTTTTATTTATGTATTGCTTCCTATTCTTTCATTTCTTTTACAAGGGCAATGGGAAAACTTTGAACCATAAATACACTTCCGGCAACTCTATCTTATATCTCTTAGCAGAAAAAGGGGCCAGTGGTAATGTCGGCAGGCGAGGAGAGCAGACAGGTGGAAATGGAGCTCACGTCCAACACCTATTATTTATGAGGCACTCTACAATGTTCCTTCATTTCTATTCCCATGAAAACCTATGAGGTGTAAATCCTTGGACCCGTTTTATATACCAAGGATAGCAACTCAGGAAAGTCCTACAGCTTGTCTAAGACCAGGGAACGGGGAGCTGTAGGGGGTGTGAACTCTGACCTGCCTGTTCTTTCCATGACAGCAGTCCGACTGCCACAGGGAAAGGGGTTTCCTGCAAACCAAAATATAGGTGGATAGGATGGAATTTTGCTGCTTAAAGAGACAACCGCATTTCACAAGAATATGCTTACGTCACCAGAAACCTACTCCTGAAGTGACTTTAATCAATCACGGTCGATTCCATGCAAAGAAACACATCCAGAGATATTAGGAGCCGCCTCTGAGGGCTTTGCTTTGCAGCCCTTACTGTTGCCACATGTAACTTTTATACTAGTCTCCCCAGGGCTCCTAAAATAGAGGGAATTGTTTAAAGGCACATGAACATTCAAGCCTCAAAAACTGAAAGGAATGAGCCACATGCAGAGTGATCCATGCTCTGGATCATATCTTAGCATGATCTACCTTAGAGTCTGACATACCTTAGAATGGTGTAAATTTTGCATTGTGGTGGTGTGTGGTCCATGCATGGTTGGCAGAACTCAAACAGACTGTTTCAAGAAGTCTTATCCCTGACATTGAACTCCCAAGAATATATTACACTGCAGTATCGATGTAATTCCTTTTTTGGGGTAAGAAACCATTTAAAAAATATTTTTATTGATTTCAGAGAGAAAAGGAGAGGGAGAGAGAGATAGAAACATCAATGATGAGAGAGAATCATTGATCGGCTGCCTCCGGCACGCCCCCTACTGAGGATTAAGCCCACAACCCCGGCACATGCCCTTGACCAGAATCTCACCCGGGAACCTTCATTCTGCAGGCTGACACTCTATCCACTGAGCCAAATGGGCTAGGGTTGATACAATTCTTTTTTTTTTTTTTTTAGCATATGTACTCACATTCTTTTTATATATATTTTTTATTCATTTTTTACAGAGAGGAAGGGAGAGAGATAGAGAGTTAGAAACAACAATGAGAGAGAAACATCGATCAGCTGCCTCCTGCACATCTCCTACTGGGGATGTGCCCGCAACCCAGGTACATGCCCTTGACCGGAATCGAACCTGGGACCTTTCAGTCCGCAGACCGACGCTCTATCCACTGAGCCAAACCGGTTCTGGCTACAATTCTTTTTTTTTTTTTTTTTTAAGGATATGTACTCACATTCTTTTTTTTTTATATATATATATTTTATTGATTTTTTACCGAGAGGAAGGGAGAGAGATAGAGAGTTAGAAACATCGATGAGAGAGAAACATCGATCAGCTGCCTCCTGCACATCTCCTACTGGGGATGTGCCCGCAACCCAGGCACATGCCCTTGACCGGAATTGAACCTGGGACCTTTCAGTCCGCAGGCCGACGCTCTATCCACTGAGCCAAACCGGTTCTAGCTACAATTCTTTTTTTTTTTTTTTAGGATATGTACTCACATTCTTTTTTTTTTTTTTTAATATATATATTTTATTGATTTTCTACCGAGAGGAAGGGAGAGAGATAGAGAGTTAGAAACATCGATGAGAGAGAAACATCGATCAGCTGCCTCCTGCACATCTCCTACTGGGGATGTGCCCGCAACCCAGGTACATGCCCTTGACCGGAATCGAACCTGGGACCTTTCAGTCCGCAGGCTGACACTCTATCCACTGAGCCAAACCGGTTCTGGCTACAATTCTTTATGTATATTTCAAACACACTGAACAGAGAACTGTCAAATTAAAGTGACATTTTAGAATTCTCCTGATTCTGAAGTATTTCTGGTTACAGCCATATCTGTTCTATCTGCTTCAAATGCAGAACGCCATTCAATTTGTACCATCTTGAAGATGTGTGTGTATTACAGGAACACTTGTTGTTTTCTAGAATTGTTTTCATTTTCCAAGTTTGTACTATATGGGTTATTTTTTAGACCTAATAACAAATAGGACTCTAAGAGGTACAACACCATGAGGACATCATTATAAGACTAACTTCCGACTAAGCCAGCGGTTCTCAACCTGTGGGTCGCGACCCCTTTGATGGTCGAACGACCCTTTCACAGGGGTCACCTAAGACCATCCTGCATATCAGATATTTACATTACGATTCATAAGAGTAGCAACATTACAGTTATGAAGTAGCAACGAAAATAATTTTATGGTTGGGTCACAACATGAGGAACTGTATTTAAAGGGCCAGAAGGTTGAGAACCACTGGACTAAGCCAATGGGCCAAATGTTGGTGTTCCCAATTATTTTTGTGGGTGTCTAATTTGACTGCTATTCAAAATAGAAAGCCACAGATATTGTATGAGGCACTGACATTTATTTTTCGTCCAAACAAACCCAGACTATTATGTCCTACTATTCAGAAACAGTAACCAGAGAAACGGACAGGCACGGTGAAGGGACCGGAGGCTGGAAGACATTTCCTATATTTTGATACCAGAGAAAGAAAGGGATTCGTCAGATCTGAAAAGTGAAGTTAGTAGTTGAGCAACAACATTTTCGATACCAGGTAGAAGTGGAGTGATACAGAAAACACTCAGGAAAACTGAGTCTGCACAATACCTTGTACTAGGTATACCTTCATTTGGGGTAAACATGCCAAGTAGCTTAATGGCAAGTTGGGCTTTCAATACATTCCAGGTACATTTGGGAAAAGATTTAAACTGTCCGTAGAGGGCAGCTACTCACCACATCGAAGGCGGTAAACACGTGACAGTAGTGGTGATTGGACTTCAAATCTTTTGTGATGTAAGCAAACGTGGAGAGGTCTTCCGGGTCCTGGGCGGCACAGGAGATGTTACGAATTTCATGCTCGGCAATTATGTTCTGGAAGAAATGACACAAATGACCATTACTTTCCTTTGCAAACCAGCATATTTTATTTTATTATTATTTTTTAAAAATCCTCACTCAAGGATATTTTTTCCACTGTATTTTAGAGAGAGTGGAAAGGAGAGGGAGAGACAGAGAGAAACACCGATGTGAGAGAGACACATCGATTGGTTGTTTCCCACATGCCCTCGACCAGGGCTGGGAACCCTGCAACTAAGGAAGGTGCTCTTGGCCGGAATCGAACTCGGGACCCTTCAATCCACAGGCGGATGCTCTATCCACTGAGCCAAACCAGCCAGGGCACACACCAGCATATTTTAGAACCAAGGCAAATGACCAGAGAAGCAGCCGCTTTCTCCCTTCCTAGAATGTTCTAGACCAGAAACATTCAAAGTGATCCAACAAACTCTCCGTAGTAAGTGTATGCCAGGTCTGGAAGGCATGTGCTCGTTTAATTAAAAACAACCTAAAATAGTCACATCCTGGAGCAGCGGTGCTCACCAGGTGCTGCGCACAGAAGCAGTTGGGGTGGCAGCCGCTTCTTTATAAAGAGTAATTGCTAATCACCTTCCTGTCTCCATTCCCCACGGGCACCTGTGGATAGGCAGGGCGGCCTCCTCCTGCCCCGGTCTGCACGCTGGGAGGAACTCTGCCCCAAGCAGGCTGATCCGCACCATCGTCCCACCCCTGTCTGCTCCCTGCCCCTCCTGCCCCAGGGCCAAAGTCGGTGCAGAAGAAGGCAGCAGGCAGGCAGAAGTACCAAGGTGCTGTCTCTCTCTCTTTTTAAAAAAATATATTTTTATTGATTTCAGAGAGGAAAGGCGAGGGAGAGAGAGATAGAAACATCAATGATGAGAGAGAATCATTGATTGGCTGTCTCCTGCATGCTCCCCAATGGGGATCAAGCCTGCAACCTGGGCATGTGCCCTTGACTGGAATTGAACCTGGGACCCATTAGTCTGCAGGTTGACGCTCTATCCACTGAGCCACCCAGCTAGGACAAGGTGCTGTCTCTTGACTCTGTGCAGGCTAAGGTGTAGGGGTTGGATGAAGGAAAGACCACACTGCACTATTTGGGCCTTGGATGCCTTGTTTGAGGTGGGGTTTTGGGGGTGACACTGTGTACATGCTCCCCACTGGGGATCAAGCCTGCAACCTGAGCATGTGTCCTGATTGGGAATTGAACTGTGACCTCCTGGTTCATAGGTCAGCACTCAACCACTGAGCCACACTGGCCGGGCTCTTTCAAATAATTTTGATGCCCCTCATCCCTACCCAGCTCTCACTGGTTTAACATAATTTCATTTTTCTCTCTGTAGCATTTCTTTATGCCATCTCTCTGCCAGCACCCTCATCCCAACCTGCCTCTGAGGATCACTGGCGGGAGGTGAGTGAGGAAAGGTATAAGTACCATTATCCTGAAGCACAAGATGACTAAGGAGCATCCTTGGCTGCAGACCCCTGCTAGAAACTTCTTTTGATACACAGATGTACAGTGGGGCCTTGACTTACGAGTGTCCCGACTAATGAGTTTTTCGAGATACGAGCCGTCTCTTGGCCGATTTTTTGCTTTGAGTTGCGAGCTAAAATTCGGGTTATGAGCCAGCTTCAGATACCCCACCGCTAGTTGGCGTAGCGAACGTCACAGTGAACGCCACAACATCAGCCCAGCATCACGTGTCTCACTCGTTCACTTTTGATTTTTTTTTAAAATATATTTTATTGATTTTTTACAGAGAGGAAGGGAGAGAGATAGAGAGTTAGAAACATCGATCAGCTGTCTCCTGCACATCCCCCACTGGGGAAGTGCCCACAACCTAGGTACATGCCCTTGACCGGAATTGAACCCGGGACCTTTCAGTCCGCAGGCCGACGCTCTATCCACTGAGCCAAACCGGTTTCGGCGTTCACTTTTGATTTGACATACGAGTAATTTGAGTTACGAGCTCCGTCATGGAACAAATTAAACTCATAAGTCAAGGTCCCACTGTATTTAAAAAGCAAAAAATTTTTCACGTAATCATGCATTTTTTATCTTGTAATATCCCATTTTTGTTTTCTGCAGTTGTCATAGGTCTAAAATCCTCAATACTTTAGTTAGCCTAATTGGGTTTTAATTGCACAGTCTTAAATAACCTGTCGGCAATATAATGTTCCATGTATACACATCAATGTCTACAAAGATGTAGAAAATGTCTTTCCCTGCCAGCAGCCCCAGCGAGGACTTCATGTCCCTCACTCTCCTGAGCTGTGTCGCTGGGAAGCAATTACAGAATTAACACATAAAAGAAAATTAAATTAAGACATCCTTCACCAGGGCCATGTCTGTTGACATTACATGCAGTGCTCTGTCAACTATAACTCAAATTGAAATTGGAATCCCATAAACAAGTAACATTCTATTGCAAGATATACGGTTTCAAAACAGGAGGTCATGAGCCTCTTCTGGCATTTGGATAGCATTTCTTCGAATAGAAATATGAATTAGGAATGAGTGAGTCTTAAAATGAATTTAAAAATAATAAGATCTACAAAGCCTTTACAGGTACGACGGAGGCAGGTGCTGAGAGCCTCTACCATCATTTTAATTGGGGGCTGTCAGTACCTTGGGAAGTCTGGGTGGATCTGGTCTCACCTGTCCAGGATTCACTATTACCGGAAAAAGAACTTTGGCTCCAACTGTTAACTAAATTGGCATTTCATGGTTTTTTTTTTTGGTTAATCCTCACCCAAGGACATTTTTCCCATTGATTTTTAAGTGGAAGGGAGGGGGAGAGACACACAGAGAGAAACATCGATGTGAGAGACACATCGATTGGTTGCCTCCCCCTTGCACCCCAACCCAGCCAGTGATTGGGCCGAGGACTGAGCCTGCAACTGAGGTACATGCCCTTGACCGGAATCGAACCTGCAACCCTTCAGTCTGAGCCAAACCGGTTAGGGCCATTTCGTGTTCTTGAGATCATTTACCAGCATACAGTGGGTCAACTTCTTGGGAAAGCATTACAGTGAAAAGTGCCCCATGGTTTTTATTGCACTAAATTTCCTGAATCTTGCCAAATGATAAGATGTCATGCTTGATGATTTTCAATGGTGTATGACAGCATTGTGGCCCTGGGCCTGTGTAGGGAGGTTTTTTTTTTTTTTTAAATTTTAAAATTGATTTCAGAGAGGGAGGGAGAGGGAGAGAGAGATAGAAACATCAATGATGAGAGGGAATCATTGATTGGCTGCCTCCTGCACTCCCCTTACTGGGGATTGAGCCCACAACCCGGGCATGTGCCCTTGACCGGAATCGAACCCTGACCTCCAGTTCATAGGTTGACGCTCAACCACTGAGCCACGCCAGCCAGGCGAGGGAGGTATTTTTTAGCAGAACTTGATATATCCACAGTGCCAAAATGTGGTGAGGATCTCACTACTGAAACACTGACATCATCATGAGGGACAGGTGACACACCTCAGTTTAAAATGAACTCTTACATTGCTCAGCCCCCACACTTACGCATGTTCTAAGGAGCCTAGAAGCAGTGGTTCTCAACCTTGGCTGCACATTAGAATCACCTGGGAATCTTTTTAAAATCCTGATTTCTGGGCCTCATCCTCCGGAAATTGTTTCTTTGTTACTAATGTTGTGGCCCCACCCCATAACAAAGAAACAGAATTTCCGGAGGATGAGGCCCAGAAATCAGGATTTTAAAAAGATTGCCAGGTGATTCTAATGTGCAGCCAAGGTTGAGAACCACTGGGCTAGGGGGGTGGGAAAGTCAAGTTTTAGTCCTTCTCCAAGATCAATTGGCTGTGTGACTGCGGGACAGTCCCTTAACCACTCTACTTGTCCAGGTGGGGTTGAACCAACCCCTCGACTGTACCAGGGCAGGATTAAAGAGATGTAGTGGTTACGAGAGGGCTGTTTATGAAGAAAGGGCAACGAAAACATCAAATATAAATGTTAAGGTGTGACTGGGTTGAGCCTAATTATAGGCCTAGTGGTCACCAGTAACTAAAGATGCCAAGTCTTCCAATGTGTCTACATGTCCACGTCCTTCTCTTCAAATCAAAGTGCTCACCAAGATAACACTTCCCAGGGGAGAAATCTCTGGTACAGACCAACAGCAGGACTCTGGAGTTTATGTACCTGCCCCTCCCCGGCTGTGGGCATCAGAGGTTGGTCTTTGCTACGGAACAAAGTGTCGTACAAAGATGCTAGTGCAAACACTGCTAGCATCTAGGTGTCCGAGCACAGTTCCTTCCACGCCACGACCTGAGGGGTCAAGGTCCTTTAATTGTGGGTCCTCCATGACTTCTGAAACCAGCCCTGCAGCCCTGGTTGCTGGTAGTGTTCCTCGGCCTTCTACAGTCCAACCCCACCAGTGTGGCGTTGCACCATTGCTTTTTTCTACTCTTCCAAATACTGCCTGTCTACTTTAGTCCTCACACAGCAACTCCTAGACCAGTGGTCGGCAAACTCATTAGTCAACAGAGCCAAATATCAACAGCACAACGATTGAAATTTCTTTTGAGAGCCAAATTTTTTAAACTTAAACTATATATGTAGGTACATTGTTATTAACTTAATTAGAGTACTCCTAAGGCTTAGGAAGAGCCACACGCAAGGGGCCAAAGAGCCACATGTGGCTCGAGAGCTGCAGTTTGCCGACCACGGTCCTAGACTATTGTCCTGAGTCCCCTGCTCTCTCCCAATCCGTTGTCAGATTGGGGCAGATCAGCTACATTGCAGGACACTGGGATGGGGACCCTGGATAGCCAGTTGAGGTCAATGTCCCCAAATTACTGAAGAACCCAGGCATAGCCCTGGCCTGTGTAGCTCAGTTGGTTGGGTGTCAGTCCCATGCACCAAAAGGTTCGATTCCTGGTCAGGGCATATGCCTGGGTTGTGGGCTTGATCCCCGGGGAGGGTGGGGGGAGGGGGGAGAGGGTGCATGTAGGAGGCAGCCTATCAATATTCTGCTATCACATTGATGTATTTTTTCTTTCTCCCTCTCCCTTCCTCTCTCTCTCTCTAAAAATCAATAAAGAAAATATTAAAAAAAGAGAAAAATCTAGGCACATAGTCATATAGTCATAAAGAGGTCGGCTCCACCTATCACCAGCATATGCACTTTGCCTTTGCTCTAGATTTGAAAATATGCAGAGGACCACCCTGAGGACTTATTTATTTAGTGTCTTCTTTAGTGTCTTTATTCACCCAATATTACCTTTTGCATGTCTTTTGGTGCTTATACCTTTTTTTTCAACAGTAGTATATATTACTTTCTTTTCTTGGTGCATATACTTCCAAAGAGTAGTCATCTGTGAGGAGAGATCTAATCATTGGTGGTTGAAGCTTGCTAAGGTTGTTCATCTAAGCCAGTGTCAAACTCACACACTGAAAATGTATTGCTATTCATGGTTTTTCAAATGCAAATGGGGTGGAGAGTTGCTCCAGGTTAGAAAAAACTCCAAATGCCAAAGCCGTTCTTGAAATTTAGACATAGCGGTAGCAATGATATCTTCAGTGAGTTTGGGAACTTTTAAAATCAACTGTCTATCATTTAAGGGATAACACAAGTTTATGCTCCAGTAAAAATGTTTCCCAGAAATAAAAAAGCAAATCAATTGGGATTTTTCTGATTAAGTCTCCACAATTGTAATCTGGCCAACAGTGACTGTCACCAACACATTGCAGAGTTGAAACTAACATTCCACGTATTGACTTGGAGATTGTCAGCCAGCATGATCATACTGGGTTATAAGCTTTCTGCTTGGTTTTCAGAACTGTTTCTAAACCTGGGAGGTTGTTTCCTTAAGTAGATTTGGGGGGCTTGGGCATATCTGACTGCCAATGTGGCAATCTCCTTCATTACAGAAAAAAAAATCAAGAAAACTTTGAATTGGTTGATTCAGATGCTCAGGTTTAGTGTAGACACCCAAGGGTCACTGCCCATGGGACTTCCCCTGGTATCTGAATCTGGCTGCCCTGGCCCTAAGGTACCCTTACGTTCACCTGCTTCATGACTTTTAGCTCCAAGTGGGGAGGTCTGGGTGGGGAAGTCCAGAAAACAAATGGTATTCACCCGTGGTGATCACCCCATTCCCCCTCCTTCTATACTTCATCAGTTGGAAGGTGTAGAAATAAAACACATGGACATTGGGGGTTTTGTGAGAAGGAGCCAGTCAACTTTGCATTTAGGGAGAATGACAGTGTTCACACCCAAGCTTTCTGGCGCTGTCATCTTCGCCAAGAAAGGAACTGCAGAACACCTTTTAAGTAAAATGCAACCCAGTTGTCCACACTCAAACCGAAGGCTCCCAACCCTTCCCACTGGGAGTACAAAGTCCCAGCAGAGCCCAGCACAGTCTGGCTTTCTTTTCTGATTGTGCCTCTTAAGAAAACACCACAGCCCAGTTGGCGGGGCTCAATCGCTGAGCTTCGACCTATGAACCAGGAGGTCATGGTTCACTTCCCAGTCAGGGCACATGCCCGGGTTTCCGATTAAGTTTCCACAGTGTGGGGCCTGCAGGAGGCAGCTGATCAATGATTCTCTCTCATTATTGATGTTCTCTCCCTCTCCCTTCCTCTCTGAAATAAAAAATAATATTAAATAAAGAAAACAATACAGCTGAAATTCTCTTTTCCATCTCAGCAGCTGAGAATTAAACACATTTATAAAATATCAAAGTCAGAAAATGTGTTCCTTGGTGAGGTGTTCATTCCATGTATCAAATGAGAGGACATATGTCTCTAGAGAAATGGAAAGACATATGTCTAAGAGGATGACATTGCTTCATCTTCATTCTATACATCATTTTTTTCTGTTCTAATGTTCTCTAGATCCAAAGGGACAAGCCAGATAGTAAGTGGCCACAATCTATTAGAGAAGGCTCCATAGACACGTGAAAGCAGAGAATGTATAGGAATCCTAGGACAAGTCCACAAACTGAAATGTGCTCTTCTGTAGACATGTGTGAGTGTGTCTGCGGTTGTGTTTAGGGAGCATGAAGTTCGGGGAGTGGGGAGTGATTAACATGGGGCATATTGGTCACGATGGGAAGCGAAGGATGTTAGATCACATACTCAGGACTGTGTCTGGTATCTAAGCCACAGAGAGGTGCAGTACCCACCTTATTTGTTGCATCAATAAATTTGACTCCTTTATATGAGACTGAAAGAATAATAGTAGGGACCTTCTTCATTTGCTCGGTGGACTTCTGAAATTAAAATCAGAAAGTGGTTAGAGCAGTTTGTGTTGCATGGCAACTGCTGCACATAATTTTTTCTCTTGAAAGATAAAAATGAGCTCTACACACACACACACACACACACACACACACACACACGCACCAAACGCACTCTCGTGTAAATGTTACGTCTCCATTCTCCTGGGCTTAGCTATGGTTTGGGCTTATACAGAGTCTGTCTTGCACTTGAGGCTCTGGAAGGAGCTTGCTCTGCTGCGTCACGTGGATGAAGGGACACTCCCCCCCACCCCCCACCTAAAGGAGAAACGCATGGCACTGCCCCCCACGGTGATTGCAAGTGACGATTCTTCTGACTCAGATTAGACCATGTCGGGTTTAACTCCAAGGGTGAGGTTAGCATGAATAAAATATATACCACCTCTCCTTTTTTCCTAGTCACTCTCTTTCTTCAGGGCGCAAGGTCTGTTTAAATACGCACTTACAGAAGGGATGTAAAATACATCACTATGCATTTTTCTTGACCCTGGCCAAATCCGTGACAGCTGATAGTGTATTTATAGCGGAATCACCGTGGCCACACAGGATGTAATGCCGCCTGTGACAACTAAGCTGTCTGGGTGCAGCCTGTGCTTGGAGCCACAGCAAAACCGGCCGGTCCAGGTAACCTACTTTGTCATTCAGCGCTGCTCCGTTCTCTTAGGGCAAGTTCTCACGGTAGATGCTCACACTGGCTAAACACACTGAGTGTGCAGCTTGCAGCTTCATGCATCTGCAAGAAGTTTCTGCGTAATTTAGTATGTGCCTCTTCCGTTTAGTTGTACCACTCATCACAGGTCACTGACAGTCTGTTTACTTCTTCCCCGCTATGGATACTCCCCTAACAATCACATCCCACAGCCAGAGGGACCTACCTGACAGTTAGCCTGATGCGTTTTCCAGACAAGACAGGTGGGAACATAACAGGAAAGAAAACACATAAAAAGGTGAGTGGAAACCATTTCAGTAATCCGCCAACCGCATACATTCATTAAAAAGTAAACAGAGGAGGCTTGATGGCTCTATGTGGACGCAGCGAAACCGTTATTTTAGGAACGCTGCAGGCTTCACAGACCCGTCTCTCTGTGTCTTCTGTTTTCTCATCATTCTGTTTGCTGCATTGCACAGTCTTATGACCGACATGCAGGAACCTTCCGCTGTGAGCGGTCCACTACCAGCCGTCTTGTGTATATTGAGGGAGCTGGGAGACAATATGAACTTTTTTGATTTCTTCGTTTACATGTACTTTCCAATTTTCTGTTTGTGAATTCTGACAATGGACCAGAATGAAAGGAAGCTTTTAGTTGGGTAGCGTGAATGATAGCCATTGAACTCAATATGATAATTATACTGCCTCTCTCACTTGAGCCACTCAAAAGTGATTTTGTCCTAGTTATTTTGACACATCTTTTTGATAGTTACTATACCCATTTCAAAGATAAAGATAATGGTTTTCTAAGAGGATTGCTACTTAGTATTTATTAGGTGTTCATACAGTATAGAAAAAGCAGCTCTTTTGAAGGGCTTTTTTGTTGTTGTTCATCCTAACTGAAGAAAATTTTTTCCCATTGATTTTTAGAGAGAGTGGAAGGGAGGGAGGGAGAAGGAAGATAAGGAGAAGGGAGAGGTGGAGAGAGAGAGAGAGAGAGAGAGAGAGAGAGAGAGAGAGAGAGAGAGAGAGAGAGAGAGAGAGAGACATCTGTGTGAGAGAGACACATGGATTGGTTGCCTCCCTCACATACCCCGACTGGGGCTGGGGATCAGAGCTGCAACCCAGGTATGTGTCCTTGACCAGGAATGGAACTCGAGACCCTCCAGTGCTTTACTACTGAGCAACACAGGCCAGAGCTTGAGGGCCTTTTTAACGAGTTTTAAAATTACCCAGACTCACCAATTTTCTTTTGTGATTGCCAAGAAAAGACACCATGAAATTGGGATGTAAGGTTAGATATTTTTACCTTTTTAATGCTTTATCCAACCAACTCTTAAGCATGTGCAAGATAAATCACAGGCCAGGCTAGGAGAAATGATGTGCAGTGTGCTGATTTTAAGGCAAAGCGGTGGGCTGAACTCTGGAAAGAGAGGGCTATGGCAGGCACGGGAAGGGGTTTGGTGGGCTGAAGGTGCAGTTTGTGAAGAATTCTTTGCAAAGAGTTAACAATGGATTGCAACGAAACACCTCGCCTATCTCTTGCCTTGAATACCAGGCATATTCTCCTGAACAGATCTATTGGTAACATGAAACAATATTTAACCACATAAGGTTAAAATATCAACATTTATTTAGTAATTAAGAAACCCCCTCCCAAATTAAAAATTAAAACAAGAAAAACCCAGTTGTCATTCATTTAGTGGTTATATTAGGCAGCTCATTGGGCTCTGGAAAAACTTAGAATCTATTTCAGGGGACATGAAACAGACCTCAAATTGTGTGCTAGCTGCAGTTGGCTGAAAAGGGCTGTCTGAAGGGCTGTGTTGAGAAGGATTCTGAGCCTGTGTCTGGGCTCGTGGGAAAGAGGGCTGGGGATGAAGTTGCCTTGGGAGAGGGAGAGGAAGAGCAGCACCTTCCTGGCCTGGTCTGATAGAGTGAACGGCTGCAAGTATCGACTAATGTGACAGATATGAACAAAGTGTCAACAGAGTACTGAGCAGGGAGAGCCTCAGTCTGCATGAGAGAGTGGGGCAAGACATTCATTCATTCATTCACTCACTCATCCATTCTACAAGCACTAATTGCCTGCCAGCTGGCTCTTAAAAGACAAATAGGAGCTGGGCTGGCATGGCTCAGTGGTTGAGCATAAACCTATGAACCAGCAGGTCAAGGTTCAATTCTAGGTCAGGGCACATGTCTGGGGTTGTGGGCTCCATCTCCAGTAGGGGGAGTGCAGGAGGCATCCAATCGATGATCCTCCCCATCACTGATGTTTCTATCTCTCTCTCCCTTTCTCTTCCTCTCTAAAATAAATTATATATATATATATATATATATATATATATATATATATATATATAACAAGTAGGAATTTCCAGGTGGCAAAAGAGGCTATTTTAGCAGCAGAATCAACATACACATACACATATGCCTGGAACTAAGAAAGAATGTGGTGGGTGTGGGCAATCGGTAGGAGATGATGCTGGTGCAGTAGGTTTGGAAGATTGTGACTTGCTCTGCTAAGCTAGGATCCAGTGGCGGCTTCTAAGGAGGGAGTGAGACAGTCAAATCTGTGTCGCAGAGAGATAGCTCTGATGGCTGGATGGACAGGAACAAGGAGAGGCTGAGTGCAGGGAGGCAGGAAGCTCTGGTACAAACCCAACGAGAGAGCCTAAGCAGCCGGGATGAAGTAGAGGCGCTGGAGAATGCACCAGGGAGCCACAGTTCCAATGAGGAGGCATCAAGAGGATCTGCTAACTGACCCGCCCGGAGATGAGAGAACGAGAGGATGTCACGGGTAAAGAGGCCACTGGCTGGGATAAGGAACACTGGAGGGGAGTACACTTTTGCACACAATCCTTTTGAATGTGCTCAGGTTGATCATCAGGAGGAAATCAGAAACCAGAGTCAGACCTGGAGCCCTGGCCCACGTGGCTCAGTTGGTTGAGTGTCATCCCATGCACCGAAAGGTTGCCGGTCTGATTCCCAGTCAGGGCACGTATCTTACTAAGGTTGCAGGTTTGATCCTTTGTCAGGGTGCGTGTGAAAGGCAACTGATTCTCTCTCTCTCTCCTTCCTCTCTCTCTAAAGTCAATAAAAACATATAAAAAAAAAATCAGATCTGGAAATCCACCCACATAGAGGATATGGCTGAAGAGATGGTAGCCGAGGGAGTGAGCAAAAGGAGGTCTAAGATCCACCCCTGGGGAAAGAGAATATTTACCAGCTGCAGCAGGAACAAGAGTCCATGAAAGAACCTGAAACAGAGCTGGAAGCAGCCTGAGAGCTGGAAGTCGAGAAGAAGATTCCTTCGGAGGTGGGAACAGTGCCTGATGCCCTGAGGACTGAAGAGGCCGAGAAATCTGAGCCTGGCTTAGTGGCTGGCACACGGAGGAGCGGCTACTTTTATGGGGTCTCTTGGGTGAAATCTCTGGTGTTAGCAGCTAGAAAATTTGTTGCTGAGTTTATTAAGAGCCGCTTCAGAACGGTGGCAGCAGACAAAGGACACAGCGAATGTCCGTGAAAGGGAGTGGAGAGATGGGGCAGTCAGCGGGTCAGGACACACTCTCAGGCTGAAATGAAGGCATTAGCAGGGATTTCTGTCCTGATACAAAGATTCCACGTAATCTGCTCAGCGGAGCTGAACAGAGAAGGAAAGATAAAGGAGGGCCCTTTCTTTTTCTTTCCAGGGTGCCAAGAATCTCTGTCTCCTCACTGGAGGCAGGCTGGGGTGCTGATGATGCAGGCTGTGACAGGCCCGTGTGAATGGCAGACAGTGCTGGGGTGGCCACGCATCCCCATCGGCACCTGGTCACCGCTCACGTTACAGCACGCACTGCCAGGCAACACCGGTTTCTAGGGCCTATCTATCTGCAGCTTTGCTGGGGGGGTTCACACTCCCATCTGTGTATGTTAAGAATCCAAGCCTTATTTATTTGTGTGGTTTGTTTTTGGTTAATCCTCACCCAATGGATATTTTCCCATGGAGATTTAGAAAGAGTGGAAGAGAGAAGGAAAGACAGAGAGAAACATCGATGTGAGAGAAACACATCGATTGGTTGCCTCCTGCACAAGCCCTGACCAGAGCCCGGGCCGGGGAGAAGCCTGCAACCAAGGTATGTACCCTTGACTGGAATTGAACCCAGGACCCTTTGGTCCGCAGGCCAATGCTCTACCCACTGAGCAAAACTGGCCAGGGTTAAGCCTTATTTATTTGTGTAAGCTGAATTGAACCGGTGACCTCTTGGTATATGGGATGATGCTCAATCCATGGATCCATACCGGCCAGGCAAAACTGCCATATTTAAGGGTCAAAAATGGCTAACGTGGAGCAGTTTCCTAGGGTTCCATGTACCAGCTGCTGAAATCCGTGACTGTTACATGAATGAGCAAATGAGTTCATGTATGGTAATGAGCACGACACCGACGTTACCACAGTGCCAGCTCCTCCACGCACAGAGCTCAGCAAACTCTTAGAGAACCTCAGTGCCCGAGCCAGGCATGGAGGCCTTGAAGGAACCTGGAGAACCACAAATGTGATTAAAGATACACCAGGAGATTCCTATGGGGTGGCAAACGCTCCACTGATCTGGTGATTTTCCAGCCTCCGGGAGAGAAGCCTTCATTTCCGCAACAGAAATCCAGCTCCGATGGCGAGCGCTGAGATGAGGAAAGACCTCCTGGGAGGGCAGCTGGGAAGCTTCTCCCTCGGGAGGTCTTAGAGCAGCGGTCGCCCACCTTTCGGACCTCACGGACCACCAGTGGTCCACTGGTTGGCGACCGCTGTCTTAGAGACAGTTTGGGCATTTACCTGTCACTCATGACTCAGGGATAAGTCTCCTTTGGCTGGGAAACCAGCTAAATGACCTCTCAAGGGCTTTTCTGGCCACAGGAACTCTGATACAGAGGCTGGGCGAACGCAGAGCCTGTGGGAGACCATGTGACATGAACAGACTGTGGGCAAGCAGCCATGCGAACTGCTCCTCCGGCCTTAGACACGGCTGCTGTCCCCCAGAGGAACTCACATCCGGGCCAAATCTGGCACAGCGCAGAGCCATGCCTCTGTCTCCTTTCCTGCAGCTGGTTTGCCGGCACCGTGGCAGAGGGATCCTCCCAGGGCAGCCTGTCTATCAGCAGCCTCACTGGGTGCCCAGTGGACCAAGGCTGTGGTGCCCGATCTCTCCAGTGCCTTTGAATCCCGTGGAGGGCTCGGTAAATAACAGACTATGGGCTGAATAGTTGTCTCACCAAAATTCATGTTGAATTCTAACACCCAATGTGATAGTCCTGGGAGGTGGGGCCTTTGGGAGGTGATGAGACATGCGGGTGGGCCCTCCTGATTCCCCACGGAGCTCCCCTGCTGCTCCTGCCATTTGAGGATGCAGTGAAAAGACTGCTCTCTAGGAAGCAGGAAGAGAGCTCTCACCAGACATTGATCTGCCAGCTCCCTGACCCTGGACTTCCCAGCCTCTAGAGCTGTGGGGAATAAATTTCTCCCTGTGTATGGTATTTTTGTTACAGTAGCCTGAACGGACAGACAGTAAGTCTGAGGTTAAGGCCTAAGATTCTTTCCTTTCCTTTCCTTTCCTTTCCTTTCCTTTCCTTTCCTTTCCTTTCCTTCCCTTCCCTTTCCCTTTCCCTTTTCTTTCCTTCTTTTTTTTTCTTTTCTTTTCTCTCTCTCTCTCTTTCTCTGTCTCTCCCTCCCTCCCTCTCTTTCTCTTTCTTTCTTTCTTTCTTTCTTTCTTTCTTTCTTTCTTTCTTTCTTTCTTTCTCTATCTATCCTATAAAATAAAAGGCTAATATATAAATCGTCCCCTCGGGAGTTTGACTGACCAAGAGTTTGACCGCTTGCTATGATGTGTGCTGGCCACCAGGGGTGGTGCAGAAGGAAGGAAGGCCCCAGCCAGCAGCCAGGGGAAGGAAGGCCCTGATCGGCCCTGATAGCTGGCCAGGCCTAGGGACCCTACCTATGCATGAATTTTGTGCACCGGGCCTCTAGTCTATTTATAAAAAAACGATGAATGAAATTTGTGCAAGGGGCTTGGCCCCTGCAGCCACAGTGGCTGCCTCTGCCTTGGCCCCTGCTGCGGCGGCTTTGTCCGGTAGCTCGTCCGGTCTAATTAGTATATTATGCTTTTATTATTATAGATGGTATTTTTTGTTGTTGATACTCACCTGAGAATATTTTTCCATTGAATTTTAGAGTGGTAGAGAGGGGGAGAGACACAAACTTTGATGTGAGAGAGACACATCGATTGGCTGCCTCCTACATGTGCCCTGACTGGGGCCATGTTCGCCCAGCCTTTGTATCAGGGTTCCTATGGCCTGAAACCGAGGTATGTCCCTTGACCTGAATAAAACCCGAGACCCGTTAGTCCACAGGCTGGCACTCTACCCACTGAGCAAAACTAGTTAGGGCTAAAAATATGTTTTTACTGATTTCAGAGAAGGAGAGATGAAAACATTGATTGGTTGTGCCCTGCAAGGCCCCTACTGGGGATCAAACCATCAACCCGGGCATGTGCCCTGACCAGGAATCCAACCCTGACATGGAATGGAACCAGCAACCTCCTGGTGCATGGGACAACTCTGAACCAACTAAGCCACTCTGGCCGAGCGGATCCTGTATTTCTAACGCATTTCCAGATGCCGTTAGTCTGGGGACCACACTTTGAGAACTTCTGCTCTAAAAATGCAGTTGATGAGTTTGATGGGAAGCCACTGTCAGAACCGCTCTCTGCTGCTGTGCAGGTAAACTGCGTCCTACATTAAGTCAGAGAGAAGTTAATTTATCAAAACACACTATTCTCCACTTGACAAGTGATTTCCAAAAACCCTTAGTTAGCACTCAACTGCAGCTCTCGGTCTTCAGAGCAATTAAGAGTTATTGAATTCTTCCACGATCTCTCAAGGGCTGTGAAAGTATAAAATGTTCTTCATAAAGACAGACTGTAGAATTACGTCTAGGATAGATGTCGGTCAGACAGAGCCCATAAGCCCAGGGGTCATGCTGAAGACATACAGTTTTCTCATGAAAGTTCCCCCGCTCTCCCTCCCCAGGAGCACATCCGAGATATTAAGTGTTTGCCCCTGTGACATGTGACAAGCAAACGTCAACACGTTTCCAGGTCCTGCTTCTGGGGGTCTGAACTGGGACAAGCATTTTGGAAGGCAACCTGGCCACTCTTACCCAGTCTCCGGGTGTGTATACCCGCTGAACCAGCTATTCTACATTTAGTGGCTTATTCTAAGGACACAATCAGACCAGTTTTGAAAGAGTTAGGTATGGGGACATTACCCACAGTATTGGCTACAATTTGAAAAAATGGGAAATGACCTAACGAGAAGAACTGGTTAAATAAGTTTGGTTCAGTGATAAACTGGAATACTGACCAGCGACCACAAGTAATATTGGGGATGAATATTCATTAAAATAAAAATATTTCAAATTATATTGTTGTGTTTAAAAATAGATTATAAAACAACACACAGAGTATTTCTATTTTTTTGTAGAAAAGTGATGCCTACAAATGCCTACAAATAATCAGTCTGGGGATTTACATGTGAACAAGGTGTTTACCACCTCTCAGTGGTACATTTACAGTGGTTTTTATTTCTCCTTTCTGTATCTCTACTTTAAAATTGGGTAATAGTGACCATGTATTGCTTTTGTAATTAGAAAATGTAAAGTTTTAAAAATTGATGATTTTTTAAAGTTAAAAAAGCCAATTGTATATATGTGGGGGAAAAACCCCACTGACTTTTCAACCCATCACTTGTAAGTACAACTAAAGAATGTGTGTGTGTGTGTGCGCGCGCGCGCGCGCGCGATCATCTTGAATTTAAAAAGGGACCCACTGATAAGCTCCTTCCTCCAGGAGGCACTGTAATGCAGTGAATCAGGACGGCATGTTTGGTTTCCTGTCTAAGCTCCACCCCTTCTGAGCTGTGTGGCTAGGTATTTAACTTCTCTGCCTTAATTACTTCATCTGTAAAATGGGTATGTTAATAGAGCAGGGGTGGGCAAACTTTTTGACTCAAGGGCCACAATGGGTTCTTAAACTGGACCGGAGGGCCGGAACAAAAGCATGGATGGAGTGTTTGTGTGAACTAATATAAATTCAAAGTAAACATCATTACATAAAAGGGTACGGTCTTTTTTTCCAATAGTTTTATTCATTTCAAACTGGCTGTAATTTGCCCATGGCTGTAATGGAGCATCTACTTTATAGAGCTGTTGTGAGGATTACATAATTCAGTGCTTGGCATGAGTGAACACCAACAGATTTTAGCTACTACTGTCATTCTGAGAATGAACGCTTTCACTTAGCTTTCTAAAGCACAGCACCCCACTGGTGAAAGAAAACACAAGTCAAATAAAAATCTGTGAGCGTATGCCGAAACCGGTTTGGCTCAGTGGATAGAGCGTCGGCCTGTGGACTGAGGGGTCCCAGGTTCGATTCCGGTCAAGGGCATGTACCTGGGTTGCGGGCACATCCCCAGTGGGAGATGGGCAGGAGGCAGCTGATCGATGTTTCTCTCCCATCGATGTTTCTAACTTTCTGTCTCTCTCCCTTCCTCTCTGTATCAATAAAATATATTAAAAAAAAATCTGTGAGCGTAACTGAATAATCTCTGTGCTACAAGCTAGGATGGCAGGGAAATGGTGGTTGCAACAATGAACATTCAGCAGAGCAATACACCTGGACCAATGACAACTGACTCAACACATCCAGAAAGAGAGTTTAAGACAAGTGGGAATTAAAGATAGGAGTGGGAATTATATAGGAGAAAAGTCATTAATAAGAGCAATAAAAACAAAAATAAAAAATAAAGAACTAGGATATGAAGAGCAAAAGTACACATAACCAAAGCTCAGCAATAAAGAGTTAGAAGTGTGGATGTGTCTTTATCTGTAGTGCTATTTTAATGCTCGTGCGCGCACGTGTGTACGCGCGCGCGCGCACACACACGCACACACACATCTGTGGGCTTAGATCTGTATTCGCCTGACTTGTGTAGTATTTGGGAGAGAGTGAAAGATAAAATATTTGATTCTTCCTGGAAACTTGGGCAACAGAGACTTTAAAAAACGTTGTTTATAAGTTTTTCCCAGCTGGTTCCTAAGAAGTAGTCCCTGAAATTATTTCTAAAAATGACAATTCCTCATAGAAGGGATTTGAGGGGTTTGTATAAGGACAGAAGAACTGGACACAACTTTAATTTGAATCTCTTCTAAGAAAAAGGGGTCTTACTTTAACATTTCATCTAATTCTAAAATTTAACTTTTTTTCAAGCTTTCCAATCCATTCTCCATTAGTTTCCTTATAAGCATAGAAAAAAAGTCTTAAAAAGAAAAGAAAAGAAAGATTCTTCACACTTCAACTACAGCAGAGACAGCTATTTGGAAATCTATATATTGGAAAATTCAACTCTAGAATTGCTTCCAGAAAGTTTAAAAATCATATAAGGGGAACAGAGTCAACAAGAAGTCTGAACTATGGTAAAACTAAGCCCTTTGGGAAATAATGGTTCTAAAACCGAAATCTCCTGGGAGATTTGTTTATTCCTGACTTTAAAATAATTTTAAAATATTTCCTTCCTTACACCAGGAAGGCAGATTTCTACTTTATTGCATTAAAAATAGGTATTTCTTTTTCTTTCTTTTTTAAGAGAGAAATTTCCTTGAGTACAAATACCTGTGAACAACACTAACCATCAACTATGGGATCAGAGAATGTCATGTTTCAGAGAGTATTACATGAAATACCATGGCCTACCTCTTACAGAAGCAGATGTTTCCTAATAACATATTTAATGAGGGAAGTGATAGAGTCCTGCATATTAGTGACAATTAAGCCCTGGGGCAAAATTCAGGGCTGGGGGTTGGGGTATATGTAAGTCTCAGGAAGCAAAATGGAATAGAACGTCCTCTGGCCACAGCAAATCCCTCCTTTCACTGAACATTGTGCCTCTTGGAATCTTAGAAGTGGGAGCTACTCATACCAAAGAGGTGCTGAAAGGCCAAAGCAATGAACTTACTGCTTTGTAAAGTTCAGTTCTGTAGACACATTATTTAAAAGAGGCAACTCCCAATTGATTTAAGGACAAATTACCACCTCAAAGTATAGAACTGCAAAATTACATACACTAAGTATCTACAATTTCTCTTCATTTCCCCCCCTTTTGGCAATGGCCTCTAACAACTGGAAATAAGTTTTGAATACTCCCTTATAAGTTGTGTAGAAAGAAAACCAAAGCAATGACTGGGACACTGGCATTATAGTTGGAGAAAAACAAATGAAGTAATCCAAAGCAAATCTATCCATCAACGTATTTGTTTCTCAAACATTTAGTGGAAGAGGTCAACTTGTTTTGAGACCCCTTACAGGCATTCCTTTATTGAACCGTCACAACCACCTCATAAGACAGTTATTATACAGCAGGCCCAGGGGATACAATATCCACAGTTCCTGCCTTCTAAGGGGCACGGGCATGAGTAACCTTATATTGTACAGGCAGACCTTGGAGATACTTTGGGTTCAGTTCCAGATCACCACAATAAAGTGAATCCTGATCTTTTTGTTGGTGGAGGGTCTTGCCTTCAATTTGTAAACCCCACTCCCCCAAACGCAACATCTGTGAAGTGGAATAAAACCAGGTCTGCCAATATGGTGTGAGGTGGTGAGGTGTGATGGAGGGAAGGTCCTGTGATCTGGAGAACATGTTAGAGGGCATCGTATTCAGGGTCCCACAGCTGACGCTTCCTCTCAGAAATCCTTTCAGAAATGAAGACTGTCTCCGAGCACCAATTGAGCTGGAAAACCCAACCAGTAACATAAAAGGCATCACTAAACAACTATGTTCAGATTAAAATAAATATCTTAATGTTTTTAGATTTTAATTTTATGTGTAAATGTCTCCAAAGCTGTCATGGTAAAAGAAAGAAGCAGCCAATTGTACAATTAAGGGGCAAAATATATCATTCATAGAAACCATTCTTCTTAAAAGTGTGCCTCAATATCAAGGCATAGCCAATCTCTTAGGCTTTTAAAGAAAACTCTAAAAGGGAAGGCAAAGATTGCAATTTTACTTAAAAAATTATCAGGTGTTAATGCAAGTTCCTATTGACTCTTCTTTGCAAGACACAGTTCAGAAGATAATTTTAAGAGGAGCATTATTTAGAGTTTGAATCTAGGAGAAAAATAATCTTAAGATGAAAACCTGCATACACATGTTTATTGCAGTACTATTCATAATTGCCAAAACCCGGATGCCATTGAGATGGCCTTCAATAAGTTATTGGGTAAACAAACTGTGGTATATCCATACAATGAATACTATTCAGTGATAAAGTAAAAATGAGCTATCAAGTCACAAAAGACATGGAGGAACCTTAAAAGCATATTGTTAAGTGAAAGAAGCCAGTATAATTTCAACTATGAGATTCTGGAAAAGGCAAAACTACAGAGACAGTACAAAGGTGAGTGGTTAGGGGGGGGCAGGAGAGAAAAGAGATGAATAGCAGGAGCATAGGGGATTTGCAGGGTGTGAAATTTTCTGTATGATATTATGATGTTGGATACATGACATTATGCATGTATGACATACCCACACACTGTATAACATAAATAGTGAACTTGAATGTAAACCACAGACTTTAGCTAATAATAACATATCAATATTGGTTCATAATTGTGACAAATGCACCACACCAATGCAAGATGTCAGTAATGAGGGCAACTGTGAGGAGAGGGGTAGAAGGAGAGTGTATATATGATAACTCTCTGTGCTTTATGCTCAAATTTTCTTAACCTAAAACTGCTATAAAAAATAAAGTCTATTTAAAAAAATCTCAAGATGGTCCGAAGCGGAAAAAGACTGGATAACCTGAATGAACAGAGAAGTGATTCCATATTATAGAATGAAGTGAATTACTACTATCTCACACATGTTAGTGTACTACAGCATAGTTTTAATTGAAATAATAGGTGTATAATAAAACACCAGGAAGATTAGTGTAGAATTAACTTTATTTTAGAATTGGAAGGGACCCTAAGGATGAATAAAAAGGTTTAGATAAACTTAGAAATTAACCAACTGTGACTATCAAACATTCCAAATTATTCTGAGAAGAGAAAACTGTTTTGTTTCTGCTGGGCCAAAGTGAATGTGTTAAAGTGAGTGTTGTGGAAAAAACATGTTCCAGTCTCTATGGATGCAATAAAAACTCTCTTGCAATTTTTATTTGTGTTAACACATTAGAACAGGGGTGGGCAAACTTTTTGACTCGAGGGCCACAATGGGTTCTTAAACTGGACCGGAGGGCCAGAACAAAAGCATGGATGGAGTGTTTGTGTGAACTAATATAAATTCAAAGTAAACATCATTACATAAAAGGGTACGGTCTTTTATTTCAATAGTTTTATTCATTTCAAACGGGCCGGATCCGGCCTGCGGGCTATAGTTTGCCCACGGCTGCACTAGAATATAGCCCAACTTACTACATATGTCTGTACCTAAATGGTTTAATTTAGCCAGTGCTAATCTTATAGGTTCTTTGAGGGTTTCTAAAGTGATTTCTTTTAAAAAATATGTTTTTATTGATTTCAGAGAAAGAGGAAGTGGGGAGAAGGAGAGGGAGAGAGAGGGAGAGGGGAAGAGGGAGAGGGCAAGAAACATTGGCCGCTCGCCTCCCATATGCACCTTGATGGGGTTTGAACCCACCATCTGGGTATGTGCCCTGTCTGGGAATCGAACAAGTGACCTTTCAGTGCAGAGGAAGATGCTCAACCAACTGAGCCACAGTGACCAGGAAAAGCTATTTCTTTATCAATAAAAATGATCCATATCTTTTCAAATATTTTAAAACTCAGGGCAATAAGCGTTGTACTGGCTCATTAGAGAGCTGGTACAGTCTGGGGTTCGGAGTGTGCGTGGTGGAGTTAGACTGTGTAGGTTCAAGTCCTGGCTCTACCACTTGTTGGCTGGGTAACCCTGGGAAATGTACTTAACTTTCCTTGGCCTTTGTTTCCCCATATGTGAAGTGGGGATAATAGCAATACTTACCTCATGATGAATTAATGCACATCATCATTTGTGTAGGGCCTGGCAGAGAGACCTCAAGGGTTAACTGTTATTAGTCCTTATAAACTGATTTTAGGAGACCATACCTGCATGTCATTTTTGGGATCATCTATGACAGTGGTCGGCAAACTGGCCCCTTGAGTGTGGCTCTTCCACAAAATACCACGTGCGGGCACGCATGTACAGTGCAATTGAAACTTCGTGGCCCGTGCCACGGGGGCCAAAGAGCCGCATGTGGCTCGCGAGCCACCGTTTGCCGACCACTGATCTATGACAATCCATCAGACTGTGGCAACATGAAGATACCTCTATGGTAATACTTCTGCTACGTTGGGGTAATTAAATAACATGGTAGACTCCTCCACTAGGTCCAGTGAGAGCAGGAGCCAAATCTTAGTTATGTTTATCAAACTGCATATAATGAAACATTTCTCAGAACAAGGACCCACAGTGATTTACTTCTTCCTGGGACAGAAATTTCAATTTCAGCTACAATGCATACTGCTGAATTGAAAACTTCTTTTTTCTTCAATTTAGAGAGTAAGCCAGGTAAAGTTTGAATCTACAACACTCTGGTCTAAAGATCTTACTGTACATCATCTGTATCCTAAAGTATTTCCCCTAGGGAGACTGATTATACTGGGACTTTGAGCTGAACGGCCAGAAAACAGAGAAAACAGCAACTTGAGGTTCAACGTGAAAATTAACTGCACGGTGAGATCCACACCGTTTTTAGTTGGCGAGAGTTCTAATTCACAACCCAGTAGTCCCTGATAGCATCAATCCACGCTTCTGATTTTGAAAGGCTCTGGTGAATCCAGTGAGTGCAACTTTAGCTCCCGTATCAAAGGCTGATTGATACTTATTCAATCAAGATGGGGAAATAAGGGTTTGAGATATTCTAAGAAGCAATAAAGCTCCCATTTTCATGTAAACCACTCAAAATAACCACCTAGAGCAGCAAACCAGAAGAACGCCCTAAAGAAGAACGGCCTATAAATCGGCAGCCTTTTCAGTTTCATTTTAAGCAACAGACAAGTATTTAACAAAATTATTCTCCACTGAGACTATTAAAATGGCTTTGCCATTGCTTAGCGGAATGAAATTTCAGACCCGCTTAATTTCAAGAAATTGACTGAAATTCAAATCACAGATCGGGTGTATGTTAAATGGTGCTATGAGCTCTACCCACTATTTATGCTGATTATAGCATTGAAGTAGCTGGACTCAGATAATTGAGTTAAGAGTATGAAATCAGAAATGCCAAGTTAATTTCTTAGGTATGTTCACGAAGAGCGCTAACATCATTATAGGGCTTGATGACTGAAAAACACTCCCATTTTCTTTTTGTGCCCTGGTGACATCATTTAGATGATATATATTTAGAATACAGGTTTTCCAGAATTATAAAACCAGGAGGAACCCTGAAGGGCTTCTCGTCCAATGTTCTCATTTTCTGAGAACAGAAAATGAGGCCCAGGAGAAGTTGGAGAACATAATAAATGCTTGGGCTCTGGGGTCAGATGGATCTGAGTCCTAGTTCCAGTGGGCAAATTCTTCACTGTGTGACCTGGGGTCAGTTATGTAACTCTATAAACCAAGCCTGTCAAACTTACAGCCTGCGGGCCGCATGTGGCCCACAATGAATATTTTTGTGGCCCGGCCAATATAACGGTATGTAAGAAATGTTTTAATAAAAATTTCGTAACTTAACTTTTACAATATCTTGTATACATAATTATTAATAACAAACTACAATGTTCGCTAATGACTGATTACTATTATCGTGTTGCATTCATTTCCCTTACACGCCTTACGCGCAGGCGCACCATTTCTCCCCACTAATACTAGCAGCGAATATTTTAGCAGGCAATTGCCACGTCATTAGTCTTGGACTGACTTGTTTGGTGTGAACAGGAAATATTTTGCTTTCGGAGAACAAGGAAAATAGGTTTATTTGTGTTATACTTACTAATGTGTGCAAAGTTATTCAGTGTCTGCTAAGTTCATGTTCAAGAAAAAAATATTAATTTTTATTAAAATGTTCTATTATTTTATGTTAATGATTACTCATTTATTTCAGCCCTTTGTACTCAGCATGTCTCTGTCGAAGTAAAACTTCGTTTCTATGAAAATTGAAGCTTTTGTTTTTTTTGTGGCCCACATAAACTTAAACCTTGTTTATTTGGCCCGTGTGAGCCTTTGAGTTTGTCATGCATGCTCTAAGCCTCAGTTTCTTCACCTGTATAATGGGGATAATAGTTGTACTCTCTTATAGGGGTGTGATAAAGATGAAATAAGATGAACATGCACAGGACTCAGCACAGAGATGGGCACATTGTAACTACGCAGTAAATGTTAGCAGTTATGATAATGACTAAAAAGTGACTCATGAGCCAGGTCAGCAGCAACCAAACTAGACTTAGAGTTCCTAGAACATACCAGAGCTTTTTTCATAAACACAGTCCCTGTAATAAAGGCTCACTGATGCTGACAATTCACATGTAACTTCTGCATCAAGTAGAAAGAAAACTGTTTCAGGCTATCTGCTACTGAATTGGTCAAAATATTAGATCAGCGATCACATGCTGAGGTCTCAATTTCATGAAGACTCACTCACATTTAGCTTTCCATGAGCAATGGGTATTACATATTACCTTCATATCTGTTTTTAGTTCAATTATATGCTTTTAAGTAACTCCTACCAAAAGCTGCTCATATAAAATAAATGACAAGGTATCTGGCCGAAAATAAAAGTTAGGGTTCACTCAATAATGATGCTAAATCTGACTCCGGTTAGTTGCTACGTGGAATAAGTCCAATATTCTTAATTTGTACTGTCAGTCAGCTACTGCTCTAACCCCTATCCATCTGCTATGGAGGAAGCAAGACTAAGGGACTCTCGGAAAAAAGAGCTAGTGTGGTTCTGCAGTGTGAGAGTTGGATTGGCTGGTACAGACTCCAAGGAATCCTGCAGCCACCAATAACAGATGTCTGGAATGGCCAGTTCTGTCAACATTCACTGTTATTATATGATTCAATGCAGAGTTGAATGTGTTTCTTATACTTAAAAATAATAATTAGGAAGCCTCATAAAGAATATTAGCTTTATAGAACATGTTCCCAGTACTTCTGAGTTTGATAAATTTTAGTTAATTGGCAGCCTTTTCAGAAAATCAGTACGTAGACTGTCAAGTGGGTGCTGAAAACATGTTCTTGTAATAAACTAAAGATCATTTTTTTCTCCTAATATGGACAATGATCCATGTATATACAATTTGTTTTAGATCTTTAAGTGTAAATAACAAGGCCCGAACACCTTCTCATGTAACACCAGTGTGACTCAGCAGACCAACAGATGAAGAAAATAGTAATGTGAAAAGTGGCAATTTGCATCCATACCCAGTATTTAGTATTTCAGTGATTAGAAATAAAATTGTTTGGCAAACTTACCCGCATTTTTGCACAAGCATCTTGGGTTGATTCTGTCCCCCTGAGCTCTTTAATCAGCATAGAACCTAAATACTAAAACACACACACACACAAAAATCCAATGACTTATAAGTACAAATATGAGCAGCGATTTAAAAACACAGTGTGAAAGTACCATTGGCTAGCTTTCCTGGCTGTGCATTGGTGCACAACTTTTACGAAGGAACAGTAACTAATCCTAACGAATCAAGACTTCTGTAGAGAGGACACAGCGGAGTTAACTACAGTTCCGAAAGCTGTAAACTGCTCTTTATAATAAAACTGCAGCATTCTCTAAAGACGCCATCTTTCACATCATATTTAACTGCAAAATGGGGGCATCTAAAAATGTTTTCCCTGTGTTTTTTTTGAAGCAGCAATGTCTGCAAAAATAAATCATGCTGCCGTCTATGTAATTACAGGGTTGTATGAGACAGCTGAGGAGCTGAGCCACAGGCACCCCGTTTGGGCTTAGTCGGCTGCTTAGGTAATTAATGTTAGGCTGTCCCGAGGCAGAGATGCCTATTTTGGACCCTTTCCTTCACAGCTGTGTGGCCTCTGATGGTTGACCCACCTGAGAAGGGGATGGGAGCCTGTGGGGAGGGACAGTGTCACCTCGGTTGTTCAACCACGGAGGGGGCCCTGGTGCAGATGAACAGTGGAAGGCTGAATGGGGTACCAGAAGGCTGGGAAGCTCTCTTCCTGGAATCACCAACCACTTAGATCTTAGGGGATGGGATCCCATACTGCCTTAGTACAAAACACCACCACGCCCCAGGTTCTAGCTGGAGCAAACACATCTATGTTAGCAAAATGTTTATTTCCCCTTGCTATCAAGGGACTCCTCAACTAATTTTGTTGTTGTTGTTGTTAATCCTCACCTGAGGATATTTTTCCATTGATATTTAGAGAGTGGGAGGGAGGGGGAGAGACACACAGAGAGAAGCATTGATATGAGAGAGATACATCGATTGGTTGCCTCCCGCATATGCCCCAACCAGGGACAGGGATGGAGCCTGCAACCGAAGAACATGCCCTTGACTGGGATGGAACCCGGGATCCTTCAGTCTGCAAGCCAATGTTCTATTCACTGAGCCAAACCAGCTAGGGCACTCCTCAACTTTTTGAAGCTTCAGTAGGGTTCTTTCCATCTGTCATTTTTCCTTCTCTAATTTCCTTCAGAAAAAAAAAAAAGAGCTCTAGGTGTGTTTTGTTTTAAGTGAATTAAGGTAATTATTTTCCTGACATGACCGAGGAGACCCTGGCACTCTCTAAAAACAGGATTGGCAACCAGTCCTGCCGCCTGGGAAGTCCCGACGAGCAGAGGATGGGCAGGGGCACAGCGTGGTCAAAGGCTCTGAAGAAGGCATGTTCAGAAAGTCTCCAGGATTTGATGGGAGAAGGGGGCATTTCACTCCTACAGATTTTGGGAAATGACTACTGAAATAAATCCCATGTTTCAAGATAAGCAAGCAGTAAAAGAGGTGCAGATAACACCAAGTGGGGGGAAAAAAAAGCCTAAACTGCTCGAGAAAACCAGAACGCCCACATCTTAATTAAGGAAAAAAAGATCTCGGTGAAATCCTTATCTTTTAAGGTATCAGGAAAGTTTGTCCTAATTGAAACACTTGCGAGGCAGTTTCAATGCGCTGCTGAGGGTTCAGCTATGTTTCCTGCTGTAGTCATGACAACCACCTGCCCCCAAACCTATGGTATCTTTTGATCAATTACCCGTTCAGATTACTCACAATTCTCAGCTAAGCTTGATTCCCTCTCCTATTAAAAAACCCTTGGTAATACAATCCTACTGATAACAATGAGGAGAGGCTGGAATTTTTATAAGGCGGTAGGCCCCATGTTTTGAGACCACTGGTGAATGGAGATGTCTCTATGTGCTACACTGATGCTCATTTCCATCTTAAGATTTCAGTGTACATTTTATTTAAAATAGACAATCATATAAGAAGGGAAAACGAATCGTAAGCTTCTACAATTAAAAGGGTTATAAAGCTCCATGTATTTGGGGAGATCATTTTAGGAAGATGGGCATTTTGGTATATTTTCAATATAAAATAAAGAAGCCAGAAATATACCCACTATCCCTACTCAGACCCAAATACTGAATTCAAG
This sequence comes from Myotis nattereri, assembly GCF_964212035.1. Classification (NCBI taxonomy): domain Eukaryota; kingdom Metazoa; phylum Chordata; class Mammalia; order Chiroptera; family Vespertilionidae; genus Myotis; species Myotis nattereri. The sequence goes on from NC_138076.1 coordinate 199,017,649, forward strand.
GTAACTTACAAAAGCTTTGTAATCACACGACTGGAAGATGAGCTTTTCTGGGTGGTGCTGCCAATACTGAACTGGAGTTGAGGCCGTAGCTTCATTTGGAGGGCGCAAGGTAATGGAAGGTTCTCCCCAGTCTCCTGTCTGAAAATCACATTTATTCCAGAGGTAATATGAGCAGTCGGCAAAGTTCATTCCCTGTGGCTAGCCCGAGTTCATCATATACACAGGTGCTGCACATGTGCAAATAAATTTGCGTGTGTTATATGTATATAAACACTTCCACTGTTTATTATGGTTTTATATGTATTAGCATATTTCCCAAAGCTGAGCTAATTTTTGAGGTGTGAAAGAACTTGAGTTATTCTATTGTTAGAATGACACTGTAAGCTAAATAATTTAAACTTAAAGGTCTTTAAGATATTCATAAGTGGTTTACTAATTCATACTTTTCTGTTACAAGGGAAAGAATGCCTAATCTTTGAAGGAGTTTTCCGTTTTTAAACCTGACTGTTTGAAATTTTTAGTTTGAATTGCTATTATGTGCAGAATACTCAGTTCCATAAATATCAGTTCCCAAATATGACAGGTACCATGTCCTTTGAATAATTTTATCTGTGGAGAAAAGGCTGTATGTGACACTAAACAACATTTTAGAAGAAAGATTTACTAATGGATGACAACTCGTTTCTCTCCTGACTTCATCTGCATTGATATAATGCCACTGTGATTGTTGTGGGCATTACAATGCCATGTTTGGTCATATGTGCATATGCATGTAATTGAGGATCCTGGCTCACAAATACAAGCATATATGCTGGGCTATCATATAACACACATGCCCACTAGGGCAGACCCATCATTTGACGTATCATTTTCCACGAGGTTAGCCTCAGCCTGCTTTATTGCTTTGGCATACCTCGGAGGTACTGCAGGTTCGATCCCAGATCACAGCAATCAGGTGAGTATTACAATAAAGACAGTCGCGATCTTTATTTTTTATTTTAGTCGTAATCTTTTTGCCTTTCGTTTGAAAAAAAAAATACAACATCCGTGAAGCTCAATGAAGCGAAACGCAATAAAACCTAGTCTGCTTGAATACAGTTTAGTGTGAGATCTATAAAGTCGAAGGCCTGTGTTGGCAGGTCTTTTCTGGGCTCTAGTCTGATTTAGATATTACACATGGGAGATTTCTTATTCTTTCCCCTGGCCAAAATTCTGATTTTTCAAAATTCTGTTCTTTCTTCTCAAATAGACATAATTAAAACTAGACGGTAGGCAGATTTCCAAAGCCACTCTTTCCTAAACTGGATTTGACTGGTCTTATAGAATTATGAGAAATTACCTTTCTTAGGAGATGAAAGAATATAAAAAGGTCTCATGAGCTCCCAAACCAAGCAAAACTTTGGCTAGGGACCACATTCCCTACATGTACTAGCATATGGGTTGACACTGTAGGATTCCTTAAGTAGGATTTTCAAGGAGTCAGGGATAACAATGCAACATTTTGGATGTAGGTGTTTTGGAGGAGAAAGTCCATAGCTTTCATTAAATTCCCTGAAAGAATATAGAGATTCCCAAAGACTAATAACCACAATTCTCCAGGATGTGTGTTTTGGGGAAGAGGACCAGCATTCCAATTTTTCCTGTGCACTTTGGACTTCCATTAAGTGGCCTGTAAGGTGGCTGCCAATGCTGGAACATGTTAGGCACAGGCTTTGCCTTCTGGAAGTTTCTAACTGGCTTTGGAAAACCAGAAGAAAATTTTAGAGTCCCTTGGGAATGCACAGACCTTTTCATAGAGGGGGAGAACCTGACGCTTTTCTCTTTAAGATGAGTCACCCCAGTCCCAGAAAGAGCACACTCGTATCATGCTCTTTCCCGGGCTTCTCCCTGGAGCGTGTGGCCAGTCAGAACCCCTCTCACTCCTCTCTCATGTTCTCATCTGAGCTACTCTGTGAGTTTGTTTTCTTCCAGTTGCTGATTTACATGCAGATGATGTGGTTCTTCAATCCTCCCATCTGTGGATTCTGTTAGGACTTCACCTGGGATATCTATTTTAGCTTTTTGGTCTGTTTTATGATCCATCCCTGATTCATTCTTGAGTTTTTTTCGTTATAGCTATATGAATGTTTATTACGTAAGAACCATAACTGACTGCAATTAAGTTTAGCATTAAGTTTTCCCCTGACTTCCTATTCTGATCGTTTCTTTTCCTTCTTTCTCAAACATCTGGCTCTTTATTATTTCTCTAGTCTTCATTGCAACTGGCTGTGATCTGGTCTAAAAAAATCCAGTATAAAATTAAAAAATGTAGGCTATGTAGATTTCAATGTTATTTTGAGGCTGAGTGTAACAACTTCTATGTGACAATCTCTCTCTGGAAACATGCAGCGATGTGTACTTAATTAAAAGCTCTCCCAACACCTATCATTTCATCCTCTAATCTCCCCCATTAACTTTCCCGCGTCCCCCTCCCCCTCCCCACAGAGCAACAACAACATAGCAACAGGTGTTGTACATTTAAGTCACAGGTAACACTGTTAACGGAACAACAGAAGTTTGCACACAACTCCGTGGAATGGTACGAAAGGAGCTGGTTGGCATCAAAAGATCCTTCGATCCAGCATCTGCTGAAGTGACAGCTCAAACCAAGCATCAGATCTTCACGTTAGCCCTGTCACCGTTTAGCTGAGGAACCTTGGCCGAGCTCAGCAGGCAGTTTCACAACAGCCTACACAGACAGGGCGGGAGCTGGGGGCAGGATGGGTTGCAGGAGGAGGAGTGGGTGGGGCGAAGCTGGAGTTATGGGAACATTTCAGGTGTTAGTATATTAAGCATGCAAATCATATGCAAACTCATTCTCTAATTGTTTCATTAACTCAGGCACTTTTATAATTGAACTTCAATGTGAGTTCCATACACTTAAAGCGGAACTACAGCCAAATGCTAATCCAAATATTTACATCATCCAGCATAAACTGTAGCAGCCATTTTGGGAATAACAGGCCCCTGCACATACCACCTCCATCTGGAAATCACCCCGATCTCTTATGAGATAACCACTTGAAGAAATGAGTGGCACATCCATTTAACTTTGTTAGGCAACAGCATCATCTGCTCTTAGGATTTCACTTTGCCCAGAAATCACAAACCACCTGCTTTGAATCCAGAGTGATCAGACGGGACCTCCCCTGCGGGGTTGGGGGAGGTAATTATAGGGAAGAGAAATATAATCCTTACTTTACTTTCTTTCTGGCCTTGAAACATTGCTCGAGTCCAAATATTTTGAAATCCTCTACGTGGCTGAATCTACCTTTCCGGAAATAGAAACTGAGTTTTGTTATACTTAGTGCTATTTCCAGAAGTTCATTTTCAAACTGAGGGAAAAGTGTTCTTAATATTGAATTGGTAAGAAAATCAATTTCTTTTCTTCCTGGCTATTCATCAACTTGTTTGCTTTAAACCTTAGAGCTAAGAATATGTAGAAGACTCATCTCAGGTGTTGCGTTTTCCCTCTGGGATTAATTTAACAGGAACGGATGGACTTGGCATCACACTGTGGTGAAGGGCACCTGTGGCCTTAGCCCTTGGGTGGGATTCAGCTTCCCCTGGTTGATTGACTGTAGGAACAAAAGAGTTCAGAGAACAAGGGTGCTTTCGGTCTCAGCCCTCCTGGAGGCTGAATCACAGCAGGAATGAGCCAGGGGGAGCTGGGCAGGGGACTGACTATCTGGGGTTTGGCATTATATGTAAAATGAATTCAAACTATTAGCTTCTGTTAAATAGTGCATTGGTACCTAGATGATACCTATATTTTTTCAGGTAAGTTGAAAGAACTAATAATCTTTCAGTTAAAAATGCTCACTAAATAAAAATAAAAATAAAAATAAAACAGACCTAAAAGGTCTTTGGCCTCAAATAATGATTTATAATAAAACTTTATCTTTAATGAAAAGTAGATCTAAACATGGGTCCAATGAAGCAATAATGTTTAATTAGAATAAAAAAATGAAGTAGGAAATGTCTGGGGTAAATTCCGTCATATTTTAAACTACCACTGACTGGCGGTACTCTTTAAAAAGCTTAAGTAATTACATAAGAATAATGGAAATAATTCAAGCCACTCTTCCTAAATGTGTTCAGGCTACCTCTTTAGAGCTTAAAATACCTAGAGAACATTTTTCTTTTAGGCTCTTGTATTAAATGATCTTAATATTTCAATAATTGGGCAATGGCTTAAAACATCATTTCCTTGGCATGTATGTATTTATTTATTTCCTTTAGGATATATCAATTATACAGAGGAAAATGTACTTTATTAACTATCCCTTCAAACTCAAAGAAAAATTAACCTTCTAAAAGAAAGAAAAAGTATAATTTGCCCAGCCGATATGACTCAATGGTTGAGCGTTGACCTGTGAACCACTGGGTCACGTTTCCATTCCCGGTCAGGGCACATGCTTGGGTGGTGGGCTCGGTCCCCAGTAAGAAAAAACAGAATTTGAGATTAGAATTTTAAATGGAGAACTGATCCTGTGTAACAGGTATTTGCCAACTGCCAACTAGAAATCCATAGTTGGGCTGAATCTGAAGGATCATAATTGGGTCATACCCTGTACGATGTCATTAAATTAAGTGTCTCAGACCACCAGCTAAAAAACATAAAACTAGGAGCTGAATTTAGTTATAACACAGGAAAATCATTCACAGAAGTCTACAGATAGGTTTTTATTGCATGGCAGAGTCTAAAGCAGCTTTTAAACTTTGTATTATTTCAAAAGGTGGCAAAGCTGCATGGTTTTAGTACAAATGTACCAGATGCCTAAGGCAGGCGTTGAAATATTTTATCGTATAGTTTTCTCCCCTAAAAAAGGAAACTGAAGGTAATACATATTCTATATGCTCTGAGAATACAAAGGGGGAAGCATTATTTGTATTCTTATTTTCTTCTTGAGAAAATTTATTTACTTCCTAAGGATGCCAGTAAGTAAAAGCCATGGCCATGACTTAGCTTTCTAACATGACAGGAAGGCATGGTATCATCCAAGCCCTCTCATATTTTTTTTTTAAATTTATATTTTTAAATTAGAATTTAATTGGCTTTTTAAAAACTGAGGCTTTTAAATCTCTTCTACTAGGAATTGCTCCCACCTACCTGCTTGTAAATTTAGATCCAAATATTAACAAACATTATTTCCTACTTCTTCAAAAACACTTAATGGAAAACTAAAATGATTTTAAAGGACAACTGCTATTTTAAGGTTTCACTTTCAATAATTCTGACAAATGTCAGAGACGGGCTCCCCCCAACATCAGACATAGATTTCTGTGATTACCTTTAATTTCTGTTATCTCTAAGGCTTTGCAGAATGCTACATATAGCTCTCTGCTTATAAATATGTATATGGCTACTTGAATGTGAATGTAAGAAAAAGCCTCCTTCAAACATTCACACACACACAAAAGCAGGATGCTGTTGTAATTCCTTAAAAAAAAAAAAAAAAGAATAAAGAATGCTAGTTTGGTCCAATGCAGTTGGTTATAATGAGTTTGTTCCTTTTGATGATACAGAGCAGAGATGGCCACTTCTGAACACGAAAGCATGTTTTAGCATTTGCAGGTTCAGGAGGAACTGCTGGACCTCAGAGCACCAGCACCAGGCAACATCTAGACCTCCCTGGTCCCCAAGAGCCAGAAGTCCCATGCACAGGAGGAGGGGTGCGCTGGCGTGGCACCCCGAGAGAGGCCCCTCGCATGCCGCCCCACGAGCTCTGCTTTGTGATTCTCAACCAAATGTCACAGCCTCTCAGACGGGAGGCTAGTCAATGGGAATAATTTAACAGGATGTGAAAACAGGGCTGTAGTTTAAACAACAAAATGGAAAAAACCCAAACATTAAAATGTTTCCTTTCCAAACACAAATGAATTTTGGTGAAGTGTGAACATTTGAATACTATTCAGCAGCTCAGAGTAAAATGGGTCATGATTCCACATTCCAGAGATCAATTCAGTGTTGTCAGATGCAAAAGGCTGAGAACCACTTTTAGCTGTAACAGTGCCTCCCCTGGCTCGCCTCCTCCCACGTTTGCATAAAACGGATATGGAATATCATGCAACTCACACACCAATATTTCTCACTAGTAAAGCGCATGAACCTTGGAGAACTGTTAGACACAGCGGGCTGACTAGCCCATGGACACGGGGAAGTATAAAATGGGGAAGAAAAACACAGAAATATATATATATATACATGTGTATATATATACCTATTTACCCTTTTCCTTCTTCCTGTAAAAGCAAGTTACACAGACACCTGATATGAAAGCCAAAACTCACATGAGACAGATTTTAACTGTAGACTTCAAAACCAAGCATGTTTCTCATTTTAGGACAATGTTTGCACGTCAACTGGTCACAAGGCACAGTGAACGAAGTATCATAGACACAAATAAAAATCTCAGGCGTCATTAGACATCACGCATTTTCTGCATTGCCAGGACACAGTCCCTGAGGCCACCGACAACACTTTGCAACACATCACACAGCGCAAGTTCAGAACAAGAATACAACCGTTTGTAACCTTACATTATGGACCTGATGGATGGCTGAGAAAGGGAATCCAGCGTTCTGATTCGTCCATATCTCACAGACAGACGACTGCTGATATAAACAGAAAACTATCTCATCTTGTCAATATTTAAAACACGGCAGCTACCGAGGTAGCATCAAGGAAGGGAGAGAGGAAAATAATAAAAAGCAAAGAATCACATTTCTTTAAAAAAAAAAAAGAAAGAAAAAAGCTCAAAACATGCCCAAGGTTTAAACATTGACTTCTAAAGCCATTCTTTCGCTTAAAAACATTTTGGGTTGGCTAGGAAAAAAACAAAAAAAGAGAGCATTTAGGTGTTAGCTTTAGATCAAGGGAAATGGCCAATCATGCTGGGACAAGCCAGCTGCGGTTTACTTTTGCTGAAGAGAACGGAAATAGTTTCCCTCTTCACATCATATCAGAGGATCAATAGTTTCAAGAAGGATGGGAGAAAACCTTTAACACACGTCAAACATCTTTATTTTCTTATCTTCAAATGACCACGAGCAAACAATGCAGTAAAATGACTTTCGTGATTTAGTCATTGCTCCTCCATTCGATAAACCTAGGCAATATTTTTCCCTCTGGAGTTCTCAAGGGCAAATCTCTGTGGTTAACAAGGGGAGAATGGTCAGCCTGCCGCCCGGCCCTGGGAGTGTGTGGTGGCACAGGTGGCGGGAAGGAGGCTGGGGGTGGGGAAGCACAGTTCTGTAATTCAAGCAGAAGCTTTGGGGAACAGCATTTGAATGAATCAGCTCCGTAATTCGCTCTCTCCACCATACCACTGCCAATCTAATAACTAGCAATTATTCGGAGGCCATGAGGTCTGCTTAGGACCAAACTGACCAACAGCCCCTCACAGGAGTTAGAGTAGAAACCGCCAAATAGAGTGGCTAGGCGCCTGGCTGACCTTTGCAGTTCTTCTCCTGAAAAGGAGTGAATTCCATCCCTAAAAGACATCATGAAATGGAAACTCAGAGCAGCACAGCTGCTGAATAACCTTATTCAGCCAGCACTGTGGACACCCTGAGAATTCACGAGTAGGAGTGCAGAGATCAGGGCAGGAAGGAGATAAAAACGTACCCGCGATAGGGTTCAGAAACCGAGTAAAGAACAACATCACCGGCCAAGGGCTCAAGGGAAAGAAAGCTTCTTCGGCTAAATGTTTCCCTCATCCCAACCCTCCCAGAAATGCTCCCCAGAAATTTAACATCTTTTTCTCCAGCTACATCTGCACATACGTACATCTTCGCTTTCCATCCCTTCTGGCTCGCTGGGGACAGAGTGTTGGGTAACTGGCATTCTATTAAGCAAGAAAGAACCCCAGGGTCTAACCAAAAGGCACCTCCAACCACCTTCCACTTACACCAGCTCTGCCCTCCTCAGCTCCCTCTCTCAACTTCATGCCATTTTTTCCACAGGGCATCTTCCTCTTCCTACTGTTCAAAAATGAAATCCCTAGCAGTTTAAGTCGTGGGCCCATTATCCCCCCAGCCTGGTCTCCAATAGCCGCCATCTGATTTAAATATATTCACTCCTTGCCTCCGTGGGATTAGCATCCTAACAGGTACAGACTCCCTCCCAGGATCGCCATGACCCTTCTGCACTCTAACCCCCAGGTCTGAGCTAATCCTTTCCTGTAGATCACATCGCCCACCATGTTCACAGACGTGCTAGAAGGGGCCCAAGGATGCCTGTCACCTGCAGATGAAGACACTAACATTCCCAGAGGTAAAGTGGCCTGCTCAGGGAGTGTCATGCACGTCAGCCTGACGGGATAGGGAGCAAGGCCTGGGACCAACTTCACCGGAAGGCAGAGGGACCCTGGTTACACGGAACTTGCTTTGCTGATCCTGAAACAAATATAACAGGATGTCCCCCAAAATGTATACACACTTTAATAGCTGATAGCTCAATTTCGAAAATGAACTGTAGTTTAATAAAGACTGCCTTTATAATTATTCAAAGTGTGTATATACATTTCTGGGGGACATCCTATATATATACATGGGACCCGTTCATGGAACAGTCTCAACTTTCTTAGTTTCTCTGGGGCTCAAACACCTGAATGTTTTATTGTTTTCTCCTCATCGCTCCCACATGGGCCATGCCCAGTCCCTCCTTCCAGATGGGCAACAGGCTGACATTTCAGGAACAGTGCATGACTTCCTGGTCCCTTTGAGTCTTGAAGAATCCATTTTGAATAAAACTCCAATGTCCTATCTGATTCAAACGCTGCTCTCCCTCACCACAGGCCAGTCTTGGGGGTTTACCAAACCTGGGGGTCATGGTCAACCTTGGCTGCCCCCAGCCCCAAGCCCTGCCTCCTTCCTGTGCTCAGTTGGGGAGGAGGGTACAGAGGGCTTGGGGCTTTCTTATCTGGCGGAGGCTGGGTGTCTCTGTGGTTGTCACTGGTTGTCAGGTGAACCCTAACTTGGCCTCTGATGCCCTCTTGAAGGCACAGCCCTGCGGGTTGTACTGTATCCACATGAGTTCTTGGAGGGCTCTTCGGGGAGGGTGCAGTCCCCACTGCACAGTTCCAGACGTGCAAGCTCTGGCTCCAGCTTGGCTCCCTCCACTCAGCCCTCTGCGAACACATGCACACACCTTGGGTGGGATGCTGGGAGAGGGCGTAAGCCCAGCCTCCCTCTGCACACCCGGTCCCATCATGTGGATACGTTTTCATGCAGGGCAGCCTGCTTGGCGACCACTCCCCTCTCTGCCAGGACATCTCTCTCCAATTCTCTATTTTTCAGCTCAGGTTGGTGCTACATGATCTGCTTGCCAGAAGTCCAACTGTGGGAAGAGATGTGCTCCCCCTTCTTGTAGGCTCCCCAACTCTGGTAAGTATCCTCATGGGGCCCTCTCACCAGGCTTGGAGAGCATGGGGACACGTTCTCTCTCCTCTCCCATGAAGGCAGGAAAGCCTCATCTCTTTCCACAGTGGCTCAGACCATTCTCTGCCCTTCCCAGCACTGATCTTCTGCTCCATGACTGATAGCTGAGGGCAGGCTCACCACCCCTTGGTAAGCCCTGAACAGGTTGCATCTTTCTCTTTAGAATGTGCAGTATTTACAGGAAAATTCCCACTTCGCATCCGGTTACCTGAATATATCTTCCAACAGTCCCTAAAAGTTACCAGAGAGTTAAGGAGGAAAAAGAGGGTCTCACACCATAGTTAAGTATTTTTAAATTAATATAAAAATTTTTCTCAATGAAGAAAACCCGCCACCTCTAGTCATATACACTGAAGAGACAGAGTTCATATGTGGCTTACGTATCTTTTAAAGTAACAATGACTATTTTCCACTTACAAGCTATGTTTTAAACTTAGAAAAAGTAAAACCTTCCTCATTTCTAATAATTATGTGACTCAGTGCAAATGGTAAGATGTTATATTTTAAAAATAGTTTATAATAGAGGCAGTTAATTATATTTTAGTTATGAAGGTTGTTTTGTAAAAAGCTGATATATTTCAGATATCACAGGAATTCTGTTGGCAGGAAAGGCTTCATCAGGCTCACAGAGCAGTAACTTAAGGTGGACCAGCTGTGACTTTATCACATGAAATGGCTCTTCTAGCACTGAGTGCTGGAATAAATGGTTTAAATACAGAAGTTTCTGCTGTGGAATTTCATTATATTTATGAAGATGATATTTCAGGGTATACCATGTATTAAAGCACCGAGTTTTGAAGTTTTGAGAAAGAAAATATAAGTAATAAAATTTCACCCGAGGCTCCAATTCCTAGAATGGTAGTGATTTAAATCTGAGTTTTAATTAAGCCTTAGAATGCCTTCATCTGTAAAGATGAATAATAACAGTACTTGACCTACATATCTCACTAGTTTGTGGTGCAGCTCATGGCAAGCTTCATGAGAAAGATACCTTTTCCACAATTTCTAGGACCTAAATTCCTAGGACATTTGCTTGGAACACAGAAGGCTCTCAAGCATATGGACCGAAGAATGAAATCAGAGGATGTGTTCAAAGATGTTCTGGTTAGTGGTAAAGCACTACAGGAACATTCATTCACGTTATTCATTCTCATTTGTAGTTGGTCCAGGTGGTTGTTGGCACTTGTGCCTTTCAACTAGTCACTGCTGACACATTTCTGGTAAAAGGCACCAGAAACCAACCCTGCAGACTTCTTGTCAGAAATGTTCTCATTTTTCCTGGTAAGAGCTGAAAAGTGTGGCCAACTTGGTTGACGAGAGTAGGAACATTTGTAATTAGCATGCCTGCATGTTATAGGGCTACTTGGAAACAATTCTATAAAAGGATATTAAACAGCCCTTTGCAATTTCATTTGCTTATTAATTTTTCTCTCAATCCCTTTTCCACATATATTGGAAAGGCGAATGTAGTTTATCTGAACCCGAATCATCATGATATCCAAATAAATGGGGGTTAAGTAAAAATAAAGTAGCCTTATAACTAAGATACAATTAATACTTTAATGTTTACTTCTTTGATGATGAAGTCAACAGAAATTTGAAGGTGCCTAATTTTATCTTTAGTTCAGACCTGCCTCCTGACTCTGGAAACATTTTCTTAAAATACAACATACATCTTGCTCTTGCTACCATCTGTCTCTCAGGTTATCATGAATTCAGTTCAGAAAATACAACATATTTGCATTGAAATCTAAGAATAAAATGAAAGCATTTTACTTATCTCCAAGGTTTTCCTCCTAAAGGTGGCCTTCTTTTCTGCTCAACTGGTAGCAATCAGGTAGTTTATAAAAGCTAGCTCTCCTTCATCATCCATTTTTCCCCCCTTTACTGGAACATTCTCAAAAAGCGCTGTAACATCTTCCACTCCAAGTAAACAGACTTCGTCCCTTGACCCAACATCCTCTTTGAGATCCTGCTCAATTTCTGCTCTTCTTTAAGAAGCAAACTCCCCCAAAGGTATCCACATAGTCTCCACTTTCCCCTTTCCTATTGCACCTGAGCCCACTCTACTGAAACTGCTCTTTGCAGCACCCATCACTCTGCCAAACCCACCTGTTCATTTGCCCTGACCCATCTGACACTGTTCATCACTCCTTCCATTTCTCAGCCTCCTTTGCTGGTTCCCAGGATCTGATCGTCCTCTGATCCCATCAGTCCTGTTTCCCTCTCTGGCTATATGAGGTGGTCTCGCCCAGTCCCAACTCTCAAACTTGTATCTCCAGCCCAGACCTCTCTCCTGAACTCCAGACTCAGATATCCAGTTGCCTTCTTGATCGCTCTATTTTGACGGTGAATAGGCATCTTACCCTTAAATTAAATGCTCGGAGCCAAGCTCCTGATTATCTTACTCGGCTTTAAGCTTTCTTAGTAAATACCAACCCCCTTCTTCCAGGCGTAAATATTCTTCTTCCAGTTGCAAATATCCTTCTACTCCCATTTTGCACTCAACCCAGCAGGAACTCCCATTGAATCTCCTAAAATCTTCTCACCCTCCTATCACTTACCTTTTCTTACTTGGATTATTTCATTAGCCTCCAAACTGGTCTCTCTACTTTCATCCTTGCCCCCTTAGTCCTTATTCTCAACACAATAGCCAGAATGACCCATCCAGGCCATGCCACTTTGCTCCATTTAACTCAGAAGAAAACTCAGAACCCTAACAATGGCCTGCAAGGATCTCCATCCTCTGGCACCATCCCCGCCGTCCCTCTCCGCCCTCCTCGCTACTACTCTCCCCCTTGCCCACTTGGTTCTGAACAGCAAAGCACATTCTTGCTTCAAAGCCTCTGCATGTGTTTTCCCCTCAGCCGGAAATGTCCTTCCTCACAGACTGCAGGACCAGCCCTCACTTCCTTCAATGCCCCTTTCTCAGAGAGGCCTTCCCTGAGCACCCAGCATTTTATATCCAAATCGAGTCTACGCTGACCTCACTGTAAAGGGATTTCTCTTTCAAGCAGAAATTGAAAATCTGAAAAAACTTCAGAGCACAAGAACCTGTCTCCCTGGCACCCGGACATTCATTTAACGGCTTGGGTTGCAAAGTGAGTAGGCATCCACCTGGCTTTTAGTGGATGACTGTGGGATGGAAATTGCTATGGACACCACCCTTTTTTCTATTGTCAGGACTAGTAGTAAACTGGGATTCAGAGGCCGACGGTGGGTCTTGGAATGGAGCAAGCTAACGATACTTCCATCACCTCAACAAGTCCAATTAGGCTCTGAAGACCTTCCGGGAGTCGGCTGATGCTAGGGAGCTAGTTTAATAAAGAAATCTGTATGAATAGAGCCTGCTGGTCAGATTCTCTCAGAGAGGAATTTTTTGCTTTGTTCTAGCCCTGAAAAAAAAAATGGACTTTTCCTGTTTCTTCTCTTTTTTGGTCTTAATTCTTTCCCAGTACGGGGTGTTCAGAAATTTACCAGAAAGAATCCAACAAGAAATAGGAAAGGCTCTGAGCAAAAGCCAAAGGAGAATAATAAAGTCGATTTCTTCTCTTGGATGACAGCGCTTCTATAAAAAAACAAACTTGAAGAGCGAACAAAATAGCTTCAAAGGCAAAAGAAAAAAGGGCACCCCAACCAAGGAGGCCTCCGCCCACAGCCAACAGCCAGCAGCTAGCAGCCAGCAGACTCCGTGGCTCCTGGAGCTGGGACTAAAACGAAATGAGCTCTGTCAGAGGACAGAGTCGAACAAATCCAGCTCAAACACGGGTGCACCTTTGCTTCCGCAGGAACAGCCCCGTGGCCTCTTGTTCCAGGGGCACTACATGAACCTGGTCAGGAAACCAGAAAACTGCAACCTCTTGTCTCTCCCCAGTTACCTGCAGGCCAGCATCCTATCATCTCTTTTGTTGCAGGTACAGGACTCATCCTCCTTCTCTCCTCTCAGGTGAGTTGTGGGATAGGTACAAGGCCCTGAACCAACTGTATTATATGATTCTTCTCAACTACACTGTGAATGACTCAAGTTCAGGGTTTCTTATCAGTGACTTTTTAATTAATTAATTAGCTAATTAAATATTTTTTATTGTGATAATAAAAATTTTAAAAAAATCTTTCAAGTACAGCTGATGTTCAATATTACATTAGTTTCAGGTGTACGGCATAATGTTAGACATTTATATAACTTACGAAGTGATTCCCCCAACAAGTCTAGTACCCACCTGGCACCATACCCCACTGACCCTTTTAATCAAAGGATTCAGATGAACTATTTTATTTGCAGAGAATGCCGGACTCAAGAAAATGCTGTTTCCTGTCATTTCTCCATCTTTCTGAAGAGTAGTCCTTGCAAACCTTTGTGATCGTGACCTTCCCCATGTCTACAGGGAAATTCTTGGACAGATCAGTAATCACCTGTTGGATGTGACAGCCAGGCCAACAGTCGTTTCTCCATATGTGACCCACTATTGCTGGTGTCGGCCATAATCAATCTAGCAAAAGTGGGAGGAAGTAATACTAGCAAACACCACGTTTGGTCCCATCATAAGTACACTGGCATCATATATATATTCTGCTATTACCTGTAGCCTGCCCAAGTTTACGGTTGCCCTCCCTCCTCCCCTCCCTCCCTCCCTTAATTCCTTCCAACTCCGATTCTGGAACTGATAGCACATAAAATAAGCCCTTAGCTGCCAAAGTAGGAGAGAACTATAGGCTATGTTATTCCTGTTATTCATTTGTAGAGATAATATATAACCTGCATTCCTAATATGACAGTTGTGAACCTAAATTACAGAGTTATTTGTGAAAAAATAGAGCAGAGAAAGAAAAATGGAACACTAACTCCAGATTCTGCTGGGCAGCTCCTCAGGTTCTCTGGGTGTTTCAGGGAATGTAAGTCAATTGGGATCATGCTATTTATTGCAATATGGGCTATTTTACTTGTTCTACCTCAAAGTCTGGATGCCATCACGTACAGCTTTCAGGACCACTAAAAAGCAGAAATATTAATAACTCACTCAGAAAAGCAGTGATCAGCTTTTTATCAAAACATGAATTGCTGCAAAGAAACTCGATTTTGCGAAGTAATGCTGTTCTTTGCCTGTAACATCCCTTTAAAATATACATTATGTTCCTTTCTTGCAAGCTGAGGCTGTCATTTTCTTTATTTAAACCCATTTATTAACTGTAGGCTCAACACCATTTCCTGCCTCTGGTAAGAAGAGAAATATTGGACAAAGCCATTCATTCAATGACTACAGGCCCAATGCACGAAATTCATGCAAGGGGCTCGGCCCTTGCAGCCTAGGCTGGCTCTCACAGCCCTGGCTTCATCCGGAAGGTCGTTCGGCTGTTCGGTCTAATTGGCATATTAGCCCTTTATTATATAGGATGTTTATCAAGATCCCCTTATTTCCTCATCTTATCCTTGTGGAAAACATTTTAAAAAAAGTCTAGCTGAACTATTAACTTGAATGATGCCAACCTAAGAGGTCTCTGGTAGACGTTATAGTTTTCCCCCTCAGTTCTGTCCATTTAGCACTGAAATCGATAAATTGAAGGGTCACTTGAAAAATGTGCTTTTTTTGAGGTAAGCTTTTAAAATGAGCACATTATTACATCGTCAGGAAGGATCACTGATACACAGAGTATTGGCCAAGTTTTAAAAAGCCATTGGTAGAAGGGTTATTAGGTAAACTTGAAAAAAATATTTTAGCTGGAAAGTAATAATGTTAATGCAAAATCCTGCATTAAGGTTAAACACACACACACACACACACACACACACACACACACACCACTGTTGAGGGCTGAGAAGGGAGCTATGACTCATGGCCATTAGCAAAGGCTGGAAAACTTCCAAACTGGGGAATCAGGATGCTGTGTAGCCCACATCCCACTTATCAGAATGATATTGGCAAGGAGCTAACTATGGTTAATATAGTGAGGGGAGGACAGCAAGTTGTCTTCAGTCTTAGAGAACTGTTCTCAGCAAGAAGGAGCAGGTTTCTTCATTGTTTCAGAAGACAGCATAACTACATAGGAATTCTAGGAAGGCTTATTTCATTTTAATATAGGATGAAAGTCCTACCAATTAGAACTTTTCCAATGGTGGAGCTGCCTCACAAAGTGGGGGGCACCTTTCCAGGGACAAGTTTAAGCAGAAGCTTGTGGCCGTCTGTTCAGGATGCATTAGAGAGGGAGATGCATCATGAGGCAGGACTAGAGGCATTTTCTGGCCCCTTCCCACACAACAATCCCACTTTCCTTTAACAGAAGAATCTTCTGGGTATTAACACACAAACACCTGTGTGATGCTGCTTTCAAACCTCATTAACATAGAGACCCACACAGAAAGGGGGTCACCTCATTTCACAGCTGTTGACATGAAGCAATTGTTTGCTATCCCTGATTTGGAAAGGATGAAAAATGGGATGTCCAGAGTGAAGGATTGTCTTCAAATACAATGTTTATCCAATGCTCCCCTAGAGGTTTAATTCTCTACTAACCTCACATTTACATCAGGGAATAGATATTATTAACAGAATTTGTTGAAGGACTCAAAACATGGCACTGGAGCCCTCTGGGGTTCTAGAGTTTCTAGAGGGTATCATGGACCAGTTTGTAGAGACAACACGGGTGTTCATCACATAGTGGTGAAGGCCTGGGTGTGAATCCTGGCTCTGCTCATGACCTGTGTGGCCTGGAATGAGCAACATAAACTCTGTGTCCCAGTTTCCTCATTATAAAGTTGTATTAATCAGTGCGGGCTCTGACAATGATGACAATGAACTACCAGATCAAGCAAGCTAGGTAGGTGACACACTGCAGTTCTCGGTAGTTTATTTCTCTAGAAAAATTTGAGACCACCCCAATTTATGTCCAGTCTGCAGTCCTAGAAATGTGTTTTTTTTTTGGTGCCTATAACCTTGTGTAAAGTAATCTGATCAACAAGTATTTATGGAGTGCTTATTATAGGGAATTAACAAGTGACCCAGGAAGGATCAGTCGGGCCTTGCCCTTACATAGCCAACATTTTAAGAGAAATAAAATAAAATATTTTAACATAAAGTATGATATATTTTGATATATGCTAACTCATAGAGTATTTAAAAGTATTTACTAGTAAGTATGGGATATCATCCCTAAATTCTTTCCAAAGAACCCCAGTGCTCATTAGGTTACAACACGATAAGAACCTGTACTGTGTTTGCATTCCTAAAAATGACTGTTTCCGTATCAGCGCACAAGTATTAGTCTGGGCTTACAAGCTGGAAAACAGAAATGGTTTTGTAGAACACAGCAAAATAGTATGAGCTTTACTTTAAAAGACATTTATTCCCAGTTGCAGGTGAAAAAGCATAATGTAGAAAACTAGAAGTTATCTCAAATAATAATAATATCTAAAACAACCCAAACTTACAGCTTTGTAGTTTGTAAAATACCTTGACAAATATTACTTTACTTGTGTCTCAAAGCCATGCTGTAAGGTGGGCATTACTCTCCCTGTAGGAAGAGAAAACAAAGACTCTGAGTAGCTAAGAGGCCTGTTCCAGATTACAGAGGTAACAGACACCAGAGATGGAATTTTTAACCCTGACCTCATTACTTCAAATCGGGTATTTTTAAAAAACTCATCAAATTAAGTATGAAAAAATGAAGCCAATAGCTGCAACAGTATACGAGTTTTCCATCAGACATTCTCATTCAAAAGTCAACATGGGTTTATTCAGGTACCCACCATTGCTATCCCAGCCTGCCTGGAAACCATACCCACTTCTGGCCACGGCCCTTTGACTGTCCCTGGGAGGAGCTCCCTTCCCACCCTCTCAGTCCATGTGGTTCAGGTGGAGCTACAACCACCTCCAGGCATGTGACCGAGGCCTGGTTAATCACCCGCCTCCTGTCTTTGTGATTAGCTCAGGACAGATAAGTGATCCAAACCAGGCTGATCTGAACCAATGGGACTCAGTCCTGGGACGTTTGGGGGAACTATTAGAAAGATAAGCCCTCTCTCTTATAGGTTCAAGTTTAGCAGGACTGGAACTCGACACTCCTTTCATGTAGAGAAAGCCTGGGTAAGGAGCTAGCCCACAAGAGAGCAGAGCCCGAGGGCAAGACATACCGGGATCAGGACTGTGTGGACTCCGCAGTGAAGTGACTCAAATACATGCCCTTTTATGCGTTAACATCTTGAGTGGGATTCTTGTTACTTGCACGCATCCAGAAGCGTCTGTACTAATATGTTACCTTAGTCATATATAAACGCAATTAACTCAGACAGCACTGCATAATTGGCCCTGTTTCCTCTAGACATGAAAAAAAATCCTCGCTTTTTTTTTTTTTTTTAACACCGAGAAAAGAAAAGGAAGAGGGAGAAGGAGATTAAGAGAATTTTCCTACCCTTGAAAATTTAGCAAGGTCAGATTATACCAGCCAAAGCTCTGCCCTGTGAACCCAAAAACTGGACTGAATATAATGAGAAACATTCCGAAAAGTTAACAAGTGGAAAAATAGCCTGGTGTGCCTCTTTGTGAAGAAGCTTAAGGCACCATGAAATATCACAAGGTCAATGCCACCGAAACGGTTTTTTTTATAGACTGTCAGATTTCTTATTTATTCCGGTGAAAATAGGATCTTTTCTACTGATTAAAGAAAAAAAAAAATCCATGGTCTGGTTTTAATTGGAAACATTCACCTTGGCTAAATCCCAGCGCCTGGAGGGAAGGGGAGACATCAGAGCTTCCCTAGTGAAATGACCAGTGGTGTTACGGTCTGCCCAGCATCAGTCAGAGTAAGCCGCTGGCCACCTCATTTGCCTCACGGATGGGCTTGAGAGAGAATAAAAGAACCAAGATTTCTAAGATCAGTATCAAAACCTAAAAAAGCTCCTACTTCTTCCCATTATTATTTTTTTTTAAGACCAATGAACATGATAGTAATATCCCAAGGTGGCCTGAAGGACACTCATCATATTGGAATTTCCAACCCAGGTTGTCACAGGGAGAGCAACGTCTATGTTGAGAAAAGGCAATTAACTGTCCACATAAATAAACAAGGTGTACAACCATCAGGTTTGTTTCAAGTATGAGAGCAAAGTTTTCCTCTTTTGCCTGGGGAGATGCCTTTAGGAGTAGATGGCTGGTGATCTAGTTCCTGGTCTGGAACCGGGCACAGATATCATCAGCATTCCACCGTACCTCTGAAGCTGGTGTGTCAGCTTGTCAATGTGACAGGATGTCAAATGGGGAGTTCCTGACGGAAGAGCTTACTGAGCTTATTCTTTTAACCTTCTTTTTTTTTTTTTGGTTATATATTATCTGTCTGTGCTTAGCATCACAAGTGGGTCTTTACACCTGCATGGAAGAAAAGGTTAAAGTCACGGACAGGCTAAGCCTTTCTGAGTAGTGGATAGGTGATGAAAATCTGAATTAAAAAATACCCACTAATTATGGGCATTAAAATAATTTGATATAACACAGGAATAAGAAACTTTGTGTAGTTTGTGGGGGGACAACCACCTAAAATGCTCTTGCTCTTAACACAGTTGGGCTACTTTCTGCAGGCTGAGCCTGTAAATGCCCATAATGTCAGACAGGGGGAAGAAGTCCTAGGAGCAATAGGCTTTCCCTCCCAGGGAAAGTATCAAAGGATAAATTATGATCTTCCTTCTTTTCCAGAGATGGCCAGCCATTTGCCCTGTGGCTTTCTGAGCTACCCAGGCTTCTCCAGCTAACACTTCTGTGTACTGTGTATTTCAAACAAGTTCTACATTTCTTTCTAAGTGGTTTATCTCACCCTGTTACAGTGATATCATGCTAATACTATGGGGTGTCCTTTGCCACAGACGTTGGTAACCTGTATTTGCAGGGGACTATTCCATCTCTCCTCTCCTTTCTCTGGCTCTGATGATCATTCTGCACAGATCCCGTCTCCATCATGGCAGATGCTCCTTGGCAGCCTTCATACTCATACAATTAAAATAATAAAGAGGAAAATTCCAATTCCATTTTCAATATACATTCAAAGCTCGAATAACACCAGAACAAAAGTGACTGTGTTTATAGAATGGATAGCCGTCTGATAGCTTTGTCATTAACTGGCCCTAAGATGGATCAGGACCTTTGAATTAGGGGCTGACAGTCATATATGCTAATCATATCATCTAAACATGTAGTGACTTATGGTTTGAAATATATTTTCACATGAATCATCGTATCTGACACACTCAAACCTGAGAGGCAGGCATTACCTATGTCTTAAAGACAAGGAAACGGAAGTCCAGAGAAACCGCATGACTTGGTACAGGTCACAGAGCCAGAGAGGAACCAAATCAGAACACCAACTGAGGAAGCCACTAAAGATACAGCATCCATTATTTGGAGAATCCCACAAGAACTTCTCTGTAAATGCAGCAACCCCAGACCTACGTGCGGAGCTCTTCACAAACACGGGAGAAGGGCAGAGTTCTACCAGGAGGTACAGGATGGGTTGCCACCGAAAGGATCAACAAATAACCACTGTAGTTCTGCATTTAAAGGGTTTCGTGGTGATTAACCATGAGCTGATTCAGTAAGTTCCCACTACTAGTGATTTTATGCTCAATCTGCTCGCTGTGCCTACATAAGTGTGATCTATTAGAGCATGTGGGAAATTAGTGTTTGTTGAACTGTTATTAAACATTTTATATCACTGTAAACAGAGGCAGCCCACAGGGCATCAGGACCATGGAGGCAGCAGGGTATGACCCGGCAAAGCAGAGCTGGAGTGCTGGCTCTGCTATGTACTGGTGGTGAGGCCAAGCACTCACCCACCTGCGCTTCCTCCACTACAGAGCGACCTGCTGTGAGGATTAACTAAAATACTGCACATGGAACCCCAGGCACGGACCTGGTCAGGGCAGGACTTCTATATGGCTGTTTCCATTTCTCTTCCTTTAACAAAAGAATGAATATTTGGCCCAGCGGGCGGTGTGGCTCAGTGGTGGAGTGTCGACCTGGTCACTGTTAGATCTCGGTTGGGGCATATGGCTGGGTTGCAGGCTTGATCCCCAGTGTGGGGCATGCAGGAGGCAGCTGATCAATGATTCTCATCATTGATGTTTTTCTCTCTCTCTCTCCCTCTCCCTTCTTCCTGAAACAATAAAAATATATTTTTTAAAAAAGAATGAATATTTGTAGAACTAATATAATATGTAAAAATGCTTTCAAATAAAGGAGGAATTGATCTAGTCATACTTATTAAGTTGTACTGTTTGGATGAGAAAATACTAGACTTTGAACTGAATCAACTTTCAATGATTTAGAAGCAATTTAGACAAAGCCTTTATAGGAGCCTCACATACTGCTCCTAGCAAATTCTAATTTGGTTTCTTATGGGCTCTGCTACCTGGACCAAGTCAGGGAGTTTCTCAGTCTCCTTGCCTTTAAAATGTGGCTCATGCCTGCTTTCAGGGTTGTGCTCATCAGATAGAGCCACTGCCCCAGGCGAAATTAATATTTTCATTTCGATGGGAGTGTTCAAAGCACAAAGACCTTTACATTATGAATTTTCCTCATGAATATTAAGCCAAAGGTTGTGTGAAAATATGCATTTCTCTTCCTTTTAGAAGTCTTTATTTTGCGAAAATAGAGGCATTATTTCATTTTTCCATAAATATTTTCTGTAAATGGAGGCCTTCTATAAAGTGTTTTAAGTTTTGCACCAGGGAACTGTTTTTCCTTTTTTTTTTCATAAGTTTGAAAATGTGGTCTCTAAACTTTATTAATTCCATTACTCTTCTTTAGTATTCATTTACCCCCCTATTAGTATCCACTTTAAGAGTGCTTTGACTTCTCCTAAATATCATTCAAGAATATTCCTAAAGATTTAGATTATGCTGTAAGAACTGGAAGTATTTTTCCTCCTTCTGATATTTTCCCCATATTTTCATTTACTATCTCATCCCCACAGCACTCGACTTAAAAAGCTGATCTGCCATGTGCTACACGCACATCAATGGTTGTGCAGTATATACCTTGTTTGTGCTAAAATGAGATAACAGATGTGAAAGTATTTTAAAAGTTTAAAAGCTTTAGGTATTATTATATAACTGTGAATGCAACGTTTATTTATTAGGTGTATGGAAATAGGGGAACATTTCAGAACTTCTGAGCTAAAGTGTCCAATTTAGAATCACAGGCTTGAAAAGCTATGTTTTTAGCATAATAGGAAACCCACTGTTTAGATGTGTTTACATCATTACTTTCAGTGGTTTAAAAAATGCTATTAGTATTAAACTCAATTTTGCTTCTCACATATTCATCTAAGATAATTTGAGGCAGAATACTGATTTTATCAGAATAAAAGCAAACAGCAGCCACAACATTTGCAAAGCCCTTGTATTCCCAAATAGCTATTTTTCATATTGGTTTAAATGGAAAACAAGTAATTAAACACCACTTCAGTGTTACTTTTAAAAAAATATTTGCCAACAAATGAACTTAATAGGTGGAATGGACATCACTCTCAGCATCGTGTTTCCAAGTGAAGCAAAGCATTTCCAAACATCTGGTCAGCAGACCTTAAGAAGGCAAAACTCCCATGAATGCAGCCGCCGAGAGCACAAGGCTTCTCGCCTACGGCCGGAACTCCAGATCACTCCGGTGGGGGCTCAGATAAACCTGAGGCACTGCCAGCATGTCACACTCAGGGCCGGTGAGTGTGACATGCTTGCAGTAGAGTGTTTCCTGAAAACATGGATCTGTCTTGGTGATTCTCTTTAACTGTGTTTCCCTGTCCTTTAGCAACAGGAAAGAAACCCTGAAGATGGACTTCAGCGACTTAGGAACAGACTGGCTTGGCATGTAGTGACCAAACTACAGTAAGCCTCCGGAGAGAAACCGCTGGGGGAAGACCCGCTGGGATGGGGCTCCTGGTGGAAAGGCGGTGTGTGGCTGCTGCTCGCTTACTGGGATTTCAATGGCTAATGCAAGCCTTCGGGAAGACTTGACTTTATTGGCTAAGCACATAACTTTGAGAAAAAAATGTAGTCTAGAGAGAGTATGTTTTTAAAAAGCAAGTGAATTTTTGAAATTATGATAGCAAATGACCCAAAAAAGAAAAGAACATCAATCTCAGTTGTTGAATGGTGGAAAAGCCACATACATAAAACTGTTCGACAACAAAATTATCAAGTATTTAATATCTTGTTAGGTTAATGCACTGAAACGACACTACTTTAAAGAGGTACATACGTGTTCATTTCTTCATGACTTTTTTGGCATTTCCAGATGAGGAAACACTCTTAAAGCAAACAAATCAATGACTGCAATTAACACAACCTGAAGAGCCGCAATCCCAGAATGCCTTTTCCTATAGATCAGATTCCGGTAGTGCCACCTCCTACTTCCTCAGCCGCAAAAGTGCCATATCAAATAGCAGGATTTTAGGAAGTTTTTAACAAGCTCCTGGTTGCTGATGGAGGCCTGTGTCTACAACTAGTCATTTGAGTATTGTGAGCAGCACACGTAAGGTGAATGAGCACATGCACACAGGCCCTCCATGGCTCACCACATCCCACCTGCCAGCTTGTCTACCTCTTCTTGCTGCTTTTGGCCCTTTCTCACCCGGCCAGATACAAGTTCATTGAATCTTCTCAATGGCAAGACAATTCCTGAAAATGATGCATTCAGACTGGAGTGACAAGAAAACAATGTAGGTTATTCAAAAGGTACTACTGGCCCAGTTTGTGACTCTTATAAAGAAAGTAAGAGAGAAATTTTTCTAGAGTACCCCGGAGAGTTCAGATATAGGAGGAAGAGTAATTAATTTCCTCTTTGGAAAAGCTGTACCATGTGGAGAAATTTCATAAATTATGTGAGCAGCTGAGATGGGTAATTCTGTTCCTGAAGTCGACACAGTCAATAAGAGCTAATGTTCATCAACGCACGACCCTCCCTTACCCAGCAGAGAGAAGGGTTCAGAAAACACCCCGTTTGCATTAATACATAAAGACTACATGGTTCAAGGTCAAAACGTACCATGCCTCTGAAATCCTGTCTTTAGAGAGATTTAACCACCTATGTGATCCACAAATTCTAACAAGTAGCAGGAAATACATGAACACCTTTTGGAAAAAAGCTCTCAGACTCGTTATTTAAAAGAACATCAGTGAAAACAGTAATAAGGATTAAAAGGCAACATGTAACAAGAGAGAAAGGGAAAATTATTCTTTTCTTGTCTCTCCTACGTTTTCCATCTCCCTTCAATAAAGGATTCTCCACAATCCCAACATTGCCATTCCTTGCACAAAGAACTCTGAGGACAATTCAGAACTGAGAGAGCTAAAAGGAGATGCAATATATCAGGCCCTTTCTTCCTGGGGCATTAGCAGGCAGAATAGCCATAGTTTCCAGAACATTCTCTTCACGTTTTTCTTTTGTGAGTAGCAGCATAGACTGTTTGCCAAAGGCTTTTAAAAACAGAATCCCGCAAACAGTTGAGAGAAATAGTTAACAACCAAGGCGAAGCAATTACAGTCATATTTTCACCTCGAAATTTTCATCTTAGGTGTGAGAGGCAGAGAGAAGCCTTTCAACACATCATTCTGAACCTAGAATGGGGATGAAAAGGGTTGAATCTGCCAATTGTTGTCAACAAATCCATGTCTCTGAATCTCAGGGCTACACGCCAGGGCTAGCTGTCCACATGAATGTGCGCTTAAGAACAGAGCCACTGTTTGGCTACGGCTGACTCGCGTCTCAGAGCGGCCATCTGAGGACAGGTCAGACATAGACATCCACACCGAAACAGGGAAAGGTCTGGATGTGACAGATCTCTCTTTTCAGTTGTTAGTGTCCGGCAGCAGCCTCATTTTCAGCTACTCAAGTTCACAACGTGAGATGACGCAACTAGTCCCACTAGTACACGTCTATGCAGATGTGTCTACTTGGGAGGGAATTAACAACATTATCGGAGTTAACACTTTCCCCTGATTTCTGCTCTGTATTCCAGCCCACTTACATGTTCTAATCTAGACTTTTATTATTCATTTTCATTATGATTTCATTCTTGCCCAGTGATTGTTCCCTTTAGGGCAAAGACTTATGGGAGTGGACGTAACTTCTTCAGTAAGAATGAAAACCAAGCGTTTGTGTATACCTTCCATTCCCAGAAAGGTCTGTTTCAATCTAGGTCACGTGAGCAAGGGAATGAAAGCCATGGCATAACATGGTCAACTCCCCATTGGTGTGGACAATAGGCATCGTGAGCTATCGCTCAGTGTTGGAATACATTTCGCGATATGAGTGAAAGGCAAAAGAACGCTAGCGAGGCATTTAATAACACCTTACCTGGGCCATCTGCCTCTCCAGTTTTGATCGGGGAATATCATCAAAGTAGTTTTCATTTCTTCTCCTCCTTGCATCGCCCTGCATGATAATGTGAGGAACGTCTAGGGAGCCGCCAGCGGTGTAAGTGCTTTGGCTAAGTGATGGAGACAGCTGAGGAGGAGTGTGGTTACCACTGGGTTCCTGAATGGAAACACATCATGAAGTCATTGCCACGTTCTGGCCGCTAACCTTTGCGTGCAAAACTGTGAAATACCGACAGGACACACTGTGGGGCGGGGACTCGTTTTTGAATCAACGGCCAAGGCGTGGAGCATCCCGCTGTCTTGTGAATGGCATGATCTAGCCAATACTCCCCCCCCCCCCTAAGTATTTCAGGCCGAAGGGCTAGAGTACAGAGAATCAGGCTGTTTTCTTCAACCAGCACAGTGGGTGATCTCAGGGGAGAGGACGCAGATGTTAGGCAACCCTGACACGACCACGTGTGTGTACAAGGGCAGGAGCTGCGTCTTCCCGTGGACAGAGTCCTCACCACGGGAGAGGCCATGACGAGGAAGCGAAATGGGAACCACCGGGGCTGGATCCTCCATCAGACGGTGGTCTGGCAGTCAGGTGGGGAAGAGGACACAGTACGGAAACGGAGCATGTCACACGTGCGGATGGCAGGGCAGTGCATAGAATGACTTTCAAAGGCAAAGGCGACTTAAGCTGGGGGATAACTGGTCGGAAGAAAGACAAGAGGAGGCAGACAGCTGGGCACTAGTGTTTGCAAGTAAGAGGAGGGTTGGAGGGTGCTGATTCCCTGGCCCCCCCTAAGGTTCTGGATTTCCTTTGACAAATTAAGGTTCTGCACTTTTTCTTGGGGATCTCTATTGCTCTCCTAAATCACTTTCAGGGAGTCAGAGGGATGGGTTCAGATGGGGGAGGAAAGAGAGCTGAGTAAGCAGGAGGGAAGGCCTCCTTTAAACAGTCATTCCAGGAGGGCTATCCTGACGGTGCCTACATCTTTCTCCCCTTCTGTGTAGCAAAATGAGGGTAAGACAATTATCCCTCTCTAGCCACATTTTTCTCCCAATTTATTTGAGTCTGTAGGCTGATGCTCTATCCACTGAGCCAAACGGGTTAGGGCTCCCAATTTATTTGAAGCTCCTCTTATTGAGGGAGAAAAATAGGTCCTAATTCTACGTTCACTGCTCCCAAAGCCCTCAACTAGCCTCCAAATGTCCCAGCATCTCCCAGTTGCCCCAATAATCACTTTTCTTAAGGGCTCCGTTCCGGAGCCAATTCTCTTTCATTTCCAGAAATCTTTGTGCACTTTCTTTAAAACGGAATCAGACTCAAATCTTTTTTTTTTTTTTTAAATATCCAACAACTTTTATTGTTTAAAGTATTACCTGTCTCCTTTTTCCCCCAGATTAACCCCCCACCCCCCCCACCCCAACTCAAATCTTAACAGCTCCTCTCCTGCTCGACCCCCTGCCTGGCCCACGGTGGTTATGCTGTGTGCTGAAACTCACTGATAGGAGGCATTCTACTGCATCGGGTTGCTGGCCATTCTGTTGAAATGCCACACTGTGTGCATCAGTTACTATTGCTCCCTTTCTGACACTTGCAGAAAGGGAGTCAGAGGCACCAAGTGCAGGACTAAGTAAAGAGCAGAGAGTGGGAACTCCCCAACTGCTCATGGACAGTCCAACTTTTCGATGAATTTTAGAACAGTTCCTGGAGGCCTCAGGTACCCGGTGAATACGGCCCGCCCCTCCCTGCTCCATTTCGCCTGGCAGTCCTCTGCTCATTCTCTTCCCCTCTGCCTTTTCCTCCTCGCCTCCCTTCCCTTTCACTATATTTCTCTCTGCGTGCCCCCCCGCCCCCCCTCCCACGCTGTGGGGTTTCTCTCTAGTTGTACTGCCCCATAATTCTAAACAATAGCTGAAATAGTTTATTAAATATCTAGTTCTAGCTTCTCTAACCTTAATTTTTGAAGTGGGTAAGGCTGGGCAATATTTACTTCATAAAAAACCTAAGACCCTAAGGTTAATTTCAAATTGACCTTCACTTAGCTGTGGCCTCTGATCGATTTTCTTTCAGTGGGTTTGAGGAGTCTGACAGAAAACTCATTTCCTCGCTCGGTAAAGATGGGAGTGTGGGATGGCAGTAGTTGGGGGGGGGGCGTTCTTTAAAGGTGGGGGTTTGTCTGATGTGTATCTAAATCTCAAAAAAATATATTTAACCAATCGAGGGGAAAAAAAACCTTGTCATATGAAACACAATCAGAAGTGAGATTGTTTTTCAGATGGGTAAGGTACGCTGTGTGGAACACAGCCCGCACTTCCTGACTCATTGCTTCAGTCATTTCATGTTAGTGCCCCACATTAACTTTGGGGGCTAGGCGTGGAGAAAACAGGAATATCCTGAGCACTTACCCTGAGGGTGATGGAGCGAGGGGGCTTCTGGGGCGGGTCCTCGTGCAGCCTGTCTCCCAGTGACGCCAAAATACGTTTCCTGTGGCCAATCAAACTGATTTTTAAAACCTGAAACGACACACATTTGGGTTATTTCATTTGAGAAAAATGATTTCTGTGGGTCCTAAGAGATGAAGGAACGAAAGGAGATTTGTGCAAAGCTACCTCTGCCCCGGGACAGATGTGAAATCAGTGTGAGCCTTCGAGTCCAGGAAGGTAGAAATGCCATGGAGAAAGGGTCGGCGGCACAGTGGTGGGGGGAAGAGGAGAAAGCGGAGAGGGTGCCCCTTCGCTCAGGCTGCCCCAGTCCCAGCCCCTACTCAGCAGCCGCAAGGCCTTTCAAAAGGCAAGCCAAGTCTTCTCCCCAACCAGCTGGACTCTCCCATCGCCTGCTGTTGCTCTTAGGATAAAAGCTCAGTCCTGACCTGGCTTCGAGGCCCAGCAGGGTTGGCTGCCCACTGCCTGAGTCTGTGTCCTTGCCTCTCTCCCTTCCATTCAGGGTGCTCAGTCACACCGGTTTCTCTGCTCCTTGAACATCTGGTACACATCCTCACCTTGGGGCCTCTACCCCCTTTGCCCATCTGCCTAGAAGGCCCCTGAGAGATCACGTGACGCCTCTCACCCCTCTGGACACTGCGCAAGTGTGGTCTCCTCACAGAGGCCCCCACACCTCCTCACTAAAGCACTGGGCCCTATTCTACCCTGGATCTCCCTGCCCCCCTTTTAACATGTTTTCATTGATTTCAAAGAGAGGAAAGGAGAAGGAAAGAGAGATAGAAACATCAATGATGAGAGAGAATCATCAACTGGCTGCCTCCTGCACACCCCCTACTGGAGATTGAACGAGCAACCTGGGCATGTGCTCTGACTGGAAATAACAGGAGCTCCCTGAATAGGAGAGAATGAAAGTTAATCAGTGGTTCTCAACCTTCTGGCCCTTTAAATACAGTTCCTCATGTTGTGACCCAACCATAAAATTATTTTCGTTGCTACTTCATAACTGTAATGTTGCTACTGTTATGAATCATAATGTAAATATCTGATATGCAGGATGGTCTTAGGTGACCCCTGTGAAAGGGTCGTTCGACTGCCAAAGGGGTCGCGACCCACAGGTTGAGAACCGCTGATTTAGATAAAAGTTGTAACGCAGGGTTACAATCAAGCACAGTGACTTGGGGGACTCCGGTCTCCCCCGGATAGGATTTTAAGTCTGACAGAGCTGCAAAGGACACCTTGGAGAAGAGATGACACAGGGAACCAAGATTTGAAAAGGCTCAGTCCCTACCCTTCCTGCAGTTTTGCACATGCTGCCTTTTCTATCCTCCCAACACTCCTACCCAGAAGGGCTTCTTGCTTTACAGTCAAGGAGACCGAGGTTCAAAGTGGTTCTGAGTTGCCTATCCAAGAGCTAGCATGAGGTGGCTCTGAGATTTGAATCAGGTTTGCTGATTCCAAAGCTGTAAATTGCAAAGTTTGGGCGTATCTCCAAACATTAATACAACATGTAGATGCAGTCACAAAAAATGTATTTACCCTGTCCCTGCCCACGTGATGTTCTAGGATACAGCTCATTTTGGGTAACTAGTTCCCAAAGTAACTAGTTTCTTAAAAATTTTTTTCTCTCTTTTCAAGTTTTAAGGGGGAGGGGTGAGTATATCTTTGGGCATTTCATCCTATGCTAACCTTGAATTTTTATTTGCCTATTTGTCACTTGGCTTATTGGCTTTTCTGCCTACATTTACTTAGATTTTAAATTAGCACTTAAATTCGAATGTCCACAAGCACACACACTCCATTGATTTTATAAACCTCCAAGGCTGACGGGTCCTACACTTTGCAGTTTGTTTGCATAAAGCAGGCCCTCTTCCCAGAGATCACTTTAGTCCACTTTCTCTGCACCATCTCCTACTCTAGCACAACTGCTTCAGGGATGTTGAAAAAAAAAAACCTGCTCACAATAAAAACAAACAAACAAAAATTGCTCACAATATTCCAGGTATAAGTGAACCACATCTTTCTGTTTGAGCAGGATACAATTTTCTGCTTTAATCCCCCTTTAAATGCCCTTTTATTTTTTTTTTATTATTGATTAAGTTATTACATATGTGTCCTTATCCCCACATTACCCCCCCATCCCCCCCACTCATGCCCTCACTCCCCTGTTGTCTGTGTCCATTGGTTAGGCCTATATGCTAGCATATAAGTCCTTTGGTTGATCTAAAATGCCGTTTTAAAGCACATCTGAGGTAGGGATAAGTAGGGACAAAAACATACTAGTACACTGGCTGTAAAAACCTCTTAATTTGGTTATAGTTGATAGGTCAGAACTCTTTGATCTTGGAAAGATGGTTTGAATTATTTCTCCCTAAATTCCTTATCTTACAGTTGTCCATGCAGAAGCCCATCTGCCATGCTCTGTCCCCTCACACAGCCCTGTGTACTCTTTCTGCATTCATATTAGTCAGCTTGGCATTTTGCTACCTGGAGGAGCTTGGCAGTTTCTGCAAATCTGGAATTTGACCATAAACTCCTTCTTTCAGATGATTTATAAATATGCTAAGTGTGGCCCCAATGCTGCTTACTTATAGGCAACACTGTTTATATGATCCAGGGAAATGCCTTTAAAATATTCTTGCATTGTTTGTTTCTTTTTTTAAGCATCAAGATCAAAGAATCCCCAATTTCAGAAAAACACAACAGTACTCTTTTCAAATGTATTTTGTAAATCTAAAACATTGCATTTTCTTATTCCCTTTTATTCTTATTTTCAGTTACTTTGCCAAAGACTTCTATTGAGTATAAATTCCTTCCATAAAATTCCCACTGCCTTTCTCCCAGTAAGAAATTGGATCCGATGCTGAGGGTGCTACCTCGAGCTCCTGAGTCCTGCTAAGAAATGCTTTTCGTAGTAATACAGATGTTCAAAATTATTTTGACAAATAACAGACACTAAACAACAAATAACTGGTAAAAGCGAGCGGGTGTAACCGCCTTTGCTGCTTCTGGTTTACTCTCTCAATTCAACTGTGGGCAAGTGACCCGACTCCTGTGGTCTCTGTTCTCTCACCTATAAAGTGAGAACGCGCATGCCAATCTCAAATGTTGTTGGGAAGATGAAGTTGTGAGCATAACCAGCACAGTGCCCGGCATAGAGAAGATGCAACCTTCCTGGTGTGCTTATCCTAGCTAATGGACCCAACGGATGCACAGAAATCCTCACCCAGAAAACAGACTTGGCCGTTTTCATAGTCAGTCATGTCAAACAAATTCGCTGGTGCTTTGCATGAAGAGATGTGGCTAACCTGGGAAAAGCCCTCATTGAAGTGATATGCAGTGAGTGATAGGAATGGGTCTAGTTTCTAGGTCTTAGTTTAATTCTGGACCTAATCTAAAAAATTCATGCTATTCTTCCACACACACCATTTACTCTCTGACAGGAGGTACTCTGAGCCACTAACTGGAGCTCCATCACTGTCTCCTCCACAGAACTAACTACCCTAAGAGAGTGGATGGATGGATAGAATAAAAAAATTAACAGAGTGCTAATTCATATCAAGAACATTCGGGTAACTTTCCTTATTTACTAGAAATGACCCCATATCACATAATAATGATAACTATTATCCTCTGAACATTTGCTATGTTCTAGTTCTATGTTCTAATTGTGCTAGAAACTGTGCCAAGTGCACTATATATGTGTACAAACTTCTCACTTAATCTTTAAAAAAACAATATCTTTAGAAATGCAAAACCTGAGATCCACGGACACTGAGCACCCTGTCTGTGGTCATGCTGCTAATGGCACCGTGGCCAGGATTTGCACCTGACTCAGCCTGCTCTTCCCCACTCACCATGCTCTTCTTCTAGGTATTGACCTCTACGCCTTAGCTACACTATTGTTTTATACCATGTTTTGAGATGGTGCTCTTTGCTTTGGGTTGTCAAGTTAAAAACATTTGTACTGGGTCTTGACCAACTGAAAAACATTAGAATTATACAGCTTTAGTTTTGGACGAGGCTTATAGCAGTGTTAAAGCTGGGCCAAAGGAGCCCAGGCAGATACCCTACAGAGTTCCCTGTGAAATGCCTAGACAGGTGTCCCCGCTTTTTGAAAATTTGCCCTACGCCACTTGGCTTTCGACAGACCTACATTAGTTCCTGTTGCTGCTAAGTGAAAGAAATCTGAAGAGGATTTTTACTTTTACGTAAAAAGGTGAAAATGGGAAATAGCATCCAGTGTTTGTTTTGCATAATGGAGGCAGTTGCACCCTGAGCAGCGAGAGTGGCCCCCAAGCTCCTTCCCTGGGAACCACACTCAGCATCTCAGCATCAACCGCCACAGCTTTGAGCTGTCTGCGCGCATCTGGGCTTTATCTCCGTTAATTTTGTGCATCTGTTAACCAGATGTGTCCTAAGGTAATTTCTTCTTTGCTTTAAGCCACTTAGGCTTAAGAAAGGTCTCATAGGAATGCTCTGCTTTCTGAGAGTGGGGGAAATCTGTATAGACAAAGACCAGAACATCCTCATCAACCCAAGATTCAATCCAAGTTGGCTAAGAGTAGAGTGGTAGGGAGGGTGACATTTGGCTTCAAAACTTCGAAGTCAACAATATGAAATCCAATCAGTAAGACAACAACAGAGAGTATTCCAAAGAAAGTCATATGGGAAAAGTCAAGCCCAAAGGCCATTGGGTTTGCCTTGAGGTCAGCGTAACATCTGATCACCATTGTAAGTGATAGGGAAGTAGTGAAATCCTACCACCCCAGGCACCATGACAGATGTCCAGTCAGTTTACAAACAGTTTTCAAAAAGCCAGAGCAACAGTTACTGTGGTAGAGAAAAATTCTGTACGGTTTTCATTACTGTTTGGGTGAAAGTTAGCTGCATGTACAAGGACCCCAATGGGAGTAAAAGGTAAAGTAATGGGAATATTTGGGGGATTTAGTTATTCTAAGATATTAACACAATTCAGTTCAACTCAAAAACAATATTAATTTTCTGCCACCAATTATTTGGAGAATTCAAAGGGAAAATGTGCAGAGATTGGGCACAAAAACTACATTGTCAAACCATTAGCTAAGGAAAAATTACTATACACATGAGCATAAGAATGTGCCCAGTTCCAATAGATAAGAAATGGAAGTTATGGCATGCTCCCTTAGTGGGTTTTCACTACAACTATCATGAGAAATATGGGTCAAAGGCAAGGAATACTGAAACAATACAGGTCTGCTGAATATTGGTATCCACTCATCCAAGGAGTAGCTACCTCTTCAAATTTTCTTCACTGTCAATTAAATAGAACTTCAGAAACAACACTGCAAATTCCAGCAAGAGGAGAATAACTGTGCTGAGTGACAATGCCATACTATTATGCCAGTGTCATTTATGTTTCTGGGCTTACCTGTGGGAATTCTGCTAGACAATATTATGACCCTACCCCTGCACTGAGCAGCTCACATCAGAATATATGTCCCAGCAATACAGAAAGTCAGTGCAGTTGGACTTCTTTTTTATTCCTTTTAAAATGTAATGTTCCACAAATTAAACATGTTAAATTTGAGGTGATGTAAATGAAACATGCTTTTTTTCCCCACCTACTTTTTAAAAATTAAATAATGTTTTGATTATAATAACAATACTGCTTTCCCATGGTAGAGACAGAAAATATAGAAAAATAAGAGAACAAGGTATTGCCCTAACCGGTTTGGCTCACTGGATAGAGCATCGGCCTGTGGACTGAAAGGTCTGAGGTTCGATTCCGGTCAGGGGCATGTACCTTACCTTGGTTGCGGGCACATCCCCAGTAGGGGGTGTGCAGGAGGCAGCTGATCGATGTTTCTAACTCTCTATCCCTCTCCCTTCCTCTCTGTAAAAAATCAATAAAATATATTAAAAAAAGAGAGACCAAGGTATCTATAGGCTATTTGCATTTAGGCATATTTCCTTTCATTTTGTCCCCACAATTATGTTTTGTAGTGGCCATAAGTACAATTCTCAACTTAATTTTTTCACCCAATGTGAAAGCTAAAGAGCTTTCCTACATATTCAAATCTCAGCAGACGTTTTAAGTAACTCCATATTACCATATTATTGCTTTAGAGAAGCACATCGTAATTCACTAACCATTCCCCTTATTGCTGGAGATTTAGTCTGTGATTCATTTCTGGATATCAAACATTCCATGTCCTTAGAAATATCCTATCATCCTTCAATTTCCATTTTCATTGCCATGTTTGCCTAGACACAATACGAAAAACACCAATGAAAACTGCAAGAACGTACACATCATGCAGAAAAGTCATGTAGCGACAGTCTCTCTCCATGTTCCTCATGACATTGCAATCCATTTATTACCGGCTGGGACAAGTCCCTCCAGGGACAATGGCATGTCCACATTATCTTCCTCAGTGTCACTCTGTGCATTTGTTATGCTTTGGGGCTCAGATTTAGCGGGCAGACATGAAATAACACATGTAGCTGGAATCCTCCAGAGATTACACATGCAGCATCACTGAGCACACAAGCGATTCTAGTTATCATTGTGCCTTCTCATTTCTGGGTTTTTGTGCAGGGAGAGATTTTTACTTTGTTTTTATTTAAATGGTCTTTAGAATGGAACAGCTTCATCTGCATTCTGAATCCCCCTTCCATTTTAAGGGGGCAGACTGTCCCCCTCTCCCCTTTCTAGATACTTGCCAACTAAGGACAGCAGTTCCCAAGCAAATCTTGAGAGCTTGTCTGGCTTCAGAGTGGCCTCTTGATCTAAAATCTACCCAGAGATATGTATAAAACAGCACATTAAATAACAAAGATACTATTCAAAATCTTGCTGTTAGGGTTATTCAAGGATGGAGTAAGAAAGTTTTAAGTTTCTGTTATACTCAAGAGAGAAATAATGCCTTAGTTCAGGGCTTTATAATTCCCAAAGCAGCTTCCTAGTCATTCATATTCAATTTACAGAAATCTGCACAAACCTGCAAGTGTTCTGCGGATTCCTGGTGGTCTGGGATGCCCAGACCGGAAGTCGAGGTGGAAGTTTATCTGCTTTGTTCTCATCTGCAGAACTAAAATTGCAATTAAATGGGAAGGATTCCCCCCTCCCTGGTTATCATTTCCAAAAACTTTCCACCTGAGAGCATCCAGGCAAAAGTGCCAGAGAGCCATCGGATTTCCACTCCCACAATTCCAGACACCCTCGTTGAAAATGGCATTTGATTTCCGACTGTGACATTTTCTCTCTTATTTCTTGGAAAGTAATAATGCATGCTGGCACTGCTATGGTGGAGAGAAGGACCTTGGAAGCGGAAGGTCATGATGTTGTTTTTTTTCTTTCTTTCACTCTTCTTCTAGGGAAGTGACCTTTGCGTTGTGATGGTCAAGGGTCAATGATAATCTTATTCAACAAATTTATTGAATATCTTTCACATATGACCACCGTATTATGCAATCTGTGAGCCACAAAGAAGAAAAAAAAATATTCATTCCTCTAGGGCTTTTAATCCAGTAGTTGGAAAAATATTTTTTAAATTTGTCTATATATTTCTATTTTGTGTCTGTCTATCCATCATCTATCTATCCATCCACCCATCCATCTACCTACTTAACATGCATCCATCTATCTAAATATATATGTCTACTCAGCTACACAGATTAAGAGAGATTTCTGTTAACTAAGGCATTATTTCTCTCTTAAATATAACTTAAAAAACGTTCTTACTCTATCCTGAATAACCCTAACCACAAAATTCTGAATGGTATCTTTGTTATTTAAATGTGCTATTTTATAGATATCTTTGGGTAGATTTTAGATCAAGAACCAGCCCTTTCTCCTATTATCTAAACTGTCTTTAACTCCAGCCAATCTCCTCCATGTCTCCAACTGCACCACATACATTCCTTTGGCCCACATATACAACACCTCTGTACACTCTAGAATATCTGTGCCTCCTTTTCACTTAGCTCTTGCAAGCATGAAATCAAGACCCATCTCAAGCCTTCCTTGCTCACCTTGGATCCCAGCAACCTCCTTCTCTGAATTTCTCTAGTATCCAACCAGACTATAAGTTCCAGAGGGTGAGATACAGGGTCACTGTATCATAGGATCCCTCATAGCACCCAGCACACAAGTACACCACCAAGGGGCATCCCTGAATCTCAGGCTTCATCCCTTATGTGTAGAAAACAAATGAATAGGAAGACATCTCTGAAAGGCAGAGGGGAAAGGAAAAGAACACCGTATCCTAATTCTTTCCCTTTCGACTCTCAACAGTTTTCTATTCCTTCTGAGCTTTGGCGCCTTGCCGTGGGTGATGTAAGATTTCCTTACCTCCCATTTCTTCCCTTTATCTCAAATGCTTCATCTAAGAAAAAAAGTCACTCTGTATCTTCCCTATTTTTTCTCTTCTGCTATTACTTTTCTTTTTTATGTTTTTATGTATGTATGTATGTATTTATTTATATTGATTTCAGAGAGAAAGGGAAAGGGAGAGAGAGAGATAGAAACATCAATGATGAGAGAGAATCATTGATCAGCTGCCTCCTGTATCCTCCCCTTTCCCCTGCTCTGCAATGGGGATCGAACATGAAACCTAGGCATGTGCTATGACCAGGAATTGAACCAGCAACTTCTTGGTTCATGGATCGATGCTCAACTATTGAGCCTCACTAGCTGGGCTGCTTTTACTTTTCAAAGAAACTGCTACTAAATAATAATTTGTATGATAGATGCCATCAAAATGCAACTGTGTTAACCTATGGAAAGGACCAGAGGTTCCAAGTTACACAGTTCTAGAGAGAGCAAAGGACAGTGGGAACGAGTGAAGGAGGGGCCGGGGGATGTGTGTTTTCTGAGTATAGTCTGTTTCAATAAACAGGAAATACTAATTATGAGGAAATGAGAAAATCTTTACATGAAAAGAGAGACCTTACTGGTATAATTGCCTTGGAGCACTTAAGGGTGCTGGAGGCAGAAAAGCCTTCTTTTGTAATCAAGGAGAATCATCAGTTTATTTGTAAAGCTCTCTGAATTACCTCTTGATGAAGGTACTAATTTTCTGATTATATTTTCACATAAACCTTACTCCAGAAGATTAAAACAAATACAAACAAACCAACCAATCAGTTCCTAACCAATTTCCCTGTAAGTTACTTTTAAGTACAGC
This sequence comes from Myotis nattereri, assembly GCF_964212035.1. Classification (NCBI taxonomy): domain Eukaryota; kingdom Metazoa; phylum Chordata; class Mammalia; order Chiroptera; family Vespertilionidae; genus Myotis; species Myotis nattereri. The sequence goes on from NC_138076.1 coordinate 199,054,087, forward strand.
TTGCTGCAAATTCGGTTTTCATAGGAAAAACTTGGTTTGCATTGCTCAAGAACCCAATAGTTGGAATTACTGAAGGACAATTTTGTTGCTAACGAAAATGGGAAATATGTGCTACATCCCACACCTGAAGTTATTCTTGCAGACATGATGATGGCCTAATAGCATTTGAAATCTGAAAATCTCTTTGCATTATTATTAATACATAAAAACGCTCTGCAGCTCCCAGCTGGTATGGCTCAGTGGCTGAGCATCGACTTATGAACCAGGAGTCACGGTTTGATTCCTGGGCAGGGTACATGCCCGGGTTGCGGGCTCGATCCCCAGTGTGGGGTGTGCAGGAGGCAGCTGATCAACGATTCTCTTTCATCACTGATGCTTCTATCTCTCTCTCCCTCTTCCTTCCCCTCTGAAATGAACAAAAATATATGAAAAAATATATTATGAAAAAATGCTCTGCAGCTTAAAAAGTGAAGAGGCCTCAGTGTAGCTTATATTTTGCTGACCATGCAAGACATTTATGGCTATTGAGGGTACTTTTCAACTTATTTCCTTTCTGTTTTTGAGATCATAAAACTTAGGATCTATTATATTATATAACTGATGCTCTTAGTAATGTAAATAAAATTATATCTAACAAAATTCATTATTAACACATATCCATATATTATAAATGCAACTGAAAGATGCAAAATACATAAAATACACATATTTGTAAGGAGAAGTTTTTAAAAAAATATATATTTTATTGATTTTTTTACAGAGAGGAAGGGAGGGAGATAGAGAGTCAGAAACATCGATGAGAGAGAAACATCAATCAGCTGCCTCCTGCACATCCCCTATTGGGCATGTGCCTGCAACCAAGGTACATGCCCTTGACTGGAATTGAACCCAGGATCCTTCAGTCCGCAGGCCAACACTCTATCCACTGAGCCAAACCGGTCAGGGCTGTAAGGAGAAGTTTTAAGATAAACTGAATCTCAGGAGACAATTGTAGGCAAGTGAGGGCCTGGTTATTCAATGTTTGGATCATAAATGGTTTTCCTTTCTGCTCTTTTGCTGCCTCCTTCTTGCTGTTTCACTACTTTAAAGGCACATCATACCTTCCATCAGCGTGTAGAAGAAGGAGAGAGCCAATGAATTAAAACAAGTCAATTCTGTTTTGTTTTTCCCTCTCAGTGGCTCTGATATATGAATGTGGTACAGGAGTAGGTAAAAATCTATCTAAAACTAGCTAACATTCAGGTTTAAAAAACACACCTGTGGGTTTGACTTAGCCTAGTAAGCTACTACTGCTCTTTAGATGTTAGTGTATTTCGGCCCATGTGTAGAGGAAGAAAGGATGTGAGGGGCTTATGAAAGTATTTCTAAGGAAAGCAGATGTTGCTGTTAGTCCCAAGGACAGGCTCAAGATGAGGAAGCAGGGTGACAGTGGGAGACAGATTTTTATAATCCCCTTTTCTTCCATTGTTCCCCCACCCTCATCGGCTATCTGCTTCCTTCTCTCTTCAATTAATTCAGCACCACTTCGGCAGTAGAATCTGCTCAGCAGGCACAACGGTAACAGCAGGGCTCAGTCTCAGGGGGACTTGGTGTGAGCCTTGACTCTTGACACTATATACGACTCTGGGTCAATTATTTAACTCTCTAAGCTTCACCTAACTCATCCAAAATAATAGTGTTAAAAATAGTGCATATGGTACTGGAGGCTGGGATTAAATGAGATACATGAGGAGTACTTAGCACAGTGCCTGGCAAAAAATCAGTCTCAATAAATGAGAACTCATTCAGTTTTTTTGAGTCCAGTTTTCTGCACTGGAAGGGCTGAGCTCACTGCTGGACCTTGGTCAGCTCATCAATGTCACATCAATGCCACAATCTGAAACACGTCAGTAACTGGCCAGAAGCCTTTTCTCTGGCAGCAACCTCTGTGTCATCAGCCACTCTTCGTTCCCAACTTCAGGGTCTCATTAAAAATAAGTTTTTGCTGGACTATATTCATTTCCTTTCTCTGACAGCGTTGTTAGTATGAGGTTGACAGGCCAGGAGAATGCCATAGACACAGTCTTTAATTCCAATAAAGCACTTGATGAATTCTTTCATTATCTATAAGATGGGGGGCACCAGGAGAGAAAAATTAAGTGGAATCACAGCTGGTTGTCCATCTACACCAAGAGGCTTGATGAATGACACTGTTGCAGCCTGTAGGGGGGCCACTGATCGAATGCCACAGGGCTCTGGCCCTGGATTCTGCTCTATTTGATATTCTTATTAATGGCATCAAAGTAGACATAAGAGGAACGTTTATCAGGTTTTCAATGGCATAAAGCTGTGAAGGCTATTTAATATGGTAATAGGCCAATGCAAAAATTGAAAATTTCCTCTACAGGTTTAAAGGCCACGCTGACACCGAAATGATGACATTTAAGAGGGAGCAATGTACTGTCCTACATTAAGGTTCCAAAAGAAATCAATTGTGCAAGTTCAAGATGGGAGAAGATATGGCTTTGCCACAGTTCAAAGAGATATCTGAGTTTTTAGTTGGACACGAGAAGCGGTTTAGTGGAAAGAACGCAAGCCCTGCTGGTGTAGCTCAGTGGTTGAGCATCAACCTATGAACCAGGAGGTCATGGTTCCATTCCGGTCAGGGCACATGTCTGGGTTGCGGGCTCGATCCCCAGTGTGGGGCGTGCAGGAGGCAGCCGATCAATGATTCTTTCTCATCATTGATGTTCCTATCTCTCTCTCTCCCTTCCTCTCTGAAATCAACTAAAAATATGTTAAAAGAAAAGAATACAAGATTAAGGGTTAGAAAGGGAAGGGAACACACACATTTAAAATGACTTTTCAAAACAAATAATCTCATTTCCCTTACCATTCAGTCTTAAAGATTGGTAATCATCTCTATTTTAGAAATGAATAAACCGAGGCTCAGGGATTTTAGAAACTTGCCAAAATAGGTGACAAAGCCAGGATTTGACTTCCACAATCATGTTCTTTATATTCATGGTGCCCTGAGCTGCCGTGAGGCTCCAGTGAGACCATTTTAATGGAGGAACCTGGCACAGTGCCTGGCACACATCCTCTGTTCAAAAGTGGTTTGTCTATTCCCAGGGACTCCTGTAGCTGTAAGGCTGTGTGATTATACCTAAATGACTGGTACTTTATTTATTATAATAGGAGACCTGCAGTTCATTCTCTTTCCAAGTTTATCCATTAATACAACTATTAGAAATGATTCTGTCAAATTTTCTATATTCCTGTTATTCTTTCACCATTATTCCTAAAAGCTTAATTCCAGAAGAGGAAGCTCTGGCCAGGAAAAAGGTAGTGGGAAATTTGGGGGCAATCTGAAATCTCAGTCAGTAATGATTCCTGGATAATGAAAACATTTATTTCCCTTAAGGTAATTTTCAAGGGCTGCATTAGCGGTTTAATGCTGCATATTTACATGAAAAAAACCTCAATTACCTTTAGATAATGAGGTAGTGCATATCTCCTTAGTATAATGATATGCATGTAGAATGTACAAAATTCAATGATTTAATTAGTGTATTTTATGGTTAAACCCTTTCCCCCCTGTTGTTGTTGGAGTCATTATTTGACTTCTTCCAAAATATATGTATATGCGTTACATATAAAATATGTTCATATGTATTATATAACATTTGGAATTCTTCCTAAATATGTATATATTTAGAAATATATATTTAGAAATATATATATATTAGAGGCCTGGTGCACAAAAATTTGTGCACTCAGGGGTAGGGGGTCCCTCAGCCCAGCCTATGCCCTCTTGCAGTCTGGGACCCCTCGGGGGTGACCAATTGCTGGCTTAGGCCTGCTCCCCGGGGGAATGGGCCTAAGATGGCAATCAGACATCCCTCTGGCAGCCAGGCAGCCCTCGGGGGATGCCCACTTGCCAGCAGGGAGCAGACCTAAGCTGCAGTTGGACAGCCTTAACGCTGCTGAGGAGGCAGGAGAGGCTCCCACCACCACCGCTGTACTGGCAGCCATCAGCCTAGCTTGTGGCTGAGCAGAGCTCCCCACTGTGAGAGCGACTGACCACCAGAGAGGGCAGCTCCTGCATTAAGTGTCTGCCCCTGGTGGTCAGTGTGTGTCATAGTGACCAGTCATTCCCAGTCTTTCTGCTGTTAGGGTCAGTTTGCATATTACCCGTTTACTATATAGGATAGAGGCCGGGTGCATGGGTGGGGGCCGGCTGGTTTGCCCTGAAGGGTGATCCGGATCAGGGTGGGGATCCCGCTTGGGTGCCTGGCCAGCCTGGATGAGGGGATGATGGCTGTTTGCAGCTGGTCACACCCCCTTCATGGTGGGGGTCCCCACTGGGGTGCCTGGCCAGTCTGGGTGAGGGGCTGAGGGCCGTTTTCAGGCTGACGGGCGACTGAAGCTCCCAGCCTCTTTTTTTTTGTTGTTTTTTTTTAATTCTGGGATTTATTTACCGTCTATAGCTGTCACTGGAGCTGAGAGCTGGCTCCAGCTCTGAGGTTGTGGCTGGCTGAAAGCAGGTATCTGGGTTTGTTTAGCTTCTATAATTGAAACTCTGTTGCCATCATTGGTGCTCTAAGCTCTGAGCCTGCTGGCAGCTGAAAGTAGGTTTCTGGGTTTGGTTAGCTTCTATAATTGCAACATTGTTGCATCTGGAGCTCAGAGCTGGGCTGCAGCAGGCGGGGAACCTTGGCTTCCTCCGTCACTGGAGCAAGCAAGTCTCCTGTTCGCTTCAGCTGCCTGGCTGCTGGCCGCCATCTTGGTTGGCAGTTAATTTGCATATCTTGCTGATTAGCCAATGGGAAGGGTAGTGAAGTTACGGTTAATTACCATGTTTGTCTATTATTAGATAGGATATATATAAGCATATATATTTATTCCAAATGTTATATGGTACATAATATATATTCTTCCTAGATCTATAATCTATATAGTTAATATAAATATATAAATATTTAAAAAGAATTATAAATATTATATATAATCTATCTATATAAAACCCTAATATGCAAACAGACTGAAAGGTGGAACAAGCAACTGCTCGCTATGACGTGGGCTGACCACCAAAGGGCGTGCGTGGAACATGTGGGCGTCAGCCACGGTGGGATGGTGGAGCAGGTGAGCGGGGGTGCCAGGCCATGACGGGGCACAGGTTGCTGTAATTGGAGCAAGCCTCTGTTGGTTACTGAAAATTCTTTGCTTCGCACGTGCCACGGTCCCAACTGGCGCTTGCACCCGCTGCCTGCGCCCAGTGCTGCCCCCGATCACTGGCACCATCAGCGGGTGCAAGGGGCGGCTGCAGGCTACGATCGCCCCTCAGGGCTTCTCCACCTTTCCCTGCTCCTAAGGGGAGATTGGAGCTGGCAGCCGCCTTTTGCACCCGCTACCAGCGATGGCCCTGCTTGCACCCGCTGCTGGCGCTGGAGCTGCCGCTTGTACCTGCTGCCAGTGCCTGGAGCCGGTCCCTATCGTTTGGCATCATCAGTGGGTGCAAGTGGTGGCTGCCAGCCCTGAGGGCTTCTCTAACTCCCCCTGCTCCTGAGGGACAATTGGGGCAGCAGCTGCCACTTGCTCCCGCTGCTGACCCCAGCCCCAAGCACTCTGTGCCGTCAGCAGGTACAAGCGGGGCCAGTCTGTCAGCGCATGGGAGCAGCGGCAGTGGGAGCCAGGCTGCCGGCAGACAGGGGACGGGGGAGGGGAGGGGTGTGGCAGGAGGGGCCAGGCTAGGGCATGGAGGATGGGCCAAGACCCGCCCCTGTGCCTACCACAGACTCGTGGCCCACAGTTCCTTTCAAGGTGCACGAATTCGTGCACTGGGCCCCTAGTATATATTATAATCTCTACATACCTAATATACACACATAAACACATTTTCCCCCTCCCCTGCCTAAATTCAGTTTATCAAACGTCCTTACTTCTTTCCTGGAACTTGGGAATACTGCCAGTATCTGAGCCACGCTCTGTGAAGCCCATCAGCCACTGGCCACGGTGCTGCTGCAGAAGGAGGCCGAGGAAGACACAGCGGCCCCAGCAGCGGCCCAGAAGGTTTGGCTCTTTTTAACAAATGCTTAGGAGCAGCTGTTTTTCATTGTCTCTTGCATTAAAAGCCAGGGCTGACAACATTTGCTATGTGGAAGTTCCAGTTAATGGAGGGTTTATTGTAAAAAAAATAGTATTTCTTTTTTTGGGGGGGGTTTGGGGGGGGGGACTGAGCTCCTTTTACTTTTCTCTTTCCTTCTCTTCTTCTAGGCTAGCCATGATTCAAAAGGCTGGAGAATGGAGAGTCATTTAAAAGATGAAGCCCTAGCCAGTTTGGCTCAGTGGACAGAGTGTCGACCCATTGACTGAAGGGTTGAGGGTTTGATTCTGGTCAAGGGCATGTACTTCAGTTGCAGGCTCAACCTCTGGCCCCAGTTGGGTTGCGTGAAGAAGGCAACCAATTGATGTGTCTCTCACATCAATGTTTCTCTCTCTGTCTCGCTCCCTCTCTTCCACTCTCTCTAAAAAGCCTGGGAAAATATCCTTGGTGAGGATTAACAACAACAACAACAAAAAAGATGGAGTCATTTGCTGCTGATGGTGCTGGTCCTGTCCTCTCACACCCTGGCGGGGAGAGGGATGGTCTGGTGAGTGACCAGGTTGCCTTGTGCAGTGGACGAGCTGAGAACGTCTGCTGCAACCTGTCTCACACAGATATGGAAAAAAGTGATGTTTCCAGGGATGGAGGATTCTTCAGGGGCCAGAGGTAAAGTGGGACACTCGCTTCAGGTTTTCAAGGTACATGAGTTTTGTCTTCTTTTTGGAATGCCCTTCATCTCTTCACTATCTGGTGAACCCTACTCATCTACTTATATAAAAACCATGGGTGGTGTTCATCACAACCACAACTGCTGTGACCAAGCAGAAGGAAGTCAGTCCTGCAGGGGTTGTCTTGGCAATGGCTGCGCTCTCCCCCAAGCTGTTTCCCGGAGCTGTTTCCTTGTAAGGGTGGGGTTTGAGGCAGGAACCTGCCCTGGGAGTGTGGAGGCATTAGCTTTATAAAGTGTGCCGCGCCAGCACAGCCAAGGGTGAACCTGAGTGGGGGAGGCTGAAAGGCTTAGAAAAGACAGACAAGAGAATGAAAGCTGGATCTTGGTGGGATGCTGCTTCTCTGAGAGACAGCAACCACGCCCACAGCCATGCCTTTATTTTATAGCAGATGCTACGAGGCAAAGTAAGGGCATGACCAAGATGTTTACAACATTCTCCTGGGTTTCAACCCTACTCAACTACATGCACCTGAACTCTATCAAGCCTACATCACTCAGGCACGTGGGGCCAGTGTTTGGACCATAGGTTCAAGCTTACAACTACAGCTGTTGGCTATAACTGTGCTGGGAGGGCCCTGCCCTCCAAGCTGGGACTTGCACATGGCAATGAGAGGACTGTGCCCTCTCATCAGTCCAAGGCTTGAACCTGTCCAAAACACTGTAGCAGCTCCTCACAATAAAGTTTTAATTCTGTTTCTTTGTTACTAATGTTGTGGCCCCACCCCATAACAAAGAAACAATTTCCAGAGGATGAGGCCCAGGAATCAGTATCTTAAAAGAATTCCCAGGTGATTCTAATGTGCAGCCAAAGTTGAGAACTACTGCTATAGATAATATTAAACATATATCTAAACATGCAATTCTTTATCCAAAAAATGAGCATGTTCAAAAATTAAATGAAGAAAATTTGGATATACTCGAAGGAGATTCTCACACATATTTGAGTGATAATTCCATTGATTCCACAGATGATGCTGAAAAGGAAAAATTTCCCATCGAATTTCTTAATAGTATTACTCCTTTGGGAATACCATGTCATAAATTAAAATTGAAAGTGGGTGCAATCATCATGCTATTGAGAAATCTCAATAGTAAGTGGGGTCTTTGTAATGGTACCAGATTTATTATCAAAAGATTACAACCTAACATTATCGAAGCTGAAGTATTAACAGGATCTGCAGAGGGAGAGGCTGTTCTGATTCCAAGAATTAATTTGTCCCCATCTGACACTGGCCTCCCATTTAAATTGATTTGACGATGGTTTCCCATGATGGCTGTTAATAAATCACAAGGACAAACTCTAGACAAAGTAGGCATATTCCTCCTGAACCCGTTTTTGCACATGGTCAGTTATATGTTGCTTTCTCTTGAGTTGGAAGAGCATGTGATGTTACAGTTAAAGTTCTAAATACTTCATCACAAGGGAAATTAGTCAAGCACTCTAAAAGTGTTTTCACTCTTAATGTGGTGTACAGGGAGATATTAGAATAAGTTTAATCACTTTATCAGTCATTGTTTGCATCACTGTTGTTTTTATATCATGTTTTTGTTGTTTTCATATCATGTTTTTGTCGTTTTTATATCATGCCTCTGTTGTTGTTATATCCTTTTGTTACTGTTTATTTATTAATAAATTTACATATTATTTTCATATACATTTTACTAATTTCCTTTCATCTCTCACACATCTATTACAGAGAAAGGGCAAATAGCAATATTAAAATATCTCTGCTAATTAATTCCCTTTTTAAAAAAAATATATTTTATTGATTTTTTTACAGAGGAAGAGAGAGGAATAGAGAGTTAGAAACATCGATGATATAGAAACATCGATCAGCTGCCTCCTGCACACTCCCCACTGGGGATGTGCCTGCAACCAAGGTACATGCCCTTGACCAGAATCGAACCTGGGACCCTTGAGTCTGCAGGCCGATGCTCTATCCACTGAGCCAAACCGGTTAGGGCAATTAATTCCCTTTTAATGTGCATGAATTTCATGCACCGGGCTACTAGTTTTCAATAACTCAAGACCAAGTTCAATGATTATATTTATGAGAGATGAAACTTCTACCAGCACCCTTGTCATCCATCCCCACCATCTACCACACTGTGTCAAAGCCAGGTGTTCACATGTTTCCTTCTACCGACCAAAGTCTTCGTGTAAACATGTGAAAAACAAGCCTTATCTCTTTCTACTCCTAGCATGCGGTACATTAGAAGGTGGCTCAAAACTACCCCCAAGCAGACCAAAACAAAGAAATCTCAAAAAAATAAGTGCAATGACCTTTTGAATGACAGTATCAAATTAGCCATGCTCCAACAACAACAACAACTACAAAATCTACTCAGTGCACTGTGTGAAAACATGATCGACATTTATTTTGTGTGAGGTCTGCAAGCTTGTTGATCAAATTCATGGGCTCAAAACAAAAAAAAAAGTGAAAAGGAGGTCAATGCTTTCAAAGTACATGCTGAACCATCACACAGAAAAGTAATTTTCCCTACTTGCCAATGTAATTGAATAGAATATACAGGGTTCCAGTGAAAACCAAGCAGTAGACAATGTTTTAGTATTTCGTAGAAAATGGGGCTTAATATGAAATTGTCACCAAACTCATTACCTATATATAATGTCATTTGTACAGTGAGAAATTATTCATTTTTACTTCAAGATAATTATAATACTAAGCTGGGCAGAAAAACACATGATGAAAATTTGGTAATTTATTCTTTTTTGTGTGTGTAATTTATTCTTATAAGAGAGGCCCAGTGCACGGGATTTGTGCACTGGTGGGGGGTGTGGCCTGCAAGGATCAGCCCACTGTGGGAGCACCACTCATCCCGGTCAGCTGAGCGGTGCTCCCACTGTGGTAGCACACTGACCACCAGGGGACAGCTCCTGGGTTGAGCATCTGCCCCCTGGTGGTCAGTGCGTGTCATAATGACTGGTCGACTGGTCATTCTGGTCATTCTGCTGTTCGCTGGGCTTTTATTATATAGGATTGTCCTAGAATGCTAATAATATGGGGCATGTCATTAATTAATTAATATAATGTTATTCAAGTAGCAGGCACTTGATATCCCTGAAATGCATAATTAATGATGAAAATGCCACAGTGTTAATATCATACTTACTGATTACATCAAGTTTTTTTTCACACATGCTTAAATGAAATCCTCCTGAAATTTCTGTTTTCATCTTTGTGGGATTCAAGTAATTTATAAAGAAGCAAAAAAGATGAAAAATCGAAATACCAAAGCTTACTTCCTACTTATGGAAAAATGATTGCTTGCCAATTAGAAGTATTTTAATCTCAACTCTTTAAGGAATTTACTGATATTATTTCAGGCCTCAAATGTTGAAATCCCGTATTTCAATTCCTTGAGATGACAGTGGCTTCCCTTTCCTCAGCAGTTCTTGTTTTTATTTAGGTTTAATCTCTTCTTTCATCAAGCTTCATGGAAAATGATATTTATATCTCCTGAACATTAAAAGAATGTGTTGAAGGCTCCCTGTGGGAAAACCACGAGCAGAAGTAAAAATCATTGCAGATTTCTTAGCTTCTTAACTACTGGATCCCTTGGAGAAATGTTGCACATGAGAGATGCTAATTAAGGAGCCCAAGAGAAAAGAGATGCTACCTTGCCAAACGCAACATTTAAAAAACAGGTGCTATTAACATGGCGGTTTTATGAAGCACGTGGATCTTATATAAGTATGGCTTATTTTTTGTTTCATAAAAAAGGATGTCATTAGGGCAAACTAAAAACTGAGTAATTTATATATTTATTAAATATAATTTTTAATTGTTGATAGTATTATGAATATGTCCCATTTAAAACTGAGTAAATCATGACTTTGAGAGAAAAAATTTGCATCTAGGCAGGAACTGAATAAAATGCACCTTTTCAAACATTCCCCCTATTTTATAATCTTTACATGGCTATTTGCAAAATCTCTAGTCATGATGTTTAAAAAGATGATTTTAATTTTAAAATAGCAATACTGCACTCATTTATGAGGAGTTTTGCAGGGAGAAAGGTTTTATAAACCATTCATCTTAATGTAAAAGGGCATACATTCAAGTGCTTAAACTTAGAATCTGAATTTACTCCTTGGAATGGCCTCATGGCTAATGTCTTGTCTGTATGCAAGGTCTAATAGATGTATATCCCCAGTTAATTTGAACCGACCACAAAGCAATTTATTAGGAAGCTGGAGGATTTGAATTGATCAAACAACAGAACAAATGGGCTTTGTCTGATTAGTTCAGTTTACTTGATGATTAAATGATCATGTGTGCAGAAAATGCACTTGGCTTCCAAATGAGACAGACAGACACCCTCATGACAGACTTACTATTTAGAATCCTATCTCGGTTAAATAAACACCAAACAAACAAATTTCTAAAACTCAGCATTAAGCATGTTTTGTTGCTTATGTCGTTGCTGAATTGCCTCTCAGGGAGTGAAGGGCTTCTCGTTGCTATACTTTCTGATCTATTATCAGATTCTCCACAGCTGGGGGCTCTGGGGCAGATGGACAATCTGGGTGTAAAATAGCAGAAGTTGTAAGTACCTGGTCTTCCTTTAGCAAATACTCCTTTTCCAAGTGTTCAGTTGATCTTTGATTAAAATTTAGGCTAAATGCTTCCTTAGGAGGCTATTTTCCACATAATGTAGGTAATGGAGACCATAGAGACAACATTAAAGGGGGAAAGATAGAATCTCTCCAATTCCTGCCAATACTTCTATCTGCACAGCACCCAGGCCCACCAAGACCTAACCTGACACTGAACAAGGGTACATGCTTTAACCGAGCACGCAGTTCCATTACTGTTGTTACTTAAAGTGCAAATTACTAGGAAGAAAGCTTATAAAACCTGTGTCCTTAACAAAATTGTTACAGTCCTGAGTTCTAGATCCCCATTGGAAGTTTCTGTTCTGAAGGTGGCTCTTTGGTAGGGGCCCCCCAGAATGCAGCCTGAGTACCCAGTTATTCATCAGCAAATATGCCTCCAGATTGACTGTATTGGTGATCCTAGGTGGTTAGGGCATACAGAAATTAACGGGATATAATTACTCCCGTAAGGAGCTTCCGGAAGACATGGAATTACTGGCACTGACAGCTACTCCAAGGGAGTACATTCAATGTAATGCAAGTGCAGGGTGAGGGGAATTGCAGATGCTTCATGGGTAGGAGACAGGCTTTGAGGAATGAGTAGGAGTTTTCCAGGTACAGAACTAAGGGAAGGGAATTCCAGGCAGAGGAGATATCATGTTCAAAAGCACAGAGGTGTGCAAGAACATGAGAACATGAGCTGTTTATGTTTTAAAATTTTTATTATGTTCCTATTTAGTATTGGCAAGTAAGAACTGTATGTGTGAATGGCAGGACCGGAGGCTGTGAAGGTGGGTTATGGCCAGATTTAAGGGCATTCTAAAGGAATTTGATCCCAACTTTATTAAATCAGATACCACATGTAAAGTGCTCCCAACAATACTTGGCATTTCGTGCATACTCAGAAAATGTGGCTTGTTTTTATTATGTTGAGATATTTGGGAAATCTCCCGTTTTAAGAAGGGAAATGAGTTGATGAGATCAGAGATCAGGATTGCTTATCACACTCATTTTGATGTCACTCTTGAGGATGAATTGGAGTAAGGAGGTTCTATCCACAGATCAGTAAATTAAAGTAATTCAAGTGAGTGAGGATGACAGCAAAGAATGAAGTCTTGTTCACTACTGTCTTGCCCGAGTCCAGGGTAGTGGCTGCACATAGTAGGTACTCAGTACATAGTCATTGAATAAATAAGTGAATGGCAAGGAGAGGAAGGAACAGATCTGAGAAATATCCAGGTGGCAGAAAGGGCAGGGATGGTGAGTAGTGTGCGTCGGTGGACAAGGGAAGGGGATATTTAAGGATGACTCTAGGAAATTGGGCTTGGGAGAATGGCATTGCAGAAAGGAGGGGGGAACAGGTTTGGGATGGAGGGTGTGTGACGAGGCTCTGTGATGACTATTTTCCATGCAACTGCTGGGCTCATCCTCTCCTGAGTGTTGAGAAAAAGCAGCCAAGAGGGGGAGAGGGCGAGGCCCCTCACACAGGCACTGAGCTGAGTGCTTTCCCGGTCACCCCATTTAATCCCCACGCACTGTCTCTGAATTTGTGATCCTTGTTTACAGGTGGGGAGCTAGAGGCTTAAGACAACATATTCATTAGGTGGCGGAGTCCAGATTAAAAACACACACACCTTCCTGCGTCTGCTTTTGCCACTCAACCATAATGCCTCTCCTGTTAAAATGAACATTTGGAATGAGGTATATTCCAAATTCAGAAAGCTGTGGCTGCATGGTACAGACTAACAGACTGACAAGTCTCAGAGGGAAGGGGCGGGGAGGAGGATGAAAGAGATTAACCAAAGAACTTCTATGAATGTCTGCATTACCTATGGACACAGACAGTAGTGTGGTAAAGGCCTGGGTGGGGCGGGAACCAGGGTGGGAGGAAAGGGGGAAAGATGGGGGGTCGGGGGAGGCATCCGTAATACTCTCAACAATAAAAATTAAAAAAAATAAAGTACTTTGTTTAAAAAAGAAAGTTTGTGGCTGGAGAGGGGAGGTACTTTGCAAAGAAACCAGAACATAATTTCAGTTAACTTTTTTTGCTTCATTAATAGGCCAAACATATCTTTCCTATTCACAGAGTCATAAGGAACCAAAAAAGATGTGAAAATCTTTTGAAAACTAGAAAGCCTTCTATAAAAACAAGGTGACATAAAAAACGAGAAACATGTTCAGATTCTTGTTAAGGAATTCTAGAGACGTGCAGAAGATGATGGGAGCTGGATGCAGTACTGGGGTCGTGTGATGGCAAGGCACCTTTTTCAACCATGGCTCAGAGAACTGGTTGAGTTGTTTTGCTGCCTTTATGAGTCAATTTTCCTAAAACATGAAAATCTGAGTTGGAGGTGTGGGAAAAGAATGAATATTGCCTTCCACAGTCAGAGGGTTTATTATTCAACTGTTTTCAAGGAGGCTTGGTTCTGAATAAACCCAAACTCATACCACTTATGTCTGCAAAATTCCCTCTGGGACTGGGTGGGGTGGTCGCTGGTGGGGAGCAGTGGCCACTGGGTGGGATGTGCTTCCTCCTGGCGCTGGACAAAGCCTGTGAACAACACGGGGGGCCCTGCAGAGGGTGCTGATCTGTCTCTTGGTCCCATCACACCGTTAGCAGACTGAGCAGAGGCTGCACCCACCTTCTGTGGTAGCCGTAGTGCCTGGCTTTCAATGACATCACTGTGTGTCATTGGGCCCTTCCTGTGACTCTCACTGCACTCTGTTCATTTCTCACATGGTTCTTTTTAGATTTTCTAATCACACCTCTGCTTGTTTGCTCCTCTGCTGCCTCCCTCTCAAACTGAGGGCAGGGAGCATGCCTGCGTGGTTCAGCCCAGCACCTAACATGGGCCTGGCATACTGTAGGATATTGGAATCTATTTGTTGTTTTAATGAACAGATGATACTAACCCTGAGATGGTGAGACAAGCGTTTGCAAAGCAGAGGGCCACTCAGCCCCTGGGGGGGGGGGGGTCGGGGGGGGGGCGGGGGGGCTTGTCCCATAGTTGGGCTTAATTATGAAGTGGGACTGGAAATGGAACACTGGATTGGCTCATGTGTAGATTGAGGTCACCTCTCTGGTCTCATCAGCGACAGGCCAAACAGATGACGTGACTGGCCCCCACACAAGCCCCCACAAGGAAGAGCACATGCGCATTACTATTCCTCAACCTTGGAGTAGTTTTCTTGCTCCCCTTAAAGTATGCATGGTTTATAAAAATAACTGTGCAGACAGAAGGGCTCGCTGTTGCTCACAGTAGTCCAGGGAAGTGTCTGAACCAGTCAGCGGGTGGTGAGACAGCCAGGGAAGTCAGGAATGTGCTGGGGTGGGAACAGAGACTACCCCAGGAAATGGTACTGCAGGAGACAATTGACACATTTTACAGCACGGGAGGTTCTGGAACAGCATTTGTTCCCCTGAATTTCCACCACTGAAATAAATGGTTAAGACCTTAAATGAGCAGATGATATGCAGTGATAGGGCTGGCAAGCCACACAGGACTAGCTGACAGGCGAGTCTTTATGCATAATTTACCACATCAGCTCCTTACAACCTGTATTGAAAGTAATAGTACCTCCTATGTTACAAATGAGGAAACAGGTTCAGGGAGGTTAAGCAAGCAACTAAGTCTGTTAGGTCTCAACACTTGCACTTCTTTTACCCTCGAGCCAAAGCCAGATTAACTGCTTAGGATATAGTTCTACTTATTGCAGTGTCATTTCTTACGTATTTCTTTTTTTTAAAAATATATATTTTTTATTGATTTCAGAGTGGAAGGGAGAGAGATAGAAACATCAATGATGAGAGAGACCCACTGAGCAGCTGCCTCCTGCACTCCCGACACTGGGGATCAAGCTGGAAAGCCAGGCATGTGCCCTGACTGGGAATTGAACCGCAACCTCCTGGTTCATAGGTTGATGCTTAAGCACCGAGCCACACCAACTGGGCATCTTACATATTTCTTACATACCTTTTAGATAGCAGGAATATATTTTTATATATATTTTTTATCTGAGGATATGCTTTTATTGATTTTAAGAAAGACAGGAAGGGATAGGGAGGGGGAGAGAGAGAAAGAGAGAGAGAGAAATATTGATGCATTGCCTCCCGTACACACCGTGACTGGGGATTGAACTGCAATCTAGGTATGTGCCCTGTTAGAACCTTGCCACCCTTTGGTATATGGGATGATGCTCCAACCAACTGAGCCACCCGGCCAGGGCTAGATACCAGGAATATATGCATTGCAAACATGGTGGCTTCCAAGAGATGGGATGCATTTTCCACTTGGAAACACAACTAGGGGAATGACGATTTTCCTTCCTCATTGTTAATTAAAGGGGCAGTCATTGAGAATTTCACCTATTTCCCAAGGAATGATTTTAATCCTTCTAAACAGTTCTTTTCTTTTTAGAAACTACATCCTTATAAACTCTCTCCTTGCAAAACACTTTTTAGGAAATATCTTCTCCGACGATTCTTAAGAAAGGTACGTGAATTCCACATCCAAGCTAGAGTTGTCAAGAGAGTTGAAATATGCAGTAGCCATATTTATAGTACCCAAACCTGTTTGTCTGATGTGGCATTTTGCTGACCTGCTCAGCCTGAAGGGCTCTGGTGCCTTAAATATCCCCGCACATCATTTATTGCTGCTTATTCACCAATTTTTGAAAATAGAAGCGCATTTAATTTTCTGATGTTGAAAATGATCACTTCTGGTCTTCACCCAAACTATATGGAGTACTTGGCATATGGAGAATTTTGCTGCCTTTATGCATGAAAATAAAGGCAGCAAAAAAAGAGAAAGTTTATTAATAAAAGAAAATAAACGGATGCTAACAGAGTCTTTAAAAAATAATTCTATCCTTACATAATTTCTTGGATTGCACTGGCATAAGAGCTGGGATTGCCTATACAAATACGTAACCAGTGTGAAAAGTTTGGTAAAGGGGGATGCAGAATTCACAACTGGCTCTTGGCCCGTGATTTATAAAAGAACAAGATCTTCAAATATTTCTCAACTGAAAATGCCTTGGCTGCCCTTCCCATCCCCTCTTTGCATCTGGCATTGTCACATGATCTCTGCATCCTTGCACGTTAGTCTGTGGTCTGGGATCCTTACGTATGGGGAGTGTCAATCTGCTCCCTGAGATGCACAGTGTTTCTCAAAAGCTCAGGCAGGCAGATACTGTGAAGTTCAGGATGGGGTGATGCTCTGGGACTCTATGCTGACTTTCAGCAAGGCTCAGCTCTTCTCTGGGCCTTGATTTCCTTGTCTGAATCTTGGAGAGTCCTCTGTTTCAAATAAAAGTTATAAATATAAGTCATTCCTCAGTGAAAGATGTCCCATGAGGTGCAGATATCAGCACTTAAGGACATATCTGAGCCTGATACATCATGGTTTAGTAAATTATTTATATTTTTATGATGCATGCAGTGCAGCCGTAAATAATCTACCACAGTCATGTGTACACGCTATACAGTCATTAATGTTAATCAATTCTCCCTATCTCTCAGGCACTATGAGTACCAGGACGTGCAATGGCTTTGAAGTGAAGCAGACCCGGATTGGATTCCTGCCTCTAATATTTACAGGCTGGATCTCACCTTTCCTAGATTCAGTCTCTGGACCTCCTGCACAGATCTCTTGAAAGCATTTCATGTGTTGATTATATGTATACTAGAGGCCCGGTGCACAAAAATTTGTGCACTCGGGGGGGAAGGGTGGGTCCCTCAGCCCGGCCTGTGCCCTCTCGCAGTCTGGGACCCCTTGGGAGATAACGACTTGCTGGCTTAGGCCTGCTCTCGGGCGGCAGAGGGCAGGCCCAATCCCTAGGTGCAGCCCCTGGTCGGGCTCGGAGCAGGGCTGATTGGGGAATTGGGGCGCCGCCCCCTGTCATGCACAGAGCAGGGCAGATTGGGAGGTTGTGATGCCACCCTCAGTCACGCTCAGGGTAGGGCCGATTGGGGGGTTGGGGCACCGCCCCGTCACACTCAAGGCAGAGTCGAAGGGGAGGTTGTGGTGCCACGCCCTGTCACGCACAGAGCAGGGCCAATCAGGGGGTTGGGGTGCTGCCCCCTGTCACGCACAGAGCAGGGTCGATCAGAGGGTTGGGGAGCTCCCCCTTGTCACGCACAGAACAGGGCCCAACAGGGGGTTGGGGAGCTCCCCCCTGTCACGCACAGAGCAGGGCCCATCAGGGAGTTGGGGAGCTCCCCCCTGTCACACACAGAGCAGGGCCCATCAGGGGGTTGAGGAGTTCCCCCCTGTCACTCACAGAGTAGGGCCGATAGGGGAGTTGGCGCACCAACCCCTGTCACCCACAGAGCAGGGCCGATCAGGGGGTTGGGACGCTGCCACTGTCACACTCAGGGCAGGGCCAATGGGGAGGTTATGGCTCTACCTCATCACACACAGAGCAGGGCCCGTGGGGGGGGGAGGGGTTGGGGCGCCGCCCTCTATCACCCACAGAGCAGGGTTGATCAGGGGGTTGGGGCGCCGCCACTCTCACACTCAGGGCAGGGCCGATGGGGAGGTTATGGCTCTACCCCGTCACACACAGAGCAGGGCCCGTGGGGTGAGGGGGTTGGGGCACCGCACCCTGTCACACACAGAGCTGCAGGGTGATCAGGGGGTTGGGGAGCTCCCCCCTATCAGGCACAGAGCAGGGCCGATCAGGGGGTTGGGGTGCCTTCACCTGTCACGAACAGAGCAGGGCCGATAGGGAGGTTGTGGCCCTGCCCCCTGTCACACACAGAGCCGCAGGGCGATCAGGGGGTTTGTGCACTGCCCCCTGTCACACTGATCCCGGTGCCGGGAGGCCTCTCAGCTCCACTGATCCCAGTGCTGGGAGGCATATTACCCTTTTACTATATAGAATAGAGGCCTGGTGCATGGGTAGGGGCTGGCTGGTTTGCCCTGAAGGTTGTCCTGGATCAGGGTGGGGGTCCCCACTGGGGTGCCTGGTCAGCCTGGATGAGGGGATGATGGCTGTTTGCAGCTGGTCACACACCCTTCAGGGTGGGGGTCCCCACTGGGGTGCCTGGCCAGTCTGGGTGAGGGGCTGAGGGCTGTTTTCAGGCTGACTGAAGCTCCCAACTGCTCCTTTTTTTCTTTTTCTTTTTTTTTTTTTATTCTGGGCCAGCTTTAGCTCTGAGGCTCCAGCTCTTAACCCTCTGCTCCCGAAAGCAGGTATCTGGTTTGTTTCGGTTCCATAATTGAAACTCTGTATCAACTCCAGCTCTGAGATTCCGGCTAGCTGAAAGCAGGTTTCTGGGGTTTTGTTTAGCGTCTCTATTTGTTACAATGTTTGAAACTGCAAGCTCAGAGGCCGGCAAGGCAGGCAGGGAATGTTGCAGTCCTCCGTCACTGAAGCAAGCAAGCCTCATGTTAGTTTCTAGCTGCCTGGCTGCCGGCTGCCATCTTGGCTGGCAGTTAATTTGCATATCTTGCTGATTAGCCAATGGGAAGGGTAGCGGTTGTACGCCAATTACCATGTTTCTCTTTTATTAGATAGGATAAATTGATGTTAAAAAAATGAGATGATTTTGTGTGTGTGCGTGTGTGCGCGTGTGTGCGCGCGTGCCCTCGCATGTGCATGCATGTGTGTATGTGTTTGGTGCAGGATTAAGAAATGCTGTCCTTCTCTTATGTGTTATTTTTTAATATGATTATGAGGACACTGGTCAGTGCTATTAATTACCTCTTCCTTCTAGAGGTTAGATAGGGTTGAATCGGATAAACAGGAGTGTGGCTACAGGCAGATCCTGAATAATCTCTGTGAGCCTCTGAGGACAGACAGTTGTAACTAGCTAGGGACAAAAGAGGAAAAGCTAAGCTCTGGCCAGGTGGCTCAGTTGTTAGGAGCACAGACCCACACACTAAAAGGTTGCAGGTTTGATTTTCAGTCAGAGCAGATACCTAGGTTTGGGTTCAATCCCTGGTTGGAGTGTGTAGGGGAGGCAACAGGTTGATCAATGTTTTCTCTCTCTCTCTCTCTCTCTCTCTCTCTCTCTCTCTCTCTCTCTCTCTCTCTCGCTTTCCCTCCCTGCTTCCATTCCTCTCTAAAATCAATAAAGATATCCTGAGGATTTTTTTTTTTTTAAAAAGAGGCCCTGCCCTATGTTTCTCAGTGGTTAGAGTGCTGGCCCATGTGCCAAGGGGTTTCAGGTTTGATTCCCGGTCAAGGGCACATACCTGGGTTGCAAGTTCAATTCTTGACCCTGGTTGGGGCACATGGGGGAGGCAGACGATTGATGTGTCTCTCTCACATTGATGTTTTTCTCTCTTCCTCTCCCTCCCTTCCTTCCACTCTCTCTAAAATTCAATGGAAAACATATCCTCAGGTGAGGATTTAGAAAAGAGGACAGAAGAAAGTTTATATTTGAGAACATAAATGGCATGATATGTGCTAACTTTTATTACGTACCACCTGGTAAGAGGGAAGACAAATCATTCCACAAACATTGGATAAAATATCAACTATGTGAGAAAGCCATGCAATGGAGAGACACTGATTCCTAAGACATAACCCATCATGCAATGCGTTCTCCAGCTAGGTAATTAGAGGAAGCTTGAATAGACAAGAGAGGCTACCCTGCCAGGCTGATTGTTCCTGTATTCAGACTGTGCCATGGGAGGACCTGAGAGGACCAAGGGCATTTCTAAGGAGATGGGGATATTTTAGGCTAGGTCTTGGAGGAGCAACGGGATGCTCACAGCGAAGGGGGATGTACATGAGTTAGGAACGGGGTCCGGTGCGAGCAGTACGCAGAGAGTCACAGATATTCTGCTACTGCAGCAGCACAGTGACCTCAGCAGTGGGGTGTTGAGGTGACATTGCAGGGAGCCTTGAGGCAGAAGAACTGAGGGAGTTTGGAGAAGGAGTGTGGGATGGACCTGGAACACAGATAAGAACGCTTAGCTTTGGAGAGATGGAGGGACACATGTTTCCCTGAGCAGGTGAGTCTGGGTGTTACTTGGTGCCGGGAGCTGGTCCATCCTTGCTGTTTCAAGGGACCTGGCATATATGGCATACTGTTCTTAATATGTTTGCTCACCTTCTTGGCACTATGTGTTTTAACCAAGGTCTCTGAGAAAGGTTGTTTCCCCAGGTAGGGATTTTCCCCTGAAGTTAGGGAGGGAATAAAACCTCTTAACTAAGTGCCAGGCGGGTAATTAATCACTTTAACTACAAACAATCATGCTTAAGCTACATAATCTTTACTCCCTGGAATGGAGATAAGAAACGCCCTAACCTTTGGAATAGAGATTGATAGGATTGGAATCAACTGGTATAAATACAGATGTAAGAAGACAGAACCGAGAGAGACAGAACCTAGGCACAGAACCTACACAGAACGTTCTCTAGAGACAGAAGAACTTCGCTGGAGAGAACATGGCAAAAGATCCTGGACAGAAACTGGCCTCAGAACCTAGAGACAGAACCTAGCGAGAGAACATGGCAAAAGATCCTGGACTGAACCTGACTACAGAAATTGGCAAGAGGACCTGACTAGAACCTGGTGACTGAACCTGGCTGGAGAACCTGGACAGAACCTGGCTGGAGAACCTAGCGAGGGAACTTGGCTACAGAACCTGGCTGGAGAACCTGGAGAACCTGGAGAACCTAGCAAGACAACATGGACACAGAACCTGGCTGGAGATCCTAAGCAGAACCTCTCTGGAGATCCAGACCAGAACTTGGCTGGAGATCCTGGCTAGAGATCCTGGCTAGGCTGCTGATCAACTGAACGCTGTCTCCGTGTCATTCCTTCTTCGCCAACTCCGTCCACACCTTTGGGGACCCCTGGACCCGCTGGGGTTGGACCCCAGCAACTTGGGTAAGTCTAGAGATGGAGAGGCAGTGGGGGTTTTTTTCTTTCTTTTCTCTTCTGTTCTATTTTATTGAGGTATGACTGACATATAAAAATGCTTTTCATATTTAATGTATACAACTTGATGGGTGTACACCCACGAAACCATCATCACAATGTATACCATGAAATTATCCATCACCTCCAAAAGTTCCTTCCCACTCTCTGGCTGTAAATTCTAAGTTACATTCATGGTTTTGGCATGGTGACAGGCAATGCTGTTGATTGAATGAATGAATGAAATTGGCTAGGGTAGAAGCTTAAGAAACATAAAATAAAAAGCTATTTATGGGGGTCAGTAAACATGAAATAAATGAAGGCATGGCTTCTGACCTCAGGTATTTGAAATAAGTTGAAGAAACATATGTAAGGACATTATACGTAGTTTCAAAGCAGAGGAAGTGAAGTAAATGGTTCGTATATTAAGAGTGTTCAAAGGGAAAAGTATGTTTATGAATTGCTTGAGAAAAAAGATTGTGGCTACATCTTGTATACTACATTATGGTGCATCCTAATTTGGGGGGCTATGTGTTCCCTTCTTAATGTTAAAAATATAGCTCACCTACGTGACAGTAGTTACACTTTAGTTGTATTCAGGTTTCTGACAATGTTTTGTGCACAGACAGAATTGGGCAGTTTCAGTAATTCAGTGGCTTCTCCACTTACTCCCTGTGCCCCAACCCTCCATTCCTGGGGTCTTCAGGCCACAGTTTGGGACCTACTATATACTATAGTGCTCCCCATAAGCAAATGGGATGATTAGTGAGTATTTCACTGAGAAGATCCTGAAAAAGAAAGCTCTTGAATCAATGAAAAACCATAGTTCAGAGTAGAAAAGAGAGAGGCAGGAAGAACGGGGGTTAGATTCTACATCTTACAGCTTTGTAGAGAATCTGACCCTCACTCATGGTCAGTAGGAGGCAGGGGGCAGGGCTGGGACGTGTCTCCCGCACTGCTGGGAATTGTGATGTCCAACCTAGGCTCTCTGATAGCTCTAAC
The DNA here is from genome assembly GCF_964212035.1 of Myotis nattereri. Classification (NCBI taxonomy): domain Eukaryota; kingdom Metazoa; phylum Chordata; class Mammalia; order Chiroptera; family Vespertilionidae; genus Myotis; species Myotis nattereri. The sequence continues at coordinate 199,076,402 of NC_138076.1, forward strand.
TAAACACAACCTTAGCACTTGTCCCAATTTCCCTTGAGGAAGCGAGTCTTGAGAGCCATCTGTTTCCCATGGGAAGAGAGAGAAGCATAGATTATCCAATTATATTAAGTAGACTTCCGGCTGCTCTTACGGTTACTGTCTCTTTCGGGGGTCTCAGGCAAGTGAGTAAAACGCTGATTTTTTATGGACTTTCTATTTGCTAAAGAATGTCATGTCTAGTTTGTTGTGATACATCCTCACGGCCGTGGACTAATTTGGTTCCTGAGAAAAATAAGGGGCTGGGTTCTAGAGGAGCTTTTGGGTCTCACACCAGCATGTCTAACCCTGCAAGGAATAGATAGTTTGGGGAACTCAAGCTACCCAAAAGGACTTCAATAGAACAGTCACATGTGTGAGGGTATCTGAGCACAAGCCTTCAAAGAGAAATATTTTGAAAATTCTCTCTGGTTTCTGCCAAGAGCAGCAAATCCTGCTTTTTCAGTTCTTTATAAAAATAAGAAAAGACTAACCATTTAAAACCTGGGCATTAATCAAGCATTTAATAATGCCAACAAATGAATTGAGTTCTACTGTAATTCACTGTGGGGAGATTAAAGGAAACCCAAGAGCTACAAATAAGCCATTAGGAGCCGTTGATAATGATTGAACACATGAGCTGTGATTAATAATGAATCAGAAGTAAAGCTCAGAATGACAACAAACAGAGAAGACTCATTAGATTAAGAATTTCATCAGAAAAGTATAACTTGGGTGTTGATTCAATGTTTTCACTGGTAACAACAGGGAAAATAAATGATCTTTTGTGCAATGTGTTTTAGTTGATCCGATTCAAATGGATAATGTCTGAGACAACATTTACATCAATACAGCCCAAGGAGATGTAAAAGTATAGGCTGTGTGGTCTTCTAAACAACTGGCATCTATAGATTCAATTTTTCTTAAGATAATTGTAAGAAAAATGGGGAAGGTGCCCTGATAGTGTGGCTTTTCAGGAGGCAGGCTTCTTAGTCTTGCTTATATTTAGGTCAATATACTGACATCTTGATGTGCGACAAAAACCATTTTCCCACCCATATTTTGGGCTCAGGTTTTCTGTATTACACAGAGAATAACTTTATTGCACAGAGAAACAGCAGCTACGTGGAATGGATTTTATAAGCTGCCATAAGTACAGCTCCAGAAACAAACGCAAATGGAGTGAACAGTTCTTCCCATATGTTTCATGTAGGCTACTCACGCTCTCCTCATTCCAGGACGCTTTAAACACCTGTGCTGTCAATGTATGTGTGCCACTTCTGCAAGCTTAAAGATTTAAAAACCTACGAGTTTTCGCAGTCCTGATGATCCTAATACAATGTTTTCTTCTTTTTATAATTTTTTTTTTAAAAAAACATATCTTTATTGATTTCAGAGAAAAAGGGAGAGGGAAAGAGAAACAGAAACACCAATGATGAGAGAGAATCATTGATTGGCTGCCTCCTGCATGTCCCCCACTGGGGATCAAGCCCGCAACCCAGGCATGTGCCCCCGAAACCCGGGACCCCTCAGTCCCCAGGTCGAAGCTCTATCCACTGAGCCAAATAAGCCTGGGCCTAATACAATGTCTTCACACCTGGAAGCCGAACACAGATACAGAACTAGATTCTACGAACCAAGGAATCTGAGAGGGCCCATGAATTTCTCTCACTGCACGCTGAAGCTGTCCTGCGTCAGCTCGTCACGTACATGCCACACTCGTACTTTTATTTCCGTAAGTTTGACCGGTTGTTGTCTAGTTCTGCTCCTCAGAGAAGCAAGTCTGCCTTGTGCTTGCTGAGTGGATACCAATGTCTTAATTAAAGCTTGACAGAGGAGCACACTACAGCCCTCACTTAAAATATGCACAAAATTAGGGGTAAAAAGAGCAGGATCCAGAGGGCCCAGCAAAGGAAGAGGACAGCCAACTGTCAACAGTGCATTGACAAGACTTCCTCAGGCTGCTTTTCCACTAAAGGCCCTAAAATGAAAACCGCTCTCACTTCCCCTTCATTGACATGTGTTTTTAAATAAAGGAGATATATATATATATATATATATATATATATATATATATATATATATATATATATTTAGAGGTAAAGGAGCAACAAGAACAGAGTGGTTTTAAGTCCCTAAAAGGATTGCTGATAGTCTGTGACAATCTCAAAGCTTCCCAGTTCATCCATTCCCAACCCCTACTCTTCTTTGGGGTTAGGTCAGATGGACAGGATCATAAATTTTCTTTTTTAAAAAAAGTTTTTATTGCCTTGTTTTAGGTAGGGAGAAGGGAGATAAAAAACATTGATGAGAGAGAAACATCAATTAGCTGCCTCCCGCACATCCCCTACTGGGGGTCAAGCCTGTAAACTGGGCACATGCCTGCAATCCCTACTGGGAATTGAACCCATGATCTCTTGGTTCACGGGGTCGACACTCAACGACTGAACCATACCGGCTGGGCAAGGACCATAAATTTTATACTAGATTCTCTTATGGTAAAATTTTGACTGCTTTTCCTTCAGAATTTATGCTATTTCATTATTTCCAGTTCTGAATGGGGGTGTTGTTCATATAGATCGATCAGGCTTTTATCTTGATTTTAGCATTCTTCATCAATTTTTGGGGGAGGACTTTCTTGCAGCCTAATTTCTGATGGAAAGAAAACTGATTTAGTGTCTCTTTGTGGGGGGAGGGAGGGGAGGAAGATGGAGGAGGAGGAGGAGGAGGAGGAGGAGGAGGAGGAGGAGGAGGGAGGTGAGGAAGAGGAGAGAAAGAAGGAAGAGGAGGAAAAGGAAGAGCGGGAGGAGGAAAAAAGAGAGGGAAGAGAGTGTTGCTTAATTAATAGATCATCCTTGTTGCTTGTTGTTCTAATGGCTCCATATGGCTCTGTACTGTGTGGAGAAGATATTACAGTGCCTTCTTGGGGGAGAAATAGAAGATTTCATCAGCTTTAGCAAATGACCAAAGGTCCATTGTGATGGTGGATTTAATGTGATCAATTAACAATGTTTGAAAAAAATTGTTTGCCCAGCTATGGATCTCATCAGGAACCCTCCCCCCCCCCCCCCCCAATAATCATGTTAGAAAAGAGTTTAGTTAGTTCTCATTCTGAGATGGCAAAAGTTGCAAATTTCTAGTCTTAAGATATTCACAAGGTAGAACTGGCACAAACTCTGGTGATTGCCAGAAGAGGATTTTAAGGCTGTGGAAACAGACTCATAGGGTGCCGTGTTCAAGGTCACCCAGGGTTAACAGAAGACTCAGGAGAGAGTCTTGGGGCTTCTGGGTTCCGATATGCTGCTTTTCTACTGCAAATCACAGCTTTTGAGATTCGCACATTGAAAAAGAATGACATAGAGTAACGCTGTCATTTTGTGGTTAGCTTTTCTGGTGACGGATGATTTAAAAGAAAAATCTTGGCCTTCTTGTTTCAACATGTTTGAAATGCTATTAATATTTCAAATTTCATTTTTGTTCTTTCTTCTTTAAATTCATTAGTTATTTTCAAAAGATAAATTTGCTGTATCAATTTCTAAAGGTTAAGAATTTATGTCAGTTCTCTTTTATTCTAAACTAGAGGCCCAATGCAAGAAATCTGTGAACTCGGGCAGGTCCCTCAGTCTGGCCTGTGCCCTCTGGCAGTCTGGGAGCCCTCAGGGGATGTCTGACTAATGGCTTAGGCCTGCCCACCCCCTCCCCAAGAGGCTCCCGCCACCACAGCTGCACTAGCCAGCTGTGAGCCTTGCTCAGGACTTCTGGCTGAGCGGTGCTCCCCTCTGTGGGAGCGCACTGACTACCAGGGGGCAGCTCCTGCATTGAGCGTCTGCCCCTTGGTGGTCAGTGTACATCATAGCGACCGGTGGTTCTGCTGTTTGGTGGATTTGCATATTAGCCGTTTCTTATATAGTATTGTTTTAATCATCCCTCAGTGTAATAGGATTGTGGTGTGATTATGCTGATATTAAAGGTCCTATTTCTTAAAGTATAAACTAATGACCTTGAGATAGTCTAAGAGCACAGGCTTTGGGGTTGGTCTGGCTGAGTTCAGACCCCATCCTACCACTTCCCAGCCATGGGGGAGTTACTTAAAGTTGTCTGTATTTCAGTTTTCTCCTGTAAAATGGGACTACAGTAAGTTCTTTCTCAAAGGGTTGTTGTGGGTGAGAATCAAATGAGCTGATACACAGTGTGGAAACAGTGACTAGCACATAGTAAGCACTCAATACAGTTAATAGCTACTATTATTATTAGAAAACAAAAAAAACCGAGAAATTATTTTATGTAATTATTATTCATATGACTATTGGGAACTCAGCTTCACAACACACTATGTGAAGGATATGAAATTTTATCATACATCTGAATAGACATTTTAACACAAAATCTTTTGCACAAATAATGTAATTTAACAATGACTGACTTTTAGAGATTGGGGAAATTGGATCAATAATGCAACATCCCTTCACCCCCTCCCCCACTACCACCAAAAAAACCCACAAAATACTGTTCAGGACAACCTTGCTTTACATATTATACACATTAATACACATTCAAGAATCATTTAGAGTTCTCAAATGTGATGTGCAGAGTGAGCATCTTGTAGGGATATGTGCCCAAAGAATTATTTTTGGTCCCAGTGGCAAATAATAAATCTCTATCACAGACATTTGCATTTAACGGTACAATATAGTGCCTGCGATAAATCATTGAACATGACCTCCAATACATTGGCACTATGCCACGCAATCTAAAACCCATTTATGTCTTGGGGTTTTCACCAACTCTTAGGCCCTTGACTTATCTGTGACTGGAAGTCTCTCTTCCCAAAGATAAGCTTTTTTGAATACTTTCAGGGATACAAGCAACTGCAGTCTTGCCCTGCAAAATAACGGTTTTTTTAAGGTTCAGTAAGTAGACTTCACCTACTCATCCTTTTAGTAAATATTTATTAAACATAATGACAAATACTAAAGAGGTTGTATCCTCTCTCACCCTGCAGCTCTGCGGGACCCCAGCCTCTGTGACCTCTGCTGCTAACAGGCTCTCCACAGGCAATGGGCAGGAGGTGCCAACCATGCAAATTAGAGTCCTGATGTTCATTACAGGCTGCAAAACCCAAATGACCCTGAATATGAGCCAAAGGAGGCATTTCTATGCCCTGTACCTGGTTAGGTGGGGACCCTGGTTAGTCTGATTATGGCAACAAACTTTTAATCCCTTATGGGATGCATGGAAATAATTTGTTAACCTCTTTTCTAAAGGAAGGATTGAATAAAGTGTGTTGGTTTTATAGATTCACTAATAAGGGGAGGAGAGAAAGAAGGCATTATTATATAGAAATAAAATTTGTTAGTCTGCACATCAAGTTGGTTGACAAACAAAAGATGTGTTTTCTCATATCAACTATGGGCCATTGATAACATCCCTGGAGCACCCAGCTCAGGTGATCAAGGAGACTGCGCCACTGGGTCCCACAGGACACTCACTACATAAGACCACCCTCCCGTGAGTGGGAGTCATGCCAGATCTATCTAATACATAGAAACAAACACAAATAGGAAGTCAAATGGGGAGACAAAGAAACATGTCCTAAATGAAAGAACAAGAGAAATCCCCAGAAAAAGAGCTAAATGAAATGAGGCAAGCAATTTATTAGATATAGAGTTAAAAAAATGGTTATAAGGATGCTTAAGGAACTTAATGAGAACTACAACAGCATGAAAAATGACACAGAAACAATAAAAAAAGAACCAGTCAGAAATGAAGAATATAATACTTGAAGTGAAGAATATACTAGAAGGATTGAACAGTAGGTTGGATGAAGTAGAGGACTGAATCAGTGATTTAGAAGACAAGGTAGCAGAAAACACCCAATCAGGGCAGCAAAATGAAAAAAGAATTTTCAAAAATGAGGGTAGTTTAAGGAACCTTTGGGACAACATGAAGCATAACATCAGCATTATTGGAGTACCAGAAGGAAAAGAGATAGCAAGGAATCAAGAACTTATTTGGGGGGGTGGGGGGGGGAGAATTGATTCTTTGAAAAGATAAACAAGATTGAAAAACTTTTAACTAGACTCATCAAGAAAGAGAGAGAGAGAGAGAGAGAGAGAGAGAGAGAGAGAGAACTCAAAGAAATAAAATCAGAAATGAGAGAAGAGAAGTAACAACTGATACCAAAGAAATACAAAGGATTGTAAGAAAAGATTATGAACAACTACATGCTAACAAATTGGACAATATGGAAGAAATGGATAAATTCCTAGAAACATAAAATTCTTCCAAAACGGAATCTGGAAGAATCAGAGAATCTGAATAGACAGATTACAACTAGTGAAATTGAAATAGTAAGAATAATAATAAAAAGAAAACTCCCAACAAACAAAAGTTCTGGAGCAAATGGCTTCACAAGTGAATTATACCAAACATTCAGAGAACTAATACCTATCCTTCTCAAACTATTACAAAAAATTTGAGAGGAGGAAAGACTCCCAAGCTCATTTACAAGGCCAGCATTATCGTAAATTTAAAACCAAATAAAGATATACAAAGAAAGAAAATTATAGGCCAATATTTCTGATGAACATAGATGCTAAAATCCTCAACAAAATATGAGCAAACCATATCTTACTATACATTAAAAAGATCATACATGTGATCAAGTAGGATTTATTCTGGGGATACAAGGTTGATACAATATCTGCCAATCAATAAATGTGATACTCTAAATAAAAAAATGAAAAATAAAAATCACATGATCATATCAAGATGCAGAAAAAGCATTTGGAAAAAATCCAGCACCCATTTATCCTATATAATAAAAGAGAAACATGTAAATTGACCATCCCTCTGCTATGCTCACCAATCAGGAGCATGCAAATTAACCCGACAAAGATGGCAGGTTAACTTGCATACACAGGCGCCGAGTGGAGAGCAGAGCGGGAGAGCTGGCGGCTTGGAGGACTTGGCAGAGTGGGAGGCCGTGGGACGGAGACAGAGCAGGAAGGGAAAACCAAGAGCGCGGGGAGCACCAGGAATACTGGGAATCGTAGTTCTGGTGGCAGACGGATCTCCTAGACACTAGAGCAGCAGTTCTCAACCTGTGGGTCGTGACCCCTTTGGGGGTCGAATGACCCTTTCACAGGGGTCGCCTAAGACCATCGGAAAACACATATATAATTACATATTGTTTTTGTGATTAATCACTATGCTTTAATTATGTTCCATTTGTAACAATGAAAATACATCCTGCATATCAGATATTTACATTACGACTCATAACAGTAGCAAAATTACAGTTATGAAGGAGCAACAAAAATAATTTTATGGTTGGGGGTCACCACCACATGAGGAACTGTATTAAAGGGTTGCGGCATTAGGAAGGTTGAGAACCACTGCTCTAGAGCAAAGTGAGCCTGGAGCAAGTTACTGTTGGGGTGTGGGATGGAGGGAAAGCAAAGGTGAGAGACATAAGTAAAATCAGAGTGTCTAGGAAAAATTAAAGGGAAGATATCCTAAAACTTCCAGGAAATCTCCACCAATGAAGCAAAGAAAAAAAAAGCCTCTATTATTCTGTGAGCAACAAACCAAACTGAGTTGGGGTCTCAAGACAATTCACTCATATGATTGCAAAGACAGATAGAAACTCCTGGATTGGCTGAAACCGGTTTGGCTCAGTGGACAGAGCGTCGGCCTGCAGACTGAAAGGTCCCGGGTTCGATTCCGGTCAAGGGCATGTACCTGGGTTGCGGGCACATCCCCAGTGGGAGATGTGCAGGAGGCGGCTGATCGATGTTTCTCTCTCATCGATGTTTCTAACTCTCTATCTCTCTCCCTTCCTCTCTGTAAAAAAAAAATCAATAAAATATATTAAAAAAAAAAAAAAGAAACTCCTGGATTGGAGAGGGCTCCCCTGAGGGCACCCAGATTGGAGAGGGTGCAGGTCGGGCTGAGGGACCCCCACACCCTCCAGTGCATTAATGTCATGCACCGGGCCTCTAGTGTTATTATAAACTCTCAGCAACGTGGGAATAGAGGGAACATACCTCACCATAATAAAGGCCATATATGACAAAGACACAGCTAACATTATACCCAATGGGCAAAAACTAAAAGCATTTCTTTTAAGATCAGGAACAAGACAGGGATGTCTGCTACCTCAGTCTAGGCCCTGTCCTTTCTCACTTACATTAATACGCTGATTTCCTTGGTGGTTTTCTCATATCCAGTCTTGTCCCAAACCCCCATCTATTTCCTACACCAAAGCCAGAATGAGCTTCCAAAAATGCAGATGTCACCTGCTCAGAATTCTTTCATGGCCCCCCACGGCCTAGGGGCTGCTGTGCGCAGTCCTGAAGCAGGGCTTAGGGACCCTCTTCCATCTGGCTCCAACCCACTGCTCCAACGTCATCTCTTGCCATGTCATCCCACCCTCGACACTTGGCCAGGTGACCCTACAAGAGATGCTCAGAACATGCCATGTTCTCTCTGGCCCCCATGCCTTTGTGGGTGCTGCTTCCTCTTCCTGAAATATCTCCCCCAACCCCCTTCAGTACTTATTGCAACTTTCCTCATGTTGAGAAGTGTGGTCTGGTAAGCTCAGTCTGAGCTCCTTTTATTTCTTCTTTTTAAAATATAATTTTATTGATTTGACAGAGAGAGACAGACAGAGAGAGAGAGAGAGAGAGAGAGAGAGAAACATCAAGGATGAGAGAGAATTATCAACTAGTTGCATCCTGCACGCCCTCTGCTGGGGATGGAACCCAAAACCTGGGCATGTACCCTGATCAGGAATTGAACTGTGACCTCCTGGTTCATAGGTTGATGCTCAACCCCTGAGTCATGTCGTCTGGGCTCCTTTCTTATAACATCACTTCCTGCAGAAGGTTTCTCCTGACCTTCCTCTCTCTGGCTCCCCTTCACTGTGCTTCCCTGAAAGCTATGGCCTATCTCCACAGTCTTCTTTTCTCTTGGTCTCCCCACTAGGTTTTAAGCAAAGGTGGGGATGATGCTTTTTTAAATAGCCCAGCACCTAGCATCTGGCTTGACACGTAAGAGGTGTTACATAAACGTTTGTTGAATTAATGAATAAATCCATGAATAATTCCCATGTGGATAAGACAGGGAAAAATAACTGTATAGCCTCCTCTAAAAGGGAATTTGCTAGAGAAGCGGAATCTGTAACCCTGGGCAGCCACCTAAGGGAATGGAGAAGTGATCCGAGCTGCTTCTGTCCCTGTGGGTGAGCATGAGCTTTCGGGTCAAATGGATTACCCCGATCCCTCTTCAGAGCAATTACAATGAGCCTCGTCTCAAACAGAGGCTGTGCCAGCATCTGATCTCTTCAGTCCACACTGTGCGAGGCCATCTCCAAACAAACCCTGTCTCTGGTTTCACAGACAAGAAGGAATCCATTCCCTACATGTGACAACGAAAGAAAATCTAAAATGGCATAAAAATGGAACGGTAATATCATACAGACAGGAAGGAGCTCAATAAAGAGGAAATAGAGCCAAATGCAATCAGCAACTACCAGGAGGAACAGGGCAGCTCTATCGTCACTCCTTTCACCAACATCTTTTTTGGGTTGTATTCTCTTTTTAATTGAATTTATTAAGGTGGCACTAATTAATAAAATTATATAGTTTTCAGGGGTACAGTTCTATAACACATCATCTGTATATTGCACTGTGTGTTCACCACCCCAAGTCAAGTGTCCTTCCATCACCATTTATCCCCCCTTCACCCTTCTCTACCTCCCCCACCCTCCTTCTCCTCTGGTAATCACCATCCTGTTGTTTGTCCATGAGGTGGTGTTTTTAATTTTCTTTTTGCATAAATTTCTTAAAGCAAATTATATCTTCTAGACTTTGAGTCAGTTTTCTTTCTGGATATGACTGCTTAATGCTTCTGCCATCTGTGGGAGGTGAAGCATTTTCTACATTCCCCAAGTGAGACGTTGCCTCTGAATCCCACGGAGGTGTTTATTCATTAGAGTCCACCCTCTCTTAGCACAGCATCTTCCCCAAACACCTCCAGGTCTGACAGTCTTCTCCTTTTGTCTCCTATGGAACCACTGATTGAAACACAATCTGCATTGATTAATCAACATGTGTCAGCAGCTCTGGGTGCTCTGAGTCTACAGCGGAAAAGGTCTAGATTCAGATGTATAAATCTACAATTCAAGGCAGAGTGCACCGGGGCCTGAGGAGGCTGAGGACAGGTGCCAAGTGTGGGTGGTGCATGGAGCAGAGAACGGAACACTGGTGTTAGGTGTGGGCTGCTTGGAACTCTCAGGAGTGGCTCGCCTCATGTTCCAGACCAGGCATCCAGCTGTCTGGAGGTGGAGGTTCCACGGATGCTGAGTACTGCGCAGATATAGTTTCCAATTCTTTTGCAGGGTGCACACGTTAGGAGAGACATCCCCAACAAACAAACAAACAAACAAACAAACAAACCCCTCTAATGGCTTTAAAGGAGCACGGAGCATTCAAATATTAATTAATCTTTGGCTGTGTAGACAAGGCGTTTCCCAAATTATCTCAAATGCTGACGGCATGACTAATTGTCCCTTGGGAAAAAAAAGACCAAAACCATGAAAGACTAAATGTACTATTCATCTCTGGGCAGGAAGAGAAGAACCTGAGCAGAGCTGAAGTCACCCAGACAAGATCTACAGAACGAGATGGTGCAGCACGAGACCCGGCCCTGTAGGATACAAGCCCAACAATGGGGGGATTCTGGTTATAATTTATTACTGTTTATTCATCTCTTACCAGCTGAGCACTGCCACAGGAAAGGCATCTGCACTAGAACAAAAGACGGGGCGGGGACTTGGAGCCAGAGAACTAGCCTTTTGCTACATATCTTGTGTCTCAGGCACTGTTGGCATCCCCATGTGCTGCTTTCACTGTATTTTTCACACAGCCTTTTCTGAGACCGTGCACACGTCTTATAGAAGAAATTCGTGAAGGCTCTGTAGCTGTTAAGCATGTCCAAGGGCACAAAGTTGGTTGGCAGAGAGTGAAGACATGGACACACGTGCTGGACTCCAGAGTCGGTCCGGAGCTGCACTTGATGTGGTTGGAGTGGCTTGTTCTCCCACAGAGCAACCCTTGCAACTGTCCCTGCTCCTGTGGCATTTCCCCAAAGACACTCAGAGAGTAAGCTCCAGGAGAACAGGACTTTTATGTTAATTACATCCACAGTGCTTGCTACGTACTTGGTGCTCAACAAATATTGAGAAATGAACAGACCCAAGGCCTGGAGAAGAGCTGTCTGCCTCCAGCACCATCTTCCATGCATGTGGCATGAGTTCTCCCCTTAGGAGGGCTGGTGAGAACCCGAACATTCCCAGGAGCAAGTTTTTACTATTTTTTTTAAAAAATATTTTTACTGATTTTAGGGAGGACGGGAGAGAGAGAGAGCAATAGAAACATCAGTGATGGGAGAGAATCATTGATTGGCTGCCTCCTGCACCCCCCCTCCCCCGGGGGATCAAGCCTGTAACCTGGGCATGTGCCCTGACCAAGAATTGAACTGTGACCTCCTGGTTCATAGGTTGATGCTCAACCACTGAGCCATGCTGGCCGGGCTTTACTGGGGTCACTGAAGGACTCCTGACTCAGGAAGAGACTTGTGTCAACCCAGATGACAAAGAAACCTGGATACCCTGGATGGAGTTATATCCTAAAGATATGTCTGGGGGGGGGGGGTCCATCTTTTGGTGTTCAGCAATTCCCAGTTTGGATGAAAATTAAAATAAATAAAATTCCAGAACTCTAGACGTTCCCAGAATTGTGGCGACCGTCTTTAATGGGTTTAACACCAACCATCTAATCCAGTTTTGCAATATTCTGATTTTGAGCTACAATAGCACAAAATAACATGTACACACACACACACACACACACACACACACCTACATATACACATATATGTGTGTGTGTATATATATATATATTTGCCAACCTTTGTCTTATGTGGGAAATTCGAGTTTAAAACAAAAAGAAACCATGTCCATTATACTTTCCTAATAATTTGGCTATTCAGCCACTCACTGTCATTGAATCCCTTTGAGCCTCCCTCACTTCTTTCTATAAAATGGAGTTAAAAAACAAACCCTGCTCTGCCTATAAAAAGCACATGCTGCAATATGGTAGCATGTCTTGACAACCAGAATGCAGTCTTGTCCACAGCGCAGGTCTGCTTATCTCTTCCACTCTGGGCGTAGTAAGTAGTTAAGATGAACGGCCTGGGCCCCAGCCCTGGCTCAGCCTCCTGGGCTCTCCAGGGGGTTTGGGAGACCTGTGCTTCCATTTGTTTAATGTCATGAAGGGTGATCGTGTGCCCAGCTCCAGAGCCATTAGGGAGATCAGCACGTACAGAGGCCCAGCACGTGAGAAATGCTAAACAAAGTTAGCTCTGGCTGTGACTCTGCTTTCAGAACCCGTGTACAAATGTCGAACCTGGCCAGTTACGAGCTGCCTGAGCAGTAGATCCTTCTGCTGTCCTCAGGAACTGGCCGGCGTGAAGGGTAGGCAGAGCCAGGCCCACAACCCCAAAAGGTGGTCGTCGCAGAAGTCACTTTACCAGACAGAGAGGAACCCAAAAGAAGAGCTTTTTGGGGTACATTATATATTTCCCTTTCCTCTCTCCTTCCCTTCCACCTTTCCTCCCTTCCTTCCGTTTTTTTCTTCTCTCCTATTTAAATAAGCCATAGAATTCAGAACTGCCTGGGAGGAGATGGCAGGGTGGCTGGGAGTCCAGCTGTGAGATGATGAGGAAATAGGGCTCAGCCCCTGCTGTTCCACCCCAGCCACTCCATCTTCCCAATTAACTGGCAGTGAGGGGTGATCCCCTCCTGCAGTCCCACTTCCTGCTCCTAAACAAAGCTTTCACAGCACATGTAAACACCCGGCTGTCAGCATCCAGCAGCCCGGATGTCCATCACACCTCCGGGCATGCTCACTGGCACCCAGGAGGCGGGCCCAGGACCACAGCAGCCTGGGTGCCATGCCCAGTGCTGTGCCAGGCTCTGGAGGCACTTACAAATGCTTTTACATGACAAAAACAACAATGGTTCCCTATGGGAGATTTGACAAGAGGAGACTCACTCTGTGTCATTCCTCTGATTATTCAGACTTGGGAGAAGGGCAGGCAGGGTGTCTCCATTTCATTTCCTCCTTTCTCAACTAACACAATTTCCTCTCCCCTCTTTGCACTGGACCCAGGTCTTCTTCCCTTTTAAAAATCAAAGACTTCTTTTTCATTTTACCTAAAGAACAACTTTAATGGTCTAATTTTCTTAAAACTGTTCCTTCATGTAATAGAAGTGACCTCTGAGGTTTCTTATATCTTAGACCTTTTGAGCTTCAAATTTTGTTCTAAACCAATTCCCACTTAGCAATGCATCATTACTTTCTGTTCATATAAATACGATCATCCCCAATTTTCTCTCTTCCACCATAAAGTATGGTTTATATTTAAAAAATAAGTTCTGATATTTAAAAAAATCTAAATGATGTCTTACATATTAATTAAGTAACTTACACTGGAAAATGCACAAGAATATAAAATATTAAACAAGCTTTATGGAAATACTAGAGGCCCAGTGCACGAATTTGTGCATGGGTAGGGTCTCTCTGGGTGGCCTGCAGGAATCGGACTGAAACCCGCAGTTCAGTGCTGCCTGCAGCTCCTACCTGCCGACCCCGCTCATCCTGGCCCCACTGTGCCTGCCACAGGCTCGCACCCAATCAGTCCCAATTGGGAGAGGCTTGCACTGCTTCAGCAGCACTTGCCAGCCATGAGCCCTGTGTCTGGCGCCCTCCCAAGGGGAGTGGCCTGCGGGATCAGGCTGAAACCAGCTCTCTGACAATCCCCCAAGGGGTCCCTGATTGCGAGAGGGTGCAGGCCAGACCGAGGAACCCCACCAGTGCACTATTAGGCCAGGGAGGGACCGCAGGCGGGCTCCAGGGCGTGTCCAGCCCATCTCACTCAGTCCCAATCAGCTGGACCCCAGCAGCAAGCTAACCTACCAGTCAGAGCATCTGCCCCCTGGTGGTCAGTGCATGTCATAGCAAGCAGTTGAGCAGCCTTAGCATATCATTAGCATATTACGCTTTGATTGGTTGTTCGGTTGGTCTGCCGTTCGGACTATTTGCATATTACCCTTTTATTATATAGGATAATCATCTGCACTGGATCAAGGAGGAGTGAAAGTGCTAGAAAAATGAAAGCCTTGCACAAGCCAGGGAGTGAGGGGGCCCTCTGAAATCAGAATGGACAGCTTCCAACCATTGCACAGTTTTTCCTGCGAGACCACAGAAAGATACACTATGAATGTCTGATATGGCAAACTCACATTCAACAATATACATCCCCCCCGCCACCACCCCCCCCCACCCCGCCCCCGAAAAGGAGATTCAAGGAAACAGGTCATTTTTTTGAGGAGTTGTGTGTTGTTGTTTTTTAAAAAACTAAATTCTTATCTCTATTGTAATTCTATACTGGGATCCGCCTAAATCAAGATAAATTAATTTATCTCTACAATGGGAACAGATTACTGGAAATTAAGCCATTTAAAGCCTAATCATTTTATCCATGGAAACGAATGTGATGTGGCTTCCGCTGCAGCACTGAAAGGGTTCAGACACTGTCATGTGTCCTGGGTCTTCAGGGACAAGGTTCCATATTTAATGAGGTGTGACTTCTATAAACGATATTTTAATTCTAAACAGAGCTACCTGGGGAATCTAGGACATTTATAGTAACATTTAGTATAAGTTTAAAACATCGAAATAGCTTTGCTCGGCAGATACAGCTCATTGTGTGTCCTTTAACGAAGCCAAGTGATTCCGAAGTCCAGTTACGCCAAAGGATCAACGCTACCAAACACTAAATACAAACGCTTATGGGCTGAATTGTGTGCCCTCCACCAATTCCTATGCAGAAGCCCTAACCCCCAGCCCCTCTGAATGTAATTCTGCTTGGAGATACGGCTTTTAAAGAGGTAATTTAATTACAAGGAGGTTGTTAGGGTGAGCCTCACCCCATAGGACTGATGTTCTTATAAGAAGAGGAGATTAGGAAACAGACATTCCAGAAAGAGGGCTAGCTGTGTTAGGCCACCATCTACACACCACGGAGAGAGCCTCTGGAGAAACCAAACACTTCGATCTTGACCCTCCAGAACTGTGAGAAAGTAAATTCTGTTGTTGAAGCCACCCAGTCTGTGGAATTTTGTTGGCAGCAGTCCTTGCAAACTAACACACAATACTAATACTTATATTCTCACTCCAGCCTCTGTGCCTGTGTTTCCTGTAGCTTTCTGCTTCCTCCTTTATGCCAATAATACAATGATGGGCTGGTATGGAAGGAGGAATCAGGACAAGTTGAGAGTACCCATCTTGTAAGGTTCCATGAAAAGCCATCCCCCTTGTCTGCCTAGAAAACTCATCCCAATTCCCCTGAGTTACAGTTAGATTCTTCTTCAGAGCCTTCATCTCCTCAGGGCAGTGCCCCTGCTACACTTTGTAAACCTGTCATAACACATATCTCACCCGGTTAGAGCTGTTTCCACTGCTGATTCCTTTGCCACCTTGGGCTTTGAAAGGAGGGGCTCATCTTTGTAGCCCAGTATCTGACACCTAGAAGGTAGTCATTGAATATTGGTTTAATGAACGAATACATGAAATAAAAAGATTTCCACTCCTCCTGAAATAAGCCTTGAATAATTAAGTCCCCAACACAATTTGAAATATAGCTGAATTTGTTTGTTCAGAAAAGTATAACATGATACAAAGCTAAAAAAAAAAAAAAGAAGTAAAATATATAGAAAGAAAGTACCTATTGATGAGTTTGTTGACCCTTGAACAATAGAGAGTTAGGGGCACTGGCCACCTGTGCAGTTAAAAATCTGGGTATAAAATATAAGTCATCACCCAACTCCCCAGTATGCGGGTTCCCAACTGCCAGGTGACCTTAAAACAACGAGGACTTGAATTATGCGGGCCAAGTGAACTGTGGTCAATTGAAAAAAAAAATCCACATTTCAATGGACCCATGCAGTTCAAACCTACGTTGTTCAAGGGTCAACTCTAAATGAGGATGAGATCATGAAAAAGGAAGAAGCAAAGACCTTGGGACAGAACAACACAACCTAACGGGGCAGCACCTGGGTGTAGGCTTGGTTAGACTTGAGGAAAGGAATCACAGGGGCGGCTGTCCTGAACCGGGCCCTACAGCACCCCTCATCATGAAGTTCAAGAAGCGAAGATTCAAAGAATACTCCAGGCACAGTTGAAAAGGACAGTCATCGTCCTGGAGGTAAAAATACCTTTATTCTCTAATCAACAGAATCATGAGAGAACAGGGAACAGGCAGATAAAAATCAACTACTTGTGAGTTCTCATCTAAAGGGCGGCAAAAGCAGATGAACTGATGCTGATGGATCCTGTAAGGGGGGCCAGGAGGTTACACATGACAGCACCTGGGGTGGAGCAGAGGCCTGCTGGCGGGTAAGGAGGAGGTGATGGAGTCAGTCAGGACGGCGTGGGCATGGTGTGAGTGTGAGTAGAGAGCCCCAGGTACAGAGCCCCAGGGAGATCGTCTGCCTGCCTCTCCTCGCTGTCACTGCCATCCCCTATAAATAACGAACCTGGTTCACGGAAGGCGTAGAATCAACAGGAATCCAAAGACGTTGGCGCTACAAAATGAGGCAAAAGAAAAAGAGAGCCCTGGTTTTTCAAACGATGAAAGTGACCCAGGCAATTGTAATTTGGCAAGTTTGCAATATTGTGAGAGTAAGAAAAAAAAAAAAATCTCTTAGCACCTAGACGAATGAACTCCAAAGTAATAAGAAGCTGAACATTAGGAAGCATGCCAAATTTGATTGCTTTTCTGATGGAATTAGAAGATTACTAGTTTAAGGGAACGGAGCAGATGTGATATATTTGAGTTTTATTAGAGCATCTGGAAGAACATCTCACACAATTTCCTTCACAAAATTAGGTAACTTGGGCTTGACCGTGGACTCAGGAGATCAATCAGTTTCACTGGGAGGAGGGTGTCTAAGAGGTGGCACAGGGCTCCTACTGTGTAGGGTGCATAGAATATTCTTTTATTTTTATTTATTTATTTTTTAAATATATTTTATTGATTTTTTTACAGAGAGGAAGGGAGAGGGATAGAGAGCTAGAAACATCGATGAGAGAGAAACAGCGATCAGCCGCCTCCTGCACACTCCCCACTGGGGATGTGCCCGCAACCAAGGCACATGCCCTTGACCAGAATTGAACCTGGGACCTCTGAGTCCACAGGCCGACGCTCTATCCACTGAGCCAAACTGGTTAGGGCAATATTCTTTTAAATGATCTATAAAAACAGAAGGTTGAGGGTGGAAGACAAGAAAGGTGGAGATTTATTGAACAAAGGGCTTAGGAACTTGGTTAAAATCATCTGAATATAGAAAAGAAAAAAAGAAAGCTCACAAAGATATTTAGAAAAGTAAATACACTTGGAAAAATATTTGCAAAAATGCACACACACACAAGGAGAAATAAACCAGAAATTAATAACACGGAAAACTGCCTAAGGAAAACCTCTTTGCTAAAAACTTGAATTGTAACACAGATACAAAACAGATTTTACTGACTCACACCATGTCACAATGAAAGCACATTTTGTATCTTGCCCCAAAGTTGTTTAGGTGCAAAAGAGCTGATTTTTTCCCTCATCTTTGGATTTTTACCAGAATTTTAACCATAAAGTTTAGCAATAAAATGATTAAAACATGAAATGAGCCATTCTGGGGCGGGGACGACTCATCCAATTTCCCTCTGAGATGCTGCCTTGCTTTTGATCTGATCCTCAGTGAGGCCCAGCTCAGCCGAGATTATTTCTGGACAAATGAACCTTCTCCAGGGCAGGCCTGACCCGTTCTAAAAGGATCCCGAGCACCGCTGTGAAGGTTTGCTGCGGCTGCTGTTGCTTTCAGAAACCTTTTTTCAGAGTTAAAGAAAACCTCCTACACAAATTCTCCTGAGCAGGGTTTGAAAACTAATGATTATGTCCTGGACTTGTCCACCCTTAATTAAGCTCATGTATTTGTTATCAGCTAAGTGAGAAGCTCCGAAGCCTTTATGTCTGGGTTCAATCCCTGGCTCAGCTGCCTGTGGCTTGGGGACCTTGGACAGGTTACTTCCCTTAGTTTCCTCATCTCAAAGGGGGACAACATTGCCCTGGCCGGTAGCTCAGTGGTTAGAGCGTCAGCCCATGCACAGAGGGGTGGTGGATTTAATTCCAGGTCAAGGGAACATACCTAGGTTGCAGGTTTGGTCCCTGGTCCGGGCACATGTGGGAGGCAACTTCCCTCTCTCTCTCTCTCTCTCTCTCTCTCTCTCTCTCTCTCCCCTCATTTCTTCCTTCCCTCCCTCCCTCTCCTTCTACTCTCTCTAAAACTCAGTGGAAAAAATATCCTCAGGTGAGGATTAACACACACACACACACACACACACACACACACACACACAAGGGAAGTGCCATCAATGTCTACCTCACCGGATTAAATGATTCAGTGAATTAATACTAGGCAAAGCACACAGTGAGCCCTCTAGAGGCATGAGCTGTTCCAAAATAGACTCACTGTGAGCAGATAACAAATTGAAAAGAGATAAGCTTCAGAGGAAAACTTTATATTCAACTCTAGAAGCTCAACAATGACTATTTGCTGCAAAAACAAAAAATGAATTCCATTTTGTCAGGATCACATAATCTAGTGATTTATCTTCAAAGCACACAATGCAGTCGAGAATGAAGAAGCAGGGCGAGGATTCCAATCCTCCCCTGCCACCTGGGCCGTGTGCTTCTGCGCACGATGGATTTGCATCTGCACAAGGAGGGCATTGCCATTGCCTAACCTTCCTCAGTGGTTCTGAAGTAAAATCATATAAAAGGTAGAAACAATGTGCAGACCTACATAAGGCTTATGAAAGGAGTTTTATTTTTGACAATATAAAAATGAACCAAGGAGGAGAAGGCATAGTAAGGGTATGTGACTATAGTGTGGCTCTCAGATCCACACAGAAGTGTAACTCGTATCACAACAGTGGCACCCGTTGGAAAACTGTGCCATCTGTGGACTGTGAGCCTCCTTTTTCATCCTTGACTTCACCCTCTTATTCATCTCTACACCCATGATCCACAACCCCTGGCAATTTCACCTCCTCGCCTCTCCTTCAGACCCATCGTTGTCTCTCCGTTCCACAGATGCTAACTTGGTCATAGCTCTCATTATTTCTTACCAGAATCACTCTCAGAGCTGAGCAACAGAGGGACACAGAGGCAGTTTCCTGTCTTCAGCTTGTTCCTCTCAAATCTGTTCTCTTTGCTCTCAGAACAATCTTTCTGCAGAGCTGACCGTGTTCATTCTCCCTGTTTAGAACCCCCTGGTGTACCCCCTGGGGGCTCTGGTCCCCTCTGACCTCTTTAGCGCCTTCTCTAATCACCTCCCTCCTCCCCTCCTCCACACGCTGGCCTGAGGAGCTTCCAGTTCTCAACAGCTCCTTTTGTCTGTCTGCCTTGCACTTGGACATTCCTGTCCACCCCTCTTTGCTTCCTTCTTCAGAAGACGTAGACGCCACTTGCAGGAAGCATTCCTGGTTCTCTCCCTCTCCCTTCCGTTCCTTCAGTTCCTCTACTATGACATTCATTGTACTCTGTAGGAACTGTTTACCTGTTTGCAAATGGCAGAAGGCAGGGACCATTTCATCCCTCTAGGTCGCCAGCCCAGGACACATAGCAGGCCTCCAGGTATATGCTGAGTGAGTGGACACAGACGATCAGCATACTCAGGGACTGCATCCAACATCAAGGCAAGTCAGGGCTTGTAATCAAAAGCGCATTGGTTTTGTGAGCAGTGCACAGGAGGTAGAAATGGCCCACACAAGGACTATAGCAATGACACAACCTAAGTGTTGGTATAACAAGTCAGTGGATAACTAAAGTAGGCAACCTGCTGGCCTGTGGCCCTTAAGTTCAGCCTTCCTCAGTTCATGTGGCTTGGAACATGCTAGAATTTAGATCAAGCCCTGCAGGAACTATAACAAAAATGGAAGGAGGGGCTGGTCTTTAAATACAAACAACCTAGCAGAGGACCAGGAATGCAGAATGCACCCAAGTGACCCTCCCACCTACAAATCTAACTGCACCACATCTCTGCCTAAGGTCTCCTCAATGCCCTTCTATCGATGGAAGGCTGAAGTCTCACAGCCTCATTTCTCCCCTCCTCTTCCTCATACCCACCCATACTACATTACTAGTGATTCCTTTCATCACTAGCACATGCTGTTTCTTTACCTAAGGGACTCTTTCCCTTGTCTTCTCAGGTTTTCCTGGTGAACTCCGATCATCCTAGAAGACTCATCTCAACGTCACCTCCTCTGAGAAGCCTTCTCTGACCTCTCTACGTAGAGCTAAGCATGCCTCCTTGCTGCCTCCAATGCACCTTGTAATCTACCAATGTAATTGGACAGACTGTCTGTTTACATGCTTGCTCCTCCCTCACATGGCAGACATTACATACACATCTTTGTATTCCAGGATTCTAGCATAATGCCCTACCCAGATTAAGAACTCAATAAATTATGTGTTTAATTGACTTCGTTGAATTCACATGGACGAGAACACTTATTTAAAGCCTGAACAGTGGTTAATCTTTTGTTTCATTTGACAATAGGGAACATCATTAAAATGAGCTACAATGATCAAGAATTTGCAAAGAGATCTTCACAATCAGAAACTATGGGGATACCAAACCCTTTAGTTAAATAAACTGAAGACAAGGGCCATCACAGAAAATAGTATTTAATGGCTTTAGAGTACAGGTAGAGATCACATGATATTTTTAGATTGCTTTCTATAATAACGCATCAAAGCATTGTGAAAAGCCCCAAACCAGCTTTTTAAAAGTGGTGTTTTACAACAGGAATTTCAATTCTATTTTCACTGTGAGTTTATTCAGCATAATTGTACAATAAAGTAAAGCCCTTGGCCTTCAGGTTACTATGCAGATATAGCTAAATTATGCAATTAGATCACTGTAATTAACTGGAATAGCAACAGAGCCAATCTAATGGGGCCAGTTTGGGTCTGAGTGACTCATAAAAACATTATGTAGTTAAGTATATTGGCACCTACAAGAACACTGGATTGCAGTCTACCTACAGCCTAACCGATCAATCCCTCCTGCAACTAAAAAGAAAACAGAAAGAGCTTAGAGATGGGCATCTCACTTAACATTCTGCCCAAGAAGGAGCTGAGGTGCCATCTTGATTCTTTACTCCATACAACTTCTAATGAGTCAGGAAATCTCTACAAACATACAGCAATCAACATGACCAGGTTGACCTTCCATTACTAGAAATAAGAAGAGAACAACATTCATCAAAGCTTATTTTGAAGAAACACGTCCTGACCCATCACTTGGGCAGTACAACAGGGTGAATATCCAGTAAGTGAGAGCTAGTGTTAGAGGACGTGGAAATTAGCTTTCTTCCTTCTTCTTCAATAATTCATACGTGTTAAGCATGAGTGAATTAATAAAGCCGTAAAAGAGAAATGTTATGTTTTTTGTAATGATAAAGGTTTTGTTGTTGTTGTGTTTTGTTTCACGGGGTGATTTTGGTTTTGTTTGCTTGCTTAAAATATGGAAGCATTCCAGTTTTTTTAAAAAAAATGTTTTTATTGATTTTAGGGAGAGAGGTGGGAGAGGTAGGGAGGGGAGGGAGAGAGAGAGAGAGAGAGAGAGAGAGAGAGAGAGAGAGAGAGAGAGAAACACTGATCGGCTGCTTCCTACATGCCCCCTACTGGGATTGAACCTGCAATCCAGGCATGTGCCCTGACCAGGAATTGAACCAGTGACCTTTTGGTGCACAGGACAACATTTAACCAATGGAGCCATGCTGGAGGCAAAGACCAAAAAATAGTTAACATATAAATGCAAGAAGTCTGTCAGAAGGCTGATGGACTATGATATTCAGCAAGGGCTGGAAAATCAGCATTGTATTACCCTGCTGCTGGCAGAATGGCTGAAGGCAATCCCCTAAGCCCATGGTTGGCAAACTGCGTCTCGTGAGCCACATGCGGCTCTTTGGCCCCTTGAGTGTGGTTCTTTCTAAGCCTTAGGAGTACTCTAATTAAGTTAATAACAATGTACCTACCTATATAGTTTAAGTTTTAAAAATTTGGCTTTTGAAATTGAAATTTCAAAAGAAATTTCAATTGTTGTACTGTTGATATTTGGCTCTGATGACTAATGAGTTTGCCGACCACTGCCCTAACCTGATAATCCTTTATTATTTACCAAACCTTACCATTGATGTCTGTTTGCTTTGCTAAAGGGCAAATGTATATTCTAGTAAATAAAAAGCTATGGGTCTGGAGATTCGGGGAGCCACTCCACTAGAGAGTAGGTCTCTGCCTGGCTCCCCCCAGTAATTTCTAAATTTATATTTCTTATCTAGTATATCCATTTGTGTGTGGCCCCTTCTCCAGATTCTGAATCCTTGCTGCAAAAGGTTGTGGCAGAGCCACATGGATCAGGGAAACTTTCTAGTTTTGAAAGGATTCAAGCTAGAAACAGAGGGCATCCTTTAAGAATTATCCAGTTACCCTTGTCTTCATCAAGAAGAATCTAGCAAATGTCATATGAAATGTTTTAATCTTAATTTTAAGTGAGAAATAAAACAATCTAGCCATGTACCCACAAACCCATCCATCAACCTCCAACATGACTTATTCCATATATATTTACTGAACATAAATCTAGGAGGCTTCAGTGGGCACATGAGGGTGTGGAGGTTTAGTACCTGCCTTTAAACTGCTTACAGTCTACCGGAGGAACCAAATCTGTCATCCAATCTTTATTTTCTACTTCGAAATGGCTTGGGTATATACATACATTGTAATGTTTTAATTAAAATTGTATATATAAAATTGTGGAAGGATACATACTAAAATGTAGAGGTAAAGCAAATTATTTTATTTTTGTGCTTCTCTATATTTTCTAACATTTTTCTATAATGAGGATATATTACTTGTATACAAGTATGAAAAAAGTCATTTTATAAAAGATGAGAAAAAAGATCCCATTCTAGGTAGCCCTGTCTAACTTTTGAACACTTACAGAGTCTCACTGCCTAAACTCTGGAAAAGCCAACAGAGTTTTGTTGATGACAAAATCTATAATAATTTCTGGTTTACTTGTCTGCCTCTCCCAGACCAGTGAGGCAGTTCCTTGAGGGCCAGGCGTCTGTCTCTGTTGTCAGAGCTAATAATGCCTAATATAGATTGAGGCCCATAACAGGCACATGATAAATACACGGGGAAGAAGGCTGATAACAGGAGAGGAGGAAGAGAGGGGAAAAAACTGGAGTGTCTCATGGAAACAAGTTGTTAATGTAATCACTTTGGTGAAACAAAATCAATTAAATACATTGTAGGCATGTAGATGACATAATTGATATGATGACCAGTATGTTTCACTGTTCAGTCAACTCCACTGTTGGCAGTATACTGGCATCACTGTTGAGAGATGTCAGTATACATGACATCTGGGAGCAGGCTGTTCCCCCACCCCTTTTATACAAGGGATTTTAAAAATCCAAGTTGTTGTAAAAGCGAAAAAATTCTTTTTCATGCCTTGATTTTTATGCTTTTTCAAAGGCAGAGACTAACAAAGCAGATCTAATGAACCAGGCATCACATTGTGCATACTGTCTGTGTGAGTGGCGCCCCCTGGTGCCGCACAGGGGACCACCTGTGTGTGTGAGGCCATAGTCAGCCACTCTAGGTTTGCTTGGGGCCTTAAGTTCTCATCCTGGCTCTGATTTTTCAGGTCCACGTGGTTTGAAAATATTGATCGATTGGGGTCCTAACTTTGATGATGTATTGAGATGGGCAGGCTAAGGATGAAGGCATTAAATGTCTGTAAGGAATATAGGAACCTTCAAAAAATAGCAAGAAGGGTTTATTCAGCACCTACTGTGCATCAGAGGGCTATCCGTCTACCAGTCTATCTGTTAGTCCTCAGAATAACCATGCAGGCTAGACATTTCATTATTTTACAGATGAAGACAACAAGGCTCAGAAAAGTCAGGCAATTCTTCCAAAAGCACACCCAGCTAGTTAGTGGGGGAGCTAAGATATAATTCAAGGTCTGCCGAGCAATGCCAAGCTCATTCTTCCTCGCCATTCCCCTGAAGGAATGCAGCAACTTACACCAGGGTTTCTACTGACATGTCATAAATTTAACCTTCTTTTCTTCCTCATTTTACTGTGTTTATTCTTCCCGCTTCTTGTCCAACCCCTTGCCTCCATTTCAATTCCTGTTCTTTCTATGTTTTTGTGGCATTTGATAAACCTTAATTTTAAATTCTTTAAACAGTGTCTGCAGGTCTTTTGAGAAAAAGTGCCATAAAATAATCTTTAAATCCTTAAAAATAATCTTTAATCTGCATAGCATAGATAAACATATTTAGGCTTTCAGGCACCTTGAATATTGGAACATAATTCTCTTGGAATTTTCATATTCACACACACACACACACACACACACACACACGCATGCATGATTCGAATCATTTGTTTTCAATCAGAAAGGACAATTCCTTTTGAAATGATTATTCAATATTAATCTCACCCTCAGTTGAGAGTTCCACAATGCCTGATAAACAAAAAGGGGGCAAAATACTGAGATTTTTCAGCTTTTTTCTTTTTGTGGGTGTGTGCATAGTGTTACAACTATTGATAAAAAGTATAAAATATATGTTAACAATACACAACAGAACCATCTCTGACGCTTTTCAGAATGGAGCCTGGATATCCTGGGATGCCAACCTCCTGACAAACCTGTAAGTTTTATTTCCTGTGGCTACAGTGCTCCCTCTTTTTTTTTCTTTCTTTTTTTTAAAACAAGTAAGTAGAGCCTCAACGTGAGACAATAACAGCTCATATTTAGGATTACCTAGTTTCTCTATAGAAGAGAGGCTCAGGTATCAACAGGGGAAAAAAAGATTTCCATTAAAATCATTTAAAATGATTTAGCAACAACCGCCACAAAAGACAGACACGATGGTGGAAGTCCATTAAAATGACAAGCATCCTATATAATAAAAGGTCAGGGACCATAAGCATAATGACCGGAACAACCGCTTGACCAGTCGCCATGAGGTGCACTGACCACCTCTCGGTTCCCCCCACACCCCGCCCCTGCCTGTGAGCGGGGTGGCGAGCAGCAGCAAGTGGCAGTGAACTACCCGTGCATGATTTCGTGCACTGGGCCTCTAGTCTAAAATAAGACACCAAGGAAGGTGGCAATCTCAGGAGCTGGGCTTGGTAACAATATGCAAATTGGAAACATGAATATAAACTAAATCAACCTGAACTGGAATTCAAAGGTATGCTTAGCTTCACAAGATGGATAGGTTCTTCAGAAGTTCTGTATAAATACAGTTTCCCCCCCCCCCCATAAATATAAGAGAGAAAAAGACATAATACAATCTTGCAGTAAATTTCTCCATAACAGAGAAATGTTGTTCTATGGCAAACAGATATCTGCTTTGATTCCCTGCCTGAAAAGATTTTTTAAATTTTATAATACATGACGATTTGTATAACAGCATGTTTTCTAAAACAGCAGCAAACCAGTACGTCACTGTGAATATGGAAAATGGAGAAAAAACCGGAGGGGTGATTTCCATTTTACTTTTGGTATTTAAATGCCAGAGGGATAACTGAACACGGTAGTGTAGAATCAAATATATTATTTTCAATTGTCTTGTAAATTGCTCAGGCCTTCGGTCCATAGTCAATAAAATATATGCATTGGCTGTGGTTTATTCAGGACTGCAGACATTCAGAGTGATCAATCATTCCAGGTGGCTTTTACAGCTTTCTGAGCATCGAGAGCTGTATTTCACTGAATGCAGGCATTTAATTAGTGGTATTATTAAAGTGCAATTTTCCGCATTAAACAATTTTCTATATAAACTAGCTTCCTGGTATGCCGACTTGTAAAGACAAGGTTATCTTGAGTTCACCCAACAGACAGGTAATGCCTCAGTTTTGTCTGTGTTTTCTGATTCTACAGAAGGCATTCCTTTGGCTGTAAAAAAAAAAATAGTCTCAGAACAAATATTCTCCAAGGTTTTTCTTGTGTTACTGTCCTATAAATGACATTTTTAAAGACTAACCTGCATACTAACATTATATATTGTGACATTTCTTTGGCTATAAAGAAAACTGTATCATAATTATCCCATGGTTGATGGACTAATTACAGCCATTCCACCACAAAAGTGCATGTTTGACAAATATCTTTTTTCCACTACAGGATAAAATACCATTTTGAATTTTATTTTAAAAAGACAATGATAGCCCTGGGTGGCTCAATTAGTTGGAAAGTTGTCCTGTACACCAAAAGGTTTCAGGTTCGATTCCTGATCAGGGTGTTTATGGGAGGCAACCGATGAATGTTTCTCTCTCTCTCTCAAATCAATGAACATATCCTCAGGTGAGGATTAAAAAAAAGACTGCGATAAATGACTATTAATTCAATGCATAAAATCTATCTAATAATGATCTAAATTTATCAATATCAATGGCAGGAGGAAAATGAACCTGGAATGAATATGTACTTCACATACATGGCATACATGAAGAAGCATTCAAGCAAATGAATCCACTTGATTAAAGGCAAATATTATAGACAAAATCCAGGAACAGTGGAAAGATTATCTTCCTTCGTTACTACTTAAATTCACAGGTTGTAATGCTTAAGTTGCAGATCTTTTCTTTAATGGTAACTTTTGTTAAAAGATTTCTAACAAAGCACCATTGCTGATTATGTAACACTGATGACAAGCTGCTGCGATTTCTTAGCTCTGTACCAAAAGATTTTAAAAAAACAAACCCAATACATTGTAATGTTTTAAAATAAGAACATATCCCTAATCAATCGGAACTTCCCAGTATAGTGCTAGATGCCCTGAATATTTATAATATGAGAAGTGACAAATGATATAAAGAGTAATGTCAATTCTCACAAAATTCAAACTTTTTAACATCTGAATAGATGCCATGGATGAACAAAATATCCCTTCTCAGATGATGTGCAATATAATTAGCTGGAAAGGTGTGCCGATGCTGTTGGTTTTGATCAGCCAGTTGGAAGGATTATCAAATAAATAACCTAGCTATTGCTGCTTCGCTAACAAACTGATCCTTCTTAGTGGTGAATATTAATAATCACTTTTGAAAAAGATTAGAACCTAGCTTTTCGAATCACTGCATGCTTTCTTGCAAATACACAGTAAGTAAATCAACAGTTTGTCTAATCACCTATACTGCATACCTTACTATAATGGATATAAATAATTGTCGCTAAAGAATAATCTGTTATGTGTTCAGATAAAGCTATAGATATCTGGCCTGTTACCTAGCAACTGGGCAAGTAACTGCCATACTGCAAAAAAAAAAATAAAAAAAAAATCCTTATTTTTTAGGTAGAGAGAATGTTCATAAGACACTGCGTTAAGATGTTAAGAAAGCCAAATATACAGTAAGGTAAAATTGCAAACTATTTTAGGGACATCTCTGACCTACATTTTGAAGTGACACACAATATCAAAACAGTCGATATTTAGATCTATTACATGAGCTGGTCACATACAATAACACTCTGCACAGTTTTGTTTTGTTTTTTAAAGAACCACCACACATTACCAATTTTTATTTGTATTATTTCATAGACAAAGGAATCCCGGCAAGATCTTATGTACTGATTTGTATTTATTGAAAGGGCGATGCTGACTTGCTTCAAATACAATAGAACTGTTCTAATTAGTGCACTGTCAGGGACCCCAATTATTTCTTACACTTCATGGAACAGCTTACGGCATTAGATTGATATCATTTGGGGGAGTCTGACATGCCAGCTCATCTCAATTTTGCTTTAAAAATCTGGATTCCAGGACTGTGTGTGCCTAAAACCTCACTGCAAGAGCAATAGGTATTTGAGACAATTACACGATTGACTTCTGAAATCTACAGAATCAGCATGTGGAGGCCCTTCAAGACCCCGTGTGAAAGCAGTGTCTTCTGGTGTGCGGTGCAGGCTGACTGGCCGTGGCCATAGGATGGTGGTCACACGGCAGTGAGAACACCGTGTGCCCCTGCAACAGGCAGAGGTTGTCCCCGGCAGATACAGCTGTGACAGCCAAGGTCCTCACAGCACCGCAGACGCACTGCTGACACGGCACTCCCGTGCTGGTGCAACGTGGGACGCTTTCACTCATACTTGTATAGAGAGAGACACAATTCACAAGAGCTCTTCAAGTGATTACATGGAATTAATACAAAGAGCATAATTAAGGAAGGATGGAGCTGAAAATTAAGTGTTTGGTTGTGGGACCCACCACTTTGTATCCACTGGCTTCTAATCATTCTCACATTATTACCAAACCCATCTTTCTTTGATTTGAGAAGTAATCCGCATTAAATGTAATCTGCTAAGTAAATTATATTTACACAGAATCAATAGGAGGCTAGAAATCAATCCGTTTGAGTTTGGGGTGTGGGTTTTGGGAGAAGGCAGCGGTTCACAAACCTCAATGTTTCTGAGAACTGGTTGAAGGTGACTGGTCTTGTGCCCCACATCTGGCTTGAGAGGAATGGCTATGCACTGTTTTTCTTTAAGACCTTCACATACACGATCTCATTCAGTGCCCACAGCCTTGTAACCCCGGGAATGCACATATCGATACTGTCATCTGACTGATGGGGAACTGAAGCTAAGAGACTGGCCCACTGAAGGCCACACACGCAGGTCAGCAACAGAGCTGGGACTCATGTCTTGATTCCCAGGTCAACGTCTTTCAGACAATGTTATGCTTTCAGTTTGAGTAAAATTGTTTCACTTTGTGTAGAGAAGCCTGCATTTCAATTGCTATATGCACTCTATACACATCTAGACAACGGATTTAAAAAGTGATGAATGAGTCTATAAGGATTATCATCCCTGCCCTCAAGTAGCTTAGAGTCTCACTGAGAATATTACAATGTATGCAAACACCCAAATGCAAGGCACAGAAAACTGGGAGTTCAGGTGAGGGCTGGTTATTTCTAACTGCAAGGAGGACATGGCCGACGTGACCTGGAACACAGGCTAGGATCTGAAACAGCATGAGCAAAAGTGTGAGGGAAGATACATCTGTGACATGGTCCTAGTTGACCAAACTCTCCATAATGTCCTCCCTCTGCTGGTTAATCTTTGTTACATAATGGTTCATCTCCCCCCCCCCCACCCCGCACCCCCTCCCCCACTATAAAAGAATCTATTTCCATTTGCTTTGGTTAAGAAGATCATTAAAACATTTTCATATTTCTTGATAAAACTGTACAATCTAAGATAAATTATGCTGTATTTCAGAGCCAGAGGGAAGACTGGCTTTACAAATGAAAAGCTGAAAGTCCAGGGAGATTAAGTAGCTAGAAACTGTGTAATTACACAACTTCTTGAAGACATATATCTATGTACAGGGCTTAAAACAGTGCCTGTCACACCCACAGGATGGTGAGTGTTTGATATTGTTACCTTTTATTACTGCCATTATTACTGGCAGAGTTGGATCTAGAATTTGTTTCTTAATTTTCAGTGTTCTTTTCAGGAAGCACAATCCCTCAGAATATAGTAGTGCATTAAATTGATAATGTCCATCCTCTATGAGCAAAAGCTGCATTTAACTGTAAAAGTATGTATTCAATACAAAGGTATCTATGACTTCATTTTGAATACAGAAAATATTGAATCTTTGTAACTAATAATTTACCACTATTTATTTAAAAATCAAATCTGTATCATCTTCAACTGTGTATCACGGATGTATAAATAGCTAAAAACAAGTCTAAATGATCTCCAAAAGGGTACCTTTTACTAGTGTTACTGTGTAGATGTAGAAATGTAAATTTTCCCATCTTTAAAAATGTTCACTGCTCCACATTTCTCACTAATTCATACCGGTCATTAACCTGATAGATTTACCCTGAAAGATGTCAGACGTTCGTTAGATTAAGAACAGTTTACGCTGAGCCCAGAGAGTTTGTACATATACACATCTCCAATTCTCGTTATGCACTCCCTGTTTACATCTCTCTCTAGGTGCTCTCCTCCAGGTACATGGCTTTAGATACCATCTACATGCTCAGCATCTTTCCCATGAGCTTCAGACTTGGAAATCCAACCACCTGCTCTGCACTGCCATGTGGATGTCAAGCTTCTCAAACTTAAAATGCCAAAACGGAACTCCTCATTCCTTCTCCCACCACTAACCCAATCCATTCATCATCCACCCGGTGGCTAAGGCTAAACATGTAGCCTTAAGTCCTCTCTGTCCTTCATCTTTCAAATTCATTAGCAAGACAACTATCTCCAGATATATCCCGGAGTCTGATTCAAGCTGATCAATTTTAACTGCCTCATAGACCTTCCTTTCCTAAGTACCTAACAAAATGTAAAAAAAAAGTAAACATTAGCAACAAAAATACCCAATAGTAACAAATCAAGGAAAGGAACATAGACGAATATAAATAAACCTCAAAACTGTCAGCCAAGGAAAGAAAACAGCAGACTCTGGAGCAGGGTAAATAGGCACGGTGTTGCTAGGGTCTTCATCCTGTTCTCATTCCCCAGAGAGACGAGTCAATAAAATTCTGAGAATTCTCACCAATAACCCTAACTTTGGAGAAAAGCACACTCCTTGAATGTTCTTATCTGTTTCCTCCCTCTACTGAGCAGCAATGGAAACACGGGACACGGGAGAAAGGGAGCAAAGGGCTGACTCCTCGTAACTGAAGACTCTAGGGCCCCACTGTAATGGGAATCCCTTGAAGTTCTAGGTTATCTGCAGCGTAGCTACAGGTCCACAGGAAACCCTTCAGTTAATTATAAAAAGGCTGTCCTTGGTCTCTCCCTCTCCCCCTTACGAGCTGGTGAAATGAATGCTGATGATAGGGATATTCCCCAAAATATCTGAGAAAGCACAGCCCAGAAAATCTAACCAAGATTACAAACAGACAGCTTGAGCTACCTCTCTGGACAATTTCCGCCTCCTTCTGCAATGTCTTCAGACTGCAGAAAAAGTGAATAGATTTAGGCAATAAAATAGCTTGAAGAAGAAAGCAAGCGGATCCCTCCAAAAAGATGGGAAGTGATTTGAGAAGTTACACTAGGTCTGGGCAAAGCTGCCCAAGTACCAGCAAGATGAAAAAAAAATAGCATGGCAAATATGCAAGCAAGGGAGGAAGGAGGAAGGGAAGGACACAGAGAGACAGAAAAGAGAGGAAAGGGAAGAAATAAAATGCAAGGGTCACAGCATAAGGAACTAAATCTAGAACTTTATTCAAAAAAAGAGAAGAAAATCCTCACACACTTTCTACTATGCAAGAATGGTTTTAGTAAAAACTGAAGTTTAATGGCAGAATAATGAAACAATTGAACGAGATGAAAAAGAGAGACTGTGGACCTAAGGAAACAAATTAAGGACCAAAGACATCATTTTAGAATCAATAAATAAATTAGAAACATCCAGAAACAGAGCAGACACTTCTGAAAATTGAATTACTGGCACAGAAGAAAGAATTGACATACTCGCTATGAATACAGATGAAAATGACAAAAAGATTAAATTATAAAGAAACTAATAGATACGACAGAGAGACAAAGCTGATCCAAAAGAAGAATAATTGATGTCCCTGTGTGGGGAACAATACACAAGGAATAAAAGGTATCTTTAAAGATATGATACGATATTATCAGATTTAAAGAGCCCATTGATTGTACTGCGGAAAATTTTGACACAGAGCATTGAACACCTAGGCTTAAACTTAGCTCTGCTACTGAGTCATGAGGATAAAAAGAAAGAATTCTTTGGATCCAGGCAGAAAAAGCAAATTACCTATAAAGGGTGGCCTCTGATTTGCACAGCAATGGTGAATGACTGTAAACATGGAGTAATGGCTGCAAAATTATAAGGGAAAGAAAGCAGAGCACAAGTATAGTATAGTCAGCTACTATAGTGTTCAATTTTAAAGTGTCAGGAAGGCATCCTCAAATATTAAAAAAAAAAAAGCCATGAGAAATGCAGTAGTCATGAATGACTCTTTCTGGAAGTGAGAACAAAAAGCAATTGACAGTGAAAAGGAGGCAATCAAGAGATGACTCAAAGGACTCAGCCAGAATTGAAAAAGCTATTCTAAAGGACTGAAAACCACGGGGTCTATTTTAATAGAACTTATACTATATAAGCTTAGTGATTATGATTACAGAATAGAAAGTGTGTTATAAAGATGATCTATATAAATTAATTAAAAGTATTCACTGAAGAGAGGTGATGAGCAATCAAGTGACAACACAACTTTTTTAATAGTGCAGAATCGATATGATGTATTAAAAATTGGAATAGGTAGTTTAAAAAACACATGATGACTCCAAACCTGAGGGAGATTTGAGGGAAGCTGTGGCAGCTCCAGTTTCAAGCCCCCTCAACGCCACGGGGGGACTTGCTTTCCCCTAGGCTATGGGAGGTGTCACAGCAGAGCATTCACAGCATCATGTGTTGGCAAAATTTGTAAAATACATGCCATTTTGTTCCAAAGGAGTCCCAAATTGTATAATCTTCCCACAGCATCTCAATCCATTCCTGCTGAAACATCTTCACGTGTTTCATAACCATTTCTCTTAACCATGAGGGGAGATCTTTTAGGAACTAACCCTTGTACTAAGGAGACATTCCTTTGAAGTTCAACAATTACTTAGCTCTTCTTACTTCCATTTTTCCTGCTGCTAAATACAAGAAAACACATTTTAATGCTTCTTATGTAAAAAACAGCATCTCCAGTAGGATTCCATTGTTGCCATTGTTATACAAGCATTTCTTTCTATTCATGCATTCATTGATCAACTCCTGTGTATAGGAAGATGCTTTTAAATGATATTAGCCTGTTGTTAAAGATGGTTATTTCTGGGTGGTGGGATTTAATTTATAAAATGTAGTATTTGCATTGTGTGCACTGCCTGAATGATATAATCACATATCAAATATCAAAAATAATATAGCGATTACTTTTGCTTAACAATGCCAAGATATTAAGATATATTACGCTGGATGGTCAGAACTAGGGAATTGTGGTTTTCTTCTTCGTATGTTCCTACCTTTGTGAAACTTCCAAAGAACTGTTTGCAATTTGACATTCTCACTCTTCTTTGTATACTGCCGTTGCCCTTGTCCGAATCACTACCACTTCTCAGCTGGACTGCTTCTGCCTGGTCTCTGTCCGTTCCATGCTCATCCTAGTAATATCCAGTCTTCACACAGAGGCCAGGGTGTTCTTTCCCAAGGTAGAACTATCATACGCCTGCTTTCACACTGCTCCACAGCTTTCAGAATAAAGCCCTTTGCCATGACCGGCAAGGCTGGCCTGAGTTGGCCAGGACGCAGACCTACGGCCTGCTGCTTGCTGTTGCCCAAACGCATCGCACTTAGCTTACCCATGAGGTTCCCTGTGCCTGGAGAGTGCTTTCCCCGCCATCTCCGCCTGTGTGGCTCCTGCTCACTATTCAGGTCTGTGTGAGGGGCACCTTCTTAGGGACACCTCCTCTGAACAACTTTTTAAAGAGTAGCATCCTTGTCTGGCTTGCGTAGCTCAGTGGTTGAGCATCGACCTATGAACCAGCAGTTCACGTTTAGATTAGTCTGGGCCTATGCCTGGGTTGTAGGCTCCATCCCCAGTGTGGGGCATGCAGGAGACAGCCGATCCATGATTCTCTCTCATCACTGATGTTTCTTTCTCTCTCTCCCTCTCCCTTCCTCTCTGAAATCAGTAAAAATACATTTTAAAAAATAAAAGTAGCATCTTTCCCTTCAGAACATTCTCAAGCACGTCACCCTGTTATGACCCTCAGAGCACTTACCACTGTC
The DNA here is from genome assembly GCF_964212035.1 of Myotis nattereri. NCBI lineage: Eukaryota > Metazoa > Chordata > Mammalia > Chiroptera > Vespertilionidae > Myotis > Myotis nattereri. The sequence continues at coordinate 199,110,454 of NC_138076.1, forward strand.
TGAAACTGTCTTCTCCATTTACCTACTCACTGGCTTCGTGCCACCCCTCCCCCACTAAGTATCGCTCTAGAAAACGGGGATCTTGTCTATTTTGTTCACTGTTCTATCTCCCGCCCTAAGAAGAGTGCCTAGAAGATAGCAGACACTGACTATTTTTCAAGGGAATGAATACACATGGAGATTGTTTCGCAGCTTATAAAAGAAGGGTTGTGTTGGCAAAGCTGTCTGATCAGTCGGTGGTTTAGAATTCAGAATGCATAGTCCTTCAAATAAGCCTCAGTGTATATAATAATTAAATATCAAGGTTGGCCCATGAAAGTCTACTGGACCCATGAGAAGCTAGGATTCTGTATCTATGCCAAAAGAATACTAGAAAATCAACATAAGGAATTATCATTGGCATGCTCTATAGCACTTAAAAGAATACTTTTAATTTACTTAAATATGGACAAATTACAACTATTATTTAGCTTTCATATTGGTGGAAATATTTGTGGGCATTCTGAAGGGGACTTCTAAGCATTTATAAGGGCTGTAGAGCTTTCTGGTCCTGGTTTTTTTATTACATAAAACATTAAGATGGATGGCTTTCTGCTCCTTTGACAACAGACATATTCCTAGAACCACCCTGGATCATTGTCAGTCATGACTTGGGACAATGCATCAAAAACATAAAACAGGAGCCCAGCCAGCATTGCTCAGTGGTTGAGCATTGACCTATGAACCAGGAGGTCACTGGTTCGATTCCCAGTAGGGGCTCATGCCCCGGTTTTGGGCTCCATCCCCAGTGTGGGACGTGTAGGAGGCAGCCGATCAATGATTCTCTCTCATCATTGATGCTTCTATCTCCCTCCCTCTCCTTTTCTCTCTGAAATCAATAAAAATATCTAAAAAATATATATAAAAGAGGAAAGAGCACAATTATTTCTGGAGGTAGGAGAGGAGATGAGGAAAAGGGTTAAAGAAGATGTGTGATTTGAGAGTTCCCAAGTTAAGAGCAGTGCAGGAGAGGAGAGAAGTCAGTGCTGAGTGGTTGGGAGAAGATGGGAAAGAAGAGTTTCTCTTGCTAGTTAGTAGGGAATTTCTTTTTTTATTAAAATTTTTTTTTATTAGTAGTAGGAGGGAATTTCATCTTCTAAGTCAGCTTGGTTCCTGACTGGAGTGGCTCTGAGTGGATAAAAGGAGCGAGAGCCAGTGTCCAAATGTTGAAGCTTGAAAGGGATTGTATCTTTCTAATTTGAAGCTTTGTCCCAAATTTTGTTTGCCATGAGTTTTTACGACGAACCCACCAGTAGGGTGAAATAAATAGCATCATTCATATCAGGAATATGAACCAACCCTCGGGAGGTATTCAGGAGGCTATGCCAGACCTTCCATTCCGGAGGGAAAGCTACACTACAAGAAAACAATTTGAGCCAATTATTTTTACACTAAGTTGACAGTTAAGACAGAAACAAAATGTATTAAGAGCCAAGAGCTACTGCATATGGTCTGCAAGTCTTTTCTGGAGAAATGAATCATGGAGATACAGAGAAGCCGCTTATTTTTTACAGTTACATTTTACATTTCTAGAAAAATAACTACAACATGGTCATGGTTTCTAAACACAGGGAAATGAGACTTTTATGAACGTTACACAACACAAAACACACCACCTGTTGCAGTTACAAGTATGTGCAAGTCACTCTCAAGCCTTAAAACCAATAACAGGCCATAAAACTTATGGTTACCAATACGTTATTCTAAAGGAATCACGCTAAAATGACAGGACGCTCAAATAGTCTTAAAATATAATTTTCTTTTGCCAAGTGTCTTGGTTTAAAAACGGCCACAAAATCTAGTCTTGGCCAATATTACTCGAGCTACAGAATGGAGTACCATGTAAATGTAAGGTCACGCAGCGCTGAGGTGCTGGGGGTGCCCACTGATTCCAACAAAGTCTTCCCATGCACCCCAAAGGTACTGTCTGCAGTGACGGAGGTGCTAACACATGGCAAACATCTCACTACAGTCACTGATTTTCCAGAGCGAGTCCTTGTGCTTAGTCCTGTGAAGTTTCTCATTTCAGTTTAGTTACATGCAATCCAACCCCCAAAGAAATGTATCCATAAAAGTCCACTTATAGAACAACTCTCTGTTTTGAGATTTATGTAAAAGCACACTATCAAGCATTTCATAACAGAGGGAATCAGAACATGCATTTTTGCTTCTTCCAGCTCAAGTCTTGTTTTGATCTCTGCATTTCTTCCTATTGCCCTATGAGAAAACTACCAGGAATAAGTGTTTGCTCTGTAAATACCAGAACTGAGAGATACTGGCAAACGATCACTTTTTTAAAAGGAAATTTATCTTGGGGTTTCACCTAAACAAGCTTATAATGTAGTCTCACAATTTTTAAAAAGAAAAAAAAAAAAAGGCTCAGCTTAACCATATTTTGATTTGTAAAAAACCATCTCATGATTCCAGGAAGAGAAAGCAAAAATCAGGTGAGCGAGAATGGTTTTCATCTCCCGCTAGATTTGTAAGAAAGGTTCATTTTTACATGAAAATTACATCTACATGAAAATAGAATTCTGGAACAATGCATTATTGACAGTTACGTGGGAAGACAAATGCACTCATGTAAATGTTCTTTCTCAAGCAAATTATTAAATATATTGACAGTATTGCATTTTGAAAACAATCATTTTAAAGAAAACAAATATTAACACAAAAGTAAAACCATCATAACTAATAGAATCTTTCACTCAATGAAATATGCCCACAACTATTTTTCTAAGGCTTATTGATATAATCTGTTATTACATCCAATGGCAAACATTTATGCTTTGTTACTGGTTTTTGTCCCTGGGAAGAAAAAAAAAAGTAGCCAATTGATAAATGTGGATTCTGTCCACACTTCTGTTAATTATTGGTGGCCTACGGAAGACCTTGCACTTCAGTTACTGGGATTGGTACTTGTAAATGCTAACCACGTCTGAGTTCCTGCTACAAATACAAAATGTGCAAAAGATCAAACATATCTATGGAAATACAATACTTTACTCATGGTTATTAATGAGTTTAATCAAGCAGAGCTCCTAATTAATTTTGCTAATTGTTCATTCCTCCTGGGACATTAACTGGCTTGATGGCGATTACTGGGATGTACTATATGTTGACACGAGCATCTGGTCTGAAACAGGGACATCAATAAACTCTATCCGGTGTTTCTACAGACTCTGCCAGTGCAATAAACATTGATGATGCCAAAGCATTTATTTCAATGTAATATTTAGAGAACATGTCTGACTCCATTTAGAGAAAGAATAGACCTGCCTCGAAACACATGGTACTCAAAGACGCCTATTCAATGAATGATGAGATGGGAATGACTTGATAATAAATTGGAAAACATCTGTTTGCCCACATTTAAAAGAGGATAATAACATCAGAAATGATTATTGGAATGCCTTTCCTGTACAATGTACTGTCTGCTGATTTATTCCCTATTTAGAATATGTAGAATAACTTTAAACAAATGCTACTATTTTAAAGAAAGCAATTCCTTAACATGTCAGACGACTGTACGGTATTAGAATTCAATACATGTATACAAATTTGATTAAACCTAAGAACTTTTAGATTGTTAATAACTATTCAGTGATTACCAGTTTAAACTGCTGACAAATAAATGTATTGACACAGTTTTGTTAAGAACGAGTACCCCCAAATGTCTTATTAAAGACTATAGCACGCTGTATCTATACTTCAAAATTATTTCACTGGAGATTTCATCTTCAAGTAGAGGCAAGACACTTTGTTCTCGCTGGTCCCCCTTAGCAGAAATGTAACAATACAGGGTTTTCCATTCCTGATACAGGGATATATTGTCATTCTACTGTCCCTGATGAAGAAAAAAAAAATACTGCTTCAAAACTACAAGTGTAGTCCATTAAGCAAAGGCACTCCAGTGTAGTAAATCAGGTTTTGGCAATTAGCAACTGCGGGACAAAGTTCCCATCTCTGGACAGAGCACTGACTGGTCACATTTCCCCTGCATTCTCAAGTTAAAAAAAGCCTGTGCAGCAATGTTTCTGTATGACCCTGTCACAAGCATCCCAGGTAGTTGTATCTGTTTTCACTTCATTTGTACCATTTGCTCCTCTCTCCTCCCTCTGAGCCGGGAGGGTCACTGCCATCACACCAAGCACTACCAGGACAGACAGAACAACAGAACAGAACACATCCGAAGAAGCCTTATAGCGGTAGAGCAGCAGCACCAGTCATTACACTACTCTATTTTGTCACAGAGCCATGAACACTATGGACTCAAATAACCCAGACACCGCCAGCATCTCCTTGCCCAAGCACAGTGGCTGAGTACAAAGAACACAGGTTTGGGAGGAACCTCAGAGAGGTTTTCTAATCTTGCCTCTCTTCCTTCCAGCTCCGAATCCGCTCTGAACTTCAACATGAATCTTAAAGACTCCCAAAGAGGAAGATTACAGTCTCCCTTGGTAACGTGTCAATGTTAAGAAAAGTCTTACGGGTGCCTAAATTCCAACAGTTTCCTCTAATTCTGTCTTTCCAGATGCAAGAGTCCCCGTGGCAAGCATATTAATCTAATAAGTGTCGAAGCATCCTTATCGATCCCAAAGTTCATATGCCTCCAATCTACCAATACAACACGTTCTGTGCATATATGCAGTAAGGGTGTTGCATTTTTCAGTCTTCTAAAAACTAACATCAGAGTCGCTCATCGACGAGAAATGGTAACGGCAGTGAGGACTAGGCTTCCTGGCCGGTCTCTGAAAAGGCAAAGCCTTTGGCGGAGGGGGGCGGGGACGGGAGGGGGCACGGACTGCCCGCTGCCCGTTTGTTTTAGGGGCTCATGTTTACCGAGGGCTAGTTTTCTTGGAGGAAGACAAACCAAAATAAATAAATAAAACCCCCGCGGCGGTGGCAGCATCCTTCTAAAAGCAAGTCCTCGTTTGGCTTTGGCAAGTTTTTAGCCGGGAGTAAAATTACCTCCAAGTTACAACCACGGAAGCTGGGATTTCGGTGGAAATGCTGACCCGACCTTCAGGAAAGCAGCGAATTGCAGTCTCTGTGACCATTCCAGGCGTAGCGCCGGGAAGTCCCTGCCCACCGCTCCCTCCGATTAATCAATGCGTAAAAAAAAAAAAAAAAAAAAAAAAAAAACCAGGAGAGAGGACACGCTCCACACCGACCCTGCCAGCGCCCATTCTACTTGGGCTCCTGAGAGGGGATGCAGAGCGCGCCTGGAAATTACACGGGATGGCGTGGCTTCCTCACGCCGAAGACAAATGACCTTTGGAAAAATACATAACTCATGAAAGTCAAACCGTTTGGAGAGATCCGGCAATTTATTGCTTCAAACTCCTCGCAACCTCAAAGAGGAGGAAAAAGAGATGGAAAATGCATCCAACCCGGTGGCGGGGGGGACCAATATCCAAACCACGTTGTGTTAAAAAAAAAAAATCAGCCCACACGCGAGAGACCAAAGCCTAGGCTGCAACAAATGCCCCGACAAACCCTCCCCGCAGCCTCCCCGGACTGGCTCGCTCTTTTCCCCTGCCCCAGCTGCAGCACCACTTCCCGCAACCGCCACTCGCGAGCGGGGGCCGTGGACCGCGGGGGCAGCTGTGCCCCACGCCGCCCGCGGCCACGCCGCCACTCACCCGAACCGCTGGGCACTAGCGACGGCAGCGGCCGCGGGCTGGCGGCGAGCCGGGATCCGCGGGGACAGACGGGCTCCGGCCGCGGACGTGTGTCTGGAACCTCCTCTCCCCTAGCCGTGGCCTCGGAGCATGTTTCTGGGCCCCCAGCGAAAGCGAGCGACGAGGCGAGGGCGGGCGCGCCGCGGAGGGTGGGAGAGGCGCCGAGCTCAGCCGCGCCGCGCCGAGCGCCGGGCTCTCCCCGCGAGCTCCCCGCGCTCCCGCGCGCGCCCCCGGCCCCGCCGCGCGCCCTCCCGCGTCCGGCCCCACGCAGCGCGCGCCAGCCCCGGCGGTGGCGGCAGCGGCGCGTCCTCCCCCGAGCGCCGTCTCCGGGGCTGCTGGCGGCGCTCTCCATTGTTCTGCAGCTGCTTCCCGGGGGTGGGCGGCCGGGGAGGGTGGGAGGTGTCGGCACAGTTGCCGGGGAGGGCTTACCACTCAGTCGGACCCTGGCAGAGAGCGCGACGCGGACCCGGGCACGGCGCGCGGGGGCTGCGGGGCGCCTAGCACCGCGGGCTGCGGGCGCGCGGGGACTTCCTCCTCCCGCACTCGCTCCCGCCCGGCGCCCGGCGCATCCTGTGTTACTATGGATATCTCGCTGCTCGCCGCCCCCTCCTCGCACTCCGAGAGGCCGCCCGCCGCAGAGGCAGCCGCCTGGCTGCTCCGCAGGCGCCCAGGTGACCAGCTCTCAGCAGCGGTGGCAGCAGCCGCCACCGCCTGGGCCGTCACTGCCTTCGCCGCCGCTGGGGAGAGGAGGAGTAGGAAGAGGGGAAAAGGCAGGTCCGGGTCTACCCCCGGGCCACTTCGAGTTTCCACCCAGTAACCAAGCTGCTTGGGATTCTCCACGTAAGAGAAGCCACAGCAATGCTCAACACATGGACTGGTGGCGCCACCCCCAGCGACTGGCGGTCCAGTTGTTCTCAGAGGGGGATGGTCGGCCCCCAACAGACTCAGGGTTAAGATGGGGAGTCACATTTTGATATGGTTCAAACACCCCGCATCCCTGCCCCAGATGTAGACATTTACTTCAAAATTAAGCCAATTAAATGAAGTAAATCTGACCTTAAGTGACCAAACTTCCCTTCCCCCTTTTTAAAAAAACCCCAATGGGCTTCCTTGCTATAAACAAATAAAAATAATGTGTGGCCTCCATTTTGCTTGATACCATACATTTGAATGAAAACACCTAGCAACCCACGCATTTCAGTGCTTTGGTGTTTCAACATTCCACCCAAAAGTGTGAGTTTCCCTCTTAGTCTGAGATAAGGACCACAGACTTCCACAGGGAATAACCCAACATCTGAAAACAAGGCAACAGCCCCCAAAGAGTCTGTGAAAAAGAAAAAAAAAGTTTGGAACGAAGGTACTTTAAGTAAAAGTACTTAAGTAAAGGTATAATATGATGAACTCCAAACAGAAGAATTCCATGATGTAATACAAATTCATCTAAGACTGTTGGTCGTAAGCCAACTAGAATTATATGCTTAAGAGAAATGCTTTGAGCTTCTTAGAAGAAGAAATACTTTTATATTTAAGAATATTAAAGTAAAAGATCTTTCTTATCTCAATGTTAGCTTATCTTAGTATTCTACATTCCACAGGGGATAACCCAACAGCACCCAAAGAGCCTGTGTGTGAAAAAAATAGGTTGGAATGAAGGTACTTTAAGTAAAAGTACTTAAGGAAATATATAATACCATGACCTCCAAACAGTATTAATAACCCATTGTTTAGGGCAGTGGTCGGCAAACTGTGGCCCCTTGAGTGTGGCTCTTCCACAAAATACCACGTGCGGACGCGCACGTACAGTGCGATTGAAACTTCGTGGTCACACTCAAGGGGCCAAAGAGCCACATGTGGCTTGTGAGCTGCAGTTTGCTGACCACTGGTTTAGGGTGCTTTCCCTTTCTAAACTTTAAGAGTATACAGTAAGTCCTCACTTAACAGTATGGATAGGTTCTTGGAACTGCAGTGAAGGGACATATAACAACCAATTTTCCCATAGGTTAATTGATAATGTTCTTATCAACATTACAACAAAAGGACATTATTTGAGGACCTGCTACACATTCAATGTCTTAAAACCACTAAAACAAAAATTTTGATCAATGGCAAAGCACCAGGCACTAAAATAGAAGTGTGAACCAATTCTTATATAGTAGGTAACCTTTACTGAGCACTTAAGGTGTGTCAGGCATTTGTGAATTATTTAATTCTCACAGTTCTATGAGGTAGGTTTTATTATTATCCTCGCTTTTCAGATGAACAAAAAAGCTTAGATCTGCATCTAGTACTTATGGGACAACGTTCACTTCCTTAAACAAGAAACACTAAATGTGCACCATCTTGTCCACCCTCATATCATTGTCTACTTTGGTGAAGTTCAGGTTAACAGTGTTCCCTGAAGCCACCCTGCTAGCAAGGGGCAGGACCAGGACACAAACCCAGGCCTGTCAGGCTCTAGAATATGAGCCTTTAACCATATACAAGCTACCAGTATTCCTCACTTCATGAAGGGGACTTCATGAAGCTTTTTGATTTTACATTTTACATGTATAGAAAGAGAAACATGCCGAAACCGGTTTGGCTCAGTGGATAGTGCGTCAGCTTGCGGACTGAAGGGTCCCGGGTTCGATTCCGGTCGGGGGCATGTACCTTGGTTGAGGGCACATCCCGGGGATGTGCAGGAGGCAGCTGATCGATGTTTCTCTCTCATCGATGTTTCTAACTCTGTATCTCTCTCCCTTCCTCTCTGTAAAAAATCAATAAAATATATTTAAAAAAAAAAAAAAGAAAGAGAAACAGATTGGACATGACCTGCCTTCTTGCCTGAAGCATGATTGGATATGTCTGGGTTGTTGGTTTTTGTGTGTGATCAGAGATGAGCTTGGAAGTCAGGCCACTTAGTTCTACTTCTCACTTTGCAATTCAATCATATGTGACTTGAGGCAGAATAGGTGTTTCCTTGCTTTCCCAATCCCACGAAAGACTGAAGGGCATCAATCTCTTCTGGATATTGTTCTCTGATGACAAATACTGGGTTACTTCAGAGAGACATCATTTGCTAGGACTGACTTACAGGCTCCTTGGAAAGGAGGGGTGCTATCATTTTTGTATGGTGTCGGGTCCTGCCCACTCTGGAGTCATTTGGGGTCTATAGCCATATGTGTCTGTACCACCCCTAGAGAATGGTGGAAACCTAGGCATTTGTGCTTGGCTAGTGAAAATTCCTTGAGGGAGCCAGGATGAAAAGTCTCTGTCCATGGTGGCTGTTACTGATTCTCCAATTCAGCATAATCAGCTCACAGATTAAATACTGCCCGCGTTGTCCTGTGCACCAAAAGGTTGCCAGTTTGATTCCCATTCATGGCACATAACTGACTTTTGGGTTTGAGCCCCGATTGAGGCATGTATGAAAGGCAACTGGTCCATGCTTTTCTCCCATCTCTCTCTCTCTCTCTCTCTCTCTCTCTCTCTCTCTCTCTCTCTCCCTCCCTCCCTCCCTCCCTAAGCATGTCCTCAGGTGAGGATAAAAAAATTATTACAGTCTTGGAAATTAACTTCAGTACAGCAATAATGAAATTTGGCAATAACCTAAAGGTATGAGAGTTAAAATACAAAGGTCTTATCAGTGTAATCTCCTACTGGTTGGAATAAAACATTAAATAGTTCACAGAAGAATTCCATGATGTAATACAAATTCATCTAAGACTGTTGGCCTTAAGCCAACTAGAATTATGTACTTAAGAGATCCACTTTGAGAGTCTTAGAAGAAGAAAGACTTTTATATTTAAGAACATTAAAGTAAAAGATCTTACTTATCTCAATGTTAGCTTATCTCAGCATTCTACATTTGAGCATTTTTAAGCAAAGAAAATATTTTTTAAAATATCATTAAAAAGCAGGCATGGCACATATCTACTTATAGAAGTTGTCTCTGCCTTTAAGGTTATAACTGCTCGAAATATCTCAAGTCCAGTGAGGTAGTTCAGATGTAAATAGGATTGAAAGGTGATAAGGAAGTAAAAGAGAGAAAAAACATTTTGACCTTATATTAAAGCTCTGATAACTTAGAGTCAATCTTAGAGAGTACATGTTTTAGATTGTATATCTGTGTATGTACATGAGTGTGTATTTGCTAGAAAAAGCTATGGTATAATCCTTAATCCCATGTTAGTGACTTTAAAAAGGTAGTGATATAAAAATACTTCCATTCATTATGCCAAGATTTATTGAATGCCTATGAGGTCAAACATTGACCTGGGTGCCGAGGGAGAGGAAGGTAGATTAGAGATGGACTCTTGCTTTGTACAAATCTTTCTCTGGGTAGCTTCAGTTTATCCTATGGATTTTATTTACTCCAGTAAAGTTTTTATACGTCCCTCGCCCTGCACTGGCCTCAGAAACTCTGCTTCTTCTAATATAGTATTTATAACTTTTTTGTAATTACTTGTTTAGTTATGGATCTCCCCATATGACTGCATGAGGTCAGGAACCCTGCTAATGTAATGCTTCATGTTCAGTTTCTGACTCCCAATAGGCATTAGGTAAACATTTATTGCACAAGTAAATGAAAGCTTGGGACATGTTGGATTTCAGTTGCTCTCCAAATAGACACCTGCAGAAAGCAGACAGAATATCAATCTGGAGCTCAGGTGAGGGCAAGAGATACAGATTTGCTACCAGCTTATTCCTGGTAGTTGGAAGGCTTGGGAGTGAACTGTCATCAACAAGAAGAGGTTTGAGGTCAGTACGCTGGACAGCGCTCACACCACCAAGCTTAACAGGTCAGAACGCCGGACAGCGCCCACACCTCCAATTTTACAGTGCGGTCAGAACCCTGGACAGCGCCCACATTTTCAATTTTACACTGTGGGATGGATGATACCTGGCCCACTGGTTAGGATAGAACAGTGTGGGAAAAACCCACCGCCAAATAAATCTTTTGAACAAGATTCTAATGAGCAGGCATTTCAGAACTAAGCTATTGTAGAGGTAGGAGCACTCTGAATGTGAATTTATTATATTCATAATATTGTGGGATTTTACCTCCCGATAATATAAAAAGCAGGGCTTTGAATTTTGCAAAAAAAAAGAAAAAGAAAAAAAGGTTGTATGTGTAGTTAGAAGGAATAGGACACAAGCCAGAGAGAAAGAGAGTCTGTGTAATGGTGCAGCAATAGAAGTAAGGTGCTCCATAAGAATTAGGCATCAAGAAGGGCTCTGAGTGGTGAACAGGCTTGGGGTGGCTATTGGTGTATGTCCGCCATAGAAACAGTATGGTTTTCTATACTCAGGGCTTGGCTGTCATTAATGAGATAAGTAAGGCATAGGTCATCTTCCAGCATTTACAGATTTCTATTTTTTTTTTTTATTGTATGATCATACCTTTGCTATGGAAAAATGTCTTCAGTTGAATAACAAATTTAAAACAACTCATCGAGTGCTTATTAACCACGGGCATATTTACAGATCTAACTATCAAACTAACACAACACAGAGTGAGCAGAAGGGACATTCACTTTTTCCTGAAGGCAAGCAGGCTTGGAATCCAGGGGGAACGAATGTAAACACCAAGGCCCATCTGCCAGGAATGTTCTGGCCCAGTCTTCTGAATTAAGACCTAGAGACTTCTTTTAGATGTTCACTATGCTCAAGTCCTGAGCCACATACAGCCCCAGTGAGCCATAGTGAAGATGTTTGCTGGCAGCTTTTGTTTACAACCATCTCCTGAGAATCCATGTTAGCCTCATAGCACAGGTGTTAAGCACCTCGTCCTTCTAACACCTTTAAGCAATGGAGCAGCATGCTCAACACTTGCAGCAACTTTCAAGGTTAGTCACAAGAGGAGAAGGCTCCAGTAACCTGATCTGAGCATCTGTTTTACTACATGCCCATCCATTCCAGAGGTCCTAGGTTGGCCCTCTTTGAATAAGCTAGGCCATGAGATCTGATTTGAGTTTGGAAAACATGGTCTCTAGCATTTTAAGGACTCATACTTTAAGTTTTCAAGGAGGTGGTAAAATGTACAGAAAACCTGGGTTCATGCCTGACTCTATCAGTTACTAGTTATAGACCCTGAGTGAGTTGCTTAACCTTGCTGCATCCCATTCTGCATTAGTAAAATAGGGATAATTGTTCCTTAAGGATTTAATGGGTGCACCCATGTAAAAATATTCTTAATACCTGGAGTACAATAATTATTCAACAAGAGAATTAAGTGCACCCTAGTGTTAATTCATAAGTCTTTAGAAGCAGCAGGCTACACTATCTTATCAACTGAATTAAATGACTAAGTTCTGTCCCATATCACCTTCTTGTGTGCTTGTCAGCTGTGTAAGTGAGGAAAGGCCCATGCAGCTGGGAACTGAAAGTAACATTTTATGGTATAGACTCATAAAAAAGGTTTATATATATATATATATTTTTCTCCATAGGATTTTGTGGAGGACAAGATAGCCTATCATTTGATGGGGATCATGTACATATATCATTATACGAATTCTCCAGCAATACACATCAAGGGTGTTGAAAATACCAGAGGGACAAAGGGAGAAAGAATTACCTAATAAATGTTAAAAACAATTTTGAGTTGGAATAATTGAACCTTAGGATAGGAAGGTGTGGTTGATGTCCACTGTTTTGCTCCTGCTCAACACCCAGGCTCTCTACTTCTGTTACAATAGTCTAATTTTTTCATTGGGGACACACACAGTTCTCTGCCATGAAATCCTAAAAACTTCTAGAACATCTGACCATGGTGTGGACCTGTGATCCATTGGCCAATGAGAGCTTTCCATTGCTCAGTCACAGTGGTTCATCCAGGGAGGGTGAGGACCAGGACTCTGTTGGAAATGTTGGGAAAGAGAAGCTCTGTCTTCACTGAGGTTTCTGAGTTGCCAGAGTGCTGAGCTTAATGCCTGGGACTGCCTAGGACCGTCCTGTGGGGAGGGTCTCCAAGGGTGAAGCCAGTGCAGAGGAAGCAGAGCAGAAACATAGAGAGAGAGAGAGGCTGAGAGATCCCAGTGATAGCTTTTAAAAAATATATATTTTTATTGATTTCAGAGAGGGAGGGAGAGAGAGAGAGAGAGAGAGAGACAGAAACATCAATGATGAGAGAGAATCATTGATCTGCTGCCTCCTGCACGCCTCACACTGGGGACCAAGCTTGCAACCTGGGCATGTCCCTGACTGGGAATCAAACTGAGATCTTCTGGTTCATACGTAGATGTTCAACCACTGAGTCTAGCCGGCTGGCTCCAGTGATAGCTTTTGAGGCTCTGTATCCAGGCCTGCCTGAAATGATTGCATGTTGCCTCATTGACAAACTATATTCAAATACTATCTCAATTAATCCCAAATCAACAACTTAAAGGTTGGTATTGCCAATATGGTCCCTATTTTATGGGCAAGGAAACTGAGTCCCTGAGATGTTCTCGGACTTGCTCAAGGTCACACAGCTAGCAAGTAGCAGAACTACGGCTAAAATTCAAAATTCCTAACTCCAAGTCTCATGTTTTTTTCCAATGACACTGCAGCTCCTGTCCTGGGCAAGCTGCTGTGAGGTGGGCCTTTGTCAGACAGTGAGAACAGCATTGCTCTCAAACATCCCCTCCCTGGCAGAGCAATGCCCAGCCTGATGCTTGGTGGTAGTACCTGCTCTCACCCTCACTGGCTGACAAGAGAAAGACCCTAGGGTAAAAGAGGAATGTAGGCTCCCTGGAGTTTCTGGCAGGGTAGAGGGTGGGTCAGGGGATGGGATGCTCCTCAAGAACCTTTAGCCTATTCCCTTTGTGTGGAGCACTAGGACGAGGTATATAGTGCGGTGCTGTGAGAATCTTCCTGCTAGTTCTACACACTGTCAGGACCTAGGATAGGATGAAATGACTCCCTGGGTAGAAATAAAGTAGTAAGCTACATTAACTCTTTCAGGCCATTTGGTTGTTTAATAAATTACTACTTTGCTCTAAATGGGTCCCTAGTGGGTCTGGAATGTGAGAATATTCTAATTTGTGTTTTCTCCCCTTTCTCTCAGCTGCTTTGTTTAATTATGATGTAGACCAAGAAGCTGTGTAATAACTGCTTTATTCTGAATCACTAGATGCTCTTATGGATATGAAAAGTGCCCCCGCAACCCTGACCATTGGGGTTCAATTTTTTGGAGCATCGTCTGGTGCATCCAAAGGTCGTGGGGTCAATTCCTGGTCAGGGCACATACCTAGGTTGCTGGTTCAGGGTGTGGATAGGAGGCAACCGGTCATGTCGATTTCTCTCTCTCTCTCTCTCCCTCTCTCTCTTTCTCTCTCTCTCTCCCCTCCCCCCCTCTATTGCCCTCTCCCTCTCCCTTTCTCTCTCACTCACTCTCATTCTCTCCTTCCTCTCTCTCTAAAGTCAACAAAAACATATCCTTGGGTGAGGATTTAAAAAAAGTTCCTCATGCAGATCTGTTATATTGAAATATTTGGAGTCAAATCTATGTGTAAGGTGTGAGGGGCTGGGAGCTGCAGCCCAGCACCCATAGGACCAAAGACTGACCAAGGCACTGGGACATCCCTGGTTTTCAAGTTATGAGTTAATGGAAGATGTGTGATGGAGAACCCATGTTCCTAGGGGCCTGGGGTGGTGGGTAGGGGGAGCAGATGTGGTGGGAAGTTCCAGAGTAGGAGTTCCTTTCTCTTGCTTAGAAGGGAGGATCCACAGTTCTGATCTGAGGAGGACTCAGGGTCTCTGCCCTGGCATACTGTTTCAAGGCAGATTTCTGGGAAGGGCAAGGATGTTCTCTGAAAATGCTGGTTTTACCTATCACTCAGAATGCATGAACACTGACAGCTGAAGGATCTGGGAACATTTTTCCTCCCTGGGGCAAAAACAAAAGTGTCAGAAGTTTCCTTTGCTCTTGCAAATCTGGAGTTACTAAGTTAATGCCCAATAGAGCAGCCAGGGAGTGTGATTACGTGATTGCAGCAACAAGCTTCACGTATATGGAGCATTTGCATATTCATTGTTGATCTGGGCTGGCTTCATGGACATATGTGGCCAGTGCTCTCCTACAGGGTCTGGCTCCCAGAAGGGCCCCATGCTTGGTTCAATGCTCTGCAGTTGCAGACTTGTACATGTAAATAATTGAAACTTTGAATTTGTATCTGATGGGACTATGGAGCATGTGCTGGAGCTTTGACCTTCAGCTCACTTGGGGTCCTGCTTTCCTGGGAGGAGGTTTTGGCTGTCTACTCCCTACCTCCTGCTGCTCAGGGCCCTTCCTGCACCCCCACACTTGGGCTTCCCCCACTGCTGCCCTTTGCCTGGGGTATCAGTCAGGTGGCATTGACAGGGTGGGATTGGCTGGCCTTCCTTCAGCCCTTGCCCTTCTTCCTCCACTAGTGGTAGTGATGGGTCTTGGCATGGAGGGCCACCACCCTGTGGCTTTGGGGGCAGCAGCCATTCTTTCTCTAAACTGCAACTCATGGCGTGTTTGATGGGCAACATGGTGGGGTGACTCCACAAAAGCCTCTCACTCCCAGCACATTCTGGCTTAGAGACTGTTGTCCCTTGGTGAGGGTGGTCACTTGTCTGCTGTGGGTTGGGGTGGTGGGGCTGTGGGAGGGGGATATTGACTTCCCTGCTCCTGGCCAGATCCCACATTTTCATTTTGTACTGGGTCCTGCAGACTGTGTAGCCGGCCCTGTCACTAACACTCAACCTCAATAGGACAAGGGTGTCATGACTATTACATCTTCTGTTGTTATTGCTCCTGCTAATGGAGGCCACCACTACCTTCTCAGTGATGTGCACTAGAGTAAGCCTTTACGAAAGTCATCCTATTCAGTCCTCACAACCACTATACACGATAGGGCTTGTCCATGGGGTAGTTCCCTAACTTCTTTGAGGTTGTTTCTCATCTGTGAAACTGGCACAATAATGCCCCATTCACAAGGATATTGTGAGAATTAAGATGATGTGTGTATAGAAGGATGAAGGAAATTTTATTCACCTGCATTACTCTAGCACTGTGTTTGTTTGAAAGAAATATTATGATAAGCTGCATGAGGAGAAGTGTGAGGATCCCCCTCTGCCCCCCACATAATCAGGTAACTCAAGAAGATAGCTTAACTTTTGCACATATGACAAGGAGAGGAGTTTGCATTGTTCCCTGGAGGAAGGTGGGAAAGAAAGAAGAGTAACTGGGGCCAAGGTTTAGGGGGAAAGAGAACACAAGTGGGCATCTGCCCTTCAGAGAATAGAAATACTGCATGGAGCTTTAAACAAATCGTTGGTGTTGGGTGTATGCTGTAAACTCCCCACTTCCCCAACTTCACAAAATCTCCAGTAAAGATGAAATAACTGACTAATGCATTTGGGTGTGATTAGATTAATGGGGGGAGGGGATTCTCCAAGAGATATTGAGGTTCACGTTCATGTTGGCACATATGGAAGGAGGCAGCATGTGTGGACACGTGTGCCAGAAGATGAGTGTAGAGTTGATGCTAGGCTACATCATTCTTTGATGGTTTCCTCCGAGTGATCTCACTTTTTGTTCAGGTCAGGTATTTTGAGGGATATGACAGCAGCCATGTATATTTTGTTTAGTTTGTATTTTCCCACAAGCCTCACCACCAGGCTCTGCACAAGGTGGATACTCAAGTGTAGAGGGCTGACCAATGTGAGTAGTAACTACTAAGAAAAGGAAATGGATATGACGTTGTATAATCATTTCAATGTATAATCATATTTTGCATAATCATTTCAATGACTCTTTGACATAGGTATTAGTCTATCCAGTTTACAGATGCGGTATCTGAGGCTCAGAGAGGCCAAGATACTTGCCTGGGGTTACACAACTACTAATGACAAAGCAGAGATACAAATCTATGCCCATTACTTAATGCCTCCTTGATCAATGTAACTTTACTCCATTATCTAGAGTTTCAGTGTCATATAAACCAAGCATTACTCATATATGTGTATTCTAAAACCCCAATGAAATCAGAAGAATAAGACAAATCGATTTTGAAAACATTCCTAGAGAATAAAACATTTTCTTTTCAAATGGGTGGAGAAAGAGCAAGAGCATAAGAAAAACATGTAGCATAACTCAGTCATCTCTTAAATAATTGTTGGATTGTACTAATATTAGTCATTGTACTATAATGAAACCAATGGGGAAAAATGTGCTTGGAAGATGCAACCTATTATGCAAGAAAAGGCTGACTCAAATGTGTCTAAAAGCATAGTTCTCCCTTCAGCCAAGTCAAGTCCAAAGGAGCGCATGAATAATTGGCTGCAGCTACCCTTTAAGCCAGTGCCAGCTCTCTCTGCTCAGGTTGATACATCTCCAAACCTCAGGGAGTCAGGAATCAGCTGCCAGCAGCCAATGGGCTTCTGAGCATTCATAACCAGACCAGGTGCTGATCCATCAAGCTAATTAGCAGCCTGTGGGCCACAGTTAGCTGGGAAGGTAGAGGTTTTTAACTCTTTTCTTGATAGACTCTGTGTTTATCTGTGTTTTGTGATCAATGTTCTATCAGAAAAACCATACCCCACCCCCCAAAAAAACACATTTAGAATTCAAAAGGAGGAAGGCTAAATGGAAATGTAGGCTTGCTTTAAATAAGAGAGACTGAGAAACCAAAGTGAACTTGGACACACCCATATAGTGTACACATAATGCTTTTCCCCATTCCATGTGCCTTCATTTTACTTAGCATATCATCAGCACAGAATGGACATCCACAAATAATAAACAAAAGGAGGAAATAGAACAGAATTACAAAAGAACAAGAGATATGGCTTGTTGGCACCTCAGATGCATTTAACCATCAGGATCCAGAAAAGAGCAGAAGAAACAGAATTGGCTTTGATGGGAAATACAGAGAACATGTTGAGAGTTCGGAAAAGTGGAAAACCTGTTTAATTAGGAGATGCAGGAGATGGAAGACATCAGAAACAGTGTTATTGTAAATTACCAGGCTTAAAAACCAACGTGTAAATCAGCAGAGGGAAGAATACAGTGGATCTTAATAAATTTGCAGAAACTTGTTTGAAATAGTGCGATTAAAGTCAGTTCGAATGTGGTGATCAAACAGTAAAATAGAATCAACAATCATTGAAGCCAACACCATTCCAAATGTCCACATGGACACAAGAGAAGCATTCTGCAGCCAATTTCCCCAATATTCCCGACTTTAGTGTGGTTTGGTTTTTCATGGGTCCAGTAATCTCCAGTGGAACAGTGCCAATACGTGATCTGGAGGTATCATAAAAAAGGCATTCTAGCCCTTGAAAAAGCCAAATCTGGAAATCAGAGAGGATGGTAAGGCAGAATCCTGGCAGACGTCTTAAAGCACAGAGGTAACATTTATGGAGATGTCTGCATGAGCTCTTTCTCAACATATGGAGAATTGAGGAAGGGCTATGGGATTTCAGTGACAACCCGTCACCACCATCTGGAGATGGGAACCCCGCAGTACATTTTCTTTTATCTGTGATATCTTACTGATGAACTTTATATTAATGACAAGGTCCTAGCCAGAGTCTCCCTTGGACTGCGTACTGCAAAACTGCTTACTGCTTTGATTCTGGGGTTAGGAAACAGATTTATGGCTCTGCGAGGAACAGCTGTCATTGTATTTGTGGAATCAGAGAATCAAGATGCTGAAACTGATTAATATTCCAGAGTCTTCAGGAACCTAAAGAAAGCATTGCACAGCCAGAGGAATCTGGGATGTACTGGCTAGAATGTAAACTGTACTGCCCCAAGGAACAACCCTACATGTTGAGATTATGAGCTCAAATCTTTCCACAAATATTCAGAGTGAGGAAAAACAGAGTGAGTATTTCCTTAGGAGGAGCAGGTGCATGGGTTGGATTACTTTTGCTGTAAGAAACTAATGCACTACCCTGGACTAGAATCGATTTCAGGATTGCAGTCCTTTAAACAAGAGAATAGTTTATCCAGGGTCAGGGAGATACTGGATTCATGCCAAATGATAATTCTCCGTAATGCTTCTTACAGGCTTATGTGTGTGTATAGATGAGGTCACAAGTCTACTCTATGGCCTCCAGGAATGTTGGTTCTGGTTACTGTCCTAGAAAAGCAACTCTCCTACTTCCCATCCACCCCCACAAACAGTGGTTTGGTTAGAGCTACCTCTGAATTTCTTCCTGCCTAAGTCATTTCTTACTAGCCAAGGAAGAAAGAAGCATATGCTCCCGACTTTTTCTTCCTCTCTAGCCTCAACTCTGGCCTCTCTTCCCTTGAATCCTTTGGTGCACCTGCAAGGATGCCATGACTCAGTGCCTTTGTCTGTGCGACTCTCTTGACCTTGAACATCCTTCCACCAGTTCACTGCCTGGAACACTGTTCCTCCTTTATGCGTTACCTCCTCTTGACAGCTTTCCCTGATCACAACAGCAAACATGTAGCACTTAATTGGTACCAGGTACACGTCGAGCCCCATGAAACAGGTACCATTATCACATCCATTTTAGAGATATGGAAACTCAAAGGCAGCAAGGTTAAGAAATGTATTCAAGGTTACAGGTAAGGAGCAGAGCTGAGATTATGAACTGACGCGGTCAGGCTCCAGAATGTCTGTTCTTCACCACTGCTCTCAGCACAGTGATCCCTACAGCTTGCCCTAGCAGCCTGAGCACACACGAGGTGCCTGGCACAGCAGTTGTGTTTTCTCCCCTCCCCTCTTTCTGTGCTAGTGCCAATGAATCCTTCACCATTCAGCCCAAGCATCATGTTCTTTTTTTCCTTAACCCTTCCTGCTCTTACTCCCCAAGCCTGGGTGTGATGGATCCTCCACTGCTCATGTGCTAGAGCCCAGCACCATGTGTCTGTTTACCTCTCTGTCTCCCCCATCAATCCAGCTAGGGATGGTCTCAAATGTTATGGTAATCCACACAGGACCTGGAACATAGAACTATGTATTGCTAATACATATTTGTCTGCTTGATGAAGGACATCTTTATTTTGCAACTCTGGTTTCCAGGGTTTGCAAGCACATTAAGAACAAAGGGGATTCTATCTCAAATCCTAGGAGAATAATGACAAATGCTTAACTCCAGTTTAGAAAGAAACAGGACTGTTTATAGCTCAGGGGCTCAACATTACATGACCTGAACTTAATTTTTCCTCACGGCTTAGATTTGTAGACCTGTAGACTGGAAGGGCCCTTGGAGATCATTTAGTGCAGGCATTATAAACTGGTGGCTTTGAGATACCACCAGTTTTATTTGAACATTATTGTTTGTTTCTATTTTTATTAGGACACCGATAAGCAGGACATTTACTCTTTATTTCTCCACACTTTGTACCATATCCCATCATAAAATACCACTTCACTCATTTATATCATCTTCCTGGCCCTTTAAGGCACTTGATATGAAATATTGGATTTTAGTCCAGCCCATTTTTAGCCCCCTTTGACAGCCAAACTCTTCAAGTCTGTACCTGTAGGCCCCAATTATCTCATGAACTCATTCCAAGCAGGTGTGTTCATTCCACCCTCTACTGATGTATCCAAGTGACCAATGACCTCCATCTCGTGAAGTCCAGTCCCCAGCCCTGACCTGAGACCCTCCTCCTTGATTTTCAGAACCATACTCTCCTGGTTTTCCTCCCACTTCTCTGGCCTCTCCTTCTCTGTCTCCTTTGCTGGTTCCTCCTCATATGCTTGACCTCTGGTAAATATCGGATGCCCCAAGGTATAGCCCTTGGCCTGCTTCCTTCCTCAACCTATTCTCATTCCCTTGGTGATCTTATGCAGGCTCATGGCCTTATACTGTTAACGTGCTGGCACTTCCTCAGTGGGAATCATGGTTGTCTAATGGGCCTGTGCAACTTAAAAACAAATGCAAACTCTTGAATTCCACCCCAAATCTGCTCTTCTTAGAGCAGTTAAACGTGTATCCATCTTATCAGTTGCTCAGGTCAAAATCCAAGAGATTATCCCTCCTTACCCCTCTCTATTATTTGCCACATCTAAATCCTTGGCAATCAATTCTCTACTCAAAACCCCCAGAATGCCCCCAGTTCTTTCAGAACAAAAGCCAAAGAAAGTCTTTGTTTTGAGGTGCAGGAGCCTTGATGTTCTACCACCATCCTTATTCCCACCCCTGCCTTGATTTCTCTTTCCCCTTTTCCTACCACTATTCCCCTTACTGACCAGCTGCAGCCACACTGGCTTCCCTGCTGTTCACCGAACACTCCGGGCTGCCCCCACCTCCAGGTCTTCGCACTTTCTGTTTCCTCTGCCTGGGACATGCCCAGCTCGGCCTTCACCCATTCCCCAGGTGTCTCCATGGGTTGTGTCCTCACTCCCTTCATGAGTACAGAAATAAGTCTCCTTATTGAGGCTTTCCTGGACCCACCGATTTAAAATGGACCCCCTGACCCTAGGATTCTTTGCCCTCCGACCCCTTCTGCTTTACTTTTCTCTAAAGCATTTTATCACCCTTTAACATGCTGTGTAATTTCCATATTTACCTATTTTGTTTGTCTTTCCCTACTAGAATGTAACCTCAATGAGGGCAGGCATTTTGTCTTTCTTGTCACTGCATGCCCTCAGCAACAGAATAGTAATCAAGACTTAAATGGATTGAATTGTGTGATTCCCCCACCCCCATTCATATCTTGAAGTCCTAACCCCCGGTACTTCCAAATGTGACCTTTGGAAAGAGGGTCATTTCGGATGTAGTTATTTAAGATGAGTTGGAGGAGGGTGTGCCACTAATCCAATATGATTGGTGTCCTTGTAAAAAGAATGCTATGTGAAGAGAAAGGCACAAGCATAGAAGGAAGACAATGTAAAGAGTCACATGGAGAAGGTGGCCAACTCTAAGCCAAGGAGAGAGGTCTGGAGTAGACCCTTCCCTTTCAGCCCTCAGAAGGAACTTATCTTCCTGACACCTTGACTTTGGACTTCTAGCCTCCAGAGCTGTGAGACAATAGATTTCTGTTTTTAAAGCACTCCCAGTTGGTGGTACTTTGTTATGGCAGCCCTGGAAAACTAATATAGTCTTCAAACAAATACTCAAGAAAAATGTATGGATAAATAAATTAACTTTTCTGATGAAACAACTGAAGCCCAGTGAGGTTAAGTAACTTAATTAAGAAACACATAGGGGTGAACAGGCAAGACAAAAACCCAACTTCCCTACGTCCTCATCGAGCTCTTGGCTGCCACCTCTTGAGGCAACCTAGGTCTGTCTGGCACACACTGAACAGTACTGTGCTGTGGGCAAAGGAGATCTCTAGAGATGTCTCACCAGGTGTCAGGTCTCATCTTTTCTGCTTTCCTACTTAACACCCCCTCTCCTGGCTGGACAAGGATTGATGTGCTTGCTAAGTGGTCTGCTCTCCTCTCAGAGGAAAGCCCTGTGTGTGACTCTTCCGTTTTTCAGGAAGTAACAGAAATTATAGTCATAATATAGAGGGGGAAATGATTCACTGCTGAGCCACTGAGCCATGGGGAGCAATCCAAAGTCTCGAGTAGACAATCAGCTAAGAGAAGTCACGATGATGTCACAGCGGAACATACAACTGCCTCAGTGGGCTGATCCAGAAGAACATCACAATTAAGTCAGCCTGCTGCCGAGCACTCCTCCACATCTGGGAAGAGCGGCTCTCCCTGCTGACAGCCACATTCAAGGAAAGGCAATAAGAGATGGTGGGAGGCAGCAATCTAGCCAACACACTCCATGGAGGAAGAAATGATTCCAAACTGCTACAAAGCAAATGAACATCAGTCACAGAGAAACATTCTGAAAGAAGTCAAACATGTTTGGGCACTTCCCGAACAGGCCGGGGAACAGTGTTTTCTTCTCAGAATGGAATTACGGTGTGACATCGGGCATGAAAAATTGATGAGGGCCATCAGGGGTGATATTTAAAATATTTAACAAAGTGTCGACAGCATAGGCCATCAACTGCTAGCAAAGCCTTATCAAGCCAAAACCGGTTTGGCTCAGTGGATAGAGCGTCGGCCTGCGGACTGAAAGGTCCCAGGTTTGATTCCGGTCAAAGGCATGTACCTTGGTTGCGGGCACATCCCCAGTAGGAGATGTGCAGGAGGCAGCTGATCGATGTTACTCTCTCATTGATGTTTCTGACTATCTCTCTCCCTTCTTCTCTGTAAAAAATCAAAGCCTTATCAGGACCTGGTTGTTGAGCATGGTCTTTGGTGAAACTCACTCCGCTAGAATAGCAGGATGCTCTTAACCTCTGTGACCCTCGGTCTAGTTTCTTTGGAGGGTGAGACGCCCCCTCCTAATTCTCAGTATTTTTAGGAAGATTAAGAGAGCATGTTTGTGACTGTTATGTACATATCAGTCCCTCAATAATATGTTATTATATACCAGGCATTGGCAAATGCTAATTTACTTAATCTTTACAACAACCTTAAGATCCAGCAATTGTTATCACTGTTTTACAGATGGAGAAACTGATATACAGAGAAGTTAAGCAACTTTCTCAATGTCACACTGCTAACAAGTGGCAAGACGGAGTCTCTGCAATAGGTAGTCTGGAACTCAGGGGCTCAATCTCCTCCCTCTACTACCTCATAAATGTCAGAGCCCATGTTTCTGAAAACACAAAGTTTTATTGACTCTAAGTCTCTGTTAAGGGAAAGAGGACAGTACATTGCTATCTGGCGCTCAGCGATTTAGCCTTTCTTTCCATGTCTGCTCAGCTCCACATACATGGAGAGAGAGAGAGAGAGAGAGAGACAGAGAGAGAGAGAGACAAAACAAATCCCTTCCTTCAAAACAGTCAAATTAATACAAAGGCAAGATCAAAGTTTGGGAGTCTTTTTTTTTTTTTAAATTTAGTATTAGCTGAACCACTCTAAGCATTCAGGGTTGAAGAGTTATTTATCGCAGTTAATGAATCTCATGATAACATAAATGTCTTACAGCTTTGAGCTAAGTGAGTAGCTCTTGTCTAGGGACCACTTAGTGAAGCTAATCTGCATGAACAAAGGAGGAATGGGATTTGGGAGAATGAGGAGAGGAGGAGGGGGAGAATGAGCTTTTGTTGAGTAGCTACCTCATGCCAGGCATCACACTAGGTGCTTGACCCTCATTATTTCCATGTATTCTTATGGCAACTCAATCATTCAACACACACCCACTGAATGGCAGGCATCATAATAGGTGCTGGGGTTACCAAATTAAACACATCATGGTCCCTGCCCTTTTACGTAGCATGAAGAAAGAAAACAAGCAGAACAGCCACTTGAGTTCATTGTGATAATATTTTGATGTGAGTACACAGCCGGTGGAACGATGGGAGACAGGCCAAGATGGTACCAACATGTTCACAGTCTCCTCCTAAAGGACTCTCCTGGGAGAGGGCAGCTGTGTTCCAAACAAGGGGATGCTACCACTGCTCCTCCTTGCTGCCCTCCTGCTCTCTTCCCAGAGAAGGGGGTAAATGGGCTTGATGAGTTGATCAATTGGGATAAGTCAACCTACTCTGACTCATACAAAGAGTCAGAAACCCTAAACTCTTTACCTGGGTCTGGACTGATTTACAATGGGACAAACACTCTATACTTCCTGGACCCCAACACCCACTTTCCAATTGCACGTCTTTCAAAAGAGACATCAAATTAGATGTCTTAAAAAAAAACTTTTCCATTTGGGAGAAATTTTTTTCTTTATTGTTTAGCTTGTATTTACTTAGTGTCCAGGGCAACTTCAACTCATATTTTCATAGGGTCTTTTTTAAATTGTGACAATTGGATAGAAGCTGATTGGTGCAATCATTAGTTGGCTATATTTCTAAAAGTATGCATGTATGAGTGCATATAACAAACAGCAATGTCCACAGGGGAATAGAAAACAGGGGAACATTCTAAAGAATGACAACACTCGAGACCAGTGATGGCGAACCTCTGACACGCATGTCAGAGGTGACATGTGAACTCATTTTTTTGGTTGATTTTTCTTTGTTAAATGGCATTTAAATATATAAAATAAATATCAAAAATATAAATCTTTGTTTTGCTATGGTTGCAAATACCAAAAAATTTCTATATGTGACACAGCACCAGAGTTAAGTTAGGGTTTTTCAAAATGCTGACACGCCGAGCTCAAAAAGTTCGCCATCACTGCTCTAGACTTTCCATTTCAACAATGGAAAACTTAAGGAATTCGGAAAAGCCCAATAACTCAACACCCAATTCTCTAAAAGTAACGGTGTATGAGTTTTCTAGGGCTGCTGTAACAAAGAACCAGGAGCTGGGTGGCTGAAGCAACAGAAATTTATTGTCTCACAGTTCTGGAGGCTACAAATCCAAGATGAAGATATATAATCAGGGTTGTTACCTTCTGAGGGCTGTGAGAGAAAATCACTTCTGGTGGTTTGCTGGCCATCTTTGGCATTCCTTGGTTCATAGAAGCATGACTTTGATTTGTTTATGTGAGCTTATGTTTACTCTTTGGAATATGTGATCCACTTTGTAACCAAGTAAAAAATCATGAATCAATTTTTCAAGAGGATTTGTAACATTTCACCATTCCCTAAATTTCAGGTTTTATCCATTGGACCAGGTTTCCCCCAGTATTGCATTAACAAGAAATATCTTGCTTGATTTTCCATGGTTAGCTGGGAAATATGCCAGGGAGAAAGCTCCTTGTTTAGAAGCTTGTTGAAAATCTCTTCTTGCCAAGCATTTGTCTTTCTTGGGAGCAGAGAATCTTGTTCTTTCGGATAACATACTTCTTAGAAGACTCTTTAAGACAGTGGATTTTGAACTTTTAAAAATTCTTATTAAGAAATTACACACAAATTCTCATATTTATGGTTAGTGCAGGGTAGAGGGCCTGAACATCCTTTCTTAAGGTTTCCTGTGACTTAGAGGAGATTGCGCCCAAGGGACATCTGCAGAACCCCAGGGCTCCCTGGAACACCATTTGAGAACCACTCTGTTAAAGCCTCGTCTAGAGAGGAATGAAGAAGCAGGCCTTCCACACTCTACCTTATATCATAAAGTAAGAATCACAGGAGGTGACATCAAGGAAGAGATAGAAACAGTATTGGTACACAGGTCCTGTGATTCACCTGGAAAGTCTAGCAATGATGTCTGATGGCTTGCCAGTAGGTTTCTTTCCTATTAGGTGAGAAGGGTTTAGTTTTATTGATTTAGGACATATATGCCAGTTTCTCTAGGGATTACTGACTGATCCCCCAAGTTGTATGCGGAAGTACCTGCTTTTACGTTCACAGCCACCAGTAGCTGCACTGATATTGCATCTATATTACAATGGACAGTTCTGCTTACTAGTTGGATCCTCCAGTAAAACTCATTGAGGATGGGAGCCATGTCTTTTTGTTTTTATATCCCAAGTCTAGTAGCTGGATAATAACAACAATTATTAATCAATTAATAATCAGTAATAAATAAATTATTAATTAATAAGTCATAATTTTAAAAGCAACTGGCATCTTTGAGCACAGTGCCAGACTGTTCTAGGTAGTTCATATGTGGTATTTTATTTAATCCTCAATTGACCCAAAGAAGTAGATTCCATCACCAGTGTCCCATTTCACAGATGAGACAACCATGGCACAGAGAGGTGGAGTCAGTTGCCCCTTAGTTCATGCAGCTAGGAGGAGGAGCTGGTTTTTAAATCCAGGAAGCCTTTCCCCCCACTATATTATATAATACTAAAGGCCCAGTGCATGAAATTCATGCATGGGGGTGTGTGTCCTTCAGCCCAGCTTGCACCCTCTCCAATCTGGGACCCACTGGGATTGGGCCTAAATGGGCAGTCGGACATCCCTCTCACAATCCAGGATTTCTGGCTCCAACCACTTGCCTGCCTGCCTGCCTGCCTGATTGCCCCTAACTGCCCTCCCCTGATGGTCCAGTCACCCTAATTGCCCTCCCTTGCCATCCTGGTCGCCCCTATCTGCCCTCCCCTGCAGGCCTGGTTGCCCCCAACTGCCCTCCCCTGTAGACCTGGTCCCCCCAACAGCCCTCCCCTGCAGGTCTGGTACCCCCCCAACTGCTCTCCTCTGCTGGCTCAATCACCCCTAACTGCCCTCCCCTGCAGGCCTGGAACCTCCTAACTGCCCTCCCCTGCTGGCCTGATCGCCCACAACTGCCCTCCCCAGCAGGCCATCTTGCAGTGGCCATCTTTGACCACATGGGGGCGGTCATCTTGTGTGTTGGAGTGATGGTCAATTTGCATATTACCTCTTTATTATATGGGATTATTCAACAATGTTTGTGAGGTCTCTCCGTGTGCCAAACATGGTTCCAAGCACTGAGGAAACTTGGTGATCAAAACCAAGTCCTTGTTTTTGTGAAGTGTATGTAGTGAGGTACTCTCTAAATATGTGCAGATAATATATATTAAATAAGTGAATTCAAAGATTATATATATATATATATATATATATATATATATATAAATTCTTTATTGTTTAAAATATTACATATGTCTCCTTTTACCTCCATTCACCTCTCCCTAGCCGCTCCCACTCTCCAGCACATGCCTTCACACCCCTTGTGTTTGTGTCCATTGGTTATGCTTATAGGCATGCATACAAATCCTTTGGTTGATCTCTTACTCTTCCCTGCTCCCTTGCCTTCCCTTTGAGGTTTGTTCGATGCTTCTCTGTCTCTGGATCTATTTTTGCTCATCAATTTATGTTGTTCATTATATTCCACAAATGAGTGAGATCATGTGATATTTATCTTTCTCTGACTGTTTTATTTTGCTTAGCATAATGCTTGCATGTCCATCCATGCTGTTGCGAATGGTAAGAGTTCTTTCTTTTTTACAGCAGCATAGTATTCCATTGTGTAGACCACAGGCCATCAATCATCCCAAATACTTAGATAACATAGTTCCTGCCCTCAAAAACTGCACAGTGAACTGATGGGGGAGGCTGGGAGTGATTCTTCTATGAGAGCGGATTAAAGAAGTCTGCTCACATCTCTCAAATGCATTCCATGATGTTCCCACCTGAAAGCCATCTCAATAGTCATAGGAATGTGTTATAGTGTTCCTTCAAGTAGTTCAGTCTGTTTTCCATAGGCTTTGCCAATTATTGCCGTTCTAACAAGTTTCTAAAGCAAATATTTGATGTTTGGGGCCTTTTCATTACACAAGGAGTATCACCCGCCTTCCATAGTAGCATGCCCACCCACTGACACAAGAAGCAGGGAGGTGGGGGTGATGCGAAAGGCTACTAGGGAGCCATTGCTGTGCCCCGTTTGCCTGCTTTGGTTGAGTCTATTTAATTTGGAAATTAATTGAAAGAAAGTGATTACTAATGAAGAGTATTTCCATCTATAAAGATGGAAACTACAAGGATTAATCTGAAGGGATTTTTTTGACATTGAGTATAGAACCTTCCTTTCACTGAGCTTAAAGTCCTAGATTTTAAGAAATTCCACAGTCTGAACCAAATTTCTTTACTTTTCAGAATGGATCTTAAAGACAGAGCAAAAATATTTTCTTCCTATAACCTCAGCAAATGTGAAGGCTGTCTGCTCTGGCAATTTTTTTTATTATTATTTCAGGATATGGACAAAGAAACAGTGATGTAGTTAGTGCCTTATTTCGCACACTCAGAATCACTCTGCAATGGCTTGGTGCTGGAACATCTACCCGCAAGTGGCACCTCTACTGGGGAACTATAGTTCTGATTATTTAGAGTGTTCTGTAATTTTATTTCATGATGTTAACATTTAATAATATCATATCCTGAGAGACACCCTTGTGCAACTTTAAAATATACACATCTTGCCCTTTTTCTTAAAAAAAAAAATAACCTTAACCTTTTATTTCTCCAGCACTCTGAATGTAATGGAATCTATATGCATTTTAGTGAGGATTTTTTGATCCCTGGTTCATCACTTATATTCATTGCAGGCTTTCCATTGCAATATAAATTCCTGCTCCCCATACATTGATTCTAATGACTTTGTTGGAAAGGTAACTATGTCATTGCATAAAAAAAGGAATTAGCCCAGCTGGTGTGGCTCAATGGTTGAGTGTTGATCCAGGAACCAAGAGGTCACAGTTCCATTCCCAGTCAGGGCACATGCCCAGATTGCGGGTTCGATCCCTGGTGTGCAGGGGGCAGCTAATCAATGATATTTCTCTGTCATTGATGTTTCTATCTCTATACCCCTCTCCCTTCCTCTCTCTCTAAAAAGAAATAAAAAAACATATTAAAAAAGACATTAATTGACGTAAATCTCTCTTGAGATCTTCACATGAATGTTGCATGCATACTTCTGATTTATTTGTGGGCTTTTGTGTGAAGAAGATGACATTTTCTTACAAACACCTGGGAAACCATGGAGGTTCTCATTGTGCCTAATAGCAGATTCCCTGAGCGTTCCCTCCTCAGAGTCAAAGAGGAACTTCAATACCAGAAGATGACCTACTGATGAAGGAAGAGAGGCTTTGGTTTGCCTGCTATAAACCAATTTGAGTCCAAACCCAACATTTTTTAAAGATTTAGCTTCCAATGCGTTTTGGTCTGTAATTCACAGACAAATGCAAAAAAACATTTTCTGCTTGAATAGAGCAGGCACACTTTCATGTAGAGTGCATATATAGGAATCCCTTTTTGGGTAACTGATAAGATGGTCCCTGATACCTTCCTCACTGCTCTGAGCCACCAGGGGAGAAGTGGGACATTGTATTGGCATCAAGAGAAAGCAGAGCCCGGTAGGGTTACCATTGAGTCCTGAAACAATAGCTGCCGCTCATTTTTCATCTTCCTTCTTTTATCAGAGCCATTTATTTTCTTCTAATGCCTCCCTTCTCCTTGTCCTTTTTTTGCTCTTAATATCTCTGGGGGACACTAAAGGAGGCATTTACTTCTGCATTCATTAAAAATGTTTCCATGTTTTGCCTTCTTGTTCCATTCCCACTTGGAGCACAAGTAAGACGCAAACATGAAAGCAAGTGGAGGGTTGGACACAGTGGCACTCAGACTCCGATGCTGCTGTTTACACTCAACTCTCCCCACTGCTCAGGACTGGAGGAGAGAGGCAGTGGTGCGCTCGCTCCTTAAAGCATGGACTCCCCTGCCCACAAAAGCCCGCAATGTAATTTCAAGATTAAATGCACCAATATCCCCTCCATGTTGCTATTTCCATGCATTACAGGACAGTGAACTTCCAGTGTCTAAAACAAGTGGCATTTTTCATTGTCATTTATTTATCTGCTCAATAAGATAGATAATACAGTTTTAAGTGTATCTTTCTTCTCCCCCTCATGAGACTTATCTTTCTCTCTCTACAAAAAGACTGCCTTTGCTTTTGAACATACATGCTAGCTCCAAGTGTTTTTGTGTGACTTTGACCTTAGGAAACCAAAGGAGCCTCTCCCAAGCCATCCTCTCTCCTTTCTTTGTTCCCCATAGCTTAGTTTTACCTTGTTCTCGTACACCACCAACCCAAAGACATTGCCTTAGGGACACCACTGTGGAAATGGTGTAGTTGGTTTTATTTTGAGGTTATGCAATTTCTCTGCTAAATCATAGGATATCTAATGGTGTTGGAAGAAAATTTCCTTCTTTATGAGGCTTTCAGAACTTCTGGAAAGGAATTCATAATGGAAGCTAGTTCCTTTTGCTTCTTAATCAATTCATTAAATAGCTCCCATCACATAGGGAAATTATCCCCCCCAACTGAGACTGGATTTTGAAACAGATTATCAAATAATAGTGCAGACTAATTTCCATAGTTCAACGTGTAGGAAGGCGGCATACACTACGTGATAATGCAAATGCTGAGGCTGTTCCAACAAATTTAATATTCATAGTCCAGAAGGGACAAGAGACAAAAAAGCGATTGCTTAACAATTTTCCAAACCAAAGTGACCTATAGCACACAAAATACGATTCCATTATGTGCAACTGACACTTTCTTTGTTAAGAATAATGAACTGCAGCAGAATGGCATAATGTAGAACTCTACATATGATAAGCTTTCTGCATAAGAACAGAAAGAGAATATTCCTTAAACAGTTCTGGGTCTACTGCTTGCCTTGAGGAGGCACTTAATAGCAATTACTGTTAATAGTTACAATATAAAGCTAATTGGTTTATAATGAAGCAGCAGAAAATACTGACGGTAAGATTGGGATATACAAAGGGAGAAATAAAAATCTATATTCAGGCTACATAAAAGTGATACTTAAAACATAACTTAACCTTAATATTATATTCATAAAGGACAGATTTGTTCACTGTAGTGAACATTCCCTAGGTGACTCATCAAATCTCATCTCTAAGCTGGTGACTCAAATTTTTATACCCAGTTCTGAATTCTTTTGTAAGCACTAGACTAGTGATGGCTAACCTTTTGAGTTCGGTGTGTCAGAATTTTGAAAACCCTAACTTAACTCTGGTGCCGTGTCACATATAGAAATTTTTTGATCTTTGCAACCATAGTAAAACAAAGACTTATATTTTAATATTTATTTTATATATTTAAATGCCATTTAACAAAGAAAAATCAACCAAAAAAATGAGTTCGCGTGTCACCTCTGACACGCGTGTCACCTCTGACACGCGTGTCATAGGTTCGCCATCACTGCACTAGACTCATATTTTCAACTGCTCACTTGATATCGGCACTAATAGAGCTAAGACACCTCCAATGTAATATGCTCCAGATAAAACCCCTGATGTTCCCCTCTGCTCCTCTTTCCTTTCTCCATCATTGGCACCACCACTCAGTTGCTTAAACTAATAATGTAGGAATCACCCTTAATTTTTTCCCTTCCCCCAACATTCCCTCAGCAAGTTCTGTTGCTTCACCGTTAAAATATATCTTAAATCCAAGTGCATTTCACTAGCTCCACTGGCACCATCTCATTCAGGCCACGGTAATCTCTTAAATAAATCAGTCTCCTTTCTTCTACTCTTGTCCCTCCACTGCCCATTTCCGCAGAGGCAATCTGTGATCTTTTGAAAACGTAAATCAGAACATGGCACTTACCTGCTTAAATTCCTCCAATGGCTTTCCTTACCCTTACAGTAAAACTAAGACTCCTTACCCTTGTCTACAAGGCCATTATCTGACCCATGCTTCTTTGTCAGACCTCATCTCTCATCACTCTCTGCCATATTTTACTCCCAAGCTTTCTTGTGTTTCATTGAGAAATCCATTCTTGCCTCAGGGTATTCAAACTTGCCATGGTTCCTCCCTGGATCTGCTGCTCCTCAGATCTTTGGATGCCTTGCTCTTATTTCAGTTACTGTGCTCTCCTCGGAGATGGCTTCCCTTGACTACCTCTATATAGCCACCTTCTGCTGCTGACTTCAAAGCTCTCTCTAATCCTCCATTGCCTTCTCTTGCTTTCATTCACGGTACTTACCCCAACCTAAATCTATAGTATGCATTTAATATTTCCCCACCCAAGAATATAAGCTCTATGAGGTCAGGGCTATTGTGTGGCTCACTGCTGCATCCCCAATGCATAGAATACTCAGTAAATATGTTGAATAAATGAATGATTGATGCCTCTACTTAAGAATTTTCTATGACTTTCCTTACTTAAAGAATTAAAGTTTAAACTTCTTAGTCAAGACCTTCCTTAGTTAAAGTCCCTCACTCTCTTACTTCATGCTCCCTTTCCAGCCACAACTTCTCCCTGGGCATTAGTCACCTTGTACTATCAGGTCCCAAAACTTTATGGGCTCAAGGATATCTTCTTTTTCTGGATGCCTGCCCTCCTTCTCTGTGGGCAAATTATAGCTCATCAGTCATGCTTAGCTCTTAGATCATTTCCTTCTGACTCTGCATTAAACTGATTCCTCCCATCAATTTGTTATTATATTCATTATAATAAATACCACATCCCCAGGGAATTTCTTTAAATAATCAGCAGCAATTGTTTAACATCACAGCTGCCAGAGTAGTGATACTAATTAGAGCTAAATAGAGGATGACCAAAAACTTTATAGAAAAAGTAGAGAATGATATGTTCATAGGGGCTTTGAAGAGCTCCAGCTTGTTCTTGGTCTTGGTAATCTAGAAGGCCATGAATATGTGCAGGGCTGTGTGTATACCCAGGAAACATCTGAGAAGGCCCTAATCTCTCACCCCTGTACAAGCAGAGGCAACGAAAGTGAAGATATATCATACCAAACCTTATGGGATATAGCTATAACAGCGGTTAATGGGAAAGTCATGGCTATAAATACCTATATCAAAAAAGAAGAAAACTCTGAAAATAACAACCTAAAATTCTATCATAAGCCACCGGGGAAAGCAGAGAAAGACAAATACCATATGATTTCATTTATATGTGGAATATCATGAACAATAAACAAACAAACAAAATAGAAACAGACTCATATTCAGAGAACAGACTGACAGCTGTCAGAGGGGGGCGGGTTAGAGGAACTGAAAGAAAAAGGTAAAAAATTAAGAAAAAACTCCCAAACAAACTCATAAACATAGACAACAGTATGGTCATTACTAGAGGAGGGAAAAAGGGGGTGGGGTGAGGTAGAAGAAGGTAAAGAGGGGATAAAGGTAACCTAGGAGATTTAACTTTGGGTGGTGAACACACAGATAATGTATTATAGAACTGTACACTTGAAACCTATATAACTTTATTAACTAATGTCACCCCAATGAATTCAATAAAAATTAAAAAAGGAGAGCAAACGGAACCCCAAGTAAGAAGAAGAAAGGAAGTAATGAATGTTAGAGTAGAAATAGATAATACAAAGAATAGTAAAACAATAGAGAATATAAAATTCAATGTATATTCTTTAAAAATTTTAAGAAAATTGACAAATATTTGACACTGACCAAGAAAAAAAAGAGAAGACTAAAATTACCAAATTATGAATAAAAGAGGGGACAATGATCATCTATATATATATATATATATAACCCTAATATTCAATAGACCAAATGGCAGAACAACTGAACAACCAGTTGCTATGATGTGCACTGACCACCAGGGGTCATGTGCGGAACATGGCGGGCATTGGCAACAGGAGGCAGAGTGCGGAACATGGCAGGCATCGGCCATGGTGGTATGGTGGAGCAGATGAGCGGGGCACCAGACCAAGGCGGGGTGCCAGTCACTGTCATTGGGGCGAGCCTCTGTTGGTTACTGAAAATTCTTTGCTCCCACATGCCACGGTCCTACTCAGCACTTGCACCTGCTGCCAGCGACTGGTGCTGGTTCTGATCACTTAGTGCTGTCAGTGAGTGCGAGTGGCAGCTGCCAGCCAATCACCCCTGAGGGCTTCTCCACCTCCCCTTGCTCCTGAGGGGCAATTGGGGCAGCAGCTGCTGCTTGCACCTACTAACTGCACCAGCCTTGCTCACACCTGCTGCTGGTGCCAGCCCCAATTGCTCTGCGCTATTAGCGGGTGTGAGCAGGCAGACAGGAGATCGGAGGCCACGGTGGGAGGCGCCAAGCGGGGGCATGGAGGATGGACCAAGTCCTGCTCCTGTGCCCACTGCAGCCTCGTGGCCCACAGTTCCTCTCAAGATGCACGGATTTGTGCACTGGGCCCCTAGTATATAAATAAAAACCATTATAAGCAACTTCTATAAACACTGTATGCCAACAGATTAGATAATCTAGATGAAATGGGAAAATTCTTAGAAAGGCATAAACTATCAAAATGGACTCAAGAAAGATTAAAAATTTGAATACACATGTTTAGAAACTATATTTGTAATAATAATAAAACTTCCCACAAAGAAAAGCCCAGGTCAAAATGACTTCACTGGTGAATTCTTAAAAGAGAATACTTAAAAGAGAATGAACACCAATCCCCATAAGCCCTTCCAAAAAATAGAAGAGGAGGGAATACTTCTGGACTATTTCTATGAGGCCAATATTACCTTGAAACCAAAAATGAGACAAAAACATCACAAGAAAACTACAGATCTCTTACAAATATAGAGGCAAAATTTTTCAAAAAAATGCTAGCAAACTGAATCCAGCATCATATTAAGAGGATTATACACAACAAACAAGAAGAATATATCCTAAGAATGCAAGATTTTTTCAATACACAAACAACAATCAATGTAATCCTATCTAATAACAAACATGGAAATTAACCATACCTCTGCTACGCTTCCCATTCACTAATCAGGGCGATATGCAAATTAACTGCCAACCAAGATGGCGGCCGGCAGCCAGGCAGCTGAAGCGAACAGGAAGCTTGCTTGCTCCAATGATGGAGGAAGCCAAGGTTCCCCGCTTGCTGCTGCTGGCTCTAAGCTCCAGTCTAAGAAACAATGTTGCAATTACAGAAGCTAAACAAACCCCAGATACCTGCTTTCAGCCAGCTGGCCTCAGAGCAGGAGCCGCAACAAAGTTTCAATTACAGAAGGTAAATAATTCCCAGAATAAAAAGAAAAAGAAAAAAAGGAGAGACTGGGAGCTTCAGTTGCAGGCTTGGCCTGCCTGAAAACAGCCCTCAGGCCCTCATCCAGGCTGGCCAGGCACCCCAGTGGGGACCCCCACCCTGATCTGGGACACCATTCAGGGCAAACCAGCCGGCCCCCACCCATGCACCAGGCCTCTATCCTATATAGTAAAAGGGTAATATGCAAACTGACCCTAACAGCAGAAAGACTGGGAATGACTGGTCACTATGACACACACTGACCACCAGGGGGTAGACACTCAATGCAGGAGCTGCCCTCTGGTGGTCAGTGAGCTCCCACATGGAGGAGCTCTGCTCAGCCACAAGTCCGGCTGATCGCTGTCAGTACAGCAGTGGTGGGGGGAGCATTTCCTGTCTCCTCAGCAGCGCTAAGGATGTCCGACTGCAGCTTAGGTCTGCTCCCCGCTGGCAAGTGGATATCCCCCGAGGGCTGCCGGGATGCCAGAGGGATGTCTGATTGCCAGCTTAGGCCCAATCCCCTGGGGAGCAGGCCTCAGCCAGCAGATGGTCATCCCCCGAGGGGTCCTAGACTGTGAGAGGGCACAGGCCAGGCTGAGGGACCTCTCCCACCCCGAGTGCACAAATTTTTTGTGCACCAGGCCTCTAGTATATTATATTATATTATATTATATTATATTATATTATATTATATTATATTATTATTATATTATTATATTATACTAGGGGCCCGGTGCACGAAATTCGTGCACTGGGTGTGTGTGGTGGGGAGAGTGTCCCTCAGCCCAGCCTGCCCCCTCTCACATACTGGGAGCCCTCAGGCATTGACCCCCATCACTCTCCGATCGCCTGATCGGCCCCTTGCCCAGGCCTGACGCCTCTGCCAGAGGTGTCAGGCTTGGACAGGGGACCCCCATCTCCTCCCGATCACTGGCTCTGGCCCCCGCCCAGGCCTGAGGCCTCTGGCCCAGGAATCATGCCTGGGCAGGGGACCCCCATCTCCCTCTGATCGCTTGCTCCACCCCCCGCCCAAGCCTGACGCCTCTGACCCAGGCTTCAGGCCTGGGCAAGGGGACCATCATATCCCCCCAATCCCTGGCTCCGCCCCCCACCCAGGCCTGATGCCTCAGCCAGAGGAGTTGACCCTCATCACCCTCCGATCACCAATCACCGGATCAGCCTCTTGACCAGGCCTGAGGCCTCCGGCAGAGGTGTCAGGCCTGGGCAGGGGACCCCCAGCTCCCCGCGGTTGCAGGCTCCGCCCCTGCCCAGGCCTAACGCCTCTGGCCTAGGCGTCCGGCCCGGGCAGCGGGGACCTGCAGTGGCAGCGGGGGGCGCCGCGATCGTGGGCTTCGCTTTGGGCCCAGGCAAGGGACCCCTAGCTCCTGGGACTGCCAGCTTCGACTGTGCCCAGCTCCCATCGCTGGCTCCACCCCTACTTCCTGCGATCACTGGCCAGGGCGGAAAAGGCGCCTGATTCTCCAATCATGGCTGGGGGGCAGGGCAAAGGCGGCCCCAGGGCCGCCTTTGCCCTGCCCCCCAGCTCTTAGCTCCCCCCTGGGTTTCAGATCACTGTCAGTGGCAGGGGGCTTCTTCCTGCTTTCCCTTTCGCCTCCCTGCATTGCGCCTACATATGCAAATTAGCCGCCATCTTGTTGGCAGTTAACTGCCAATCTTAGTTGGCAGTTAATTTGCATATAGCCCTGATTAGCCAATGAAAAAGGTATCGCCGTACGCCAATTACCATTTTTCTCTTTTATTAGTGTAGATTATATTAATTATATTTAGATTAAAGGACAAAAATGCCATGATTAACTCAATAGATGCAGGAAAAGTATTTGGCACAGTCCAATACTCTTTCATGGCAAAATTATTTGACAAACTAGAAAAAAAAGGATACTTCCTCAAACTGATAAAGGCCAGCCATACACAAAAACTACACAGCTGAAATCATACTTAATGGTGAAAGATTGCATGCTTTCCCCCTAAGATAAAGAATGAGACAAGAATGCCAGCTCTTGTCACTTCTATTCAGCAGTGACCTGGAGATTCTAAACAAGGTAATTAGGCAAGAAAAAGAAATAAACCTTATCCAGATTGAAAAGGAAGAAGTAAACAATCTCTTTGCAAATCACATTATCTTGTACATAGAAAATACTAAGGAATACACACACAAATTATTAGAACTAATCTATAAGTTCAGCAAGATGGCCTGATATAAGATAAATATACAAACCTTAGTTGTGTTTTTACATATTAAAAATGACCATTTCAGAAATAAAAGTAAGAAACAATTCTTTATACAACAGCATTGAGAATAGAATAATTAGAAATAAAATTTTAAAAGTATATACAATGCAATATATAGATGATGTATTATAGAATTATGCCTTTAAAAGCTATGTAATTTTATTAACCAACGTCATCCCAGTAAACTTAATTTAAAGTATTAGATATAAAAAAAATGAAATACTTGTAGAATGAAAACTACAAAACATCATTGAAGGAAGGACCTAAAGAAATGGAAAGACAACTCATGTTCATGTGTCAGAAAATTCAATATTGTTAAGATGGCAATACTTTCCTAATTGATCAACAGGATTCAATTTACTCCCTATCAAAATTTCAGCTGCTTTTATCTGTAGAAATGACTAACTGACCCTAAAATTCACATGAAATTGAAAGGACCAGAAAACGTTAAAAAATCTTGAATAAGAAGAACAAAGTTGGAGGAATTTACATTTTCTAATTTCAAAACTTATTAAAAAGCTACAGTGATCAAGACAGTGTTGTACTGGCATAAGAATAGAAATCTAGATCAATGGAGTAGATAGAGAGCCCAGAAATAAACTCTAACACGGTCAATTGATTTTTGACAATGCGCCGACAATCTAATCAAGGGTAAAAGAGTCTTTGACAAATGGCTCTGGGACATCTGGATATCCATACTCAAAAGAATAAAGTTGGACCCCTATCTCACACAATATGCAAAAATTAATTCAAAATAAGCCATAAGCTTAAATAAAAGGGCTAATACTTTAAAACACTTAAAACAAAACATAGAAAGGAATCCTATGACCTCAAACTAGGTAATGACTTCTTAGATATGATAAAAAACATGACAAGAGAAAAAAATAAATAAATTGGACTTCGTCAAAACTAAAACCTAAAAAAAAAACAACAAAAAAAAACCTAAAACCTTTTTGCTTCAAAGGACATCATTAAGAAAGTAAAAAAAAATCTACAGAAATGGAGAAAGTATTTTCAAATTACATATCTGATAAGAGACTATATTCAGAATATATAATTAACAGTTAGAACTCAATAATAAAATACTACTAATAAAGAGACAATTAAAATGAGCAGAGAATTTGAATAAACATTTCTCTGAAGAAGCTATACAAATGACCAATGAACACATAAAAGATGCTCAATCTCGCTAGTCATAGAGAAATGGAAATCAAAACCACAATGAAATACCACGTTGCACTTATTAAGATAGCTAAAATAAAAAAGACAGACAAGATAAGTGCTGACAAAAATGTAGAGAAATTGTAACCCTAGGATATTACTAGTGGGATTGTAAAATGCTGCAGCCTCTTTGGAAAATAGTTTGGCAGTTCCTCAATAGGTTAAACTTAGATTTATCATATAACCCATCAATTCCACTCCTAGATATACACTCAAGAGAATTAAAAACATACATCTATACAAAATTTACATATGATGATTTCTAGCAGCAATATTCATAATAGCCAAAAAGTGAAAATAACCTACATGTTTCTCAACTGATGAATGGATAAATAAAATGTGTATCCATACAATCGAATAAAAATTCATCAGTAAAAAGAATGAAGTAAATACTTAAAGTGCTACAACTTGGGTGAACCTTGAAAACATGCTAAGGAAAAAACCAATACAAAAATGAGACATTGTATTATTCTATTTATAAGAAATGTCTAGTATAGGGGATGGGGAGAAAGAAGAATGAGGAGTGACTCTTAATGGATTCAGAGTTTGTTTTTGGGATGATGAAATGTTCTAAAATTAACAGTGGTGATGGTTGCACAGTTCTGTGAATACACTAAAAACCACTGAATTGTACCTCTTAAAAATGAATTTAATGCTATGTGAATTTTATCTCAATAAAACCATAATAAAATGTGGGCACTTTTAGTTTTTATATTTCTTCTTCTTATTGTTGTTTGTAATAATAATAGTGGGGAAATTCAGAAGTTACCATGCTGGCATCTCTGGTAGAAAATGACGATGACAACAAATGACATTTCAGAAATGGCTTTTAAGGCACCAGGAGCAATAACCTGAGGATAATCAGAGTTGTTAGGCTACTCTGCTACCCTCGGAAGTGAAATCAACCTGATTCTGTCCATCACGGACACTGTTGGCTTAGAGTTGCTGATGAATACTCTGTAAAGTTTCACATCCCGTTATACTTTAAACTAGAGGCTCAGTGTATGAAATTCGTGCACTGTGTGTGTGTGGGGTTCCTCAGCCCAGCCTGCCCCCCTCTCACAGTCCAGGAGCCCTCAGGGGATGTCTTCTGCGGGAGGCAACTGGGCTGATTAGGGGAAGGCGCCACCCCCATCAATCCACTGCTGCTGCCACTGCTGGCTGCTGCAGCCGTCAAGGTGTTTTCATCAACATGGACTCCAGTCCCTTCACCATGAAAAAATGACAACTTTCTTTTTTTTTTTTTTTTAAATTTTTTTTTAATTGATTTTTTACAGAGAGGAAGGGAGAGGGATAGAGAGTTAGAAACATCGATGAGAGAGAAACATTGATTAGCTGCCTCCTGCACACTCCCTACTGGGTATGTGCTCGCAACCAAGGTACATGCCCTTGACCGGAATCGAACCTGGGACCCCTGAGTTTGCAGGCCGATGCTCTATCCACTGAGTCAAACTGGTTAGGGCAATGACAACTTTCTTTAGGCATTTTCAAGATCTTTCTTTCATAGGATATGAAATTTCTTTCTTTCTTTTTTTTTTTTAATCCTCACATAAGGATATTTTCCCATTGATTTTTAGAGAGCGTGGTAGAGAGAGGGAAAGACAGAGAGAAACATCAATGTGAGAGGCACACTTCAATTGGTTGCCTCCTGCATGAGCCCTGACCTGGGCCCTGGCCAGGGAGGAGCCTGCAACCTAGGTACATGCTGCTGCTGGGGGTCGGCCCCCCTGCGGGTTTGTGTCTCCACTCTGGCCCCAGCAGCCCAGTGCCATGGCTGAGGGGCTGGGGCTGGGGGCCGGCCCCCGTGTGTTGTCCTCTCTGGCTCCGGGGCCGGGCACTGGCTGCCCTGTCTGTTGTTCTTTCAGGCTCTGGGCCCCCGCCAGGCCCTTCCTCCTGAGCTGGTTGTGACCGTTATGGTGTCCTGGCTTAATTTGCATATCACCTCTTTATACATATAGATATAGAGTCCAATTAACAATATCTTTCAAATGCAGGCTATTTTGAACATTAGTAAAGTAGAACTTTAACATTAAAAGGAACTTGAGGCCCTCTGGTTACTGGCCAAAGAGGGAAAAATCATTTTTTTTTTAATGACCTGGAGATATATTTAGTATTAAAAGAAAACGACTTCTTTAGATGAAAACAAGGGAGAGGCAAAGTAACTAAATCAGAGATTCTGGGTAAATACAAAGCAACAATTTCTACTTCCTCCTTTTTCTCTATTAGGATAATATTTGGGGATACTACATCTTCAAATAGTGGCTCTGTATACTTTAAAGATAGGGTCACTCTTTAAAATCTGAGATAGAACACCTATATTGCTGTTTTAAAATTTATATCGATATCCTGTTACAACCATGGTTTGTTGTTGTTTCTTTGCCTCTGGGAGTTGGAAAGAGGGACAGGGAAAGGACCCAAACTCAGCTCATTATGTTGCCAAATACTTCTTAGCTGCTTTTGTATGTGATAGGAAGGGAAAGTCATTCACAGCTGCTTTCTCCATGAATACTGCCCTTCATCACTGCACTTGCCCCCTTAAGCTTCACCTCTCTATTTCCTGATTGGCTTCTCAATAGTTCACACCAAAATTCTACTTCTTGAAGGGAAACCTAAGGAAGCACTTTCCCCAGAAAGAAATTGGTGTGTCTGACTATACATTCTCAAAGCCTTCTGTGGAGACCTGTAATGGACACACCTGTGCATCTAATTTTAATAAGCTCTAAATCTACAGAGTGTTCTTCAGCGCTGCCTGTCAGAGCTCAGTCCAATAGTGGAAAATGCACCAACCTCAGCTCTCCCTGCGTTCCCTGGCTTAAACCCCTGCCTATTTCTCTCTGCCTTCTCCCCATTGTCATGTCCCCTCCTACCGCCTCCAGCCCAGGCAGGGGACCAGGGGGAAGTTCGGATCAGCACCGTACACTCCTCCTGGTTTTGTGTGCTGCATCTCTTGGTAATTTCTCTACTCTGGGAGGCAGCACTCATCAATCAGTCCTGCAGCTCCACCACGGAGAATTCCTCACCAGGAGCAAGCTTTCCTTAGTCATAGCCCCTTGCATAAGAAGAGATGTTCCCTCTCTCAGGCTGTTTGCTATGTGGCACAGTCATCCCTCCTGTTCTGAAAAGCTCATCCTGAATAGGATGGTACAATCCCAGGATGTTCAGCACCATAGTACCTTTAGCTTTGTGTTTCCAAAGCAAATTTCATGTTTGTGAAAGGGACCGAGTTTGATGAGTGGCAGGCACTGAAGGCTAAAGGCTTATCTGTGTGAAATAGTTGCTATAGAAAAGAGCCATATATCTTCCCTCTTTTGTACCTACTAAATCTTCCAAAGGGTTAGAAAAACAATATTTCATCTGTTGTCGGCTTTCTGATAATACCAAATAGCATAGCACATGGAAA
This sequence comes from Myotis nattereri, assembly GCF_964212035.1. Lineage (NCBI taxonomy): Eukaryota > Metazoa > Chordata > Mammalia > Chiroptera > Vespertilionidae > Myotis > Myotis nattereri. The sequence continues at coordinate 199,152,419 of NC_138076.1, forward strand.
TAGTCTTACAGTTTCTCCAGATAAGCATTTTCCAAACTTGTGGTTATTGAATAGCTGTTCCTGGGGGATGTGATATTTATTCTTGGGAACCAGAAAGGTTTCCATGGTCAAATGCATTTGAAAAATTTGGGTTAAAAGAAAATAAACTGATTTCCTTCCTGAAGAGCTTCACAGATTCTTCAATAATACTAATGCTTGCTTTTTTTTTTTTTTTTTTTAACATCTCAGATGCAGCTCTGGTAAACAGCTTTGTCTCTGGAACAAATACTTATCCTTCAAGGAGCTAGTGTTCTGTGAAAGAGTTTGTGAAATGAAGTTTTAGATTCATACCCTTTAACCTGATATAATAATTAAGGGAGGAGATTTTGGATAAATAGGATTAGATTCTAGTTGTGGGCCTTCTGTCAATTAGCTTCATTTATAAAAGAAAGATAAGAATACTTGCTGCAAATGGTGTTGGGGAAATTAAATGAAATATTATATGCATACTAGCTAATAAAATCCCAAGCACTGAGTAGGTTTTAAATAAATGGGAGCTGTTACTATATATAGAAAAGACAAGTTGTCAAACTTTTTCCAACAAGAAGCAAGCATTTAATTTACAATGATAATTTAATAGAGGTTTCTGAAATAGCTTCTGTATGATGCAAGAAGGATGGAATTATATTTAATTTTACATTCAATTTTAGCGATTAGTACAATTTATGATATTCTATTTGTTGAGGATGGGAGGGAAAAGAACACCTACTGAGAATTTACTTCATATTAACATCACTTTTATGGTGTAGAAATGAACCAGCCCCACTACACTGATGAGTAAGCTTAAGTGAGTTGCCCAAATGTATACGGAGCATATTAAGTGGCAGAATTAGGATCCAAACCCAGTTCCCTGTATCCTAGCCGACATTCTCTCCATTGCCTATGTCCTAAAGCAGTGATGGCGAACCTTTTGAGCTCGGCATGTCAGCATTTTGAAAAACCCTAACTTAACTTTGGTGCCGTGTCACATATAGAAATTTTTTGATCTTTGCAACCATAGTAAAACAAACAGTTATATGTATTTTTGATATTTATATGCCATTTAACAAAGAAAAATCAACCCAAAAAATGAGTTCGTGTGTCACCTCTGACACGCATGTCATAGGTTCGCCATCACTGCCCTAAAGCCTTCTTTAAGAATTGATAATTAATTCTTACATGTACATGGTAGCTCTCTGTTAACCAAGACCAACTTATTCCTCATTCCAGAGAAATTGCTACTCTCCTAGATTTCAATATGATGATCCTATTTCAATATCATCCCAATGATATTCTATGACCCCTTGGTCAAAATTTCTCTCATGTAATGTTAAGATAAGGAAGGATCATATCACTGAACACCCAGCTATATCTTGTCCAAAGCCTCCTGACTTCACAGGAAATGGTGGTGAGGAGTACAGCTCAGGGGAGGTGATAGGAGGTAGTAGGCAAAACATTATCTGGGTCTTAGGTATGAGTCCCCGTCTTCCCTAGGCTATAATTAGTTGCATGACCTTGACAAGTCATTCTGTATCTCTGGGACTCAGTTTTCCTACTTTGGCCCTACTTACTTACTTCTGTGAAGTATGGATTAAGTCCTTCACTGCCTTCTCCATGTCTGTTGTAGTTGTCCCAAAGTGGGGTATACATACTCCAGGATGTGCACGGCGATTCATTGAAGTGAAGGAGGACGATATCAGAACTTCCATCTATAGTAATTTTTAATTTTGTCCTTTGAAAAAAATTCTCTTTTGCATATGTTTTGTAATATAGCCTAGCATTACATTAAGGTAAGTTATAAACAAACAGGCAAATGTTGAAAGTATGCTCAAGTTTTTCATTAATAGGTGTAAGTAATAAATATTCTGGGGGCCCAGTGGCCTCCAGGATAAAGTGCAAATTCTTTGTGAACTCTAGCCTCATTTCTTCTGCCTGTCTCTCCTACCTAGTAACCAAATGCACCAGCATGTTTCACAGCTTTGTTGTCTTTGCTTATGCTGCTCCCTCTGCCTGAAAGTCCTGAAACCCCTCCCAGCCCCCCACCTTCCACTTGGAAACCTCCTACTCATCTTCAAGACTCTACGAAGGAGTTACTGCCTGGATGAGTTTTTCCCAAACCTCCCAGGTATACCAGATGACTCTGCCTGGAACTTCCATTGGACTTTATACATGGAACCTGCAGCTTGTCTGGAGGTGTATTTGTTTGACTTCATTTACTAGTTTCTATGTCTCTGAAGGGCAAGGACCCTATTGTCTTCATCTTCCTTGTTTTGGCACCTAGTATGCCTCCTGATTAGTGTTTAAAAATATTGATTAATTATGCAAATAGCAAATGAGTCACGAGAGTAGTATTATAAAGTGTTAAAATCTGCAGGCAAATGCAAAATCATTATTAGTAACATTTGTTAAATTCTGATGGATTTCAGTGGAATATATTGCTGAAACATTTTGCTCAGGCGATGGGAACAAAACAATTCTAATTGACACTTGTAGGCATTGGCTCTCAGCCTTGGCTGCACATTTCACCATGGAACTACCAAAAATCCCAGTGCCCAGGCCTTACTCACAGGAGTTTCGATTCAATTGGTAGGGGATGAGGTCCAGACACCTGTTGTGCTTTTTAAAAGCTCCTCAGCTGGTTTGCATGAGCAGCCAGGGCTGAGGCCACTGCTCTAAGTAGCATGGATAAACGAAGAAAGGGACTTGGGTAAACCTGAGACAGAGTTGAATGTATCTCCTAAAAAGGCAACTGTGGTTGTGAAAGTCCTTTGTACCCTGCTTTTGTAAGGTTAGAATCCCTCCTTGGGAGAGGTATGACACACAAATCGCAGTTATTTATTGAGAGCAAACTACTGAGTCACTTGGATGAAAATGTGAGAGTTTAAGACTCCCTAGCATGGCTTCACTAAGAATAGATCATGTCATAGAAATTGAAACAAGTTCTTGAAAGGAATGGCTAAAGATATTGACAAAGGCTGGGCAGAGGATACACTTTTTGTGAGGTCCCTCATGGAGCATGAGGGTTGCGACAGGTAAAAACATACTTGCTGATTGTCATGAAATAAAAAAGGCCTTGGTGAGAAGGTGGTGGGGGTTAATGGTAATACATTGTGCTGAATTTTAACAAGACAACTTATAGAAAACCATCCTGAGAACTGTAAAGGATGACACATCTGTAAGGAGTTATTATTATATTAAATATATTTTTATTGATTTCTGAGAGGAAGGGAGAGGGAGAGATAGAAATATCAGTGATAAGAGAGAATCATGGATCTGTTGCCTCCTGCACGCCCCCTACTGGAGATCGGAACTGGGGATGTGCTCCGACTACAACTTCCTGGTTCATAGGTGTTGATCAACCACACTGGCTGGGCTATTTTTAAAATATTATAGTCAGAGTGGGTGGGATCTGTCTAAAATACTCTCTGGGAAAGAGAGTATCTCAGAGTACAGAGAAAACAAAAAGGCAAATGTTTGTTAAATCCAATACTGATTTTGCAATTAACACCTTTTTTTCCCTCCTTCTCTTTTTCACCCCGGGGAATTGTAAGAAAAGTGAGTGAGGTGTCAGATTAGCTTCAAACTTCACCTTGGTGACAACTTTAGGTGAGCAACAGTAAATACTAGCCTAGAGTTTCCATAAGGATATTTTTGAGAAATCTTATTAGGCTTGATGTGTATGTTGTCGATATTGTATTTTTTAAAGAATCACAATGTTTATCTGGTAAATAAGGCATTTTTAATTTGCGTCCTGGACATCAAGGCCTGCTGGATAGAAATTAACTTTTGCATTGTATACTAATTTGGGCACTGCTGCTTTACATCAGAAAATAATTTAGCCTATAAGCAGCTGAAGTTTGAGTTAAGAAAGAATTTGCTAAGCAAGTCATGGTCTGCCAAAGGTCACTGCAGTTAATCTTTTAAAGAAAACTTAATATTTTTACAAGCACTTAAGTGACATGTGTTATGAATCACACCACCCAGACTAGCTACAAAGGAGTCTTACCTGCTCATTGAGGTTGGACAGGCCGGACCTCTAGTGGCAGCAGCTGGTTAGCAGTTAGATTGGCGTCAACATTTAAGAAAGAATTTAGAAATAGTATTTCTTTTACATTCTACTTGATATAATTCAGACTAATACCCCCCTAACAACCTCCAAGTAATTAAGCTTTGCATGTTCTAATTCCTAGATGTTCAAATTGTATCAAGTGCTGTGTACACATTTCTTGGAGGAGTCCTCCCAAAGCAAATGGTTTCAGAGTCCCTGGCAAAATAGACACTTGGATCTCTTCAAGTAATGCTGCCCTTAAGGCATGAAACAAGGCCAACTAATGTTTTTCATTGGTTCCCGGCTCGAATGTGTATTACTGACTTGTTCTCAGATTGCACACTGATATCCCCAAATAGGCATTTCTACTCTGAATTTGATCTTTGAAAGAACAGCCATAGATGGTTTTGAGCAGTGGCTCCATTGGGGGAAAGGAGATGGGAAAGGGGGGTTTGACTGTATTTGTGGGAAGCCTGTAGTTACATCTGATCCCTCTCTTCTGTCAGCCGGGTCCTGTGGGGTTCCCTGGCTGGTATGTGCTGCATCCCATCCAGACAGGTGTCCTTAGCCTAGCCTAATGGCCCCTCTACTCCTGTCTTTGTTCCCTCTGTGGTGGTGATACTGTGGTAATTAACAAGTTACTAATAATAGGAAAGGAGCAAAGGGAGGCCAGACATTCTAAGCATGGCCGTCTGGGCAGCTTCATCAGGAAGCTGCAACTATGCACTCCCCAGGGAACCACTGGCCCATTCCCCACAGATCACTCCCCAACAAAGGGGAGATAAGATGAAGTTGGGATGACTGGGGAAGGTGCCTGTCAGTCACACCTGAGAACAGAGATCATTGGCCAGAATGGGTGTGGCCACTGCAAGCCCAGGAAAATTTGAGAATACATAATCCCCTAAAAGTGGTTCTCAACCTTCTGGCCCTTTAAATACAGTTCCTCATGTTGTGACTAACCATAAAATTATTTTCGTTGCTACTTCATAACTGTAATGTTGCTACTGTTATGAATTGTAATGTAAACATCTGATATGCAGGATGGTCTTAGGCGACCCTGGTGAAAGGGTCGTTTGACCGCCAAAGGGGTAGCGACCCACAGGTTGAGAACCACTGAAAGGAATTCTCTCTCAGTTCTCTCTTGTTTCTTAGCTCGTGGGGCTCTCTCGTTTCTATTTCCTTGCATTCACCTGTGTCTCCTCCATAGTCATGTGGCCCTTCAGCGCACCCCCCCCCCTCCACATGCGATGGGCTGATGGACTGCAGTGGGGAACACAAGCTAAGCTAGCCTGATGCTGGATTGGACACTGCTCCAATATGCAGCAGAAACTCTAGACACTGACTCTGATTCTAGCCATTTGAAGCCACAGCTACACTTCTTCCATGGCAGGAAAGAAGGAGAGGGGACCTTGGCAATTCAAGGATATAATTTCACAGAAATAAAGATCACTTGTTCTCCCGTGCGAGTCTCAGAAAATTCTTTTTATTGGGATACTGCAAGAATTCTACTCCCGCGGGCAACAGGTGGGAACGAGGACCTCTTCCCACTGGTAACAGAGGGGGTGGGACAGAGGGTGGTACGGGTGTGGACAGGCAGCCAGATGGTAGCCTGACCCCGTGGTCACATGCACACACAAGGCACAGCCCACTAATGCACCATTTGGCTTGTGCGATGGGGTGAGTGAGGAGGAAGGAGAGTAAGAGAGAAGAAAAAACTAGGAGTCTAGCGTGCTTCAGCCCTGGGCTCTTTCAGGGCTCAGCTGACAATGTCATCCATCCAGGAACTTCTCTGTCATCAAGGTTATGCTCTCTTCTGTGTTTTTGTAGCTTCCTGTACTTGTCCTTTCTAGCACTTATTACTAGTATAATAAATTATTTGTGTAAATATTTGCTTTTTATCTGTCCCGTTCAGCTGATTATACACTTCAGGAGGGAAGAGACTGGTGTCTGTCTTATTTTATTTTTATGGCCTTTATGCAGGAAGCCTGAAGTATAGCTGGTACTCAATAAATATTTCTTTCTAATTTAAAAAATATATTTTTATTCATTTCAGAGAGGAAGGGAGAGGGAGAGAGATAGAAATATCAATAATGAGAGTCATTGATTGGCTGCCTCCTGCACGCCCCCTACTGGGGATTGAGCCCGCAACCCGGGCATGTGCCCCTGACCGGAATTGAACCTGGAACCCTTCAGTCCTCAGGCCGATGCTCTATCCACTGAGCCAAACCAGCTTAGGGCTAAGTATTTCTTGAATGAATTCATGAAAAGCACAAAAATGTATATATAAAAATGATCTTTGAAATATCCTAACATTTAGGAAGAAAAAATAAATCATGTAGATTCACTTGGTTGAATACATCATTAAGGACATATTTAAAAAAATTTAAGGACATTGAGAAGTGTTCTTAATGTAAGGTTAAGTGGGGGAAAAAAAGGTAGGATACAAACATTAACATATGGCACAATTACTTTTTGGCATGTAAGAATACAGTAGATTCTTACAATCCATGGTAGTTATGTTCTATAAGGCCACCAGGAACCCTGCATTACCAAATACTGACTCATTGCTCCGAGGGGAAATACAGCGTTTGCTCACATATTTGTCAACTGAATAATTTAATGTACCTTACTTAACCTATGTTGTTGTTGTTGTTTCATTAATACTGAATGCACAGCCAACGGCACTCTAACTCATATCTGCATGAAGCTTATTTCACTCAGGCATTTCCCAGTAAGCACATCCCAACCTTGAGCTTAGAAACACAGGGCAGCACTTTGGCCCTGTAATTGGGGGTCATTTTAAACAATGAAATCACCAAAAAAGCACACAAATGAGAACAACGTGGCTCCAAGCAGACTGTGAAAAGGACAGTGTCTACAGCACGTGTGTGGGTGACTCAGATGTTTTGCTGCTCCATGCATGTCCACAGTGGCCAAGAAAGCATGCTGAGAACTGATGCTGGGGCTACAATCAAGCTTTAGTGTGTAGGTGAATTCGGAATCGGTAATAATGAAGGCTAACTGCATCTACTTAAAGAACAAAACAAAACTGAGGGCAAAGATGCCCCCAGGGTAGTAGGATGATGGTGAGAAACTTTTTTTTTTAATGCTTTCCCACAATTTTCCAAATTTCAAATATAAACTTGTATTATGTTATAGCTAGAAAAATAAACATTATGTTTCTTACATTAAGAATGAGCAAAATGTAATGGGCAGGATAGATAGAAAGGTTAGCAAAAGGTTATGTGGGCAGTTGTTGCATAGCTGTTGCATGAGCGTCGACCCATGAACCAAGAGATCACTGGTTCAATTCCCAGTCAGGGCATGTGCCCAGGTTACGGGCTCGGTCCCCAGCAGGGAGTATGTGGGAGGCAGTCAATCAATGATTATCTCTGATCGTTGACGTTTCTATTTCCCTCTAAAAAAAAGCATACTGAGCCATAATTTTAGAGGACGTGTTGCATCCCCTGGACATGATGTTTTAAATGGCCAATGTGTTCTTCTACAACCAAGAACAGGGCTTCAAACTGACCAAAAGAAAGAGAAAGAATAAGATCCAGCTCTTCAAACAGCACGCAGCCATCTGACTAAGGCAATGCAAAAGGATCCGCTTTCTCTAGAAAGCCTTCAGCTACTCATCCCCCACTCTCAGCCAAGTCTGGGTTAGGCACCACTTGGCAGAGTGTCCCTTTTTCGACATGGCCCTCCCCACGCTGTGTGGTAATGGCCTTTGTATGTGACCGCTAGCCTTTAAGCTCCGAGAAGCAAAGGCTGAGGGCAGCTTCTTCATTATGCATCCCACCAGCTAGCACAGTGCTTTGTGCACAGGGAGGGTCAATAAGTATGTGTCTAGTATAGATGGGATGATCATGCATCAAGAGCCCCCATAGGCAATGACTCCTGTCAGTTGTCACCTTTACAACCGAAACACCAAAACCTCATCCAAATTGTTGAACAGTTCAAATGAGAAAATTTCAAAGACTTATAAAATGGACAAGATGTCTTATATTCAGGCAAATAGAGACCGTGGAAATAAGAATCTGCCTCTGTATGAAAAGCAAATCAAGCTCTTGTTTCCTTTTACATTCTTACAACAGTACATTCTGTTCAGCAGCATTCTGGTGTGCGATTACTGGGGCGTGTCCATAAACACAGATAGCAGAGCCCAGTCCCTGACGTGAGCTCCTTGTGGGACAAGGCGGTTGGGCTGGATCTTGTTCAGCCTTTAGTCTATTTCCTTAGGCATCGGAGAGTCTTCCAAACGCAAGGCTATTTCAGTAGCTTTCTATTTGCCATGTGTGATTTTATAAAATGATCGCTGTATTCGTTTTCTTTGGCTGCTATACAGGTTATTAAAAAATTAATGGCTTAACACAAATTTATTATCATACATTTATGTAACTCAGAAGTCTTATACTGGGCAAAGATCAAGGAAGGTGTCAGCAAGGTGCATTCTATTCTAAATGCTCCAGGGGAGGAGCCATTCCTTGCATTTTCCATCGTTTGAGGCCACCTGATTTCCTTGGCTCATGCCCATCCTCTTTCATCTTCAAAGCCAACTCCAGGCTGAGTTCTCATGCTGTCATCTCTCTGTTCCCTCTCCCCAAACCCTCTTCCATTCTCAAGGACCCTGTGATTACAGTGGGCCCATTGGGATAACCCAGAATAATCTTTTTATTTTAAAGCCAACGGTTTAGCAACCTTAATTCCATCTGCAAACAATTTATCTTTGCCACGTTACTTAACATACTCACAGGTTGGGGGATTAAAACATGGACATCTTTGGGGCCATTATTCGGCCCACTACAACTATGTATGCATGCAATTATACAGACACACAATCTAAGAAATAGAGTAAGTCATTTAAAAAACCGTGTCCCCATTCCAACTCTGCTCCCCCCTCCCCCCCAAGCTCCCTCCCCCAGGAAAAGAAAAAGGTCAAGTTCTGATTTTGTTACATGGATTTAGGAGATTAAGCTCCACAGTATCATTTGTGTGAGAGAGCATGTGTAGGAATCTAACTCTCATGAGTTATTCCCATGGATCCCCGCTCACAGTAAGAACATGCGTGATCCTGTTACGATCTGCTCACTGTTTGCCCGAAATCGTGCATACAAATTGTGTCTAAAACTTTTCTTCTTAATCATTCCTCATTCAGGAATTTTGTTTCTCTTTCTAATTTGATTAGACAAGGCTCTTCTCCCCCCCCTCCCCGACCCCCACTGTTTTTTTCAACAGGGAGCACAGAGTCAGACTCTGGCCAGTCCCAGGAAGAATCACCAGTGATCAGAAATCAGCAGGACTGATAAGCTTTTCTATGTGGTTTACCCAGAAGGCGCACACTGCAAATTCCATGCCCTACATGTCCCCTTCCTCCCCCACATCACACACTGAACACATTATAAGTAACAGAACTCACAGCATTCCACATTCTAGCCCGTCTACAAACTGTAAGAGTATGAGACATTGGTTGTATTTACTTTTGAGTGAAACCAGAATCGATAACAAATTTGTTTCCTAACTATGCATTCCTAAATATATTTGCTGTGTGAGTATGAATTGCCAGGCATGGTGTGAGACTGTCGCATGCCAGCAGGGCTCCCGTGCAGCCCACATCCACACTTCCCAGGCACCCGAGCAGGGCCAATGCATCATAAAGCTCACGTGCTACTGAATTCAGAGCGTCTCCTGCAAAATCAGTCGAGGTGCCTCCAGAATGATCAGTTTTCTAGCTTCTCTTTCTAGAGCAAATCCCTTTCCCGACCCCTCTGTCTGCCTGTTTGTCTCACCTGGCTAACTCTGAGGAGTGGACACTGGGTTTGCCTCCTCTCCATCCACCTCACTCCTCCCCCACTGAGGTGATCATGTGCTTGGGGTGAATTTTGGTTAATCTTCACTAAGTCCATCGTGCTTTTTCCTTCTCTCTTCTCTGTGAGGCAAAGCATTGCGTATCATTTCCCTGGCAACAAGAATAGGCTCAATCTGGGCCAAATAGATGCTAGCAGAAGTTTTCTGAGGTTTCTAGTTAAAGTGCCCTCATGCTTAGAGTTTCAAAGAGTCACCCCACATGGATCCTGGAAGCTTTTCAGTATCAGCCTGACAAAGTAACTGACCTGGAAGAATGACAGGGAAGTAGACCCCTTCCGGAATCCCACATACACCTCTGAACTTCCAGATACATGGGACAGTGTTTCCTTTTTGTTTAAGTCAGTTTGAGATGGTTTGTGTATTACATTTACTCATTCATTTCACAAACAATTACAAATGTCTACTGTGTACTAGACACTGTTGTAGGCATTTGGGTTACACTAGAGGAAAAAACAAAGGTCCCTGCCCTCTAGTATGAGGAAATAAATCCTATATAATAAAAACCTAATATGCAAATTGACCAAACAGTGGAACGACTGGTCACTATGATGAACACTGACCACCAGAGGGCAGACGCTCAATGCCGGCGCTGCCCCCAGCCCGCAGGCCCCAGGCCAGCCAAGGCAGTGCCAACGGCTCCCCGCCCCCCATCAACCTGCTGGTTGCCCCACAGATTGGCCCTGATCACCAGCCAGGCCTAGGAACCCTACCTGTGCGTGAATTTCATGCACCAGGCCTCTAGTAAGAAAATAATAGAACAAATTAGGAAATTCAGAGTGGTTGTCAACCGGTGGTCTGTGGACCACTGGTGGTCCGTGAGGCCCGAAAGGCTGGTGCCGCTGCACTAGAAGGCACTAAGTAGAGCCAATGAAGGAACTAGGCAATGAAAGGAACATAGGGTGACAGATGAGAGTAGCTGACTGCAGTTTCTTTGATGAAGTGAGCAGGAATGGAAATTTGGGGAAGAACCTTCATGGCAGAGGCAGCAGCCAAAGCGAATACCCTAAGTTGGGAGCTTACCTGGAGTGAGAGAGAAAGGACACTGGGGTGGTGGGAGTGAAGGAAAGGAGGGCACAGGTTATACGGGGAGCCTATGGGCCTTAGAGGCCAACGAAGAAGGATTTGGGCTTTTACTCAGTGAAAGGGGGAGAAAGGAGTGACAACCATTCCCTTGGGAAAGACTTTGAAGGGGAGAGGGAAGGTGCAGGAAGCCCACCTGGGAGGCCATAGTTCACCTCCAGGTGGTAGTGATGAGGTGATGACGAGTGGTTTTGATTCTGGATAGGTTGATTGGCTGAGCCAACAGGATATTCTGACAGGGTACATGTGGGTTATGAGAGAAAGAAAGGTATTAAGGATGACTATAGTGAAAGCAGCCTAACTCATTCATTCATATTCATTCATATGACCTGGCTTGCCTATCATCTACTTATAAACAATGTGTGTTACAAATCATGGAAAAGTCCAACCAAACATAGCCACACCCAAACCAGTAATTCGATATTGAGGGCTTTACGATTTCTATTAGTTCTGTCCTCCATGTAAAACATGCTTTTCTCGGCTGCCTTGTAAAAATAAACATTCTCATTCCTCAGGTAGGACCAAAGTGATGACTTTTCTACCCTGGGCAGTAATGTCCTTGTCCTTTATCTTTGTGTGGTGCCGTTTCCCTTCCTATTCCTCGTTGGTGGACTCAGCCTCCATGTATGGGATGTTTCCACTGCAATTTTGCTGATGCATCATCTTAATTGTCTGGTTGTTACTGCCTTGTCACTTACCAACTGGTGTGAGACAGTCTTTGCCTCTTCATCTGGAACAGAATTACAGTCTCTATCTTTAGGAATGATCTATGCCAAGGATTATTCACGTTTATAATTACAAATCTTCCAGCAGAAGCACAATTATTAAAAACCTTTGGAAATGACATTTCGTCTCACATCGCAGAACTTGCTGTTAGCTTCTCGTAAGGGTGTTGCTTTTGTTGCTTTAATCTCCACCTGCACTTTAATTGTAATTTAACATTATTGTTTCTCTCTTTCTCTTTCTACCTAGTTGTAATGGTTAGGTTTCCTGCTGTTTATCCTTAAATACTTTTCCCTCTGTTCTGAATCCTACTGGGCTATTTTCTGTGGTTGCAACCTAGGAAACAGCTGTGGCAACACTTGTTGCCTTATGATAACTCGAGAGGGAGGGCTGGTTCATGTCTGGGTAGGCCAGTTAGGGGAAGAGCCAGAGGCAACTTTGGAGATCATTTATTTTAAGGATGAAGAAATGGAGGTTCTGAGAGGTTGAGTGAATTTGCTCATGGTCACCTAGTTTCTCATTGTTGGGTTATGCTCTGGAGTAGCAGGTATGGATATATTCAGGGATTTTTGAAATCTTAGCAGCTTGCAGTTGAAACTGGTTAACCAATGATGTGGGTGACAGAGCTGGGTGGGAAGGGAAGTGACCCTGTATGCTTCTGCTAAGCCACACATTGTGCTAGGCCAGTGGTTCTCAACCTTCCTAATGCCGCGACCCTTTAATACAGTTCCTCTTGTTGTGGTGACCCCCAATTTCATTGTTACAAATTGAACATAATTAAAGCATAGTGATTAATCACAAAAACAATATGTAATTATATATGTGTTTTCCGTTGGTCTTAGGCGACCCCTGTGAAAGGGTTGTTCGACCCCCAAAGGGGTCACGACCCACAGGTTGAGAACCGCTGTGCTAGGAGCTTATATCATGGACCACATTCATATCCACAATAACCCAATGAGATAGGAATCACTATGCCTATTGCAATGGGAAAAAAATGAGACTCTTGGAAGATTAAGTAACAGGTTCAAGAGCATACAGATAGTAATCTGATTGACTTAACTTCCCACCCTTTCTTTTCCTACTAATTAGGAACAGAAAAATAGACAATATTCTGAACTGTTGTGGTAAGAGCAGCATGAGCCACTTGTTTGTTGTTGTTAATCCTCACCGGAGGATATTTTTTCCATTTATCTTTTTTTTTTTTTTAAAGAGGGAGAGAAAAGGAGGGTGGGAGGAAGGAGAGAGAAAGAAAGAGGAAGACTGAGAGAAAGGGAGAGAGAAACATCAATGTGAGAGAGACACACTGATTGGTTGCCTCCCGCACATGCCCCAGCTTGGGTGAGGGATTTTTGAACCTGCATCCGAGGTACATGCTCTTGACCAGGAATCAAACTCTTGACTCTCCAGTGCACAGACCGACATTCTAACCACTGAGAAACACCAGCCAGGGTAGCATGAGCTACTTTTAAAGAGTGAGGTGCAAGCATGGGCTACTTTTAGGGAGATGTGGGAACTTAAAAGTGTTTGGGAAAATGTGAAGATGGTGTTAGAGACTGTGCCTCACAATATATGCCATTTCTTTGGGTCTGTGCTGCTGCCTCCATTATTTTGTCCTGAGCAAACCAGACCTGGCTAAGCAATGCCACACAAATGTTAAAAAAGGAAACTCAAAAACTAGGACGTAGGAAGCCAGAGCATTTGCTTAATACATGAATTTTTAAATTTAACTTTTGAGGTTGTGTTGTCCTTATTGGTGCATAGTGTTCCAAAGTGGCTCAATTTGGCTGGTGGGGTTGGTGGAGAATTAGAGGAGAAAGGAACTGGGGGGAAAAAAAGATACTGTCTACACCTCTATAGATAAGGATGCTGCCTGAGCTTGCCTGCCTGCAAATAAGAGAGCTTGACTCTACCATAGGCTCTCTTCCTGAAATAACCAGAAATACTGGACATCGAAGACATGTAGTCCTTTAATTTTTAGCTGTTTCCATTGCTGCTGCAGAAACAGAGAGATGGCTAGAGAATTAAGGTTAGGAAATAGTATAGAGGTCAAGGGAATCTCCTGATTTTTTGCTCGGTTGGGCTATCTGAATGAGTCACCCTTGAATTGCAGAAGGTCACCCAGTATACTTCACTCTCTCTCGAGAGCTTCTAGAACACTGGAATTAGCACTAAGTCAAGAAAGGTCAAGAGCCATAACAGTGATGATGGAACTAGAAACTATATGTACAAGCACAGTGGGAAGGATTGAGATTGTGAAAGGCTGAAGGAGGGAATGGTTGTTTTTCAAGAGGGCACGGTGACCATGTTGAGTGAGGGACGAAGTTAAAATAGCAATTGAAGATGCATGAAGACCTGGAGGTAAGGTTTCAGTAGTAACTCCCTAAGAGTTCAGCCCCATAATGACGTATTGAAGGGTCTCTACTAAGATCTTCAGAAAAAGCAGAGTGTTACATCTGCCTAGGAAAGGGTAGAGCTGGGGTCCCAAAGAAATGAGATTAGAGGTTTCAAAACCTGCTTTCTTAACACAATGACCTTGATTAATTAAAAAGTCATATTTTAGTTCTGCCTCCAAAAAGTCTGACTCACCCATGGGAATAACCCTCAGGTAATTCTGGCAAGGATTCTCCCTGGAAACATCTGGGGTGGGTAACCCGACCTTCTGTAATTGTGGGTTTCTATGTGCTGCTGTTTATGGTGCTTCTGGAGCATCCTTAATTTGGTCTTTTCCAGCTCAGAGATTCTGAATCTGAATTTCTGGGGCTCAGTGGATAGGGCTCAGGAAGTCCATGAACCCCCTGAAATTATATGCAGAATTTCACATATACAGTATATGAGCTATGTACAAAGTCTCAAAGGAACCTATTGTCCCCAAAGGACTTAGAACCACCGTTTCAGCTGTTGAACCCATCTCCTTTCTGCCCTGACCCATGGGTGCTGGCACCTTGCTTCCTGTCCAGGCCACTCTTCCTGGCTTCAGTACATGTTCTCTTATTTTGGAACTTTGCATTCAACTGTGAAACACAGGAGGATTGGACAAGACAGAAGTGAACGTCCATGTTTCTATTGAAATTAATTTTCTTTGGAAGGACATGCCTGTGTTAGTTTTCATAGAATACTTACTGCTGCCCCATTTTAATGAGCAACTTAAAAAAATTCATCCATGTCATCAAAATTCTACTGTCCCCATTTTCCCCCTTGAAGCCTACCCCTTTGCTGAACTATCTTAAGCGCAGCCCCAATGGTTCTACTTTGCTTTTCCGGGTCCTTTGTTGCCCTCATTGTGCTCCACTGTCCAGAGAACAAAGTCATGATTCCTGGGCCTGGCATCTGTGCCCTTTACAAGCGGACTATCGCCTGCTGCTCCCCTAATTGTTCCATGTTCCAAGCTGACCGTGTTCCCTGCCGCTGCCCAAGCCCTGTCTGTGCCCTTTTCCCTCTGGGCCTATGGGATGCCATCCCTGTCCTCTCCGTCTGTCACAGTTTTGCCCTCACTCAAGGCCTTCCTTCTATCTATCCTTCAGTCAGAAGTTTCCTCTTCTCTGAACATCAATTGTACTTGGTTCGTATGAGCCTTGTGGCATTTATTACATATTGATTCACGTTTTATTATTCATGACTAGTATTTTTCTTCTTCCTTACTATATTCTAAGTCCTTTCATAGCAGGGCCCATGTTGATTCTAACTCTGCATCTGGTGTGTGGTGTGACAAGCTGAGCATACCACAAGCCCTTACTAAAACCTGTTGAAAACATTAAAAAACCTAGATATGGCTACCTTAACTTAGAAAAATAACTGTTTGTCTTTTGGTAATCTAAATTGGACAGTAGCTTGCAAACTGCATATAAACTGCATTTATTTTTGATGAATTAGAAAAGGAGCCAGATGGCTTCATTGAAAAATTTTTTTGAAACATATTTTTATTGATTTCAGAGAGGAAGGGAGAGGGAGAGAGAGATAGAAACATCAATGGTGATAAGAGAATCATTGATTGGCTGCTTCCTGCATGCCCCACACTGGGGATCAAGCCCACAACCAGGGTATGTGCCCTGACCAGGAATTCAACTGTGACCTCCTGGTTCATAGGTCGATGCTCAACCACTGAGCTACACCAGCCGGGCTTCATTGAAATTTATACTTAAAAAATATTTATGTGATTTCATTTTGCACAACACCTGTGAGTCTTGTCATAGCATAGTATTTTTATCTTTGTTTGGCTGGTGGTTATACTAAGGTTAGAGGTTAAGGGAGTCATCCAAGGCCACAGAGCAGGCAGGAGACAGTACTAGGGCTGGAACCTAGGCCTCCTGAGGACATATCAGCAGAGCATAGTATTGGCTATGTTCAGAATGGAATACAAATACGCTCACACACTGACAAAGCCAAAAAATGTGGTTTAATATAGACAATATGAATAATGAACAACTTGAAATTTTCTCTCACCAGTCTATTTGGCATTGCTGGCTTAACTTGGTCTTTTTGTTCCCTAAAGAAGGACATGCCTATAAATCTAGTCATCAGCCTTCTGCCTCTAGTCCATTCCAGTGCCTCCCTCAGGGACCAACTCATCTCATGGTTTCAATTTTCACCATTCTGCCAACTTTTCTAACATTTGTAGTGACGGCCCCTCCCCTGATCTCCACTCTGCACCTCATAGGGTCTGATAAAAGTTTCCACTTGGAGTTCTGCCATAACTTATACTCCTGAAATCTAAATCCAAACTCATCATCTGCTCTCAGACCAAACTTTCCTTATTCTCAGTCTACATTTTCCCATCACCATTTTAATTATACAAATTCAAAATCATTGTTATCTTTAACTTTTTCATTTTTCATAGTGTATTCAATTATATCTTACTAGAAGCCCAGAGTAAAATCACGCAGCCCTGCCCACCTGCGTGCGCCTCACCTTGCTCGCAGCCCTGCCCACCTGCGCGTGCCTCGCCACGCACACAGCCTTCTGGTGACCGGTCTTTGGTCGTTATGGCATTACGACCACTGGGCTTTTATTATATAGGTTAAGTCTTCCTCCAAAATGTTTATCATGTCCCTTTGAGAATCTAGAGGTTTTTGGGTAAGGATCGCATCTTTCTGTAGAGCCCTTCATCTCACACGCATTCTTTCCTTTCTATTTCTATCAGCATATTCTAATCTAGGGGATCTGTTGCCTCCTCCTTAAACCATTGCAATAATCTTTGCCTGATTATCATATGTCATCTTTTTTATAAGGCTTTCCTGACTATTTAACTCCACATCTCTGAAGTTTTTTCATCCTTACCTACTATATCTTTGCCACTCAAAGTGTTGTCAAATGATCAGCAGCACGGGAACCACCTGGGAATTGGTTAGAAATGCAGGGCCCCACCTCAGACCTGCTGAATCTGAATTTGCATTTTAGCGACATCCTTGAAGTGACTCATGAAGGTTGAGACACCCTGGTCTCCTTCACTTAGACACCTAGATACTACTTAGTTATACACTGATTTAGGTACTTACAGGCACTCCTCAAGATCTTTGAGGCCTAGCAGCCTGTGTTAATTCTTTTGCATCGCTCTTAGACATGATTTCATGGCAAAGTAGGCACTTAGTAAATAAATTTTAGTGTCCTTCTCTTAATTTTCCTATTCAGAAGAAAAACACCCCAAGACACCTAGAAAGTGAATACAAGCCATGGGTGATGTTGTGATGACGAGAAGGTCAAATGATGCCACCTAAAGTTGGCAAAGAAAGCAGTAGCAGATCTCTTATGTGATGATCTCTTTGTGTTCTTGTAGTGCTTTGGGCTCTCCCTCAGTAGGACACCTCTCTGCCTGCATTTCAACTGTGTGCATTCCCTTCTTACAGCCCAGCCAGAGAGCTCCTTGAGGGCAGAGATTGGGCCTTAGTCCCCTTTCATCAACAGCACCTTTCCCATTGAGAGTTATATAAATGCTTATTTGATTTGGCCCTACCCAGTTTCTCAGTGGTTAGAGCATTGGCCTGCAGACCAAAGGGTCATGGGTTCGATTCTGGTCAAGGGCACGTACCTTGATTGCAGGCTTGGGGTTGCATGCAGGAGGCAACCAATCCATGCATCTCTTTCACATCGATGTTTCTCTCTCTCTGTCTCTTCTCCTCCCTTCCACTCTTTCTAAAAATCAATGGAAAAATATCCTCGGGTGAGGATTAACCAAAAAAATGCTTATTGATTTAAACAAACAAACAAAAAACAAATAACTTGTTACACCAATAAAGTAGAGAGATTAAGTCTAGGCCTCTGTTGGCTGTTTCTTACTATCATCAGTCAGTGTATGTTTATCATCATTCTATACCAGTGACTCTCAGTGTGCCGTGGCACACTGATGTACTGCAAGAATTTTTAAAACATGCAATACCTGACTTTTAGTTGGGGGCACTGATCTCTTTTCCTTTAGATTGTCAAATAAAAAAATGACAACAGCCAACACAACAACAGCCTTCTAGTATGAATGAATCAAAATTATACCTATTGTTTTTGTCAGATTGGCAAAATATACATTTTTTGGTGTGTCTTAGAATTTTAGTAATTAGTTTATGTGCCATGAGATGAAAAAAGTTGAAAATCCCTGCTCTACACAACCGTTAACTTGACAAGCTTCTCTAAACCAGAGATCTGCTCCATTGTTTTCACTCCATTGACACGGTATTTCAATTTTTAAGGGCTAAAGATGAGAAATACGGAGGCTGAAAGTAGAAACAGGAGAGAAATGAAAGAATCTTTGGTGGAGAGTATATTACATTCAAATGGCAATGGCTTAAAGGAAGCCTCAAGTGGAAAGGACTTTTTCAATGATAAATGTCTCAACAGTCACATTAAAAAGTGTTCTCCTCTAACAAGTTCATCAAACAAAAAGGAGTGAGAAGGTAAATGACTGTAGAACAAAGTGGTGTTTATGAAGCTTGACAGTACATGCTGGCTTACAATTTCATTTTGTGTCTGGAAAATAGATGAGGTTTTGCTAAGCTTAGTAGAGACATGTGTGCTTTGTGGCAAATGTTGTCCATCAGTGAAGCAAAGAGAAATCTGAGAACAGTTAGTGTCACTGTATTCTTCCACTAGCCTAGGCTCAGAAAAGCTCAAAGAATACAACAGTGTTATATATGACACCAGCATGCAAATGTATTGTTACTTAATTTTCTTCACAGGAATGTGTCTTGTTTCTGTCAACAGACTGTAAAGAGGGCAGGCACATGTACTTTCTAATTCTGTACATATTGACAATCCTCAGCACATAAAACTTCAGCTCCATCTCCCCTTCATTTCCTTCCTTTCCTTCCTTCCTTCCTTCCTTCCTTCCTTCCTTCCTTCCTTCCTTCCTTCCTTCCTTCCTTCCCTCTTTCCTTCCTGTATTTATTGAGCAATTGAGATAGTCTATCTATGAAACAGAATATATATATATTTATTATCATCCATAAAACCAAAAATCTATCTTTCTCTTCTGTGGAACTTGCATTCTAGGAAGCAAAAAAGGACAATAAGTAAAATAAGTAAAATATATAGTTAGATCACAATATGCACTGTAGAAAATACATTAGGGAAGGATGTTAAAGAGTTGGGAAAGAATACTTTTTTGTTTTTGGAAAGGATACTTTTTAATAAGGAGTCAGAGAAGACCCCCTTCAGGAAGGTGAGATTTATGAAAGGACCTGAAGAAGGTGAATTATGTAGCTACCCAGTGGAACATCCCAGACAGTGGAATAGCAAGTGCAAGGGCCATAAGGTAGGTGTGTGCTGGAATGAACATGGAACAGCAAGAAAGGGTTCCTGGGTTTGGAATACCAACAAGGGGCTTGGTGGAGAAGAATAGAAGAGATGAGATCAGATCTTGCTGCCACTTTATTGTGAAAAGCCTGAAGGGAGATAAGATTGGAGGCAGGAGGCCATTGCAGCGATACAGACAAGAGATGATGGTGGCTTGGATCAGAGAGGCAGCAGTGGAAGAGGTGTGAAGCGGTCAGACTCTGAATATATTTTGAGGATAGAGCCAGCAGGATTGGATTTGTAGTATGAAAGACAGAGAGGACCCAGGCACTCAAGCTTTTTTGCTTGAGCAACTAGGAAGATGTAGTTGCCATCAAATGAGATGGGGGAAAGGCTGCAGGTGGAGGAGTTTTCAGGGATGATTAGAAACTTAGTTATAGCCATGCTGACTTTGACATATCTTTCAGACAAGTGAAACTGTTGGGGAGGCAGTTGGATATTTGTGGAATGAATGAACGAGCAGGATCTTAATAAAATGTTTAACACTCTCAAACATCAATCAATATATTCCTCTGAGTATTTTCTTGTAATGTAAAACATTCTGGGGAATGACATTGGAAGTTCGACCTTCTGACCAAGACCAGACCTGTCTGAATTCCAGACCTGGAGATCTGATGGTATCTC
This sequence comes from Myotis nattereri, assembly GCF_964212035.1. Taxonomy (NCBI): domain Eukaryota; kingdom Metazoa; phylum Chordata; class Mammalia; order Chiroptera; family Vespertilionidae; genus Myotis; species Myotis nattereri. The sequence goes on from NC_138076.1 coordinate 199,172,556, forward strand.
CTTGAATGTTCCCTAGACCCTCAACATATCTAAAATGGAACTCATTCTCTCGCTCATAAACCTGGTGTCCTTTGTGAATGGGAAGAATGGTACCACCAGGCAGGCATGCAAGCGAGAGTCACACTAGATTCCTTTCATTTCCTCATGCCTGTCTTCTGGTAACCAAATCTTATCAGTACTACCTCCATGCCATCTCTAGAATTCATCTCTCCCCTCGATCCTCACTGCTGCTTTTCTTGGTGATTGTATTCTCATCCTTTCACCCTGTTATACGTCAATCTTCTCTTACTTGCTTTCCCAGTCTCTAATCACATAGCTCCCACAATAATTTCTAAAATGCAGTTGGGCCATATTACTAGTTCACTTAACATTTTCTCAAAGGCTTCCTTCTGTCTACAAAGCTTCCAATCCAGAGCTTGGCCTACAAGGATCCGCATGATATGGCCCTGTCTTTCTCTCAGACTTACTGCTCCACACATGCACCCATCACTTCCATCCATTTGCCACATTGAAACACTGTAGTTGATTGATTTATTCACCCCAAATTTAAAATATAAATGGAGTGCTTCCTAGGCTAAGCTCTGGGGATGCAATGCTGGGTGAGGCTCTGGAGGAACCCCACTTTCTAGATTTCCTTGCCTTTCCTCTTTGATCCTTCTGCCTTGAACTTACCACCCCTTACCCGCTCTCTGCCCCACCGCCACTTAGAGAACACCAATCACCTCACCTTTGAAGATTCAGTGCATGTCGTTTCCTTGTAGTAGCACTTTTCTTAATCTCCTTCTGTCTCCTAAAAATGTTGCCTCCCTCAAAAGGCATTATTACTGAATACTGGTAAGTTAGCAGCTCCAGAAGTGAGGATATCTCTAAACACGCTACAGCTTCAGTTCAGAATATTGTATTTTATATAAGAGATTACAGCTCAAGGAATAGGGTTTTCTTTTTGATCCCAGGAGGCAGAAAAGCCTCATTTCCCTGGCTTTGTCCCCCTGTCTTTGGGCTCCACAAATGGGATAACTAACTGTTAACCTGCTATAGAGTACATTACAATACACTGGATTATATATACCACCATTCTGTAGGGGTGGTGATCTGATTGGAGGGTAGGGATGCTGGGGAACTTGCCTTAAAGCTGAGTTTGCATAGTAAGCTCACAATTTTTACTTAGATTAACATATAGGGAGGACTGATAAAGATGGGGGTTAAAGACTCCCTTTTAAGCCAAACCTTAGTGCTACCACTGTACAGAAAATGATTGCTTTATGCACACCTGTTCATACTCCTGATATGCCCTTGTTTGCAGTTCCTAGAGGAGGTATATGGTTTGGAAAAGAAAATACATGTGGATTCAACACATGTAATCTGTTGGGGGCTTTGGGGGTTAATAAGTATGAGTACCAAGAAAAGTACTAATGACCTAAGGGATGTTTCAGTATATGAGCGAGCCTTTTGCTCAGGCTGAGAAATGCTAGAAACTCTGGTCCCAACCACTATCTACATCTTTTCTCTCTTCCGTTTCTTTTCCTCAGTCTCTATACCTCCTCACTACACTCTCTGGATATTCACACATGTATACATTTAGATGATCTTAGAAAACTCCTTGGGTAATAGCTATATTTTATCAATATGCAACAGCACTAAAACCAAGTATTTTAGTAACAAAAGCCTACCCCCCCCCCACCCCGCTCTTGGTTCTCTCCCTCTGACTTACTTACAGGCTGCGGGTGGCAGTGTACCTTACAATGGAGCCATAAAAATGAACGTCTGATATTGTCTCGCCTCATGTCTGGTGTGATTAGGCAGCCAACAATCTGATTATCACCGTAGAAGCATTTTAAAGACTAGCAGAGCTCAGCCAGTGTGGCTCAGTGGTTGAGTGTCAACCTATGAACCAGAAGGTCATTGTTCAATTCCTGGTCAGGGCACATGCCTGGGTTGCAGGCTCGATCCCCAGTGGGGGGTGTGTGGGAGACAGTCGATCAATGATTCTCTCTCATCATTGATGTTTCTATTTCCCTCTCCCTCTCCCTTCCTCTCTGAAATCAATAAAAATATATTTTAAAAAATATAGCAGAGAGTCACTCTGGCTACAATAAAAGTCACAGCCCCCAATGTGGTACAGTGGGGTGAACCTCCCATAATACCTGCTAACACATGTCTGATTATGCACATACACATACAAATACATGCACATACAAATATACACATCTAACATTATAACCACATTCATCTTTTCCTTTTGTGTTGTACTGAACATTTGAACATATGTTTCATCAGTGATTGTCAATCAGAATTATAAAACCATGAATATATTTATAAGCTGTAAATACTTTCAATAATTTATGAAGGACACAATTTGCTGCATAGGAGAGCTAGCACAGCCACTGTTAATAGGTTTAATTTATTCGAAGAGATGCCGACTCTGTTATTACTTAAAATATAGTTACATCTACGTGTAGCTGATTATTTATTAATTTGCCACAACGTTTAGATATATCAATGAAGCATTTTATAAATTAAAATGCTATCAAAGTAAGAGGACTATGCTGATTCTGAAGGCTTATGATTAGGTGGTGATTATGAGTGTCTTGTATAATAATTATAACGGTTTAATGACTCCTGTGGTTATACTATAACAAAATTGCACATTTAATGGCATGGTAAGGGATGGTATGCAGTAAACAGACAAGAAAAAGTTGTCGATCCTGAAGCATTAAGTTATATTCCTATTGATTTGACGTATGAAATTTCCTTGCTGTACATATTTTCATGGTTGTCAGTCTCTATTACTGCAGGTTAGTGATTTTACAAGAGACCGATTAAATGCCGGGGTAGGGGCACAGCCAGAACCCAGCACTGATGACATGGACCTAGTACTGAGATTGCAAGGTTCTTCCCTGCCTCTACTCCATCTCTCCTCAGGAAGTTAAGCCACAGACTTCTGTATGTGTCTCAGACACATGCCAAGCTCAAGCTAGGGTGCCTGTCTCTTCTATAGCAGAGGCTGGTGACCTGTGCCTTTTCTTATAGCCTCTTAGCCAAGATTTAGACATCTGCTCCGAGGCCAGTCATTTGGGCAGGCACACCTGGTGGATAACAGGAGTCAGATTCATTTTTTCATTCTGTCACTCAAAAGATATTTACTGAGTGCCTAAGTGCCAGGCATCATTCGGCAGGTGTGGGGAGGGGAGTCTGGGAATACAGCATTGATCCTGACTTCAGGAACTTCCATTGTAATGATTGCTTTGGTTCAAATCCTGGCTCCTCCCTTTAACCTTGGGCAAGATGTTTTACTCTCTGAACTTCAGTCTCCTAACTTGTACCAGATTCCTGTCTGCTGGAAGGATTAATGGAGGCAATGTATATAAAACATCCAGCATTGTGCCCAGCGCATTGCAAAGGTCAGTGATTTTTATTGTTGAGCAAAAGTCAGATGCAGGCTATATTTCTACCATGAATGTGATCTATTAGCTGAAATGACTCTGACTCTCTTTGCTTTGAGTCTAGTCTGAGCAGCATTTACAATGCAGTAATGACCATGCGACGATAGGCATATCATTACCGTCTTCCTAATAAGGGTTTGCCCTTCAGGTAACACACGTGGAATGAATATCCAAGCTCCTTTCCCTTCAGGGCACTGAGAGTAAAACTAGAAGATGATTTTTCTAAGAGCTGTGTACACATTGCATAAGACACAAAAATGGAAAAAAAAACACAAAACACCTTTAAGATAATATTTAGTTTAAATGCTTCTTGGCCCAAAGAAGTTTAAAGAGCATAATTGTCCTTTTGTTAGACTCTTGTCCTTGAAAGAAACTGAGGAAAGGACATAAGAATCTGTTTGGTTGTAAAAATCTCATTAGCTATTGAATTGCATGATGATCCTTAATAATGGAGTTAGTTGGATCAAAAACCATGAGGCACTTTCAAGTGTTGAAATGAAGGCCCTAAATTGATCACCTAAATCAAATACTGTTTTATCAAAATGCCTGGAACCTGTACAGGCTGGTGATTGGTTAGTACCACAAACCACGTCATCCCAGGGAGGACTGATTTGTTTTTCTATGTTGGTAGCTGGGCCTCATCTGAAAGCAGGTGAGGGCTTCACCACATTCTATTCCCTAGGCAGCGGTTCTCAACCTGTGGGTCGCGACCCCTTTGGGGGGCGAACGACCCTTTCACAGGGGTCGCTTAAGACCATCGGAAAACACATATATAATTACATATTGTTTTTGTGATTAATCACTATGCTTTAATTATGTTCAATTTGTAACAATGAAAATACATCCTGCATATCAGATATTTACATTACGATTCATAACAGTAGCAACATTACAGTTATGAAGTAGCAACGCAAATAATTTTATGGATGGGTCACAATATGAGGAACTGTATTAAAGGGTCGCATCATTAGGAAGGTTGAGAACCACTAGGGACCACTAGAAGCTGCTGAAGAGGATATTTTGGGGAAAACAGAAGGTGGCGCCAGAGAGCTTCTGGTGGAAGACACAGAAAGTGCGAGTTGAAACTGCACTACACAGGCACTCAACAAGAAGAGAAGCCGATTCAACGCGGGATCCTGACACGGAACGTGTCTCAGAGGGTTTGGAAGAATCACCTGGAAAAGTTTTAAAAATGCCATTGTCCATCCCTTACCCAAAGACCAACTAATGAGTATCTCTGGGTCTGAAATCCAGCATTGGTCTTAAAAAAGAAGCCCGGCTGTTATGGCTCAGTGGTTGAGCACTGACCTATGAACCAGGAGGTCCTGGTTTGATTCCAGGTCAGGGCACATGCCTGGGTTGTGGGCTCGATCATCAGTGTGGGGTGTGCAGGAGGCAGCTGATCAATGATTCTTTGTCATCACTGATGTTTCTATCTCTCCCGCTCCCTTCCTCTTTGAAATCAATAAAAATAGTTTTTAAAAAAGTTCCCCCAGAGGTAACACACACACACACACACATACACACACACAGCATTGTGTTGGGCTAGTAGTTCTCAAAGTATAGTCCCTAGACTACTATCACCTGGGCACTTGTAGAACTTCAAGTTCTTAGGCCCCAGCCCAAACCTACTGACCCAGAAACTCAGGGGGTGGGACGCAGTGACCTGTGTTTCAACAAACCCTCCAGGTGACTTGGGTGCTCACTCAAGTTTGAGGACCAATGTCCTGGACAAGTCATGTCACACGGGAAAATCAGAAGGGCAGTGCGGCTGAAATGGCTCAGGGCGGAAGTCCACTGTGCAACGATTTTTCTATTACAGAAAAGAATGAAAAACACACATTCTCATTCCCACACAGCCTTGGAGAGGAGAGGAGACTCTAACTTTGCTTTATGACTCTCAAAGCTCTTAAGAAGGAGTCACAGACCTCTTGGTTCCGACTGGGTCATATGACTTTAAATAAAACGCAGAGACTAATAATGGAAGGCTGTCTATCCCCCAGAAAAGACAGCTGGCCCTTAACCACGGAGGGAAGGAGGTTAGTGCAGAAGGTAAGGGCTTTTGGGCCAGGAAAGAATAACCTAAAAATAAGAAGGAAAGAAAGTCATGAAGAACAAACTTGGCTTTCCTTTTCCTTTTGTTTCATGGGAGCAATGTGGTTGTTTCCGGGGGCACAGCGCTGATATGCTAATAAAGCTGAGTAACGTCCCTTGTACTAAGTTTTCAGTGCGAGATGAGAACGAATGAGTAAGAACATGTTCTGATGACGCGACGCTCTTCTCACAGTAACATCCAGCCCCCAGAGCGTTCTCCAGGCGCCCACACACCCCTGTCCTGGGCAACCTGGAACAAAGCTGACAGTCTGAGCTGCCGCAGCCTGGATGGGGTAGGATGAGCTTGTGACTTGCAACCCGGCTCTGTTGCTGCCTTAGACAGGAACACAGGGAAATAACAGCTTCTCTGGATTTCAGTTTCCTCGAGTAGAAAATGACAGAAACCGCCCCGATGAACTGAAATGTTAATGTGACCTGCACAGAACTGGGAAGAGGGCCAGGTGTCCCAGCCATGCAGGATAGAAAAAACTGCACAGACTCCTGGCAAGCAGACCTAATGAAACTGAAGCTGCAACACTGACACGTTTCGTTATCAAATGTGGGCCAAACACTTGAAATGCATTTTTTGTTGTTTATTTTAATTATCTTTTTTCCCTCATGCACTCTGCAAAAATACTGCCTCTACCAACCGATAATCAAAGTAAACCAAATGAACCACTAGAGATGAATCATATATAAATAAGTAAAGAACCTCAACCAAATCGCAGATAAATTGATTTTGTGGAACAGAAATATCTTTTTTTTCCCCTGCTTACTTCGAAGTTCACTTTGTGAGAAAACATACCACCTGGGATATTGTTATTTTAAACACAAATTGCATTTAGAGAGAGTGGCTGGTAAACTTTCTGGGGCTGTAAATTACCTATTAAATTCATTCGAATACAGGCTGTGAAATGCATTTCTGGAAATTACAGTACAGAGACACGCTTCCAATACTTTACAAGATGGACATCACTGGGTTCCTGTTATGAAACTGAGGCTATTCAATGACCCTGGCTCTTTCTATCTGATTAGATAGCCAGCTTTTCTGGGATTTACAAAATCTGAGATTTGGGGAAAGAAAATGAGAAGCAAGGAGTCATTCACACAGACATGTAACTAGCCATTTGAAATTGGCATGCCGATCCCCTGATCTCACATCTCCTGCTTTTTCTGGTACTTTTCATTACCTACTCTGTTCAATTCAGTTGCTGTTATGGTCAATTACCACCCTCTGTTTCTTGAATGCTGTTTTGCTTTCAAGATGAGTAACAACTCTTTTCGATATATATTACATATTTTTTCATTTCTTCATACAAGGTTCATCATTTCTTTCTTTATTCCTCCCCACCCCCCACTATATTTTTCTGGCATTCTGGCAGCTGGAAGCAGATCAAAACAAGCACTCAAAACAATATTATTAGAAATGGAAGTCTGGACTTGCCAAGAAATATCTTTAATGCTATGTAATAGGAAGGCTGGTATTAGACAGAGGTGGGCGTCTCTTAATATCATCTGCTCCTAAAATGCAGCCTAGATGCTTTTTTTGTGATCTCCTGTGGTGATTCAAACGAAGTGCAGGTCATTTTAAACATTTTCAGAGAGCAGGTGAAAATTGTGTGTGTTCAATACTGTTTCAAAATTATGGAATTTATTGGTTTTATTTTATAAAGCAAATGATGGTCACAAATAAAAGTTTAAAACAGACTGCAAAATTTCTTGGCATTCACTTTTCTTTTTTTGTTTGGTAACATGGACATCTGTGTAAAACACCCAAGATTGTAGAGAGCAAAAGCGAGAGGGCAGTTAATTTCTATTGGGTACCTAAGATTTACCAGTCATGTTTACATACTTTATCTTTTCAATTCCTTGGGAAAATCCATAAGTTGAGTAATGTTACATTTCTAGATAAAATGAAAAAGAAAACAAATAAACCAAACGTTCAGGGGGGTCAAGTAAGTTATCCAACGTTGCATAGTTAAGGCAAAACGAGGATTTGAACCCAGATCACATTCTTTTCCTTCTGTGATGTTGCCACAGCAGATGATATGAGCCACAGCAGGTGATATGAACAGTGTAAACTGTACACAGAGATGACCTTCTAAGGTATTGCCATCTATACCTTTCTTGGGGCAGGTAATTACAGAATATCAGAGTTGGAGAGCCCTTATAGAGTATGTAGTCCCATCTTTTAATTTTACAGGTGAGGAGCATATACATGAACTGAGTTCTTACCTCAGAAAAGTAAACTGTCTAAGGTCACATAGATAGGCATCTATGTCTTCTAAATCCCAGCTCAGTGGTATTTGTTACATCAGTATGTTTAATTGTTAAGAACAGGGGCCTTAGCATGACATTATCTGTGTTCAAATTCTGGCAGGATGATTGGGGAAAGTTACCCAACCCCTTTGACTCTCAGTCTACTCCACTGTAATATGAAGATAATGGTACTTCAGAGGGTTGATTATTTGAGTTAATACTTGCAAAGTGCTTAGGTGAGTGCTTCCTGATGACAAATACTCAATAAGCGTTAGCTCGTATTATTCACACCTTGTCTCCCAAGGCCCAAGCCTAGTGTAATGGTTGAACTGAAGGAGAAATAGTATAAATAGTATAAAAGGCAAACTTTTCTTTAAGAGAATCATGGAGAAGTTTCCCTACTCACCAAACTGTAGGTGTTGGGAGAGGAGAGGCCACTGTGACAAAGGCTTATATTAAACCAACAAACAAACATTCCCCCAAACCCTCAGAGTCTAACAGACACATTTCTGATAAATAAAGACTGGAGAATATAATTTATGTAAGTGCCACAAATTTCACTAGTAAAAAAATATATACTGCTCAGGAAAATGGAAGCATAAAAAGGCTCCTACTGCCCTAACTGGTTTGGCTCAGTGGATAGAGCGTCAGCCTGCAGACTCAAGGGTCCCAGGTTCGATTCCGGTCAAGGGCATGTACCTTGGTGGCGGGCACATACCCAGTAGGGAGTGTGCAGGAGGCAGCTGATCAATGTTTCTCTCTCATTGATGTTTCTAACTCTCTATCTCTCTCCCTTCCTCTCTGTAAAAAATCAATTAAAAAAAAAGTATCGTTAAAAAAATATTAGCCATGACCGGTTTGGCTCAGTGGATAGGAGTGTCAGCCTGTGGACTCAAGGGTCCCAGGTTCGATTCCGGTCAAGGGCATGTACCTTTGTTGCGGGCACATCTCTGGTATGGGGTGTGCAGGAGGCAGCTGATCAATGTTTCTCTCTCATTGATGTTTCTAACTCTCGATCCCTCTCCCTTCCTTTCTGTAAAAAAAATCAATAAAATATATTTAAAAAAATATGAAAAGGCTCATACTAACTCATAGTCATTTTGATAAGCAGTAGCAGAATCTGAATTGATAAAAGGTCTCAATCGGAAAACTTGTTCATTTCTGGTTTAGGATTGAAAGGCTTTGCATTTATTTATTTACTAGAGACCTGGTGCATGAAATTCGTGCACTCAGGGGGGGTCCCTCAGCCCTCTTGCAGTTCAGGAGCCCTCGGGGGATGTCTGACTGATGGCTTAAGCCGGCAGTTGGACATCCTTAGTGCTGCCATGGAGGCAGGAGAGGCTCCTGTCACTGCCGCTGCACTCACCAGCTGTGAGCTTGGCTTCTGGCTGAGTGGTGCTCCCCCTGTGGGAGTGCACTGACCACCAGGGGGCAGCTCCTGGGTTGAGCATCTGTCCCCTGGTGGTCAGTGCATGTCATAGTGACCTGTTGTTCTGTCATTTGGTCTATTATTTGCATATTAGCCTTTTATTATATAGGATAGCTTTGCCTTAATTAGCTTTAATTACTACTAAGTTATTATCTTTTCAGGTCAGGTATACAATGGCTTCAAAGACAAGTCAAAATTGGGTAGTCAGAAAACATACTGGTAGAAGAAGTTGAACGGAAAAATTGACATTTTTCAATCGATCAATGAAAATGTAAGAGTATCTTTAGCTGGTGATAACACAATAGAATAAATAATGTAAGCAAAAGAGATAGCTATTCACAGTACGTATTCACTGTTGTACAATAAAATTCGGAGAGACAAAGGTTTAAAGTGAATGAAAACTATCAGTTCTAATATTTGAAAATTCCAGCAGCTCAGAGAACATTTTCAATATGCTTCCTATGCCCCAAATGTAAAACTTAAAAAATTATTTTATTAAGAAAATCTGTTTGATCTCTTGAGAAATTTGCATTTTACTGCAAAGATGGAACACAGCATCCTTGGCTGAGTTATTTTCTGTGGAAGTCGGTGCCATTTTGTGGTATGTGATTAGCACATTCTAAAGGAAAAGATTCCAGAAAGTTTAAATTTAGTTTTGAAAAACTGAAAGCATTTATCCATTCATATAGAAACATGAAAATGCAAGCTTCACTTTTAGGGTATTTAAATGCCGCATATTATAATGGGAACTCTACAAGATACAATCACCAAAATCTGGTTTCGCAGTTAAAAATCAGATTTAAAAAGAGGCTGGCCTACAGTTAGTGAAACAGTCAGATCTGATACCAAAATAATGGCTATCATAAGAGAACAAAAATCTCTTATGGTTTGAGGAAAGTAAGATACTATTCTTATTTTATGTTTTCTTTTTTAATTTGTTGATTTTAGAGAGAAGAAGGGAGAGGGAGGGAGAGATAGAAACATCAATGAAGAGAAAGAATCATTGATTGGCTGCCTCCTGCACACCCCCTACTGGGGATCAAGCCCCCTACCCGGAATCGAACCATGACCTCCTGGTTAAGATACTATTCTTGATGGATATTGTAGGTCGGTAAAGTTTGGAGAATCTAAGTAGAGGAATAAAGTGTTTATATCACTCTAAAATTCCAATATTATATCTATAAAGAATTTAAATTCCCATACTAGGAAAAACATAGACCAATTTGTTTTAATCTATTTATGTCTTTACTAGAGGCCTGATGCATGAAAATTCATGCAAGAGTAGGCCTTCCTTCCTCCAGCTTCCAGCACTGGCTTCCCTCTGGCACCCAGGATCTGGGATTCCCTCCTCCAGCCACTGGCAGGCACCCGGGACCCGGGCTGGCTTTCCTCCCGCCCCGCTTTGTCAATAAGGACGTCGGAATGACGTCTGGAAGATGTCTGGTCTAATTAGCATATTACCCTTTTAATATTACAGATATTTAAATACATTTTTTCATAGACAGCAAATAGTTAGGTATTGTTTTTTTAAAAATTAAATCCAATTTTTGCCTTTTAATTTACAGTTAATGTAGTTATTGACATAGTTGAATTTACGTCTATTATCTTGCTATTTGATTTCTATTTATTTCATCTATTCCTCTTCTGTTCCCACTCAGTTTCTGCTTTATTTTGGATTCATGGAGTATTTGTTTTAATATTCCACTTTATCTCCACTATTGGCTTATTAGCTATACCACTTTGTTTTACTTATTTATTTTTAGGTTTCACCTTAAAGATTACAATATGCATTTTCAGCTTCTTGTAGTCTATCTTCAAAGAGTAGGTCACTTAATGTATAACATGACCTTTACAACACTTATAATAGCATTCCTCCATCCTTCATGCTATTATCAGACATGTACTTCTAATATATGTTATACTCATGATACACTGTTATTTTTATTTACACAGTTAAGTATCTATCTAGCAAAATTTTAAAATGAGAAAAAATTATTTTATATTTGCCCATATGTTTACTATTTTTAACACTTTTCTTTGGGTGGATTTGTTTATCTGGTATCATTTTCTTTCTAACAGAAGAGCGTTTAACAATTTCTAATAGTGTAGGCTTGCTGGAAATGAATTATCTCAGATTTTGTTTGCCTAAAAACGTTTGATTGTACTCTTATTTTTGAAGAATATATTCATTGGATATAGCATCTAAATTGACAGTTTTTTTCATTCAGAATTTTAAAGATGCTCATTCCATAGTCGTCTTATGGTTTGTATAGTTGCTGACAAGAACCCTGCAGAATATTTTATCTTTCTTCCTCTATATGTAATTATTTTTTCCCTCTGGGTGCTTTTAAATTTTTTAGTGATTTGATTATGCTGTGCCTTGGTGTAGGTTCTGGGGGTCATTTAAAAAAAAGTTGGCTTCTTTTGAAATGACCCTCTACTGTATAGGTGATGTGAGTGGCTCTTCCATTTCATTCTCCTTTCCAAATTCTTATTTGCTATCATAGGCTTTTCTTTTTTTTAAAAAAAAATTTTTTTCCCTTATTGATTAAGGTATTACATATGTGTCCTTATCGCCCCATTGTCCCCCCACCCCCCAATCATGCCCTCACCCCCCTGTTGTCTGTGTCAATTGGTTAAGCTTATATGCATGCACACAAGTCCTTTGGTTCGTCTCTCCCCTCATAGGCTTTTCTTGTTGCTTGGAAATTAATCTAAGGATTTTCTTGTTTCTTATGAAAACATCAACACAAGTGGCTTTCTAAAATACTCCAAGGAAACAGTGAGCTATAGGAAAGATTTTATTCTTCATTTATGATATATGCTGGTAATTAAGGAGTAATTTTTTTTGGCTAATTGCTGAAAGTAAAGTGATGAATATTGGACATGATAAAGCTGTGAATTACAGAATAATTCTGACTCTGTTTAAAAATACTGATTAACATTAATTTTACTTCATTAATTTTCCCAGTGAAATAAATGCATTACTAATTATATACAAAATGATATTTAATCTTAATAATGGAGGTATAGCATAATAATTTTAGCTCTATTCATGGAATGCTATTTGAACTGATAGAGTAAATTATTGTATTGAAATAATATTGGCTTTTAATTAAGTACTTTTTATATCAAACTAATTATTATTATTACTGTTATTTCAAAATTGACACAAGGAGGAGCTTTTTGAAGGTAAAAATCAGACATTAGGACCTGAACTTTTTCAATCTTATAAATGGGAATGATCGAAGGAAGCTTTAGAAACCTGAAGTCAAATGAAAGAAATATTTATGACTTATTGTCATCACCATGAAGGAACTCAGGATCTGTTCAGGAGGTTATGCAAGAACTTTTAGTGTCTCTGACCATGGTAAGATAAAAGGATTTTCTTTTAATGTAAAGATTAAAATTTCTAATCCCATATATGTGACAGGACAGAAAATATTAGGGTCTGAGTATTCCCAGCCTTTCTCATTGAACCCACTAAAGAGTCTGCCAACTTATAGTTTCTTTCCATTCCCAGGTCTTCAAAGAGGTTCTCCAGACTGGTCCAGAAAGGGGGTGTTAATACCCTTCCAAGTGTTTGGCAACTGAAGTAAAGATCTTGAGATATTTTGGTATTGCTCTTTAGTTGCTATGCACTATTTGTTTGCCTATTATACCACTTTAAGAGTTGGCAACTTTGGTCATAACTTTAACACGGTTATAGTTTTACTGACTGGACAGATGTTTATCAAAATTATAAGTGTATAAATGCTACCAAACATTGAAAGAAGAGTGATTACTAATTCTTCTTCAACTCTTCCAAAAAATAGAAGAGGGACCACTTCCAAACTCATTGTATGAGGCCAGCATCCCTGATACCAAAGCCAGATAAAGACACCACAAGAAAAGAACACTATAGGCCAAAATCCCTGATGATCATAGATACAAAAGTCTTCAAAAAATATTAGTAAACCAAATTCAGCAGCAAATTAAAAGGATCATATACCATGACCAAGTGGATTTATCCTTGGGATTTAAGAATGGTTTAACAGCCAGAAATCAATTAATGTGACACACCACATTAACAGAATGAAGGATAAAAATCTTCCAATCATCCTAATAGATGCAGAAAAAGCATTTGACAAAATTCAACACCATTTCATGATAACAACTCTTAACAGGTTAGGATAAAAGGGACTTCCCTCAACACAATAAAAGCCATATATGAAAAGCTCACAGCTAACAATGATACAAACTAAAAGCTTTTCCTCTAAGTTCTGGAAAAAGGCAAGGATGCCCCCTTTTGCCACTTCTACTCAACATAGAATTGGAAGTCTTAGCTAGTAATGGAGCAAGAAAAAAGAAATAAAAGGCACTCAAATTGCAAAAAAATGAAGTAAAATTACCTGTGTTTGAAGACATGATCTTACATGTAGAAAACACTAAAAATCACACACTGTTGTCTGTGTCCATGGGTTATGCATACATGCATATATATTCTTTGATTAATCTCTTCCCATCCTCTCTACTCCCACTCCTCTGAGATCTGTCCAAAAACATGCTAAAAATGTACCCCAAAATATAACCACTATGCCAAAAATGTACCACATATCATTATATGCTAATAGCCATTTAAAATTATTAGAGACCTATTATTTTTTAAAGATATTTTTAATTTACTTCAGAGAGGGAGGGAGAGGGAGAGAGAGAGAGATAGAAACATCAATGATAAGAGAATCATTGATCAGTTGCTTCCTTCATGCACCACACTGGGGACAGAGCCCATAACCCAGGCATGTGCCCTGATTGGGAATAGAACTGTGACTTCCCATTTTTTTGTTTTTCGTTTGTTGTTTTAGTAGCAGTTACCTCTTTCTCTGGGGACTGGCATTGAGCAGGGAGGGAGAAAATGGTAAAAAGATTCTTTCACCTTGTATTCTATATATTTCTGTGTTGTTTGAATCAATTGAATCAAAATTAACTATTATTTATTATGAAAATAAAACCAGATATTAAGGATTACATTTTTCCTATTATTAGTCATGATTTGAAAACATTTAACTAGCATAGTAAGTAACCAACAGACACTTAGAATATGCTAGTGTTTGTTATTCCTACTATCTTAGACAACTCCATTCTGGTTCAATCTTTTGATATTTAAATGCATTTCAAGGTATTGATATAATTATTATGGAAATTTCCCCAATTTCTTTTGTTAAAAAGGTGCATTTCCAAGTTCTTTGGAGTTTGCATTCATTTTATATTTGGCCATGTTTTTTTTTTTTCTTTTAAAATGAAAAGGTCAGTTATTTTAGCTACCTCTGATAACATTCACACACACTGCCTTGTTCTGTCTTCTGATCTGGCACCTTCTCAAGGGCAAAGGTACATTTGTCTGATGCTCTGTGTGCAACCTGTTTTTGTGCCACTTTTCGGTGTGATGGGGAAGGAACAGCTGTCATCTGTCCTTCTGGGAATTCAGCCTAGTGTCTGGCATCATGGGAATTTACCCAGGCTGCTTTGGGGGCAGACATCTGACACCTCATGATAATCATAACTGTAAACTAGGAAGACACTGGAACTAGTAGAATTAAAGGGAAATCTGACAGAGGATTGAGAATTTGAGATGAGTACAGGATGATTTAAATGTACTTTTAAAGCCAGCTTTATTTAATACTAGAGGCCCGATGCATGAAATTTGTGCAAGAGTAGGCCTTCCTTCCCCTGGCTGCCGGCACTGGCTTCCCTCTGGCACCCGGGACCCAGGCTTCCCTCCAGCCGCCAGCAGGCACCCGGGACCCGGGCTTCCCTTGCAGCTCCGGCTTCGTCTGGAAGGTTGTCTGGAAGGACGTCTGGTCTAATTAGCATATTATGTTTTACTAGTGACCCTGTGCACAAAATTTGTGCATGGGGGGGGTGTGTGTCCCTCAGCCTGGCCTGCACCCTCTCCAATCTGAGACCCCTTGGGGGATGTCCAACTGCCGGTTTATGCCCGATCCCACAGGGCCTAAACTGGTAGTCGGACATCCCTCTCACAATCCGGGACTGCTGGCTCCTAACTGCTCACCAGCCTGCCTGCCTGATCATCCCTAACCATTCTGCCTGCCGGCCTGCTCACCCCCAACTGCCCCCTCCATTGGCCTGCTTGCCCCAACTGCCCCGCCCTGCTGGCCTGATCACCCCCAACTGCTCTCCCCTCCTGGCCTGATTGCCCCTAACTGCCTCTGTCTCTGCCTCGGCCCCACTACCATGGCTTTGTCTGGAAGGACGTCTGGAAGGTCTCCCAGTCTAATTAGCATATTACCCTTTTATTAGTATAGATTATTATAGATTGCATTCTAAAACATAAGAGAAGATCTTCTAATAAGGATGCTAAGAGGAACTTGTAAACCTGGGTTATGCTTAGATAAGGTTACTGAAAATAATAACAAAAACAATCACGGAGAATGTTAAAATGAGAATGGTATTGCTTTGAATTGAAGAAGAGTGGTCCATAGGACGACACATTGCATCCTTTAAAAGTGTGGGTCCTTTTATGAGAGAGTAACAAACGAGTGGTGAGGAAATGGCGCTATATATCATGAGAGCATAGGTACATACATGAATAGGTTTCATTAACTATAAAAGCAAAGTTATAAGACTGAAAGGTAGCCTCCACATGTCTGTGGAAAAGAGACAGAAAAAAATAGTCCCAACACTTTAAGAAGCCCAGTCTTTGATCAACCACTATAGAGACCAATTAATTCACAGGTAACCTAGAACGAATAGTGAAGTGAATAACAACAGCCAAGCATGTTCACGTTTATATTTTGCTCAGCCTTTGGAATATAAAGTGATGGCGTAAGAGATTTAGCACCGCTTGCTTCTGGTTAGAAGAACACCAGAGCCACCTCGTGGATTTTTCATTTACTGCACAGCTCTTATGCTCTAGTACTGCTCCATTATCATCACTGAGGTGAGTCCTAAAGTGAAATCAGTGGTTATGATCTCTTGGTGGCTTCAGAATAGAAATAGTAATTGTTAATCTTCAACAATTACTGGGAAAGTGAAATTCAAGAGGTTTCTCTTTTTCTTTTCAAGCCTGTATAATGGAGGGGAAGATAAGGGACATCTGTAATACTGTCAACAATAAATTAGAAAATAAATAAAATTAATGGAAATATACTATGTATATTTGTCCCGAATATTTGAAGAGAAGTCCCTGCCCATCACACACTCACCAATGAGCACATTGCTGCATCTGAAAGCGCAGAGTGAAGCACTGACTGCTGGGATAGGCAGAGGTAGATGAAGCTCCACATTTTTTAAAAAATATATTATATTGATTTTTTACAGAGAGGAAGGGAGAGGGATAGAGAGTTAGAAACATCAATGAGAGAGAAACATTGATCAGCTGCCTCCTGCACGCCTCCTACTGGCGATGTGCCCTCAACCAAGGTACATGCCCTTGACTGGAATCGAACCTGGGACTCGTTAGTCTGCAGGCCGACACTCTATCCACTGAGCCAAACCGGTTAGGGCAAAGCTCCACATTTTCCATGAGAATTGACAAGCAAGGTAAACCACAGAAATTTATCTGCATTCCTGGCAGAATCCTCCTTTTGCTGAGCGAAAGGAGAGAACTCTACAGAGCACAGTCGAGGGGCTACGCCAGCAGCTGACCTTTGCACAAATCTGTGGTTGCACACACTGGAGTGTAGAATCAATTTCGTTTTGGGAGCAAAGGAGCCCTTATGTGTGCCCTGGCCATTCTGCAGCCCGTGGCTGAGCCAGCTGGCCCGCCGCATCTTGGTGGTGGTGACAAATGTTTCATATATGATTTTGGAATTTGGGATGATGGGTCTGAGAAATAGCAAACATTCTGGAAAAAGACACTTTGGTGAAATGCAAAAGGTTATAAAATGCTAAATTTTAGTAAATTCTGATGCTGAGCCAAAGGTCAATTAAATATCATGGCTTACTTAGGCATCAGAAGAAAAAACCACTGGGATCTAAGGGGTATAGGAACGTTGATGCTATGCTAGCCTGTGAGCAGGTAGTTTAACTGTTAAGCAGATGATAGGCTTTGGGCTATGAGGTGGGTGCTTTTCAGTGGGGTACCGCGTGTGAAGGGCCTGTGGGTGGGCACCGCTGGGGCTGGCTGCCATCAGAAGACATTTGCAGTGTCTGAATCGGCTGCTCTCCTGCTCTATGAACAATTCCCATTTGATTGTCTTCCTCCTGCTGCATGAAGGAGGCGAGGTGGACACTCTCCCAAGATTGAATTTCAAACTGATTTTCACAAGCATGCTGATCTCCTCCTCATTCTTTAGAAGCTAAGACAGGAACAATTCCAGCTCCCTGAAAAAAACCCCAGTTCTGCTTCTTGTTGGGTGGAGCATCCAGTAAAATGCTCAGAAATGCATGAGTAGAAGAAGAGAAAAGAAAGAGGGGGAACAGAGAGGCGAGCACAAGATGAAGAAGGACATAGGAAAGGCAGGGAAAAATGATGCACATAAGCAATAACCCCAACAGATCGGAGTGCAGAGAGAGGAAAGGCTAAAACCTCAGACAGGTCAAGGTGAAGGGCTTCTAAGATGGGCCACTGGACTTCTCCCGGTCAATGAACATAACAATGGGAGCTTAATTGTGAGCAGTTCTTAATATTGTGCAAAGCCTATTATTCTATCTCTTACCACTCCCAGGTATTTGCAATTATAAATTTATTCGTGTGCTTCTTAGTTTTATGGCTCCATGAAGGCAGGACCATGTCTCTTTTACACACTGTGGAGTGACCAGCATAGGCCCTGGGCTCCCAGGCCACTTCAACCACTTACTCCCCCTGGCATGTCTACTGCCTAATGGCTGACCTAACACTGCCCCCCCCCTCGCCCCCCCCCCCCCGCCCCCAGATCCCTTTCCATCCTGCCTTCTATTATACAGGCTTGAAAAAGAAAAAGAAAGAGAAAAAGAGAAACACTTGAATTTCACTTTCGCAGACTCTCTTGCTGCTAAGGGTGGTGGCCATATGACACAGACGTGGCCAGTTAGAGGTGAGTAGAAAGTGGAGAGGGACTGGAAAGGCTTTGACAAGGACAGACGCAGGCAACACTACCCTTGCTCTCTTCCTCTTAACATGAATGTGGATGTGATGGTTGGGTCCGGGTAGCCATTGTGTGCTCGCGAGGGCAGAGGTGAGGCAGGCCTCGGAGATGTCAGCTCTGACATTGTTGAGCCTGGGAACCAACGACCTCCCAGCTTATTGTTATGTGAGAGAAATAAATGCCAATGTGCTCAGTCACTGAACTTGTGAGAAAGCTACTTGACTCTGTTGCACCGTCCTCATTTGGAAATGAGGGTTGTAGCAATAGCTTCCATATAGGATGGTTGCAAAGATTAAAGGAGGTAATTTATATACAGAGAGAACACAAAGGAAGTCCTACATAGCGAGGAATATTTTTATTACTAGTTTGATGATGGGCTCTTAATAAATCTTGGTTGAATGAGCGAATAAGTGGAGTAGAAGGTCAGACCCAAAAGGTGTGGCTTGAACCAAGCAGCCACAGAACAACTCAATTGTTCTGCTTGAGAAAAATGAGAAAAGGGGGAGAGCTGAGAGGAAGGGCGGAAATGACAGGGGCTAAAGAGGCGCCAGGAGGGTGCTGTGTGGGTTGAGATGGGCCAGGACACATCTCCCCGGTGGGTGATGGGTGTGTTGGTGCTAAGTATAAATGGGTGGCCCACGCACAGCAGCATCAAGTAGACGCCGAATAAACATCTGTTGGCTCGCTGAGTAGATGAATGAACCATTAGGGGCTTTCCTAAAAAAGAAATTGCTCTCTCCCTTCCTTGAAACTAAAGCCACAGAAGCAGCAGAAGGTTTTCTCCAGCGCCATCAGCACGCCTTTCCCAATATCTGCCTGAAAGTATGTGGGTGAAGATGTATTGCTCTGTAATTGCCGGTGCCCTCGCAAGGAGCAGATAAGAACATCCGGTGGGGGCAGAAGCAGCAGAAGGAACAGGTTTCCCACAGAGTAAAGTGTTCTGTTGTCATCCGAGCCCTTTGCTGTAACAAACAAGACAATGAGAAGGAGAATCTATAGATGAGAAGCAGACACCCCTCACCGGCACATATCTCCAAGGTTTCCCACCAGAAGCCGATTGTTCATTCACACCAGGAGCAAAGGCTAAGGTGGGGCTCTGACCGGCTGGCTGTTCCAGGCCCCAGCGCTGGGACTGGAGAGCGCATGCAAGAGCCTTACTTTCCCTGCCGCGGGCCTGGGTGACAGCTTGGCGGTCATGTCCAAATCCCCCTGCACTCACGGCTCCTTTGCAGCTGCTCTGAGGAGGCTCAGTGCACTTCTGATCCTTCCTAAAAACATGTGCAGAAAGCAAGGCAAAATTGAACCATATAAAGGGCTTTGATATGGGATTATAGAGTGGGTGCCTCCACGTGAAGGACCATGTCGATGGCCATGTTTCTGAACATTATTTGCATCACAGCTTAACACGAATGCCTCAACTCTAGCTCTCCTTTCCTCTCCTATCCTCTTTCTCCGTCTCTCCTCCTCCCTCCGGATAACTTTGGCTTGAATTTTGCATACATTGGTGGTAAGTAACAGAAAGCAAGATCCCACTTGAATAGTGAATGGACTTGCATTGCTGTTTAGAGAAGCAGATTTGCTTGTGGGTTCTATAAGGAGGAGACCCATAAAATAAAACCTTAATACAGATGGGGAAAACACTCTCTCTCTCTCTCTCTCTCCTCTCTCTCTCTCTCTCTCTCTCTCTCTCTCTCTCTCTCTCACACACACACACACACACTCACTCATACACACCACTCAGAGCTCATGTGAGTTGAAAACATACTGATACACTTGATCTGCTGATGGCATTCTGAGCAGTGAGCCCACTCCGGACAGCTGATGGGTCTGTGACAGTCACTCTTCATGGGAATAAACAGAGTGCTGGGATAAAGAATGATGCCAACAGTCTTATTCCAACCACTGAATAAATAAATCAGCATCTCTTCTACCCTGTCCAACAAGGCCCCATGGTTGAGGCTTCTAAAACTAGGGCCTTCTAAATTAAAGGGTCATGTCGCCTTCTAGGTCAGACCCTAGAAGGGTAATTGGGGTCCCATCGCAACACAGAAACATGGCAGACAGACTACATGGGGGCTTTGGGGAAAGAGGGAGCACGAACCTTCAAAAGCAGGGAGCTGTGGGCAGAGCTTCATCTCCTCAATGGAAGTCTATGCTGGCGGAAGCTCGTCTCCTCTACCTGTAACTTACTCCTTCCTAAAGCACCAGCACTTTGAGAACTTAACTGGTTCATTCATTCCATAAATATTTACCGAGTGCCTGGCCGTGAGGAGCACACAGTTCACCAGAACACTGCCCTGGGTAAATTAATTCAGACTTGATTCCATATTAAAGTAAGTCAAGGCCCATAGGTGGGTATGTCCAAGAGATTTATTCCTGCAGCCTTCTCCTCACTCCCTTAAACACTGACCTGGGGTCATCTGTTTGTGGGCTATACTGGGTACAGTGCCAAGCGGCAAAGCAAATTAAAGGGCAACAGCCCTATTCAATAGCCCAGGACTCAGGATCAGAAACAGGCCTCCTCGCTCCTGTTGCGACTATTGCCACAGGTGGGCTCAGCCCCCAAACTGCTTTTGGAATCCTAGAAATGAGTGGAGGCTAAGCATCTCACATACGCTTTGAGATCTGCCTGTAGATTATGATAACCATGGTAATGATGATGATGGTGATATTAGTTAATACAATAAAGCTAATATTTGTTCTTATGTACCAGGCACTGTTTTAAGCACTTTTTTTCTCATTTCACTTACTCCTCTGTTATTTAATATAAACACTACTATTCCCCATTAGTCATACAACAAAACTAAGGCATTGAGTTAAAACTACTCACTTTTAACTGTTCATCTATTAGGCAATCTAACTCCAGAGGCCCCACACATTCATAATGATTAAGATAGGCACTTCTCCATCACTACTGCCTGAAACTACAGGAAACTGAGAGGTTCTACAATTAAAATTCAAAGCATTGAAGTGAACCAGGCTGATGTGGCTCAGTGGTTGGATGTTTACCCATGAACCAGGAGGTCACAGTTCAATTCCAGGTCAGGTTGTGGGCTCGATCCCCAGTAGGAGGCGTGCAGGAGGCAGCTGATTGATGATTCTCTCTTATCGTTGATGTTTCTGTCCCTCTCCCTTCCTCTCTCTGAAGTCAATAAAAACATAACAAATAAAAGAACACATTGAGGTGATATAAGAAAGCATAAAAAATAAGTTAGGGATTTTTCTCTTGCTTTTGCTCAACTGTTTTTGATTTTCCCCAAATCAGCCCCATTCTTTTTTAAATGCACAGTTACCTTGAGGTGATGTGGGAGCTGGAGCTGTCTACCTACCCACCAGGTGTTTTTAAAGGAAAGGGATCAGGAACTAGTTATGAAAGAAATGTATTGTTTAATATAGTACCTGTGAACCATGGACCCATGAGTTACAAAATACAGAGGCAGAAGTGATGTCTCTATGGAAACAGATATGAAGATTCAAGAGATTATTAGGTCCACAAGACTTTTCATGAAGAGCAGTTTTATAGCTTGTTTATTGAGGAGTCTGACTGTGGTGAGGGGCTAGCTAGAAACACATTTTTCTCTCCAGTCACTGCTCCTAAATCCGCTATGTCAAATCTCCCATCTCTTCTGGACAGCCCTCTTTTAATGACATTTGTTGGGAGGGCACCCACGGTCATTGAAAGTTCTGTCTAGTCCATTTCAGTTCTTTGACCTCACATCCAGTTAAAGCAGCAGTTCTCAACCTGTGGGTTGTGACCCCTTTGGCGTTCGAACGACCCTTTCACAGGGGTCGCCTAAGACCATCCTGCATATCAGATATTTACATTATGATTCATAACAGTAGCAACATTACAGTTATGAAATAGCAACAAAAATAATTTTATGGTTGGGTCACAACGTGAGGAACTGTATTTAAAGGGCCAGAAGGTTGAGAACCACTGAATTAAAGATTTCCCACAGACGGCTAGACTTGCGACTCACAGGCCTGATGGGGTGTTTTGGGGCAACTCGTCCACTTTGGTGTGCAGTATGGAACTGCTCTGGTTCTTGGCTACCTCCCTCCTCCTCCTCCTGCAAAACCAAATTCCTCTTGTTTTGGAGATCAGGAGAGAGGGTGAGAAGAATTAACAGTTCTTTGCTCTTTCCATTGCTTTTGCTGCTTCTTTGTAGTCACACAGGCAACCGTTGAGACTGTGTGGGGCATGTGCCCAGGTGTTAGCTCTCTTAGGGACATGTGTGGTACTTTGGGGTCCCTCACATGAGATATATGGCTCTGTCTCAAATGCATTCAGCCCCACCGGCTACTTCACCACCTTATCAGCTGTATCTGCACTGCCTGCATTTTCCCACCTGGTAGGTACGTGCCTTATACCATGTGGGTTGGGTGGTTGGAGGACGAGTCCTGATATAGTAGGGAGAGTTTAGCTACCTCTTAGTGAGCCCCAAAGAAGGTATTTGGTGGTGCTCGGTTTGTAATGTGAGATACTACCCGTTTTCCTAGCTTTGGTCCCTAGGCACCAGTTCTCAGACAAAATAATTCTCCTTTACATCCTATGATAATAATAAACGTTTTTCTCTAAATATGTTTTATTTAATTGATTTCAGAGAGAGGAAGGGAGAGGGAGGAAAAGATATGAACATCAATGATGAGAGAGAACCATTGACCAGCTGCTTCCTACACACCCCCTACTGGATATTAAGCCCGCAACCCCAGCATGTGTCCTGACTGGGAATTGAACCACAAACCCTAACCTCCTGGTTTATTGGTTGATGCTCAACCACTGAGGCACACCAGCCGGGCTGTAATAATAAACTTTGATCAAAGCTTTAATAAGAAAGCATCAAGATGTTTCTCATTTCCTCCCTCCCTCCCTCCCTCCCTCCCTCCCTCCCTCCCTCCCTCCCTCCCTTCCTTCCTTCCTTCCTTCCTTCCTTCCTTCCTTCCTTCCTTCCTCTTTCCTTCCTTCCCTCTTTCTTCCAAACAACCATACAAACAAAAATATGAGGAATAAAAAAGCCTAGAAAATCAGTATTATCTTATGTCAACAAGAGAACTTTAACAGAGCAGAGGAATTTGAACTATGAGAAGACAGGAAATGATCTTAGTTTCCAGAGAATTTTGGTGACAGGTCTACCTGCTCCAACCTTGGACGGTACTTTTCTACTCCTGGATGCCTCCTACCACCAGGCTGACATTGCCATCAGTCACTAGGACTTTCTTGTACTCTGAGCTCAACCCTGCTTTGATTTGGATCAGAGCTTTCCAGTTCTGAATGCTTGATTACTGGTCTAACAGTATAATTCGAGTTGACATGCTGAACTCACATCAGCCTCCGTACAAATTGCTATTGAAATGCTTCAAAAATATCAAAGAAAAAGATTAAAGGAACTAGAGAAGGGTGCTGTTCACATGCTTGAAGTCGTGAATTTTTGGAGAACTGACAAGACAAAGAAGGGTCAGAAGGTCCTAGTGGCAGTTCTTCCAAAATTTATGGCTTCATTATCTAACATATAAAAGCTGCCTACTGTACCATTTTTGTGAGACCTTTGTACGTATGAATTAATTTTTCCCCTGTATTGTGTTAATTTATTTGTTTAGAACCATAAGAAGAACTAAGAAGGGTGGGAGGAAAAATTTCCCTCCCCAGCAACCTGAAGTTTTGAACACAATGTCCCTGTAGAATCAATTGCAAATCTTGGAATCTCTGTAAGAATGAGCAAGCAGAAAGAAGTGACTGGACATATGAATGAGTCTGCAGTTCACAAGAAGAGGGTCTGTGTGGGGAACCAATTCTCAACTCCTGGTTCCCACAAACTTCCTCCCTCAATTATGGTTGCTCCCACCCCCGATTCAGCATCCATTTGTGACTCTCCATTATTCATTGGACCCCTGTTCTGGGGAGGGGAGGCATATTTTTGGCTTTATGTAGTTCTGCAGCCCAGTGTCTTCTATGGTCAGGGGCTAAGGATTTCTTTCCTTGGCTCCTAGTCCTGCAGAAAGCTCTCTGTCCATGGAGCAGGGGGTGGGGGGAGAGGGAGTTGGCACTCACAAATTGGGGGGAAGAGAACTTGAAAGGAGTGAAGAGAATTGAAGGGTGCTGGAAAATCTCCAGTTAAAACTTCTACCAGAACCAAGGTTTGAGAAATTGATGGGTGTGCTTCCTCACTATACAGTTAGTACCATGGTTGCCAATAAGAATAAATATCCATGGAAAATTTGGAGGAGAAGCAAAGAGCCTGGATAATTTAATTACTGTGCCCGGCAGAATTCTAAGGTAGCCTCCAAGGTCCTTGCCTCTGGCTTACACACCTGCACACTCACCTCTCCTTGAGTATGGGCAAGATCTGTGACTACGATGGGATCATCTCACTTTTGGTGAGGTTACATGATACAGAGAAGAGGCTTTGCAGATGTAATTAAGGTCCTGAATCAGTTGACTTTGAATTAATCAAAAGGAAGATGATCCTGGGTGGGCCTGACCTAATCAGGTGAGCCAATTAAAAGATTAGGAGGCAGCCCTAGCTAGTTTGGCTCAGTGGATAAAGCATCAGCCTGTGGACAAAAGGGTCTGGGTTTGATTCTGGTCAAGAGCACATGCCTGGGTTGTGGGTTCAATCCCTGGTGAAGGCTGTGCAGGAGGCAGCCACTCAATGATTCTCTCTCATCATTGATGTTTCTATCTTTTTCTTCCTCTCTAAAATAAAATATATCTATCTATATCTATATCTATATCTATATCTATATCTATAATAATGAGCTAATATGCTAATTAGACTGGACAGCAGAACAACCTTCCAGAACAACCAGTGGGTGGGGGGCGGGCCTGTGAGGCAGCCGGGGCTGCGAGGGCCTACTCTTACACAAATTTCATGCATCGGGCCTCTAGTATATACATGAGAGAGAACCAGCAGAATAATCTCGCTGATGCCTCCAGTTCTTTTATCTATCTATATATAAAAGCCTAAGCGACCGAACGACCAGTTGACCAAACGACTGGTCGACTGGTTTCTATGACGTGCACTGACCACCAGGGGCAGATGCTCAGCGCAGGAGCTGCCCCCTGGTGGTCAGTGCGCTCCCAGTGACCTCCAGGGCCAACCTCCAGCAGCCAGCCGGCTAAGAACTTAAAAATGGACCTTTTCTACAAGCAAAGGGATGGTTTAAGCAAATAAACCATATATATAACTTTATATAACCGAATTCGTGCACTGGTGGGGTCCCTCGGCCTGGCCGGCGATCAGGGCTGATTGGGGGACTGGCCGGGGGGAGGGACCATGGAGGTTGGCCAGCTGGGGAGAGGGACCGAAGGCAGCCAGCCAGCCGGGGGGGAAGGGTCACGTGAGGTTGGCTGGCTATGGGGAGGGGCCACAGGAGGTTGGCTGGCCAGCCAGGGGAGGGGCCACAGGAGGTTGGCTGGCCAGCCAGGGGAGGGACCGCAGGGGGTTGGCTGGCTGGCTGGGAGGAGGGACTGCTGGAGGTTGGCTGTGGGAGTGCACTGACCACCAGGGGGCAGCTCCTGCGCTGAGCATCTGCCCCTGGTGGTCAGTGCGCATCATAGAAACCAGTCGACCAGTCGATTGGTCAACTGGTCATTCGGTCGCTTAGGCTTTTATGTATAAACAGATAAAAGAACTGGAGGCATCAGCGAGATTATTCTGCTGGTCTGGAAGAAGAAATGAACATCTATGTTGTAAACTGTCTACAGAGAGGAGTGGCCTCTAGGAGCTGAGGACCTCAGTCTTACAACCACAAGGAATTGAATTCTGCCAACATTCATTAAGGCCTGGAAGAAATCTGTGAGCCTCGGATGATATGTCAGCTGCAGCACACACCGCAGTTATAGTCCATGAAGCCCTGTGCAGAGGACTCAGCTACATTGGGCCCAGACTCACAGAACACATGGACCCACACACACTAAGAAGAATAAATTTATGTTGTCTTAAGATGCTCAATTTTAGTAATTTGTTACACAGCACTAAAAACTAAAACACTTACAGATAAATTAGAGGGATAAATTTGCATAACAAAAATATTCACCAGAGGACTAATACATTCAGTATTCAGATCCTGAATTAATTATTAAATAATCCTGAATTATTAAAAGCTGGTTGCATAAGTGAAAGAATAAATGTGTATTTGAGTTGGAAGATTTCGAGGTTTCAATGAAGAATTAAGTGGGATTGAAATAACCTCAGAGTCGCTATTTGGGAGGTCCATTCATTACACAAATACTTGGTAACTGAAGGAGTGCTAAGATTATGGCTATCACAGTTGATTCTAAAGCCTCAAGACTTATTTCCTATGTGTGCCAGAAAAGCTGAAACTCTGGCTATAAAGAAAGTAGTATTTTTCTTTCTCTTGAAATAATAGACACTATTCATTGTAGTATTAATTGCCAAAAAGATCATGTTACAAACTACAAAGCACTTTCATACACATATTTCTGTTATTAAGCAACATATATATTTCAAAAAGTTACTGTGTTATGAGAAATAAAGCAAAAAACACAGGATGTATATATGCTGCAATAAATATAGCCCTTTTCTTAGGAAAAGACTGCAAGTTTGACTGTGCATGTGGGAGTCAGGAGAGTTGCAGCATGTGAGTTTCTGTGAAGTATTGGGAGAGAGTTGATCTGAAATTAGAGGGAATGTTGTATCCCCAGATGTTCATGGGTGTGGCCTCTAACACTGGTGGTGAACTGAGGTGGGTGGTAAATGTTGGAGGTGTGTGACAGTCTGTTTTTTATACTCCTAGGTGGCTGGGTTCAGCTGGGTGCAACTTCCTGTGTTCACATGGTATCTCTCATGGACTAATAATAGTGCATAATTGAACTGAAATTCATATGACACCCAAATTGTTCTCTAATAATATATTAATCATTTTGGGAAAACTTCTGTCTTCAAAACAAGTCTTATAGCAGAACTGACTGTACATTCTTTTATTTGAATCTTAAAATAACAGCAAGAAGCAGGGGGGTAACAGAGATGAAGACACTGGGCTGCAGATGAGGAAAAGAGTTAGTAAGGAGTCCAGCCAGATTCTGTGCCCATTCCCGGGTCTATGCCAGGAATGTCCCAGGGATCTGCGAGATGTCATAGTTACTGTACCCCAAGTTTTAGGACTTTATATTTTTCAATTAGACATTTCTTTTATATCTTAGAGGTATCTTGACCCAGAAGGTCATATGCTCCCAGTCATGGAGAGTTCCTCCAAAAGACAAAATTCCATTTCTGTTAATGAAAATGTAAATAAGACTGATATTTCAAGAGATTTAAATTTTTATTAGTTATTTCATATGACCATGATGCAACTCAAAAAGATTTCAAAGTTTTTACTCTAATATTTTCTTCATTTCAATCTAATTTCCCCCATGCTGTAAGGCCGCTGAAACCTCCCTTCCCCCTCTTAACTAACTTTTCCAGTAAGCTCTGGTGCCCTGGTCTGGTCATAGCATAGCTATCTTATCTCTTCCTGGGATCGGTTTGTGTAAAGACAAACCACCCTGCCCCTTAGGCAACTACTAACAAAGGTCTGTCCCTGCAGGAGATGAGTTAACTGTTAACCTAGTTCCCTGTTTTCCGGCCACCTGCGTGTGGTTTTTGCCTTTATAAACTCATATTCTGCAATTGCTCAGGGCTCCAGTCAGCCAGCGCTTCCCTTGTGTTGCTGTCTGTCTGCCTGAGAGCCCCTGCGCTGCGCTTGTAATAAAAATCCTCTTGCTTTTGCATCAAGTTTCGGTCTCCGCGTTTGACTTGGGGTCGTCGCCCCCTCCGTCGGACTCACCGGGGGTCTTGGGACCTTACAATGCAAATTGATTGTACCAGTATTTTTGAACTATTGGTTATGTCTGTATTGATCATATCATTGTATTTGTTAATTTATGAAAAAGATAACCACCTAAAAGATACCCCTTGCACAAATTCATTTTATAATTTAAGACTTCATTTCAGAATGTGGAGGCCCAGTTAAGTAGAAGGATAGTATCAGTTCCTAGGAGCAAGGGGATTAAACCTGCAAAACAACATATTTCCCACACATTAATTGCAATATATTGCTTTGCTAAGCATTTGCTATGAAGGATCCTTGAGAAAATTCTGTACTAGGGCCCATGACACCCGTGATATGGCCATGCCATTATTTTTCCTTCTCAAGTGAACAGTTGAGTTTCTTATGCAAAATAGACCAATCATGGTTGATAGACCTTTTCAGGTTAACTATTTGCCATGTCACCTCAACAGAAAATCCATTGTTTTTGCAAACAAGAACTTAAAAACAGACCTTTTCTACAAGCAAAGGGATGGTTTAAGAAATTCAGACTTACTGAAAAGAAAAATAAGTACAAATCTACAAAACAGATCAATTAGAGGGATGAATTTGCATAACAAAAAGATACACCAGCAGACTCCTAAAATAGCCAGGATCTCACAGTGTACTTAGAGCATCTAGGAGGATGTGTATTGTATAGAGATATTTGGCTTGTAGACATAGAAGTGCTAGGATGAATCCCTTTGTAAAGCAGAAAGTCCTATTTTGTACTGTGAATGATCACTCTCTAATTTACAAGTTTGGAAGTTTGGGTCTTTGTGTATCTGGGCTTTTACATCTGGCTTCAAATAATAGAGAGCTCAAAAAAGTCATTTACATAGAGTCCAGGTTTAATTCTCCTGTGTTTTTTATATTAACATCAAATAATCAAAACAATATGCATATTTAAAGAATGGAATCAGAAGGTACTTCCAATGTTTAATATGTGCATTTCTATATAATTTCCCATGGGTCTTGTAATTAGAAATATGTTGAAGACATATTTCCCACACATTAATTGATTTTTTTGGTATATTTACTTAAGCACACAGTAAAAATAATCTTGACCAGAAACAATAATAGTTAATTCACTGTGTTCAACATAATTTACTGAATTAGTAATCACTGTACTAAACTGTTACTATGTTACATGAACATGGATTTCCTTTGCTACTTAGTGGAAATAACAGTACTATAAATGCTGAATAGAATGGAATTACTTTCTACTTTCATCTAAATTGAGTATGATGATTGCCAAGCTCCTCTCACAGTCTTCAAAGAGTTTCAGTTTGGTAATCAGTGAATATTTTAATAGAGTAGTGTACAACTTCCAAGGAAAACGGGCTGCTAATTTTATACTAATCCTTTTCTGGGTTAAAAAATAGCTCTGGTTCTCAAGTGTGGCTGTACATTGGAATCGCCAGGGGAACTTTAAGAAACACTGGCTCCTACCTAGAGATTTTGATTTAATTGTGTGGGGTGCAGCCTGGCACTGGGATTCTAATGTGCAGCCAGAGTTAAGAACCACTAATCTAGTCGAACCTCAATAACTCAAACCCACTTAATCAGAATTCTCAAACTAACTGGCATTGAAGGGAAATGATGGACAGAATTGCAGAACTGAATTCTTTTATTAAAAAGGAGAAAAATCATTTAAAAAGCTTATATCAGACATTTAGTCTAAAATTTGTTTTGAAGCATGATCTGAAGGGAGATTCCATATGTCCCTAACTCCTGCACTAACAATACTGGACAGGGACAGTGCCACAGGACAGTGACCTGAGTAGTTACTACAGTTCCATCAGTGATAAATAAAAAAAAAAAATTTAATTTTGTTTTACTCTGTACTCATCATCAGGTGGTTGGCTCATCCACAGGGACATAAAACTAGTACATTGAACAGGAGTGATTCATGGTTTTAATCACAAGGCAACTGTTCTCCCCAATGATTACTTTAAATTTTTTCAGTGTGGCTGGGGCTTCCCTGCTGCTGGATAAAAAACGTGGGCAGACTTATCCACTCTCAGGTTAAGAAAAATCACTGTGGTAGGAAAACTCCATCTCAAGTTAGTAATCACCAACGTTCCTCCCGTGTCACAGTGAAAAACTCCAATCTTGATTTAAACTTGAGACTTCTCCCCTTTCCACCTGGACCCTCCTTGCAAGGCGGGGAGCCTCCAGTCAGGGGCATGGAGTGTGGCTGGGATCTCCTCTCCTTCCTTCCCCCTCAGCACTGGGATCCGGCCAGCCTCCCTGCACTTCACATTTTAGCGACGCCGAAAGCTTAGCGGTCCCTCAGTTGTGTCCCAGGTATGCACAGCTCTTCTGGACTACTCTTCCTTCCCTTCCTTATTCATCTTGACTTCAGTTTGACCTTCAAAACCAGTCTGGACATCTCTCCAGTTTCCGTTCCTTCCTTTCTCAGCTTTATTATTGGTAGGCTAGGAGGTAGTAGGGAAGAAGTCAGAAATAATACAGTGAAATCTACTGAAGAATGGTCTGAGGGCTTCCCTGTGCTGCTCAGTTGGATAGCCTGGGATATCATCTATCCAGATGAGCAAACTATGAGGTCAAATGACTTATTAAATGGTTTCATGGCTGCTTAGGGGACTGTAGGTCAAGGGCTCTCTCCAGCACACTATATTGCTTTCTTCACTAAAGTGAAATATTTCATGAAATCAAAGAGGTTTTCAACTCCACACATGAAAAATTTATGCCAAAGAACCATGATTCACCCCTAGAGGGTATAGGCAGAGACATGGGCCAGTGCAGAGAACAGAGAGTATACTCGGACAGGCTTGTGTCTGCACATCTTGCTGTGGCCTTGGGAAATTTACTTAACTTGTTCTAAGCCACAGTTTCCCCATTTGCAAAGCAGAATATTTATGCTCATCTTGGCTTTCTGAAATGAATATGATTATATGAGATGTACTTTACTGTCCAATATCCAAGGGCTTTAACATGTGGACTGTTACCATTATTGCTATAGCTGTTCTAGAATATGCCTACATCTGAAGTTTATGAACTTCACAAATATTTTGCAGAATAGTCAGGGAGTACATCGCTAATCTTCTTTGCAGAGCAATACAGAGTCATTTGACTCAACCTTTATAAAAAATGTTTTTTATGATTTAGAATTGTGTCCAATGTCATTTGCTATACATATCTAAGCAGATTACTTAAGGAATTAAAAATGATGAATATATTTAAAGCAATTAGAAGAACAATTTGCACACAACCGAAGTTTGGTAAACATTTGTTATTGTTGATATTATGTCCTCATACTTTCCTATTCTTCCCTCGATTGTGAAAGCTAAACCTAACTGTCTAGACTGAATGTCATTTTCTATTGTTTGAAATGACAAAGATCACAGGTGACTGACAATTCAAGCATCGCTTTTGCTAGGTATTTGGGAAGCATTGTTCCTGACAACTGCTATAGATTCTCAGACAGTGTGTTTTTTTAAATGCATGCATGTATTTATTATACATTTATTCTCATTAAGCTTCCGTTATAAAAGTCCTGAGGCAGCCTGTGGGCCTTATTCTATTTATGGGTCCAGATGTCAAGGAAATGACAAGACCAAAGGTTAGAGAGAACATTTTGCTACTAAATTAAGAATTACAAAGGAGCCTTTTCCTATTGAATTATTTCCTTCTGGAATTTCAGAATAGGGCCATCTAGAAAGGTTATATTACTCCAATATAAAGAATTGTCAGATAAGGAAGATAATAACAATATCTGTACAAAAGGAAAACAGAATTTAAATAATGTACAAGAAGTTATCTCATTGTTGTAACTTCTCTAAATTCCTCATGGTTAGAGGCATCATGCAAGTTGGTAAAGAGCTTCATTTTCAGGGTCAGGACAGCTTCTCCTGTATGTTGTACATGTGTTTCAATGTGAATATTAAAAGACTTTTAAAGAAAGAACAGTCAGAAGAGGTGCCTCCATGGGTTTCTGAAAACTCCTTAAACACTGAAAGATATTTTATTTTAAAAAGGCACTCTGTGTGCTGGTAATTGCAACCACGTTCATTAAAATAAAAATTTTCATGCAGCAGCCAGAAAAAAATATATGTTAACCAGAGAAAATTAAAAAAAAATGGGGGTTGTAATTATTGTCTGTGCTCAATACATCAAGTCTACTTGCAAATATGCACAATTATTTTTTTAATAAGAAAAGAAATTAAGCACTTTGCTGGCTTAGCCAATGGTAGGCAATTATATGAAAACTGACATGAAAGTAGGCAGCTGTGTACTGATTCACGCTGCTTCTCTTTTGAGGTGGGATTATCTGAATTGGAAAAGAAAACCCCCCACTTCTCCAGCCAGGCACAGACTGTACAAGACACGGGTCCATTGTTGACACGGGAAATAGCCAACAACTCTACCTTTGCTTTCCCTTTGCTCCCACCCTGAGCCACCCATGAAATCAAATACAGGACTTCGTTTCCACTGGGGAAGGGCGTTTCCACCCACTAGATCCCCGAGGAGGAGAGGGGGCGATGGCCATGCAGGGGAAGTTGCCAGGCCTGGCGCTGGGTGGCAGCTTCAGGAGGTGGTGGAGGTGGGAAGGTATTGCTCATGCTTTGGGACCAGGTTCCTTTTTCCCATGCACAGCCTACAAGAAAGTCCATGTCAGGCTGAGGGGTCGGGGGGGCAAGGCGGGTATGGGTTACAGCTGGTAGATCATGAAAGCAGGAGCGGAGGAAGGCTTCCCAACAGAAACCCAGCAATGCATGAGGAGGAGTTTCTTTCAGTCTTTGGCAAGAAACCCAGAAGCGTGAGGCGCACTTATGTCTAACAGAAGTGCTGGGAGAAGGCAGCTTTACATACGATGTAGTGAAGTGGAAAAGAATATTCATTCAAGGGAGGCTGGTGTCTCTCTGGAAAGAGACTTGGGTTCAGCTAGACCGAGCATGAGCTCCAGTCTACATGTGGGACCGTGCACCCGCTCGCTGGTGCCCTCTGCACCTCCCCTCCTCTGCAGTAAAATGGGGATGACACCCCCTCTTACTGAGCTGCTCTGAGGAAACAGCCTTCTGAGATACAAGATTTTTACCCCTGACACCTGCCTCGAGAAACAGGGAACTAACTGTAAGTTGGTGCCAGCCTTTGCATCGTCTTCCCTACAATGGAGGGGCTTTTCTCCTGGATCTCATGCTCACTGGCTCACGCCTGCCATGCGAGGTGGGGTGATTGGTCCTCAGCTTGGGCACGCTGCGAAGAACACTCCTATAGTGGTCCCTGTGGCTGCAGCCAGCCTGCAGGAAGGATCCTAGGCTGCTTGGCTGTTGCCTCACGCTGCTCTGACCATGATGATGGTGGGGGAAGCTGTCCTGCAGGTCCTGCTTCTGATGCTCCATTTCTGGGTCCTTGTAGTTGTGTGTGGGGTCAACAGCCCCACCCCCTTCTCCTCTATCACCTCCAGGCCTTCTCCCAGCTCCTTTCCCTCTCCTGTCCTCTCTTCTCCTAAAGGAGTTAGATTCCTCTCTCAGCTTCCAATCCTGCTTCCTCCCAACCAAGCAGAATGCTCCTCTCCTCCTCTTTGTTCTGTGTGCCTCCCCCAGGAAGACATTCCTGATCCGTCCCTGCCCTAGGCTTGTTTTAAGGTCTCAGCTAGACATGTCCCTATGCAAACCTTAAACGTGGCACTTACCACCCTGCACTGTAACTGTTACTCTTCATCTCCCTACCAGAATGAGAGCTCTTCCAAGGGAAGACACGAGTCCCACACACCAGTCCCTCCAGCATCCAGCACAGTACTTCGCACACAGTAGGTAGAGGGTAATGACTGCTGCACTGAGGTGACTAGACCCCCTCCTCTCCACAAATTCCCACTGACTTACAGTTACACTTACACAAAGGAAGGGTCATTTTGAGGCCACAGTGTAATAAAGATATACACCTCTCTCCATCCCCGAGGCTTGCCTCTGTCTGTGACCTTCTATGTGAAGGGCCAAGGAGAGAACATCAAGGGGCAAAGGTACAGCAAAGTCAGTCACAAAGCTAAGTATTTCTTCTTTCTCTTTTCATTGAGCTTCCGTTATGACGTTCCAAAGGAATTTAAAGATGTTACTCTTTTTCTGGTGTTCTTAATTTAAAATGCCCAGCAGTCTCTATGTGGATAAAAGACTTGGATAATTGTAAACTTGATGGGTTATAGGGAAAGTTTGGAAATCATTCGTTAACTTCTAGAAATATCCCAAGTCAAACTGATGAAAGAAACTTGTTTTTTTTTCCCCCCTTCTTTAGTTATACATCATATATCCTGGGATTCAGGGTTTGAGAATTTTTCATTCAATTGCATAGTATTAAAAACAGTCTGAGGCCTTTCCAGGGCATCTGCTGTTTTCTGAGACGGACAGGAAGAAGGAGGGAACCGGACAACACGATATGAAGCCAAATATGCAAAAACGACTGATGAGGTAGGAATCAAGCTGAGTTTATTCAGTCTACATTGATCAAATATCTACTATGCGTTCCCAGTTTTGGGGACTCAGAGGTGAGCACACGTTCCAGTGAGGGAAACAGACCAGCAGACAGATAAGTGAGGGCTCTCAGGGCTATGAAAACAAACAAACATGCATTCCAAGGAAGGTGATGGAAACTGATGGAGAACGGAGAAACACTACTTCAGGTTAGGTGGTCGAAGGAGGCCTTGACACCAGGAGGTGATGTCTGAGATGAGCTGAAGAAGAAGGAGAATGGTAAGATGTGCATGAAGTGGTCCAGGCTGAGGGAACAGCAACCGTAATGGCCCTGCGGTGGGAACGCATTTGGAGCTTGCAAAGAATCCGACAATTTCCAATCTGGGCATGTCAGGAAGAAGTGGAAAAGGCAACTGAGTGTGATGAGGAGCAAATGGCTGAGCTCCCGGAAAGGTCAGGTTGAGGTCTTTTTGTTCTGGTATGACAGGAACCGAGGTCCCTCTGGATGTGCGGCTCAGGGCTGCACCGACACTGACAGCCTGTCACGCTGACAGCGGCAGTCCTATCCCCGCAGCTGTAATGAGGCACCACGTTGGCGCTGCAGTTCCAATAACACAGGGCACACCTCCATTCCCTGGGGGTGGTTTTGATAGTTTTGCTACATGCACAGTGATTTTAAACGCGGGAGCTACAGCAGCAACTGCGGCAGCATAAGTCAGTGATGTCAACCCCTGACAACTGCCATGACCGAAAAAGTCAGAAACCTGAGTGACTTCATTTACACTGCCGCACCCTGACAGAATCTGAGGTCTCTCTTGGAACCCAATATCACCTCATAGCTACGGAAATGAAAAGAATGGGACTTCCCCCCCCAACCCCAAGCAAAAGGAAAATATGAACTGAAGACCTAAATTCTGTTTTATTCATTGTGCACTTAATAAGGGCAGACATAGAATATTGGGGACCAACTGTAATTGTAAGAAATATTAATCATGCTCTGTTAACCGTGATTGTTTGGTTTTGATTAAAGGCACATTCTAACCTGGGACCTGGGAGCTCACCTGGAAATGCAGCCCATTCTCCCCATTATGCAAAGAATAACAACCTTGTTGCAGAAACCAGAATCACCAGCCCTTTGAAGACGCCAGCCCTTTTGCATATCACTAAAGCCCTTTGAAGATCCCCAGCCCTTTGCATACCTGTAAACAGCTCATTTGTCCTGTTTGCCTACCTCCCATGTAATCTTTGTCCTTCTACCCAATATAAGCAGCTGGCATTATATGGTGGGGTTGCAGAGCAGATTTTTGCAGATGAGCTGCTGCTCTCCCATATTGCTGGCAGTGTTGGAATAAATGCTCATATATGATTCAATTTTGTCTCTGCTTAATTGGTTCAAGTAGTGACAGACAGCATCAACCCGTTGATTGGTTACACAGTCCCAGAATACCTTGCTGCTACCATATCTCATTGATTTCAAGACACACTTTCTTTACCTTCATTTTACCATCTCTGAACTGGTAATGCATCTTACAAGCAATGGTATCTCACGGTTGTTGTGACCTGCCTGTCACCACCTGTGCATGTATATCTGGTCACAGCTGTTCACATTGTCAATTCAGCCCATGGGTATTGCTGATATTTATTACATGTGGTGAGTATAACTGTCATTTAAACTGTGTTTTGAAAGATTATGCAATATTTTGGTATTAATATGAAGCTATTTGGTGTTCAGGTATAAATAGAGAGGAAAGGGTACTTTGATAGTTGTGATATATCTTCATTGGGGAAGAGAATGCAATTGCATATTTTCTTTAAAAGCAGCAACCATGTGCTTTATGGGGCTGAAGAAAGGACGATATGCATAAATACCCGAGTCACATTATTCTTTGTTACTGTGCTACCTGAGAAAAATGACATATTACATGCCTAGGAAATCAACAAAGTCAGGGGAAATGGACAAAGCCTCCTAAATGAAAGGCATGTCAAAGCTATGCGAGGCTGTTGTGATGGGTTTATATGTTGGACAAAATCACCATAAGGCACTGTGTTATCATTTAATTTTTTTCCCCCTTGGGGATGTAGAAAATAATGGTGCAACTTATAATAGATGGCATTTCAGATTCGATGAAACACAGGAGAGCAGAGCAGATGTTGTGACTTTAGATGACTAGGGCTATGCAACTACTAGATCCCATTTATCCCACTCCACTTGGAGCGTCTCACGCAGGCCCATTCACACATTACCAGCGATCTGTCCACTTGAAACCTTGTAACTCACGCCTCTGTAGACTGAACAAAACATTCTTAGGACAACTTGATACCCTTGGCTAGTGAGCTGAGTGTAGTCAAAAGCCTCTAAGTACTTAGATACATATGAAGCATAGGCAGCTGATTGTGAAATAAATGGCTTCCATGAAAAAATCAGATAATTTTGCTGAGGCTGTTATTTAAAACTCAATTTTAGAAGGTCACGGCGTTTTCATGTCTGAGTCTGAAAAGTCAGGACTCAGGGCCCTGAGGCTTTTTTTGTTTTAGGGTGCTCTCAGAGCCGTGTGAAAAGGCAGACTGGGGAGTGTCAGCTGGAAAGCTATGGAATAATTCACAGTCCTGCTGTGGACCGGCTGTCAATCACACGGTGTGTGAGCCTGCCCTGATGTTTTTGTCAGAGCCAAAGTTATTCTTCTCTTTCTACTCAAAGATACTGCCCTAAAGATTTAGTCAACTGCTTTGACAAATAAATAGCAGGTCAAGAGCCAAGGGCACGCTGCCTGATGTGTGGAGGTGGAGAAAGGGTACCCCTCTCTGCCCCAAGCCCCAGGCTGGGTGTTTGCTGTAGCAGCAGGTTCTTAAGAGAAAAGGCTTCTGCAAAAAAGGGTAGCTTTATGGAGGGTGCCGAGTGCAGAAATGTTTTTAGGCCACACTGTGGATTTTCTCAGGCACTGATCATAAATATTTATTTCAAATGCAAAGAAGAGCTGAAAAGCTGTATCTAGAATTGCTACCAGACATTGCTACTTGGAACGTGTGATAGGTACTTCAAACTTAACATGTTCAGCAGAACTCTTCATTTCTCCTCCCCCATTTTTTCCTCCCAAATACCCCCCCCCCCCGAATCTCAAGAAATAGCTCAGACCCAAAACCTTTGACTCATCCT
Organism: Myotis nattereri; assembly: GCF_964212035.1. Classification (NCBI taxonomy): domain Eukaryota; kingdom Metazoa; phylum Chordata; class Mammalia; order Chiroptera; family Vespertilionidae; genus Myotis; species Myotis nattereri. The sequence goes on from NC_138076.1 coordinate 199,210,244, forward strand.
CAACTACTCATTCCTCTTACACTCAGTGTCTCAGTCATCAAATCTGTCCTCATTGTATATTTTGATTCATCTTCCTCACAATTACACTAGCACGAGGCACCATCATTTCTTAAAAAATTTTTTTTTTTAAAACATGTTTCTACTGATTTCAGAGAGAGGAAGGGAGAAGGAGAGAGTGATAGAAACATCATGATGAGAGAGAATCATCTATTGGCTGCCTCTTAACTGACTTCCCCCCTCCCCGCCCCCCTCTCCCCCCGGGATCCAGCCTGCAACCTGGGCATGGAACCAGTGACCTCCTGGTTCATAGTTCGATGCTCAGCCACTGAACCACACTGGTTGGGTGGCACCATCATCTCTTGTCTTGACTACTGGGAGAGACTCTTAGCTAGATTTTCACTCTCCCTATCCCTGTCACCTCTCCCCCTACTTGTTTCTCCCACATTAGTAAAAGTGAGCTTTTAACACATACGTAAATCAGACAATGTCACACTCTCTTACTCAAAACACCTCCATGGCTCTCACCCACACAGGAATTCAATTTGATCCTTCTAATGACCCTCACTACCTGGTCCTTGGCTATCTCTTTGACAGCATTTTCACCAGCCTTTCCTCTTGCTCATGCTATTATATCATGGTCCTGCTTTAGGATATTTGCATTGGCTGTTCCCTCTGCCTGGAATGCTGATCCTTGCATGGCTTATTCCCACATTTCATTCTGATCTCTGCCCGAATGGCACCTCCTCAAATAAGTCATTTCTGACCACCCTCCTTAAGATCTAGTCATTTGCTTTCCTCTTACCCTGCTTTACGTTTTTTCATGTGCCACTCTCTGCTGTCACATTATAGACTTATTTGTTACCTGTTAGTGTCTATCTCTTTCTCCAGAATGTAAACTCCATGACAGAAGGGGCTCTGTCACCTGTACTGTTTCCCACTGTGTTTCTAGAGCCTAGAACAGTGCCTTAGCATATAGCAGCTGTTCAAGAAAAATTTCCCGTCAACATAAATACTGCACATACTTCTTCATATGTCAGATCCCCAGTTACACACATTCTAGACACATTGAGGCCCTGCAAAAACTGATCTAGTGTGGTCTGCCTTTCAACTGAAGCATTTTTACCCAACATGCCTGGCATCCCCAGCTGATGGCAGCACCTGGTGGTGGCACTGAGATGGGTGCAGGTCACATGAGTGGTTGCCTCTCCTGGGCCCTCCACTTGTCAAGTAGTTGAAATGTGTCTCTGACAACCTTGCCTTCTGTGGCTCCTCTGTTCCTTCCTCTCCCCACTCCTCCCCTGGCAGCATTCAGTCAGGGAATATTTGTAAGGAGCCGCTTTGTTAAGGGCACTGGGGGTCGACATACAGCTGAGCTTTCTGAGGTCAGGTCCTCAAGAAATTTGGTGATTGGCAGGGTTCGGGGTAATAGGGATGAACCAAAATAAGTATAAGGGCTGTTGCAAAGGTTAAGTGTCTTGCTCCAGAGGAAGTAAGAAACCAGAACCTGAATTTGGCTCATAACTCCAAGTCTAGCTTTTTTTCCCCACTCTGCCCTCCAAGCCTGCTTCCCTGTATTTGTAAATTTGGCACATTTCTTTTTATTACAGTCCCTGTACCTGTCTAGAGTAGTTAACTAACTTAAGGAACCACATTCAATTAAAAAAAATTTTTTTGTTGCATACTCACTCAGAGCAAAGGGTGAGTATGCAGCAAATATTTGAGAAAGGCATGAAAACGGTTCTCTATTACACATATACTCTAGAATTTATTTTCCTAAAATAAATTAGTTTGATGGCCAATGAATTCAACAAACAAATGTTCAGCTTTTTATACATCTAGCAAGTCCATTACCATACAGCATTGGTTGGAGGTTCCTGCTCCTAAAATTTCCATACATTTACTTTATTTTATTGATAACATTATACTTTATTTTATTGATTTCAGAGAGAAGGGGAGAGGGAGAGAGAGAAACAACAATGATGAGAGAGAATCATTGATTGGCTGCCTCCTGCACACCCCCCCCACCCCCCCGCCCCAGGGGATCAAGCCTGCAACCCAGGCATGTGCCTTACCTGGGAAATGAACCATGACCTCCGGGTTCAGAGGTCAACGCTCAACCACTGAGCCACACTAGCCAGGCTCCATACATTTACATTTAAGTCCTCTAGTATAGGACCTTATCCAAGTCTTTTTTCCGTCCTGTAGGCCCCCACACTTTAGCATCATGAATCATTTTAATTTTTCTGAGATGTTTTTGATTCCACATATTCTAATTGGAAGCTTAGAAACAATGATAAGACCATCTAACGTTTAAATATTCTCTAATCCAACTTCTCTTTTGTGATGGACTGATTGTATTCATAGCCCCAATTCTTCATCCCAACCTGCATCTAGGCCATTTACACGTGAATTTTCAGCTCCTCCTATCAAGAGGTGAAACATATCCTTCCCTCTCAACTTGATTTTCAGTTGCTCATGGAGCTTCCTTTGGGCAATTGTTAGCAGATAGTTAGCAAACAGAAGCTTGGAAAAGTGCCCACACATTTTCATTTCTCTGTCTTTGCCACAGGATGTGCCTGGGAGAGCACGTTATGGGATGGGAGTAGAGCCAAGTTGCCCTAGTTGTCTGAGCTGAGACCATCCCAGTTCAGCTGACTGTCATACCCCAACCGTCTAGAGCCAGCTGCCAGATGTGAGGGAGCCAGTTGAGAGCAGAAGAAATTACCAGTCAAGCGCTGCCTGGATTACTGACCCGCAGACTCGTGAACTAAATAAATGCTTGTTGCTTGAAGCCACTGCCTTTGCAGACAGTTTGATGCACAGCAGTGCTGTGACCATAGATAACCGATAATGCTTCCTTTAAGTCTTTTGAACTTGGAAGCTGTCCCTCCATTGGGACATGGCTTCTATTAAACAAAAACGAAGTGCCTCTATTAGCAAAGCATTGTGCAAAATGCGTTCCTACATGCTTTTATTTAACCCTGACAATGATATTATCTAGAAGACAAATAAAGTGAGTATCCAAAATTTAGAGGCAAGGAAATGGATGCTTAGAGAAGGTGAAGTGACTTGCCCAAGGTAGTAAAACGATAAGAAATAGAGTTGGGAGTCAAACCCTTGAAGATTGCTTTTAGAACTTCTGCGCCTTCACCATTGATGTTGCTATTTATTCTACTGGTTCTTCCACCACATCTTTTCTCCTGCCCACGGATTCAGAGACCACTTTTATACTTAGGTCCCCTTAAAACAACTCTTGTTACAGCTACTGTCAACAGCCATCTTCCCCATTAGTCTGGAAGTTCTGAGGATAAGGACTATAAATACTTATTGTAATGCCCGCCCCCCCCAGCTACTATGACATAGAATTTTTATTTTTATTTTTTTTATTGTTTTATTGCTTAAAGCATTACAAAGGGTATTACATATGTGTCCTCCCCCCCCCCTCCGCCCTTGACAATCCCCTGGCCTCCCCTACCCCCCAGTGTCTTATGTCCACTGGTTATGCTTATATGCATGCATACAAGTCCTTCGGTTGATCTCTTATGAAATAGAATTTTTAAAAAGGCGGTGATCCTTTCAAGTTTAAGGAAATATAATTAGCCCCCAAAAATCAACTTATGCAAAAGTAAGAAAAAATTTACTATAGAATATATATTTAAACATACATCTATTTAAAGGGTACCACTATCCCATATTGATTTACTTGGTAGAATGCATAGTAAAGTTTTTTCCATTTTTGTAAACAGTTTTAGGTATATAGTGTTAGAATTTCATGTCTAAAAAATAAAACTCTCCTGAATCACGTTTTATTCACATAATATTAAAAACAAGGATTTATATAAAATTAGGATGGAATAAGTTCTATGTGGCAGCTAGTTTCTGCATTTGAGTTTTATGATTTAGTTATTGTGCTTTAGGTATGCTGCCACCAGGTGGCGACAGGATGCCAGACATAAGACCTACACAGTAAGGAATTGTGCTTTCTGAGGTTACAAGTAATAGCTCTTTCCTTGAGTTCGGAAGTAATTTGCGACCGCAGATATTTAATTTAACATACTACATCTCTTTAGTAAAATAGCTAAACTTAAACTCTAAATCAACCTTAAACATCTTTCAAGCAGATATAAATCCTAAACTACAAAATCAACTGCCTCATCTCTCTCCTCTCCAGCTTTGAATTATTTTCATAATGGGCTGATTTTAACATTAATCTTACATACTCATTTGGGTGATGATGTTAACCGTTATGATTTACGGAGTCTTTATTTATCGTCAATGTCTGCCATGGCAGCTCATATGTCAGGCGTCAAAAGTCTTAATATTTTTTTTCTAACAAAAAACCTCTCTGGCTTCCATTTCATGAGGCTTAGATCTTTTCAGTATGATCTCAGATCTCCCAAGGAAGACCCAAAACATTTCTGCACTAGAATAGCATGAAAAGTGTATTGTATTTTTATTTTTATTTCTTATACTATAGAATAATCCACTAGAATTTTCCCTTCTCAAAGCATAGAGCCAGTTTACTGCATTACCTATTTAACTGCAATGGAAATGGATCTCTGTAGCAACAGGCTCTGTCCTAAATATTTCCAGAACAGAGTTCTTAAAGAAACAAAAGTCCCCATGCCATGTAAGAAATCTGAGCAAAATACAGAATAAAAAACTAACTGACTTCATTATAATGAATGATACTATCTATTTTTAAAAAGCAATTTCAATAAAAAGGGAACACAGAGCGACTTCAAAAAGCTACCAAAAGTTCTTACTCCTACGGATCATCAAGCTGAAACTTTGGAACAGATTCTAGAAAGGCTTAAGTTTATGGAAAATAAATTAAGAATGAGTATATCCCTAACCTCTCAGTTACTACCCTGCTCTGCCCCAAGGTCTATTGCTTCAAGAATAAAAAGGACTGGGTGACGGAGAGTCAAAGGTTAATGCTATGTAGTTGAGGGGAGAAGATACTAGCAATTCCGTAACTAAGCATAGTTAGAAAAACAAGTCATCGGGGGTGGGGGTTGGGGCCCTCCATAGTTTTATCCTGGATGTTGTTACACAAAACTGATCGTCATTCCCTCTCACATTTGCCTACTCCAGGGGTGGGAGGGCTCTGAGCAGCACTAAGCAGTAAGGACAGAGCTGGTAGGGAAAGATGTATCCGTTGGGCAAGATGGGAGAGCCAAGGTAGGAGAAAGACATGGGAGTTGGGAATGGGGAAGATAAGCTGAGTGGTGATTCCTGGAGGCTGGAGGTTGCACCATGAACAGGGCTATCTGTGTTCTAAGCGGTGAGAACAGAGAGGGAGAAGCAAATGGCAGCTGAGTAGTGAAAGCCTGCTCCAAGGAAGTGGGCCAGCTCCTAGCCTAACTCTGGGAGAGGAATCTAGGGAAGAGATAAAGAAAACAATGAGGCAATATCAAAATCAAAGAGGGAGAGAAGAGAAAGGCATGGTTCATTAAGAAGCTCTCAGGTGGTTTTGAGTCTCACAGGAAACCAACAGGGCAGATGTTATTATCCTCTACTTACAAAGGAGAAGCTGGGGCCCACAGTCGGTAAGTGATTTTTTACAGGCCACATACTGAGCGGCAGATATAAGAATCAAAATCAAGTGACCTGATTCCAAGAAAAAGACTAAAGAAGAGAGGGTGCATTGGAAGCACTGATACACACCGTATGCCCTACTCTTTATGCTGTAAACAGGAAGTAAATTTTTCATATAACCAAGACTTAGCCTTTGAAGGACCAAATGGAAACAATTTTAACCATTACTGAAAAGCATTTCTGAAATGTATTATACTAGCCCTTCAATACTGACTGTATTTTGCCATCTTGATACATGGGGTTAAAGTGTTGAAACTTGACTCAATATAGATGGACTTCCAATTCAGGGATACCTTCCGGTCCTAACGAGGCATACAGATTTTATTGCTGTCATGCCTAACACATTCATGGTTAGAAATAGCTGTAGAGCAGAATCACTGACTCAGCTGTTTCTTCCTCCACACTCCGCTCTACCTTATTCAGTATGTCGGTTTCTGCCCCTGCCTACTGCTTCTGATCATGTCATTCCCCTGATTAAAATCCTTTTAATGGATCCCTACTGATTACAGCAGCATTTTAAAATTCAGGCTGTACATTAAAATCATCTGGGGGGCTTCTAAAAAACCTCTCAATGCCCAGATGCCACCCCAAAGATTTTGATTCAATTGTTTAGGTGTGGGATTAATAAGAAGTTGCATGGACTTGGGCTTCTGGTCAAGATGAAGTAGCATGGATTGACTAAACCCTCCAACTTGACACAATGAAGAAATCTAGACAAAATAAATAAAACACGGGTTTTCAAAACATTAACATGAGGCAATGAGGGACATGGATCCCTGAGAGATGAGAAACACGCAAAGTCAGTCCTACAGTTTCCCTAGTTTGTCACCTTGAGAGAATTCCCAGGGAGCCTGGAAGATGCTTTGAATTGAGAAGATGCTTTATTGCCAAGATGGTGTGAGACTCTAGGGCAGGGGTGGGCAAACTTTTTGACTCGAGGGCCACAATGGGTTCTTAAACTGGACTGGAGGGCCAGAACAAAAGCATGGATGGAGTGTTTGTGTGAATTAATATAAATTCAAAGTAAACATCATTACATGAAAGGGTACGGTCTTTTTTTTTTTTTTTTTTTTTTAGTCTTATTCATTTCAAACGGGCCAGATCCGGCCTGCGGGCCGTAGTTTGCCCATGGCTGCTCTAGGGAGATTACACGGCTAGAGTTTTCTGGGTAGAGTACTAGACAGGAGAGAGTACAAAATCAGCATATGCATATAAGGAAACTATCCAAGGCCAGATAAACAAGACCACCTGAAAATATTAATGGGAATAGCACTCAGAATTCAAACAGGGTTGGTAACAGTTTGCACTATTCAGACTGGGCTGTTTGGAAACTCACAGGGCATTGTTGGATACTCAGGCACATTTTGCCTCAGTAGTCTGGAAGTGTTAGCAACAGACTTAAATGATGCTCTGGTCTTGCCTACTCTGGAAAACAAAACCTGAAAGGATCAAAGTATATACAAGGAGCTTCTCTGCGTCCCAGAACAAAGCTCAAGAATATTTATAGGAGTACAGAAAAAATCCATCACCCAATGAGGTAAAATTCATAATGTCTGGCATACAATGAAGATTACCAGGCATGCCATGAACAATAATGAGAAAAATCTCTCAATCAAAAACAACCATAAACTGACACAATGTTGGAAAAGTTAGAAGATGAGGGCATTAAAAATAATTATTATAATCACATTCCATATTTTTAGCAAGTTAGAGGACCAACCCAAAACTAGAATACAAGGCATTAAAAGTTATTATAACTGCATTCCACATGTTCAACAACTTAGAGAAAAGATTGAGCAGTTAGAGACATGGAGAATGTAAAAAGGACTCAAGTCTAACCACTGGAGGTGAAAAACATGCTGTATGGTAATAATGGCAGACTGGGCATTATAAGAAGAAAATGTTAGTGAACTTGAAGACAGCAATAGAAATGATCCAATGACTCACACAGAGAAAAAGTGTTGAAAAAATGAATAGAGCATTGGTGCGCTGTGGTCTAACTTCAAATGGCTTAATGCACATGTGATTGGAGTTTCCAATGGAGAGGAGAAAGATGACAAAAACCAATATTTTAAGAAATAATGACTATGGGGCAGCCATTATAGAGGTTCCTAACATTTTAAAAACTAAAATTACTATATGATCCAGCAATCCCATTTCTAAGTATATAGTCAAAATAATTGAAAACAAAGTCTCAAGGTGATATTTACACATCCATGTTCACTGCAGTGTTACTCATAACAGGCAAGAGATGAAAGCAACCCAGATGTCTATCGATGGGTGAGTGGATAAAACAAATGTGGTATTACATACAATGGAATATAATTCAGCCTTAAAAAAGGAGAATCCTGTCATATGCTACACAACATGAATGTCTTTGAGGACATTATGCTTAGTGAAATAAGCCAGTCACAGAAAAAGACAAATATTATACAATTCCACTTATGTGAGTTATTTAAAGCAGTCAAATTTTTAGAAACAGAAAGTAGAATGGTGGGTGCCAAGGGCTGGGTGAGAGGTAAAAGAGAGGTTGCTATTCAATGGATATAAAATTTCAGTATTGCAAGATGGAAAAGTTCTAGAGATCTGTTGTGCAATAAAGTTACTTAACACTACTATACAGTATAGTTAAATTGGTTAGCATGGCAAATTTTATGTTACATCTTTTTGAGTACAATAAAAGTAATTTTGGTGATGATTGTATAACTCTGTGTATATACTAAAATGATTGAATTGTATACTATAAGTGGGTGAATTGTATAATATGCGAATTAGATCTCAATAACGCTGTAAAAACAAGTTCAGTATAGTACATAGCAATGAGAGAGAATGATCAGTCCTTAAACTATATGCAGTGTGATATAAATGAAAGAAGCTACATGCAAGAGCATTCTGTACAAAACAAGCAAATTGAGCATTGCTGTTAGAAGTAAGGATGATAGCTGCCTTGGGGTCATGGGAAAACTAGTCACTGGAAGGGACCATGAGTGAACTTTGGGGTGCTGGTAAATTTTTATTTCTTGTTTGGGTGCTAGTTACATGTGTGGTCTTTTTGTGTAAAATCATTAAGCTGTACACTTATAATATACTAGAGTCCCAGTGCACCAAATTCGTGCACTCAGGAGGGGGGTTGTCCCTCAGCCCAGCTTGTGCCCTATCACAGTCTGGGAGCTATTACTTGGACATCCTTAGCGCTGCTGTGGAGGTGGGAAAGGCTCATGCTACTGCTGCTGCACTTGCCAGCCATGAGCCTGGCTTCTGTGTTGAGCATCTGCCCCTGGTGGTCAGTGCACATCATAGCTACTGGCCATTTCGCTGTTGGGCTGAAACCAGCTCTCTGACATCCCCTGAGGGGTCCTGGATTGCGAGAGGGTGCAGCTCAGGTTGAGGGACCCCATCAGTGCATGATTGAGGCCAGGGAGGGATTGTGGGAGGGCTCCAGGGCATGTCTGGCCCATCTTGCTCAGTCCCAATTGGCCGGACACCAGCAGTAAGCTAACCTACCAGTTGGGGAGTCTGCCCCCTGGTGGTCAGTGCACATCATAGCAACTGGTCGACCAGTCGACTCTCTGCCCCCTGGTGGTCAGTGCATGTCATAGTGAGCGGTTGAGTGGCCTTAGCATATCATTAGCATATTATGCTTTGATTGAACAGCCGACTAGACAACTGGACACTTAGCATATTAGGCTTTTATTATATAGGTTATGGAGTTTTTAATGTATATTGTAATTCTATACAAAAGTTTTGAAATACGGAAGAGAAAACAAGAAATATAACTACTTCATAGAAAACCATAAAAAAAAAGAAAAGAAATAATAACCAAAATTTTCCTCAAGTTGATGAAAATTATAACTTCATAAGAAACATAAAAATCTTCAGACATAAGAAACAAGAAGAAAACTCTATCAATGTACATCATAATATTTCTCAAAAGCAGTGATAAAGACAAGTGCAGCCAGAGGGAAAACAACACTGACTAAAACAACAACAAAAAAGAAAGGATAATAGGAGATTTCTTGTCAGAAATAATGCAGAAGAGAAGATGGTGGATCAGTGTTGATAAAAAAAACCTGTTACCCTAGAATTCTATACCCAGCAAAAATACATTCCAAAAATTAAGGCAAAAGAAAGTCCTTTTACCAACCAAAAAAGTTAAAAAATAAAAAAGCTTATTCCTTCCAATGAAGATTTAGTGTTTAAGTGCATTTTATTGTGGTGTAATTCTATCTCAGTTTAGGTCAAGGCTCCACAGCTGAGAGCAACGTAATAGGTGAGGATATACACAATATGCTGACAGAGAGTGGAATCAATAATCCCTGTCCTAGACCATCACCAACCTCCAGGCTGTATGTGAAAGGGCTAAAAATAACACTGAAGAGTGAGTGCTTGAGAGAAGATTGCCCACCTTACATGAGGAAGGAAAAAAGGATGTTTTTTTCCCCAAAAAAACATACGGGAACTTTGGGAAGCTTCAGGAGAATGACTGGGAGAGTTTGTAATGGAGATGCACTGAGCAGGTGGTGGGGTCCCGGAGTTTCACCTGACACAGGCCTGGAAACGTCTGAGACTCAGACAATGAGTCTAGCTGTCCTGAAGGCTGCTGGAAAGCTGGCTGCACAGTGTGTGTATATAAATGAAATGCTTAAATACAAAGGTAATTTATGAAGTTTGCTTTACACTCGAATACTCATATCCAGTCATTTAGTTAAAGCCTTTGGCTTTGATTAAAGTTTTTTAACATTTGAAGTATTGACTGATGTAGCTTCCCTGGTGAGGAGAAATGAATATTTTTTCTCATTTATTAATGTCCTGTAGTGAAGGCATAACCTTTTACTTAAAATAATTGGTTTGGAGATGGAATTACAACATTCATTCTCCCCCTGCAATTTGTGGATTTGCAGATTATTCTTCTGGGTTGTCAGCATAAGTTACTATTTGTCTTTATCCAATATGTACACACACACACACACAGAGAGACAGACAGATGGACATATACACACACACACACAATGCAAAAAAGACTTGTAGAAAGTAAATTTTATTGCCATTATAGCAATGAGGGAAGAGTGGACAGGAGTGTGAGTTTATGATGCTGATCATAAGGTAAAAGCAAGGTAAAAGCAAAGCAAGTAGTGAGTCTAAATTTGATACTGATAGGACTCTATTTCTAGAGCATAAGTAAATAAAAGCCACACAATTACAGATTTAACACAAAATTAAAATCAGAATGTTTCCTTTGAAAATTTCTTAGTGCATCTCCAAGTGATTAGCTTATCACAATATTTCCCCTGGAAAGGTAGAAATGAAATCAACAATATTGCAAAAGAGAAAATAACCCCTGACAGTTCCAAACAAAAGAGTGATGCAAATACGGTTTCGGTGGCTATTAGGCAGGAAGCAGGTGATCTTCTAATCAATTTACTGCTGCAAAATAAGTCCAAATGATTTTCATGGGACACACGGGTATCACTGCTGTAGTTATTTTATTTGTTTCTACCCAAAGGTATTTAAAACACAGCCAATCACCACAGTTAGATTGTCAAAGCTATTTTTGTACTTAGAAGCAGGGATTTAAGAACACAGTGAGGCCTGCATTTTATTTTGTTCATTCAATATGTACATTTATCATGATCAATGCCAGTGAATATCATAAGCCTAATCTAGAATTGTTTCCTTGGTAAATCCACTGGGGAGAAATGAATGATAGGTACACTGAGATTCACAAATTAACAAATTGGACACGGTTCCAATTTGCTTGGTCTTACCAAAATTCCCTTAGTAGGTACACAGTGGTATAGTAAATTTTTTTTAAATATATTTTTTATTGATATTGATTAAGATATTACATATGTGTCCTTATCCCCACGTTACTCCCTACCCCCCCCATGTCCTCCCCCCCGCCCACTCCCCCCCCCCCGTTGTCCATGTCCATTGGTTAGGCCTATATGCTTGCATATAAATCTTTTGGTTGATCTTTCCCCCTTACCCCCACCCTCCCCTACCTTCCCTCCAAGGCCCAACAGTCCAATCAATGCCTCTCCGTCTCTGGATCAGTCCTTGTTCATCAGTTTATGTTGTTCATTATATTCCACAAATGAGTGAGATCATGTGGTATTTATCTGCTCTCCAGTTCCATCCATGCTGTGGCAAATGGTAAGAGTTCCTTTTTCTTCTTCCTCTTCTTAAAGAATACCTTTCAGCATTTCATATAATACTGGTTTGGTGGTGATGAACTCCTTTAGCTTTTCCTTATCTATGAAGCTCTTTATCTGGCCTTCACTTCTGAATGATAGCTTTGCTGGATAAAGTAATCTTGGTTGTAGGTTCTTGCTATTCATCACTTTGAATATTTCTTGCCACTTTCTTCTGGCCTGCATGGTTTCTGTTGAGAAATCAGCTGACAGTCAGATGGGTACTCCCTTGTAGGTAACTGACTGTCTTTCTCTTGCTGCTTTTAAGATTCTCTCTTTGTCTTTTGCTCTTGGCATTTTAATTATGATGTGTCTTGGTGTGGTCCTCTTTGGGTTCCTTTTGTTTGGGGTTCTCTGCACTTCCTGGACTTGTAAGTCTATTTCTTTTACCAGGTAGGGGAAATTTTCTGTCATTATTTCTTCAAATAGGTTTTCAATATCTTGCCCTCTCTCTTCTTCTGGTACCCCTATAATTCTGATGTTGGTACGCTTGAAGTTGTCCCAGAGGCTCCTTACACTATCTTCATATTTTTGAAATCTTTTTTCTTTTTCGGTTGGGTATTTTTTGTTTCTTTGTATTTCAAATCTTTGACTTGATTCTTAGGATCCTCTTGTCTGCTGTTGGATCTCTGTATATTATTCTTTATTTCAGTCAGTGTATGCTTAATTTCTAGTTGGTCTTTTTTCATATCATCCAGGGTCTCACTAAATTTATCAGCGGTTTCCATAGAATTCTTGAAAAACCTTATAAACGTGGTTTTGAACTCTATATCTAGTTGTTTGCTTTCCTCCATTTCTGTCATTTGTGACCTGTTTCTTTGTCTCCACATTTTTTATGCTTCCCTGTGTTGGTAGAGTGGTTTTGTATGCTAGGTGTCCTGTAGGGCCCAGTGGCTCAGCCTCCCCAGTTACCTGAGGAGGACACTCTTGTTGCACCCCCTTGTGGGCTTTGTGCACAGTCTTGTTGTAGTTATGCCTTGATTGTTGTAGGATCACTGGGAGGAATTGACCTCCAGGCCAATTGGCTGTGAGAATCAGCTGTGTCTGCAGTGGGAGAACTTCTGTGCTGAAGAAACCCTTCTGGGGCAAGACTTGCTTCAGTGGGGCTTTGGTGCTCACTGAGTCTGCGCCCTGAGTGTGTCCCTTATGGATCTGAGGAGTTGTAGTCTGGATGGTCCCTCTCTGACCACTGGGTACACTGGCTCTTGGATCTAAGGAGGTGCTAATTTAGCCTCTGCCTGAGGTTACCCAGCAGGAGCTACGAAGAGAACTGCAGATTCCCCTTCCTTTTTTGGAGTTTGGAGGTGCCCTGATGAGGCCCAGCTGTGAAGCAATGCAAGCTGCTGTGGGGCCTTGGGCCTTCTCTTGGAAGTTCTGGGTCTGTCTGGCCCAGCTGCAATTTGTTAGGTAATTTTCAGGTTGCAAAGGGCCAGGGCATTCATATGCAAAAGCCTCTGCTGCAGCCTGGGTGGGGCGGGGTCTCAGGGAATCAAAGGGTGGAGCAAGCAGCTATGGTTGATCCTCAGCCCTGCCCTAAGGGGCCGCCTGTCTCAGTGTCCTAATCACTGCAAGCACCTCTGAGGGAAAGCCGCCCTCAAGTTCTGAGTTCTGCCTGCTGCCAGACAGTCCAGTTTCACCCCGTATGAGTCCTGGGTCCCCAGAGACTTCCCGGAACCAGAGTTCAGAGCAGTGGGGAGCTTGTGACTCCCTCCTGATTCAAAAAGACAGCCGCGTCCTCAGGTACCAGCCCCTTTCTGTGCGCGTGCGCTCGAGCCTCCGTACCTTTGCACTTTACTTCCGCAGCTCCTCTGAGTCTCAGTGTGCTTTTCTCTTTTCTTCTAGTTGTAGAATTTCCACTCAGCCAGCCTTCCTGTAGTTCTGGATGATGTCTGTTTTGTCTTTTTGTTGTATTTTTGAAGTTGTTATGGGAGGCAGCCATTTCCCGGTGTTTACCTCTATGCCGCCATCTTAGTTTCTCTAGTGGTATAGTAAATTAACATTGTTTTTCATAATTGCAATATGTTTTTAATCTAGAAAATGGATAATTTCATGGGGATTTAATAATTATCCATACATATCTCATACGGGTAATATACAACGTTTTTATCTAAAATTTCCCCCATGCAGGGCTGTTGAGGCTGTCAACAGTAGAAACTGCTGTGCAAACTTGGTAATACTAGAAGCAAGGCCAGAAAAATTCATTTTAAAAATATTGATGTACTCACACACTGTTAACTTGTCTTTCATTCTCTTAGCAAGCCTTTGCTGATGACTAAATTCAAGCTAGAGTTTCACCAGCTAGCATCTGCAAAGGGAACAATTTGCCTGACAATCTCTCCCAACATATTAATATTTTAACAATAAAATATCATGTAAAAGCGATATTAATGATGCTATTAATGATAGTGGCAGACACAGGTGCAAAACAGAAATATTGATAAAAAAGATTGGTTTCTGAATATAAAACATGGATTAGGGAACAAAGAGAACAATTATTGGCATAAAGGAATTCTCTATGTCTGGATACATAGGGGCCTATAAAATTGACAATACCTGATGTCTTAAAAGTTTCTCTGCTGACAATGGTGGTTTTAAGACATGAGATTTCTAACACTCTCCTTAATCCTTATACTTGGGTAGCTTTGTGACCAAAACCCTTATTATGTTACTCAAATAACCTTGTTTTTCAAAGGCAATATACTCCACCAAGAAGAAGATCTTTGGACACTTTCAGAAAGATTACAATTTCAAACGTATTTGTGCTTGTTAACTCACAACTTTGTATAGTTTTAATTTCATTCTGAAAATACTTTGAATAAGCTTATTATGCCACTGAGACTGTATGATTTACTATCAAGCGTAATACCATGTGAAATTGGAGGCTTAGTCAATACTACGTAGTGATGCTGCAGTTACTTGCAATCATATCAGCAGTCATCCTCCTCATCCTCATCCTCTTTCCCTCCACCAGCAGGCCTCTGTCTCAAAGTTAGTCTACACTTGCACTTCTCTCTTCAGTTTACACAGAACCACAGTTATTGGGGTCACTTCGTTTCCTTCAAACTAGCCAGTCAGCACCAAGGTTCAAGATGTGAATTTCCCAAATTAGCTTTGCTCTCATTCAAGATGACTGTACATTCTCTTCAGCCTAAAACACAACAATGGGTACTTAATATAGTATTACAAGGCCCATCCTATATAATAAAAGCCTAATATGCAAATTGACCAAATGGCAGAACAACCAGTTGCTATGACACACAATGACCACCAGGGGCAGACGCTTAACGCAGAAGCTGTCCCCAGCCCTCAGGCCCTAGGCCAGCCAAGGTGGGTGCCAGCAGGGCGCCCCCCTGATTGCCCCACAGATCGGCCTTGATCACTGGCCAGGCCTAGGCACCCTACCCCCGCACGATTTTCATGCACCGGGCCTCTAGTATATTATACAAGATGTTTTCTTATACCTGGATGCCTTCCCTCATTAGTTGAGATAAATAAAAGTCTTGACTCTGAGACCAGTCAAAAGCTTCATAAGCCAACAACCCTAAACCACTCAAAGAATGACTCTTACACAGCAGCTCTCATGGACACAAACATTTTGTTCTCTGATTTCCAAGCATGAAAGTACAGAACAGCGTTTGTCCATAATCAGTGTATCTACTGGGAGAAATGACTTGCAAAGCCTCCTTCAAGAGTGCAAACTTGCCTGTAAAGATGTCACAAGGAACTGTAAGTTTTACCAATTTATTTTAAGGACAATAAATTAATTTAAATGAAACAAGAAAAAAGGTTGGTGTTAGATGCAGATGCTATACTCCAGGCTGGAGAAATTAGGCCTCAAGGTCTCAACCACAGTGACTATGTTTTCCAATTCTGATACAATGCTTGTGACGGGCACTTCTGCTCTCCATATCAAAGTCAGATTGCGTTACAGAAAATGCAGCTAAAGGGAAAACCCTTAAAGAGACAGTCCCAACTCAGGGCTGGCTGGCCCCTGGGTGGTGGTGGATCAGTCCCTGACCCTGGCGGTAAACCTTCTGGCACCACTGACTGTGCAGGCATTGTAGCTGTCCATAATGCGAGGCCACAGGGACTGACCAGGGATCTCTGGGCCACTGGTGTCTCCAGCACTGAGGAAGGTGTGGATCCAAAACACTAGTCTCAGCATTTGGATTTTGAGAGAGCATAGTCTTGTTTCAATGATACTTGCTTCACACATTTTTATAGTCAATTTCTATTGGAATCCATTTTTTTTTTTCAATGAGGGATTGGTGCTAAAGCCTGTTAGGTGAGTGACTCCTATGCTATCTATCATGTCTGTTCTTCAGTGGGGAAAAGCCTTATTCAGAAGATGCTACATAGAGATATTTGTCAATTATATTGTTGGCTTCAATGCAACTTAATTGGAAGCACGCTTGTTTGATCTATGGAAGGTACCCCTTTAACAAAAGGCTAAGCGTAGCCGTAAGATGAGTATTGAGTTCTCAGTGGAGAACTGAAATCGGCTTGATGCAACTAAAAAAGCAGCACAGTTTCCGCTAGTTACACTGCCATACAGACTAAGAGCAAAATTAATCAGAGGCTTTTAGTCAGTAAGTTTCTTCTGAAATAATGATCGCTTTTGTGAGGGTTGAGCACAGAAAGCTAAGAGGAGAAGATGGCCAATTAGAAGGAGCCAAGAATTTGTCCATTGAAAGTGGGGTTTTTTTTTTTTAGTTTTTGTTTTGTTTTTTTTTTTTTTTAGATTAAAGAACAGTTTTTATGAGATGTTCCAGAAAAGGTATTATTTTTAGGACAGACATTTAAAAGCAAAGAATAATCAGTCACTACTAATGGCCATCATTTAATATAATTAGTGACGTGTATTATGTCGAGACCAGACTTTTGGAGACAATGTGGAATAGAGAGTAGAACTGATCACTTTTGAACCACCAGAAATTCACCTGCTTTAGTTTTCAGCTTCCGAATACGTTTTCAGTTATTAGACTATAGAACTTAAATCTAATGACTCCTTTAAAAAATTAAATGATTTCACATTCACGTTTAAGAAGAAGTGTTCGTGATTCCAAATGTAATGCAAAGACATGATCATTATATAATATCTTTTTATCTCTGTCATCCCTTTATTCTATTAGAAATGAAACAGCAGTAAAAATAAAATGAGAGAAGTGTCAGTAACAAAAATACCTATGGACATTCAGTCGATCTCTTTGGACTCAAATATATGGCAACATATATTGGCCAGTTTTTATAGAAAACCTATGCCATGTGTATGAATAAAATGAAGACAAGGTTAGATATAAGCTGTGGAAAATAAAATTTTGATATTACAGCAGCCTATTTAGTATGAACAAAAGCAGTCTCTTATAATGCAATTAAGGAGTAGAGTCAAGGAATCATAATATTCAACCAAAAATTATAACTTTCCTCTTTAGCAATAAATTTGAGCAAAGATAAAATAGGAGCCTATTCGTTATCACATCCATACCCTAAACTGATAAAATTTCCTAAATTGGAAAATCCAAAAGTGCTTGGAAAGTTTTCTGAAATAATGCAAAACACCCTGAGAGTCCTTTGAGTTCCCCCCTCAAAACTGCAAACGACCGTGACTGTGGAACTTGACTGGAGCCAAGAGAGATGTATATTTAAAACCAGAAGGCATGTCTGTAAATCCTTAGATGTCCGAACATTTATAAAGAAAGAAAAAAATTACTTGTGCACAATAAGAACTACATTTATCAAGGGTTGAATGACTAAGGCATTTTTAAGAGACCAACTTACATTAATAAGCTCAACCTCCCAGATTTTTTTCAACAGGTCCATCGACGTGTAGCCATTGATTAGAAAGGCTTTGGTGTAGTCACCTAGTTCGATGGAATCCAGCCACTCAGCGACAGAGGTGGGATGGTAGCCATCATGGCCAATGGGTCTCATCTGCAATTAAGAAATGTGAATTAAGATTACTTTAATCTGTATACTTTGTGTCCCCAAAACAGGATGCCTCCTGGAAACTTACCTGATAGGAAGCAAGAGATTTTTCTGGATAAGGAAATGAAGAAAACCGAAATATTTTATGCACAATTCTAATTCACTAATAATCTTCATGCTGAATTAATTTAAAAATACGCACCCCAAACTTTCCAATTTAGCTGCTACATCACCTCCATATTTGAGAGAATTAAATATGTTGAACTTCTGTTATAGACATTATTGGCATTCTGTCGGATGGAATTTCAAATGATGTCAGTCATGCAGCATTAAATGCAATGCTGAAGGCAAAAGGATCACATTCCCAAAATGTGGATGATACTTCTCATATGCACAACATCAAAGCATGTGAAAATACTGTATGACTTGCCTGAAACAACCAAAGGAATTCATCCATATGCAAGACATGTATGGTAGGCATTGCAAACGTACTGGAGAAAAACAGTGCTGTGCTAAGTCTGCAAAGAAAGGCTTTTCAGTGTTTAAAGACCACGTGTTCTACATTGATTCCACAGTATGTTAGACATGAACAGAGAACGCTCTGGCAGACAGGTTTCTATTTTTCATCAGCTATATACAGATTTTATTTATTTACTTATTTTTTACTTTAGGAGAACAAAGAAGTGTGACAACAGCATAATGTTTCTGAGTTTAAATTGGAGTATGAAAATAATTTCAGCAAGAGAAACTTCTGGGTTTAAAATTCTGTATGGTTTATTCCAGTCCTTTAGCTTTTATCTGGCATTTTAGTTGAATTTGTGGTTCTTGAAGGAACTCACTTCCAAGATGTGTGCTGCTTCGCATGCCACACTGTATATATCTGATACTTCTGCTACTAAGGACAGTTGGTACCTCATCAACCTGCTGTGATCCTTCAGTGAATTTGTGATGGGAACAGCAAAACAGGGCAGCATACAAAATAGATTTTCCTCTTCCTTCAGACTCAAGGAGATAAATATTAATGGAAATCTATATGACTGATTTGTGAGCAGAGAAAAGATTAGCCTGGGCGTCAGGATTTCAGATTTTAATCTTAAACATGTTAGGCTTTCTGTCACTATGCAGTGTTCTCATTTTTAAGATGATCCTTACTCCTTCATTTTAAAGTTACTCTTTCTCCTTTCCTGTTTCCCATTGTTTCCCTCTCCCGTCTATTTTCAATTTTGAGGTTTAAATGTCCTCTATTTTAAAGTCACAGTGTAATTTATTATTTGCATGAGATTCTGAACTGCATCTGGCTTTTGTATATCACTTTTACATGGACTAACCGGTTGTAGCTACTCATTCAATGTTTGTTTGGGTAACACTTAGCTCGGTATTTATACCAAAGTAGCTACAAATGTAAATAACTGCTCAGGGTTATGTATGTGTAAAATTGAAGACTAGGACCCAAAGCAGCGGCTCAAAGGTATGAATTACCTTCATATTCTGGAGAGAGCTACAAAAATATTGGGCTAAGTGTATTCTCCAGGACCAAGAGGTGGTTGAATCAACTCTGCTAACTTGAACCAACACCCCAGCCCCAGAAAATCCCTGGCTGTCCCAGTTGACAGGAGGAAATAACCAGAGAAAGGGAAAGAAGGAAGGAGAACTCAATGGAGTTGAAATTAACAGCCTGGCAGGGAGGTATTGCTGTCAGTCATTCATGAAACTGACCACCCTGGTGGTGGATACTGGGGACAAGCTTAGGGAGTCCTGATGAATCCAGCTGGGGCTGAGTCAGATATTTAATGTCAGAGACTGTGCAGTGGGGTTCCCATAGGTCACCCCAAGTGACACACCACTTCTTTGAGAGAGCAATGTCCATCTGCCACACAGAGGTTGTTGATGGTCTGTTAGCCAACGAGCAATGGCAGGGATACACACCAGATCTCCGCAAAGCAAACCTAAATATAACAATGTTTGTTTGCCTTTCCCACAATCCCTCCTTCTTGCCCAGTGCCAGGGAATTTAGAATAAGGAAAGAGAAAGGTGCCACTACCCTGGGGAAAGCCTAAAGGAGGGAGTGAAGGGCAAATAAAATAAAACGAGGTTTCAATGGGTTGGCACTGAATTTTCAATATTTTACATGAGTGGAAAGTTATTAGATATGTTTGAGATAACATTAAAAATTAATAAAGAGAGAATCAATTGAGTTTAGTTGAAGGCAGGATTATAAAAAATCACATCAGTATCTCATGGAATGTAGACTGACTGCTCATTAATCTAGTTACTCCCATGGGGCAAGTTCTCTAAGCCCATCCTTAAGGAGGTGAGCGGGAGGGAAGTATTTGCTGGGATTGTGAGAAATGGGCAGAGTAGAGAGCAAGAGTGAAGAAGACCTGGAAATGGCTACATTGATGTGTGCAGGGGCAGCATTCATTCATGTACTCATTCAAAAATATTTAGTCAGTGCCTATTCTGATGAATGTTGTGAAAACAGTAGAGAAGAAAGCAGTTACAGTGTCTCCCTCATGGAAATTATAACTCTTAATTAAAAATATATGAATAGGCCCTGGCCAGGTAGCTCAGCTGATTAGAACATTGTCCTGATATGCCAAGGTTGCAGGTTCGATCTCCATCAGTGCACATACAGGAAGCAACCAATGAATGCATAGGTAAGTGGAACAAATCGATGTTTCTCTCTGTCTCTCTCTCTCTCTCTCTCTCTCTCTCTCTCTCTCTCTCTCTCTCTCTCTCTGAAAGTAACCAATAAAAATTTAAAAAACATATGAACAGGTGACCAATAAATTATAAAGGCTCTGTGTACCTGAGAGAGGAAACCTTTAGAGCCATATGAAGTTACAAAATTAACTTGACACGTATTTAATGATATGCAGAATGGTTACTGTGCACCACAATTTCTTTCAAAGTAATTCTCCCATCTGTTCCTTCATTTCTGTTCCTACTGTCACTACCCTGTTTAGGTTCTCATTAGCATTTACAAAAACTAATGCAATAGCTTTCCACTTGCACCCACCCCCAACCTTTGCTCCATCTTGTAACCTGCTGCTCCATCACTCTGCCAAAAACTCAGGCTCTTAAGTCAACCTTTGCACAAAAACCTATAGTGGTTCCTCCTTAATAAAAGCCCAAATGTCATATTCCAACATTCTGGAACAGCTATGCTCAGGTACAAACTTACCTTTTCAACCTAATCTCACACTGCTTTGCTATGTGCAGCTTAATACATATGATTAGACACGTGTGTATGTCTAAACAGTATGTTAACTTGCTACTGTCCCATGAACATGAACAGTGCAAGACACATTCATATCTTTGCTAATTCCATTTTCCATGCTTGGAATGCTTTTGCCTTTATTTCTGGGATGTTTCTCCAGCACTGGCTTCCCTTTTTGTGCTCTAAGACACAAATTTGCAATCATTTGTTTGTAGGCTATCTCACATAGATGTCCTATAGCTATCCCCAACACAAGTAAAAAACAAATTTATCTCCGTCAGTTCACAGACTAGCCCTCCCTCTGTGTTTCCCATCTCCGTTAACAGAGAACCATCACACCACTGACGCGTCGATGCTTAGGAGGCACCTTTCCTCTTTCTGTTTTACTTACCCTCATATCTAGTTAGGCCAACAAGTTTTACAAATTTGATTTCTAAAATGTTTTCCAGTTCAGTTCTCTCCTTCCAAAAGGGACTTTGGATTCGGACAGTAGTGCCTACCCCAAGTGTTGCTGTGAGAATTGTATGGTAGAGGGTATAGATATTGCCTAGCAGAGCGCTTTGGATATAATAGGTCGTCAGTAACTCTTAGTTCTCTTCCCTCTCCACTGCCTTAAATTAGACCCATGCTTATTTTGATATAATACTGAGTCTGTTGGCTGCTAACATTTTCAACTTCCAATTAGAACTTTTCTTTCCTCTCCCATCCATTTCTCCTTCCCTCACTACTTTCCTTTCCCATTTTTGTTTTAAAAAGGGTTTATGTCTACTCACCTCTTTATACTCCTCCTTCTCCCAGATAGCAGTTACTGTTCAGAAATATTTCTTACAAGGTCACTCAAGTAGATTGAATTGTTGTTCTCAATGCTCTGATTTCTCCCTGTATTAGAACTATGCTCCTGTGCTCTTTGCCAAGGTTTCTGCATTGTAGTCTGCTGCTGGCTGGAGTAAGGTCTCCATCCCACTGATGTTGGCCATGTACTTGCTTGGACAATGGAATAAGTGGAAGTGTCAGTGTGGCATAGACCGGGCCTCTGTGCTACTCTGATCTATTCATCCTTTTGTATTCTTAGGCTCTTCCGCAAGAATAACAAGTGCTGAGTAGTTGCGTAACTGCTGGCCCGGGAGAAAGATGAAGACTTATGGGACAAACCTAAATCTAATCCAAAGCTTGTAGTCTACCCTAGTTCAATGAAGATCAGGCATGAAATATCTTTCTATTTCTTTGTGTTATCTTTACTTTCTTTCAACAATGTCTTATAGTTTTTACCGAACAGATCTTTTACTCCTCGGTTAAATTTATTCCTAGGGACTTTATTCTTTTTGTTGTGATTGTGAATGAAATTGCTTTCTTAATTTATTTTTGTCATTAATGTATAGAAACAAGAGGCTTTTTAAAAATTGTTTTGTACCCTGCAACTTTATTGTATTTGTTTATTATTTCTAATAATTTTTTGGTGGAGTCTTTAGGGTTTTGTATATATAAAGTCATGCCATCCACAAGTATTGACAGTTTTACTTCTTATTTGCCAATCTGGATGCCTTCTATTTTTTTTTCTCTTGTCTAACTACTCTGGTTCGGACTTCCAATACTATGTTGAATAAAAATGGTAAGAGTGGGCATCCTGATCTTAGAGGAAAAGCTTTCAGTTTTTCATCATTGGTACCTTAGCTGTGTGGAACAACAAATCATTTGTCCAATGTAGCCTTTATTGTGTTGAGGTACTTTCCTTCTATAGTGATTTTATTGAGAGTTTTTATTTATCATAAATAGATATTGAATACAGCAGTCAAATGCTTTGTCTGCATCTAGTGAAATTATTGTATACTTTTTATCCTTCATTTCATTAACATGTATATCACATTGATTGATGTGCAGATATTGAACCATCCATGTATCCTGGAATAAATCCCATTTTATCTTGGTATATGATTCTTTTAATGTATTGTTGTATTCAGTTTACTAATATTTTGTTGAGGGTTTTTGCATCTATGTCCATCAGCGATATTGGTCTGTAATTTTCTTCTTTGTGTTGTCCTTCTTTGGTTTTGGTATCATGGTAATGTTGGCCTCTCAACATGAGTTAGGAAGTATTCCCTCCTCTTTAATTTTTTTGGAAGAGTTTGAGAAGGTTAGGTATTAAATCTTCTTTGAATGCTTGGTAGAATTAAAATGCTCTATTCTTTAAACCACCATATTATAGAGGTCTGTATTTCAGCAGCTTAGCCTTTCATTTAATACAAACAGAATTGAAAACACGGCAATTTTATGTAGAACATTTAAAAGAAGGCCACATTTCTATTTGACAGTACATTGCATTATCTCTTGCTTTGTGTAGCCACAAGTTTTCATATCCATTGCTGGTAAAGAAACTTTATTTTATTTAACTGTGTGTTGGCAACTTTCTGTTAACCACGTCATCATCCCTTTGTGACAACTAAACAAGGGATAAGAGGGAAAAGTGCCTCGAAATTCAAACTTGTACATCTGGGTACATGGTGGTATTACCAGCTGATAAAGAAAAGAGCATGGACTGAGATGGCATTAATAATTCTGAGATGTGAAATTAATGATGCTGTGAAATATCATATTACATTTGGGAGTAAGTCTAAGGAGTCATGTAACTTTGGGGATCATCAGCAGTACAAGTGGGAGTCTTGGCTCCTCCACTCATAAGCTGTGTGACATTGAGTAAATTACTCAACTATCCTAAGCATCCATTTTCTGAATAGCAATGTGAGAGACAAAAAGGATATTTACCTCTGAGTGTTGTCATGGGTAATCAATGAAATAATGAGAGTTTAGCAGAGTACATGGCGCAGAGAAGCACTCAATAAATCTCAGTTTTTAACTTATTTTATCATAAGTGGGAACTGAAATCATAAATGAGGCTAAAGAGGGTAATTATATAGTACGAGAAGAGAAATGGCCTTAGGGTGAACCAACACTATCAATAAATAAGCAAAATAAGTACCCAGCAGGCCAAGAAAAGGAATGATCAAGATGAGAAGGGGAGGAAAGAGTTTCAAAGAGGGTATGATGAGCCATGAGGAAAAGCTGCAGAGAGGTATAATGAGATGAGGAAGGAGAAGTGTTTTCAGGACCTGGCAAATTAATCACTGGGACTTAACTGGGAAGAGCCCAGGAGCTAGGCTGTGCTGGATTTAGGTGGGAGTTAGAGATGGGGAAGTAGCAAGTGTACTCTAAACTATTCTTTTCAGTTCATTCATATGGGAAGAGGAAGAGAAAGGGGAAGATGTTAGAAGGTATATGGTAAAGGTATGGAAGGGGTGAGAAATGAGGACTCAGTCTTGAAGAAGGTCAGAGATATAAAGGAATAAGAACCTGAGAATGTAATGGAGATTGGGGTGGGGTGGAGGGCTTTTTGCTTGTCTTTCTTGGAAATATAATGCAAGAGGCATAGTTGGCGCTAAGTTTGGGGTTAGTAATCTTTCTGTAAAAACAGTTGTGAGGGTCCAGAAGCTGCCTGGCTTGGACTTGGTGATAGCTGGATCCTTTTATGGGACCAGGTAAAGGCCCTTATGTGGATAAGGACAGCCATCCACGTGGCATGCCACTCCCTAGATACAAACACACAAACCTATCATTTATGTAAACCTGTGCGACAGCCCTGGCGTACCAGGCTCAGGTACTAAAACTTGCCTAGAAAGCTGCAATAACGTGGCTTCTCTTCATATTCTGGATGTATTTTATACTCTCAGACTCCCTGATGTGACTTTTGTGATAACAGACAGCTGATATTGTCGAGTACCTCCCTCTATTCCTGCTCCTTGTTCTAGCCTTTGCTGCTCTGTCCTGCTGCTACCCAAGACTTGGACTAACAGTAGCCCTGAAAATAAACCAGAACAATCAGTGCTAGCAGCCAGTGTGCCCCTGAATCCAAATGCAGGTCTATCCAGTAGTGCGAGGATCAGATCTCATATAGGCTTTGAGACCTAAGCTTAGACATCACTGTGCTATTTCAACAGTGGCTCTTAAAAGACTGATTGAACATAAAAGGGGAGGCAAATCCACTGACCATGGGTCCCCAGAAAGAAGTCTATCCAGCACCATCTAAGTGTTAGTGCAGTGCAACTTTGCTGGGAGAGACGTGTCTGCAAAAAGGATAGGACTATTAGTGATAAGAACATCACCTAATAACCATATGGGACTTTCAAGACCCCAAAGCATTTTCGCATACATCATCTCACTTGTGAGGGGTTTCAGGTGACCTTGGGGAAAATGTCCTTTGTGAAGTCCGAGACCTTGGTTAGTCCACGTAATGATATCCTTTCTGAGGGAATTGAAAGGATTAGTACACTGTGACTATTGTTGACAAGCAAGGTGTGATAAGGTCTCCGTATTGGGTCTGTGCAGCAAGGGAGGGAGACAAGTAACATTTACAAATCTGCTTCTTGAAGCCCCTTTGTTTAGAATCAGACTCTGTCATGGATACAATTTCTATGAAAGAACAGGGAGGAAACCTAAACCCTCTGAGGTATGCGAATTGTGTTTGGGTGTTGCTATGGACTTATAATTGCAGAAAGAAGTAACCTCTCTGTTCTTCCCCACCATGAACTGAGCCTCACTTGGGGTGCCTACAGGGTTCAGACAATTGAAAACTTCCAGGCCTGGCCAGTGTGGTTCAGTGGTTGAGTGTCAATCTATGAACAGGAGGTCATGGTTTGATTCCAGGTCAGAAATCATGGTTGTGGGGTCGATCCCCTGTAGGGGGCGTGCAGGAGGCAGCCAATCAATGATTCTCATTATAGATGTTTCTATCTCTCTCTCCCTCTCCCTTCTTCTCTCTGAAATCAATAAAAACATATTTTAAACAAATACAAAATGAAAACTCCCAGCTTTAGGCACAGGGCAGGAACAGTAAAGAGGTAGTACCTGGATATTACTTGGCACTACATTTTGGGGGAATAAAGGGAAAGTAAAGTGCTTTGGACTGGGCACTGTCTCTTAATACCCCATGATTTCTATTTTAGAAATAAAGGAAACAAATGAAGGCCTATCTCAGAGAGTACCTGAGCCTTTCCTTATTTTTTCAAGTCTTATATCACGGAGTAAACTGAAAGGAAGCAATGAACAACAAACAATGCATAGATAAGAAATGTTCTCAAAAGACATGGCGGTCAACTCTAGCAGCACAGGATCGTCAGGTAGTGAACAAAACAGACACTGGCCAGACTAACCTGGCCTCTAGTCATCAGGGAAGCGGGACCCTCTTCGATCAAAGGTTCTGGGCTCACCACAAGTTAAAGGAGTGAAGCTTCCCAAACAAACATGTTCTATAAATCATGGTAGAAAAAAAATGACATCAACAACAGCAACTCCAAAACAATCTCTTTATGGCTTTGCAAGCTCGGTGAGCAGACTGCTAGCCAAGCACTGGTCTTTTCAGCTTCACCTGTGCACACAGACTAACTGCGGTCCATCGCATCACCTGAGAACTGGCAGTTATCTGTCAAGTGAGATCTATGGGGATGTGGATGAAAAGACACATACACATGGCTCTTGGGCTTAAACGATTTTATTGAAGGATTTTACTGTACTTTCCCCTGAAGCTTTTGGTAAAGGGATACCTTTAAAAGGACATGTGTTTTGTTTTGTTGTTGTTTTTACCATCATCAACTGAGCCTCAATCGACTTGGGGTGCCTTTTAATTTTTATTTCTAAAGTCCTTATTGAGATAATGTCGACCTGAACGCCCTTTGATAAATATCACTACTTGTTTTGATTCATTTCCTTGGTGCAAAGCTCTTCTGTGAAACAAGGGCTCAGACTGAAGATGAACTGGACTTTTTGCAACTGAATAAGTTGCTCCCCATCATTCCCATTTCTCAAGCTTCACCGGTGATGTGAACTATATTTAGAAAATGACACAGGGTCTCATTTTCCCTCTGACAGTACATGTTTTCTGATATTCATGTAGCTTTTCAGGGGCTGTACAGCACAATGCTTTGCTCTTAAAACAGAAACTTTAAATGCTACTATCAATCAGGAAAATTGTTGGCAAGTTTTTAGTCTCAACTAAAAAAAATCTCCTCACCCTTGAATCTTCAGAAGTAATGAATGCTCCGAATGTCAATTCTATTTATTTGATATTTAAAAACCGTGTCCTTTCTCAGAGCCTCCAGGCATGTGCATAATAACATCACCCACTGAAGCACTTCAAACAGATAAATCTGCCATAAAGCCAATGTTAACAGGTTACAGATGAATAACTTATGTCCTGACTGGGGAGGGCAGTACGAAAGATATTTACATGGTGGCCTAAAATTAGTAAAGGAGTAACAAAAATGAGAACCCCCACCCCATTCCTTCCATCCATCCATCCATCCACTTAATCTGCTTATCTGTTCATTCATTTATTCATCCACTCATCCCATTCATTCAACAAATACTTATAGTATGTCTACTATACTGTAGTGCTGTCCTGGATGCATCAGTGAACAAAACATATACAGGTGCCAGTCCTTGTGGAGCTTACATTCTAGTGGGGGAGACAGATAATAATTAACATGCATCATAAATAAGGAAATTACATCCAAAGGTGATAAGTGGGTCAAGAATCCAGCAGGAGGATTGGAGGTGCTGGAGTGTGTGTGTGTGGAAGCAGGAAGGTGCACTATTCATAGGGTGCTTAGGAGAAGCTTCATCCAGAAGGCAAGATTTGAACAAAGATGTGAAGATGGTAAATCGGCTCTGTTGGCAACTAAGGGGAGAAAATTCCTAGTGGAGGAACCATGTAGAGCAAAGGACCTCGGGATGGAGTGAGCCTGGTGTAAGTTCAAGGAATAACAAGGACATCAATGTGGTTGGAGCAGCTTGTGCAGGCAGAGAGGAGTGGGCATCAGGTCAGACAGGTAATCAGGGGGGTAAAATAAGGTAAAGCTCTGAAAACCTTGTAAAGACTTTGACTTTGAGGGAAATGGGAATCAATGCAAGAATTTGAGTAGAGGTGTGACATGATCTGGCTTATGTTTTAGTAAAATCACTCCAGCTGCTGTGTTGAGAATAGTTCACAGGGAGGTAAGGGTAGGAACAGGAAGGCCGGTGCAGAGACTGTGGAAGTAATCCTGGAGAAAGAGGACACGGCTTGCACCAGGTGTGAGAGCAGAGGTGGTGAGGAGTGGTCAGATTTAGGATGCTTTCTTGAGACATGAAATAAAATGTTCCTGTTCTTGCCTGGCTGGCGTGGTTCAGTGGTTGAGTGTTGACCTATGAACCAGGAGGTTACAGTTCAATTCCTGGTCAGGACACATGCCTGGATTTTGGGCTCGATCCCCAGTAGGGGGAATGCAGAAGGCAGCCAATCAATGGTTATCTCTCATCATTGATGTTTCTCTCTCCCTTCCTCTCTGAAATCATTAAAAATATATTTTAAAAAATTAAATAGTATGTTCCTGTTCTCTAACACAAAGTGGGAATCGTGAGCTGACAGCTGCAGCTGTGTGGCATGGATTTCAGCTCAAACTGAACTGCACTCAACTGTTCTGTGCAGGAATATTTGGATGACTGGCGGGATTGGGCATGCATGGGTCTGTATTCAGTGAGGAATCCTGGGCCACAGGAGAATCTTCTTCTGCTCAAAGAAGGTGATCAAGGCATATGTATTTGATTCAAGGGACAATAGACAAGGGTGAGAAGGGAAGGATTGTGAACGGATTTCAGGACCTGGTGCTTTGACTGGCCCTTGGCCCAGCTCCCAGGAGCCATGCCCATAGAAGAAAAAGCTTTAGTAAAAGAGCCATATAATGAAGCATTTCTGGGACATTGGGAACAAAGGAGTCAGCAGAATTGGCACCAGCAACTTCATCAGCGAGCAGAGATGGTGCCATATTGCAGACATGGGTACTCTTGACATTGAGCACCTGCAGTTGGCGGTGGTGCACACATTGGCAGGCTTCAGTGACAATGGCAGAACATTCACTTGGCACTGGCTAAGCTGCCTTTGATGGGAAGATACTGGGCACTGCAGCCAGTAGCAAGTAGCACAGGCATCAGTGCCCTTGCTCTGAAGCAGCCTTTGGTGATCCTTAGTAACAGACTTGGTTCCCTCAGTGGGTGTTAGCAGCACTGAGAACACGTTGGGTAAGTTCTGGTAACATTTTTTCAAGCTTTGGTGACAGGAGCCATCAACCACATAAACTAAAGCAAGAGAGGCAGAAAAGGGCAGATGTCACTCGGTCAGCGAATGGTCTTATTAATAGCACATGTGTGACTTGGGACACCCAGGAAATCATTAGAAGGCATTTCCATAAGATCTGGAATACACAGATAAGTGTAACCCCATTTTGAAGCTCTGCTAGAATTCCACAGAACCCCTTTTATATCTATAGTAAGGGAATGATCCACGAACTATTTCACCAACATGGGGGATGGGGGCGGGGAGAGGAGAGAACAGCAGTCACAATAAACAATAGGTTGGTCTTTAGGTAAATGTTTCTAGCCTCATATTTTGGTAGTGTTTTTTTTTTTTGTTTGTTTGTTTGTTTCTGTTTTTTTTTTTCAGTTCAGATTTTTTAATTACCTCAGACATCAAAGTGACAAAGCATTTTTATTTATTTATTTAATCTTCACTTGAGGAAATTTTTTCCATTGATTTTTTTTTTTAGAGAGAATGGAAGGGAGGGGAAGAGACAGAGAGGGAAAAACATTGATGTGAGAGAGACATATCAACTCGTTACCTTACTGCATGTGTCCTGACCAGGGCTCGGGATCAAGCCTGCATGTACTGAGGTACATGCCCTTGACCGGAATTGAACCAGAGACCTTTCAGTCTGCAGGCCGACGTTCCAATTACTGAGACAAACAGGCTAGGGCAAAGTGACTAAGCATTTTTATCTCTACTTATGTGAATCCCCAGTAGAGAGTCAGCTCTAACAATCATTTTGGTAGTTATTACTAATTTAATTCAACACGTATTTTTAAGCACAAATGATATATGCAACATCATCCTCTTGTATTGTAAAAATGTAAAAGGGTCTAAGGTTCCTTCCTTCCAGAAATATGTAATTTCCTTGAGTATCATTTGAAATACATACACATATAAGAAAGTTATTAAGTGCCAATGTTTTTATAAGTCCTACAAAAGAAAAGAAACTGAGTGGGTTGGAGAAATTTGAGAAAAGTTTCTTTTACAGTTTTTCTTGGGGTTAATATATTGGGAAGTAAGTGAATGCCTGTGAGTGTGTGTGTGTTGTTTATATGTGAAAGGGAGCATACATGAGAGACAGATGGAGAGAGAGAAGGAGAGAGAAAGGAGAGAGAGAGAGAGAGAGAGAGAGAGAGAGAGAGAGAGAGAGAGAAACAGAGAATGAATGAATAGGCATCCACTTCTTACTATCTCTAGATCTGTAGGAACATGGGCAGTACCTTTTGTCTGAAGTGACTTCCTAAGTGCCCTGTTTGGCTAAAAATACGTATTAATTCTTTGAGATTCAGTTCCAGCATCATCTACCTATTTAGAAAACCTTCCCTGACCCCCATGCTCTTCCTCCTTTTGTAGCTTTATTTTTCACAGTAGTTTAGTTTTTAACATTATCTGTCTCTGTCTAAAATATAGGTAGAACTCCTTGATTCAGGGACCAAGTCTTATCCATTTTTGCATCCCCATCTCTGAACCTAGCACAGGGCCAAAGTGAATGGACTGACTGAATGGATGAATGAACCAGAGATTCACCGGTGAACATCTGGCATGTGGGTGCTGCAGACATTACGCGTCTGGAGTTGCGCTAGCTCTTTCTCCTGGATCCAATCCTACCAGGGGTGCTAAGGTCTCGGGATGTAAGGTCAGATGTTATTCTATGTCTATATCAGTAGCACTTAGAAAAGTGTTCTGTTGAAAGCGAACACCAGAAATACTAATACAGGAGAATGTAATTGAGTCCCAGAGGCGAGAGGCAGGGAAATCAATCTTCTCTACACTTACGGTAATAATCTCTTGTACACTGTAGATTTGTACAATCCCTTGTACAAAATGTCACATTTGAAAACATCTATACTTCTTAGTATTAGAAAATTGTAAATACAACCCCTTGTCATCAAGCAATGGACATTAAGTAGAGACGGAGTTGAGGGTTAAAACTAATGATACATTGAAGAAAAAGCTTTAACCAGTTGGAATTCTATGATTTACAAATCATAACTTAAAAATCATTTAAAGTGTATCTAGTTAGCACTTATACTGTCATGAATTCATTAACTCAGCTCCTTATTTAGCCTGTCCCATTGAAGCTGACTACAGGTATCTGCTTGGACTTGAATTTGACTCATTATAGCTTGAAGGGCAAAGTGACGGATGAAATTCGTAGCTGGATTGATGGCTGAAATCTGTAGCTGTATTTTAGAGGATGGGTATTACAAAGGAGAAAAAAGTAGCTTTGTCCATATGCTTGGAGCATCTTGCGCTACCATAAAACTCCCCACAACAAAGGTGTTTTGAAGGTGCATAAGCATGGCTTTTGACTTACCTGCCTCCTCCTCTAAACAAAAGAAACCCTTCTCTAAACAAAAGAAACCTTCCTTTCCATTTAACTTGCCAAGCTTATATTTTTACCTCTATTACTTCTCTGTTATGCTTTGCGTTGTATTAAAATCACTGGAATATTGGTCCAACTTTCTTTGCTAGACTGTAATCTCTTTGAAGGCAGATACTATGTACTTTCACCCCTTTTCTCCTTTCACTATGTCTGAGACATAAGTAGATGCTCAATGCATTTGTAAACAAACTGAACAGAGACTTCTCACTTGAGTGCTTTCTATAGAAAATCAGAAATATAGCCAAATTAGATTCAACTGTTAAATTAGAACCCAATTCAACTGTTTTGCAAAGGGAGGGAACAATGGCTCATTCAAAATGGTGGAGATGTTTTATTGCTCTTGTGTAAGTCTACATATTCTGCTTTTCTATGAAAACACAATGCCTTTAGGAATTTAATGGAACTGCGTGGCCAAGATCTGACCCCTCAGCTTCTCAGTTCACTTCCATTGCATTCTCTCCCACATACATTTATTGAGCCCTGTGCTTTAAGTACTGTCTTCATTTCCATTCTTCTCCCACTTTCCACTTTGGGTTGGGAGTTAATTAGGTTTCCTCCAAGAGATACAGACAGGAAGCCTCTCAGCATTATACTTATCCATTTAATCTCTTACATATGAAGACCCTAGTTATGATTTCATACAACTTCTCTTCTAATGTCTGGTGGGATATTTATAATCCCAAGTATTTTAAAAAATAATTTAGTGGCTGATGATCAGATTTTAAAATTTTGCCTCTTTTTAAATCTGGAAAAGAAATACTCTGTGAGTAATCCACTCATAGAGAATGGAAAGCTCACTGGGCAATGCGGTCATGGGTACTTTTATATCACAGGCTTTTATATTAGTCACTGAGTCTCTTTTTGTTATTTTTTGGGCCAGGCAAGAGAAATGTCAAAAATTCATTGAGTTGCCTGGCCAGTGTTGCTCAGTGGTTTAACCTGGACCTAGGCACCAGGAAGTCATGGTTCAATTCCCAGACAGAGCACATGCCCAGGTTGTAGGCTCAATTCCCAGTTTGGGGTGTGCAGGAGTCAGTCAATAAATAATTCTCTCTCATCACTGATGTTTCTATCTCTCTCCCTCTCCCTTCCTCTCTGAAATCAATAAAAATATATTTTAAAAATTCATTGAGCTTTGTTAATTTAGTGAGCATTTATTGAACAAAAGCAAATGGTTATTAACTAATATTAATTTAGTCCTAAGTGCCAGGCACTTCATATGCATTATAAATTTATAGTTTACAATAATCTAATGTGGTAAATTCCACTATTATTTCCATTTTACATATGAGGAAACAGAATTAGAGAATTCCAATGACTTGTCCACAGTAACACCGGTAGTAGCTGGCTAACCTAGGATTAATTAAATTAGACTAAAAGCTCATAAGAATTCATTTTTTGAGCCCCTGCAAATTCCTTAAAGGTGCCTGAAGTGGATTATTCAGCTCACTCATCTCAATATCTCCTTACTATCCTTCTCAGGTTTTCAAGTATAGTGTTTAGACACACAGAGAGGTGGCTGAGAATCTCAGTTAATCTGCCTGGGTGTGAATCCTAGTGTCTTCATCTACAACAGCATTCATCCATCCTCGATACTTTGTCTATTCCCTTGCTTCCTATTTCTCCATAGCACTTATCATTACCTGACATTACATATTTTTACTTCTTTTTGTCTGCATTCCCCCACAGGGATCTGCTGCCTGAGGACAGTGACTGTGTATATCTTGCTTTTTAACAATGAATCCTCAGCATCTAGAACAGTGCCTGTCATGCAGTAGGTATTTCATAAAATATCTATTGAGTGAATGAGTAAAAGAAGATGCATTTTGCTTATTGTTTATGCCCGAAGTAGTAATTTTCATATATAAATATATTTAATTCTCACCTGACGATAATTTCCCCCCATTTATTTTTAGAGAGAGTGGAAGGGAAAGGGAGAGACAGAGAGAAACACATATGAGAGAGACACATGGATTGGTTGCATCCCGCATGCCCTCAGTCCTGGGAGCCTGCAACTGAGGCATGTGCCCTTGACCGGAATTGAACCTGGGACCCTTCAGTCTGCAGGCTGATGCTCTATCCATTGAGCAAAACTGGCTAGGGCCCAAAATAATACTTTTTAGATATACTTAACGGACTGAAGGAACTTCACTTTTTTCTTGGTTCACCTTCAGTCTTCTGTAAAATTTTTATTTAAGGCACACTACAATAGCACATACAATGTGCTGAGCTCTGTTTTAAGTCCTTTACATCTATTGACTTATTCATTCTTACAACAACCTATGGGGTGGGTAAAATCAAGCTCAAGGAGTCTGGTCATGTTCCTAACCATTACACCATGCTGCTTCCTGGCTAAATTCCATAAAAAATGGCATCTCCATGGACTTTAATTCTCAAAAGATGTGTCTTCATTCTCTCCTATAGAATGCCCTTCCATCTTCCCCATTTCTCCTTCCTCTCTACCCAGAATAAATAAGAAAATAAACCTTGGCCAGTGTGGCTCATTTAGTTGGAGTGTTGGGCCATACACCAAAAAGTCACAGGTTTGATTCCTGGTACATATCCAGGCTGTGGGTTTGATTCCCCAATAAGGAGTATATGGGAGACAACTGACTGATGTTTCTCTCACATTGATGTTTCTCTCTCTCTGCCTCCACCTTCTTCTCTCTCTAAAATCAACGAAAACATATCCTTTGGTGAGGATTTAAAAAGAAAAGAAAGTTGTTTTATTTCATTCCATTATGCCTTTCCTTCTTTGGAACAGCAATGACTACTGTTAGTGAAGTTTTTTTCAGGTTACCTTCAAGGATAAACAAATGGTTTCATCCCTACTGGTCACTGGATAATAGACATGGTCTATATCTATCTTTATTCTTTCTCAGGTTTGTCTCCTTCCTGCTTCTCTAGGCCTTTGGGATCCCTGCACAGCCCTTCCCTTCCAGCCTTGAGAAGGGAGTTTAGTGGTCTATGGAGGTTGCAAAAGCTGCCTTTAAAGCCTGAAACTTAAAAAGGAAACCCAATTTTATAAGCAATTCCCTTTTTTGCATTTAGTCATTTGGTCCTTTTCTGCCCGTGTACAGTTTTTCTCACAAAAGCATAAGCAGCCTCAGAGTCTTGTATCTCCAATATAGCACAGTATCTACCTAGGAGGCAACTGTCGTGAGCACAGACACCTGGGATTTAGTCCCAGCTCTGTCACTAAGGAACAATCTGCCTGGGGGCAAGTCATGCAATCTGACCAGGACTTGGTTTCCTCACCTGTGAAAGACTCAGGTAAGAGGCTGAGCAAGTATTTCAAGGTCCTTTCCAGCTCTAAATTGTGATGTTCTTAAATTACATAAAGAAGAGAAAGTGCTCCTTTCTTTACTATTCCTACTGATCGCAGTGTCACTCCAAAGGAGCCACTGTTCTTTACCAAATGAGCTTCTCAAAGTTGAAGGATGATAGCTGTTGGGGTTGGCAATAGGTCAGAACCTAGTTACTGGCAGGATTTCTCCCCTACTTCCCTGTAAATATTCAGGGGAGATAATGAGTAAATCCAGTATTTCACCTCTTTGTCTTCATAATAAACAAATAATAATAATACAAGATAAATTTATTTAAAGTAAAACACTAACAACCGTCCCTCTTTCATTTAGGAAGAATGCAACAGTCATCTTGCTTTCAGAAACTGCATAAAACCTTGGACCAGAGCATTGGTAAGTACAAGGGGCTGCGTCACTCTCACACCTAGTAGTTCTTTGGAGTTACTGATCTGAAGAAAGACAGCAGCTGAGGCACAGAAAGGAGAAAGTGTTTCTGGCACAGAATGGCTAAATTCTCAGGAATTCTGTTACCTCTTCCTGGGAAGGGAGACTATATGTCTTGGCTTACTTTGCAGTTTAGTGAGGATCATATAACAGTCCTAGTGAATCAAATGTGGTCTAAAGTAAGTGATGCACTTCCAAGCCTGGCAATACAACATCCTGTGTTCTCAGCTCCTCTTTATCCTGCCCTTATGGCAACCCTCAGAGAACTATCAGATGGGAGAGCCGCATTAATGAAGAAGCCTGGATCCCTGAGTCACTGTTTGGAGAAGAGCTTTCTGACCCCCCACTGGACTTAATGTGAGTGAGAACAAAATTTAAGTGTTAAGACACTGAAATTTTGTAGTTGTTTGTCATAGCATCTAGAGTTCAGTACCTGACTATAGAGTGTGCCAGGCTAAGGAGGAATGATAAGAAAGATCTGAATAACTTGTTGTCACTTCAGAATTTATATACTCCAAATTACTTAAGTTTTTCACCTTAAGGTCAGTTATTCTTTTGCCTTCCCTATTCTAATGGCACCAACGTTTCTCCTGAAAAATAAGTCATCTTTTACAGTGATCTAAGGGAGGATATGAACTTGTCCCAGAACCATGAGACACTTACAGAACAGAATGGAGCTTGAGAGGACTCTAGGAACACTGCAGCCTCTCCCACCAAAAACTACTAGTAGACCTAAAGGAAGTAGAACATCCTATGCCTTCAGTTAGACTGTAGGTCCAATCATGTATGAACTTTAGGTTAGATTCCCCATGCTAATGGTGCACATAAGTGTGTGAGATTTTTGTTTGTGAGTATATCTTTAACTAGATGTCCACAGCGTAGTAGGTCTACATTGGGTGGCAGGAAATTGAAGATACCAGGTGTTGAAAAGAAAGAAATGCAAGTAGAAGCAATGAGGGTAGATGGAGAGTGAATGATAGCATGGGAGAATGCAAAGTTACCCTGTCAGAAACTACCCTGAGAGCATCTGTGCCTGTAGCCAACATTTTGTCATTGCCCTTTTGAGAAATAGCAGAAGAAATAGGAATAATTTTCTATCATTTTTCTAAGTGACAGGGAGATAAGACTGAACTTTCCTTTCTAGACTCTTAAAGAAATTACGCTGGTTGTACTCCTATCCCCTAAAGCTTGCACGCTTTCATTTCTGGAGATATTATCTTGCCCTGTGACACAGCTATTGCCAAATCTGGTCCCCAATACTTTGCTTTACTAATAAAGTGTTTGAAAATAAAGCTGATATTTTTTTGAGGGCAGGGTTTGTATTCTCCAGCTTACCAGTTCCCACCAGTCCATGTTGTCATGCCTTTATTAATGTTCAAGTTTTCATTCCCTGCCAATACATCTCTATATCTTTGCTCACTAACTTTTTTTTTTGTCAACTGTTGTCTTTATCTATTTGCTTTGATCAGACCTAAAGTTAAATAGTCCCTTTTACTGTCTCACTTTATTAGCTTTTTAAAATGTGTTTTCTTTGCTAACATCCTTAAAGTCTTATCCAATATACTTTAACTGATTTACTTCCCTAATATAGATGTAAATACTCTATTTTTAGCAATGAGTCACCAACAAAGAATAAACATGCTTTTAAAATTTGTAGTGTTTTATGGGATTACTTATTTGTGTGAATTACTTAGACTAGTGGTGTTCAGAGCATTAAGACTTTTTGTGCAATTGACAAATCTCTAATATGTCTAATTTCTGTATAATTGTATTTTATCAAGTTACATTATATAGGGTGTCCCAAAACATGTATACACACTTTGAAGCTGAGAGCTCAATTGATGTTTCTTTCTTTTCAGATTTAACCCAGTGGAGTTAATAATTATCCAAAGTGTGTATAGTTCTTATTGGGATACCCTGCATATCACTCTACAGATCAGATGCATGTACCTCTTTTCTGAGTGATGTAAAATGTGGCTTCTAAATCATCTAAATGCAAATACCATAGCCCCACGAAGATGATCCATGGAAATAAAAGATGTTTTTGTTGTTGCTGTTGTTAATGGGCTATTCCATTTTAACCACAAATATTGACATGGAAAGTAGATTGTATAGTGGTAAATCTCTGAGTTGTCCCCAATGACCCTATCTACTGGGATTCACATCCCTGTGAAAACACCTCCTATTGGTTGGGGGCTGGGTCTAGTGACTTGATTCTAATAAATAGAATACAACAAAGGATGGGATGTTCTCATCACAGGGAAAAAATGGCCTTCCTTTTTTCTTTCTTCTTTTTAATTGTATCTACATGAGAAGATGGGTGTTAGCTGAACCTACTGCAGCAATCATTTCACAACCTATGTAAATGAAACCCTCATGCTGTACACCTTAAACTTATATAGTGATGTATAAGTATTATTTTTCAATAAAACTGGAAAAATTAATAAAAGAAAGGATGGGGCATTGTAAAAGCCTGGACTTCCATCTTGCTGGCACTTTCTTATCCTCTCACATGCTCCTGCTGTTGAAGCCAGATGCCTGCTGTGAGATGCTTTATGAGGGCCCACGTGACAATGAACTAAGGAAGGCCTTCAGCTAACAGCTTCTGAAATACTGAGGCCTCAGTCCAAAGGCGCCCAAGGAATAGAATCCTGCCTACATCCACATGTGACCTAGTAAGTGGTTCCTTCCTAGTTGAGTCTTGAGATGACTGTAGCTCTGTTAGAGACCCAGAGCTTGAGAACCCAGCTAAGTTGCACCTGGTGTCTTGACCCACAGACACTCTGAGATAACAAATGTAGTTGTCACATACCACTAAGATTTGGGGGTGCTTTGGAACCGTGGACACCTCTTCATGGGCAGATGAGCCAGTTCAAGTTCCCTCTCTCTCAGAGAAGTGGTCCCCTGCTGGGGGCCGATGCCAGGGCCCCTCGCCTGCAGACAGCACCCGGCGTGGTCTGGGGAGAGTTTGCCCAGGACATTGACAGGTGAGCTGGGTCTAGAACCCAGGTCTGCATCTAAGAAATAAGGGAAGTGGATCCTTCCCACAGGGGCTGGGGATACACCCACCCCTCAGGGGCTGCCTCTGGTGAAGGAGCAGGGGTGCCTACAGACCCACTATGCACCCCTGCGCCTTTGTCTTGCCATGCCCAAAGCTGCTCCCCTCCTCTGGATGGCAAACCAAGCTCAGAATCTGCCCCCACCTGCCAGCTGTTCCCTCCCCACTGGCTGCTGGGCGGGGCTAGGTGGGCTCTGCTATAAGGGCAGGCAGGCCTCAGCCAGCTGTGCTCCTCAGCACCAGCTGTGGCCTTGGCTGAGAGAGAGGCGCCACCCTGGGGTATGGCTAGTGTGGTCTTCAGACTGGTCTCATCTCTGTTGCCTTACAGCTGTGTGGTCCAGGATCCCGGGGAGCCTGGCTCCATGCCCAGGAGCACCACATGTGACAGTGTGGGGTGGGTGTCCTCAGGAGGGTCTGGGTAAACTGGTGAGGACAGATGATTCATGGAAAACGGGAAGTGCAGCTTTCAGGGTGGCTGAGGGAGGGAGGCTGGTGCACGTGCTGGTGGGGCCGGCATGGAGAGCAGCCTCCATGAGAGTGGGCACAGCGCCTCCATCTATCATGTGACATTTAAAAGTGCTCTGTCCCTGGGCTCCACAAGGTAGGGGTCACCTGTCTGGGAGATTGACATGAGTGTTGCCTGCCCCTGAGGCGCCGTCTTCCCGGCAGGGTTAGTGGGGAGGATGAGAACCACGCACCCTTGTGCAATGAGAAATCATGAAGATGGAGCCAAGAAAAGGCCTGTCTGCCGACAGACCGACCCCCTGCCCACTAGCTGGAGTCCAGCACAGCCCCCAGAACCATGTGGACAGTTGGCTTTGTCCACTCCAGTAACATGGATCTTTTACATTGCAGAGATTTTATACATAAATATATTTTGTCTGTAATGAGCCATTCTCAATGAATGTTATTCTCATTGCAACATGGGGGGAAAAAGATTTGAGGGTAATTTGTTATATAGCTTTAGACAGCTAACACAGAGTTTTGTTTTTCTATTGGAATAACTGATAATTCCTTTATTATTTTTTTTAACCAATCTCAAACTGAGGATGGGAATGGGGATAATTTAATACAATCAGAGATATTCAGTGCCATTCAGTGAAAAAAATAATTAGAACAATGTAGCCCAGCCTGACCAGCATGACTCAGTGGTTGAGCATTGACCTATGAACCAGGAGGTCACGGTTAGATTCCCAGTTAGGGCATGTGCCCAGGTTGTGGGCTTGTTCCCTAGTGTGGGCTGTGCAGGAGGCAGCTGATCAATGATTCTCTCTAATCATTGATGTTTCTATCCCTCACTCCTTCACCCTTCCTCAATAAAAATATATTAAAGAACAAAGAACTATGTAGCCCAACATAAGTTGGTTAAATTGAACTGAACTTAGAAATAAAGGCAGCTAAAATGCAGGTGTTCATTATGCAATAAAGTAGAAGTAGAGTAGCAATGAACAAAACAATGAATACAAGAAACTGTACAATGATCAAGAATCCCGTGGTAACAACATTCAGTAGCCATCAGATATTTTTGAGTTTAAGCAACATTTCACTGAGGAGAATGAACAGGCAAGGAGAGGGGACATCAGAGAGGCAGGAAGATAATCAGGTATCGGGGAAGCCAAAAGAAGACAATTCAGAGTATCAGAATCTACCAAAGCCAGAGTCAGGTGAAGGTGAAAAGGGCTTATGAATGTCTGCTCTGCTGGTCACTGGTGACCTTAGTGCTGGTTGTGTGCTGAGGCAGAAAAGGAACTAGTAGACCAAGTAGATGGAAAGATGAGTGGAAACAAGGGAAAGGAGGAGAGCAAGGAGACAAGTACTTGCTAACAAGTATTCAGATAACTACTAAATAATTCCAAAAGATATTATGAAAAGGAAATATTGAAAAGTGAAGTGAGCATGTGATCTCAAAGTTGCTAGTATGCTGAAATACCTTCTCAGTTCAGGATGAAAAATCTTAAGAGAACATATGGGCCTTGACAT
Organism: Myotis nattereri; assembly: GCF_964212035.1. Taxonomy (NCBI): domain Eukaryota; kingdom Metazoa; phylum Chordata; class Mammalia; order Chiroptera; family Vespertilionidae; genus Myotis; species Myotis nattereri. The sequence continues at coordinate 199,250,521 of NC_138076.1, forward strand.
GAAGTCTTACAAACCTTTAAAATAAATATCCTTTGAATTCCTGATTTCCAGTTGTTATATTGTCAAAGGACAAAAGAGATTATGGCCTTTCAAAAGGATTTTAGAGGATTATCCAAAGACCTGGCCACAGAGAATTCTTCTCTGGTAAAAGACAAATTATACATTGCAAATAAGTAAGCAGATAATTTCTCTGTGTCAAAGGAGCAGAAAAAGCCCATTATGCTTACAGTTTCTAAGAGAGTAACAAATAGGTCATCTTCTCATGGAACTTTTGGTATGTTTCATTTCTTAAAAGTGAGAAGGGTGAAATTTGATCTTCAAAAGTTCAGGGAAACTTGTAGACCTAAAGACTGAGTTGGGGTTGGTGAAGGAAGTGGATGCTGGGTGAACAATGACATTAAGCTTTGCTACGAAAGGTTAAGCATTGCAAAAGACAGAGGGAAAGAATGGGTGGAGGGGGAATTAATGTGATTACTGTTCTAAAGATGTCTGTGCTTAGAATCTACCGAATGTATTCTCTGTGCTCAATGTATCAAGTGTACTTGAGAACATGTGGTGGTGAACATTTCAATACAAAAAGGGCATATTCCAGAAAAACCATTCTTACCAAGGGAATAGGCTTTTGTCTTTGAAACTTGAAACATCAAACACAAATAAAGCATGAAGAACATGGCTTGAAGTGTGCTAACAGGTCAAGACCGCACGTAGAAAACCATCTTTTCTCTGTTTAGGAACAATTTCACTTGTTAATTAAAGGATCTCAGGTAGCAATCACGGAATATGTTTCCTGACAGATGAAGAACACAAATATTCTGAAGACCCAAATTACATAAATACAACGAAGAGACATTTTGTCCATTTTCTGGCAGTGCAAAGTTAGAGTGAATGCAAATGAATGTGCTGGCAGTAAAATTACACTATTAACCATCTGAAGATTGGGCTCATTACCTAAGAAAGCAAAGCATCAATTTGTAGCATTATAACTTTCTGTTTGTGCTGCTGAACACATGTTTGGATGTTTTTATATATTCTCTGTTCATTTGGGTGCATAGTAAGCACTTTACATCAGCCTCTTGATAGAAGTTTAATTTTGTATTGTTTCTATGACATTGTTTTTGTCTAATGGGAATGATATTCTGTCTTAAAAGTAAACACTTCATTTATTCTCCAAATAATTCTGAGTTCAAGTGGTTTTGTTTCTCATTATTAAATGGCATGGAAAAGCTTAAAGATATATTTTAAAGCTGAGGTACTCTTTGATTTAAAAAATTATATTTGAATAACATGTGAGGAAACTATTCATTCATTCAATCACTAATTCTTCCATTCTTTGAAAAAATATTTTTATTGATTTCAGAGAGGAAGAGAGAGAGAAACATCAACGATGAGAGAATCATTATGGGCTGCCTCCTGCACGTCCCTTACTGGGGATCAAGACCACGATCCCAGCATGTGCCCTGACCAGGAATTGAATCGTGACCTCCTGGTTCATATGTTGACTGATCCACACCAGCTGGCTATTCTTTTATTATTTTAATGTGTAAGCACAGTAGAAAATTCAAGGATGGATGTGACATTGTTCCTGCCCTAAGGATGTTTGTAATAATATTATCAGTACCTTCAGAGAGAACAAGCATAGAATTATCAAATCTCAGAGGAAAAAGAGAGCAATATATTCCTTTATTCCACAAATATTCTGGCCACCTACTATGTGCCAGGCACTGTTCTAGGGAATGCATACACAGAACGGAATAAGATAGCCATGGTCCCTGATCTTGGGAACCTGCATCCTCAGGGAGAAGTGGAAAATAAGAAAGAAAAATGAACTAATAATATAACTTGGGGTAGCCATAAGTACTATGAAGAAAAAACTAAAGTAGGACAATACAAAGGGCAGTGTAAATGAGCGAGGAGTATGACTTTGAGATCATGAAGGCCTCTGAGAGGAGGTGACAGCTGAGTAGAGATTCAATTATGTATGGAAGCAAGTGAATAAAGATCTGAAGAAAAGGCTTTCCAGGCAGAATCCAATATGGAAAGACCTTGAGGCAAAAATGAGCTTGGCAAGTTTTTGAACAAAAATAAATCATATGATGAGAGTGCAGAGAAGGGGAGGGTGAGGGTTGAGGTCATAGATGTGAGAAGGGGCCAGATTCTATTGACTTTTGTAGGCCATTGGAGATTTTTTTTAAAAATATGTTTTTATTGACTTTAGAGAGAGGAAGGGAGATGGAAAGAGAGAGAGAAGCATTGATGAAAGACTGAAACATGGATTAGCTGCCTCCTGCACATCCTCACTGGGATCAAGCCTGCAACTTGGGCATGTGCCTTGACTGTGAATCCAACCAGTGATCTCTTGGTGCATGGGACGATGCTCAACCAACTGAACCACACCAGCCAGCACCGGTCATTTGAGATTTTAAGCAGGTCATGGCATGTGGCATGATATAATATACATTTTAGAAGGGTTGTTCTTGCTGCTGTGTGTAAATTTAATTGTAGAGTGGTAAGAAAGGTACCTAGGACATAGATTAGGCATATATGAATTGCCCAGGCTAGAGAAAACCAAGGAGAAATGGACTCAACTAGTCTAACCTAGAGATGACAGATTAGAATATAATGTAGTCCAGTCAGAGACAGTTGGTTTGAACTAGGGTGATAATTACCAAGGTGGAGAGAAGCAGCTCCACTTTAGAGAAAATTTCACAAAGGAAGTGATATGGAACAATGTGAGCTGAACTTCAAATGATGGGCAGCACTATGACAAGGGGAGAGTCATTCATTGATTTACTGAGTGCCTACCAGGGGCTGGGCACTGGTCTAGGTGTTGTGGGCATAGCAGTGCAGAAGCTCTTGTTGACAATAAGAAGAAAACTTGCCAAGTAATATTTTAAGTAAAGATTCAAAAGTAGTGAGGTGAACAATACACTTAAAGAATTAGTTCTAAGGATGCTTTATTTTTTTCCTTTTAGTGGAGAAAATTGTATGATTAACCTTCTTTGTATGCTTGACTCTCCTTGAATTTGCAAAAGTGTTAAGTTTCTATCAGTAGCAACTCAGTTTATTGTCAGTTGGCAAATATCATCAGATCCCTTCCTTAGAAACAATGGTTAATATATATCTATCTTTCCCATCCTGCTACCCTGCCTCAAATTTCCCCATTCTACGTGCCCCCCCCCCAATTTTTTCCCAGCTGGATGACTCAACTTCAATTTCCCCTCCTTCTAGTTCCCATCGTGTACTCCTCTAGAATGGGCTGACCTAGAGCATTCTAGTCATGTCTGTTCCCCAGAGCTTACAGAATAAATTCCAAATTCCTTAGCCTGCACTAACTAACCCAACTACTTTTTCTGCTTTATCTCTGACTCCACTCTCCTATTGTTTTAATCACACTGGATTTTTTCTTCCTTTTTAAAAAATATTTTTCTAATTGTGATGAAAAGAAATAACCCAACTTGGTTCAAATAACAAAGACATAACAAAATTAACCACCTTAACCATTTTTTTAAAGTGTATAGTTTAGGGGCATTAAGTACATTCACATTGCTGTGCAAATCCCATCGGATTCTAAATCATACAGATTCATCCCCTAACACTCTGGCAGTTTGTTGCCTGGACATACCTGGGTTCCTCTGGCTCCTGAAATGCTGTTTCCTTTCATTACCAATTAATATACTATCTATCTTGAAGACCAATTCTCAGATTCTACCTCTTGCTTTAGGCTCCTATGAAACCTTATCTGGACACAGAAGGTCAACTCTGTTGCTAGGTAACACACTAACAAAATGCATCTGGACTGGGAAGATTTATACATGAACTATACGTACCTGATGGGGATGCGATGCTTTGGACTTTGCCAAGTGATAACTCTTGCAATTAGGCAGGTCCCTTGTCCCTGGAGGCTAAGCCTCTAGAGCTGTTATAGGAGATACTGCCTCTTATGGGGCATGAGGCCTCTAATCCAGGAACATCCCTGTATCCATCCAATATTGATCTTATCTTCTTGTACTCGAGGGGCCTAGGCGGATGTTTGTACTGATATAAGGACTCCCACGATGAGAAACTCTGATGCTGCTCTGTTAGCCAGTGGTGTTTCCTGTATCTAATGACCTGCTTTGGGGAGTTGCATCAATCTGTGGAAATGTCCTAATTACTGACACCCCTTGCACATCTGGACTTAAACCACTGGGACTGTACTTAGAGTGAGGGCAATAAAGCATGGCTTACCTTGGGGAGGAGCTGGATTGCCTGTAGAATTCTCTGTCTGTGCCCAGAATTAAGGATCCCAATTTCCAATAAATCCTGATCTTCCATAACATTGCTTCCCTGAAACAAAACCAGAAATGTTGTAAGTTAAATCAGGCATTTTTATTATGGGTAAATAATGATTTCTTTAACAAAGAGACAAATAACCAACATATGATCTGAATTTTATAGATAAAACATAGTCATGTTTCTATGAGGGTGGGATTAGAGGGAGTCACTCATGTTGAAAGTTCTGGGAAAACTTCCTTCCCCTCACCAATACTCTCATGATTTACTATTTCTGGTTGGATTATCTGAACTGGGGATTCATTCCTGTGACTTAAAACTTTGTCCCCCTAAAAATGTAAATACTTCTAGGGAACAGTGGCATTTAGAACCATCCATGACTTATACCTTGATGTGAATGAATCAGTTTTGTTTTTCCCCCAGGAAAACAGATTTTGTGAGGAGGGCTGATGGAAAAATTGCATAGACGAGGTTAAAAGTGAGAGTTAATATTAAAATAGTGACTGCCAGACACCTGGTCAAGATGTGGGGCTAGAACAATGAGTAAGACGCAGGTCCCTACCCACAATTGTCATTATTCCTTCTAGTGCAGTGATGGAAACAGACTGTTCAAAGGCAGTCAGAGTGATGTAAATCTGCTATAATGGTGACATGGTCTTGGGAGCCCAGAGGGGACCAAGGGTATGTTTTCAGAGGAAATGATGTCTAATGGCTAAAAAGAAGAATGACTAATGTTCTGTGGCTAAAAAGAATAGTGTCCTTGGAAGCACTGAGTTCTGGGGTAAGTTGAAGAGAGGAGCAAAAGGTAAGACTGCAAAGGCAAGCAGAGGCCAGACATACAGACATTGCATGGCATGTTGCGGAATTCAGACTTCATCCTGCCCATAATGGGGATCCCTGGGCAAATGTTTAAGGAGTTACATGATGTGATCCCAAACTTAGAAAGATCAATTTGGTTTTTGTGGCTGGGTCTCTGTTTCCTTACCTATAAAATGACGAAGTTGAGCTCCACGGCCTTCAAGGACAGATCTAGTCCTGAAGTTCTTTGATTTCAATGATGTTTTAAATCTCTAATTAGTATACGCACATTTGTTTTTTGGGGTTTGTAAGCTAAATTGAGGAATATATAGGAGAGTTCAAGAATTCAGATCGCTACATTTCTGGACAAATCAAACTCTGTCCTCTTAATGTGTAATATAAAAACTTTTATGAATAGAAGTTACAGAATGCCCATTTATGGAGAGCAATGGGTATTGATGAAATTGAAAGCAAAAGAGGATGAATTGGAAAGGGAAACCCTGGGGCCTAGAGCCCAGGAGGAGGCCACTTTAGTTGTTCTAGAGATTGGGATTAGACTGTGGGACATAGAAAGAAAGAAGGGGATTTGAAAACTATCAAGAAGTTTGACTTGGCAAGTGAATGCATGGAATGATGGAGAAATGCAGAATACACACTAGTTCTAGGCTTGGGCAAGAGGGGTGATTCATGATGCCTTTCCTTGATAATAAAGGAGAAGGGGCCAGTCCAGTGTGCGCAAAGTGAGACTAATGTCTTTCCCTGGACAGGGACAGCATAGATTGATGTAAACAATTTCATATTGGACTACATTATAAATGGAGAAATGACTGATCTTAGAAAGATGAAAGCCATTAGAATGGTGCCATAGCTAGGGATTTAAAACGGGCACTCAATGGACAAAAACATTCTACCTACTCCTAGTACCATCCCTATGCTCGAGCTGCTCTGGTGCTCTTGGATGAGGCATAACGATGCAGGTCTGATAATGAAAAGCCTAATGAAAAACAAATAAAGCCAATCTTGGCAATGTGCCATAGGAAACATTGCTCTCAAGAAATTACTCAGTGCACACAATAGAGGATGGCTAAGAATATAAATGACTTCATTTTGAAAAAGTGTTATTATTTTCAGAAATGGACTAGTGTGTCACAAGCGGGATGCATGATACCATTCACATTTGACTTTTACTCTTCGAGGGGTTTTCCAAAAGGAGTTTCCCAGCTCTTAACAAACAAACAAACAAACAAACAAACACACACACACACAAAATTGGCCTTCTATGTATTAGACCATTACTAGGTTTTCCGTGGACTAAATTACCAGCCTACAACTTCAGCTCAGAAAATATAGAACCTAGTTTCTTTATACAAACACAAAACACACCAGGATTCCTTAGCCTGAATTAGCTACTATCTATATGTAATCCTGAAAACTTGATTTCAGTATTTGAATACTGAAATGCTTTGAAGAATTGAAACTTCAAAGACCACCTTTCTTCCTCTAACCTACCAATATACCATCTTCCCTATTTTCTTTTTTTGTTGTTGTTAATCCTCATCTGAGGATATTTTTCTATTGACTTTTAGAGAGAGTGATAGGGAGGGGCAGAGACAGAGAGAGAGAAAGATCAACATAAAAGAGACACATCATTTGGTTGCCTCCCACATGTGCCCTGAGGATTGAGCCTGCAACCACAAGGTACATGCCCTTGACTGGGAATCTACTGGAGACCCTTTAGTCCATGAGCCAACACTCTATCCACTGAGCCAAACCGGCTAGGGTTCATCTTCCTATTTTCAGTAAGGAAAGAAACTTTAGGGAGAATTGAAAGGAAGTTAGACTTCTCCTTGGGTCAAATTTCCTAGCAGCCAGGATAATGACCAAGCATTTTTGAAAAATGAGTGAAAATTATGGGGAGCACAGTGCAAATGATAAAAATGTGTCCAGAGGGAAATGGTACTAATTGTAGAAATGTGAAGAGAAAGGTTCACGGTCCCCAGTGACGCATGCAGTTAGAAATTTTCTGTTTTCTCTCTTATTGTAATACACAGGAGTACAAAAACATCTCGGTGCATCATCTAGCCAGTCTTTTTTTCAAAACAGCACCAGGCTTGGCATCTAAAGATGTGGGTTTGAGTCTTGTCTGGGTAAACTTGGCTAAGTCATATATTATTTCCAGGTCTCTGGTCCTTACTCATTAAAATGAAGCACTTTAACAAATATCCATTCAGTTCTAAAGTGCTATGATTTCAGTCAAGTCCAACTTTTGCTTAGTATTATCCTATCTAATAATAAACAAACATGGTAATTGACCATACCTTTGCTACGCCTCCCATTGGCTAATCAGCTCGATATGCAAATTAACCGCCAACAAAGATGGCAGCAAATTTGCATACTGTAGGCAGGGCGGGACAGCGCCATCCCGCCTGCCCTGCCGCCATCCGGGCCTGCTATCTGCGACCCGGGGCAGCGGGCATCCGTGGGTGTCCCGACCTGGGGTGGCCGGGCGGTGCAGCAGCGATTGGCCAGCCTGCCTGGCCTCCATCCGGGCGTCCCGTGTGTGACCCGACCTGGGGCGGTGCCCCAACCCCCGGATCGGCCCTGCCGTGTGCGTGACCCAGGGCAGTGCCCAACCCCCGGGTCAGCCCTGCTGTGTGCGTGACCCGGGGCAGTGCCCCAACCCACGATCGGCCCTGCTGTGTGTGTGACCTGGGGAGGTGGGGCAGGCATGGAGGGATCGGGCCTGCCATCTGCCACCCAGGGAGCGGGCCTAAGCCAGCAGGTGGTTATCTCCCGAGGGGTCCCAGACTGTGAGAGGGCACAAGTGGGGCTGAGGGATACCCCCCTCCCCCCTCCCCTGCCATTGCACAAATTTTTGTGCACCGGGCCTCTAGTCTATATATATAAAAGCCTAAGTGATCGGACGACCAGCCAGTAGTTATGACATACACTGACCACCAGGGGGCAGATGCTCAATGCAGGAGCTGCCCCCTGGTGGTCAGTGTGCTCCCACAGCGGGAGCGCTGCTCAGCTGACCAATGGGTGCCAGACATCGGGGTCGGGCTCACTGCTGACTGGTAAGCACAGCTGTGGCTGCCTAAGCCTCTTCTGTGGACACTCCCCCTGCACGCCCCTCCCCCATCTAGACCAGGACCGGGATTGGGACTGGCATCTAGACTCACTGGGTGAGAGCCCGTGGCTGCTTCTCCAGCGCTGAATGAGGAGAGAGGCTGCCATGACGAGCAGCGGCTGTGTGGTCATGGGTGCGCTGGTATTGCCCTAGGACAGGTGCGCCAAGACAGCAGAGGAGTGGCAGCGAACCTACTGAGTGGCAGCAGTGGCAGGCGCAGCATGGCCAGGATGAGTGGGAGCAGCATGGTGCCCAGCCTGGGCTCAGGCTCCTCCCCTGCCACCTGCCACTTTGCACACTACTTTGTGCTGTGTGGGATCGACACGGACAGCGTGGAGCCCGAGGAGCTGGTGGGTAAGGCTGGGCTGTAGCAGCGTGAAGGTCCACTGATTCCTGCAGGTCAGGCCAAGGGACCCCAGTGGTGCATGAATCCATGCACCGGGCCTCTAGTTATATATAAGTATAGATTGTATAATTTGAAATTACATTTTATTATTTCAGAATTTATAACTTACACTTACCTTTAAGAAGTAATTATAGAAAAGTGCAAAAATGCATGTGTGGTTTTTTTTGGACAAATTCATCTCAGTACCAGGAACTTATAAAATTTCTTATGAAAAGAAATGCTAGCATACCTTATTTTTGTAATGTCATGGATTCTTACAGAATTTCAGAGGAAAATGAAATGTTTCAAGTCTTACAACTAACTATTTCATTTATTCTTGGGTAATAGTCACACCATCAAGGACAATAAATGTTTCCATTTTTCCTAGGAAACTGGAATTTATTCTTACATTACCACTTGCCTTCACTAAATGTTAGAAAACCTCAGATTAACTCATATTTTTCCTCAATAAAAGCTAAACAAAACTGGTTTTTTCCCTCCTCCATCCATTTTTCACATGGCTGCCAGAACAATGGTTTTTGGAGTAGAGCTCCGATGTGTCCATCTTCTACTCCACTGCACTCTCTACCTCATCTTCCCAGTACACGTGCTGGCTCTACTTCCTCATCTCCCATTTGCTCCTTAAGCCACTATAATAAGCACTTACCCCCATTAACTCCATAGAATTTCTCTGCCCAATGTTAAGAATGACCTCTCAATTGCCATGTCTAGTTGATTCTTTTCCACTCTGATTTCAGGGATTCATTGGCTATATGTGGTTGCTGGCAACTATATTGGAAATGCATATATAGGACATTTCCATCATCACAGCAAGTTCTATCCAGCTGTGCCTCTCTACAGTTGAAGACATTGAAACTGGCTGAATCCCACAGATGGAGCAAAGGTGGTAATATTACAGGGAATCAGACAGAGGAAGTCAAAAACACTCAGGCATCATTCTTAGGATATAATTGATGTGCCTCTCAAAGTTTATAGACATTGAATTTAGGATCTCCAGCAGATGCTCTTCTAACATTTCAGTCATGAAAACAAATTAGAAACTGATTCTACTTTCATTAGTGTTGTTTTATTATGGGGTTAGAAATCTATGTTATTGAAATGACAAGTCTAATTGAGAAATGATTTATTTTCTTAGCACACTACCAGGCATGTTGCACAGGGTGTCTAGGGAATAATAACCAGTAGGTTAAGTTGTTTAGTTAATGACTTACTAGAAGCACCAAGGGCCCAAGACAGTGTTTTTAGAACAGGTGTTCCTTTACTGACAAGTAAGATCTAATCCAGGGGGCCTTTATTGCTTTCTTAAATTATGGAGTAAATAAACATAATCTAATATATGTGTACGGAGAGCTGCAAGTTTCTTCTCTGATCATGGGGAGAGTACTTATGTATTTTTTTCAGCCGCAATAAACTAACAAGATGACCAAATAAAATGAAAAGGAGTGTTTTGATCTTAGTGATCCATTAGAAATAGGACAACTATTTACTAAAATCATCTCTCAAAAATATCTGTGCTGATTGCTTCTGTCTCATAGAACTCCAGCTTGAACACTTCTCCTATCTCAACAGCTTTAGTACATACATGTCATACTCATTTAGAAACCTTCCCTTCACATTGCATCCTATATAATAAAAGCCTAATATGCTAAGTTTCCAACCATTTGTTCAACTGGTCAACCAGTTGCTATGACGTGCACTGACCACCAGGGGGCAGATGCTCCAACTGGTAGGTTAGCTTGCTGCTGGAATCTGGCCAATTGGGACTGGGCGAGAGGGGTCAGACATGCCCTGGAGCCCTCCCGTGGTCCCTCCCCAGCTGGCCAACTTCTGGCGGTCGGCCCTGATTAGGACTGGGCAAGATGGACCCCAATCAGCCCCATCAGCCCCTACTGGGACTGGGCAAGATGGGCCAGACATGCCTGGGCCAGTGGTTCTCAACGTTCCTAATACCGCGACCCTTTAATACAGTTCCTCATGTTGTGGTGACCCCCAATTTCATTGTTACAAATTGAACATAATTAAAGCATAGTGATTAATCACAAAAACAATATGTAATTATATATGTGTTTTCCGATGGTCTTAGATGATCCCTGTGAAAGGGTCGTTCGACCCTCAAAGGGGGCACAACCCACAGGTTGAGAACCGCTGCCCTGGACGAATCTGTGCACGGGGGTGGTTTCGGCCCGATCCCCGGAGGCCAGGCTGAGGGACCCCACCTATTACATAAAATGCTGGGGAAACATATTTAAGGACCATGGAGAACTGTTTTCTTCTTAATATAAGCAGGAGTGGGATGTTATTTATTCTCACTTTTCAGGCCAAGAATGAAAAAAGTGAACAGGGTGCTGTTATTGGAGAAAATTCTTTTGCTCTATACTGAACTAAATTAGATTCTTCTCCACAGTTTGTATGACCTTAAATATGTAAAATTGAATATTTGTATAATCGAATGACCCCAAGATCTTGCAAACTCACACATGGAAAAATGCATATTTTCGTTTATTTTTAACACAAGTTTTCACAGCATAAAAGATATGGTGGTATAAAACCACAGGCATCCCTTGCCTTTGGAAAGTTCACTTTATGCCACTTTACTTTTATAAAAGACGTATTTTAGTACCTGTTTTCACTAACCAAAGGAAAAAAATCTGAAGAGGCCTTTTGCTTTTAAGAAAAAAGGTGAAAAGTGAAAATAGCACTCAGTGTTGGTTTTGCAGTGAACCATTATAGAGGTAGCTGCACCCCAGCATCCAAGCATGGCCCCCCAAGCTTATTCCCCTGAACCACACTCCGCATCTCAGCATCAATGCTCCATAGCTTTGTACTCTGCACATCTGGGCTTTATCTCAAGGATCTTATTTGTCTTTTAAACAAATTTTATTTTTTATTTTATTTTATTTTTTAGAGAGAAAAGAAAGGAGAGGGAAGGGAGGGAGAGGATGGGAGAGAGAGAGAAACATGGATGTGAGAGAGAAACATTGATTGGTTGTCTCCTGCACACACCCTGACCAGGGACCAAACCTGCAACCTGGTTATGTGCCTTGACCGAGAATCAACTGGCGGCCTTTCTGTGCATAGGACAACACTCAACCAACTGAGCCACACTGGCTAGGGATATTTGTCTTTTTAATCCTCACTGAATATATGTTTTTATTTATTTGCAAGAGAGAGAGAGAGGGAGAAACATTGATGTGAGAGAGAAACATTGATCGGTTGCTTCCTGTAAGTGTCCCAACTGGAGATCTAGCCACAAGCTAGGCATGTACCCTGACCGGAATTGAACCTGCAACGTTTTGGTGTATGGGATGATGCTCCAAAGAGCTGATCCACTCGGCCAGGGCTTTATTTAAAGTATTGTGTGCATCGGTTGGCAATATTTGTCAGTATCAGAAAGCCAAAGAGAGCTCATAGGGTGTTATACTTAATATAAAACTGGACATAATAAAGCATTTCAATCATGGCAAACAAAATAAAGACATTATGCATGCACTGAATTCTGGGTCAGGGAATGCTAAAAAAATTTCCCATATAAATTAACAATAATTGCTAAAGGTTTTGTAGGCACACTCTCCTTTGGATAGCAGGGGAATCCCCCATATACGATTTTTTTGCAGTAACAATGCTACCTCTTAGCTTCTTTAAGGCTTTGAGTCAATTTGCCATCAATTTGCAAGTACCCAATGCATGTCTTTATTGCATGATTATGATAACTGCTATTGTGTAAAAACCAGATTTATAATTCCTTTACTTAGTTTATCACACATAAACATGGGTTACCATAAGATATTAGATAATGTGCTTCTTCCAAATTTAACTCCTTTTGTCACACTAATGAAATGGCAGTGGAAGAAATTTCATCATATATATATTTTACCTCTCTACCTTTACCCTCTAATTGGACATATTCTGTCTGATGCAATGGAATTTCTTGTTCATAACTAAATTTTCACGATTTTATTTTTTTTATTTTTTAAAATATACTTTATTGATTTTTTACAGAGAGGAAGGGAGAGAGATAGAGAGTTAGAAACATCGATGAGAGAGAAACATCGCCCAGCTGCCTCCTGCACATCCCCCACTGGGGATATGCCCGCAACCCAGGTACATGCCCTTGACCGGAATCGAACCCGGGACCCCTCAATCCGCAGGCCGACGCTCTATCCACTGAGCCAAACCGGTCTCGGCTAAATTTTCACGATTTTAGCTTAAGAAGAAAGCTTTCCAGATTCTTTGGACCACACAGAATATTGTTTCAAGTAAATGTCACATTTAAACAATCAGTTAGAGAAATCTTACATATGTAAGTTATATATCTTAATGAATAAATTATATATTAGACTTTTTTTGTTGTTACTTCTTGCCCGAGGATATTTTTCTATTGATTTTTAGAGAGAGTGGAAGGGAAGGGGAGAGACAGAAACATCGTATCAATTGGTTGCCTCCTGCAAACACCAGGCACCAAGCCTTCAACAGAGGTACATGCCCTTGACCAGAATTGGACCCAGGATCTTTCAGTCTGCAAGCTGACACTCTATCCACTGAACCCAAACTGGCTTGGGCTTGCTTAGACTTTTTTTTTTAAGATTAACATTTAACAGCTAACATGATTACAATGTTATACTTTCATTTATTCCCATCATTATTTTTCAAGTCTTTTTCCCCTTTGAAATATCTGTTCTGAAGCTGGGGGTAGAGGAATTGGTGGTTTAAGTAATCAGGTATTTATTTGTTGAAAAGTATTAAGCAAGGTTTGGTGATATAATAAGTTACAACTATGATTCCCTTGAGACATGTATTCATGCAGATTTTAATAGATGTATACTTATAAAAAACTGAAAAGTCATTTATGCACTAACTCGTACTATCTTGGTTAAAAATTTCATAGCTGCAAGAGAGAAAACCTGTTCATTTTTAATTAAGGATGTTAGCCCACAAGTCCTACAAGAAGAAAAGCAGATGACAACAGAACTTACTTGTATGCTCTTATTTTTCTCCAGATGCATGCATATGAAAGTATAAAGCTTACAAACACCTAATGTTTTCTTTCAATTTTCAACTTAGAGCAGTTGGTGTAAGTTAGCATAAAGTAATTTGCACACTTAGTGAGTTCTCATTCTGTGCCAGGCACTGTTCTAAGTGCATCAGAAATACAAGTTTATTTAATTCTCACAGCAACTCCATGAGGTAGGTACGTAAGTAACTGGCTTCCATAGATGAATAGAGTCTTTCTCATAACTCTTACCTGATATAGCCTGTAGTGTAGTTAGTGCAGGAGAGAAAAGTTTGAGTAAGAAAATGTGGCTAGACCTAAATCATCTGCATTTTACTTTAGAGCCATATGAAATTCACATTTGAAAGATAGTGTTCCCACTTCTTTTATGTTTGATTTCACAGCGTTTAAGCAACAATGACTCCCTCTGTATAGAAGAGAATTTGGAAAGCTGTCGGACCCACTCTTCCCTCCTCTGCAACAGTCCTTTCTGTTCACTGAATCATGGAATCAGGGCTGGCAGGAACCTGGGGGGCTTTTCTAGTCTAAACGGTCCCTAACTAACCACAAGGCTTTAACTTCCCTCTCCTTTGAAGCATGCTGTCTAGCCTGGGTGGCACTATTCCCAAAGGGGTAGGGCAGATATGAAATGCTTGACATGGTCTTTCCCAGCAACTGAGTCTGAGCAGGGGGTGGGGACAGGATGGGGGACACCTCAGTCCCACTCTTTTAGCTCCCACTGTGCTACATACTGAGTGGGACAGGAGAGCTATTAGAAGAATATGCCAAAAGTGGAGATGAAAGAAAAACAGTGAGCAGCTGTCCTGTGTCCTTTTCCAATCACAAGCTGTGAAGTTCTGAAAAGGAATTTTCCTTGGGTAGGCTGTCCATAATCTTGGCAGGTGTCCGATCTTGTTCCTATCTAATATACTGCACATGTCTCAGGTCTCACAAGAGAGAAGGGAGCAGTGATTAGGTTAGTTTGGACACCGTGCTCTTCTTTAAAAATAAAATTTACCTGGCCAGCATGTCTCAGTGGTTGAGCATTGACCTATGAACCAGGAGGTCACGGTTCTATTCCCAGTCAGGGCACATGCGAGGACTGTGGGCTTGATCCCAATGTGGAGTGTGCAGGAGGCAGCCGATTAATGATTCTCTTTCATCATTGATATTTCTGTCTCCCTCTCCCTCTCTCTTTCTCTCTGAAATAAATAAAAATATTTTTAAAAATAAAAATGACATTTATTGGGGCGGTATTGGTTAATAAAAACGTATATATTTCGAGTGTACAACTCAATAAAACATCATCTGCACACTGCGTCGTTAAGTCTCTTTCCATCCCCATTTATCTCCCCTTTGCCCACTTCCAACCCTGACACCTTTCCCTCTGGCTATCACCATAGTGTTCAACTTCATGTGACACCTGCTCTTAACACAGCGGTTCTCAACCTGTGGGTTGCGACCCCTTTGGCGGTCGAACGACCCTACCACAGGGGTCGCCTAAGACCACCCTGCATATCAGATATTTACATTACAATTCATAACAGTAGCAACATTACAGTTATGAAGTAGCAACGAAAATAATTTTATGGTTGGGTCACAACATGAGGAACTGTATTTAAAGGGCCAGAAGGTTGAGAACCACTGTCTCAACAGAAGAGGATCATGGCACCTTTTTGTTTTAAACAGGCTCCTCTTGCACGTGACCTCTCACAGGTGATACAGATCTCCAAAAAGGAAGGGCTCCTCTTGGGAGAAGCCAAAAGAACTTGCTCCTGGGTATGACCAACACAGCTACACACCATGAAGCGGGAAACAGAGCCTACCATGATGAACTACCAGCCATAAGGCCTGTACTGAGTACCAGGCACTTTATTCATCTTATTCATAGGCCTTTCTATGATTTCATAAGATAAGTAATGGCATCTTCATTTTGTAGACAAGGAAACCGAGTCTCTGAGCTGTGAAACAATGGACCTGGGGTCAGTGTCTTCTCCTGATAGTCGTTGATGCTCATGTCTCCTTCACTACAGGAGAACCAGTGTTCTGAAGGTGCACTTCCTGGATGGAGTCAATAGATGTGTAACACTGCCAAGAAGTGACTCTCATGACCCTATTTTCACACACAGCCAGGCATATGAATTGACAGGTCATTGAGAGTAACAGGCCATAGTTTCTCCAACACAGTTTATTTCAAATAAATTACCTTCTCAAAACATTGAGGAGTTAGTTCTTCCAAAGACATTAGTGTCACCTAGAGCCAAACCTGTTAGGATAAGTGACCCAGAACATTTCTGGCTACAGCATCAAGCAATTGGCCATGTTCTGAGCCAGGACTATGTTGGGAGGTGGCGAATGACAGCATGGCATTGAGCTGGCACTTCTCAGCTCTTCTGTAGAGCCTTGTCCAACTATTTGGAGGACCAACTGGGAAACGAGAGTTCTGAGTCAGAGCCATGTTTGGGTATCTTTCCTTTAGGTCTTTTTCAAAGCCAGGGTTTACGATGGGGGATTTGTGAAAATGAATACATAAGACAGAGGATGTCTGGAAATAAATTAAGGACATTTGTGTCCCTAACGTAACATGTTCTGAGTCCAAAGAAAAGACGGTCAATTGCAGTCTCTGAGAAGGCTATGGAAGCTGAAGGAGCCTGTGATGGTGCAGGTGGATAGGTTAGTCCTCTGGGAACTGGTAGACCATCATAAAGTTGACTCATTAGTCCATAAAAAAAAATGGTTGTCCTTGAGAAACAGACACCTTGAGATTTAAGGATGACGGGGTATCCCAACACCAAGAACTAGATTCAGAAATAACCAAATAAATGTAACAGGAGAGGAGCAAAGAGGAAGAGAAAGGCAGGGAGGGAAGGAAGGAGAGAGAGAAACTGTTACTTATTAAGGATGAAGGTGATTATCAGGGAAGTAGGGCTGCCAGACAAAATAAAGAAATTCCAATTTATCTGGGATTGTGTATGTTTATTTGCTTAATCTGGAGCCTAAGAGAAGAGGCCATTGAATGCTGGAAATGAGCTGACCTGCTTCATTTATTTACATATATTTGTTCAACTAATAGTTTGTGAGCACTTACTATGTGTAGGCTCTGGGCTAGGTCATGGGACACGCTGATAACAGGACAGGAAAGGTCCCTTACTTTTAACTTTACAGTCTAGTGGAGAAAACAGGAAAATAACCAGGTAGAAAATAATACAAGCAATGATCATTTAGCAAAGTTTTATATATGTCAGGTACTACGAAGTGTTTTACCTTGTTTACTGTTCACAACAACCCCCAAGGTTGGTATAGTTATTACCCTTCTTTATAAATGAAGAATTAAAGACATAGAGAAGCTAATAATTTGCCTAAGGGCACACAGCTAGACAAAACTGCTCTAGAGGTGCTGTAGTAAAAAGAAAAAATCACAAGAGAGACCTGTGTTAGAAAGACTAGTCAGAAAAGCCTCTCTGAGAAAGTGACATGTAAGTGGAGGCGTGAGGAATCAGAAGGAGCAACCCAACCATGAGAAGAGCCATTAAAAGAAGATTCAGGGCAGAAGGAACAGCTTGTGCCGAAGCAGTGAGGTGAGAAAAGAGCCAGGCATAGTCTAAGAACAGACAGAAAGCTAGTAAGACTTGAATTTGGTGACTAAGAGGAATGAGAACCTTGGAGGGGAAAACAAAGCATAGATAATGCAGTACCTTGAATATCCTGATGAGGACTTAGATTTTATTCTAAGTGCAATGAAAAACACTGAAGGAGATAAACTGACTTACACTTATACCTGGCTATGGTGTGAAGGATGGATGGATGGAGGAATTGAGTGATACTGAGTTCAACAACCAAAATTGAAATGGCAGTGCAGAAACATCAAAATCTGAGGGAAATGTGATAAAGAGGACCTCCTGGAGAACCACAAGAACAGGGAGTCAAGTTCCCAAGCCAAATGTAATTTTTCATTTGAATTAGAAAGAAAAGGCAGATGGCAAAGATAAAAGTCAGATGGTCTTTGATATAGGGTCTAAATGGATACAACTATAGACAGAGATTGAGTACAGTAACACCTTTTAAAATGCAAACATCCATACTCCAGGGAATCAGCAATTCTATTTCTTGGTGGTGGCAGACACTGTTGGTAGGCTGGCGCCCTTCTCCCTAGCTACCTCCTGCTATGGAGGCTGGACAAACTAAATGCTCTCAGTCTGCCTTGAGGCTATGATTGAATATGTGGCAGTATTTGCCCACTGGAAAACATCTGGAAAAGTTTTTTTTTCTGATTAAAAGAGAAAAATTCACCTGGTACCCTCCAGTGTCCATAAGAAAGTGGCAATGGACTTCCCTCATGTTGAGTGGGTCCAATTGTTTATACAAAGTAACAGATATGGGTTCACAGTGAGTTGACCATCAGAAACAAATATCCCCATTGGATACCTGTAAGCAGGGAAGCATTGGCTATAAGAGAGTTAGTCCCTGAGTAAGAAAGCTCATTTAAAGCTCTTTCCATCTTTTGTATCCAAGTTGCTCTGACCAGTGTTGATCTGTTGGTGAAAATAATGATGAGGATGTGAACTATGGCACATAAGAGAGTCATAATGGAGGCGACAGTGTATTTAAAATTTACTTTAGACAGACCTGGGTGTGATAACCACCAAGAACAGAGAAGGGATATTAGAAAGAATAAAATGTATCAGAACCAATTTGGCATCAGGGTGTGTCAATCTATAAAATTGTCTCTTCTCGTTTTGACTTAAAATTATGAAAAATCTCATAAAATTATTACTTGAAGGAATTTATTTCCTATAGATTTTGGTTTCTGTTCGATTCACTCACTGGATGTGAAATTACTAAAGTGTTCATGGGGTTGAAAGATTTTAAGTCTGGGAGTGGCTTCTGAAGGTGACAGCAATCCAGAGATTGATTAGAGTCCTTATGGTTCTATGGGAAGGACTTTTTTTTAAACATAAGTTTGATTTTTTATAGGAAATAATTTTACACTTGAAACGTGAACACATTATAATCTTAACAGAGCAGAAACAATGAGAACTGTGGGGATGTTAGGTTGGCCCAGCATGTGGCTGTTCCCTGAACTCTTGAGATGTCCAGTTTGTAAGCAGGTCCTTGGTCACTCAGAATGCCTATTGAAACAGGGGACCAGAAGATTCCTGACTTTCCGCCACATTTATTTTTGGTTTTGAAGACATTTTTCTTGAAATATCTTCAGTAGAAAAACATATTTTCCCCCATGAATACTTTGCTTCATTGTTAAAGTTTGGTGATGGGAAAACTCACTTGCACCATAGTATAGATGGAATGTTTGTGTCCTCCTTCTTCCCTTACGATCCCCTCCCACAACCCCCTGCCCCAATTCATGTGTTAAAACCGAATCCCCAATGTGATAGTATTTGGAAGTGGAGCCTTTGGTAGGTACTTAGGTCTTGAGGGCCAAGTTCTCTTGAATGGAATTAGTGACTTATAAAAGTGGTTCCAGAGAGTCCCTTTGCCCCTTTCACCATGTGAGGACATGGAGAAAAGATGGCCATCTATGAACTAGGAAGTGGGCTGTCCTCAGTTGCCTAATCTGCCAGTGCCTTGATCTCGGACTTCTAGTCTCCAGAATAGTGATAAATTTCTGTTGTTTATAAGCCACCCTGCCTACGGTATTTTGTTATTGCAACCCCAAAAGGACTAAGACATATAACAACACTGGAATTCATTGTGAGGAGATGGTCACTGTGGGTTAGACAGGCAAGAGGCAAACCCAACCAAGTGGTTAAATGGAAGGCTGAGCAAAATTACAACTAAGAAGAGTCCTTTGAAACTTTGTGGAGCTGTCTGGCTCCACCATTTGCCCTTGGGTTGAAAACAAAGGGGAAATTTGTGCAAGACACAAAAATACCCTTTCCATGGTATAGCATCTATACTGTGAAGGATCCTCACCTCATTTTCTCCCATTGTTTTCTTCACTAAATAATACTACCCAACAAGAACAAGAGATGAGAGAAAGAAACGGGAGATACCCTTTCTTCTAATGAATACTAAATGTTTGCTTGCCTAATTTTTCTAATTAAAGTGAGAAGTTCTTGGGTTTTACTTGTAAAATATTCAACTGGTACCGAAAGCATCATGAAGCCTTTCAAATTAAGTTAAGCATTATTAAAGATGAACACATCTTCTCTAGGTTAAAGCTGATGCTAAATAGACCACAGAGTCTCTTATTTCTTTCTACTTGGTGTTATATGTCCTGTATTCATCATTGAATAGCATACTTTTTGGGAGAAGTGATCATGCCTTAAGCATCTTTGCATCTACCTTATCACCTGTTTGCTACACTTTTACTAAATTAAAAATTTGAAAGAATGAATACATAAGTAAAAATGTGAAGCACAGATTTATAAAAACATCAGTCTAGAGATCACTAAGCACTTTTTTAAAAAATGAATTTAAAAGTTTGAGCTGAAAATTCTAATATTTAGGAAGTTAAATTTCTTCCCCTTAATTGAAGAAAATATAAAGATGGAATTTCCAGTACACAATAATACCAAAATGTTCTTATTTTTTTTTCAGTTTTGCAAATTCTTATGATTTGAGTTTCATCCAGGACTGTCAGTTGAGACATCTGATCATCTAAAAGCATTCAGAGAATTAGGATCCCATATGGCTCAAAAATATTTCCTATCCGGCAGGGAGAAAGAGAACTTACTGTGAAAATAATACTGGTATAGCCTTCAATTTATGAGCACAAGAAGCACGAATGAATTTAAATCATTATTTATGGCATCATAATCATTATAATGACCATAAAGATCAATTACAATGAACAAAATAAGAATATACAGTTCTCATAATCATGCTGCATAATGAAATATGAGGTATATTTCAAAGCCACGATACCAGTGCAGCTACATTTTCTCTTACAGAAGCAACACTCATTGGAATCAGAAGTCCTGGCTTATCACTAATTGTGTAAACCTGGAAGAATCATTTAACTTCCTTGGAATTTAATTTTCTCAACTGAACAATGATAAAGTTGGATTGGATGTTCCCTTCTAACATAGCATTTGTTCTGGAGGTTCTAGCACAAAGTAACTCTACTCATCTACTCATATTTTCTGAAGAATAATTCTCCTTCTTTGGGGGAAAGTATTTTCTTTAAATGAGTGCTCAGAGAGACATTTCTATAATGATGAGAGAGGACAAGGATTTGGGCTCAGACAACTGCACCAACTGAATTAATAAAAACAATAATAATAACAGCTGTTAATATTCATTGAGTGTTGACTGTGGGCTGGATACTGCTTTAACTCTCAGAAAAATTCTATGAAATAAATATTACTATTAATATCTCCCCTTTACACGTGAGAAAACTGAAGCTTAGCAATAACTAGGAACTTGACCGAGATCACACAGTAAGTGGTAGAGCTGCTGTGGCGACAATAAAGAAGAAAATGAAAGCAGAGAGTCAGATGCCCCCGCATCCCATCGCCTAGACAACTGTCTTCCACATGGAAGTGGATGTAGATGGATGGAGTCTCTCCCTACTAGTCCAGTGGTCTGCATTAACCCCTTCCCCACAGTCTCTCCTAAGGCATGGAGATTAGGAAAAAGAACATGGAAATTGTAGCTCCTGGGTTCACATAGTCTTGTTCTTTAATAGCAGAGTGACTCTGGGTAACTAAGCTTCCTGTCTTCATCTGTAAAACGGGGATAACAATGACACCTACCCTTGGGGATGTGGTGCATAATGCTTATGAAATTGCTTTATGAACTAAAAAGTAAAATTGCTAAAAATGAAGCATGCCTGCTAGGAACTACTATTTTTTTTTCCCGTTAAGAACACCAAGCAGTAAATCTTCTAGTTTCATGTGGCTTTTGAGAGAAATAGTCTATTCTGAAAGTGGCAGCATGTGTGGTGGAAAGAAATGTAGGTTTCAGTACTAGCTCTGCCATTTACTTAGCTTTGTAGCCATGGGCAAGATGCTTAATTTGGCGTCCCACAGGGCCCCAGCTCAGAGGGGGTTTAATGCTCTGTGGTGACTGTCTTGAAATTCTTCATCATTTTTTTCTTTGAATTTGTATTTTGTAAGTGAAGACCGATGGGACAAGGGTGTGTGGGTTGGGGTTTCTCGCCACTTCTTGGGATGGGTTCTGCTGAAAACCTCATCACTGCTTCCTGAGCTCTGCTTGGACTGCCCCTCTGTACCTGCTCCCCAAACTGCTGCTGCTCTTCTCTCCACTCCCAGCAGGGCTCTGGGCACTGACACAGGGAGGGGTGGGGCATGGTGTCTCCTATCCACACCTCCCCCGCCCAGCGTTGGCAGGACTCTGGCACATTCCTTGGGAAGTGGGTCCAAGTTTACCCTTGATCTGGGTACCAAGCATGTCCTGACACAGACACAGAGATTTAAAAGCCTCACAAGTCCCCTGTCTCCCATGGGTTGGAGTGACAGGCCCCTGGAGAAGGCTTCCCCAGACCCTGCCCAGGTCAAGGGCTGCTCATTGCTCAGAGGCTGGTGGGAGGGGGGTTCAGCAAAAGGTGTCAGGATCTGAAGTGGCACCTGAGTCTGCCTTAGGAGGCATGGTCCCAGGTGTCTGTGAGGGTCTGTGCTCTCCCTGCAGGTGTCTGAGCCTGGGAGTGCTCCTGTGGCTGCTGCTATGCCAGAGGGCCTCCTCCCTCCTCCTTCCAACCTTTAACCTTTTTTAGTTTGGCTTACCTTTGTCTCTTTTGGCCCACTCAGGAATTGTGTCATTTTGGCGATTCTGTATATGAGTTAGATGCTGTAATATTTGCATTTAAAACTGGCAATGCACAATATAAAAAATGGCAACATTTATGCTAATAAAATTCTTCTTCTTCTTTTTTTTTTTTCCCCTCAGAAGAGTAATAGTAAATTAAAAAACACCATGGCAAGTCCAGAGAAAGACTGATGAAGAAAGGGAAAAGCTTTTTTTTTCTTTTTTCCCCTTTATTGATTAAGGTATTACAAATGTGTTCTTATTCCCCCATTGTTCCCCCATCCCCTCACTCATACCCTCACCCCCTGGTGTCTGTATCCATTGGTTATGCTTATATGCATGCATACAAGTCCTTTGGTTGACCTCTCCCCCTTTGCCCCACCGTCCCCTGCCTTCCCTCTGAGGTTTGAGCATCTGATCGATGCTTCTCTGTCTTGAGATCTATTTTTGTTCATCGGTTTATGTTGTTCATTATAATCCACAAATGAGTGGGATCATGTGATATTTACCTTTCTCAAACTGACTTATTTCACTTAGCATAATGCTTTCCAGCTCCATCCATACTATTGCAAATGGTAGGAGTTCCTTCCTTTTTACAGCAGCATAGTGTTCCATTGTGTAGATGTGCCAAAGTTTTTTAATCCACTCATCTGCTGATGGGCACTTAGGCTGATTCCAAATCTTAGCTATTGTAACTTGTGCTGCTATTAACATAGGGGTGCATATATCCTTTCTGATTGGTTTTTCTGGTTTCTTGGGATATATTCCTAGAAGTGGGATCACTGGGTCAAATGGAAGTTCCATTTTTAGTTTTTTGAGGAAACTCCATACTGTCCTCCACAGTGGCTGCACTAGTCTGCAATACCACCAGCAGTGCACGAGGGTTCCTTTTTCTCCGCATCCTCTCCAGCATTTGTCATTTGTTGATTTGTTGATGATAGCCATTCTGACAGGAGTGAGATGGTACCTCACTATCATTTTGATTTACATCTCTCGGATGATTAGTGACTTTGAGCATGTTTTCATATGTCTCTTGGCCTTCCTTATGCCTTCTTTCAAAAAGTATCTA
This sequence comes from Myotis nattereri, assembly GCF_964212035.1. Classification (NCBI taxonomy): domain Eukaryota; kingdom Metazoa; phylum Chordata; class Mammalia; order Chiroptera; family Vespertilionidae; genus Myotis; species Myotis nattereri. The sequence continues at coordinate 199,273,913 of NC_138076.1, forward strand.
TTAAGGTCCTTTGCCATTTTTTTTTTATTGGGTTGTTTGTCTTCCTTTTGTTAAGTTGTATGAGTTCCCTGTGAATGTTGGAGAATAAATCCTTATCGGAGATATCGTTGGCAAATATGTTCTCTCATGCAGTGGGTTTTCTTTTTTGTTGTTGTTGATGGTTTCTTTTGCTGTGCAGAAGCTTTTTATTTTGTTATAGTCCCATTTGTTTATTTTCCCTTTAGTTTCCATTGCTCTAGGAGTGGCATCGGTGAAGAAATTGCTTTGGCACATGTCTGAGATTTTGCTGCCTTTGGATTCCTCTAATATTTTTATGGTTTCCCGTCATACGTTTAAGTCCTTTAAGTCCTTTATCCATTTTGAGTTTATTTTTGTATATGGTGTAAGTTGGTGGTCTAGTTTCATTTTTTTGCATGTGTCTGACCAAATTTCCCAGCACCATTTATTGAAGAGACTGTCTTGACTCCATAGTATGTTCTTCATTCCTTTGTCAAATATTAGTTGAGCCTAATGGTTTGGGTCGATTTCTGGGTTCTCTATTCCATTCCCTTGATCTATAAGTCTGTTCTTGTGCCAGTACCAGACAGTGGCTTTGTAATACATCTTGATATCTGGTATTGAGATCCCACCTACTTTGTTCTTCTTTCTCAGGATTGCTGTAGCTATTCATTGTTTTTTGTTTGTTTGTTTTTTAAATTTATTCCAGATGAATTTTTGAAGACTTCTTTCTAGATCTGTGAAATATGCTGTATTTTAATGAGGAGTGCATTGAATCTATAGATTGCTTTGGGTAGTATGGACATTTTAATGATGTTGATTCTACCAATCCATGAATGTGGTATGTTCTTCCATCTGTTTATGTCTTCCTCTATCTCTTTTTTCAACATGCTGTAGTTTTCCGTGTACAGGTCTTTTATCTCCTTAGTTAAGTTTATTCCTAGATATCTTAGTTTTTTTTGGTGCAATGGTAAATGGGATTGCTTTTTAAGTCTCTCTTTCTGTAAGTTCACTATTGGTGTATAGAAATGCCATAAATTTCTTGGCGTTAATATTGTATCCTGCTACATTGCTGAATTCATTTATTAAGTCTAATAATTTTTTGATGGAGTCTTTAGGGTTTTCTATGTACAGTATCATGTCATCTGTGAATAAGGACAGTTTTACTTCTTCTTTTCCAATTTGGATGCCTTTTATTCTTTTTCTTGTCTGATTGCAATGGCTAGTATCTCCAGTACTATATCGAACAGGAGTGGTGAGAGTGGGCATCCCTGTCTTGTTCCTGCTCTCAGGGGAAGTAGTTTTAGTTTTTGCCCATGAGTACGATGTTGGCTGTGGGTTTGTCATATATGGCTTTTATTATGATCCTTCTATTCCCAACTTGCTGAGAGTTTTTTTGTTTTTTTTAAATCAAGAAAGGGTGCTGGATTTTGCCAAATGCTTTTTCTGCATCAATTGATGTGACTATGTGGTTTTTATCTCTCAAGTTGTTTATGTGATATATCACGTTTATTGATTTGCGGATATTGTACCATCCTTGCATCCCTGGGATAAATCCTACTTGGTCATGGTGTATGATCTTTCTGATGTACTGCTGGATCCGATTTGCTGGAATTTTGTTGAGGATTTTGGCATCTATGTTCATGAGGGATATTGGCCTATAATTCTCTTTTATTGTGTTGTCTTTATCTGGTTTTGGTATTAGGGTGATGCTGGCTTCATAGAATGAGCTTGGAAGTGTTCCTTCCTTTTGGATATTTTGTAGTAGTCTGAGGAGGATAGGTTTTAGTTCTTCCTTGAATGTTTGGTAAAACTCCCCTGTAAAGGTGTCTGGCCCTGGGCTTTTGTTTGATGGAAGCTTTTTGATGACTGCTTCAATTTCTTCCATAGTTATAGGCCTATTCAGGGTTTTATATTCTTCCTGATTGAGTTTTGGAAGGTTATATGTTTCTAGGAGTATGTCCATTTCCTCCAGGTTGTCCAGTTTGTTGGAATAGAGTTGTTCATAGTATTTCTTAACAATCCTTTGTATTTCTGTGGGGTCTGTTGTTATTTCGCCTCTTTCATTTCTGATTTTGTTTATTTGGGTCCTCTCTCTTTGATTCTTGGTGAGCCTGGCTAGAGGTTCATCAATCTTGTTTAACCTTTCAAAGAACCAGCTCTTGGTTTCATCGATCTTTTGTATTGTTTTTTTTGGTCTCTATGTCATTTATTTCTGCTCTGATCATTATTATTTCCTTCCGTCTGGATATTGTGGGCTTTTCTTGTTGTTCTCTTTCTAATTCTTTAAGTTGCAAGGTTACAAAATTTATTACCAGTTTTTCTTGTTTTTGAGATAGGCCTGTAGAGCTATGAACTTCCCTCTCAGGACTGCTTTCATTGTGTCCCATAGATTTTGGATTGTTGTGTTTTCATTGTCATTTGTTTCCAGGATGTTTTTTTTTATTTCTTCTTTGATCTCTTTGGTAACCCAATCATTGTTTAATAGCATGCTATTTAGCCTCCAAGTGTTTGAATTTTTTCGTTGTTTTTATTGTAGTTCATTTCTAGTTTTATGCCATTGTGATCTGAGAAGATGCTTGTTATGATTTCTATCCTCTTGAATTTGAAGAGACTTTGCCTGTGTCCTAATATGTGATCTATCTTTGAAAATGTCCTGTGTGCACTGGAGAAGAATGTATATTCTGTAGCTTTGGGGTGAAATATTCTGAAGATGTCAATTAAGTCCATCTGATCTAGTGAGTCATTTAGGATTGCTGTTTCTTTGCTGATTTTTTGTTTAGAGGATTTATCCAGTGGTGTCAGTGGTGTGTTTAAGTCCCCTACTATGACTGTATTGCTATTGATCTCTCCCTTGATATCTTCCAGAGTTGTTTTATGTATTTGGGTGCTCCTGTATTGGGTCCATATATGTTTACCAAAGTTATATCTTCTTGTTGAATTGCTCCCTTTAGTATTATGTAGTGGCCTTCCTTATCTCTTTTTATGGCCTTTACTTTGAGGTCTATTTTGTCAGATATAAGTATTGCAACCCCAGCTTTTTTCTCATTTCCATTTGCCTGAAAAATTTTTTCCATCCCTTCACTCTCAGTCTGTGTGAATTCTTTGTTCTGAGGTGGGTCTCTTGCAGACAGCAAATATATGGTTCCTGTTTTCTTATCCATTCAGCTACCTTATGTCTTTTGATTGGAGCATTTAATCCATTTATGTTTAATGTTATTATTGATAAGTACTTGTTTGTTGTCATTTTTATCCTTAATGTTTGTGTTTCTTCTTGCCTTTCCATTTCTTCTTTTTACAGCAGTCCCTTTAGCATTTCTTCCATTGCTGACTTGGTGGTAATAAACTCTCTTAGCCCTTTTTTGTCTGTGAAGCTCCTGATTCCACCTTCAATTCTGAATAACAGCCTTGCTGGGTATAGTATTCTTGGGTTCAGTCCCTTGCTTTGCATCACTTTGTATATTTCATTCCATTCCCTTCTGGCCTGGTGTGTTTCTGTTGAGAAATCAGTTGATATTCTAATAGGAGATTCCTTGTAGGTAACTTTCTGTCTCTCTTTGGCAGGCTTTAAGATTCTTACTTTGTCGTTGGTGTTTGCCAATTTAATTATGATGTGCCTTGTTGTCCGTCTTTTGGGGTTCATCTTGTTTGGGACTCTATGTGCTTCTTGGACTTGCGCAGTTTTTTTCTTGCCAATATCAGGGAAGTTTTCTGTCATTTTTTCTTCAAACAGGTTTTCTATTCCTTGCTTCTCTTCCTCTCCTTCTGGTATCCCTATTATGCGAATGTTGTTTCGTTTTGTGTTATCCCAAAGCTTCCTTAGGCTCTCCTCTTGCTTTTTAAATTTTCTTTCCAGTTGCTGCTGTGTTTGTGTTCTTTTCCTAGCTGTGTTCTATTTTGATGATGCGGTCCTCAGCCTCTTCTAGTCTACTGTTTAAGCCTTCCATTGTGTTCTTTGTTGCAGTTATGTCATTCTTCATTTCCTCTGGGTTCCTTTTCATGTTGGTGACATTCTCATTCAGCTCCTTATAATTCTCATTGAGTTGTGTGTATTTGTCATTGAGTTGTGTCTATTTGTCATCCAGCGTTTGAGCATCCTTATAACCATTACTCTGAATTCTTTCTCTGATATGTTACTAGCCTCAGTTTCATTTAACTCCCTTTCTGGTGATTTCTCTTTTTCTTTCCTTTGGGGATTGCTTTTTTGTCTTCCCATGTTTTGCTGTAATGTTTTAATTGTAGATCTGTTTGCTTTACTACCCACGTTCTTTTGGGGATAGTGCTACTGGTGTGATCTCTCAAGTCTCCTTGGCTTGGTAATCTAATGTAGCTTCCTACTTGAGCTATTTGGGTTCTCTTGATGTAGGCTTGTGAAATGGAAAGGCACAACTGTGGGGTCTAGAAGTCAGCAGCTGTGGAGGGGCGAGTGTCCCAATTTTTGCTGTCTTGCGCCCTTGGTTAAAGTCGTGCATGCCTAGCGGGGATTCACAGTGGCATCCAGAAATTGTCTGTTGGGGTGGTGGGGCTCAGAAGGCCTGTGCTGTGGAAAGGCGTGACTGTGGTGTCCAGAGTTCTGTAGTTTTGGGGTGGGCAGACTCAGCTTTTTCTGCTGCTTGCATGGTTGGACACATGTGCCCCAGTGGCAGCTCACAGGGGCACCCACGGTACATTTGCCATCAGGGTGTACTGGCACACTCTGAAGGATGCTGGCGCTGAAGCCACAGGATTGTGGTGTCTGTGGGTAGGTATCCCAGAAAAGGGAATTCAGCGTTTCTACAGCCCAGCAGTGCATCCCTGTTTGTATAAGTGCGTGCCCAGCAGGGGCTTATAGCAGCACCCAAGGTCTGCCTGTGGAGGGGTGGGCTTGGGAGGCCTGTGTGTTAGAAAAGCATGTGCCTGTAGTGTCCAGAATTCTGCCACTGTGGGGTGGGAAGACTCAGTTTTTGCTGCTGCACCTGTGATGGATAGGTGCGCTCTCCCAGTGGCGGCTCCCTTTGCCAGCACAGCAGTGCACTGAAGCACTCTGAAGGGCCCTGGCACTGAAGCTGCGTAATTGAGGCGTCTGTGGGCAGGTGTCCAGGATGAGTGAATTCAGAATTTCTACTGCCGGGAGAGTGCCTCCCTATTTGTCCAAGATCACACCAAGCTGGGGCTCACAGCAGCTCCCCAGAGTGCCCTGTGGATAGATGGGCTCAGGGTGCCTGCTCGTTGGAAATGCACGACGGTGGTAGTGCCTTTGCTGGTGCAGAGCTCTGACGCACTCTGAGGGGCCCTGGCACTGAAGTTGTGCAGCTGGGTTGTCTGTGGGCAGTTATTCAGGAAGAGGGAATTCAGGATTTCTACTGTGGGGCAGCACGCCCATGTCTGTACAAAATCATACCCAGCAGGGGCTCACATAGCTCCCAAAAACTGCCTATGGAGTGGTGTGCCCTGGAAGTCTGCGCGCTGGATACGTGCGAATGTTGGAAATGTGCGAATGTTGGAAACCCGCGAATGTGATGTCCAGAGGTCTGCCGCTGAGGAGAGGGGAGTTGCACTTACTGCTGTGGGAACGGTGCACCTTTGGAGGTGGAGGGCCCAGGGTTTGCGGGTCTGTGGGTGGGGCAGTAGGATTTTGTCTGGAGTGGCTGCTGGGTCATAGGCAGTGTCCAAGGCCTATCTGGGTGGTGGTGCTGATGAGTTCCTAGAAGAGGCCACTCTCCCCTTCAAGATGGCATGAGCTTCGTGCCCGAGACCCACAGTCTGGGGAGTGCCCGCAGCAGTGGTAGTCTCTCCCTGTCCAAGAGAGCCTGGTCTTCCAGCCCCTGCTGCTCCTGCCAGATTTAACTGTCCCTCCCTCACTCACACACACACCACACACATCCACACACTCTCCTTTCATCCCCTCACTCACTCACTTCCTCTCCCACACCTCTGTCCTGCCAGCTGCCATATTTTCTCTATGGCAATCGGGAAAAGCTTTATATATAATTTTCATGGTACCTTTACCCCTGCTTTTTGAATAAAGGGCACCACATTTTTATTTTAAACTGGGTGCCATAAGTTTAGTAGCTGGGCATGCTCCTAGCATGTCAACTTTGCACAATCACCTGGTCCCTGCCTCACTGCACAGGTGTACCTGCACCAGGTCTGTGAGCTCAGTGAGGAGCATGGCCAGACTGACCTATGAGCAGCTCATCTCTATCCAATTTTCTCTAACTAGAGGCCCAGTGCATGAAAATTCATGCACTGGAAGGGGGGGGGGGTCCCTCAGCCCGGCCTGCCCCCTCTCACAGTCTGGGAGCCCTCAGGGGTGGGAGGTGACCTGGCCATCAGGGGAAGGCGACGCCCCATCACACCTCTGCTGCTGCCACTGCCAGCAGTGCAAGCCTCGGCTGGCCTTGGTTATCTGAGCCTTGTGCCAGACCTGGGCGGCTGGGCAGCTGCCGTTCGAGACTTGCCTGTGCCTCAGGCTGGTCCTGGGTGGCTGGCAGCCGAAATCCAAGGCTTTCCTGTGCCTCAGGCCGGCCCTGGGCGGCTGGGGGCCTTAGGGGACTGGGGGACTTTGGCCGTGCACCTGCCACCCCAGTGGGGCTGAGGGGACTGGGTGCTGCCATCTTGTGGCTGTGGGTGCTGCCATCTTTGAGGGCATGGCAGTCAATTAGCATATTCCCTCCTTATTGGCTGTGGGCACTGCCATCTTTGCAACAGTGTGAGGGTCAATTAGCATATTCCCTCTTTATTAGATAGGAGTCCATCTGCACCTTTTCCAAGAGGAGACATTAGGGCCATTTCCTTGGAAACTCTTAATCCAAAAAGGGTGATGCTTCCCTAGACATCAACTAGATATAATTTCTATTTGCAATCCTGGGGGTTGACTTAAAAACATGAGGATAAAGAGAGATACTGAAACTTTCCTGGTCTTCTGGGGCTCCGTTATTTATTTATTCATTCAGCCTGTCTCTCATTCTCTCATTCACTTTCACTGTTGCTTTGCAATATGGACCATGCTGCACATATTTTGTTAAACATCAAGGATTCAAAAGTGCTGAAGACATTATCTCGCCTAAAGGAGCTCAAAGTCAGCGAGGGTGGAGGTGGAAAGGAAGAAGGCACATAAATAGGTAATCATTTTTTTATGACAGTAAGTGCAATAATTTTGGCTATACTGAGAAAAGGTTCCCAAAGTACATAGGCATGGATCAGGAAAGACATTTGGGGGAAGGTGACGTGTGTTACCCACTAAGTGATGAGTAAAAGTTAGCCAGGGCATGGAAAATGGTAGAGCAGGGAGGGAAGGGCATTGCATGGGTTGCTTATAGGCATGGAGACAAGAAACCAGTGCAGTGAGAGTGAAAACCAGCAAGCAGTTCACTGTTAATCAGGCAGGAAAACTAGGGAGGGAAACACCAAGGAGCGAGCCTTGCAAACCTCACATCACAAAGTTCCTAAGGGGCTTCATCCTGTCACTCTGGGCAGCAGGTGAATGAATGGTTTTGTGCCCAGAGGGGAGATAGTCAGAGTTATTATTTAGAGAGCCCACTCTAGTGGTTACTTGAGGTGTGGATTTGAAGGGATAAAACTGGAGGCTAGAAGTGGGAGCCTGTTTAAGAAGCTCTTATAGCAATTAATACAAGAGACAGTGACTCTGTGAATTAGGACAGTTGTAGCAAGGGAGGTTCTGTATTAAAAAATGCTGAAGAGTTAAAACTGGCTGGACTTATTATTAAATAAATGGAGTGAGAGGAAGGGAGGAGCAAGGATGACTGCCGTGTGCCTTGTTTGGGAGACTGAGGGTGAAGAGGTCAGGGGAGAAATAGACCCAGGAGGAGGTAGGGATTTTGGAGGTGCAGCGGGGAAGAACGGTGTGGGCTGTTTTGGATGTGGTCAGAGGCCTGTGGAAAAGACAGGTGGACATGTGAGCAGGCAGAGGAGGCTGACATTGGGGGAGAGGTTTGGGCTGGTGTCCATTTGGGGGTGATCAGGATCTGGGTGGTGGATGTAAGTGTGAGATGGATGAAAGCACCCACAGGGGCATCACAAAAGAGGGAAGGAAAGGAGCCAGGTCATGAAGAAAAGAGGTGAGTATGTTGTCACAGAAGCCAAGAGGATAAAGAGTTTCCACCTGAGGACAGGAACCTGCTGTTAAGCATGGCAGAGAGATCCTAAAAGTGGAAGAGGTTCTTTGATTTGGTAATACAGAGCAGTTCATGAGGGATCACAGGGGAGTCTTTTTAGGAGAACCGTGGGGACAAAAGCCAGACCTAGGAGGATTGTGAAATAAAAGGAGTGGGGACTGAATACAGATGACTTTTGAGACCTTAGAAAGAGTAAGGGAGGAGAAAATTTGGAGCACAGCTGGAGAAGGAGCAGGGTCAAGGGAGAGTTGCTTTATTGTCTTCTTTCTTTTCCTCTCTTTAGAATAGGAGACACTTAAGCAAGTTTACAGGCAGAAGAAAGGAAAATACTAAAGAGGGAGAGTCTGAGATGCAGGAGAGAGGAAGAAAATTGGTGGAGGCAGGTGAGGCAGGCTTTGAAGAAGACAGCGCCTCCTGTGGGCCAGAAGGAGAGGATGTGAGGATGGCTGAGGATGCAGACTCTGTACTCCTGGGGTCCTTCTTGCTGCCACCTCTGCCACCACTGGCACATGCCAAGTCTTCAGACTGTCTCTAGCCCTGAAACTGAGCTGGCAAACTGCTGGAAAATGCCAGGCAACTGTGCTGAGTGAGTTCTCTACAGATTCACATTACTAAATCGCTAATAGACTGCACATCATGGCAAGTCTTTTGTGCGGAGATTCCTATAAAAGTCCCAGATAACAATTCTCCAAGTCTCTAATCTTATCTTTAGATCCCTCAATCTTACAAGCTCCCCTCCTATTTGGAGTGATTCAAGGTTATCCATCATGAACCCCTTCAGCATCTCTCCTTTCTATTTCAACTTCTTATGTCCTCACCTTAATCTCAGTCTTATTTCTTGAAATATTCAAAATTCTATTGATCTTTCAGAGTCCATCACAAGTGATATCCCTTATCTCTGTTTTGCTTTCATCTTACATATACATTTCAAGTTATTTGATGTCTTTTATATTTTACTAGTGGCCTGGTGCATGGATTCGTGCACCTTAAAAGGAAATTAATTAGAAGGTGGCTGGCCAGGCAGGACTGGGCGAGATGGGCCAGACATGCCCTGGAGTCAATTTCCCATGGTCCCTCCCTGGCCAGCTGCACCTGGGGCAGCGCCACGGCTTGAAGGGTGCAAGTGAGCTGGGTCCCTCCAGCAGGTGGGGTCCCTTGGCCTGGCCTGCGGGGATCGGCCGAAACCAGCTCTCTGACATCCCCCGAGGGGTCCCGGAGTACAAGAGGGCACTCTGAAAAGTTGCTGTTGTACAGGGTGTGGAACACAAATGCAAGTGTGCAGTAAACCAGATTAGGGACCGACAGTGTCCCAGCAACAACATAACCTGTGGCCGAAGGTATAATTGCATGGCCCCACGAGGAATCGTGCTCCCTCCTCTCTGGTTCCAGGGTGTGCAGCTCCTGCATCGAGCATCTGCCCCTAGTGGTCAGTGTACATCATACCTACTGGCCAGTTGGACAGTTGGATGGTCACTTAGCCTTTTACATATATAGATAAGCTATTTTAAATATTTGTAGAACAAAAAAGGGATTCAATCAACCAACCAATTGCCCCAATGCCTTTAAAATAATCTTGCCTTCATCTTCTTTATCTCTTTGACTCACTCTTATATATCATTTCTCTACTAAACTATCAAGTCCCTTAAAGGCAGGTACATTATTATTTTTATCCATTCTAGCATTAACAATGTATTGTAAATAATGGCTACCTACCACAATTAATGGATTGTAAGTTCCCAGTAGATGGATGAGACAGGCTTATCGATAAATACACATATGCATATGTAGATATATGTGCATATTCTCTAAAGTACATCAATTTAATACAATACTTATTACACACTTGTTAGCAATTAGGGGTATACCAGGATAAAACAAAACAAAACACAGTTTCTGTTTCTTAAGGGTGCAAAATCCAGTAGGATATTCTAATCTCTATGTAACACCAGTACATAAACACAAATAAATATTATGAGCCTTTAGTGTGAACAGGATTTTAACAGGTACAGTGTGGAAAAGCCAAATCTATGAAAGCCCATGGCTGGAGGGCAGGGTGAGAGGAAGGAGCTGGACATACAGTTTAGAGCCAGAGACTGAGAGAACTGAACTGGCATGCTGGTGAGGTTGCACTTCATAGGTCAGGAATCTGGGTGCCCTCAAAGGTCTTAGGCAGAGAACATGATTAAACAGGTGTTTTTAAAAGATAACTGACAGCAGAATGGATGGAGAATTGGAAAAGAATGAGATTCAAAGTATGCAGATCTATGAGAGGGCTTCTTTTTTTTTCTTGAGATATAATTGACATATTAGTTTCAGGTACACAACTTAATGATTTGGTATTTGTATATATTGCAAAATGGTCACCAAAAAAATTCTAGGTAATATCAGTCACCACACATGGTTTCTGTGATAAGAACTTTTAAGATCAACTCTCTTAGCAAACTTCAAATATGCAATACAGTATTGCTAACTGTTGTCACTATGCTGTACATTACATACCTATGACTTCCTTATTGTATAACTGGAGGTTTGTTATAGTTTAGGTGAGAGATGATCCAAGTCAAGCAAGAGCAACTTGGTTACAGATTAGATATGAGACAGACAGGAGAGAGAGAGAGAGAGAGAGAGAGAGAGAGAGAGAGAGAGAGAGAGGATGGGGGAGGTGGTATACAAGGTTAACTAAGTGCCCAGAAGTTATTTATTGATCTTACTTTTTAGAAGACATTAAATGACAAATACAATAATGACTATAATCCTATATAATAAAAGCCTAAAATGCAAATTGACTGAATGGCGGAACGACCGGTTGCTATGATGCACACTGACCACCAGGGGGCAGACACTCAATGCAGGAGCTGCCTTCAGCCGGTAGGCCCCAGGCCAGCCAAGGTGAGTGCCAGCGGGTGCCCCCGACCGCCCTGCCACTTGCCCCCACAAAGGGAGGCGACCTGCAGTGGTCAGGGGGCAGGAGCAGCAAGCAGGTGGTGCCAAGCTGGCCAAGGCAGGTGCCAGTGGGGACACTCCCCCCACCCCATTATCCCGCTGGTCACCCCATAGATTGGTCCTGGGGACCCTACCCATGCATGAATTTCGTACATCGGGCCTCTAGTTTATTATATACTCTGTAACACATTTCTCTAGAATCAGCCCCAGGCAATATTGACACCTCTTTTCCTTTACCACTTAATTACCTTCTGGGCCTGATTTTGGCACTTTGTCCTAAATGATCAAACATTCTTCTCTTATTTATTCAGGTCTTAAGTTTTGAGCACCCTATGAGCTCCTGCATATACATTAGTATTCATCTTTTATACTTTTCATAATACTTGGCAGAGGGTTACCAAATAAATATTTTTATTTTGAATTGAGTGGTATTACTTGGGGTTTCCTGAACATTGTATGCCCTTGGCCTCTGCAATGCTGTTCTCTGTGCCTGAAATACTTTCCTCTCTCTCCTCTCTCCCTCTACTATCTTTACCTAGCTTTGCCTAGCTTGTTTTTTCATCCCTTCCTTCAAGATTTCTTGATTGATTTGCCTACACTGGGTTAAATACGTTTGCCAAATAGTATTTTTGCTACTTACATATTTGTTTCTCTGTTTGCCCCCAAAGGCAGAGAGCTTTTTGGTAATTTTCTCACTGTCTTATCCCCATTCTGAGCACAGTGCCTGCCATACAGTGGTTGCTCAGTAAATATTTGTTAAATGAACATGGTTTTATTTGTAAATCTGAACATTTTTAAATTTGAATCTCCAAATGGCTGGACACAGAGCCCTAAGTTCATCCAGTGCAAAACAGTGATGAGAGACCATCTAAAAAGGCTACTAATTAAGTTAGAGGAAATTGAAGTAGCTGTTATACTTTTGAGGACTTCTATGCAATTAAAATCCTGAGAAACACTGATATGTCTCAAGCACCACCACTCTACACCACCCCCAAGAGCATGCAAGTATCTGCTTGGTTGCCCATTTTCTCAGGTGTACTCACTATAGTGTATCAGTGTGTAAGTTTCTGTGAGGCCGCAACAGTAAGCATCTCAGAATTAGAAAACGAATGTGACTGCAAAAATGCAAAGAAATCAGAAAGCTAGATTCCATTTTACCAGTAGAAAGTCTTTGGAAGTCTAGCTTTAGTGTTCTGTAGATAATACAAGGTCATAGTCAGCACGGTCCTCTGCTCTGGGCATTTAGTTTATTCAGTCAAACAACACACTTTTACTTACTACTGCCTGGTACCATGTTAGGTCTTAGAAACAGAGGTGTTAAGAACCTTATTCTGATGGAACTCAGTGTCCAGGGATAAAAGACTTGGGGGGTGGGGTGGGTGATCTGATTTTTAGGAGGTTGATTCAGATCAAGACCCAATTTTGGAATTGGTCCCCAAGAAGGTAAGTGGCTTCTTGGAATATAGCTCTGCATAAACCAATTCATATCCCTGAGATAGGCTGTGACTTGGGGTGAGGAATTCTCCCCAACAGACCCTTTACTAGGTGTCTCTCCCGGGGCTCCGGTCTCTCCTCCAGTACCGATGTCCATGTTACCATCTGTGGGTGATTTTCCCAACAGGCACTACAAGAGGATCAATTACTACTGGCAGCCTTCATTTTCAAGATAAAGAAGTTTCCCATTATTCTAGTATCTCCAGAGCCAAAGTCTAGTGTGTTTTCTTTAACATCATCAGCCACCATCATGGTGTAATGGAAAAAAAAAATCATGGAATAGCCCAAAAGGCCTGGATTAGAAATACTCACAGCTTCGATGTCCCGATGTGCTCCAAAAGCTAACTTGGAAAGTGACTGAGAGGCTAGAGCCCATTGTTAAAATGTAAGATTAAGACAAGGTTCAGAGGAGACTCATCTCCTACATTTGCCTAGTGCAATATAAGCTTCTAAATCACATTTTGGATTACACCTTAACAAATAATATTTTAAAAGTGCTGATCCAATACAATAAAACAACAGAAATATTATGGGTGGTAGGGCTGGGCAAGGAGTGCCTTTAAAGTTGTTGCCTGTTTCCAAAGGTGTTTTTGATTGTTAAAATTTAATGACTCATTGGTAATAATAGCATCATAACGTATTCTGTAGAGCATTCTTCAATTCAGCTTTCAGTTATATTATTTCATTGGATAGCAAGGGCTGATAGGTTAGTTGGCTTGGCTCTGACTATCTTGATCATAACTATTAGAGTAAGAACAAGAATCCAGATATCTGATCTTACAGTAGTTTTTCCTCCACCTCCACTACATGATAGTGAAGGATGCTATTGCCAAAAATATTACAACACACTCAGGATATTAAAATAAATTAACAAATTGAAAAATATAATGGGCAGTAAGCTCATCACCCCACTTTTGCATCTATTTCTCAGGAGCCATTCCTTCTTTTTGAAGGGGACCAGTTATACCCTGTTTGAATAATGATGCCCTGGAAAATGATGAGAATGGGCAACTGGCATAAACCGGCACAGAGGAGACAAATGGAATACCAGGTGATAAATCAGGAAGCTAGACCATGTTGCTTCAGACTTATAAACAAAGCACAAATTAAAATGTTTAGCTAGAGGTACCTGACATCCCATAACTTCACAAGGACTGTCTTGGGGGATATTTATTTCTATAGACAGAACATCTGGCATTTCTTTTTGTCACATTAGACCAAAGTATGGAATAATGACAACAAAAATGCCTTATGTAATGTTAATAATTTTTGTATATGGAGGGCTTAGTGGAAGCTATTAACTAAATAAGATTAGCCTTGCATCAAGACTGAGCCTGCCAGGAATTTCCAGGCCTGGGTTGCACACTGGAACACTTGAGTGGGTTTGAACACAGGCTCACTTGTAAGTTAGGCATAATCTTCCTGGGACTCAGTTTCTTCCATTTGAAGCTACAATGAAAAGATGAAAGGCACAGGGATGTCTGAGTAGATAAATTACACAGATAGCCAAAGAATAGGAGCTAGAGGAAGAAAGAACTAAAAACACACAATGATTTTAAAAATATTTTTAAAAACTGTAGAGACATTAACTGAACTCATCCTTTAAGATCAAGAATCTCTCTCTCCTTTCTCATTAAAACTTTCCCCAGGCCTTCCAGGAAGAATATAAAGAAAAGAAGAATTGGTCCAGTTCCTTATAAATGAGATGTGAGGTTCAGCAAGGTCAAATGACCTTATCTTGATAATAAAGCAAATAACTGCAAGAGCAGCAGTTATAACCCCTGACTTGCACACTGACATTTTTGCCATTGCACCATCATGGTATGATAATTCTGGAATAGCTACAGTAGCTTCAGTTCGTGAAGATAACCCATTATGACAGAAAATGCTTTCTGTGCAAAATTGCATGCACTGATCACAGGGGATTTTAGCCAATGGTCCAGGTCTCCATCTCTCCAAGCAGACTGTGTGCCTTGAGGATAAAAACTGTTGGAGTCTATGTAATATCCCAGTGGTTAGCACAATAACTAACATAGTAGACAGTCAATAAACATTTGAAGAATGAATAAATGCATGACTGAAAACATGACGTAATCTGCAAGAATTACCTTCAAGAATTGGAGCTCTGAGAGAGAGGGAATGAGTGCATGCGAAAGAATATAGAATAATGTGGAGTGGTCATAATCTTCAAGTTGGGTACTGATACAGGGGAAAATAGGTTGGAAACAGTAGATTATAAATAGAAAAAGAAGGTAGTGTTTGTTTTGTTTGCTTTTGCTTTTAAAAATGGACCCATTATGAATAATGCAGAATTTGAGCTATAAAGAGAACAGATAAGAAGGGAGGTGACTGCAGAAATGGTTGGTGAGAAAAAGAAGAAAGCAGAGTTTAGAACACAGAAGCGGAGAAAGAGGGAACTGGAAAGATATTCAATAGGGAAAGGAGAAAAGACTAACTTTTCCATAGGACATTTTGTGGGCATAATATGGTTCTTTCCTACAGAATTTCAGAAGCTGAGAGAGCAAAGGGGAGAAACTAGAGTCATGGAATGGACAAAAGAGAAGTGGGTGTGATATATAGGCACTGCTCACTCTTAGAGAAAGAGGAAGGGAAGAAAATGGGTCATTTATGTCATCAAGCAGGACATTCCTCCTTACATGCAGGTAGAAATCAAGACCCAGCTGTGAACTGGTGGTCTGTCTTCAACTTCTTCCTCCTTCCACTTTGATACCTGCCCTTAGGGCTGCTCCTTGGCAAGCCAGTGGACATACTTGGCTTTAATACTTTCCCAAGATGTGGGTCTATCCCTACAGTTTTTCAACCATCAGAACTTGCCCAGACTCTACTTTATTCTCTCAGGACACATGTTTCTACCAAACAAACAAACAAACACGCACCAAAGAAAGCTAATTGGTTCAAGTAAAGTAATTCCTATTTCAGGCTTAGCTAGCTAATGGCTACCTTGCCTATCCTATCTAATAAAGAGGGGATATGCTAATTGACCCTCACACTGTCGCAAATAGGTGGTGCCCACAGCCAATAAGGAAGGAATATGCTAATTGACTTCCCCGCCCTCAAAGATGGCAGTGCCCACAGCCACAAGATGGCCAGCAGGGGAGGGCAGTTGTGGGCAACCAGGCCAGCAGGGGAGGGCAGTTAGGGGTGACCAGGCTGGCAGGGGAGGGCAGTTGGGAGCAGCTGGGTTGGCAGGGGAGGGCAGTTGGGGGCGATTGGGCTGGCAGGGGAGCAGTTAGGCATCAATCAGGCTGGCAGGGGAGTGGTTAGGGGGTGATCAGGCTGGCAAGCAGAAGCGGTTAGGGGCAATCAGGCAGGGGAGGAGTTGGGAGCCAGCAGTCCCAGATTGTGAGAGGGATGTCTGCCTGTGGGATCGGGCCTAGACCGGCAGTCGGACATCCCCCGAGAGGTCCCAGATTGGAGAGGGTGCAGGCTGGGCTGAGGGACACCCCGCCCCTGTGCATGAATTTCGTGCACTGGGCCTCTAGTCACATATAAAGGTAATGCAGTTAACATCAAGATAATGAATGGATGGAATTCCTTGTGTGTCAAACCCTGAGCTAGATAAAGCAGAGTACAGTGGGAAGCACATGGGCTTTGGAGACAGAAAACAAAGGCAGAGGTCCATCCCACCATTTCCTACCTATTTACCTGGGGAAGGTATCTTCTCTGGATTCTTTATCCAATTCTTTATCTGTAAGGAAATGATTCTTCATTCTTCATTTCCTCCTCTATGAAACAGACATAATGTTACCTACATTGCAGAGTTGTTTTTAGGATTCCAAATAGGTATAAATGATAATAATGCTATTTAGTATTTATTCATTTACTTGTGCATTTACCCCCCTTGAAAAAGGGAAAGCTGAGGCACAGAGAGGTAAGGTGGCATGACTAAGGCCACACAATTGGGAAGTCCCAGAGCCAACATTTAAGTCCAGGCAGTTGTTTCCATATCCCTAAGAAATACACAAAATCACCTAGGTGAACAGATGCCTCCATCTACCATCACCGTGACTACTGGGGAAGCCTCTCACGGTGGTGGACACTTGATGCTCACTGATCTCATTTAATCCTCACAGCAACATTGAACAGCACTATTATCCCTACTTGAAGGTGAGGAAACCAAAGCCCAGAGCAGGTACCTCACTGGACCAAACTCAAATAACTAATTAGCAGCATAATTTGAAATCACATGCAAGATTTATAACCATAAATAATATAAGACAGAGAGCCAGCCCTGGGTCCAGGGAAGGTGCCCACATCATTACTATTTATCTAGGTGATCTGTTTGCACTGCTTTTAAAGTTCTCTGCTAGCAAAGCTGAGATCTGGCTAGACATCATCAGACAGATGAGGAATGGAAAGTGAAGGCATGAGTTTATGAGTAGATTTGAACTCCTTACCACAGGGGTACTGGTTAATTATCTCCTACTGAGTGGTGCTATCAGCTCAGGGTAAAACAATTTAGATTTTTAAGAAGGTGCAAAATTGCCACTGTAAAATCAGATAAGCCTCCTGCAGTTGGGAATAAATTCTATCATAGAAATACATCCTGCCTGGTATCAAAGGCAGCCAAGAAACCATGCCAGGAGTTTCTTGGATGAAGACTGACTTTTCTGCTGTACAGACAGAAGTAGAAGCCCTGATTGGCAATTTATCTTATGAAGAGTTCTAAAATATTTATTGTCATTCCAGGACATTTCTTCATTTACCCCTTAATCTAAGCTCATTTCTTTTGTGCCACTGGGCTGAACTTAAAAGCAAAGAATAGAATTTCATTTTACTTTTATACATCAATTTACAGCAGAAAGCTTCTCTGTTCTTGGGTTTGAAAAATAATTGCATTTCGAGAAATATTAAACACTAAAATGTTCTTTCGGAAAAATGACTTTTGGTGTTTACTGGGGATACTGGATTTATCTCAGTAGGCTATAAATTATTACCTTTTGGGGGGGGGCAGCTTCCTGCAATTTAAATATTTCAAAAGGGGGGGGATGAGAAAAAACAACGAAAATTGCCATTGTTTTACTGCATTGATAACCCATTATGCTTTTTTAAAAATATATTTTTATTTATTTCAGAGAGGAAGAGAAAGGGAGAGACATAGAAACATCAATGATGAGAGAGAATCACTGATTGACTGCCTCTTGCATGCCCCCACTGGGGATCAAGCCCACAACCCAGGCATGTGCCCTGACTAGGAATTGAACCGTTACCTCCTAGCTCAGAGGTCGAGGCTCAACAACTGAGCCATGCCAGTTGGGCTATGCTTGCTTTTAGACTCATCCAGGCACCTCCTTCTTCAGGTGGCCTGCTGTGACTCTTCATTTGAATGCAGACGCCCTTCCTCTGGGCTCCAGGAGCACTCTGCACAAACCACCACCCATCACTGCCCCCAACACACTGTGTGGGAGCGACCTGCCTGCACATCTGAGCCCTTGGAAGATGATCAGGGCAAGGACCGTGTCTCAGGTTCACCTGGTGTCCTCAGTACCTGGCTTAGAGCCCGGGCTCGGAAAACGTTTAAGCAACAGCACTAAGTTTTAAAATAACCCGACTGTGGAAATGCTCCCTCCGATCACATGTGGGTCACTGTTTCGAGCGTATCAAGTGTATTTAAAACATGATTTTCTAATGATATCAGAACTTGCAAATGAAAGAAAACGTGAGTCTTATTTTCCAGGTCTGCACTAATTGGCTTATATAATATTAAAAGGTATTTCTTTACAGCATCATTTCTATTTCTCAGGCTGGAAGGATACTTTAGCTAGTGCCCTCATAGCTTTCTATTTTGGCTCTGAATCCAGAGACATGAGAGAGATTTGACTCAGCTTAATACTGCACAAGCCTGAGAGAGAAGACTATTATATAAGCTAATGTGTATTTTAAGGTGTATTTTTCCCCACAGCCATTACCTACATGTTACCTTTCAATCTTACGAAAGTGCTGAGACCCAGCGTGTGGGAAAATGAGGTCCCCTACTTGCTCTGTGTTCCTTATAAGTATATTAAAAAAATAAAAGCAGTTGATTAAGGGTTAGCAATTTTCTTTTCTTTCTTTCACATACTTGTAATTCATTTATTGCAGGAAGTGGGCTGAGTTTTCTTGTTCTTTCCAATTCAACTGTCAGGCAGCTTTCTTGCCAGCCTGCTATGGTTACCATGGCAACAAGATGATGGTGGCAGTAATATGATCTCATGTGCCTTGTGTCAACAGCATCAGATCATCATTCTTGGGGATCATTTTGACAATAAGTTTCAGTTATAGATTCGGATTTATTAGCATCTGATCGATTTACTGGAAACATTGAACAATTATAGCCCTACACTGCTCATAGAAAGCATGGTCACAAAGGTTAGCGTTCTTCCCTGCATGACATCTTATATGGTATTCTAAAATATATAAAGGACTTTTATATAATGTATCGACTTCAATGTTCATTAGGCAGGAAAGACATTACTAGCCCCTTTTTATAGGGGAAGAAATAAAGGCTCAGGCAGCATGCTTGTGTAAAGCAGCAAAGCCACGCTGCGTCTGCAACTTCAAATTGGGGCTTCTGTCAATTAGTATCACGACCCTTTCCTTTTGCCTGGGTTGAGAATAGCTGGGTATTAGTAAAATGTTCTTAGGTACGCGGATTAGATGTGAAATGTTTGAATGAAACGAATTAAAATGTATGTATGCTAACAACTAGATTGAAAGTACACCAAAAAAAAAAAAAGAAAGAAAGAAAGAAAGAAAATGAAAAGAAAAAAAAGAAAAGAGAGAAAAGAAAAGAAAAAAGAAAATACAACTATTTTACATTTGGGTGATGCTTCATAGTTTTTACATCTCCCGTGCACCCTCCTCTCTTAAGGCTTCCCTTTTCCATATACATAAATAGATATGCCTCTCCTTCCCTTGCCTATTGACCGTTGCCTTGCTTTTAAAAAATTATTATTAGTTGCATTTATTTTTTCACTGTGAGTTTCTTGAAGGCAGGAATCATATTACTCATCTTAGCTCTCTGTTCCTGGCACAGTATCTGGTACATAATAGCTACACCATAAATGCTTATTGCTTGTTAAAACCCATTCATCTGAGTCTCACACAACTTCAAGAGGTAGGTACTGTGGGCATTATGACCCACCACTTTAAGAAGAGTAAATAGGGATCGAGTACATAATCATAGGGAATTTAATTCTCCCAACCCCAGCCATGCTCTTTCCACGTCATCCAGTTTGCTTTATTCCTTCATTTATTTCTTCATTCATTCACTCACTCACTCATCAAACATTTGTTGGTTGCACCTTATATACCAAGAACTATTATAGGTGCTGAGATACAAAAATGAGTAAGACACTGTCCTCACCATCATAGGACACATAGGTATTGCAGATCATGTCTGCCTCGACAAGTAGGTAAAATAAAAGCTTATATGGAACCCTAAGTATGCATCAGATTATTTCACAATTTAGTTCGCTGTTTAAGACAGTATCTTCAGAATATATTTCAATTCCACCCTACAATGCAAGATTTTAGAATAAGACAAACCTTGAACCATCACCAATACAAAACCAAATACTACTGTAATTCTATGACTTGACTTTTTTTTCTTGATGTGAAATCAGCTTTCCCAACTCTTACAGAATCCCCAAACTTAACGTGTCTGAAATAAAACTGAGTACCTGCCCCACACAAATGGGATGTAGTAGAAAGAGGCAAATGAGTAAGTTTAGTCCGTACTGTCCTGACTCCATTTGATTGTCACCTTGGGTCTGTTACTTACTGGTGTTTCTTCATTTCTAATTTCTACCCAGCTCAAAACACAGTGCTCAAAATACTTGCTGAATTAACGGATTAATGAAAAATTTGTCAATGAGGATTAAAATGGTAACACTTAATAGTGATACCTGGAACAGTGCTAGCATTAGGAGATACTCAATAAACATGCGTTAACTAAATGAATGTCCTAAATAAATATGATTAGATCCATTTCCTGAAACATAATGGATTGCCAACACAAAATTTGTGAACATCTTTACTTCTCTTCCCTCAATCTCCATACCATGCAGTCCGGTTTATTTTACCTCTGCAAAGCCTTGGATTGGTTCCTTTCTTTCCATCCAATGCTATGCCTCTGCCCAGTCCCCACCCTTTCTCAACTAGACTGTTATAGGAGGTTCTAGTGTCTGAAGTTCCTCTCTTCCATGCTTTCCCATTCCAAATTATTGCCCAAACTGTTATTTTTAAAGCATAAATAAGATCATATGTCTGTTCTGGTCAGAAATGTTGTGTTTATTCTCATATTCTAATTAAGAAAATTTTTAGCATGGTAATTGCAACCCTTCAAATGGGAACCTTCGATTCCATTTATAATCAAACCCCCTCCACACGCTCTAAGTCTTAGCTTTCCAATTCCCTAAACATGCTTTTGAACTTTAAAGTTTTTGTCTATGCCTCGTTAGTGGAATGATAACAACTCTGTAATACTTGACACACACTTTGCAATTTATAAAGAATTCACATGCATATACATTGAAACTTCACAAAAACTCTGTGGTAGGCAGACAAGATAGCATTTCATTCACTGATTAGGAAACTGAAAATCAGAGAGGTTGAATGATTCTGCTCATCATAACCTTTCTGAGAATGATGCTGCAAAATTCTGGCCGTGATGATTGTGGAACCATAGAGTAAATCAAAATATTTAAAATAACAACGGTGACTTCAAAATGTTAACGCTCAACATCTGCTCAGCTCTTCAGCACAGAGGCCAAAAATAATGCCCCTGAAGCCAAGCTGCCTTGGTAGGAACCCTGGCTCTACTCTTGCCTAGCTGTGTGGTCTTCGTAAGTTATTTGATCTCAGCGTCCTCATCATTACAGTGGGATGCCAGTAGTCTCTACTGCACAGGATTACTCTAAGAGTAGATTTTATTATGTAAAAATAAAATTTTAGAATAATATCTGACACATAAGTAAATACTTCTAAATGCTCCCAGATGTTGCTGTTGGGAGCCTCAATGATAGATCATAAACATGTCTTCTTTGGAGTATTCCCTGATCTCAAGAAGCAGAATTAATTGCCTCCTCACAGGTGCCCCTGTAGCGCTTTGTTTCTACCTTCTATATAGTGGACACTATGGCTGCTTTAAGGTGTTGGCTCAGGATAGACTTGGACGTTTACATCTGATCCTTATTAGGACTGGTCACTCATTTTTTCTAAGCCTTGGTTTAGCATCTGGGAACACCAGGATAATAACAGTATTTATGTTATAGGGTTGTGGTGATTATATGGTTAACTAGAACACATAAGTACTTAGTGCTTGGCACAGAGTAAGCACTCAAAAAAACAACAGCAACCAACTACTATTACTATCGCTCATAGAAATGTTTCACCCATGATATTTTCGATTTCTTTTTTAAAATATATTTTTATTGATTTCAGAGAGAAAGGGAGAGGGAGAGAGATGATAGAAACATCAGTGATGAGAGAGAATCATTTTGATCGGCTGCCTCCTGCACGTCCCCTGCTGGGGATCGAGTCCACAACCCAGGCATGTGCCCTTGACTGGAATTGAACCCAGGACCCTTCAATCTGCAGGCTGATGCTCTATCCACTGAACCTGGTTAGGGCTATTTTGAATTTCTTATGGCTGGAGTCTGTCTTTTTTGTAATCTGTACTCCTACCCTTATTCTTCCTACACAGATTTTTTTAAAAAAAACAACTTTTAGATGCAAGGGATTTTTAAATAAACATGATTTAAGTGAAAAGATGTAACTTAAGCTTTGTAAAGAAAATCCCAAATTCTAAGTTGATACATACTAGATTTCAAATACAAAAACTTTACATTCCAGAGAAATCTATCTTTTAAAATATCTATTCTAATTATTACATAATATAGACCTAGTGGTTGTTTGGAAAATACAAATGCAACATATGATAAATTAGTTCAGATTTAAAAAACTCTATTATCTTTTCTGAAAAGAAAGCAAGTATATATATCTATAGGTGATATATATGTACATATATAAATGTATGACTTTGTAACACTAAAAGATTTGAGAATTTTCTTCTGAAGTTGGCATATCTCAGTAAGGAATGGAGTTGGTCATGCTTCATATGAGAACATTTTAATGCAGTAAAATTTTTTATTATGCAGCTTTATATAGCACCCTTCCCTGAAAGTGTCTATACAGTGTCTAGTGCTAAATTCAGTAGCTAATGCAGATCTTTTCACTTTCATAAAGAGGTTTCAGGAATGAAGTTAATATTCTACTTAGCAAATTAAAATATAACATTATGTGTTGCGATGTTGTGTGCCCACCCACCCATCAGATGGCAGATGAGCTGCTATTCATACGCTCGAATTAAGTACTCTGCATATTTCTGGTTCACTATCAAAAGCAACCGCACATACACACAAAGAAAGGATGGGAATAAAAATGAATGAGCAGCTCAAAATGATTGTAGGCAACTTTAACAATACCAGATCAGACATTTTTGACAAATATTTAATTTGGAATTCACTAGTCTTTTACTATTAGCCTCAAGGGCTAGCAGGAGTGAAGGATTTCTGGGGATTTTCAGAAGTCTTGGATCAAAGTTTTTGGTCTCAGGTTAACAACAGTAGCCACCACAAAACAAAACCAGCAACCACCACTTACTGAGCATTCACTTATAAGACTTCAGCTTCTCCAGTAGGTGGAATATGGGCCTTAAAAATATCAGGTTTAAATCCCTGGAACCTGGCAATATTACTTTATTTGAAAAAAGGATTTTTGCAGATGAGATCAAATTAAGGGTCCTCACACGGGGAGATTATCCTGGATAATCTGGGTAGGCCCTAAATACAATCTCCTGTATCCTTATAAAATAGAGGCCAAGGGATATTTGACAGACAGGAAAGCAAGAAGCAATATGACCGTGGAGACAGAAAGCAAAGTGATGCAGCCACAAGTCAAGGAATGCCAGCAGGCACCAGAACTAGAGGGGGTAAGGAGCAGGTTTTCATCTGGAGCCTCTGGAAATAGAGAGGCCCTGTCTACACCTTGATTTTGGCCCAGTGGTACTGATTTCAGACTCTTGGCTACAGCACTTTGAGTGAATAAATTGTTTCTGTTTTAAGCTGCCCAATTTGTGGTAATTTGCCACAGCAGTCACAAGAACTTAATAGAAACGTTAATCATCTAACCATAGAACAAATATCAGAATACTGCTGATATTCTTTCACAGACTCCAAAATTCTTGATTCCCTGGTTCTGTGGGGGCTGCTGGTGGTAAGAACAGTGCTATTAGAGCATTCTTCCAATGTTAAGCATCACTTGCTGACATTTCGGTAAGATCTCTTCCATTGTCAGCCCCACCCGCTTATCAGCTGGAATTGACACTTAGGTACAGTGAGTCAGTCTGATGTACATACCTTGTTTTTCCCTAAGTGGATTTTCTTAAACAAGCACTACAAATGCTGTTATTTCAATGTTTCTTGTTTAATCTCATTTATTTAAACATTTGAGTCTACTAATAAATAAAAAGAACAATATCTGTGACTATAATACATAAGAAATAGATTTACCCATTTTTCTTTTTTGCCAACAAATGCTAAGAAACTGTGTAAGGCATTGATTTTGGCGGTAGACATTTAATGATATCTATGACATATTTCCTGATCTCACTTAAATTCTTGTTGAGATAAAACAAAACAAAACACCATCATATCAGCTCACAAATTGTGAAAAGCAAGGTATGGAAATGCAGTAAGGAGAGAATGTTGACGAGGTTGACATCCGGGTTTCTTCCTTGTATGACTGAAAAAATAGCAGTGTCACTCACTGACATGAAAACTGTGGGAGAAGTGGATTTGGGAAGGGTTATGGGTTTCAGGTACCTGTGGAGCATCCACATGGGAAAATGGGTCTGGCTTTCAAAAGACAGATCTAGGTTGAAGGTATAGGTTTGGGAATTATCTGGACATTGGTGGTAATTACAGTCCTAGGAATGGAAGTGACTGTCCCTGGACATTACGTGCAGGGAGAAGAGAGAATTGAGGAAAAAGTACAGGGCTCATAAAGCACGTGGCATGTCAAGAGAATGATGACCGAAGCAATTTGAGATTTAAAGGGGTCTGATAGGACATCAACTGAAAAAGCATATCCATTGAGGATGGCCTTAAATTCCAGATCAACATTTAGAATTTTTCCCCCATAAGGAATAGTTAGATGTTTTGTTTAGGGGCCTGATCTGATTATAGCTGTGCTTCATAAGGTGAACCCGGGGGAGAGTGAGGATGGACATCACAAAGAAAAGGCTGAGGGTGGGGAGTTGAGTTGAAAGATGAATGTGGAAATCTAGGATAACAGGTGGCAAGGTCCTGGAAGAAGTTCCAAATATACTAAAGAAAATTGGTCTCAAAGGCACACCTCTGAGTATTTATGCCTGTGTTAAAGGTCTTGCATTTTGTATTAAAAGGTAGAAAGAGAGGAAAGTCATATGTCATGAGGAAAATTCGGCACATGGCCTGACCCAGTTTATTTACTGAGAACTTTGTGGAAGCAGGATCAGTGGGACATGCAGTGCTGTCTTCTG
This sequence comes from Myotis nattereri, assembly GCF_964212035.1. Lineage (NCBI taxonomy): Eukaryota > Metazoa > Chordata > Mammalia > Chiroptera > Vespertilionidae > Myotis > Myotis nattereri. The sequence goes on from NC_138076.1 coordinate 199,299,047, forward strand.
GCACTTGAAAGTTAAAAATAACCATCTCCACAGGATAGACGGTGGCCACTCACTGAGCGTGTTGCTAAGGGCCTTAAGAAGTGAATGAAAAGAATTATCCCTTCGTTCCCCTTTAGGAGATGCTGACAAGTGAAGTGCAAAGTCCGAGGGCAACAGCTTTACTTGGTGGTTTGTTTCCTGGGGTCACTGCTGAGCTGATGTGAGTGATGGGCATGGCTCCTTTGATCTTGGAGTTTTCAGACTTCGCCAAGTTCGTGGGGTCTTAGGAATATCCTAGGAAGGGCACTCCAAGTAGTTCTGTAGGTAACTGGGATGATTTCTGAAATATTTAAAAAAATTGTGAGGCATTGTGAAATAGTGGAAATAATGCTATTTGGAGTCAGACAACCCAGGGTTTGAGTGCCATTCCTATTATTTTGTGATCTGGAGAAAATTATTGAGTCTCCTTAAATCTTAGACAAAAGGGGATAATAACAAATTATGTGAAATTTAATAAAGTAATAAAATTAATAATATATATCTATTAAATTTAGTAAAATAAATTTAATAGACATATAATAAATGTTAGTTCCCTTACATATTTGAGGTCACACCAAAATATTCATTGAGAATATGTTGACTTGAACACTTTGGAGAAGGAAATCAATCAAGGGGTAATGGAAGGAAATTCCTTTAGAAACAAAATCTAAGATTTTGTGGGGGTTATTCAATTTGGTTTATTACAACTCTGGAGATATTTTCTTATTTACATGAATTATCAAAGATTTTTAATCAGCAGGCTTTCTCCTAACTTCCATTCAAATTTTGGTTGGGTGATGCAGAGATGTAGGTATTTAGAATAACTAATGAAATACTTTTCTAGGGAATATTGTAGGGTACTTTGACTTACTGTGTATGCTAGGTAAATAACTCCTAATATGAGACAACAAACAAAGTATCTGTCTAATTAATTTATAAAAATGTTTAGGAGGCTCCATAAACATGTTTTCATAAATGCAAACTGCCTGCCAACTTGCCTGACTTGAAGAGTTGCTATAACAACCATCAATCCTCTCAGCAGTCTTGGCACTCTGCATTCTTAGATTTTTTAAACTAAGAAATATTATTATCATTTCTGGGCCCATTAGCTCAATCTCTTAAGGCTTGGTACTAATAAAGCCAAGGTTGGGAATTTAAAATTATACATTAGTAACAAAATTCTATCTATAGGCCTTCTTCCAAGGCAAACTTGTTAATTCATTCAATTCATTCAATAAAATATCTTTACCAAATGCCTGCCATAGGCCAGACTATTCTAAGTGTTAGGAACAAAACAGTAAAACACAATAAAATAAACAGAAAACAATGAAAAGTGCTTGTGGTGATGCTTATAGTCAGCAACAATAAATATATGTATAGGGATATACATAGAGTCATGTGTACGTGCAAGCAAAGAAGGCAGAGAAAGGGAGAAGTGCTACTTTAGGCCTCTTCATGTGGCAATATCTGAGCAGATTTGGATAGAGTAAGAAAATTTGTAGATAACTTGTAGAAGACCATTTCAATAGAAGGAGAGCAAGTGCACAGACCCCCAATTGGGAGTGTGCTTGGTTGTATCCAGACAAGCAAGGGGCCCGAGGGATTGCAGCAGAGTGCTCTGGGGAAGATCGTAGGTAGGTAAGCGGTGAAATCAGAGATGAAGAGAGAATCTGTCCACACAGGGTCTTGGAAGCCACTGTAAAAATCTTTGATTCTATTATGAGTGAAATGGGGAATTGATGTAGGATTATGAGTAGAGGAGTAACATGATCTGATCTATGTTTTGGGAAAGATCACTTTAGCTTCTTTGGGAAGAAGAGACTGTAAGGGGTCAAAATAGGAGGGAGACCAATTAGGAAGCTATTGCAGTAATATAGGGGAGAGGTGATGATGGCTTAGAGCAGGTGGCAAATGGTGAAAAGTCAATAGACTTTTGATATACTTTGGAGGTAGAGCCAGTGGGAATTGTTGATGGAATACTTATGAAGTAGGAGAGAAAGAGTGAATTCAAAGATGATTCCAACATTTGTATCTTGAGCAGTAGAAAACTAAAGATAGTATTTTTCTTCAGGGGAAGACTGAAATAAAAGTCTGTGTGTGTGTGTGTGTGTGTGTGTGTGTGTGTGTGTGTGTGTGTGTAATAAAACCTAGTTCTGGGCATGTTAGATTTCTGTGAGACATCAAATTACATCCATCAAGTAGGCAATTTAATATAAAAAATAAGATTCCTTTATGGATTTCAGAGTTCAGAAGAGAGGACTGGGCTAAAAGTATAATTTTGACAGTTATTGTTGTATAGATGGAACATAGAGCCATGGGGCTGAAAGAAATCACCTAGGGAATGAATGAACATGGATAGAGAAAAGAAGACAAGAGATTGAGGCTCAGCCCAAGACCACTCCAATGCTAGAGTTGGGAAGGATAAGGAGTGTCCAGCAAAAGAGAATGGGGAGAAATGCCCAGCAAAGTAGAAGAACCAAGAGATAATGAACTATTGGAAGAAAGTTATTTTAAGATGAAGGAACTTATTAGCTGAGTCAATGCTTCTGATAGGCCATATAAAATGAGAACTGAAAATTGACAATTAGACTTGGCAATGAAGTCATTGGGTACTGTTTTAGAGCAGCTTTGATAGAGTGATGAGGAGAAATAACTATTTTTCAAGAGAAAACAGAAGGGGAGATAATGATTCCTGACAGATCTTTTGAGGGATTTTGCTAAACAGGGAGCTGAAGCATGGAGCAGTAACTGAGGCAATGTAGGGTAAAGAGAGTTGTTAAATTCAAGTTAGAATTATTATGACATGTTTGCATACTGATAGGGATAACCAACAAAGAGGGGGAAATTGATGAGGTGGAACACAGAAGGGATAGTGGCCAAGAGGGACCACATCATTTTTATGCGATGGGTTTCATTCATCAGTTCAAAAAAATTAAACAGGCATCTATCATATACCATATATATATAGCTAAGTACTGGGACACAGAAATGAATGAAACGTGGTTCCTGTGACCAAAGAGCACATTTTCTGGAAAGGGGGAAGAAGACTTTTTTATAAACCAATCATTCATATTCAATGTAGCAATGGTAATGTCCGAGAAATGTACCTGGGGCTCAGACTGGGTGCTTTTCATCTTGGCCTGTCGATTCATGAGCTACCATGTCACTATAAGCCAAGAGTCAAGGTCTTTGCTTCTGTAATGCATGGACATGCTCAGGATTCCACTACTGATTGGACTAATTCAGGCAAGAGATCTGAGTGCGAATGGATGCTGTGCTGCACACATCAATTTGAGGTGACAGATTTAAGAAATGTTTGGGAAGTAAAATCAATAATGCTTGGTGACTGGCTGATCTGGGGTAAGATAAACTAGAGGGAGGGTCTAGGATACCTGCCAGGTTTCTCACATCCAGGATCCTGGGGGTGTGGCAGCTGAGAAACCAATTGCTAATAGGCAGGCAGCATGGATGGATGAGAAGAACTTTCATTTAAACAAAAATTAAGATCTAGTTGACATTTGCAAAGAGCTTCAAAAGGAGCTAGATATTTCTGTCTACAAAAAGAGAAAAAAAAATAGACCTGCTCTTTCTGCGATGTCACAAACACAAAAGGAAAGTAAGACAGGAGAGATTCTAAAGTACTTTTTAATACTACATAAAGACTCAAAAAACCCCAACAAACCCAAACCCACAGTTCCTGGATTGATGTCTTCCCCCACCCCCATAGAATAGCTTGAGAAATTCAATGAAAGTTAATTGAAACATATAGTTGCAGTTCATGATGACCCCAGACTGGCCCACCCTATGAAAATTGTGAGTAGTCCTAGAGTTTGGGGAGAAGAGAACATTACTGAGCTAGGGGTCTTCTCTCAGCTGAACTCATCCAAGCAAGAAATTTCATGGTACCATACACTGCTGTTTTTTTTTTTTAATATTTTTATTGATTTCAGAGAGGAAGCAAGAGGGAGAGAGAAATGATGGAAACATCAGTGATGAGAGAGCATCATTGATCAGCTGCCTCCTGTACACCCCCTACCGGGGATCAAGCCCACAACCCAGGCATATGCCCTTGACTAGAATCAAACCCGGGACCCTTCAGTCTGCAGGCCAATGCTCTATCCACTGAGCCAAACCAGCTAGGGCTACACTGCTTTTTATACCTCAGTGCCCTCTCAAGCCCTCCCACTGTCAGGGTGATGAGAATTTGCATCTTTGGATGGTGGATGAGGAAAAGGGGTGTCTGAGGGTATAACCTGAAGCAACCAGTTGCATACGTGACATCTGTTTGAAGCCTGGCATTTTAATTTTAACATTTTATATTCGGTTCCATAAAATATTCATTTTCTTTCATACAAAAATAATAGGTTCTACTCTTTTTCCCACCTGACCCTGCCTCAAATCACTGGGTAAAACAGATGCATTGGAAAGATTTGTCATGACTTAGCTAATGATTCTGATCACATCCCTTGTCCTGCCACTCTCCCCTGGACATGTTGAGAAGCCCAGGGGAACGGGAAAGAATGCCAAGTTTCAGGAGACCTGGGCTCTTCTATCCAAGTTCTACATTCATTTTAAATTTTATTTCTACCCTACTAATTTCCAACAGGAGTTTGGAGTAGCTTTCAGAAAATCACAAACACTCTGTACTATGGTTTCCTTCTATAAAGAAATAAGGGGATTGTTCTATGAGATCTCCAAATTTCCTTCTAACAGACCAGAATCTAGTCCTTTGTGGTCCGGACAAAATATAGATGGGATTAGTGGATGGTGGCATCAAATATATCTTAGTAGATCCAGTGAACATTTTAGGAAAAAATGAACATTCAGCTAAGGCTTGAGTCATAATGAAAACTTTGAAAACAAAAACCCAAAACAACCCTAACCTTGGGAGATGATTATAGCATAGAATCCATATACTTGACATGTGTTATAAAAAGAGGTTATTTCTCAAGAAGTAGAATTGCAACTTTCTGCTGAAAAGATATCAATCCTCCAAGGCACTTTCAGCAAGCCCACAGGCAAACTCCCACCTCAAAAGACTGAATCATTTGCCTGTAAAATATCACATTGAAATTTGCATACTGAATATGCTAGAGAAAGGTTCATGGAGGAGAGGACCTGCACTGAGATGGCATGGAAATGGCAGAGGCAATCTGGAATCTTAGTATAGACCTCTACTTAGCACCATCCCATTCTCAAGTACTTCTCTTATTTACCTAATTTTTTTTAAAGTCTGACACCAGTAATGCTGATGCTTCCATATTCTGGGATAATAACGATGATCCAATTACATTTTCATCATTCACAAAGGAGAAAATAATTACCTATGAATGTCTAGGGGGAAAAATCCTAGAACCAGATAAGCAAAAGGTACATGATGCTTGATCCAGCAAAGGCTTACGATAGTATGGTATAATCCTATATAATAAAGAGGTAATATACAAATGAACACTCACGCCCTCACAAGATGGCTACCTATGACCAGGCCAGCAGGGGGGTTAGTGAGGGATGACCAAACAACTGAACAGCAGGCTGCGTGGGGCGACCAGGCCGTTGGGGGGTCCATGAGGGGCAACCAGGCCAGTGGGGGGGGCAGTTAGGGGTGACCAGGATGGCGGGGTGGGCAGTTAGGGGCAACCAGGACAGCAAGGGGGTTAGTGAGGGATGACCAAATGACTGAACAGCAGGCTGTGTGGGGTGACCAGGCTGGTGGGGGGGTCGTGAGGGGCGACCAGACTAGCAGGTGGGGCAGTTTGGGGCAACCAGGCCAGTAGCAGGGGGAAGTTAGGGGTGACCAAGCCAGCAGGGAGGGCAGTTAGGGGCAATCAGGCCATCACGCAGAGGCAGTGAGGGGTGATCAGGCTGGCTGGGGGGGGGGGCAGTTAGGGGTGACCAGGCAGGCAGGCAGGTGAGTGATTAGGAGCTGCAGTCCAGGATTGTGAGAGGGATGTCCCAGATTGGAGAGGGTTTAGGCTGGGCTGAGGGGACCCCCCCCACACACACACACATGCACGAATTTTCTGCTCCAGGCCTCTAGTGTTGAATAAAAGTGGTGAGAGTGGGCATCCTTGACTTGTTCCTGATTGTTAGAGGAAAAGCTTTCAGCTTTCTAGCATTGAATATTATGTTAGCTGGGGGCTTGTCATATGTGGCTTTATGCATCATAACTATTTAATGGAGTTTAATGAATTTCTTCAGATACCTAGTACTCTTTGTTTGGCTGTCCATACTTAAGGATAGGAAATGCAAAACTTGAGTGTAAGTTCAGAGTAATAGGTGGGACCTCCGACTGTGGACTTCGTTGTAGGAAAATGGCTGGGTGGTTCCTTTCACCTTAGGCTGCTCAGATTCCCCAGAGAAGAATTTGCCAGTCTTCTGCCTGGAAAGTCAAGGCCTGGCTGCCAGTATTCTGGAGTCTAAGGGAATGAATAAACTGGGAGTCTCAGCCTCCAGGATGCAATTGATCCTTCAGTTTTCACTATGGTACCTCTACCCTTAACCATGCCTGATGTCTCACAGTTCAGAGACTGAATTACCCTATAAACACACAACTAAAACCAAACTCTAGTTGTCTGGTAGAGTACAGGTGAGGATATGGGCATCTAGCATCTTCTTAAACAGCTTTTAACTAGTACCCATTCTATAATCCCATTTATCTTATTTCTAGAGGTCACTGGTTCTAAAATTTTATGAGATTTTACAGCATAAATATGATTGTTCTTGGTTTCCCCCAGAGAGGGTGCAGGCTGGGCTGAGGGGACCTCCCCGTCCCCACCCCACCCCCCGTCCATAATTTTGTGCACCAGGCCTCTAGTATAGTATGAATGTAACATCACATCACCCAGGAGGGGTTGCCTCCCACAAGGAATTGCTCTTGTCTTTGAAGGGAATTCATCAACAATGCCCATGGATAAACCTCACTATACAAAGGATCATGTGGTCTTAGAACTATTCTATTCTCCCTAGAAGCTTTGAAGACCCGATGATCCCTTACATGGATGTCTGCCTGCCTCCTAGGTCTCCTGGGCTATGCCATATTTGTGTCAGCAGAGGGTTGAGAAGGCTTTCTTTTTTGACTATGACGGCCATTCCCCTCCACAGACCATACTTCTATAAAACTTAATCCTCTTTTCCCAAGATAAGGATGAACACAATTTATTTACAAAGATACATAAAATGTATAATAAAAAATAATAAATGTAAACCACACATTGAAAACTAAAAACTAATATCACCAACATCTACCAGTGGATTGAATAAACTTGGGCAAATAGTTTAACCTCTCTGAGTCTATTTCTTCATCTATAAAATGAGCATAATAGTTTCTTGCTTCATGGTACTAATTAGTTAAAAACCACGCAGTAGCTGCATACTGTACTGGATTCCAAAAAAGCCTTATTCAAACGCTAACACTATAAATAGCATTGTGGCTTGCCATTTGAAGAGATGCATCATTAGTGTCCTGTCTCAGCTGCAATTCTTGGTGAAATTAGGACACAGACCATGAATGGGTTGGCCAGGACTCTGATTCAGATGACCAAGCAACAGGGAAGGAAGTCTTTATCTGAGTGCTCATTATTTTCTACTGGAATGCTGTTGTGTATGATTAGAATTGGGGTAGAGCCCTTAGCCAAACTGATGGCTAATTTGAACCTGTTAGACTAGCTGCAGGGATTCCAGTCAATAAACAGGAACTGGCCTGTTCATCTGGACATTCAAATTGGTGGAAATAAATCCTCAACACTTAGTTTTATGACCTGATTCTCAGCCACACAGCACCAGCATGCAGTCTGGCTTTATGAAAAATGTTCCGGTCTGTTGGATGAAAGTAATCCAATCCTGCCACTGTTTTTTTGTAGAAGGAAGAGATAGTATAGAGACAGGATCCAAGAAAACAAGAGAAGTTTGGAGGCTCGGGAGAAGTGGCATCATGTAGTAGCAATCTGGAGAAATAGAGTTGGAGGTGACAGAAAAAGTAAAAAGATCGAATGTCCCAGAGAACAGAGCTGCTTTTAGGCTGGAGCGTGGAGGATGGTTAAAGAGTAGAACGCCCTATGTCTGGATTCTTCTGGACATGATCAGGTAGTGCAGCAGGGTGGGGCAGATGGGGCTGTTTCAAAGGCCAGGAAAGGGGGCCTTCCTCCTATGGTGACAGAACAAGGGCTTAGGAACTGATTTGGTTGTAGCTGTGGCTAGAGGAGGTCCAGGCTGGGGGTAGAGCATGGTGCCCAGGGAGGGCACAACAGTAGCAGAGCACAATTCCAGCAGATAGCTCTGATAGATGGTCCCAGATAAAGAAACATTCAAGTACATGTGTGCGGGTGGTGCTTCCTTCCCAGTGGCATGGGAGATTCTGGATTGGGCAACACTCACAGCTCCAAGCAGAAGGGAATAAGTCTGTGAATGGGTAGCAGGGCCTCAGTCATTTATCCCAGAGAAAACCATTGGCTAAAGCCTTTGGTAAGAAGAAATGGGCCATGTGACATAGAGAGTGGAGTGAGACTCAAGGAGGGAGACTCGGGAATGAAACAGGGCCCACTAGAGAGATCAGAACTGGGACAGGGCAACAGGGCAGCAAGACCTGTTTGATGTGCAGTCACAGAAAGTAGGTTAGAATTCAAATATCTGCCACTTTAGGGACGTCTTGACCTTGAAAGTGTGGGAGCAAGGCTCAGTCTTGAGGTGGAGAGGGGGGTGATCCCACTGTGGCGAGGAGGAGGCGTGCTCAAATTCAGAACCCAAATGGGAGCAGAGATGCTGGAAGGTAGTTCTCTCACCTCCTCATGCTCCACCTTGCTGTCAGTCTGGATGAAGACTCAAAAACTGGTTTAAATCTTTAAGCGAATCTGTCTAACTTGGATATAGAGATAAACAAGGTACTGCTGCCTGGTTAAACAGGGGAAGAAGCTATCAAAATGGTATTGATCATCCCACCGAAGACTATCCATCATCATTCGCCTCCTCAACACCTAAAAAGATGTTCAGTATAACATTTGGGTTTTAAATGATGACTGCATCCAAAATGAAAAATGTGAAAACTCTTATACTTACAAATGCACATGAATAGGATGAAGACTCTTCCAGGATTTATACCTGTGTTTACTCATTGAGTAAATAACAATAATAGCCCCTGATCTAATTTGAAATTTTAGGCATGGTTCATTTTAGAGGGGTGTGATAATCCTTATCTTTATCTTCTGGCCAGTGACATCAATTTTGTCAACTCGTCCAGTTTTACCTCGAGATTGTATGACCTCTGCCATGTGACACAGCACGATGTGTTCCAGTGGCATATCAAGATACACAGGGGGTTGCCACTGCCTGCTAACTTTAAAAATAATCTTCAACCATTTGTTCCTCTTTCAGATCTTAAATGTGGTTTTGTTTGTGAAACACAAAAGACTGATATTATATTTATGAGCCGTTTGGTAGGGAAGCCAATAGAATAAAACGTAATTGATTCCCCCCCCCCCCGAAGCTCTTGAAGAAATAGGATGTGAACCCAGATTAGGTGCCAACCTACATATTTTTGTGAAAGGAACTTTTACTTGTTTAGACTCAATTCATACTTGTAAGCCTCAGTCACTGTTTTGCTCATTTCTAAAGCCAAATCTTACCTTGTCCCATCCATTTTTCTGCCACAATATCTCTCTGAATTTGTCTCCTTCTGCCCATCACTATAGCCAGTGATTTCTTCACATCATCTAACAGGCCCTTCTTCTCCCTCCCTCCATCTTTCATATTGCCTCCAAAGTCAAATACACAAATCTTATCATGATTCTGTGCTAGTCAAAACCCCATAGGATGGCATCTGAGGGGCTGGTGATCTGGTCCTAATTTTACCTTTTTAACCTCGATTCCTGTCTCTCCCATTCCTGATGCACACCTGGAGCTTCCAACAACATCCCTCTATTTTCTGAACACCCTCTCCACTGTCACATCCTCGTGCCTCTTGGTACACACTGTTTCCTCTGCCCAGAAATTCTTCTTGGGTTTCTGTACCTATTGACCCCTTCAACTCATCCTTTAAGGACTGATTCAAAACCTGTTGCTGTGAAATGGCCCCTCATTCCCACAGTCAGAGTGAAGCAAGACCTCTGGGATGCTCACAGCATGTGGAGCGCATCTGTGCTGAGAACTAGCTACACTGCATTTATTCATCTATCTCTTCCACTCGCCTGAGAGCCCCAGAAAACCAGGGGTTGTTATTGCTCTCTTCTCTTTGCTTTATTCTTTCTCCTGCCTCCCCACCTGCTCTCCTGGCCTCCAGGGTGTAGTATAGTCTCTGACACACAACAAACACTTGTTGGTTAAAGAATGAGTGATTAGAATGAATTGGATTTCATGAGTCCCTTCAGCTCTCTGCTTTCTTTACTTGCTTAGTGCTTATTAAGGTAAATTCACTGCCAGGTCTACCTTACCAACTTTTTTGATTCCAGTTCTCAGTCATTTCTTCCTCTTGACACAAAACCGATTGTGCAGTATTTGCTGAAGTCTTCCTCTTCAGATTAGAATGGAAAGTTTGAGGGTCCCAGCTCCTTTGCCCAGCACAAACAATTCATTCCTTGAAGGCATGGACTACATTATCTGCCAGTGAAAATGCTGTGTACTCTGTCTCAGTTGTGTTTGTAGAACAACCATTCCTGTAAAGGTCCTTTTCCTAATTTTTAGCTTCAACTTCTCATTAGACACAGGCCATTTCTTCCTGTCTCATCATCTTCTGAAGCTGTAAATTATTCTGCTACTTTATTTATAACGGGAACATACTTATTTTCTGTGATGATGGCTCCCATGAGCCTTCCTTTTTCTTAGCTACATAAAGTTAACTTCCTCGGTGGCAAATTAAGGACAGATTACAAGCAGCCTGGGAACCAGGCTCCGTTACCACAGGGGGCCGCCCACTCAGCCTCCTTATGTTCAGCCATCCAAAAGATGCAGCTGCTAAGCCAGCCCGGCACTGGGCTGCTCTCCCCCTGCCTCTCCGCCTCGCAGGGGGAGTGGAGAAGTCCCTTGCTCCACTGGCAACTGCCTGGGTTCCGATCAGAGTTTTCCAGACTCCCCTCCTCCTCCACCTACCCCAGCTGCCTACCATCTCCCTCCCACACCAAGGCCAGCAGTGACTGTGCTCCAAGACTCCCCCTCCTTCCAGAACTGCCTCTCGGTTTCCATAGCAACAGAAAATGTTGGTGGGAAGCAAAAATGCTGAACTGCAACTAGTGTTGGGGCTGGGAGGAGGAGGTGAAATGTGGGCCCCTCTGGAGGCTGCAGAATGAGGTGAAGGGAGCACTCGGGTGGAAGGAGGGGAGGATGAGGCCAGGTGAGGGGCCCCCAGAAGAGAGAAGGGCAGGGAGGCTCTGGGGAAAGGTGCATTGGCAAGCAGAAGTCACTTTGGTTAGAAAAGTAAGAAAGGAGGAAGGACTCAAAGTAACAGAGAATCCTAAATATAGTGATTATGTCAGGCGTCAAGCTGGGGATAGGTGGTTTTTATTTCAAAGGTAAGTAGTGGAAGGCAATAGTGTGGTGGCAAAAAAAAAAAAGGGCTTGAGAGCTTAATGATAATATCTAAGAAATAAAAGTAAGGGTAATGTAACTGGGCTTGAAAATTGGCAACTCTATTTAATAGTCATGTGTTACTCATCTTCTGTGAGTCTTTGGTTGCTCCTCTGTTTGCTCATCCACTAAAATAGAGTGATTAATATCTACCTCAAAGAGTTGTTGTGGATCAAGTGAACTAAAAGCACATGAAGTGGCCACTTATAGTAGCAGGTAAAGTAGCTATTTTTAAAAAAATCAGTGTTTGAGGTTGAAAAATAGTATTTCAAAGGGGCTCAGGCTGGACATTTAAGTTAAAATTCACTGAAAACTGTGCATTGTTATTTGTATTGATTTCAATGTTCCATATCTTCTGAGTAGATGGCATCCAGATCATATGTACCTGACTACATGGTGTGAATATTTAGGTCTAGCCCTCTCATCACAGAAAGGGAGCCATACTTTTCTTTCAAATAGCTTTTCTATCTGTGCTTTCCAAAAATCTTCTATAACATTTGCTCATTTCCTCTCCTATAGAGTCAGAATGCTATTGATCTCATCACCTCTCATTTCTCTTCTCTCCTCTTAGCTCAAGAGGTTGCTGCAAAAACCACACTCCCCGCTCACAGGCATGTCTATAGGACCCCATCAGTATTTTTCGCATGAAGGCGTTTGCTATCACTTCCTTCAGGACTCCAGGGCAAGAAGCTAGAAAAGTAGTGGCCTAACCAGAGTTGCCTAAAAGTCCATTTACTCTGGGCTGTCCTTGCTATCTCAGAAGAATGACATGAAATTACTGCTGACTCTTCTTCTCCATGCCTCCCTGTCCTGACATTGGGACAATAATAGCAATGATGACAACTAGCATTGATCTTGCTGTTCCAAGTGCTTCACATGAATGGACTCACAGTCCTCACCTGAGTCCAATGGGATTAGTACACAGTTATCACTGTACCTGCTTTCACATGTGGAAACCTAAGTGCAGAGACATTAAGAAATTTCCCCACAGTGACAGAGCTTGTAACTCCCAGGGCTGTGGTTTGGATCTAGGCAGAGGCGATCTGCTTCTCCATGGAAGGAATATCTGGGCTCTTTTAGGAATTGTGGCTCAGTGATATTTAGAGAGAACTATTTTTTCCTCACTTGGTATCAGTGAAAGAATATAGCAGGAATGTGTGGCTGTACCCTTGGCTACTATTTCAAGATGTGCACTGAGTCTCCTGGTTGATGTGTTTCCCTCTTAGATGCCAGTAAAAATTTGGAAAAGGAATAAAATCTCATGATCTCACAGTAACAAAGAACTGGATATAACTTCATGAGTATAAGAGGTTTCAATAATTCTCCAGAAGTTGGAAAGAGCATGGGAAAGCATTGAATGGTGCAGTGAGGTGGAGGTAGCTTTAGTTTGATGTGTCTCCTGATCAAATTAAGAAGCCAACTTGCCCATTGGAATAAATCCCAGAGGTTTCAGCCTGAGAGAAAGAAGAGATTGAGAAGTGGACAGAAAATGGGGTCAAATTGAAGGTCTATTATGCATCGAACTGTTGCCTCCTTACCCAAGCATATTCATTCATTCATTCTCTCTCTCTCTCTCTCTCTCTCTCTCTCTCTCTCTCTCTCTCTCTCTCTCTCTTTCACACACACACACACACACACACACACACACACACCATGCATTTCTCTCTCTCCTTAGGCCAAAAAGAAAATAGATGCTTATTCTCTGAAGACATTTATAAAATCCTTCCTGGGGATAATTAGACCAGTTAGTATGGTGGAATTTGGGACACCTTACTCATTACAGGGACACACTGTTTACTACAAATCAAAGAAAGCCTGAAAGTAAAAATCAATGCGCCCATGTACACAGAGCTTCCAGTCAGCCTTCCATGGTCTCTTCCTGAAATCTGGACAGAAAACCACAAGCTGCCAGTCATTGCAGCCTGTGGTATGGCAGAGAAGGATCAAGTAAAAACAAAGCACAGAGAAAAATTAACTCTAGAGATAGTTCCACAAAGAGAATTTCAAAATAAAAACAAGTGGTATCCCCTGACAAAGCCAGAGGAATGTCACACAGAAGGAAAAAGGAAAGGGTGCCATGAAAAAGGAACAGAAAAGAAGAAAGGGCTTTGTGAAATTAAACATATCATTGCCCAGATTAAAAACAACCAATTTAAAGATTGAACTCAACTTCTTAGAGTATAAAATAAAAATAGAAAGAGATAGTAAATATGAGAGAAAGGACAAGGGATATTAAGGAATGATTGAGAAAGTCCAAATTCCAATGTCTGTCTAATAGGAGTTCACAAAAAGGCAACAGAAAAACATGAAGGGATGGAAATGATAAAATAAATAATAAAAGAGACTGTACCAGAATGTATCTTTCTATTTAAAGTGCTTAACAAGAATGAAATAGGATGAACGAGATGTTCATGTAGTCATGTGTTAGTGACACATCAGGACACCAAGAATAAAGAGGAGATCCTGAAAATTTCCAGAGAGGGGTTAAGGGGAAGGTCACCTGTAAGGAAACCAAGGTCAGACTTCTCAACAACCATGTCTGATGCTACAAAAACAATGGAGTAATACGTGCCAAGCTCTGAGCAAATTTAGATTCAGCCTAGAACTACATCCTAAAATACAAGATTAATCAGCTGTGGGGGCAGAATGCAGGCATTTTTAGATTCACAAGGACTTAGAAATTCACCTCTCATGTATTTCTCAGCCTTTTCTTTTTAAAAGAGCTAGTTGAGTGTGTGCTCCAACAATATGAGAAATCAAATCAAGAGAGAGGAAAACATCCAAGAAGCAGTGGATTCAGCTAGGAGTGCAAAGCAGAGAGTCCCAGAATGACTAGTGTGAGGCAGTCCCAGAGCACAAGCGTGCCTTGGCAGAGGTCTCTGGAAAAAAGTGGGCAGGAAAATAGATAGTATGATGGAGACCGTGGAAAAACCTAAGGACAAAAAAAAAAGAGGCAGAAATGTCAGAGAAAGGAAAAATATTTGGAAATGACAGGAAGAAGAAAACAATTAGTAAAATGAGTAGGATAACTCTCATGCTTGTAGCTTAGTAACTGCGTGAATGGTGTATGGCCATCATCGTTGAGGCTCAGCCTCATCAGGGTGGGAGCAGCAGCCCAGGAGTGGGGTTTTCACCCTTGATAAATGCTCCCACACCCATGAGTGGCATGGAGGCAGAGAAACACTGGATATCAAGGTACCACTGCAAGGCTGGACAATGAGGATGTCAGCAAAGGCCACCAAAAGCAAGGGCTTCCCTTTTTGCCTGGCAACATTCGGTTTCTGGTATTATGGGGTAGCAATAGAAGCCAATACTGACTGCAGTGGCATTTCATGCTAGCTCTGGTATGGAGTCAAAACTAAGTTGATTTAAGACACTAAGAAGTGATATTTCAGTTGCAGACAGAATCTTAGCCCATTGGGGATGGAGACAGGTAGGAGAGAGAAAAGATGATGGCATAAATAAAGTAAATCCTCATCACTCCCATCAAGATGTCAGTAAATGATATATAAAGTTGACAGAGTGAGAACTAAGGACATATGCATATCATATGGGCATAACCCCAGAAGGACTCAGTATGGAACTGTTTAAAGTATTTGCTTTTGGAGAATGGGGCTGGGGCTGGGGAGAATAGTGCAAAAAATTGTTTGCATTTATGTTTTATTTGTACATTTGTTTTGATGCTTCAAATATATATATTAGTTAAACACTTTTTAAGAAGTGTGCTCCTGTCAATCCTACTGTCCAAACTCCCTTGCTCTAGTGTAGTGGTTTAAATTGTCCTTGTGTCTGCAATAAACCACCTTAGAAGAGGGTGAGTTAATAAATCAAATACTTAAGCAGTCATGGGCATCCACTCCTCCACTGGCCGAACCTCTTCCTCCTTCTCATTCCAGGCGTGCTCTCTAAAACACTCGTGAGGAGCACCAGTGCCATCATTGTCTTGGTTGCTTGTTGGGTAGCAGGAAGCAGAAGAGCCTTAATTTTTAGCAGCTAGGCTCTGGCTCTGAAGACTGCCATTGAAATCGCAAGCTCTAATTGCAGCTTTTGAAAGTGCACCCGTTTCCCTGAGGTGAAATGGACACATATGTAATACCCTTTGTAATACTTTAAGCAATAAATAAAAAAATAAAAAAAATAAAAAAATAAAATAATGTGGAGAACAGTATGGAGCTACCTCAGAAGACTAAAAATGGAACTCCCATTTGACCCAGTGATCCCACTACTAGGAATATATCCCAAGAAACCAGAAATGCCAATCAGAAAGGATATATGCACCCCTATGTTCATAGCAGCACAATTCACCATAGCTAAGATTTGGAAACAGCCTAGGTGCCCATCAGCAGATGAATGGATTAGAAAACTATGGTACATCTACACGATGGAATACTATGCTGCGGTAAAAAAAAAAAGGAACTCTTGCCTTTTGCAACAGCATGGATGGAACTGGAGAGCATTATGCTAAGTGAAATAAGCCAGTCAGAGAAAGATAAATACCACATGATCTCACTCATTTGTGGATTATAGAGAACAACATAGACTGATGAAAAGGGACAGACCCAAAGACTGAGAAATAGCGATCAGGCTATCAATCCCCAGAAGGAAAGTAGGGGAGGGCGGGGGTAAGGGGAAGAGATCAACCGAAGGACTTGTATACATGTGTATAAGCCAAACCAATGGACATGGACAACAGGGGGATGGGAGCATGAGTTTGTGTGTGGGGGGGAGGTTGGGGGTTAATGGGGGGGATGAGGACACATTTGTAATACCTTAACTAATAATAAAAAAAAATAAAAAATAAAAATAAAATAAAATAAAATGCTCTCTAATGGATTCTCTGACACCGGAAGTCATCATTGACCCCAATGTAATTAGCACCTCTGGACTTGGCTTTGCCAGGTAGCACAGATAATCACCTAGGACCAAAGGCTGATGATTAGTCAGTCAGCTGACACTGAGTGCTCACTATGAAGTTCCGTGGGGGTGGCAAGGGAAGAGAAGACCTTGAAATGACCTTTCCTTAAGGCACTTCCAATTATAAGGGGCTAAGGGTGCAGAAGAGGAAGGACCGCAGAGATTCACACCGATCCCAAGACAAATAATAAACAGATCATTCTCAGTTGCATAGAGAGGGCCCTGGAGATCCAAGTTGGATTAGAATAAACATGGACTCTCTGATGGCTTCCCTGGTTTTAGGTGTTGCCTCTTCTTGTTTTTGCCCTCTGTCCCCCAACTGGACCCAGACTACTAGATATCTCTCTATGCTAATTACATGCTATTCCATTTGCCTGAAAAGCTGCCCTGTCACTCAGCCCTTGTCAGGCTGTGAATTTCCCCAATCCATCAAGAGTTAGTGCAAACCTGACCTCTTGAAGGGAACCTTGCCTGAGTTGCTAGTTTTGAATGCCTCCACCCTACACTGAATTATAGTTCTGATCAGTTACAGTGCTGAAGGAATTTGACTGTTCTCATGGTTATTTCTCCCATACATTGTAAGCTTCATGAGAGGAAGGACTGAGTATATTATTCATTCCAAAATAATTAAAAAGTTAATGTATATAAAACACTTAGACCAGTACCTGGAATATAAGCACTATACAAGTGTTTATCATCATCATCACCATCAATCTTTGCATTTTTAAAATATGTTTTTATTGATTTTTAGAGAGAGAGTAAGGAATAGGGATAGAGAGATAGAAACATCAACGATGAGAAAGAATCACTGATCAGCTGCCTCTTGCATGTCCCCTACTGGGGATTAAGCCCGCAATCCAGGCACGTGCCCTGACTGGGAATCAAACCATGATCTCTTGGTTCCTAGGTCGATGTTCAACCATTAAGCCACACCAACTGGGGAAATCTTTGTATTTAGATACCTTCCACGATATCTGGCACATGCAAGTGGCAGCTAAGCAAATGTTTCTTCATTTGTATTTTTTTGAACATTTCAAACCAGCTGAGTTTTAAAGATGAGGAGGTTGACAGTAGTCATGGTTCCAAGGTGAAAGTGACAACAATGTCTTTAGATATTGGTAATTAAGAGAAGTGAATATCTTTGAAGAAGCAAAGAATCTAACAGGTGGGTAAATTTAGTTCGGGAGGGTAGGAGGGAAGCTTAGATGATATGAAACTATTGAAAGCATATTTATTGTTGGCTTTGAGACAATACACTAGCCCTCAGAAAGATAGACTTGTTAGGAGAAACACCTAGTGTAATTCAAGTAACTTCATTTTCTTCAAGATTATCTAGAAAAAGAAGGCCACTCAGTGAAACAGATGTTTCCATGCCCATCCTCCCTTGCTGTCAGTATGTGTGATGTGCCTGTGCGTGCTGCCATCTGGGTGAGCCTATCTGGGCACAGTGATGGATCATGAATCTGTCTTTCCGTATGGTGCATGCATGGCATCTGAACCGTGATTTCACATGTAGGCAACGCTTTCATTCACAGAGGCATCACATGATTGCTAGGATGGTTGTCAGGTCAGTATCTCTTTTGGTCTTCAAACATCACATGCACTTTTCAATCTCTCCATCTTTGTTCATGATTCCACTCAATCTTACATCATCGTTCCTGTTCTTCACCGTTTACACAAAACCCACACAAGCCCACTTCCTTCAGCGAGGCCTCCCTGATCAATCCAGCTCACAAACATCTCTTCCTTCTCAGGATTCATGAATCCTAACACTTATTTTTCCCCATAGTTATATTATATGCCATGAAAACATTTACATTGTTGTCCTTGATTGCAACGTGAACATGAATTGCTCTTTCGCTGTTAGGTATGCTAGTCTTAGCTCCCTGAGTGGACTGCAGGATCTTTAACAGGAGCCTGTATTATCCCTCTCTAGTCTCCACCACAGTTGGTGCAGTTTGATGAGTATAGTAGGTACTCAATAGGTTGTTTCCTTAGAAAAGAATAGATGACTCTCCTAGGAATCAATTCAAAAAGCTTTTCCTGGGAGCCCCTTCACAAATGCCTGTCTATTTTCTACTTTAGATTATCAATACATATTAAAGAATAAAAGATGCAAATTTGAAACATACAGATTTATATTTAAAAACGCTACAGTTTTTGCCATCTGTGTTTGTTAATATACTTTATAGTATGCACGCAAATTTACTAGTTATACTTGAGGACAAAACTACTAGATCCTTGTGTATTAAAATATTCTCATAAAATTATCACAATTTTATCAACCATAGCTAAGGGAGCATTTTATTGCTGTGAGCAGGTGGGTGTCCTTGGGTGTTTCTTAGGGAAAGCACTACATTCCAT
This sequence comes from Myotis nattereri, assembly GCF_964212035.1. Lineage (NCBI taxonomy): Eukaryota > Metazoa > Chordata > Mammalia > Chiroptera > Vespertilionidae > Myotis > Myotis nattereri. The sequence goes on from NC_138076.1 coordinate 199,317,893, forward strand.
CAGTTCCTTGGAAGTCCCACAATATCCTGCCAACAGCATTGCACTACTTCCTGGCCACTAAGCCTGAAAGGTTCAGCACTTTCAGTGTGCATGCAGTCAATTAATCAAGGTCTGTGGTGGGAAGAGTAAATTAAGTGACATAAGTTTCCAGCATACTTTAGTTATTTGATATAAGGTCACTGATATAGGTGGGTTTGGGGTACTTCAGTGTTCATAGCATAAATCATGTAAGCATTTTCCTTGTATTAAATGTATTATGAGGGCAAAAGCAGTGACGCCTTGTAGCAATTTCTGTGTATCATTGTGCTGTCAGTAATTGCAAAGTGGCTTTGCCAGTTAAATGGCACAAGCAATCTTGTCACCGTCATGATTCATTGCCTACTGAAAGCACACAGCTAGCCTTAATCTAATTCTCACCAGAACTCTGTGAACCACGTGGTATTGTGTCCTGTTTGCACTTGGGAAACTAATGTACATGGAGGTTAAGTGAACAGCCCAAGTATGAGAAGGAGCAAGACTATGAAAGCAGTTCAGAGTGCAATCATCTTTCCAATTCCTATGGAGTATAATGGTTACAAATCGCAAATAAGCCCTCAACAGGGCCCCGTCATTCTACTCCCTTTTCCTAGTAAATTCTGTCTCCCACTTTTGAAATGTCTCTTTAATATCTTCTATATCTTCAAATCTCCCTTGTTTTCTAATTTGCTAGAAAATAGAAACTATTAGAGGAAACGTACCTCCGTATTCTCATCACCCTATATAAAAATCATATGGTACTCATCCCTTCTGTATTCCCTCCTGTTACTTGTCTTTGGATCCCAAACTCTATTTATTCAGCCTGTCCCTCTTTCTTTTCCAATATCAATACCTCCCTTTCTACCTGATTATTCCTTTTCATAGCCAAACATGCCTCAATCTCTCCTGTTTCAAAAATCTTCACTCTGACCTTCAAATCACCCTTTAGCTACTTGTTTATTTCTGTGTTCCCATTCTCAGCAAAACTTCTTTCAAGGGTTGTCTACTCTACTACGTCTTCAATCCAATGCAATATGGTTTCTGCACCTCTCACTCCACTGAATGTGCTCTCGTCAAATTCTCTAGTGGCCTCTAAGTTGCAAAATCCAGATGCTCCAGTCTCAGCACACTTGACCTCTCATCATCATTTTACCCTCTTGATCGCTTTCTCATGAAACAAGTTTTGGGGGAAAGATCTTTCCACTTTTAGACCCTTGAAGTTTGAGGAGTCTGTACATTCTAGGAAGCAAAGAACTGTTGCCTTTGTTGAATATAAATGAAGTCACCTAGGGTGAATGTGTGGAGTGAGAAGAGGGAAAGGGCTGAATCCTAGGGGACAGGCAGAGGCAGGGAGGTCTACAAAGGAGCCAGGGAAGTGGTGGCTACTGGGGCAGGAGATGCCAAGGACGGAGAAGCTGAGGCAGAAGAGAGTGATCAATAGAAACCAAACCCCAGAAAGACGAAGCATGTAAGGACTAGAAAGAATATATTGTATTTGGGAATTAGGAGTTCATTAGTCATTGTTTATAAATAATTTCAGGATGCTGACATAGGCTAATTGTACTGAGGCCTGGTTGTACTGAACTGAAGGGCAAGCCAGCAAGTGTAGACATTTGAGAAGCTTGGTTGTGAAGGGAAGAAGAATGACCAGGTAGCATCTAGTGCAGACACAGGATTGTGGCAGAGAGTTGGAAAAAAAAATCAGGTTATATCTGGCTTGTTCAGAGATTGCAAAGAAGAAGGTTTGTTTACCTAATGTCATAGCACTTATACTAGAACTGAAAATAGAACTCATTTATTTTGTGACCTGAAGTAATTGAGATAATATATGAGTAAGAGTTTTAAAGATTATAAAGTGCAATGAGATTTTAATATGGTATTCTTTCCACAAAGAATAATTATGTACCAGGGAAAATTACATTTTTTGACTGTATAATATAGCCTTCATCCAATCCCCCCCAAAAGAACCTCGTTGTTATCTATTCTGCAGTTTGTAAATTATTAAATTGTTATGAATGATGTTTTGCTTGCTTCCTTTGGAAAGAGTGAGGGATTTCCGGAGTAGATGTTGGCCAGCCTGTCTGTTTCTGTTCAGTTGTTCTGAGCTGGCAGACAGCTAGACAGGCTATATAATTACACAGACCTGATGAATACTAAGTGCTCAGCTCCTTCTTTACAGCATTACTACTTTCTGATAAAAGGATATATAAATCCTGTCAAATAAACTTGAGATACTTTAGATTCTAGGCCTCTTATTTCAAGATCTCCTTCAAAACTCTGGAAGGACAAACCTAATTCTTCTTGCCAGCCATCTAAACAGACACTGGCTTATAGAACCAAGATGTTCCACAGGCTTTGGATATGAATCCTAATCATCTTTGCTCAGTCTGACAGAAGGTAAAAGTTTAGCCATCTGAAATGTAATTTTGTGGACTCAAGGGGCAGAAATCCATGACCTGATATTAAGAGACCTCTATTAACTATTCACTGTAGTTTCTCCTCCTCCTAATATACCTCTATGATTTGTAAGTACAGACATAAGGGCTCTTCTTTCTCAATACTCTTTTAGCTCATATGCTCTTAAATGAATGATCACTCCCAATGTTTATGATGTGCATGATACACACAGACCAGTTTAGGAAGCCTGGGGTGACGGCAGGGGTGTATGCAATGAGCTGTAGGGTATTGTTTCCATGTATCTCTAGCTTAAGTTTTCTCATGGATAAGAATTTGTAGCAATTCATAATGACAACTTATTATACCTTAGAAAGGATTAGACTGAAGAAGGCAAAGCATGTCTTCCTTGAACATCTGTCCTGTTTGACGCAGTGTCTCCTGTATGTATAACAGAATGACTCCCACTCAGAGGTCTCGCGTCTGAGGACAGACCTGACCCGGAGGTGCAGCTGTATGTTTACAGCCCTGGGTGTGGAGGGAAGTTTTCTTAGTCTGATCTGCCTAATCTCTGTATGACGCAAGGTTCTTCTCGTTTATCTCTTCTGTTGGTTCTCCTCTGAATCATCATCCCTCCAAGGAAAAGAAATGCTGATGCAACTTTTGTTCTTCTGGAACACATGCCTTTCTCAGCCCCAGCAACATAGTCAATAAAATAGTGTTTCCCTTTGGACTGAGGTTGACCTGGGTTTGAAGCTTGAGTGCTTTGGGCCAGTCATTTAGTCTCTAAGTTTTGTCATTTGAAAAATCGGAATAACATTACATACTTTGTAACATGTGTGGGAGAGGTAAATATAATGTATGTAAACAAGTATGAAACAAGTTTTGATAAATAGTAGTTATCTTATTAAGTTGGTTATATTTCCTTTCTCTCCTAGAACACACTACTGATCTAATCACCTATTCCCTTGGGACTCTCCTATCAGATAGTTACCAATCATAAGGATGGCAAACAAATGAATAGTTCTTGTAAATGTGATTTACTTGGAAACCAGCAGGGCTGCAAAGTAAACTGAAAAGAGCATTGGGCTAGAGAGGTAAGAAGTTCTCACTCACTTCTAGCCTTGCTGGTTCTCATATTAACTAGCAGTGTGACCTTGTATATGATTATCCATACATACAAAACTATAAGTTATCAGGAAGATTGCATTTATCATTAATGAAAGAGCAACATAAGATTTTTTGAACATTTCTAATCTCATGTAAATCCTGATTAGGTCAAGTGTTTATTGCATGACCATACAGACTGTACTTGGCAACGTGAGGGATAATAGACAAAGGATGCATATGCACACTCATTTATGGAGGACTGTTATGGGCTGAACTGTGTTCCCCCCAAATTTTTATGTTGAAGTCCTAATCCTCAATACCCTAGAATGTGACCTTATTTGGAGATTAGGTCATTAAAGAGATAATCAGGTTAAAATAAGGTCACTAGGGTGAACCCTAATCCAATATGACTGCTACCTTATAAGAAGAGGATCTGTAGTTCATGCCACCCAGTTTGTGGCACTTTGTTATGGCAGCCCTAGCAAACTATACAAGGGCATATTGTGTGCTAGTGACTGGGAAAATAACACAAGCCAAGAAAGAGTTAAGTAAAGAAGCAGATAATTCAGCCTGTATGAGAAGCCTGTTCCAATAGATATATATTTGGAGAATATAGGCTATGTTAGGTAGGAGCAGGTGCATGGTACAGGGTGTCATGGGAGGCCGCGGAAGGATAGCTGAGCAATACCAAATAATTCACTACAGCCTCCGCAGAAGGAACTTCTGAGCTGGGATTTTTAAGCAAGAGTTTCCTAGGGTCAGAATGAGTGCAGGAAGGTAGTGTCCTGCGCAGAGAACAGTATACATCAGATACAATGTGTGCAGAGACATGGATCCGTCAGCAAGTGTGGCATAGCTGTAGGAGTATAAGTCATTCAATATGGCCAGAGCTTACCAGGGTAAGAGGAGAAGCTGGAGAGGGGGGCAGGGCCCAGATCAGCAGAGAAAGGTTCCACAGAGTAGGAGCAGGGACCAAGGCCTTGAGGAATGGGTCTTTCTTGAATAGGCAAATTGGAGAATATAGGCTATGTTAGGCAGGAGGGAAACCATGAACAAAAGTGAAGGTTTATATTTGTTTGGTAGTGAGGGTTCTGATCTGGTTAAAGTAGAGGCTCTCTAGAGAAGCAGTGGGGATGAGGTGAAAAGGTAAGGATATGTGAGATAAATAAGTCGCTTAAAGGACAGGAAATATAACAACCCGGGAGTGCTTCAAGGGCAGGACCAGTGTCCTGTTCAGTGTCTGCAATCTAACCCGGGAGTGCTTCAAGGGCAGGACCAGTGTCCTGTTCAGTGTCTGCAATCTAGCAGGTGCTCTACAAACATGTGCTGAATGAACGAAGGGGTGGAAGGATGACACAATGTGGTCTTAGTGAATTGAGCAGGGACTTCTAGGTCCTTTTTTGGTTTGGTTTCAAAATTTAGGTGGCACAGGGTTCTTCTAACCTTTTTGTGTCTCCTTTTCTTCATTTATAAATGTGAGGATAGCAATACTTAGTGATAGGGATATGATATGAATTTCAGGGGATAATTTAAACGGAACTGAATGGAACTTAAGAATTCCATCCAATCAATATTTACTGAGATGCTACTATATGCCAGGCACCGCACTAGGCTTTAGAAATACAAAGATAAACAAGACCCCCATCTCTGCCTCTAAGGATACTTTATAGGGTGGGAGGCAGACATCTGAACAGATAATGAAATTGCAAGGCAGTATAATAAGGACCAGCATAGGGCCAGGAGTGCACAGGAATGGGTCAGTTTTGCCAGCCAGATAACAGGATGGCATTAGGAAATATTTCCTAGAGGAAGTGATGTTTAAGAAGAATCCTGAACAATACTGCACAATTAGGTGAAGAGGAAGAGAAAGGAATTCCAACCAGAGGGACCAGTGGGCTTCCTCTGCAGCTGTGTTTTCCTAGTTCCTATGCCTGTGCAGTTCCCTTGCTGAAAATATACTCCAGGCTGGTTGGTTAGAACAAAAACACTCTCTTTCTTTCTCTTGTCAGACTCCTGAAAACTGGACTTAAAGTCTAAATATCCCTATTATCTGCATTCTCCTTAAACTAACAGGCCTTCAGGAACCATGCTGTGGCCACCTGCCTGACTCCCTCACTCCCTTCCTCCTTCTCTTTTCTTTCCTTCCTTTCCCACATCCTTATTTGTTCTTCCTTCCTCCTTTCATCAAATGGTCACCATGTCTACATATGTAAACCATGTGGATATAGAGGATCAAAGCATAATTTCTAATTCTCAAGGAGTTAAACATTGGTGGTGGTGGTGGTGGGGGGAGGCCAGCGAATTATGGCCCATTGACCAAATCTGTCTGTTTTTGTAAATATAGTGTTGGAACACAGCCATGTCCATCACTATGGATTATCTACAGCAGCTTTCATGCTACAAGAGCAGAGTTGAACAGTTGCAACAGGGACCATGTGGCTTTGAAAGCCTAAAATGTTTACTACCTGGCTTTTTACTGAACAAGTCTGCCAACCCCTGTTCCAGTGTTTGTGTGTAGCAGAGGTGGTGGACAAGGAAATAGGTAATAGTGAGATAAGTGGTAAGACAGAAAACTACAGAAGGAGGGTTGGGGAGAAGTGACAGCTAGAAGAAGGGATAACTAGGCTAAGAACTAAAAGATAAAAAGGAGTGAAGAGGGGAAGGAAGGTCATTCCCGGAAGAGAGAGCAATACATGCAAAGGCCAAGCAAGAAAAATGTGCCGTTTGGAGAGGAAATGGTAACAGATGAGGCTGGAAAACGCATTGGGCTCAGGCAGGTCATGAGGTATCCTGCACGTGAAAGTCATCTGAAGGATTTTGGAAATATAATGTCCCATACAGAGTCAAGAATCAATGAATTACTGCAAACAGGGTAGTGCTAAAGCAAACGTGTGCTTAAGAAAGATCACTCTGGCTGTGTAATACTTAACATTTGTTGGGAATTTATTCTATGACAGCTCTGTGCTAAATGCACACATGTATATGGAAATGCTTATTAGGTAGCTTGGACAGCAACTGGAAGCCAGGTAGAAAGAGGTGAAGAGTAGGGACAGCTCTGGATCTATGAGAACCAATTATCTCCCTACTGGATGGACAGGCAGAGCATCACACACATGTAGAGGCAGGAGGAGGAGGAGAATAGAAATGATTGGGAAAGGCAGTAAAATGTCACAGAACCCCAATAAAAATGAATAAGGGAGTACATGTTAATAAGAACTAGATAGTAAAAACCAGACATTGTAAAGAAGGCAAAGAGAAATGAAGTGAGGGGGGGAAAGGGGTTGGGGTTTGACAAAAAGCAGGTCACAGCTGACTTAAAGGGGGACAATTTCAGCAGAAGAATGGGGAAGCAGGTGGGATTATAAGGGTTTCGGAGCTGACCAGAAGTGAGACAGTGAAGATCGCTGCCACTGAACACTTGTTTGAGAGACTGTCTTTTTAAAGAAGCAAAGAAATATGACTGTGGCCGGATTTCTTAACGAGGCTGTAATTCAGCAGTTTTAATACATTTTCTGATTCATCAAGTAAATTACTCATCCCAAATACCTGGTCAGTGGAAGCAACAGTGAAGATCAAATTATGCAGCCATGCCGGATGACTAAATTAAAAGACAATGCATGTCAGCCTTAGTTAGTCATGGGAGTTGTAGTACTGCATTATCAGAAAACGGGGCAGCACATTGTAGTGCTTAAACATGTAATCGGAGGAACTTCCCGGTGGACGAAAAGGCTCTCTCCTTGGTACCACCAGAGATGATTGTGGCTAATGTCATTTCCAAAAGCCTCTCTCCGAAGGTGGTCATCCCTGAACATGCCCTCCTGTCTGACTTTCCACTGCACAAGCAATCAGCGTCTTTCTCGGGCTAATGAGATCTACACGAAGAATTAATTGCTCTGCCAGCACCAGAGTTGTACCCTGCATCTTTAAAGAGCTGAAAATATTAAATAACAAGCCCAAAGAACCTTGCTCCCGGATCCTCATTAGATTGATTTTACAGATGAGTAAACTGAATCATAGAGAAGCAAGGCAGTGGAAATGAGAAGTCTTTAGTTCTCTCTCACATCACAATGAGGCTGTTGCCTATCAGATTTGTGATTATGCTGTTGTCCAGAAAAAGAATAACTCCCTCCTCACGTTGACTCTTGGATACCAACAGATTTTTAAAAAACTGTTACTGGGGTGACACTGGTTAATAAAATTAGATAGGTATTAGGTGTACAATTCTATAATATGTCATCTGTATATTGTATTGTGTGTTCAACACTCAAAGTCAAGTCTCCTTCCATCACCATTTATACTCCCCTTTGGGTACCAAGAGACATTAAATACCTGCAGTTGAAAAACACAATGTCTCTTATGTTTTGTAAAAGTGGGTGTGTAACTACTGGCCTAAATGAGTTTGAAGAATTATAGCTGAACTTTCAATATAAAGCAACCCACTCAACCCAGAGCCTCGCCTTTGTCAGAAAGAGGAAGGTGTGGAGAGTGTGGAAAGTATTTTTTCCTCTGTGCCTTTAAAACTCAGTAACTTTATAACATTTTCTTAAACGATATTTGAAACAAGAAATCATCATGGGGACTATTAGTCTTACCCTGTAGGGATAATTTATTTTTCTGCTTCACAATTTTAACTTCTTCCTTGGATCATGATTTGATGCTAAGATACTTAAAAGGTCATTTTATCAGGTCAACCACAAATGGTGCTCTTATTACAGAAAAGTTATGTAAAAGATGAAAAGAGAAGCAAGTCCATTAGCACGTAAAATGCACATAAAAATGGTGAAATTTTTCAGTTACATACTGGTCAGATGAATCTTGCTCAAATCTTTTGTTCAAATGGATGACTTTTCTAAGAGCTCTGTGGCACCACTTCAGAGGCTAATAGGCAGCATTCTCTCTGACCTTTAGCATTTTTTTTTTATGAATGCTACCCACCAAGTGTACAAAAATGCCAGTTCACATAAGGCTCCTGTGTTACTTTTATTTCTTGCTCTGTAAAGGCTGCATTTTGAACATTTTAATTATGGTCAAAGCATTCCTAGTCAACCTAGAGGGCAATTAGTAGGAACACAGTAGATGCTAAAAAAAGATAATTTGGAATAATTTCACCCCCCCTTTTATCCTCACCCAGGGATATGTTTACTGATTTTAAGGAGATAGAGAGAGAGGGGGAGAGGGAGAGGGAGAGGGAGAGGGAGAGGGAGAGGGAGAGGGAGAGGGAGAGAGAGAGAAAAAAGAAACATCCACACATGCCCCAACTGGGGATCAAACCCACAACCTAGGTAAGTGCCCTGACAGGAATTGAACCCGCAGCCTTTTGATGTACAGGGCGGCACTCCAACCAACTGAGCCACCTGACCAAGGCTTTTCCCCTTTTGATTAGAGTTTGCAAATATAACTGTCAGCTAGTTACTCTGGTGAGGCTATGAGTCAGTCCTCCTCCAAGTAATATAAACTTCCTAATTTAGTCTTTGGTCTATAAATCTACAGTAACACTGCCAGTGTTTTGATGTTATCAGTATCTTTATCTTCCTTTGCTCCACACTATCATAGATTTTATCTTTTCATTGCCTACTGTAATTTGTTGCTGGAAAAACAGTTGCTAGTAAGTAATATGCTGAAAGATGATGATTATCTGAAAGGATGGGGGTAAGATCCCCATGATGTAGTGTGTGTATGAGCAAATAAAGGAATATGTGTGCCATGTTCATGCAAATAATATGACAGGTCTGAGGGCAATCCTGTGACCTGCTGGAGGTCAAGGATTGTGTATGTTCATTGTTACATCACTAGTATTTAACACTGTCCCAAAACATGGAAAATATTTAAGCAGCATTTGCTGTATTAATAAATGAAGAATTCTAGTGCTCCATGTTCCCACTGGCAAAACAAGGCTTCTGGGTTAAAAATGAGGTTGGAAGGTCCATCTACAACAATCTGCTATGCATTTAGTGTTTATGGGAGATTTCTATATATACAGCATCATGCTAGGAGTTGTGAGAAAGGCAAGGAAATTGAATACAGGGAGGGGGGGCTGGAGGCCTGGGTGAAAGAGGTGAAGGGATTAAGAAGTACAAATTGGTAGCTACAAAACAGTCCCGAGGATGTACTAGTAAAGTAAAGAAAAGGGAATATAGTTCATAAAATTGCGATAACTCTGTATGGTGCCAGTTGGGGTACTGGAAATATCGAGGGAACACTATGTGAAGTATATGATTGTCTAACCACTAAGCTGTACATCTGAAACCAATACAAAATAAAATTAAAAGGAAAAAAGTAAGACTGACAAATCTTTCAGGAAAAAAAAATAATAAAGAAAATTGAATACATAGATCTTAGACTTGAAGTGTCCGGTCTAGTGGAGGAGACAAGATATATATAAGTGAAAAGTTAACTCCTAATTCAAGAGTGAATAATGACATGCCAAAGGTAATTTTTCATACCAAATACAACCACTACATGATTTCAGAGAAGAGAGAGGCTGCTGAGGACTGGAGTCATTAAGGAAAGCTACATAAACAAGGCAGGGATTGAGTTAGACCTTTTAGAATAAAAGAGGGGAAGGGAAGGAAATTGCAGTCTGGAGGGGGAAGGCTGGAGAGTACAAATGAACAGTCATCAAGGTAAGAATAGATAGTTTGAGACTTAAAATGAAGGAAGCAGTCATTAGATTTGGAAAAATAGAGATGATAACAGAAACATATAGAATAAGGAAGTAGCTAAGTATGTGCATTTTGTATGATAATCATTTCATACCTAAACTCCTTGGTGAAAAAAGAAAGTAACTTTGAAACTTATATACATTCTATATGTTGCAAACTTGGGCATAATAGGTGGGATGTCAGAGGACCAGGAGGCTGCGTTCCCAGAGGCTAGCGAGTAGCAAGCACACATGCCTAACTGGGAGGGAGCTGATGTACCACTCGAAGGGGCTGCACAGGTAGAGTGAGAGCCTGCATAAGTCTTTTGACAAAGGATGCTGTGTGGAAAGGGTTTATGATTGCAACATAGATTTGACTTTCCCCAAATCTTACGTGACCTGATGCACTTTTGTAGTTATTCATTGATTATATCAATTTTCATTTATCTTATATATTTAAGGATACAGAAGGGTCAAGGCTATGTGTACACCTGTTGTGCAAACCAGAACCAGATACTTAAAGACAACGTTTGAAATTTTGCCTTTCAGATTCACACATCAATAAAATCAAGGATAAGGATAAGAGACCAAAGGAGAAGCCATAATTGACAGATATTTAAAAATAAATGGGGATCCTTATTTTCTAACCATGTCTGGAAATGGATGAAAGAAATCTTTATTAACGTTAATTATAGCAATGTAGATAAACCACCTGTATATTGTGTTTGTGTGTGAGAGTATGTAGAACAGAATGAGCAAAAAATTTTGTTAAAGCTTTTAAGAAATACTTTGAATGTCACTTACATGGACCCTTTAAAACTCCCATTCATTAATGGAATACTGATTAAATAAAAAATTAACTATTGAGAATGTCTCCTAAGTAAAGTATATCTATGCATAGATCTACTACTATGATGCTTTAACGAATGTTAATTATAGCCTTTTGATGTCTGTACTGCGTGGCTCTAAAAAGCTAATAAGACCTGCACTACATCATAGTTAATAGAAGTGTGGTGCTTGTTGCTTAGGCAACAGGATGAATAAATGCAGGTCAGGATGTGCTTCAAGAAAAACAAAAGCTAGACTATGATACTGAGTAGAGACGGAGCTGATCTAACGGATTTTCCCCTACATTAATGAAATCTGTTTCTTAAAATGGCCCGAGCATATCAGTGTACTTTAACTAAGTTCATAATGAAATAAATTAGGTTATGGAGATCAAGAAATAATTTTTATAAAGGCAGAAATTGATTTTTTTATGATAGTAGTAGCAAATAAATGATTGATAGCATTTAAAGCAATAATTGATGACAACCATTTTATGATTTGCTTCCTTTTCATAATTAACTAATTCCTCTAAATGATAATTCAAAGCTTTTAAAATTGATTCTGTCCCATGAAGAAAGTATTAGACTGACTTTTCTGAATTAGCCATGTTTTCTTAATTTCTGGAAAATTTCACACAATCCTGGGAATACTTAGAATTGAAAAAAATAAAGACAATAATCTATGGAGGAGATCAGACCTGGTTTTATTATGTAGGTACAGGGTTTTTGCCTTCCAGATGCATTTTGGAGTGCTCATACATATTCCATTCATGAATGTTTTTACGATCTCCAAATGCTTATTTGAAACCTGTTTGATTAACCTTTCAGTTCCAGGCTTTCAAAGGGGGATTATATTTGCTGAAAAGTGTTTAAAATTCAGGGGAAAATTATGCTGAATTAAAATCTTTCAAAGCAGCCAAATATTCCAGAGAACCCAAAAACCTACCTCACTTCTCATAGGACCAGAATAAATTTGGACGAGAGTTCGAGGAGTAGGAATGAGAAAGTCTTGTCTCAAGTAGAGAGAGGGAGAAAGCATACTTATCAAAATGTGCAGTAAACATAAGTAACGATGCAAAGATTTTCATTCTGTTTGATAGTCCCTCTAGTTCTTGGTGTCATCTGTGTAGTGTCCTAAATCTGGTCAGTATCCTAAGACTCTCAGAACAATTGAAAAAATTTCACTTTCCCCCCCCCTATTTTAATACCCACAATATCATTCCTGTCTAATTAGTGATGGTATTCTTAAACATGAGAAAAATGCAATAGCTACACATCTCATTGCAAAAAAAAAAATAGGTTCATAAAGAGTTCATTGTATACAATTACCTAGAGCTCATCTGTTTTGATGCATTTAGTAGCTTTTTATAAAAAGCTCATGGGGCATACACCTTTTTTGGAGAAGAGGCAGAAGTTGAACAATTTGAATGATTTTCAAATCTGTAATAATAGTCAAGTCAGGCTTGGAGAAAAAGAATCTCCAATGGAGATAAAAAGACATAACTAGCTCTCCGTGTTTTGTTATCAGCTCTGGTGTTAATAAGCCTCAGGTGTCGGCTCCAGCAATTTATTTAGAAATAGCTATTCATTAGTTCTACATTTGTGTGCTACATGCCTATGTTATGAAGCTCTCTCTCTCTCTGAATTTAGGGATAGGCAATATGTGTAATGGGACCTTAAAAGCAAGGTAAGGTAATAAGGATGGTGACGTAGCTTAACAAGGGAAAGTGATGAGCGCTGAGGGAGGCGTGTGAATGATTAGAAAGCTGGATCGCCCGTCTGCACCTCTCCCTCTCCTCCTTCCTCACCTATATTCACCACCGTGAGAAGTTCGCACACACCGCACCGGGTTTAGACTGCATGCAGACAAGTATTCAGAAGTACATGCATGTGCTCAGCCCATTAGCCTCTCCTTCTGAATACGGACAGCTAACTGATGCAAGTGTTTGTTTTTCCCTAAAGTAACAAACAATTACTTCCATGCTCCTCAATCAGCACGTGTAAGTAAGTGAATCCTCTCCAGAATGGACTGTCTGAAACAGTTTGCTAAGGAACTAAAGGTCATTCGATAACACCACTTAAACTGCCTATCGAACAATGATCAGGAAACAAATGATCTTCACACTGTAAACATAATACATTGTCCACTGAATCCCTAACTGCTGATGCTCACACAAAATCCTATATCTTTAGGCACCCAGAATCCATTGAAGAGGGGCTGATCGACCCCGGGGAATTCAGAAACTACAAATTTATAAAAATCACACAAAGAATGGAAGGGAGGACACAAATGTTCATCTCCTCTCGCTGCCTATAAATAGTCCTCTCACCGGTTCATTCATATCAGACACACGCACATGGACGCCTCTAGATCTCATTTCTCAGCAAGTATCTCTATGTACACAGTAAGTTCAGCCCTGAGGGCATCCCCTTTCCCGATGCCGCTACAGATATAAAACTGACCGGTTTTGGTGCAAATCGGGCTGCTTCTGAGCCATGTCAGACACACTAGAAGCAAAGACAGACAAAAGGCAGCTCTGTGGACACAGAGAGCGTCTTACCATAAACTGCACATTGTCAAATCCATTAGCCATCAGGTGGTTCTCGTACTGAGGTAGCCCAATGCTTTCCAACCATTGTCCCACTGTTTGGACGGGGCATCTGGGTCCTGTGAGAGGATGAAGAGGGAAGCGTTTAAGCAGGGAGTAGCCGTCCACGGGGTAATAGCGGTAGTCCTGGGCTGAGAGGTGGCATTGCCACATCATGCTCCTGGGAAAGTTGCTATCAAAGGAGCCCGCCAGCTTGACAGATTAGCGTTCCCGGCGCGCGAGAGAGCAAAGTCAGAAGTAACACATAGTTTGCCAGGCAGGCTGTGGAGTCTGACTTGATCCTAGCTCCACATTTCTCACATATTAATCTTTACTACCGACCAGGACGCCATACAGCCCCCAGAACCAGGCAGCGGTAGAAGGCATAGCAAGCTGTCGGCCGAGGCTGGTCTGCGTGCTCTGTGATTGTTGGAGTACTCCACAATGAGCAGTGCACGGCCAGCAGCCAGAATTCTCTTTATCAAGTACTCCTACACTCATCAATATGCAGCTCCATGCTCCCTGCTCCCCCTCGCTCGCTCCCCTTCATTACCCAGCCCAGGCTACACCTCGCATTTTCAATAATAGCCATCAGATAAGGCAGATTTTTTTTTTGTCTGCAAGCTGTAAGCTGCTTCCTCCTACACGCCCATCCAAGCGTCAATCTTGAATGATGAGAGCAGTCAAAACAAATGCAGAAAATAGCAAGATTCAAAAGCAAACCAAAGCGCTTAAAACTGAATTGCATCTTCATACCGGTTATACATTACAGAGCTATTTGTTGTGGAATTTTACGTTTCAAAAGACACCAGGAAATGCAAAGCTTTAACCATAGCTGTTAGCAGAGCTCATGACAGGTTCCCTTTCTCCTTTTCTTCCCTTCCCTTTCTTCTTCTTAAAATGCAGCAGAGATAAATGTTTCTGATCTAAAGCTTTACAATGTGTGGAGAATCATTATTCTCTTTCTTTCGCAGGCTATATATATGAAGGAACATCTCTGAGATTCCTTTTTCATTTTGAATTACTGTAACATACAGAAACTGCATCGCAATCTCGAAGTCAAGATAATTCGTTTTTTGTTTGCATGGCTCCTTCTAAACAAAAATATTATTAGGCATAAGAAATCCTTTTCCCCTCTGACATTTATAACCCGGTCTACCAGGGTTACCATCTTAAATGTGCTGTAAAGGTAACATTACTGGGTAGAATTGTTTAATAAAAAAAGGAGCCCTCACCAAAAAGAATTCAAGAATAACAGATGTAAATGTGTGAGTTTTACTGAATGGCAGACATATTGAGTAATTTATTTAATAATTGAGAGAAATGAGAGATTAATAATAGAACCCAGGGGACTAGATCATCAGAAAGAACAGACTCTTACTTAAGATTGGGAAAGAACTCGCAGAAAGGCTAGTCTCACCTCCCCCTTACCACAGGAACCCCTTGTCACAGTGTCCCTGGGAGACCATCACCTAATTTATGCTTGAATACTGCCTGTAACGGAGCCCTCACTACTTATCAAGAGGACTCCATTTATTAGAAAGCTATTTTACTTCCTACTTGACTACCCACTGGCTCCAGCTCTGCCTTTGGAGCCCCCACAGATCGGGAACAGTGTGTTTTAAAAATTAAAGATAACTCTCCCCTCCCCTCTCCCTACCCACAACAGTGCTCGGCCCATAGTAGGTGCTCAATAAATATTTACTGAATAAATGAAATATAATTTTCCTTCTTTCCCAAAACTTTATCTTTCTCTGTTTCCTTTCTCTTTTTAAGAACATTGTCAACCTCCCTGACACACAGACATTAAACCTCAAAGAACCTAGCACACTTTCTCTTTCGCTGCGGACACCAGTCCCCAAGTTAACACCATCCCTCACCCCAGTGTTTCTGGCCCCTGCTCCCTTGATTCTTTTTCCTGTCTCATGTGTATGGAACTTTGACTTTAATTCTGTGATCTTAGTTCAGGCCACCTGGCCCATGCAACAGTGGCTTCTACATGGGTCTTTCTACCTCTAATATTTTAAAAATCTATTTTATGTGTGAGTGTCAGAATAAGTTCTCTAAGATACTGTTTTGATAATTACTTCCTTTCCCAAAACACTTCCCTGGTTTTCAGTTGGCTTCAAAATAAACTCTCAACTTCTTTGATAATATTTTGGGGCATCTTTATGATTGATAACAAATAAACCGCCTTGATTTCCTTTTCCCCGGCGTTCCAGTCAGGTGGGATTACTGGCTGGTCTCTGAAGGCAGCCTGTAACATACTTCAGTTGGTTTTATTCTGTTCCCACATTTCTGTCCCTTCGTTGGTTTTGAATCAGATGGCACTTCCCTTGTGAAATCTTTTCTAATCCCCTAACAGGAATGAATCTCTTCCTTATCTGTCTTAAGTGGCATTTTTTAGGCTCTCTATTAGAATAACTATTTTTTGTCTAACATTACAGTTATTAGCATACAAGACTTATTTATTGAATGTAGGAATGTTCTTCCTAATATTGCACGTGGTAAAGAATCAGTATGCATCTATCTAAACCAAATAATGTAGCTCTCATTTCACATAAAATCCTCCTAGTTTTGATTTAAAATTGTATTTTCATTTGAAATCTTTTCCAAGTATCTGAATTCTTTATAAAAGAAGATAGTTGGGTTTCTAAATAGAATTTTCAAGTGAATTTTTATCATCCTCATCCTCTCTTTTACTCTATTATAATTTATCCCTGATTGGTTCTAGACCTTTCAAGAAAGTCATAAAGTTTGTAGCATTCTAGAAATCAATTTTAAGAGATTCTGGTTGCTCAACATTAATTGCATGAGAACTTAAAAACAAAACACTCTTTGTCCTTGGACAGATCTTAAGCTGGTATGAGGCGGAGTAAAATGGAGTATTAATTGCCATCTTTCCTAGGGTCACATCCATATTGTTCCTCCTGATTATTTAAACTTAGTAGGTCAATAAGCTACACAAAAAGTGAGAAAACACTGCAATATTGTTTTGGCTTGGTAAGACATGCTGACTGACCAGGTTCTCAAATCCTATCTCATCTCTCTTTTTTAAAATGTATTTTTATTGATTTCAGAGAGGAAGGGAAAGGAAGAGAAAGGCAGAAACATCAATGATGAGAGAGAATCATTGATCGGCTGCCTCTGATCTGCTGCCTACTGGGGATTGAGACCTCAACCCAGGCATGTGCCCTTGACTGGAATCGAACCTGGGACCCTTCAGTCTGCAGGCCGACGCTCTATCCATTGAGCCAAACCAGCTAGGGCTCTCATCTCTTAAGATGTGCGCCAGGGCTAAAATACAGGGAAGAATGCCACATACATTACAGGCATTAAATCATCTTTGTTAAATGAATGAGTGACAGTAGAAATGATTTTCATGAAAAGAAAATAGAAAGAAAGCCTATCTATCTATCTATCTATCTATCTATCTATCTATCTATCTATCTATCGAGGTGGGTTTTTTCCATGGGCCAGACTGTTATATAAACACATAGCTCAGAGAGAATACTGCCCAGTCTTTGAAAATTATTATACAGAACGATTGAATTTTATTCTTTTAACTGTTCAATCATTCAATTTCTACTCAGTGATTCTCATATGTTGGTGAAAGATTATAATGCAGGAGGGAAGTGAGTTAGGAGAGAATGAGGGAAGGAAGGAGAGAGGAAGGGAGGGAGGGAAGGAGGAAGGAAAAGAGAGAGGGAGAGAAGAAAGGACCTTGAGGCAAACCTCTAAAAGAACCCTGGTCTGGGTCTGAAGATCATTTTTTAAATAGTATCTAAGTATATTTCTCACTTTACTTGAAACACTTTCTTAGAGTCTTAAAATTCTTAAAGCCTATCAGTGCATTATTGGGCAGACTCCTTTATTCAACTAGAACTTCTCTAAGTCCCAAAAGTGAGATAAGAGGAGGGAAAGGAGAAAAACTAACAGTTATTCTGTGCTACTCTGACCTGAGCAGCGTGGCATGGATTATGATCCCCATTTATAGATAAGGGAATTGAAGTGTGTGATGAAGCCAGTCTTTCTTTGACACAATCTTTTAAAACATAATCCTGGGGGTTCCACTTCCAGAATGGCAATGTAAAGACACTCCATGGACCCTATCCCAAGCCAAACAAACACAACCGTATATATACTAGTATGTATATATGTATGTATGTATGTGTGTGTGTGTGTATGTGTGTGTGTGTGTGTGTATGTGTGTGTGTGTATATATATATATATATATATATATATATATATATATATATATATATCTGGCCCTTTAAATACAGTTCCTCATGTTGTGACCCAACCATAAAACTATTTTCGTTGCAACTTCATAACTGTAATGTTGCTACTGTTATGAATCATAATGTAAATATCTGATATGCAGGATGGTCTTAGGCGACCCCTGTGAAAAGGTCGTTCGACCACGAAAAAGGGGTCGCGACCCACAGGTTGAGAACCGCTGATTTAGAGTCTCTGGAAATTGTTTCAAAAACATACAGAAGATGAAGAAATATTTATTCAAGAAAATGTACGAAAACATGTAAGAACAGTGAGAATCTAGGGCCCTGGGGCCATGACATGTTCCCTCCCTCCCTTTCCTCCCCAGCTCAGCTGGAAAGAAACTGCACTCTAGGTGGGTGTGCCCCAGAGGATGGGACTCTGTCTCTCCCCAGCTCCCATCATGGGATATAGTAACTTACCTAAAGGGGTGGGCCAGTAACATTTCTGATTCCTTCTAACTCCAAGGTGTAGAGGTTAAATTTCTGGTGGGTGTGTGGCTGAGATGTCAGGGGTTCCCTTTGTCCATCCAGCCCCCATTCATAAACCGGAGGCTCTATCCCACTGTGGCCAGCTAGGAACAGTGAGGCGCTTGCGGCCCTCATCCAATTTAACTATAGGGATGAGGGTCTGTGCCCAGAAAGCAAGCTGAGAAGATGATAAGACCAGGGATGAGGCTACCATCCCTGCCCAGTGGCTCAAAGTCCTTGCCAAAGGGGAGAGTCAGTTCTTAAGTACAGAGAGTTCTAAAGCTCTATCCCAATAAATTGATTTTATTTGAAACTAGAGGCCTGGTGCACAAAATTCATGCATGGGGGTAGGGGGGGTGTCCCTCAGTCCAGCCTGCACCCTCTCCAATCTGGGACCCCTTGGGGGATGTCTGACTACCGGTTTAGGCCCCATCCTGGGGATCGGGACTAAACTGGCAGTCAGATATCCCTCTCACAATCCTGGACCATTGGTTCCTAATCGCTCACCTGCCTGCCTGCCTGATCACCCCTAACTACCCCCCTCCCCCATGGCCTAGTTGCCCCTAACTGCCCCCTGCTGCCAGCCTGGTCGCCCCCAACTGCCTCCTCCCTGCTGGCCTGGTCGCTTCTAACTGCCCCCCCCTGCCAGCTTGGTCACCCCTTACTGCCCCCCAGCCGGCCTGGTCACCCCCAATTGCCCCCTTCTGCCGGCCTGGTCACTCTAACTTCCCCCCCTGCCAGCCTGGTCACCCCTCACTGCCCCCCCCCTCCCCGCCAGCCTAATTGCCCCAAACTGCACCCCCCTGCCAGCCTTGTCACCCCCAACTGCACCCCCCTGCTGGCCTGGTCATCACATGCAGCCTGCTTGTTCAGTCATTTGGTTGTACCTCACTAACCCCCCTGCCAGCCTGGTCGTAGGCAGCCATCTTGTGAGGGTGTGAGGGTTAATTTGCATATTACCTCTCTATTATACAGGATAGTCTCTGAGGAAGTTCAAGCCTAAGTGGGGTATGAAAAACAATAGAGATTTTTTATGATAAGCAAATAAAAAAAGGCTAGTAGCTCCATTAGGACAAGCTAAGTGGTAGGCCATTTACTAGTATATGAAATATCCAGAATAGGCAAATCTATAGGAACAGAATGTAGATTAGTGGTTGCCTAGGGGTAGGGAGAGCGGCTTGGGGGTAAACAGTGAGTAATGGTTAATAGATACGGGGTTTCCTTTTTAGGGTGACAAAAATGTTTTAAAATTTTGGTGACAGTTGCACAACTCTGTGCATATACTAAAAACCACTGAATTTATATGCCTCAAATGGATGAATTGAATGATATATAAATTATCTCTCAATAAAATTATAATTATTAAATAGTAATAAAATAAAAATAATTCTTAAATTTTCTTTAAATTCATATGAAAAAATACATACAACTACATATGTGTACATTGTTATTATTTATATGTATACTAGTGTTTTTAGTGCTATTTTTTTTCACTTTCTTTTTCTTGTTTTTGTTTTTTTTTTGGTTTACTTCCTCCTCCATACTATCTGTATCATCCATCCTCTTTTCAAGGTGATTCAGGTTAACAAACTAGTATCTTCCATGCACATTTACCCATTGCTAAATCTCTTTCTCAAACACACACAGATACGTATAAATATATATGCATGTGTGTATGATATGTATATCTGGGTGTACTTTTGGAAGTTGTTCTTAAAAGACAGAATCGTATCACACTCACTTTTCTGAACCTTACTTTTCTCATTCAGCAAAGCCTTATGGAAATTCAACCAAGTAAATGACAAACTATGATTTATTCTTTGAAATAACTGTATAATAATCTGCAATATTGACTAATATTTTATTCACTATATGCTATTCATTATTCTATCTCCAGGCCCACCCCTTCATTTTCTTTTTAAAAACTTTTTATTTTGAGTTAATTGTAGATTCCTATGCAGTTATAAGAAATAATAGAGAAATTCTGTATAGACTTTACCCAGTTTTCCCCAATGGTAACATCTACTTACAGTATGCTATCACAGTCAGGTAATTGGCATAGATAAAATCCATTGATCTTAAGATTTCACCAGTTTCACATGTGCTCGTGTGTGTGTGTGCACGTATGTGTTTAGTCCTTTGCAATTTTATCACATGTGGACTGTGTAACCATCACTATGGTCAAGATAAAGATAGTACCATCACAAGAATCCTCTTGGTATTCTTTTAAAGCCATGGCCATCTCCCCCTCTCTCTAACTAGCAACTACTAATCTGTTCTCCACCTCTATTATTTTGTCATTTCAAGAATGTTAGCTGCATGGAATCATACAGTATGTAAGCTTTGGGATGGGCCTTTCTCACTCAGCATAATTCTCTTGAAATCCATGTTAACTTATTCCATGTATCAATAGCTCATTTCTTTTTATTGCTGAGTAGTATTTCATGGTATGGATGTACCACAGTTTGATTAATGATTCACACATTGAAAGACATTTGGGTTGTTTCCAGCTTTTAGCTATAATGAATAAAGCTTTTATGATCATTGGTGTACACACTTTTCTGTGAACATACATTTCCATTTCTATAGGATAAATGTCCAAGAGTGCTATTGCTGGGTCATACAGTAAATACACATTTCATTTTATAAGAAATGGTCATATTATTTCCAGAGTGGTTGTAACATTTTACATTCCACCCAGCAATGCATGAGAGATAAAGTTTCTTTGCATCTTCACCAGACTTTGGTGTTACCACTATTTAAAAAGATTTTTTTAGCTATTCTGATAGGTGTGTAGTAATATTTCATTATGGTTTTAATTTGCATTTCCCTCGTGGCTAATGATGTTGAACATATTTTTATGTGTTTATTTGGCATCTGCATATGCTTTTTGGTAAAATGTCTGTTCATGTCTTTTGCCTATTTTCTAATTGGGTTGTTTGGTTTTTGCAAAGTTGAATTTTGAGGATTCTTTATACATTCTAAGTACATGGTATTTGTAGATTTTTGATTTGCAAATATTTGCTCTCTGTCTGTAGTCAGTCTTGATCCTCATCACAATTCCCTGCAGAGCTAAAGTTTTTTTATTTTGATAAAGTCATTTTATCAATTTTTTCTTTGATGATCATGTTTTGGGTGTTTTCCCTGTTATTTTTAACTTTTAAAAATGATCATTAAAAAAAAAGACGCCTGTATTAAATAGCCTATAACTAATTATTTTTTAATATGGAATGTAAAAAAAACCACCTATAGTCTGGTGGTTTACATTTTAATGGACAAATACAATTTAGGGTGGTGACAGTCATGCTTGATTTTAACCATTTCATCTTATTTTATGTTTATATTTATTTAAAATTTTGTTTCCTTATTTTCCTTTTCTTCAATTTTGTTGTTCTGGTGACATTCTTACTCATTACATTTTTTTCCTTTTGAACTTTGAGATTTTGTGATACTTCTCCACTCCATTCACGATTACTTTACTTTCCCTGCTCTAAAAAGCAGACATACTTTTCTAAAATTATTTAAAACTAATATACCAATTCTTTCCCTCCTATTCCAGTAAAATTAGACCTTCAGAATATTTTTTTCTTCTCTATTCTCCCTTTCCTACAACCATGTGCTGTAATTTTCAAAATGTTTTTCCTTTACCATTCTGTCCTATTCTTAGGTTTTGCTGATAAACATTTAGAAAATTTTATTCTAGTCTATTACTAGAATTTTACTAATTCCTTCTATTTAATTAACTCTTACTTAGTATTTATGTTGAAGTCTCCCAATATGTTTATCTTATCTATTTGTATTTAATTTTTATAAAGATTATTTGATCGCTGTTGTTTTATTTCTTCATAACCTTATCCATCTTGATATTTCTGCTTTTATTTGAGGTTTTGTTAAAAACGTTATCATATACTAAAAAACTATTTTGAACTGAGAAAATAAAAAGCACAGCATATAAAAATTTGTGAATGTAGCTAAAGTAGTATTTAAAGAGAAATTTACAGCATTAAGTATATATATTAGAAATACAGAAAATTTCAAATCAATAATTTTATTATCCAGCTTAAGAAATGAGAAAAAAGGTCTAAAAGTAAGCAGAAATAAGAAAATAAAAATTAAAGATAAATAAAATAGGAAGAAGAAAAATCAATAGGAAAAAAAATCAATGGCTGTTATTTGAGAGAATCTATAAAATTGATAAAGCACTAGTCAGGCTAATCAGGATTGAAAAA
Source organism: Myotis nattereri (assembly GCF_964212035.1). Taxonomy (NCBI): domain Eukaryota; kingdom Metazoa; phylum Chordata; class Mammalia; order Chiroptera; family Vespertilionidae; genus Myotis; species Myotis nattereri. The sequence continues at coordinate 199,340,444 of NC_138076.1, forward strand.
AAGGAGAATAAATGATTTACCAGTATTAAGAATGGGAGAAGTGGTAGCCTACAGACTACAGATATTAAGAAAGAAAGTTAAGAATATTATGAGTAATTTTATACCAATAAATTCAGTAACAAGTAAAATGGACAAATTTATTGAAAGACACAACCATCAAAGCTCACTCATGAAGGATTTTCTAATTAAATATCTATTAAAGTAATTGTATTTATACTTAAAAACTTTCACAACGAAAATTTAGCCCTCATTAATGACTTCAGTGTTGAATTCTAGCAAACATATGAGGAAGAAATAATACCAATGTTACATAAATTCTTCCAGAAAATTAAAAAGAATAACTTTCTAATTCAAGACATGAAGTCAGCATTACTCTGATATCAAAATCAGACAAAGACATTATGAGAAAAGAAAACTATAGACCAATGTTTGTCATGCATGTAAGGTTTAAAAATTCTAGTTAATGGGTGGAGGATACTTCTTTTTATAATTTACTAGAGGCCCAGTGCACGATTTCATGCACAGGTGGGGTCCCTCCGCCTGGCTGGCAATCGGGCTTATTGGGGCTGTCTCGTCCAGTCTCAATCAGGGCAGATGGAGGCTGGCTGGCTGGGGAGGGACCACGGGAGGGCTCCAGGGTGTGTCCGGCCCTCTCGCCCAAACCTGATTGGCCAGACCCCAGCAGCAAGCTAACCTACCGGTTGGAGGGTCTGCCGTATGGTGGTCAGTGCACATCATAGTGACTGGTTGAGTGGTTGACTGAATGGTCGACTGATCAGTCAGACACTTAGTATATTACACTTTTATTATATAGGATTCATTTCTTTAGCATTGACTGATATTTTCAGCAAATATGTATAAAGTACCTCTTGTTCCACTCATTTTGTTAGGAGGTGGGGATATAGCTTTGAACATCCTTGCACATATGTAATTTATAGGCTAGTGGAGAAAACTGGTTTACCACCTAGAAAATGTCATTTGAGATTAGAGGAATTAAAACTTAAAATAATGACTTTCTATTGCAACCATACAGAGAGGAGAAGTGAGTTAGAGAAAACTGCTTAAGTGACTCCAGTTTCCATGAGCAGAAGAGAAACCTAATATACTGTTTCAACAGGTGCTACTAGATGAAATGGTTAACATGGGTAAACTGATTTGGCAGAGGTGGCAGTTATCAAATTGGTTAGGTGGGAAAATGGCATTAGGGAAGGGATAAAGACAAGCCACTGAAAAATAGTTTAAAAAAAAAGAAACTGGCTAGTTCCTCAAAAATGTAATAAATACCTACTTATTGTAGCTCCGAGGTAACTGACAAAAGTCACATACTCTTCAATGAATGTGAGTCTTCCCAGTGATCTAAACCCTATCTGAAGAAAGGGAGCTTGTGTTTATTGAGCATCTACTATGCCTCTAGCCTTTTAAATGTAACCTCATCATGCAAAACTAGAGGCCTGATGCATGAAATTCATGCAAGAGTAGGCCTTCACAGCCTCAGCAGCTGCCTCCATCCCGAGGCTGCAACCCTGGCTTCATCTGGAAGGACATCTGGAAGGTCTACTGGTCTAATTAGCATACTATTCTTGTATTACTATAGATAACAGAAAACATGCATTTATTCTGGTCAGGCTCCAAAGGCTCTGCAGGCATTAGCTCATAATTACTTTCATGACAACCTTGTGAAGTATTACTGTTTCCTCTCTTTTCACGGGGGAAGATAATAAGATCCGTGGGGTCCATGAAGCCACCCAGTTAGACTAGAGCCCTGGTAGCTTGGTTCCCGAGTGAAGCTTTCAGCCACGACTCTACTGCACCTCTGTTCCTGGTGCGCAGGGTGGGAAACAGGCCTTTTCACAGAAGGGAGAATGTGCACCTGTCCACCTGCCAGCAGGCTTGCTTTCAAATCGTTTCCCAGTTTTTCTGTGTATTCTTCTTCCCACCCTTCATCTTACATTCATTATTCTTGGCTTCTAAAGAGCAAAGCAATGGGAAAAAGCAGGGGGAGTCATGAGAGGTGGGAGAAGGGTAAAACCTATCCCTCGGATATTTCTATTTCACCCAACAAAGGGCTTTTCTGTGATTCTAAAAGACAGCCCCTTCCATTCCCACAGGGGCTCAGCCTCTCAGGTCTGCAATGCACGGATGCCTGGGCTGCGTGACTCAGTGAGAGCTGGCATAGCATCGCATGATGGTAAAGAGCCCAGACTCTAGAGTCAGTCGGCAATGGGTTTGAATTTTGGCTACTCTCCACTCTGTGTATGTATCTGTTGTTTTGATTCTATTGCATGGAGGGATAGAAAGAGTACCTTTCTGCTTGGGCAAGTTTTGGTGGCTTCATTCGTTGTCAGTAAAGTGAGGGTGACACCTCGCCCCACCTACCTTATGGTTCTGTGTGAAGCTGAAATGAAATAACACGTGTGGAAAAACCGCTATAACTTACAAAGCGCTGTTCAGATGCTTGAGGCACTCATTATCTTTACTGTCAGTAAAACATACACTCGTGTTGTTCATTCAGTCCCTGGATCGAAGGGACTGGCCCTGAGCCATCAGTGTGTTTCCTTGCCCAGTTTTCTTTGTTTCAAACAGACAAAAATGAATGGGGTGAGCAGTCTGGCCAAATAACAGAGGCAGCTAATTGTACTGTGAAGTGATCAGAATCCCAAAACCAGTGATGTCATTGGGGGCTTTGTCTTATCTGATGCACCAATAACCAGGTCTCAGCACAAAGCAGCCTGGTCTCCCCATCCATCTAAGGGTGAAAAGAGAAGAAAGGGGCACCAATGGCAGGAAAGAATGGTTCCTATTCCCAGCTTCAAGATGGAAAAAAGGGACCATTGGTTATTTAGACCAAGCTATTTAAATTAAAGACTGGTCATTTTTTAAGAGACTGGTAGAAGAGCCCAATGAAATTAAAAGGTAGGCCCATATTTTTGGAGAGAAATTGAACATTCAGTTAGTAACAATAGGGATGGCCTCTCTGTGAGCCTCCTTTCCTCTCTTTTCAAGCCTGTAATACAGGTGTAGGAGTAGGGGTGAAAAGAGTTCGTTCCAGTAGAGTAGTGTAAGAAAGATCCTTACAATTCTATTTTTAACTAGAAAGTACTGGTACTCATTTTTCCAATCCTACAAGTCCTCTGAGCTGAGAAACACAAATGACATATCTGTTTTCCTTATGGAGAAAAGCTGACCATGAAAATTAGCTAGAAGAGAGAGACAATGCAATGAAAAACATGCTTCTTCCCCTGATGAAAGGACAGCCATTTGGAAATACAGACAGAAATGCAAAGCTCAGGTGAAAGACAAGGAAAAGGGAAAGAGATGAGTCATTCCAGGAACTGTGGAATGTTGTGGGTCAACAGAGTCCTGGATCACCAAGCCAAGATTTAAGGAGGAAAATGTTCCAAGATTATGCTTTGGTGTTTAAATGCTATGGCAAGTCAGGAGCTCAGATTCAATTTTCCCTAAGGCCTTGAATTTTATTTTGAACTAAATACTTTATGAAACACTTAAGAAATACCAGCCTTTACAAACCAGATCTGACAACTTATGCACTGGGGTATAGTCTAAAATAGAAAATGGAATTTAAGTCTAAAATGCTAAAATCTTCTGGCAGATATATATATATATATATATATATATATATATATATATATATATATATATAATGCCAAAATATATTTATTTAATCAGGGCATACCTGATTTAAAAAAAAAAAGTAATTCCACTGATTTAATTCTTATTTCTCCTTCTTTTTAGGCTTCTGGCAAATGTCTGAATCTTCTTTGAGAAGAAGCTGATTACAGCCATAAGTCACTGAGGCCTCCTGTGTGCCAGTCATCCTGTGAGGCCCACAGGGGAAGGGAGCCTGTCCTGACCTCAAGGGTCTTATACTCTCGTGGAGAGAAAACTACCAGGAGGATGATGAATACTGTAATGGAGGTGTATACAAAATATGTAAAATGTAGATAAAAGGAAAGGACCTTTACTCTGGCTTAGGTAGAGAGCTTAAGAGAGTTTACAGAAGAGTTCATTTGATCTGTGGCTTAAAGATTCAGGAAGAGTTTCTGCAGCAAATAAAAGGGAGATGGTTATAATGGTTAATTTTATGTGTCAACTTGACTGGGTTAAGGGATGCTCACAGGGCTGGTACCAGGATGATTTCCAGTGTGTCTGTGAGGTTGTTTCCAGAGGAGACTCACATTTGAACCTGTAGACTGAGTAAAGGTCACCCTCACAATGTGGGCATCATCCAATCTTCTGAGGGCCTATTAGAACGAAAAGTCGCAGGAAGAGCCATTCACCGTCTCCTGCACTCCAACATTGGCACTCCTGGTTCTTGCCCTTCACACGAAGACCTGGACTTCCACAATTAGCATCTGAGACTCTCAGGCCTCTAGACTTGGACCGACTTATACCATCAGCTTCCCTGGTTCTCGGGCTTGCAGATGAGTGAAAAACTTCTCAGTCTCCATAATCCTGTGGGCCAATTCCTATAATAAATCTGCTCTTATGTTATCTATCTATATCCTATTGGTTACATGTCTCTGGAGAATCCTAATACAATGGTGTTCCAGGCAGAGGGAATAACATGAGGGAAAGGTATATTTGAGTAAAAAATGATTCAAATGACTACTGCCAGAATTCAATTATATGTGCATGTCTAAGGAGGGGAGTGCCACAGGGGATGGGGCAAGATATGTAGGCAGGAGACAGATAAATCATGGGATTATAATGGGACAGATAATTACTTGTATGCCAAGTAAAACAGTATTTTTTTTTCCCTCAGGAACAGAGAGATACAATCACAGTCTTGTGGCACAAACAATATCTGGGAGGACGTGAGAGAGAATAATTCAGGAAAGAAATTGGAAGTAGGGAAACATGGGAAGCCTGCAAGGTTTTCTCTCTTGTAAAGCAAATAGACTAAACGACACAACTAAATATTTTAAGGGATAGTCTCTCAGGAGAGGAAATTCCAAATATTCTCTGTCTCTTAGAACCTTCCAAAGTAAGCCCTGATTCAATGGCTGACTGAATTCCCCAAGAAAGGAAGTTAGCTAACTGTGCCTCAACTACAGAAAGTAGTAAGACATGGGGTTGATTCTCCCCATGGAGACTTCATCTAATTGGCTCAAACTTTGCTTGACAGTCATGGTAAATGAACACTCTGGACAGAAGGGCATCAAAATTCCAAGTGCTCTGTGCATGTAATACAAAGTGGTAAAAAGGAAATGATTACATGATATTTTCCAAAAAGATGATTGCTATGAACATCAAAAGAATTGATTACTCTGGAAAGTGCTTAGATTAGTACTTGGCATAAATCATGCACTGAGCAAATATTAGTGAAAAAAATAAAAGCATTTATTATAATAATACATATTAGTTATGATTAGTTATAATGGTACTTATTTATAACAAGCAATACATATAATAATGTTATTAATATTAATTGGCTCCTGAGCCATAAGCAAGTTTCAAAAGATCAACTTGCTGAATCAGTCAAGCACTGTTTAAAATCCATGAAATTCATGATTTTGAAAGAACTCTGGGTCAGATTTATCACCCATCACTCTAACAGATGCATTGTGATTAAGTATGAAAACAGATAAGACACTGAATTCATTTCATCATCTTAGCCTGACAACTTTAACTGTTATGAAATCTCATGGGCACAATATATACCCACTGTGATGGAGACATGTTTACTTCCTTGAGAGAGTCAACTAGTAAATCTATGATTTCTATAAAACAGAAGCTCCTTCAGAATATTTTTTAACCTCAAGGTTAATGCTTATTTCCATTTTCTACTAAAAGCTTCAAAAGTCAGTGCTAAAGATTTGGCTTTGCTTGATTTTCTCAGTTACCATAAAATGTTTCTTTTGATAAAGTAGGATGAGTTTTGAGAGAATTTGAACTTCAAGCTTGCATGTAATCCTCCACGCAAGACAAACTCAGCAACTTAACAAACAGGAATTTTAATCTATTTCAGTTAGAGGTGCTGGCTGAAAATTAGAATAGAAACCCCAAATACAAAAGAAATAGATCTGGCTTAGAAATGTTGAATAAACAGACTAAAACAGCTTCATCCCATAATATAAACACATAATTAGGTAATTTAAAATAAGCATTGAAGTTCATAATGATTCAAAGTCATGGGGATAGAAAAAGAGTTTTCTCTTGTTTTCTAAAGAACTCAGACCCAAACCTGGTAATACATCATGAACAGTTGTTTCACCTCTCAACATCCATTCTTCTCTTCTGATAATGATCTAATTTTCTATTTTCCTTAGGGGGGTTGAACCCTTCACTCACTCACAGTTCCTGTGCGTTGGAAAGAGTGTCTTGCACCCCATCTTCAGGGATGGACATATACCTCAAATCTGACACACAAATCCTCAAGTAACTTGATTCTAACCAACAGAATACCTCACCATTGTGACTATGTCACTTCCAAGATCAGATTACAAAAGTTCAGACTTCTTCTTTCTAGAAGAAAACTGATTGCTTTGATGAATCATGTTGCTATGTTCAGTCCCATGTTAAGGAACTGAGGAAAACAACTGGCTAGAGAGGAAAAGAGGCCCTCAGTCCAACAGCCCAAAGGAACTGAATCCTGCCAAGGATCATGTGAGTGAGCCTTCAGATGAGCACCGGCCCTGGCCAACACATAGACTGCAGCTTGGTGAGAAAGCCTGAAGCAAGAACCCAGTTAAACCATGCCCAGATTCATGACCACAGAAACTGAGATTTTTTTAAGTGTCTTTTAAGTTGCTAAATTCCGTGGTAGTTTGTTATGTATTAAAAAATACCTAATACTATTATTACTAATACACTTGGCAATTTATGTTCCCCTGGCCAGAATATTTCTCTCATGATTGAGCATATGACCAAATTCAATAAAAATTAGACTCAAAACAAAATAATTCTGTTAATCACCCTTCCCCCTGCCATACACACAGGGAACAATATTATGAAGACATAGGCTTGGTAGTATTGGCAGTCTTACTCACACCACTTTGGAACCTGAGAATAAAGCCAACATGGAGAGTAAAGCAGAGAAATGGAAAGAGTCTGTGTCCTAATGACCTCTTTTGAGACCTCAGGATCAAGCAGCACTTGAAACTTAAAATTTCCTTGGATTTTTTGACATATCCATTTTATATTTTGCAAATATTAAAAAATATGTTTCATGTTTTAGAAAAATACCCTTTTGCTTGAGTTAATTTGATTTCTAAGATCCAAGATACTTCATAAAATAATTTCATTTCTTTCCTTGTTTTTGGCTTTGTAAACAATATTTTACTCTCTGTATTAAACAGTGATTCATTGTTGATATATCTAAGAAAATGGGTGGTGAATAAAGGAAATCTCTTCTTTAGTACCTCTAGATTCTAATATAAATTTTAAAAAATAAAATACTAAAGACCATCTCAGTAGTAACTAGGTGATATTAGAAAGAACAAGATTGATACTGCTTTGAATTCTATAATTACTATGTACTTTTTTTTCAAATATAACAATTAAATTTCTTTTTTGTGTGCCCACAATTACATTTTTAATATCTTGCTTTCTACCATGTCCACAAAACATTTTGTTCTATGTTGAATTCTTCCAGCAGTCAAATAACATCTTTAAGTTCCTGTGGACATTTAGCAAAGTTTGCCCAGGTTCTATATAGTTGAATATGTAAAAATATCTGACCTATATGATCAGATCCTAAAATTTTTACATAAATTGTACCTATGTTTTCATTATTAATAAGTATGTTTTGTTTAATAGATTTTCATTTCTTTCATGAATATACTATAGTATTTTATCTTGACTTTCTATTTTCTTTCCTATTAGTTTTGACAAAAGTAGGCTTCCGCTGTGGGTTATATCAAACATAGTTTAATTTGAAAATAACTTTGTACCCAACAGTTCATCTATTGGGTCACAGATAAGTAACTTAGGACCATCCTATCTAATAAAGAGGAAATATGCTAATTGACCCTCACACCATCACAAAGATGGCCCATAGCCAATAAGGAGGGAATATGCTAATTGATTGCCATGCCCTCAAAGATGGTGGTGCCCACAGCCAAAAGTTGGTGGCACCCCGTCCCCTCAGCCCTGCCTGGGTGGCAGATGCATGGCAAGGCCCTGCGTGAATGCCTCCAGAGACTCCCAGTCCCTTCAGCCTCCCAGCCGCCCAGGGCCGGCCTGAGGTAAGGCAAGCCTTGGATGGCGGTTGTCCAGCTGCCCAGGGCTGCCCAAGGCTCAGGTAACGGGCTGGCCGAGGCTTGCGCTGCTGGCAGTGGTGGCAGCAGAGGTGTGATGGGGCGTCACCTTCCCCTGATCGCTGGGTTGCCTCTTGCCCCTGAGGGCTCCTGGACTGTGAGAGGGGGCAGGCTGGGCTGAGGGACCCCCCCTCCAGTGCATGAATTTTCATGCACTGGGCCTCTAGTCTATGTAATAAAATAACATTAACAACAATAACATTTTTATAGTTTTAGATGTAGTTTAAGTAAAATAGAAGGAACAAACAATTTATTCTGTCAAGGCTAAGAGCCGGTTCAATTGTAGATCCAAAACCAGCTCTTCAACTCATTTTCAATCCTTTGAAATATCAATGACTAATATCATATCAAGATAATAAAAATAATGCTTTAGCATCACAAAGGAATATCGAATTTAAAGACAAGGTAGCAAAAAAAGGTTAGTAATAATATAATAAACCTTAGGTTGTAGAACCACAGCAATCCTCTAAGTCAAATACACATTATGGATTAACTAACTATGATAATAAGAAATAGGTTTAGTGCAAAATATATGCTTACTCTCAATAGAGTTCTCTATTTCAGTGGTTCTCAACCTTCTGGCCCTTTAAATACAGTTCCTCATGTTGTGACCCAACCATAAAATTATTTTCATTGCTACTTCATAACTGTAATGTTGCTACTGTTATGAATCATAAAGTAAATATCTGATATGCAGGATGGTCTTAGGCGACCCCTGTGAAAGGGTCGTTCGACCACCAAAGGGGTTGCGACCCACAGGTTGAGAACTGCTGGTCTATTTTAACTTGACACATACTCAGAAATAGAATCCTGCAATCTCTTTCCTCCTATCCTAGATTTCAATAGCATTTTGTGATTAGGGGCTGGTTTAGGGACATGTATCAGCTTACTTAGCTATGAGTTCTAGCGACTTTTCTAAGTTTTAGAAGTAAAGAGTAAAGCCCTATGTAATCATGGACTTTACAAACTTCTCTGTGAAACCAGGTCTTTATCTATAAAATTAGGAGAATCTATATAATGAGAGTTTTTGTCTTATAGGGTTGTTGGGAAATTAAATGAGATACTCTTAGAACAATACTTGGCATATGATAAATCCACAATAAGTGTTAACTTCCATTATACTACTACATTACTACTATGACTATTGTTATTTATTATTAGCATTATCATCATTACATGGCTTTCAAGGGTCTCCATTATTTGGGCTTACTCTACCCCAAATTCATTCATATGCCCTTCCCTCCATGTAGGGCGTGGCTATAGGGTTAAGCCTAGGACTGACCTGTTGGCAAAGCCATAAACAAGTCTCAGCTTAGAGGGCACAGTCCTCTTAGCATAATTAGGTTTGACCTTATGACACTCTCTAGATCTTATCTGGGAAGCTAATGGGCTGAGGGAGATGCAGCAAGTTCTGCCAAAACAAGTGAATCTCACAAGAACATTGTAACTATGGTGACCACTACCTTGTTTACCTCTGGCTATAAAATAAAGGCTCAGCTTGCCTCTGGATATCTCTCTCTGTGGCCTCAGCCAGGCACAGGAAAATCCACCTGGACCAGTGATGGCAAACCTATGACACGCGTGTCAGAGCTGACACACAACCTCATTTTTTTGGTTGATTTTTCTTTGTTAAATGGCATTTAAATATATAAAATAAATATCAAAAATATAAATCTTTGTTTTACTATGGTTGCAAATATCAAAAAATTTCTATATGTGATATGGCACCAGAGTTAAGTTAGGGTTTTTCAAAATGCTGACACGCCGAGCTCAAAAGGTTCGCCATCACTGACCTAGACCCAGCTTATTCTCTTTATCTGTCATTTCTTCATCCTTTTGCCGCCCTCACTCAGGCTTGCAAACCCTTGACTGAGCTGGCTTGGCACACCTCCATGTTTAAATAAATGCCTTTTTGTATTCATTACCTGCATCATGCCTTCTTGCCCCCTGGTTTTTGCTCATGCTACCTTCTCTATCTGTCAAACCTGTGGTCACTCCCACCCTCATTTCCAGTTTCCTAATGGCTTTATTCTATTGGTTCCTTAAGGTCCTTCCATGTCTTCCATAAGACTTTCCAGAATTCTCCAAGAAGAATAATTTCATCTTCCTATAAACCCCCACAATACATTATATTTGTGCCTCTTACTTGGCACTTTTCACTTCTGATACTGTGTAGTATTTGGGTATGTATCTTTTATCTTTCACCAGACTTTAAACACCTAAATGAAGGAAGCCATGTCTTAATCACCTCTTGTCCAAACAGTTCCTAGTAGAGTGTCTTGCACAAAGCTATATTTTTCTCATTGTTTTACTCAAACATTTTTGAATGGATAAAGAAGTGTTTATAGGAATCAGAATTAGTTTCATTAGAAAATCTTTCTAAACAACAGGCCTACGCAGTGCTTACTTTCCTAAATAGCTGAATAGGGACTCGTTGCTGGAGGTTTATTTCTTAGATATCCAAAGTTGGTCACTGGATTTCTTTGATTTTCCCAAGCTTGGGGCTGTAATCTGAAACTAAGGGAAGTTCCTTGAGGGCAAGGGAATTTTCACCCCATCTTTCTATCCCTTAGGTACAGTGAATGCTTCTTGATTTAAAAGGAGTTTAAAAAAAATGTAGAATAGGAGTTTCTGAGTTGAAAGAAACCTTGAATTTTTTGCTTCCAAATGCCCTGCTCTTGGAGCAAAACTTTATCATATTTTAGGCTGGTATGTCATCCTACCAAAACTCCAACCACCCACAAACAAATCTGTGATTTGTTTCTGCAGGCTTATTGTTCTAGGACAGAGGTTCTCAACCTGTGGACTGCGACCTCTTTGGGGTTCGAACGACCCTTTCACAGGGGTCACCTAAGACCATGGGAAAACACATATATAATTACATATTGTTTTTGTGATTAATCACTATGCTTTAATTATGTTCAATTTGTAACATAATTAAATTGGGGGTAAAATAATGAAATTGGGGGTCACCACAACATGAGAAACTGTATTAAAGGGACGCGGCATTAGGAAGGTTGAGAACCACTGTTCTAGGAGATGTTAGCTTTAATTTGCACAATGATCAAAGGAAACTGGCTTTACAGCCTCAAAGTGAAAGATTATAAACAGCAGGTTGATAAAAAAAGTATTTTCCTTATTTACCTTAAATGTACTAAAAAATCAAGGTGACTTCACAAAAGGAAATATTACTTTTCAAAATAATATTTATATATTTGAAAATTGGAAATCCAAACAAAATTAATTTTTCTAGTGAGGAAAAGAAAGAGACTTTCTCAAGAGAAAGTTTTCATTATTAATTTCATGAAATATTTGAAAAGAATAAGAAATAGTTGAATCCAAAATTGAAGTGATGGCATGATGAACTTCATTTACTACTGTTGTTACAGGTGATCTAGATATTGTTGGATGCATAAAAGAAGCCATTGTAGGGAATTTTCAACAACTGGATTGGGGCTAACACAAGATATACCAAAGTTTTTAAAATTCTATGCAACAATAAAAGGAATAATGTAAAATAAGGATCTAATGGTCAAGTAAGTTTGGGAAATACAAGAATAAAATAAGTAAAACAGGCTTCTTTCATATAGATTTTCTAAAAAACTTTGAAATACTGATTTGTTTCATGAATCCACAGGAAGGGGCACATAGTATTGATGGTTCCTGACTTTATATGTCACGGTAACCCTCCACATTTTTATCAGAACTCCTTGAGGAACTAATAATCTATAAAGCACACTCTGGGAAACTTATCCCTAATATTACCTAAAGAAAGTTAATGGCAACATTCAATGGGAAATCAAATAAGTCAAATGCAGTGCCTATAAACACATTTTATTTATAATATCAAATCTAAAAGGCATAGTCCTGAAATAAAATGGGCCTTGCCATCTTAAATGGGGTTGTTTTCTAAAGAATAGGGAATAGTTCTAGAACAGCCGTGGGCAAACTACAGCCCGCGGGCCGGATCCGCCCATTTGAAATGAATAAAACTAAAAAAAAAAAAAAAAAAAAAAAAAAAGACCGTACCCTTTTATGTAATGATGTTTACTTTGAATTTATATTAGTTCACACAAACACTCCATCCATGCTTTTGTTCAGGCCCTCCGGTCCAGTTTAAGAACCCATTGTGGCCCTCAAGTCAAAAAGTTTGCCCGCCCCTGTTCTAGATCAACAGATGGGTATATATTCATCTGTTGATTAAAATATGATCATTTATTAAACAAGTACTCTGTTTTCACCTTCTTTAAGAAAAACACTATTTTTAACATCATGATAAATAAAAGACAGTATATCTTCACCTTTAGATTGCAAAACAGTCAGAAATATGTTAATAATCTACCAATACTTTATCAAACCATCATTGATTAAAGAAGTGGAAAGTCAATATGGGAGAGAGGAGAATGTTTTATGGAGGATATAAGTCTTCAATTTGGCCTAGACTAGAGAATATTTATTTAGCTCTATTTGGGCTCAAGCATAGAATATGTCCAGATAAAGAAGAGCTTCTGTACCCCAACTTCATGGTAGAAAAAAGTTTCCTGAACCCAGAGTTAGAGATTTGGATTCCAAACCAAGTTCTGAAAGTTACTTGCTATGTGACATGTTTCAGCTTTCTTTCTACAGATGATGGAGAATAATGCCTGTTATGTCTACCTTAAAATATTGTTAAGAGGAACACCAGTACACTGCACAGCAACGGTGTTAAGATTCTGGGTTCTAAGCTATTCATCTCTCTAATTCTATCAAGATCTATTGCAAACCATTGAAATACAATAAATTTTTTTTTTCATGAAAGTGTGACTGGAAGAATGAAGTTAGACAGACTTGAATCTCTTCTGCCTGGTAGTAGCTGAGTGATCTTAGCCATATTACTGAGCCATCCTGAATCGTAAGTTCTTTAAAATGAGGGTTAAAAATTATGCTTATATCACAGAATTGTTCTGTGACTAAATGGAAATAACTCATAGCCTGGCCTGTGTGGTTCAGTAGATAGGTGTCAACCTATGAACCAGGAGGTCACAGTTCGATTCCCAGTCAGGGCACATGCCCAAGTTGTGGGCTTGATCCCCAGTAGGAGGTGTGCAGGAGTCATTGATGGATGATTCTTTCTCATCATTGACAGTTCTCTCTCTCTCTCTCTCTCTCTCTCTCTCTCTCTCTCTCCCACTCCCTTCCTCTTTCTGAAATCAATAAAAACATATTTAAAAACAAAAACCCAACCATAATTAAAAAAAATAGAAAGTGCTTAGCATAGTAGTTGGTACATACTTTTCAAAACATACATTTTACAAATTGGACAACTAATGAGTCTCACCAAATACAAAGTACAGTGATTGTGTTTATAAAAAAAATCATCTAATGGAAGAGGAGTTGTAATACAGTGTCCAATATGTAGTTGTGATCTGATGCTTTTGGTCCAACAGCTATGCAGAATGGATGAGTGACACACCATGCATCCAATAGCATCACTAAGACTGTGGGTTTAGAAAGAATCATGTCTTTGACTTTAATTTTTCATGAGGGCCCTAGATTATTATGCCATTTAAAAATATATAAAATACAATCAGAGTTCAAAAATAATATATATAAAACTCTCTGGTGTATGCTAAGCCTCAAATAAATAAATATAATAAACTGAAACTTTGCCAAAGATGGTGGTATAGCTTAGTGGTGATAATGCTAATTGTTTTACACATTTGTACATTGGTTTGACTTCTATTGGGAGCCAAAGAGAATGCTATAAGATCATAACAAAAGATGTTTGAGGTGGTACTCAGCGATTCCAAGGAACATCCATTGATTTTAATAGAAATTTTATGGTTAAAATGCTAACTTAGTTTGAAATTTTCCTTCTATGTGTTGGTGGGATAACTCAGTTGGTTAGAGTGTCATCCCAATATGCCAAGGTCAGGGCACATGCAAGAATCAACCAATGCATGAATAAATAAGTGGAACCACAAATCCTTGTTTCTTTCCCCCCTTCTCTCTCTTCCACTTTCTCTCTAAAAGAATGAAAAATTTTTTTTAAATATAAAGAAATTTCTTTCTATGTTCTCTCTATTATTTTTGAAGTATTTTGAGGGGGTTCAAGAAATAAATAAGATATATAGATTATCTATGGAGAATCTATTTGTTTCTTCAGACCATTAGCTGTTAGCAGCTAATTGAATTGTTTATGACTTGTTCAGATGACCAAATTTGTATTATCTAAACAGGGGTGGGGAACCTTTTTTCTGCCAACGGTCATTTGTATATTTATAACATCATTTACAGGCCATACAAAATTATCAACTTTAAAATTAGCCTGCTATATTTAGTCAAACATTTAATAAACTCATCCCTAATGCCTAGGCAGGGCCTGACCAAATGATTTCACAGGCCTTAGAGGCCTATGGGCTGGATGTTCCTCAACCCCGATCTAAAAGATTAGTTCAATCCTATTCAATATTTTAATAATATATTATGTTATTAAATTATGTTATTTAAAATTATGTTATCTGCTCCTAAAACCCTTAGTTGGGTGCAAAATTATTTTTTTCTTTAGCATTTTACAAATATAAATGGGCTCATTTCCAAGAACAAAAGATTATCCACTGAATAAGGCATGTTAGAAAGAAGTACTCATAATATCACATTTTAAATAATTGGGAAATGTATTTAAATATATTTTACCCAAAGTAAAGTGCGACATAAACCATCTGTGTATAACATAAAATTGCATCTGCTTAAATTCTGTGGCTACATATAATAGTGATTATTATGCAAAAAAAAATTACCAAATTATTCTAATAGATAAATTTTAAATGATTAAAACATTTTCTGTCCTTGTTTTTCAAATGTAATGTAATAATAGAATTTGGGTGTGATATTTTGGAAGTTTTTATATGCTACTTTACATAATAATTGCATATAGTACTAGTCCACTCTTCTGGTATTGGAAACTAAAAAATTTGGAATTAACCCTTACTCTTTCCTATTTTCATGTCTTAGCAAATCTGACATGGCTTCCTAGTTCTTCAGATTTGATTTTTCCTTGAATTCTCATTTTCATTATACTTGTAATAAATTATAAATATCTTAATATGATTAATCTTTGTCTATAGTAGTTGTAGATGCTCAATACATGGTAAGTGAATTAATTACTCATTCAACTTTCTTCTTGGTCTCTCTTTCAGCCATTGATTCTCTGGGGAACCAGTGTAAAGAGACAGATTTCCCATTTATTATTTATGTTGGGCTCTATATGTGATAGAATAATAAAATGTAAGTTTAATTAGAATACATCTGTTCATGGAAGTATATCTTATTTATGCCTATTTGAAGACAGCTACATTTGAAATTGATGTCTATATTGCATAAACATAAAGCAAGTTCTCAATAAGTATTTATTTAATAAAGGAATAAGTGAACATTATAGTCAATGTAAATGAGTTTAGACCATTTCCTGATGGCTTCAAGGGGCTCATCATCAGTGTGCTAGGTACTAGATGCGAGGATTTCAGTGTCTTACTGCTATGGTACTGCCTTCAATTTAAAAAGGGATCTAATTACTTTTAAAATAGATTTTCATATTTTGAGAGAAGCCAAGTTTTAAATAACAGATTACTGAATTCATAAAAGAAAGCTTTAAAACATTTTGGCATGACTTCACCAACAAATAAATTTTAAGGAATAAGATAAAAAGGAATGTGAACTTATATATTAAAAGAGTCTTAAGAGACCTATCAACCAACCATAATATACTTAATAGCAACCTGATTCAAACAAACCAAAGGTTCAAAAATAAATTATGAGACAATTGGGACATTTAAAAACCAAGTGGATCTTGAGTGACATTAAGAAATTACAGTTTGATTTTTCTTTAGGTGTGGTAGTGGCATTTGGGTTATAGTCTTAAGTTTGTATCTTTTAGAGTTTTACACAAAATATTAACAGATGACATGATGTAATGTCTGAGATTTTCTTCAAAATGACCCTGGGTGTGTATAGGGAATGAATGGTTGGTATAGCATAAAACAATATTGGTCATGTGTTGATAGGTTTTGAAGCTAGATGACAGGTCTGTGAGTGTTTCTAATACTATTCTGTTTATTTTTGTATATGTTAAAATTTTCCACAATGGAACGGATTTTTTTTAAGGTCATGTTGGTAAAACTATAGGAGAAATGCTGAACACATTCTATTTTTGACCTTTCAAGAAAAAAGTGGCACAAAATAAAATGCTGTCATACTTTGCTCCCTAAATGCTTTAATTGATGAATTTTATTTAAATAGTTTTACTATATAAGTTACTAGATTCCCAGTTGTCTAAGTCAATGTATTAAAAGGTGGGATTATCACTGTCATAATTAGCTAGCTAATATTTATAATTGAAAGAGAGCAAAGGGAAGGGCAAATTTTATACCCATGATCCTCTGGGTAGATTCAGCAGGAAGCTATACTTCATGCTACCCAGGGAACCATAGGTCCATTTCCTGAAAATCATTGGGGGAAGGGGTCCGTCCAACAACAGGGATGATGGGCACATGTACAGTGAAGTCGGCGTGATGTAGGGATGCTGCCTGCCTGTCAGTCTAACCTGGGAAAAAGAGGATTGGCTAGGGCAGTGGTCGGCAAACCGCGGCTTGGGAGCCACATGTGGGTTTTTGGCCCCTTGAGTGTGGCTCTTCCACAAAATACTATGTGCGGGAGCGCACATACAGCGCGATTGAAACTTCGTGGCCCATGCGCAGAAGTCGGTTTTCAGAAAGGAGATAGACGAAACAAGTATACAAGATGAGTGTGTATGGGAGAGTTGGAAAGCGTCGACTTCAGTGAACATACCTCAATCAGATTGAGGACATTTTTAGCAAAGGCCAGCTTAGGAGTACCCTAATTAAGTTAATAACAATGTACCTGCCTATATAGTTTAAGTTTAAAAAATTTGGCTCTAAAAAGAAATTTCAATCGTTGTACTGTTGATATTTGGCTCTGTTGACTAATGAGTTTGCCGACCACTGGGCTAGGGGGGTGGAGCCATGGCAAACCTATGAAATCTGAAGAGCTAATTGGCTAAGCTCCTAGTTGTGATCCCCAGACAAAGAATTCTCTGTCTCTGGTCCTCTTGCTTGCCCTTGCTCCTCTTGCATGCTCTTGCTCTGTGGCCCACACTCACCTGCCATGTGGCCTTAAGCAGCCACATGGTCCATGGCCATGTGTACCCCTCACACAATGGACTGCAGCTGGGAACACAAGGTAAGCTAGCCAGATATTGGACTGGACTGGACTTTAATATGGAGCAGTAGCTGAAGACAAGACTGGATATTTTCCATGCCAAGACAGAGGGAAATGGGACCTTGGAAACCCACAGGTTTAATTCCACAAAAATAAGTATCACTCACCCTCCTGTGTGAGTCTCAGGAAATTTCTTTCCTCAAGACATCACTAGAATTCCACTTCCACCAGCAACAATAGGTGGAGACACAGATAACAGAACCATGATCTTGACAAGATTTTAATACCTTTATTGATTATATATTCCTCATAGATACAGTACTTCATTTGACAAGTTCTAGAACTCCAATAACATAATAAGAATGTTAGTTCCCTTGAATAGATAAATCTCTTCTGAGTATCTACCTTATTGGTGATTTTGGATATGAACTGCTAGTAACTGAATGTCATAGTGTCAAATGTTGATTTGGTCAAAAATGCTGCTTTTGACTGGTTCAAGCAAAACACTTTCCAAAGTGCAGTTGCAGCAGCACAATCTGTTATATTTGCAATAAGAAAAAATTGGCAAGGAATATAAAAGTTACTTAAGAAAGAACTTCACAAGATGAAGCACAAATGGAAATGCCACATGAAGTGGAATGTAGGGCAAATTCCTGAGGAGATCACAGAGAAAGAGCAGAAGTTTGTAGGAGTAGGGTCAGAAAAGCTCAGTGGGAAACAGGATGCCACATCTAAGAAACATAAAAGGAAAGAGAAAAAAAGAATTCTTTTACTATTTCAGGAACAAAAGAAAGCTAAATGACACATTTTGCTCCTTCCATAGAGAGGAGAGAAAAGCCAATGGTTCATAGTAAAAATGCATATGCAATTGGTAATTTGTTAAAATTCTCCTTAAAATAAAGATGAACTTGGAGCAGAATTACTAGTGCATTGTTGATTGAGAGGTTCCAATTTAAGCCACAAAAAGGAACATTATTTTTTTAAAGTTATTCTAACATAATTTATTATGATGATCTTGTAATTGATGTCCAAAGCTATCTAAATAATTAACATGATGAAGAATTATGCAGCCAATAAAAGTCATATTTTCAAGGATACTTTATGATAAGAGGAGTTGTTAATAAAATTATATTAAATGACAAATGCAGAATCATATTATTGTCTGGAAGGGAAAGAGTAAATCATCAAGAGTAGTTAATACTGAGGAGGTTATTGGTGATTTTAATTTTCTTCATCTATTTATACTTTTGTTCGATAAACTACAATGAGAATTACTTTTATAACTAGAAATAACAATAAAAATATTGTTTAAAGTACCAACTCCTCAATTTCCTATAGTTCAACTCCTACTAGCCCATTTAAATAACTGTTGTTAAGGTTACCAACAAATCAGATAGATGCTTTTTGCTTTTACTCTCTGGTTCTCTGCAACCTTTGACATTGTTGGGCACTCCACGCTAAAATTCTGTGTTCCCTTGGCGTGGCTATTTTAATTGAATCACACATCAGCTGTCACCTGGAAGACTGCAATGGCTATCTGTCTTTACTAAAAGCCATTTAGCACATTGTCACCAGGGCAAACCTGACCACATCACTCTATTGCTTTCATCCTTGAAAGACTTCTCATCACACATAAGGTAAGTTATTTAGGACTCTTTCAGTTGCCAGTCACCCTATAAAAAGAAAAGGAGAGTTTCAGGTCCAGGGATTTAAATCCTTCCTCAGATCTCTATTTCTTGCTTCTCTTTTCTCTTAGGAAGTTGCATCTCTTAGAAGCTTCCTCATAGCAATTGGGATTTGAGAGCAGAATCACAGATAATTCAATGTTTATATCATCCCAGCTAGCAATCTCAAAGCCAAGAGACACTTTCTCTGCCAGTATGTGTGTATTAAATACAAGGCAGACACTCTGGTTAAATAATATGTCTATCCTTTGGACTAATTACAAAGGCCAAGAGGGCAGGCTGGAGTCACAGGCCCAATCCTGTGGATGGGGTGTAATAACTGTACCATGATTAGCTGACCCAAACCAAAGCATGTAGAATGCCCAAGGGCACATTCTTCACAGGAAACTAGGGATACTGTTAATAAGAGAAAGGGGTCTGTAAAGTTGGGCAGATGTATAAACAAATATCCTCTATACAAGGTAATATCCACTCTTGGACTTCCTTAGACTGGCCTCTTCAGATGCCTGTAGCCACTCTTTGTCATCATTTACTCCCAAGAATCCTGCAATGTAATTATGCTGAATTCTTTTCTGAAGAGACTGTGGTAGGCAGAGTAGTGGCTCCCAAAGATGACCACACCCTAATTCTCAGAACCTGTGAATTAGGAAAAAAGGTAGGCTGCAGATGTGATTAAGGTTAAGGACCTTGAAATGGAGGCATTATCCTGGTTGACCCAACCTAATGATATGAGCCCCAAAGAATAAGGAACATTTCCCAGATTCAGAGAACCAGACAGCTGGCAATGTGAGAAGGACTGGATCCACCAGTGCTGACTTGGGGCCCAAACCGGAAGTGTGGGCGGCCTCTAGAAGCTAGAAAAGGCAAGGGAATGGGTTCTCTTCTAGAGCTTCCTACAACCCTGCTGAGATTTTTATTTTATCCCAGTGAAATCTGTGTAAGACTTCGTAACTGTTATAGAACTGAAAGATAACAGACTTTTATTATTTAAGCCACCACATCTGTGGTCATCTGTTACAGCAGTAATAGAAAAGTAATGCATAGGCCATGCTATTTCATGTTTCTGTAGGGGAGGAAAATTTTCCTTGACTCTCTTAGGGTCCCTGGCTGGATCTAAAAATTAAACTGGCAAAGACAAATGAACAGGAGAAAAGCATACAAATTTATTTAATACTAGTGGCCTGGTGCATGAAATTCATGCATGGGGGGTATCCCTCAGCCTGGACTGCACCCTCTCCAATCTGGGACCCCTCAGGGGATGTCCGACTGCTGGTTCGGACCCCTAACTGCGGGATCAGGCCTAAATCGACGTTTGGACATCCCTCTCACAATCCGAGACCACTGGCTCCTAACCACTTGCCTTCCTGCCTGATCACCCCCTAACTGCTCCTCTGCTGGCCTGATTGATGCTTAACTGCTCCCCTGCCAGCCCAATCGCCCACAACTGCCCTCCCCTGCCATGACCCGCCTCCTCTGCTGGGACTTGCCTCCTCCGCACAAGGTGGCAGAGACGCCGGGACTGGCCTCCTCCATGCCGCACAGAGCCGCGGGACCCCCAGGCTTCACTGCGTGGAGCAGCTGCTGGGCCCTGCCTCTGCTGTGCACATGGCCATTTTGTGTTGGCCATCTTGTGACAACATAATAAAAGCCACCTAGGCTTTTATTAGTATAGATGATACAGAAGCCTTCACAAGGAAGTGAAGACCCAAAGACACCTCAGACTTGTCTATATTATGCATAGTTATGGAGAAATATGAGGTGAAGAAGTATGAGGTTACTGCAGTAAACTGGAAAAAAGTTAGCAAGGCCTATTTTCTTGAATTCTTCTGGGAGTCCCTTTGTCTTTGGGTATAGGGAGGGCACCTCACAGAAGGGTTCTATGACCTGCTTCAGATAAAAAGAGTGAGTGGGGAGGAAGTCAGAGTTACCTGCCTTTTTCTGCTGTTTTCTTAAACTTCTTCAGCTTAACACACTATATGTGCTAAGTGCCATATTTTGGGGTAGCATGTTCTGAACCTCATCATTTTCTTAATTTTGCACAGTTTTGTCATTTCAGGTAAAATGCCTTCCATACCAACCCACCCCACTCAATCCCAGTCCATTTGTTGAACTCCTACAAGTGTTCAAATATACACAGGTGTTATCACCTCTTTGAAGCCTTCCTTAGTATCATCCCCTAGGACTTGTGACCTGTGGCCACAAGGCACTCAATACATACTTCTGCTCTAGTATTTAACAGACAGTATTCAAATAGTCTCAGAACATATATATATCTCCCATGATATTGTAAATGCCTTTCAGGCCACAGACTATATCCTATTACCCAATGTATAGCACAGGTCAAGCAAGGTTGGGCTCATAGTGAATTTTAATGACTGCTGGTGAGTGCATAAAATCATTGCACTGATCACACACTCTGAAATTTACAGAGGAATGAGAAAGAGTTGGAAACTGAAAAATGTCCATCCTGTAAAAAGATAAAATAAATATAGCATTATAAATTTAACTTTTACTGCCATATGGATGCTGGAAATCAATCAATGGTAGGTCAAATTTCAAATACCTTGAGGATAGCAGGCACATATTTATGACAAGAAAATCTTGTATTAATTATTTAATCGAATCTTTCCCTATGTCATGCCTGAACTGATAAATTTGGGAGTAGGAATGGGTTATAATCACTCTTTCTTGATGTCATAGGCTTTGGATTGAATCCTGTACATCAATGAGTTGGAACATGTAATCATTTCTCTACTGACATTAGTTAATAATATCTAATATTATCATGTAGCATCAGGCCAATACATTTTTGTTGAGCCAGCCTGCAAGATGGCCCCCAAATAATTCTTGACTCCTGAAATTCACTCTCTTGGGTAGTTCCCTTCCACATTGAATAGGGCTAACCTATGTGACCAATGGAACTTTTCAAAAGTGGCAATATATAAATTCTGAGACTAGATCATAAATGCCATGGCTGCTTCTACCTCATCCTCTTGCTCATTCTGGGGGAAATGGCCCCATGTTGTGAGGCCACTCAAGCAGTCCTTAGAGGAGCCAATTTGAGAAGAACTGAGGTCTATCATCTGCCAGCTGTTTAGTGAGGCCACTTTGGAAGCAGATCCTCTAGGCCTGGTTAAACTCTCTGATGACCACATCCCTGGCCAATTTCTTGACTGCAATCTCATGAGAGATTCTGAACAATAATTACTCAGCTGAGGCACTCTCAAATTCCTCACCTGCAGACACTGTGAGAGATAATAAAAGTCTATTGTTTTAAGCCATTATGTTTGGGGTAGTTTGTTATACAGAAATAGATAACTACTATCTATGTGAACTATAACCGGTAGACTAGAACACACAGACAAAAGTCACCATAAAGCACTTCCTTGTGTTGTTAGCTATGGATTAAAAAATAAAAAAAGGTATTTACCAGTATTAGCACAGAAGGAAGATAATCTCAGGGCACCTCTATTTCTTTTAAATTTCATACTAAACAGAAGAATAAAGAGGAGAAGGAGAAGTGCCATACTTGATACGCCACTGCCAGTCCTCAGTAATAAGTGATTAGTGATGAAGCCTGGTCAGCTCCTCCCTTGCCTCTAGATTCTTTTCTGCCATTGGAGGATGGGAAATTGGATGATATGATGGTTAGTTAATTTTATGTGTCAACTTGACTTATCTATGGGGTACCCAGACATTGTCCAGATGAAACATTGTTCTGTGGGTATGTCTCTGAGGGTATTGTGGGTGAGATTAATATTTGAATCAGTAGATAGAATTAGGCACATTTGCCTTCCTACTGTGGGTGGGCATCATCCAATTAATTGAAGACCTGAATAGAATAAAAAGGCTAAGTAAGAAGGAACGTCTCCTGCCTGACAGTTTGTACTGGAACATTCCTCTTTCCTGACCTTCAGACACTGAAGCATCAGCTCTACTGGGGTCTTGAGCCTCTAACTTGCAGACTTGGACTGGAACTCCACTCAGCTCTCCTGGGTCTCCAGCTGGCCCACTGCAGATCCTGGAACTTCTCAAGTTTCCATAATTATGTGAGCCAATTCTTTATAATAATAAATCTCTTCATACATAGATAGATCATAATATATATCATACATAGATAGATCATAATATATATCTATTTTTCTGGAGAACTCTGGTATGATTCTCAATGTGACTTCATGCAACCAGAAAGACACGACACACTGTAAGTCTTCCACTTGGCAGGACTCAGGAAAAAAAAGAGAACCTTAAAGGTTCTTTAAGCTTCTCTGTTTTCCTTAAAGAAAGAAACTGTGAAGGTATAAAAACTACTTGCCATCTTTCAGGTCAGATATTCTTGTGGCTCATTGTATTTTTCCCATTTTAGGGAGCCTGTGAATGGGCATATACTCAGTGTGCTTCTATGATGGCTGTTCTATGTGTGACCATCACAGAACAGAGCAATGCCTTGATGTTGTCACATCAAAGCAGGGAGGATGTTTTAGGCAGAGAGAGGGGGAGGGGTAAGAGGAAGAGAGTGATGAAGTGCAAAGGAAGAACAGCTCTAGCTGAATTGTGTGGCAACAGAAAGCAATGATCTGGTTCGGGCACAGGCCAGAATTGCTCCTTGGCTACTGAGTTAATACAGAGACACTAGTTAATGCCCCAAGAAAAGATGAATTAAATGAAGCACTTTGGTTCTAAAGAACGTGGTTTCTGCAAAAGGGCAAGATGGGGCACAAATCGAAGAAAAAAGCTTGCATTCCAGTTTAACTTATTCAATCCTGAGAAAGTAACACATTACAGTTGAAATCCTTCCTATTCATATGGTCAATTTTGAATCAGATAAATATTTATGACTCTGATAGACTTTTCCACATGAAGCTATAAATATCAAGCCTTAGGTTGACTGTCACCATTGTTCAGAAGGAAATTAGAGCATTTTTGCAGCCTTGCTAGAAAATTACTTCAATTTAGATAGAATAGCTAGATGGTTGTCTTTAGTATCCTGAAATTTACTAGTAGAGCTGTGTAGCAGATTTCAGACTTTCTAAGCAGGAGTGGCAAAGTGGTTTCAAATTATTATGTTTGTCATTATATGACTACTAGCATGTCATCAGTATTTCAGTTTTATAAGTATCTATTTATCAGACTGCAGAAGTCATTTTTTTCCCCTTGTTCTGTGCACTGTGGGGGAGCTAGTGAGTGACCTCTGCAGCATGATAGCAGGAGTTAATGGGGTATAGCCAAGACCTGGTGTCATCTGCTTAGCTTGTCTAATTTCAGGGAAGTCACTGGAGAATAAAAAGGTACAATCTTACTACAATAGAGTGAAGATTCTAGGCAGTTCTTAGGACCAGGGACTAAATGTAAGTTTCACAAGGGCAGACATCTTTGCTCTTTTTCTTTCCTGATCAAACACAAGCACTCGTGCCTTGGATAAGCATTTCTTGAAGGTTGGAAGGTGCTAGGGAATGCTCAGAAGAAAAGAGTCACATGAAGAAATGGCACCTATGGAAGTCAGGGACTCTCAAAAGATCGGGGAATTGTTCCGTGGCTCCTGTCCTGGGTTGGGTTCTGAACTGTGTAGCAATAAAACACTTAATTAGTATTACCTCTAGATTAAGGTTTTATTTTTTGATCTATAGACTCAAATAGGTATATGGAAAGGCTTCAGGGGATCAGTAAAGACCCAAAATGATATGTAACACTTTGTGTGCAATCACCCATTTTCTGAGCTTCGTCAGATTCTCAAAAGAATCTGTGACCCATAAAAAGTTAAGAGCTGCCTGGATGGTGCTGCTCAGTGGTTGAGCATCACCTATGAACCAGGAAGTCACAGTTTGAGTCCTGGTTAGGGCACATGCCCAAGTTACAGGCTCAATCCCCAGTTGGGGGCTTGCAGGAGGCAACCGATCAATGATTCTCTCTTATCATTGATGTTTCTATCTCTCCCTCTCCCTTCCTCTCTGAAATTATATATATTTTAAGAAGTTAAGAGCTATTGCTCAACAGAGAAATTTGTAAGGGGACAGTCTCTCTGGACATGCCATTTGAGAAGACATCTGAAAGGCAGATGAGCTATGGGGTTGCCTGGAGGAAGAGTGGTGTAGGCAGTGGAACAGCATCTTAAGGGCCTGATGAGGTGGTGAACTTGGCCTGTTGGAAGAGCAATAATGCCTTATTGTGAGGCAAAGTAAGGAAAGGGTGAGTGGTCGGAAATGGGTCAGAGAAATAGCTGGGAGTCAGATCATGTAGGGTCTTCTAGGTCATTATACGAATTTTACCATTTTCTGAATATGATGTTATTTATTAAAGAACATGGTCAGGGAACCAGAATAAGCATACACAATCATTGAGAGTGACAGGCTGTCTTTGAAATATGTTATTTCGTGGGTAGAAAAAAACTAGGAATTCTGAAGATACAGTCAAGTATCCCATGAGCACTGAATAAATGCTCTTAATTCATTAGTAGGTAAATGTGTTTGAAATGACTAGTAAGGAACATACTGTGTTATTATTTAAGCTAGCATAATGGGTACTGATTTAGTTCTTTAAAGAAAGCTTCTTAATTTTGAGAAGTTGAATACATTTATTACATTTTACAGAGACATAGTCCTTAGAAAGAGAGTTAGTGTTATGCCAATACTTAGGGATTTTCACTTATTTAATCATTTAGGTATGCAGGGAATTTGCATAATAAATTTTGCATGTATGTATTTCCTCTTTCCTTTGCTGTAAAAAGAAACCAAGTAATAAGTATTCTTCCTCAGTAAAAGTCTTAACAAAGGAACACAAATATTTATAATAGCCAAATCACATGAGATAATTGATAAGGAGAGGATGATAGGAAGACTTCATCTACAGGTTAGGCCAAAATTTTATATGTGGAGGAAATAACTCAGCTGGCTGTTTCCAATTACTTAATAAACAGATACTTATGAAGGGCTATTAGGTAAAATGAACATTGCCAAGTGGCATAGGGAGGTTGAAAATTTGGAACCTCATTCATTCATTTTCATTCATTCATTCATTCATTCATTCATTTTTCACTCATTTATTCAAATCAACTAACATCTATCATGCCTGTACCATATACAAAGTACTAGGTATAAAGCTAGGGGCCAAAAATGGAAGAACAAGTTTTAATTTTAACTAAAAATAATTAATAGTCGAGTAAGAACTCAACAGAGAAACAGAGGCTTATTCTCGTTTTAAATGAAAATAGAGTCAGCATATTTGTTCATAGTTATGATAACTGGCAATAGACTGTTGATCTCTTTGAACTGACTTCCTCCCTCTCTGCCCTAACTTTGTTTGTAATCATCAGGACTGTCAGAATGACTGGACCCACAGATGAGAATGCAACTAGACGACTGCCTAATTCTCATGGTCAGTTTAGATGACCGCCTTGTCCCCTGGTGCTTGCCCTCTGAGGTGCTATAGACCCCCTTCAGTGATTTACCCTCCATAATTCCTCTGTGGTTCTTTGGATGTGTGCACAGGTGGGCTACTTCATGGAAAGCCTTATCTCTGTTACTAGAGAAAGTGTATGTGATTGAAATAATGATTAGTTCTCACATCAGTACTTAGACATCAGGCAATTAGTTTACTTATGCTTTGCAATTTGGAAGCATTCCACTCCATCCCAATCCCTCAACTGGACAAAGTTCTTATCTTGTTAGCACACCGGAAGATTGAGATGGGAATGGGAGTGTAATAATTTCTCTAGCCCACAGACATCTCTCATACTACTGTCTCTAGTATTCATATGAATTTTTATATATTTAGGTTTCAGTTATCTATTGCTATGTAACAACCCCAAACCTTAGAGGATTAAAACAACAGATATCTTATTTTGTCATGATAGTGCAATACGGGCTGGGCTTTGCCAAGCAGTTCTCCTACTGGAGGTTACTGGTGTGGATGTATTCAGCTGGTGGTGCTGCTGTGGGACTCTGAGACAGCTGTGCGTTCCCTCTGTCTTCATGTAGCCTCAGGCTTCTCTCTCTTCCATGCATGCTGTGTCCTCTCTGCACTGTCTCACTGCAGGTGGGATGGCTTTCTTCACACAGCACTTCAGAGCCTCAAGAGTCCCATGGCTTAAGAAGGCTTAGCCTTAGAGCTAAAACACATCACTTTCACGACATTCTATTATGAGTGAAAGAGAGTCATGGGGCCAACCAGCTTCAAAGTAGGGGACCACACAAGGATACAAATACTCAGAGGCATGGTTCATTGGAGACCTCTGATGTAACCTTTACAACTACCGTGAACTGAAGTGTCTGTAAACCTGTGCTACATACTTAGGTTCAAAGAGAACTACAGGATGGTAGGAGTGAGCTACTTAGGAAGGCAAACGGGTACTAGTCCTTGTACTACCTGTTTTGTACTTCATGGCTCCAACAACACAACTTCTGGAAGTCATATTTCCACTAATCATCCTGGTCCCTTTGCCTGGGAGAGTTCTCCCCTCCATTTTGACATCTGGCGAAGTCTCTACTGCAAATTCCAGTTCAGGCATTACCTTCCTCAGGGCACCTTGACTGATGCTCTCAGGTTCTGTTAGGTCATTCCTTCTGAGATTCTAGCTTCGCTTTTGCAGAACTTGACATACTGTATTAAATGTCTGGGAATTTGTTTCATGAGCTTGTTTCCCCAGATAGACTATAAATAACCTAAAGGCAGGGGCTGAGTCTTATTGTGATTACTGATTTTAACCATATGTTACAACAGGATTGGAACCACAGGAGTGCATCTTGTGTACCAACATCACCAAATTATACAGAAAAATAGAAAGTGCATATTAGGGGTTTAATAAATATGAATGGCTAATTGAATAAATAAACCTCTTTCTCTTGGTTGCTATGTAAGAGACATAAACTCTGATTTCAGTGACCTGGTAAATTTTCAGTAAGCTTCATAAAAATTTCAACTCTTAGCTTGGAAGGAAGAAGCAATATGCCTTAGGCATAACTTTTCAAGAAATAGCAATGTTTAACAGCATAAACCTTTCAGGTGGGAGCATAGGGCTAAAAATAAATCCATATCCTTCTGAAGATGCTGGCTAAAGTTCTGAGGGCACGTATTCGTGCCACTAAGCACAAAACTGTTCTCTTGCTTCTACAAAACAGAATAAAACCTGTAGGAAACCAAATTACATTGCTAAGTGTGACTGCTTCAGTGCAAGAGATAACATAAATCAATGGTTCTCTGAGGTGGACACCAGGAGTTATTTTGAGGTGAGTGAAATCCAGTCTTCCTCCTAGTACCATACTGCATTCGCATGGATCAAGTTTTATGCTATATGGGAAATGAGTTCTACACAATGAATCCAGCCGCCTGAAAGCCCTAAATAAATGTGACAGCAACAGGGTACAATTCAAGCACATGCCTGTATTTACTGGCCTCTCTTCCTTTTGAGTACTCTGTGCTGAGCTGTGTGCCTGTATTTGACAATTTCCCCTGTAAAACCTAAAAGCAGAGATGCTGCAGGGGTTTGGATTACCAGCTGACTCACAGTGCTTGGATTTGATATACCGTTGCTAAGGCAATGAGACATCATAAACATATTCTCCAGCTACCATCTTTTCCTGTTTTCAGAATCTATTGTTCTAAGAGAAAGGGATACAGTGTCAAAAACTCTTGACTAGGAGGCAGAAACGTTGGGTTCTAAGTATGGCTCTGCAACTCCTTACTCCTATGACCCTAAAACTAAGCATCTGACCTCTATGGGTTTATAAGATTCCTCCCCAATAAAATACTACTGTAGAGAGGCAAAAAAATCTCCTAGATGTCTGCTGTTTTCCTCTGAGGCAGTGGTTCGCAACCTTCTGGCCCTTTAAATGCAGTTTCTCATGTTGTGACCCAACCATAAAATTATTTTCGTTGCTACTTCATAACTGTAATGTTGCTACTGTTATGAATTGTAATGTAAATATCTGATGTGCAGGATGGTCTTAGGCGACCCCTGTGAAAGGGTTGTTCAACTGACAAAGGGGTCACGACCCATAGGTTGAGAACCGCTGCTCTAAGAATATTTGACTTTCTAGGATCTTGGGACAGGGGTGGGCAAACTTTTTGACTCGAGGGCCACAATGGGTTCTTAAACTGGACCGGAGGGCCGGAACAAAAGCATAGATGGAGTGTTTGTGTGAACTAATACATGTTAACACTGCTGCTGGTGAAGGAGTGGAGGGGAGAGCAAGAGAACCCTCTGCTCTTTCAGCTCCGCGGGCCGGACAGAACAGCCGAATGGGCCGTATCCGGCCCGCGGGCCGTAGTTTGCCCACGGCTGTCTTAGGCCCTAGCACCTTTTAGAAATTTGGATGGATTGTTAACCTTTATTATCCTATATAATAAAACCCTAATATGCAAATCGACCGAATGGCAGAATGACCAGTCGCTATGACACACACTGACCACCAGGGGGCAGACGCTCAGCGTAGGAGCCGGGCTCATGGCTGGTGAGCCCAGCAGTGGTGGCAGAAGCCTCTCCTGCCTCCACAGCAATGCTAAAGACCCTTCAGGGGATGTCTGACTGCAGGGAGTGAGCCTAAGCCGGCAGTCGGACATCCCCCAAGGGGTCCTGGACTGCGAGAGGGTGCAGGACAGGCTGAGGGATCTCCCCAGCCAGTGCATGCATGTTGTGCACCAGGCCTGTAGTTTTAAATAATGTTCACAACCTGGTTCACAACCTGGGCTACTAGGACTTTCTTGCTGGTACCTTTGTAACCGCAGATCCAGCTCAAACTGGTTCTATCCTGTTTGGAAAAGTACTGAGTTGTTTTTCAGAGACAAAAGACCACGAATCATACACCCACAGCATGCACAGAGGAGAGAACTGTGGCTTTCAGCTGCACTTGGAACCAAATTCTCATCCCCCCCAACTTTCCCTACACAGAACCAAAAGATGAGGACATAAATGAAACTTCAACACCAGAGCCCTTTCAGACGCCAAGGATATGTTGTCTAAGAAGATCCTGTGTAGACAGCTCTTTACCATAAATGGCCAAGTTCCAAGGTTCTCCAATGAAAACTTTCCCCACCAGTACGTCTGCATACCTGTTCCCTCATCTCCTTAAAAACCCTTGGCCTGGTCCAGTGAGCAAGATGGATATAAGGCACCACTAAGTGTCCCATCTTCTCAGCTGGTACCTTCTCAATCAATAAACTTTTTCTTACTCCAAATCCTGACATTTTGAACTTTGGTATTTTGAAGCATCGGGCACACAGACTTCACTTGGGTAACAACTTTGTCTATGAAGCCCAGCCCCTCAATCTGGGCACCTGATGCTACTGTACACAAAACTGATTAGGGGTCAGGAGGGCATAGACTGATTGCTTAAATTATCTGCTTTTTAGTTTCCTCATCTATCAAATAAAGGGGTTTGGTTTGATAATCTGAAGTTCTTTCAGATAAACCAGTCTTCTCAATGAGTCTTAGTGCCTATTTCCCCTCCTTTTGAGATGAAGTCCTGAGGGAGGGAGGGAGGGAGGGAGGGAGGGAGGGAGGGAGGGAGGGAGGAAGAAGGAGGAGGAGGAGGAGGAGGAGGAGGAGGAGGAGGAGGAGGAGGAGAAGAAGAAGAAGAAGAAGAAGAAGAAGAAGAAGAAGAAGAAGAAGAAGAAAGAGAGAAAGAGAGAGAGAGAGAGAGAGAGAGAGAGAGAGAGAGAGAGAGAGAGAAAGAGAAATATGTCTGAGACTATACAGCTGTTTAGTGGCGGAACCTTCCAACAGGCAGAGGATAACATCCTGTTAGTCTCAGGGATCCATCAGCATCTGGGTCCCCCATGACCATCTGGGTCCCCATGAACATCTGGGTCCCCCAAGACTTCCAAGGGCCACTTAAGTACTTGATATTATTAATGTAGACAGCTAGATATTAATAAAGTAATAGAGCAAAAGGAATCAGACGTTAAGAAGCCTAATCTACTAGGAAGCTGAATTGGATAATAAGCCTGATTCACTAGGAAGCTACAGCTCCCCAGGGGATCGCAGCATTGTCCAGCCAAAGGAATTAACATGCCTCCCTCCCTCTATCGGCCACTATTCCAGATTACAGAGGGAAAGATAAAGCAATAAAGGGGAAATTCCTCTGCTAGGCCCATGCCTAGTAGAAGCCTAGATGGTGCAAGGGATGTAAGCACATGTGCAGTAGAAACTAAAACGGCAACCATAAGGGGTGGAGCCTAGCCTGGGAAAAGAATCAGTTTGGATAAGGGACAAAGAACCATGGAAGACCTAGGGAATTAATTAGTTATGGGAAGGACCCAACCGCAAGCCTGCGGAGGATTAGGAAATTGATCGGTTAGTTTGGAAAAATCCTTGGTCCTTCCCATAACTGAGGTGGCTAAAGTAATATAATCCAAGCTTAACAAAGCGTTCTCTCTTTCTCTAGTAACTCATGCTCACCCCATGCATTTCTGCATGCTATCCCCCTAGCAGGGCCTAGCAGCAGCCTGGGGCTCGGCAGTCACATGGACTCCAAATGCAAGCTCCAAGCATAAGCCTGGAGACAGTCAGGAAGCACCAGCCAGAGCACATCCAGGAACAGAGACTATGCTAGCCCGACAGCGACAAAGGCTGAACTGGACTACACTTTAATATGACTGAACCAATGGCAAAGAATCTCTGGACCTTGGCCTTTCTTCTGGGCTTGATGAAGACAAGGCTGGACTTTTTTCACAGCGGGACAGACTGCGATGAGACAGTGGGAACCTGGGACAGCCTTCCATTTCTAACCTGATAAATCTTACTACAATACCTCAACCTCCCATGCGTGGATTCCCAGAAGTGCTTTTTCTCAAAACTCTGAAAGGACCCCATTGCCACTAGCAACATCATGTCCAAGATTTCCAGTTTCTAGAATAAATTGTTCTTGTGAAACTTTAACAACAATATAAAACCACAACTGTTAATGTTAACTTAAATTTACTATGGGCCAAGCACTTTATTAAGTAAGCACATTACATGCATTATTTCTTTGAATCCTCACATGGATCCTATGAAGTTGGTGGCTGCTATTCCCATTTTATAGAAGGCCAGAGAAATTAAATGCTAGTAGCAATGTTAACAGCAAAGCTGTATCTGGGTCATTCTGACTGCACTCAGTCTAAAATTCTATCTCTTTCATATTCTTTGGATACCATTATAATTTAACCTAGTTATTAATAACTGGAAAGGAGCCAGGCGAAGGCCAAATATTATGAGCATTCATTTGTGTAGCTTTGCCAGGAAGCTGCAGTTTAGATGTAAGCCTGGTAAAGTCTGGGTGAAATAGGGACGGTACTTGTTGGTCAATCACACCTAGGAACAGGTCATTGGCCCGAGTAGGCATGGCCACTCTGCAAACGTGGGAAGTTTTGAGATACTTAGGTTCCTAAACAAAGGAGTCTACTCTCTTTCTCTCTCTTATCAGCTTATGCTTTTGCCTGTTGGGTTCCTGGCTTGTGGAACTCTCATGCTCCTGCATTTGCTCACATGGGTCAGGACCATGTGGATCCCACACACAATGGACTAATGGACTGCAATTAGCCTAATGCTAAACCAAAGCCAGCTCCGTCATGGGATGGAAACTTTGGACACTGGCTTTGCTTGTAGCTCTGTTGAATTCCCATTCAGAGAAATAGGACTTTGCAAACCCAAAGATGTAATTCCACACAAGTAAAAATCACTCATCATCCTATGCGAGTCTCAGAAAATTCTTTTTTTTTCAAGATATCGTAAGGACCCCACTCTTACTAGCAACAGAGAAAGACCATCCATGCATTTCTCCGATAAAACTTCCTCCTTCTGTATTGAGCATCATCAATAAGTGAAATCCTCCTCCGAGCTCCTGGAGTCCCATTTTGAGTGCTAGTCTAAAAATAACAGGCCAAAGTAAGAGACAATAAGTATTTACTTGAGATTCCAGAAGAATAGCTCTTTGGGAAGCACTGATTCAGGCAGAAATATAAATAGTGTGTTCTGATTAGGAAGTGAAGGCAAGGAGTATTTATGAAAAAGAGAAAGAGAATAATTACTTGAATATGAGGAGTTAGATAGGACCAGGCAGTTTAGGGTAAGAGCTGCGGGGAGATAAAATGGTAGATAAAGAGGAGATGAACCAGATGGTCAGGATGTGAGCGAGACAGGCAGAATGTACCAGTCCACTGTAGAGTCGCCCTTTCCCCTAAACCCAAGGACGGGAACTAAAAGCGGGAAGATGAGGGCAAAAGGAGATTGGCTGGTGTTTTTTGAAAGAGCCAATAGAGGGCAAGAACAGGAAATATAAACTTCTAGACCAGTGAGCTTCTACAAGCCTTTTTTAGGACCCCTCTCCGGTGCAGAGAGGTTTGACTTTGTTACTTTTGCAGTAATAAACTTTGCTTCCCTTTTGCTTATGACTCCCTTGTCCATCAAGACAAGGAGCTCAACAGCTCACACTCCAGTCTCAAATAGAAGTAAGGAATTTCTATAGGTGTTAATAAGCTAAGGAAGGAATTTCTATAGGTGCAGATTCAGGGGTCCTCAAACTTTTTAAACAGGGAGCCAGTTCATTGTCCCTCAGACTGTTGGAAGGCCGGACTATAGTTAAAAAAAAAAACTACGAACAAATTCCTATGCACCCAGCAGCGGCAAAAACACCCTGCGGGCCAGATAAATGTTTTCGGTGGGCCGCAGGTGTCCCGCGGGCCATAGTTTGAGGACTATTAAGAAATAGAGTGATGTTAATTCTAAAGAATGTCTTCAATTTTCAATCCTGTAGTCATTATGTCTGTTTCATGTAAGCTTTACAAAGTTGTTTAATATACAGTGCTGCTATCAGCCCAGTCCAAAGGTAATTTTGCCCAGTTTTAATATTCCCAAGGTTTAAGAAGACCTGCAAGGCAGTCCCCTAGGATGGCAACTCTGACTCCATTTTGAAGTGGCTCTGATTATATTAATTTTTACCAGTGTAACTCATGGTAATTTGTCAAACTCTGTCTTGTCTCAGTGTTATTCAGGCACATGTTATTTCCCTAAATTGAGCCTTAATTTCCTAAGGATAAATAAGTTCTCTTAGATTCCTTCTGCCCTTCAAGATTCTCTGCATACAGTAAGTGCTTAGAAATATTTGAGGCCTCTTCTGGATTAAATTCACCTCAAAGGAGAGACATTATCTTACTGTAACCAGGAAGGACTTCTTAGTCTGCCTGTTGGTTGATCATTCTCACCTTCAGATTGTCTAGCATTGTGAAACCAAGAACAAAGCAGAACAGATGACATGCAGGGGAGGACAAACCATGCTAATTTCTGTTGACCGGCCCATTGAAGTGGTAATGAGGCAGAATTACTGCCTTGAGTCAGAGCAGACCTGACTCTTCTGCCTTGTTATTCCTTGTTTCCTGGAGGATTACCCACCCAGGCAGACAGTTTCTTTCTGCCAGGCAAACCCCAAACCTCTTGGTGAAGTGACAAGAAACATTCACCACCGTGTGCATCTTCCCAAGGAGGCCTACAATAGAGTGCTGGCTTTCTTCATCGTTCCCAGGCAATCCAATCTGCCATAAAGTACAATTCAGGGCATCACACAATTCAGGGAAGAACAAGTGAACAGAAAAAGAACAAAGTCAATTCTTCATACTGATTTTTTCTGATGTGGCATTTGCACAAGGGTCGGCCACAGTTCTTCCATGCTGCTGCCGGATTTATTCTTCCCAAACACTGCTCTGAGGATGGAACCTGCACTAGCTCCACCTCCTGAAAAAGGCAGCCTGATGAAAGGCTGTCCAGTTTGCCTCCAACCTACATGTTTGTTACCAGACAGGAGACCTGGCCCTGAGCAGGTCTGCCTAAGGCCTGCCGGTAGTGTGTGGGTTCTTGTTTCACAACATGAGTCTAGGTGACTATGAGGTACGTTTATTAAAGCTGGAGATAGTGAAAAAAGGAAGGGCTTAGCATAAAAGAAACAACAGGAGAGCTCATCTAGGCTACTTTAGCTCACTGGGAAGTCAGAGAAAAAGATACCTTAGAGACAGACTCATGCAGTTAGTTTGGAATGAGCTGTCACTGCCCATTGCTCCCCTGGTTGCAAGTCCCATGGGGTCCCTTAGTGTTAGTAGATGTGTGCCTATGGAGAAAGAAGTAGGGGAAGAAGATGGGGAAGGGAATGGCACAAGTATTCTTCCCAGAGGGAAAGCATGCTCTGGGTCCTTTGTCTTAAGGGTTTTTGTCTCTTTCTTGCATGAGGCCTAGATGTTATCTCTAGAAAGGTAAGGTCAGGGGGTTTAAACTGCATGACCATTGATATGCTAAGGCAGGAAAGGTCATCTTGGGGGTAAGGTCCTTGTTTCCCCAAGTTTGCCTATTGCTAGGCACCTGGGGCTTTCTGACCTGGTGACATCTGTACCTAGCCTATAGTCTTTGCTTTGCTCATGTCTGTCTAACTGTCTACCACATTTTCATCTTTTGTTCCTATTCTTTCGAATTCTAACCAACATTCTCCTATATTTATCCCATACTTTCTATGTGTGGGTTTTCTTCCCTTGGAAGTCAAAAGCCTGGCTATGCTTCAAATTCCAGCTAACTTGCCCTACTATACAAACCAACTCTGACTGTGCCTGTTGGCAGAAATGTCACCTCCTCTGCTAACAATGGTTTTCTTGTGGCATTTATATTTTTTTTCTTGTCTGGCTCATGCTTGTATAAGAGGCATTCAATAAATGTTTGTTGAGCAAATATTGATTTTTACTTAAGTGGCTTTTGCACTGATGGTCTCTTTGGAAACCAAATATAAAATTTACATAAACTCATCATTGTCAAAGGTAATTCAACTTCTCAAGAACTAAGGGCTCTGGATTCTCCTCCAAGCTTTCAGGACCTAAGTACTGTACTAGGGCACCTGAGACTTCCCTATTACAGGCAGATTACACTGAATAATATTAATGTGCAAGATGTCCTGAGTGCCTACTGTGTGCTAATTCACAGCACATTCAGACTCCTAGTGCTCCTGGTGACATAATGATTGATGATGCCTTATCTGATTTTTAGAGAAGACAAATGAATGCTGAAAGATCAATGTCCTTGCTCCCAGTCTCACTGAGAGTGCGAGTCAGAGCCGGGATTCACACTTTGGTCTGTTTGGCTTCAAATCCAGCTTTCCACCCTACCGCCCCATGTGCCCTCTTTGAACTGCACAGCAGGTTCTATGGACATTTCTGCTATTTCTCTGTCACTTTTCTGAGGTTTGCTTCCTACTCCCGCAGCTTCACAAAAGGCCAATTACTCCCGCCAGTGACCTGCTTCCTCTAATAGGATTTCCGATGGCCGAGGCGCCATTTCAGCCTGTGCATGGTCTGCTTCTCTCTACCCAGAATAGGCTCCCAGGAGGCGCTGGCAGCCTGGCAGCGGGTCATCTCAGCCACTAGTTTCTGCTGTCCTGTCAGCCCAAACTGCTCATTTCAGACCTTTCTGTGATACATAACTCACCTGCCCTGACTCCCACTTTCGCCTGCCCTTCTGTCCATCTCAGACGTCTGCAAGTCACAATGTGGCAACTCAAGGCAACATCAGGAAGAACAGAAACCTTAAGTGTCAGACTTACTAATTGGGATGTGGGGAAAATTCCACCGAGACTCATCTCATGGAGATTACATTTGAACTACCTACGAAGAAATGGTTTTCTGAGCCTTGAGGAGACTAATGACAGAGGTGTGTGTGATAAAAGTGGGAGAGGAATTCTAAATTGTGAGAGCAGATCAATTTGCAAGCATCAAAACATCTCCTTAAATATAGTTAATGAACCAAGTAGAAATATTATTTCATCAATTCTAAAATGTACTTTTTTAAACATGTGAATATCCTGCAATTGGAATGCAGTTTACAATTAATTGATAGTTGCATAACCATTGTTGGCCAAACAGTAGTCATCATAGTTGTCATTCATTGCCTTTGCATGTGTAATCATCAGATTTACCAGCATCACAATTAGCAGAATGAACTGAAAAAGCAGACTAGCTCTACATAATTGCAAAACCAACTTAAAAGCCCAAGATTTTAGTTCTTTTACAGTTTTCTTTAGGAAATGCTTTATCACCAGTACTTTTGGTGGCCCAGAGGACAACAGTGTGTAGAAGAATTTGGACTTCAATGACTAAGTCAAAACTGAATCTACTAAAAAAGTACACATAAACAAACGAACCTGAATCTACTCAAAAGAGTCATATTTAGGCCCTGAGAAAGTTTTAGAAATGTCTGAGCCAATCCAAACCAATTTATTTTGCTTATATTTTCCTTTTAATGTATGCCCAAGAATGGTATCTCATTTTTTAAATGTCTAAGTATTTTAGAGCACTTTTAATTAATATAAAATAAAAATTTTAAGTGATAAAATAGTATGTCATAGTCAAATTGATATTTTTCTCTGATATAGTTTATAAAAGTATTTAAGTATACATGGAAAATAACTTGTACTTTTGCATCAGATAAGCTTGAGTTTAAATTCTGGTTTTACCCCTAACTAGCGCTGGAACTCTGGGCATGTTACTAGATGTCACTGACAGAGTAAAATGTATAAAACGTGGCTAATAACTGGTATTATGCAAGTATTTAATGATTTATTAAATCATTGCTTTTGATAAGGCTTTGTAAACAGTTTTATTTTTTTCTTTACTAGAATGTTATGATATACATTTCTTTAAAAAATCTATAGCTTTCTTTGCTGGTTGATTTTGTAGTTTCAATAAAGTATCACGTATTTTACAAATAAGCTTTGCTGTCACTTAAAAGAGTGGAAATAAAACAACAGTCCAGAGATTGGGTGGAGTCCAGTGTCTTTGTAGAGACTGGTAGGTTTCCTCTAAATACTAGTGGAAATAAAGTATCTGACAAGGCCCTGACCTATTCCCTTTAAGAAGGCATGGCTTGGTACAGCATCATGGTACTGGGATTTCATGACTGGCCTTCTCTTTTGGTAGCCATGATATAGACTACTTGTTTAATAAACTTTAACTAATAGTAACAGAATTTTTGGTGGACTTATTGTTGCTCAGCCAAGGACTACATCTAGCTTCCTTTGCAGCTTGGTGTGGCCATGTAACTAAGTTCTGGCAAATGGTATACACGGAGATGAGAGGTGTGCAACTTTGGGATGCGCCCTTTAAGTGAAGATACATCCTCCTTCCCTGCCATTGTTTGGAATTTGGATGACATGGGGAAAGCTGGAGGCATGATCTTGGGTCAAAGATGGAAGCTATGCGTTCAAAGTGGCAGAACAATAAGATTGAACACAAGCCATGATGATTTTGGATGGTTTTTGTTATATCGCCTTAGACCACTGACCCAGACTAATGTGCAAGATAAGTACATTTTTATTACTTATCTTATTTTATTACTTATTACTTTATTAAAGCCACTATTATTTTGCGTCTCTCTGTTACAACAGCCAAAAACATTATGTTAGCTGCTCCACTTTCAAGGTCCTGTCCCTCTCTCTTCTCTTCTCTCTCCTCTCCATGACTCTGTCTACTCATGTGTGCCAGTCCCGGAAAGGGCTTCTCTGAGCTCTAAATCTGAGAACCTGCTCAATTTTCTTGAAACCTGGTTGCCCTGGAGTTACTAGACTTCCTCCCTGATGAATGGAGGCCTACCCTTAAGCTGGGCCCCAATACTTATGGAAATTGTTTCTGGTTCATATTCAGTTGACTACCTGAATCCTGTTATGTTGCCTGTCTCTGCTTAAGATCTTCAAGTTCCTTAGGCTGGAC
Source organism: Myotis nattereri (assembly GCF_964212035.1). Taxonomy (NCBI): domain Eukaryota; kingdom Metazoa; phylum Chordata; class Mammalia; order Chiroptera; family Vespertilionidae; genus Myotis; species Myotis nattereri. The sequence continues at coordinate 199,379,328 of NC_138076.1, forward strand.
TGGATACTGACTATAATCTTAGATTGTCTTTTCCTTGCCTTACCTATGTGATCCTTTTGTTCATCACCTACCACCATGGAGTCCACAGACAGCTGTTTCTTTAGCTCCCAAAATAGACCTGGTCCGTGGCTCAGATCTCTTCCTGCTTTGCTCTGAGTTCTTCAGCTGAACATGACTGGAAGAAGCTTGCGAAAGCATAACAATACTCACAATGTTGAGGGGCTATTGCGTAAGTGAAACTTTTTTCTACATTATCTCTAATCTTGATAAAAACTCCCAAAAAAGTTATCCCTACTACACAGATGAGAACGCTGAGGTTCCGAGTGGATAAACGCCTTGCCCAAGATGCCTCATCTAAAAAGCAATGAATCTTCAATTTAAAACAATCTATAATTTTCCCTCTACCCACATATATTTTTTAATCCTCACCGGAGGATATTTTTTCCATTGCTTTTTTAGAGAGAGTGGGAGGGAGGGAAGGAAAGAGGGGGAAAGAGATAAACACTGATGTGAAAGAGACACATCAATTGGTTTCCTCCCACATGAGCCCTGACCAGAGCTGGAGATTGAACCTGCAACCCAGGACATGCTCTTGACCAGGAATTGAACTTGTGATTGTATGGTGCATGGGCTGATGCTCTAATCACTGAACTACACAGGCCAGGGCCCTCCATACATATTATCACCCAAGCCCAGTGGCAAGACAAGGGTCCAAAGATGAGGACTCAATTGGAAAGAAGAAAGAAATAATCTTTAGTGATCATATCCTGGCACAGGTGCAGACTCCAGAGCGGTAAAAGGACTACTTAGCATCCTGCTCTAGAATGCTAAGGATGCTAAGATTAGCATTTCAAAGCTACCCATTAAAAAAAGGATGCTTTCCTTCTAACTTGCTTTTTGGGATTATTTTCAAAAATGATTTTTCTCACCTTTCCTCCCCCAGGAGTCTTCTATTTATCCTTGACCGTGACAGACCAATGTCCTCTGAATTATTATGGAGTAATATGGCTTATTTTAATTTCCCTGGGTGTCTTTACTGAGTCTTTTCACAATATTTTATGGAAAATATCTGATTGCTAATTCATAGAACAAACTACTATGAGATTCTCTGCTAAGTGGCTGCCTCAGTGGTATTCAGGCCGGGGCGTCTCTGGAGTCCCTGGTTCCGAGCTGCTGCCCAAGGCTCAGCACGAAGGAGGCCAGCTAAACTCCAGACTTACGCAGTTTACCCTATTCTATCAGCCCCTGACAATTCCTACTAAAATACTGTCCCAGCCCTCTGGCAAGACATTTTAACATAGAAGTTAAGATCTTGGGTTCTGGAGTCAGACTGGGTTTACACCCCATGGCTTCTGTGTAAATGACCTTATTCTCTCTGTTCCTTTGTTTTATTGTCTGTAAAGTGGGGAAATAATGATCTCACAGAGTATATGTGAGGAATACATGAATTAATATAAGTAAGGTGCTTAGAACAGTGCCTGGCTCATAGTAAGTGCCTTCTTGAAAAGTTAATTATTTCTCTTATGATTAAGAGTTAATGCGAGTCCTATCAAACCTGGTACAAAAGACCGTAGTATGTGAAAGGTTCTGTAGGTGCCTGTACCTCACAGGCATTTTCTCACCTATGTATGCAAACGCTCAGAAACACAAAATCACATGAAACCATTGTACTTGGTAGTGTGACTCCTCTAACTCAGCTTGGTTGAGGAATACAGCACACCATGTGGAAATGTCCTGAGAGATCAGCTGATTCTCTCAAGGAAGAGAATCCGCATTAGAGATCAGGTAATTAAGGCAGAATGAGTTCATGGATGAGGTACAGAAAGAGTTACCAATGAATAGATTCACTGTGGGCTAATGTTTCCCTTAGTTTGACTGAACTTTAGACCATTTTCTTCTTCACTTTTCTTTTCTTAGAGCATTTGCTTTAGAAAACTTACAATTGTAAATTCTTTCTCTGCCTTTCTGACATGCAAATCTCCTATTCTCTTGCTGGTTTTACAATCCAGGAATATCTTTCCCAAGGACTTGGAAGCCATCCTTTCGAAATGTAGCAATCAAAGAAGATACTTCCCCAATCTCTCAAGGCTCTGTAGGAGGGTAGGAGTCTAATTTCAATAAGCATCAATTAGCCCACACAGATGGTCTAATTACATTGACCAATCTGCCCCCATAACTGTCCTTCAGTACTTTTCCACTAGCTCATGCCAGCACTTAAAATCTCTCCCACCTTTGTTTCAGGAGAGTTGAGGTCAATCTCTCTCTAGTGCAATAGTCTTGAATAAGTCTCTCTTGACTCTTTAGCTGCACCTAGTGCAATTTTTCTTTGACACTACAATCAGCAGGTAGAATACAACTGTGAAACAAATGTTTCTAGGCATAAGGAATGATGATGATATAAAAATGGAAATGAAGAATAAAAGAAGACCTTTCTTCTCTCTCCCCCAGCTATCTGCCAACAAACAAACAAAACCAACCAACAAGATTATGCTTTGGAGCAAAGGAGTGGGAAAGAAGGGAACTATAGGGAGGGCTGAGTGTGGCTCAGATTCAAGCAGAAGATCAACTATAGTCATTACCAAGAAGTTACAATATATGTTAATTTCTTAGAAGTTGGCTGGGCTTTGAGAAGACTGGAAAAAGGCTCAAAGTTACAGACCTTGTGAAAAAATAGGCAAATAGATTGCTCTCACAATGACAGTGAACTCAGCTCTCCAGGGGTTGCCACCGTTCCATACAGTTCCATGTGAAAACCAGCAATTCAGTCACTAAAGGCTCCAGGAATGTGCAAGGACCATCCACTTACTCATAAAGCCTCTCTCTAAGAAGCCAGTCTTCAAGCATAGCTGTCAACTAGGAAGAACATTCTGGCTGATGGCTGAGTCTGCAGCACTGGGGTCATTTACATGCCCTACAATAATAAATTAGGCATCTCTGAACCTTGATGAACCAGAGTGGTAGTGGCTGGTATTCAAACATTTGTTTTAAAGTATTAAAATAGGAACTTACTGGGTAAGAAACATGAACTCTGAAGATGGATATTAAGACATATTATAAAGTGTAAATAATTAAAACAATGTAGTGCTGACATGTGGAAAAGATACAGACACATAAGGGGAACACAATAGAAAGTGAGTAAAAACAAAATATCATTGGACATCAAGTATATAATAAACGTGTATCTCAGATCAGTGAGGACCACATGGTATATTAATGAATTAAAGGATGTGGGGGCAATTGAGTAGTCATCGGGAAAAATAATATCTTCCCAAATGGAACACAGGCACTGTATCTTTCTCTGAAGACGTGGGTGATGTGTATAGCACTGATTGTGGGTATGAAGACATTCAACTCTGGAAATCCAAAATCTGGAGTACTCTCAGGAGTTAAGGAAATCTTCTTAAAATTGCTAATTCTTCATTAATGCTTCCATTTTCTTTGTCTAACAGCATTTTTCAATAGATAATAGTCATTATCTCTCACAGATACTGCTTTCCTTTTTTTCTATGGCTTCTGAAGTCTAGGTTGTGAGTTTTCCTTGGGTCCAGATGACTGAGACAGCAGCACATCTGCCTTCAGGTCTCTAAGCTCCATACTATGTACTCAGTTGTTGGCATCATCATCTCGGTGGCTTAATGCCCTCATGCATCACACCCTAACGTCATACAAGATGGCCGTCACAAGATGGCTGCAAGCACAGTGGAGGCGGGGCCCAGTGGCTGCTCAATGAAGTGAGGCCTGGGGGTCTCACTGTTCTGCACGGTGTAGAGGAGGCTGGTCCCGGCGTCTCCGCCGCCTCGTGCGGAGGAGGCAGGTTGTGGCAGGGGAGGGCAGTTGTGGGCGATCAGGCCAGCAGGGGAGGGTAGCTGGGGGCCATGAGGCCCCAGCAGGGGAGGGCAGTTGTGGGCAATCAGGCTGGCAGGGGAGGGCAGCTGGGGGCCATGAGGCCCCAGCAGGGGAGGGCAGTTGAGGGCCATCAGGCCCTGGCAGGGGAGGGCAGTTGGGGGCGATCAGGCTGGCAGGGGAGGGCAGTTGTGGGTGATCAGGCCAGCAGGGGAGCAGTTAGGCGTCAATCCGGCTGGCAGAGGAGCAGTTAGGGGGTGATCAGGCAGGCAGGCAGAAGCAGTTAGGGGCAATCAGGCAGGCAGGCGGCAAGCACCTAGGAGCCAGCAGTCCCGGATTGTGAAAGGGATGTCCAATTGCTGGTTTAGGCCCATGGGATCGGGCCTAAACCGGCAGTCAGACATCCCCTGAGGGGTCCCAGATTGGAAAGGGTGCAGGCCAGGCTGAGGCACTCCCCACCCCCATGCATGAATTTCATGCACTGGGCTTCTAGTTTTTAAAATAATTTACCACCTACTTTATCAAATTTTTTGAAGAGAGTTTGATTGTAGGTTGAATAGCAATTATACTGTAGTCACACATTTTATTGTTTTCATTGGTATGGAAATTACCTTATTCATTATATTCTTAAAGTAAACAAACTTTTCTTTAATATAGAGAAATGAAGTAGAAAACCTGATTCACTGATCACTACTTCAAGGAGAAAAGCCTAATGTAAACAAAAATTATTTTTAGAGAATTTCCAGAGGGTCTATGTATGAATATAAAGCAACTACATCACTGAGTGCTTATAAACTGCATTCAATTGCCTGAGAGAAGAACGACCATAATGACCTCTAATGTAAAAGTAAAGAGCTTTCTGGGAAGGCAACATCATAATCACTGACAGACCATTCCCGGTTACAAGTGCTTTCATATAAATTATCTCATTTAATTATAACAAGAAGAAATGTATTATTATTCTCATTTTAAAGAATAAGGAAATGAAAGCTCAGAATAATGAAGTAACTCATTCAAGGTTACTCAGCAAGTAAGAGATGGAACTGGTACTCTAATTTACATTTTCTGATGCGGTGTAACACCCCAATCTCACTGTCATATAAAATTTCATTAAGTACCCCTGAAATGATGGTACTCGAATCACTGACACACAGAACAGGTTAAGTAAAGAGGGCCTTTTTTGAACGTAAGGAACAAAAACATTGATCCATTAGAGGCAGTTTTGTTTATGCCATGGAGAAAGCTAGAAGTCACAGATAGGAAGGTCCTTAGAGAGGCACTGCCTTATCATTGTACACCTGGATCAGTACATATATAGAGAGAATACTCCCCCTTTCTTCTGCATTCTAATGAAAGTGCTGCTCCTAATCTAGTTATACTAGAGGCCTGATGCCCGAAATTCATGCCAGGGGCTTGGCCCTCACAGCTGCTGCAGCTTGCCTCGGCCCTCACAGCCCCAGTTTCGCCCGGAAGGATGTCCAGAAGGTCGTTTGGCTGTCCGGTCTAATTAGCATATTACACTTTTATTATTATAGATATCTTTTATAAAACAGCCCATGAGGAAAAGTCCTTCTAGCATTTCAAGCCTGGGGAGAGTTCCTTTCTCTGCCTGCCTTGATAATAGTTTCCTGAGATGGTTCTGTAGCACACTTCTGACCTGGTTGCCAGGAAGTTCAGAGCCAAGTCATATGCTCAGTTGCAGTCATTTTCCTTCGTTCAGGTTTTTCTGGAATATTTTCCTTTTTGTCCCTTTTAATTATTTTCTCTTTTAAACAATCTGTTCCATATGGAGGCAGGATAGAGAAAAATTAGGGAAAGCTCCCAGAAAGTGAAATGAGGAAGTAGGAACAGATACCACAGATGGATACACCACAAGGTCCTCTCACCAGAGTTGCACCTCCACGCATGATCAAAGGGAAATAATTTATGGCAGAAACCCCTACAGTGGTCACAGAGGTCAACAACAAGAATTGACTAAAACCAGTCAGTCAACCCAAGATAGAGGAAAAATTGACTGAAAAATGACCCCAAAGCTCATATACCATCATTAGTGAAAACTGATGCCGTAAGTAGAAGGGGCACCAAGGGGTATGAACTCTATAACACTCAGGAACAGACCATATTAGGAACAAGACCCCTTCCCAACCAGAGGGTAGAGACAGAATCTGGCACCACAAAGTTTAGGAATAACTCACCCTTGAAAACGCATAAAATCCCAAAACTGATTGTAGCATGGAAAGCAACTCAGTTGCGAGTTCGCCCACACCCACTCTGATGTGTACAGTAAACCCTCGATTTTGTGGACCTCAATTTAATGGACTTTGGATTTAACGGACAAAGTTTCTGGTCTGTATGTCATATGTGAAAATTAACATCCTGTTCATTTTTAAATGCTTTTAACCAAGATTTGCTTATAATTACATTAAGGGGCTATTTTTTTAAAAAATTAATTCACTGTTATTTCTTTTTTTTCCTAAAATATATTTTATAGATTTTTTACAGAGAGGAAGGGAGAGGGATAGAGAGTTAGAAACATCGATGAGAGAGAAACATCAATCAGCTGCCACCTGCACACTCCCTACTGGGGATGTGCCCACAACCAAGGTACATGCCCTTGACCAGAATCGAACCTGGGACCCTTGAGTCCACAGGCCAATGCTCTATTCACTAAGCCAAACCGGTTAGGGCAAATTCACTGCTATTTTTAACAAATTTTAGCAAATAGGAGATATGTTAAAAACAACTTTAGTAATTTCATTGACATAAATAAATATTATATATCTACAACTATAGTCTACATATTTAAATGCAAGAGACACTACTCCTAAATAATGTGTTCAGCATAAGACTAACACATGATCATACTGAATCATGAGTGGTAATTGGTTCTATTGTCAAGTGGCATGACTTTCTGCAGCAGTTTTAACACTTGCTGGCCAATGTCCCAATGTGCGCTAAGCCATGCCCCAGCCACACGCATTTGTTTACTAGGGTGACTGGTGAATGCACACATTTACTGGACCTATTCAGCATAAATGTAAAATGACAATAATACATATAGAACACTTTTCTATGAAATTAAACTTTTCATACACAATTTAATTACACAAATGTATCTATATAAGTAAAAACAGGTAAACTAACTAATTTGTCAATTTTTTAACTTACATGTTTGGAAAACCTACTTTATTATACAATGGACTTTCAGCTTTAACGGACACCCCCTTGCCTGAATTAGTCCATTCTATCAAGATTTAACTGTACTTTTGCTTCTTTTACAGTGGTGCCCTATGAGATTTGCAACCAGCGGAGCAGCAGGTGGCAAAACCCCGATCCTGTCTCCAGGAACCTGCAGCTCGCCTCTTTCTCTCAACCTAAATAAAACTTGCTTTTGGTTTTACTGGAACTTGCTCTTGAATTCTTTCCTGTGCAAAGTCAAGAACCTACAGATCCTGGAGTACTTAGGGACTCCATTTAGGGTCTGCCTCAGGTGACAATATCTTTTAATACCATTTTAATGGGGGTTTATTTTACTGTAATTATATCTTTGTATACAAGTTTTCTCAAGCCTCTTTTGAAGATAGGCAGAGTATAAATATACAGAGTCCCACACTAAGTAACTCTAGTAAAAATAGGAGTAGTTACTCCTTTGAAAAAATAATAATATACCATGTACAAATAGTTTATTTAAATACTTGAAAAGCTCACATGGAAGAAATTTTTGTTGTGAATGCACAGGGTAATAGAGTTCCATTTTGTTTCCTTTATTCCTTGTTTCTGTGTTTTTGTTTTTATTGTTGTAAGAACACTTAGCATGAGATACTCCCTTCTTAATGAATTTTTAAGTGCACAATACAGTATTGTAACTACAGATCTCTGGAATTTATTCATCTGGTATAACCAAAATTTTGTACTCTTGAATAGCAACTCTTCATTTTTCCCTCCTCCCATGCCCTTGGCAACCACCATTCTATTCTGTTTCTAAAGTATGACTATTTTAGATGCCTCATATACTATAGGCTGAATGTTAGTGACCCTCCAATATTCATTTGTTGAAATCTAATCCACTGGTATAATGGGTTTTGGAGGTGGAACTTTTAGGAGATGATTAGGTCATAAATGGGATTAGTGCCCTAATTTTTTTTTTTTAAAAAAAACCACCCCAGAGAGGTTCCTTGTCCCCTTCTGCCATGTGAGGACACAGTGGAAGACCATGAACTAGGAAGTGAGTCCTCATCAGACACCAAATCTGCTGGTGTCTTGATTTTTGACTGCCCAGCCTGAAGAACTGCGATAAATACATCACTGTTTTTTATTAATATCCACTCTGTGGCATTCTGGTAGAGAAGCCTGAATAGACTAAGCCATCATACAATGGAATTATGTAGTTCTTGTCCTTCTGTGATTATTTATTTCACTAAGCATAATGCCCTCCAGGGCAACAGATACATGAAAAGATGCTCCATGTCACTCTTCATCAGGGAAATGGCAAATCCGAAACCACAATAGCTTTATCACCTCATACGTTTTAGGATGGCTATTCCACATATCAAAAAAGATAACAAATGTTGACAAGTATGTAGAGAAATTGGAACCCTTGCATACATACTGTTGGTGGGAATATACAATGGTGCAGCTGCTATGGAAAACAGTACAGAGGTTCCTCAAAAAATTAAAAACAGAACTACTATATTATCTAGTCATTTCATATATGGATATTTATGCAAAAGAATGAAAATTAGGATCTTGAAGAGATATCTGCACTCCTATGTTCAATGCGGCATTATTCACAATAGACAAGATATAGAAACAAACGTCCATCGATGGTTCAATGAATAAAGAAAATGTGCTATACCCATACAATGGAATATTATTCAGCCTTAAAGAGGAAGTTGTTCCTTTATTTTTATAATAAAGGCTCAGTGTCTCTTAAGAAGCATTTCATGTGTCAGCAACAGTAGGTGATGAGGTATTTGGTATTGCATAATACACTTTTATTTAAAAACCAGAGGCCCGATGCACGAAATCAATCTGTATATATCTCACATATAATTATGTCACATCCACCATCCTGATAATTGTAGGAATATAATCCACACAACACACACACCTATAAGCATGCCCACATTTTTCAAAACATAGAGAAAATCAGTAACTAGGAACAACACTGGAGAAATGTTCTTTATGGTCTGGTTAGTACTAAAAGAGGAAAAGAGAACTGCCTGAGAAATTGAGGTGACCAAAAGAGGTCTAAAAATTTGGGGTATTGTTAGTGAACTTTCAGAAAGAGAGATTATAAAAACAATCCCATTTACCATCGCACCAAAAAAATTAAGCTACCTAGGAATAAACTTAACTAAAGACGTAAAAGACCTCTACTCAGAAAACTACAGGACGTTGAAAAAACATATAGAGGAAGACATAAACAGATGGAAGAACATACCGTGTTCATGGATTGGTAGAATCAACATCATTAAAATGTCCATACTACCCAAAGCAATCTATAAATTCAACGCACTTCCCATTAAAATACCAATGGCATACTTCATAGATCTAGAACGAACTCTCCAAAAATTCATCTGGAATAAAAAAAGACCCCGAATAGCTGCAGCAATCCTGAAAAAGAACAAAGTAGGTGGGATCTCAATACCAGATATCAAGATGTATTACAAAGCCACTGTTCTCAAAACTGCCTGGTACTGGCACAAGAACAGGCATATAGATCAATGGAATAGAATAGAGAGCCCAGAAATCGGCCCAAACCAATATGCTCAATTAATATTTGACAAAGGAGGCAAGAACATACAATGGAGCCAAGATAGTCTCTTCAATAAATGGTGTTGGGAAAATTGGACAGATATATGCAAGAAAATAAAACTAGACCACCAACTTACACCATACACAAAAATAAACTCAAAATGGATAAAGGACTTAAATGTACGGCAGGAAACCATAAAAATTCTAGAAGAATCCAAAGGCAACAAAATCTCAGACATATGCCGAAGCAATTTCTTCACTGATACAGCTCCTAGGGCACTTGAAACTAAAGAGAAAATGAACAAATGGGACTACATCAAAATAAAAAGCTTCTGCACAGCAAAAGAAACCATCAACAAAACAACGAGAAAACCCACTGTGTGGGAAAACATATTTGCCAATGTCATATCTGATAAGGGCCTAATCTCCAAAATTTATAGGGAACTCATACAACTCAACAAAAGGAAGAAAAACAATCCAATCAAAAAATGGGCAAAGGACCTAAATAGACACCTTTCAAAAGAGGACATTCAGAAAGCCAAGAGACATATGAAAACATGCTCAAAGTCACTAATCATCTGAGAGATGCAAATCAAAACAACAATGAGGTACCATCTCACACCTGTCAGACTGGCTTTCATCAACAAATCAACAAACGACAGGTGCTGGAGAGGATGTGGAGAAAAAGGAACACTTGTGCACTGCTGGTGGGAATGCAGACTGGTGCAACCACTATGGAAGACAGTATGGAGTTTCCTCAAAAGTTAAAAATGGAACTCCCATTTGACCCTGTGATCCCACTCCTAGGAATATATCCCAAGAAACCAGAAACACCAATCAGAAAGGATATATGCACCCCTATGTTCATAGCAGCACAATTCACCATAGCTAAGATCTGGAAACAGCCTAAGTGCCCATCAGTAGATGAATGGATTAGAAAACTGTGGTACATCTACACGATGGAATACTATGCTGCTCTAAAAAGGAGGGAACTCTTACCATTTGCAACATCATGGATGGAACTGGAGAGCATTATGCTAAGTGAAATAAGCCAGTCAATGAAGGAAAAATACCACATGATCTCACTCATTCATGGATAATAGAGACCATTATAAACTTTTGAACAATAATAGATACAGAGGCAGAGCTGCCTCAAACAGATTATCAAACTGCAGCGGGAAGGCCGGGGAGGGTTGGGGGACAGTAGGTAGGGGGGTAAGAGATCAACCAAAGGACTTGTATGCATGCATATAAGCATAACCAATGGACATAAGACACTGGGGGATAGGGGAGGCTAGGGGACTGTCTAGGGCGGGGGTGGGGGGGTGGGGGGGGAAATGGACACATATGTAATACCCTTTGTATTACTTTAAGCAATAAAAAAAAAATTGGGGGTATTGTTGAATAAAAACAAATCCAGGTTTAGGCCAGGAAAGACTTAAACAGACTACAATAGGGCCAACACACGCCTCCCTCAGGATTTTCAGGCATCTCAAAATCAAACAGAAAAAAGCGTTTCTTTTATAAGGAGGGTAAGGAACACTCGCAGGAATGTTGAGGGGAAATGGAGCAAGCAGGTGGAGCTGAGCAGACAGCAAAAGCAAGGTGGTAAAACATCTCTCTCTGATTCCAAATGAACTGTTAAAGGGGAGGCGGTCTACCTTTTAGTCATTGGTCAGATTTGGGGGCAAGACACATCCAGGAATCCTTGGAAGTATAGATGCCTGCTTACAGTTTAGTCAAGCCAAGGCAGTAAGTAATAAATGGGCAATTGTGAGCACTTAGTTCATGCCACCTAATAAAAAAATACACTATTAAAATGTTAACTACTTTTTTTCTGCCATAAAAATTCTCATAAAGAGTCCAGTGACAAAGTATACTACAGTAGTACTGCCTTATCCATGATTTCTCTTTCTGCAGTTCAATTACCTGTGGTCCAAAAATATTAAATGGAAAATTCCAGAAATAAACAATTCATATATTTTAAATTGCACACTGTTCTGAGTAGCATGATGAAATCTCATGTCCTCCTGCTTCATCCCACCCAGGATGTGAATCATCCCTTTATCCAGTGTCTCCATGTTGTATAAGCTGTTACTCACTCAGTAACTGTCAGTTATCAGATCAACTGTTGAGTTCAAGTCACCTTTATTTTAATTAATAATGGCCTCAAAGCACAAGAGTAGTGATGTTGGCAATTTGGATATGCCAAACAAGAAAGTGCTTCCTTTACGAAAAGGTAAACATTCTCTACTTAATAAGGAAAGAAAAATAACTGTATGCTGAGTTTGCAAGATCAAATAAGAACAAATCTGTCTGCAAAATTGTAAAGAAGGAAAAAAGAAATTCTTGCTCATTTTGCTACTATCCCTCAAGCTGCAAAAGTTATGGTCACAGTGTGTGGTAAGTGCTTAGTTAACATAGAAAAGACATTAAGTTTGTGGGTGGAAGACATGAACAGAAAATGTGTTCCAATTGATCAAACGTGCTGCACCAGAAAGCACTCAACCTATACAAAGACTTCAGCAAGGGATCCTCTGAAACGAGTGACTACCTTCTCATGACTTTCTTAGTATAGTACTATAATTATTTATCATAGGTTTGTATAGAAAATAACAGTATATTTATATACTGTACTATCCATGGTTTTAGGCATCCACTGGGGGTCTTGAAAGGTTTCTCCTATGGATACTTCAGCAAGGGATCCTCTGAAACGAGTGACCACCTTCTCATGACTTTCTTAGTATAGTACTATAATTATTTATCATAGGTTTGTATAGAAAATAACAGTATATTTATATACTGTACTATCCATGGTTTTAGGCATCCACTGGGGGTCTTGAAAGGTTTCTCCTATGGATAAGGGAGGGACTACTGCTTCAGAAATTCTGCATTGATTTCCATTCACATTACTAAAGTGCACATGATTTCAGTTAGTCATTTAAGTCTCTGACAAATCAACATAAGATAAGATTTATTAAGACAGCTTAGGAGAAAGTTTGCATATAAAAACAAAGAACTTATCTTACATTCATATATCCATTAAATTATGCACTTATTGTATTAATATATCTAAAGAGCATTGTAAAATGAGAATCTGGCAACATTCCTAGAAGAACCTGGTTGAATTACGCATCCCTGAGATTTATTGGTCACTTGTCCTTAAGAAATTAAGAAGTGGAAAGCTTTAAAGAAGGACCTCTTGCCAAAGTGTAACCCATTAAATGAAAGATAAAAGTATGAGTCATCGAATTATGGAGTTGGGGAGGATCTAGCATCACCATTTCATCTTCAAATAAAGAAACTGAGGCTCATTGTGAGCTATATTTCCCACATCACACAGCAAGTTAGTACAGAGGTCAGAGGAGCAACCAGGTCAGTGTTCTTTTCTTCTCGGAGGGTGAACTTCACCAGTGCAAGTTCGTTTCATAGGTTATTTACTTTACTGATTATAAAAACAGGTGAAGCTTTGACACATTGTTAAATGGGAAGAACAAATTGGAGAGAAATGTAGACAGTGTGATTTCATGCTTTTAAAACATAACATCTATCTATCTATCCATCTATAATCTACCTCCTAACAGTGCTCACATGAAATTGGAGAAAAGAGTGGAAGTATCTATACCAGGCTAACAATGGCTATTCACAGGAGGAATAAAGCAATAGGGTAAGAAAAAAAATGTAATAAAATAGCAGTTTTTGAAGTTGTACATCTTCACAAAATAAAGATTGTGAAATTCTATCTATAAGATTATTATTAATGCATAGAAATTAAATGTTCACATAGACAATGACTATAAAGTCACTCGATTACACATGCAGACCAGAACATGGACAAAGGAAAGTGTCATTTTGATCAGGAATTGGGCTATGGATATTTTTAAAATTGTGTAGTTATTTTTAAATAGTGTTTGCAGAGTTATAAAAGTAATTCAAGTCAAATGAATCTCTTTTCTAAAATCACTGAAACACACTTATTTTAACTCAAATCTAATAAAAAAGACTTACTCATGTATTCATTCACAGTATTCACTGGGAAAACCTTTCTTTATCAGCACTGATAGCTATAACATTTTATGTTTCACATGCAAATGTTTACATATATGTGTTTGTATAGAGGTCTCTATATAAATATATATTTGTTTATTAAATGGGCATATATTTTTTATTGAATGCTGTGGACAATGAAAATAAAAGTAATGCACATACTCACTATAAAAATTACAGAAAATGTAGGAGAGCATAAAGTAAAAATCAATGATAATCTTATCTAGAGATATCCACAGTTAATCTTTTTGCATCTGTCTTTCCAGATCTTTTTATGCATGTGTACTCAAAAATGGGATTATAATTTACTTTATCTACTTTTTCACAGACCATTCCCGGTTACACAATTGTTTGGTTGCTTCAATATTATCTCTTAATGAAGATTAGTTAACTCATGCCAGCCTGATAATTACTATAGTTCACATTTCCATATCGCTATTCTATTATTAAGGGATTTCTTAGATTTAATCTATCTAAAATATAACTAAGTCACTAGAAAATAGTGTGATTTAGACAAAATAGTGTGCTTGCGTGCAAACATATTCTACTATCCACCGCCCCCAGTTGGTTCTATTAAAAATAGTGCTGTAAAAAGAAGTAAAGATCAAAATAAATTATGCCCGCTGCAAAGCATTTCACAGAAAGGCTTTTATGTGCAATTTAACAGTTCATGAAAAAAAGAATATTACTGAAGGCAAGGAACATTCTTCCTCTGAAAAATAAGTGAAACTTGGGTCTTTCTTAGGATTTATGCATTCACTTTGGGAGGTAGAAGATATTCAGGGCTGTGATTCATTTAAATATATGACCAAGTGGCCTGTGCTTTGGGATCTGAGTGAAAGCCTTCCACACCAGTAGTTGAGCTTTGCTAAAAGAAAGTTATTAGTTCTACATCTAAACACCCTCAGATGTCTGCCCTTAGTTCCTATGATTTGAACTAAAGAGAAAGAGGCAAAGAGCTGTCTTCTATTATCCTGAGTAGGCAGCACATTTTATCAAAAGGTGTATGGACTTCAGGAAGAAGAAAAACTACATTTGAAGCAGCTGACTCGACAAGTAACTTAAATTTGTGAGCCTTTCTTCATCTATAAAGTGGGTATAATAACACCCCACTGAGTTATTTTGAGAAGTGAATGCAAAAATGTTCACAGGAGTAAACTGCACAGCATCTGACACACAGTAAGAATACAATACATTTTAGCTTCTTTCTTCTGTCATTTCTCTAATAGAGCAACTCTGGAAAACTGTAAATGCATCTTTAAAAGCATTCTCCTAAAGCTTGAGAAATGACAGTCCCATCAGCAGTCCCAGCTGGAGGACAGCTATCAGCTGCCCTGGTGGCAAGGTACCACCTGAGGCAGATCTAGAGCTCCATGGGCAAAACTCAGAGGCCTGGAGGCAGCCAAGACGTGAGGGAGGAGCAGCTTCCAGAGCTTGGAGAGAGAGGTCTCCCCTTACCAGCCCTTCTTTGGGAAAAGCCCATGTAAACTCCCTCTATTCCTGCAGACCAAGGAGAAGGTGAGACTTGGACCATGAGAAGACAGAACATGGCCTATGCTTTAGAGCCGTGGTCGGCAAACTGTGGCTCGCGAGCCACATGCGGCTCTTTGGCCCCTTGAGTGTGGCTCTTCCTAAGCCTTAGGCGTACCCTAATTAAGTTAATAACAATGTACCTACCTATATAGTTTGAGTTTAAAAAATTTGACTCTCAAAAGAAATTTCAATCGTTGTACTGTTGATATTTGGCTCTGTTGACTAACGAGTTTGCCAACCACTGCTTTAGAGAGTTCCTCAGTTCCTAGAAACTCTTCATGGAGGATGAGGGACTCTAACCTGGCCCTCAGATTCTTGGAGGAAGAGGAGCAAAAGCTTAGAAAGTCGGGTTGTGGGATTAATGTTAGCTGCTGTTTTTAGAGCTATGTGTTTTCCAGCTTAAGAATTATGTTTTACCCAATATAGACAGTGTAGCCTATGGTAAAATCCCTTATAAATTCATTTTAATTGCTTTCATTGATAATTAAAAGTTAGATGGAATTCATGTATTGGCAAAAGTAGGTTTTAAAAGATAAGACTGGGGAATATTTCTCTTTGAATACAATTTAACCTTAAGTATAAGAAAAAAAAAATCCCAGTCTTAAAAAAAAAACTTGTGAACTAAATACTATTTTTCACATTCATGTACTTGAGCTCATTCTAATACAGTCCATATACCTGAAGTTTGTTTAGTGTAACAAGAGATTATTCAAGCCCATTATTCAAGGACAGTGTTTCTAAGATGACCTGCCACCCCTGTATTGGAAAGTCTGGGCATTTGATTGCTCTGGAGCCAATTATAGCCTCCTCTTTACTTAAGTGATCTTCAGTCTCATCAAGAAGATCATCAAACTGACTCTTAGAATGTGTGACAATCTGAAGTAGTACTTTCAATAGATTTTCTACCTTGAAAGTGCTTCCAGGCTAGTGTTGCTCAGTGGTTGAGTGTCGACCTATGAACCAGGAAGTCACAGTTCCATTCCTGGTCAGGGCACATGCCTGGGTTTTGGGCTTGATCCCCAGTGGAGCGCATGCAGGAGGCAGCCAATCAATGATTCTATCTCATCATTGATGTTTCTATCTCTCCTTCTCCTATCCTTTCTGAAATCAATAAAAATATATTTTTAAAAAAGAAGTAAAACTTCAGAAAAGACTCCACACGAAAGCAACTTAGAATATAAGCAGTTCTCTCTTAACTACAGTCCTCACTGACCAAAAAGATAAGCAAGATTTCCCAAGTATCTTCCTTTGTGGTGTACACTCTAATTGGAAAGATAGCCAAGCATATTGGGATCAGAAGCAAGAGAATTTCTATTTATTGATCACTTGGTACATTTTAGGCTACAGTAGTACAACTGTGTGATTTAATCTTGCAGCATTCTGATGATGATTATAAAAAAAATCTGAATTTATTGGTGAGGAAGTTGACATCAAAGAGATCACAAAGCAAAGCTGGGGTCTCAATCCAAGTCCACATAACTTAAAGACTTGTTCTCTGAAAAAAATCCTATACATGAGATTTCATGATTCTGTAGAATGTACTAACTCATCACAGCATCACCTCAAAATAGGATGTGCTACATCATATGAGGTATCCTATCTAATAAAAGAGAAACATGGTAATTGGCGTACGACCGCTACCCTTCCCATTGGCTAATCAGGGCGATATGCAAATTAACTGCCAGCCAAGATGGTGGCTAATTTGCATACTCACAATGATGGAAGGCGAAAGGGAAGGATGGAAGACAGTGATCAGAAACCCAGGCGCAGGCAAGAGCCAGGGAGCAGGGCAAAGGTCGGTCCTGGAGGCCACCTTTGCCCTGCCACCAGTGGGTGATCAGAGAAGCCTGGGGGGTGGGGCAGACACAGACAGCGATGCAGAAGCCGGATGCAGGGGCAGGGAAGCAGCTGCCACCAGCATCCCAGCTTCCCTGCCCCGCACCTGGCTTCTGCGATTGGTGACCGCAGAAGCCCAGTGCAGGGGCGATCACAGAAGCCGGGTGCAAGGGCAGGGAAGCAGCTGCCCCCAGCGTATGCGGCTGCAGCTTCCCTGCCCCCCCACCCGGCTTCTGCGTTCTATGACAGCAGAAGCTGGATGCGGGGCAGGGAAGCAGCCTCCGCCAATGCCCTGCCCACGGCTTCCCTGCCCCGAACCTGGCTTCTTCGATCAGTGACCACGGCTTAAGTCACAAAGTCACAAAGGGTCATGCACTGTCCCTGTCCTTTGTAGCCTTAAGGTCCTTAAGGTCCTTAAGGTCACAAAGGCTACAAAGGACAGGGACAGCGCATGACCTATTATATCCAGCAATCCATATGGGGACTGAAAACTTTGCAATGATGACAATTAGTGAAGATATGAATCAACTAAAATAGTTGACAGGGACAATTCTTCCATCTTTGAAAATATCTACATCAAATCTGTTTAAATAGATTTTCATCTGCATAACACATTCTGACAAGACCACCACCACCACCAATGTGGTCAGTGTTTTGCCGTAAAATGTTTAATAACTGAGGGACACCCCCCCCCCTCGAGTGCACAAATTTTGTGCACCGGGCTACTAGTTCAATATAATTGAATCCTGCTGCCAATGCTGGTTGGTTGGGCACGTAAATCTGATTTCAAGTGGGAAACTAGAAATTATATTGGTGGAAATCTTGAGTTAGTATTACTCTGAGTGAGAACCCTAAGGGACTGACTGAAAGTAAATAGAGTAAATTGTATTTACTTTTATTTCTATCTTAGCACTGGACAGTTGAGATTGTTGGATAAGTTTCAAACTATTAATTGCTGAGGAATATTTTTTAAAAAGAAGAAAGTGGTTTCTATGAATGGAATTAGTTATATGATTCATAGAGACTGGTCAACAGGAGTGAAGATGAGAGTGTTTCAAATCCCTTCCTGGTCCAATGAGTATTGTGTTTATAAAATACCTGAAATTGCAGATGTGCAGGTTGAGGGACAGGCAAACAAAAACACTGAAACAAAATGGGTAAGGGCATGGACAATTCAACAGTGATCCTTGATTCTTCATGTGTTTCCATTGCTTATGATTTTATTCATCATCTTCTATTTACAAATACCATCCATGCTCATAAAACTATGTAGCTCTGTTAAAGCCAGGCACAGTGATTGGCTCAGTGGCCTTCCAACGCAAAATTCTAGACACTGACAAGAGTGTTATTTCCTCTTGCTCATTCCAAATTTACCTATTGTTAATTTCATTGTGCCTCTCCTCCCCATTGTCAGGCAAAAAGAGGATACTCAGACCTCAGAAAAATACTTTAGACCATTTAAATCACTACATCCTAAATTTTTCTCTTTTCTTTTTGAGGGTCCCCTGAAATTTTAAACTCTCTTTTTGTAAGTACTCTTCTTTGGTACCAATTGACTATGGGCTTACTACCAGCTGTATTACAATCGACACACTACAATTTCAGGAAATACAGCAAATTTAATGTGAAGACCATGAGACTAGCTACCATCGTTAGCTCTTCAAGAAAGATAAACACTGATATGTGTTTATCTTGATGTGTCTACAGTATCAAATTCAATGTCTCCCTCCTGGTAGGGTAAGGGGGGAGATGAAATAGAATACATATCTACAGGTGTCAGACTCTACAAATATTCCATTGCACCTCTCCAGCATTACTCGATATCAATATCCCTATTTCTGTCTTTGGGGAAACTGAGTGAGTTGCCTATAATCATGAGCTAGTAAACAGCAGGGCTGAGATTTGAATTCATGACAGTCTGACTTTTTAATTTCACCATGTGATTCTCCCACCATACTCATGCCTGATACAATACTTGTGGAAGGTCACCTTCATGGGGCTATCACTTCCCTAGTGCTATCCAGCCTCCAGAGGCAAAAGCCTGCAGCCCAGTAAGGTTGTAACCCACAAATGGCCTCATGGCCAGTTGGAATGCCAATTGTTATGGTCAGTCGCATAATTAGTGTGTAATTAAGAAGTGACAATTAAGGTGCATACAGTACTCGGTCTTGGGGACTGAGTGTCTATTTTCGTTACCACTGTAGTAAATAGTAAAAAAAAAAAAAAGGCAGCAGGTAGGATGGAGTGTGAGAGGTGGAAGGAGGAGAACTAAGGGAAAATGGATTTGTTTATGGCTAAAATACCCTGCAGAGGTAGTTTTACCTGAGTGGCATTTTTAACATTTACCCTTATTTTCATTATAATCATGTTTGTAACATTCTTTTACAATATTATGGTACTATGTGTTTGAAGAATTTTAGAACATTAATGTTCAATGGCACTTAAGTCTCCCACCAGAAAAGTACCAGGGCTCTGCTTGGACAGTCTCAGTGTCAGAGAATTCACTATGTATAAGAAAATAAAGTCTTACCTTTATATCGACCAAGACACTTTACTCCTACAGCTAACTTAAAATGATTCTATAAGCACGTCCGAAAAAACTGTGTGGCAACATACATTCCTAGACCAGTTCTACGGACACTTAGAAAAGTCTTTAAGTTCTGTCAGCATTTCTGTGTGAGAGACCTGGCCACACATGCTGTCACAGAGCTGATGCACTTGGGTCACTAAACATATACACACAATTTTGGTGCTTTTCCATAATGTTTCAGTTTTCAAAATCTAAAACGAATAAGCATTTCATAAAAAATTATTTAAGCTTTTTAAAAATTACCACTTAATTAACATGGAGACCAATTATGTTAGAATAATTTAAGTTCTTACTTATCCCACACCTGAGACATGAGTGAGATACTCCTACAGGGGTCTCCAGTGAGGGTAACCCGATTTCAATGTCACTGCGTATTCCCCCAGGCCCAGTGCCTCACAAGAGAACCATTCTCCAACTTACCTGTGCTTAAGAGTCACTTGGAATGCTGTTTAAAGGGCCCTCGTAACTAGTTAAAGGGCCACAAAATCCCATAATTACAGTATTTACCCAATGATATATATTCAGACTTCTCTTACACAAATCTTAATTGCATTATCTCTGTAGAAACATCAACTATTACCACTAACTTAACACGAGTTGTTCTGGGAGCTTAGAAATCACCTATCTTTAACTCCAAATTCTATAGATCTATTTAATCTACAGTTACACCTCTACTTAGTGGCAGGGTAGAGCTGGAGCCAGATCCTTTGACTTTTTCCAGAATAGTAGTTTCTTTAGTAGGCCTATTACAGCCATTTTTAGGTGTAGCTATCCGGTAAGTGACACCATCCATCAGTATTAAGCAAAAAATCTTCAAAGAAAGTTTCAAATGGCCTTTACTCTGAGCCTTAATTGTAGGGAAGGGAACAGTATTTCATACGGGTAATAGATTAAATAGAGATTGAAAAACTGACTATTAGTGAGACACCCTGGTAGATATTCTGGAATACATGAAGATGAGTAACACACAGTTCTTGCCATACTGGAGTTGACAACTTACATGTTGCTAATCATTTTGGCCAGGAAAAATGGGACATTTCACTGAATGAGCAACAGTAGTATAGTAAGTCATCAGATTCTACAACACCTTGAATTGCTTCATAATTAGCTCTACCTAAAATTGAAACTCCATTACTATTAACTGGCATAGTAAAACAGCACATGGGAAAAAATATCTCAGTGTGCTAAATTCAATATACTTATAATTGATATTGTTTAGAGGTTGTGGTTGTTTGAAATGAATGAAAGGAAATAACTTATAGCTGCTGTTGTTATGATAAACCAAAATTATCTAAAGACTCCTATCATTTTCTAGCTAAGTCCTGTGCACATTTATTCATTTATAACATACAGGAGAGATTTCCTTACTTGTGGCCTCACCATTCATTTCTTCAAGTTCACTGTTAATTCCAACATCTATGGAACTCATTATTTTGTCAATCTGCAAGAAACAAAAAGCATATAAGTGAATGATTACATTCACTTTTAGCATTGCATTTTAAAATAACTTTCAAATGCTACAAGCATATACAGGGTGGGGCAAAAGTAGGTGTACAGTGGTGAGTACAGAGTTTATTCTTGTATTATTACTTATGGTATTACTTTCCATTCGCACAACTATAATCCCACTTTTGTTCCACCGTGTATTCTTGATGTTATTACTATTGCAATACCACAATTAAGAGACTGACAGACAAAGGTTTAAAGGGAAACAGACATCTCGTGAATTGCTTTTAAAAACATAAATTATGTTTCCCTTTCTTAAGCTTTGAAAATCAACTTTTCTTTGTATTTCCTAAAATGAACTTTGTTTGGAACTACCTGGGTCAGGACATTAGGAATTGTGCATTCTTTAGAATCAGAAGGGCGGGGCACGTGTCTCCTCTGACTGCTGACGGGTGGGTTTCAGTTCGTAGGCACAGCCATTGGAACCAGGTTCTCCCATCCAAGTACTAACCAGGCCCAACCCTGCTTAGCTTCCGAGATCAGACGAGATCGGGCGCGTTCAGGGTGGTATGGCCGTAGTGAACCAGGTTCTCACTAAATGGTCTGACCAGCCACAAGCTGACTTGTGGCATGTAATCACAAGAATTGAGGCACGGAAACAACTTCATTCTAAGAGGTAAGTTAAATGTTAATTAATCCTGCCTCGTTCCAAAAAGAATTTCAGATATTACTCAAGGCGTTAATAAATATAAGTAAAGGGTAGACTCGAAGAAACTATCTATCTAGTAGTATGAAATATATAGGAAGAAATGACTTTGTAAAAAGCTTTAGCCCTCTATGGCTGAATCCCCCTCCTTGTCATCTTAGCATCCCCGGTCAGACAGCAGGTTTCAGAAGGGACAAGAAGCATTACTTCAATGTCTCATTTTGTTCACCCTGAAACAGATGCAGGGAGATTGAGTGATTTTTCCTAAACAGCTCAATTCAGAATGTCAATATCAGAACCATTCCAATTTCTAGTTCTCAGAATATTATAGTGACCTACGGTGTTTCAAAGCCCAATCCAACTGGCACAGTCTTTTGAGAGACAAAATGTGACATGTTTGAATAAAATGTCAAAGGAGACTGTGGTCCAATCTTTGAAGAATTTCAAGAAAAAAAGCAAGAAATGTTTTTATTTCATGATGCAGTCCTCTTTAGGGACAAAGGATGATATTTCATAATCCTACAAGGGCCCTTGCATTCTGAGTAATTCTATGAAATTAAATACTCTGTCTTTAGGTAGAGCTTAAATTGCTGATACGTGACCTCAACACATTTTTTCTTTAAAGTCACTCTGATAGTTATAAAAAGGAAATATTAAGTAATTTGTAAGATTATGTGGAGATCCTCTGAATATCTAAGATTCTTTAAAGAAGGGAGACAAAGAAGCTAACAAAGAGTTTAGTAAGTAAGCAAAATGATATAGGGCAGCAAAAACAAGGAGATTTTTCTCGATTTGTCAGCTGCAGTGCTTGGGAAGACATAATGTGAACATTCTCTTGCACCTCATAGCTAGTTATTACTTCTGCTTGATATCAATTTCTATGGAAACAATAGATTTCCCCACATGTGTGAAACTCTATTTGTTTTTAAATTATCATGTGCTGCCCCTAGAATTTTCCCTTCTACTAAGAGCTGTATGCATTGTTAATTTTTTTTCCTATTTGCCTCTGAAAGACTTTAAGCTGAAAATCCTCCCCCGAAAACCTTCCTCGATTCCAAAGCTTCATATAAAGAAGAATAAGGCTTACTTCTTCCCATTCTGAGGTGAAGGATGGCGTTCTTTCAGAATTCCCTTTCGAGCTGTGTTCAGTAGTGGAAGATTCACTCCAGTTAACTCTCGATGGTTTCTCAGTTGAAGGGTAGGCAATGAGATCAGAATCTGACTTAGACACATTTTTTGATAAATGCATGTCAATCAGGGCTTTTGGCAATGACCTGATTCTCCCCAGGGTGCAGGCTCTCTCCACAAATCCCCCCGTGTTCACAATCCATTGGTCCCCATTCCGGGATCCACTCCTACTTGTTCTTGTACCAACAATGGTATGGTTTTCGACTTGATTGGGTTTTTTGTGAAAAATTGTTCTACTGACCACTTTGGGTTTAATTTTCTTTACCAAAGGTTCTGAGTTATTTTCTATGGGAGACTGCTTGAAAGACAGAGGATTCTTGGCCAAAATGATTTCATCTTGTCCTTCTTCACGTTCATCTCTTTTCCTGTAGAGATGAAATGGGTTTTCAGGAGACTCACAGGCTGGAGAGGATCCATGGAGAAGGCCTGCAAATTGCCCAGGATCATATTCCTTTGGGGGATCACTGTCCTCCTGTTGAGAGAGGTCATCTGCAAAAGAAAATAAAGAGGTCAGGATATCTATAATAATAGAAGTGTAATATGCTAATTAGACCAGACGACCTTCTGGACGAAGCCAGGGCTTCGAGGAAAGCCTGGGTCCTAGGTGCCTGCCTGCGGCTGGAGGGAAGACCGGGTCCCAGGTGCCAGAGGGAAGCCGGTGCCGGCAGCTGGGGAAAGGAAGGCCTACTATTGCACAAATTTCACGCATCGGGCCACTAGCATATTTATAAAAGAACCTGAAAGCCCTGATACAACAGCAGTGCCCTTTTGAACTTGTGCTATATCCAGGCATTTGATTTATTGCTACACAATGATATCCCCATTTTATGAAACACCACGACTCTATTGTACTGCCTATAAAATAAATGTGCGCCTGTGTGTGTGTGTGTGTGTGTGTGTGTGTGTGTGTGTGTTTGTTTCTGTGTATCAAATCTTCCTGATATACCTTAGGGAGTATTTCAAAAGTACGAATTGGGTATTAACTGAGTAATTGCATATCCCTCTCCCTTATCCCCAGGGTGTATGTTTTATATTAAATAACAAAATTGGGTTTTCTTAATATGAGACACCCACATCCTAACCCAGTAATAAATGAGTCACTGTTCAGGTGGACATCAGGCATGTAAATCAAGGTCAATGACATCCCTCTGCCCTTCTCCCAGCAAATAAATCCAGAAACAAAACTTGAAAAGAAGTATTATTAAACATAATTTAAAGTAAATAATCCTAATATTGTTACTTTAAGAATAAAATTAAGAAAGATTCTATACAAACTATATAATTGAGAAAAAAAGGATTTGTACAAGCTTAACACAGGCCAACAATGTGATCTCTATCACTAAAAAGGGAGAGACTCTTTTACAAGAAACTGATATTGAGCTGTTAACACAAAACTCTCTTTTCCTTTCTTCTCTGAAATAACATTAGTTACCTTTGAATTTCTTCAGGTCTTTGAAAAATGTAATGCATTCAAGAAACCAAAGAAAAATGCTAATTTTGATCACTTTATATTTTTTCTAAGATTAAATCATAAATGTTCTATGAAATTTAAAATATACCACACTTTTTTTATTACCTAATTTGTGTTTTAAAGATATGGTGTCAAAATCTTGGCCAAATAATTTAACAAAGAAAGTCAGTTTACTTTTTTGACAGTTCATTTTAATTCATTTAGCTAAATATTTGCTACAAAATTACCCAATAAGCCCATAACCCAGTCTTGTGAATAAAACCCTGTATAGCCAATGTGGTAGATAATAACCACAAATCCAAAGCTCACATGCTGACTCACATTCTAAAGAAGTTAGTTATTATTACAAACCCCAAACACCTACATTTTTAGAAATTAACAAGTAACATTGTGAGTAGGTATATCTATTTACTAGGTACTTAATGAAGGATTATATTGACATCATCTCATTTAAACTCAAATTAATCCTGTGAAATGATTACTAAACATCATGACTTTCTGATAGAAAGAGATATGGCCAGAATACTGAATTCACATATTTACACAAATCAGCAACCACAATAGACATTTACCTAGAGGATGCTACATAGAGACAAATAGATTTTCTTCATTGAATTTTGGTCCCAGGTCCCTATACTGTTCTCTCCCTCGGAATTGACAGAAGCATGTCCCCTGACCTCACCCTTGTTCCTATTTGACTTCTCCAAACAGAAGATGTCCCTTTCCCAGACCTATCACAACGGTATCCTGAGATGGAAGAGAAGAAGAGTGACAGGAAGAGGGGTCCAAGAGATCACAATCTAAAAGAGAAACAATTGGCACCCATCCAGTACTATTATAATTACTTCATCGTCCCACAAAAACTCTCTCCCTATCGAGTGTAGCAACACTATGTCCTCGTCAAAAAACCCATTTTGTCCTCCCCTCAGGACTCTTCTTAAAGTAGAATAGTGGGGGGGGGGAAGGGGGGGCTGGGGCGCGTGGGGGAGGTGAGGCAAGGCAGCTCTGAACTCTCTAAAAGGGTAGTGTTTATATAAGACCTATTCTATACATGTTCCAGAAGTCAAAAATGAACATTTAAACAACTTAAATTGCAGCAGTTTCCCCAGCCAGTATGTTAAGCTAAGATTCAAACTAAGGTCTATTGGATTCCCACACCAAAATGTCCTGGAACATATTTCACTGTTCAGATAAAAGAAAAATCTATTTGTTTTCTCTCTTTCTTCCTTGGCTACTTGGCTCCCCATAGCACTTTACAACGTAAGCAGGTTGGTGTGGGATGACAATAATGGGTGAATAATTGTAAAGGGGAGGAGGAATTTGAAAAGGAAGTTCAGAATGTTACTTTGAAAGTTGCTGAAGAAGGCCCAATAGCTTGCGTTTGAACGGAAACCTGGAAAGAATCAGCCTGCTGCAAGAAAAAGATGCTGTAAATCTCAGTCAAAAGGTCTGTGACCATGTTCATGACAAAGAGAGTGTTAGGGGCACAATACTCAAGTTTTCTGTGGTCATTATTATTAGGTAACAATCCCCTCTGCGTTTTGACAAAAATGACTCTAATCACCACCCCAAAATGCTGTATATTGTCCAAGTCCTCGAGTCACCAGCAGTCACTTCCCCAAGTAAAAGAGAATTTAGTCAGCTTATAAGATTAGGCTTTTGAATCACACTTCTTAGCATCATGACAGTTGGTATCATTTTTACAAATATTATCTGTTTCTTTCCGTGGCCAAACTCTAAGGATGACTGTCAAAGACAAAGAGAAGTTGATCTGAAACCTCCTGAAACACCTGTTTGGTGGACTGATTGCAGCTATGACCCCGCTCTGCCCCGGCTCCCTGCAGCCATTCCTCCCACATGGCTCTGGGTGTGGCCAGGCGCCTTGCTTTGGTCAGTGAGACAACAGCAAATGTGATAGGAACGTCCAGAGAGCCCTGAAAAGCACTTGTATGGTAGGCCTTGTTCTCTTGTTGCTCTTGGAACCTTGCAGCGTGTGAGCAAGGCCAGGCTGGCCTGCTGGATGAGGAAATGATACGTGACCCAGCTGTTTGAAGTTGTAGGTGTTATTATTTTTCAAGTATAAAGAGGCTTACAGACTAGGAGTTGCCACATGAAAAAGACAGATTGTTATACTCAGATCCCAAGAGGAGGGAGATGCCATGCCACCAGAGAGGCACCAGGATTGGGCAGGAGGTGGAATGGGTGAAGGAAAAGGTGGGAAGAGCCTTTACTGCGGTGCCTTTGGGAAACCATAAGCAGTTTTAGGGTTGGCTATTTTGACCCTAGGGCATAGGCACTGTCACTAGTGGTCTGGTGTGTGGTGTTGGTGTGATTAGGGCAGGTGGATGGTGGCTCCCTGTGAGAACCTGAGAAAGGGTGCTGTTGGGATATGGCTCTGGATTTCCTGGTTTGCATATGAAAGGCATGTGTGGAGGTGAGTTTTCTATCCCTGAGAATTTGCTAGCCCTGGGAGGGGCCACCCCTCCAGAGTCAACAAGGTCTTAAGATGTCAAAGCATCAAACAAAACAAAACAAATAAAAAGGCACATTAATATCCCAGCCACCCACCCTTATCTCGGTCCATAGTCAGCAAAATTCCAGTTGGGTCTAGGTAGTTTCGCCATACACATTTTTGCCACAACTATGTTTGCTGCAAACATTTTTGTTGCAAACATTGGCCATAAGGCCATTTTGCCATAAAAGTTAAAATAACTGGCTGACAGTTTGGTTTACATTTGGCAAACTTCATGTTTTTTGTCAGTTTGGTTTCATTCTCCATTGATGAAGTTCTCTCAGTACTTCCATTTGTATCTTATATAAATTTTAGCCCTCATAATGGTCTATACTGTGATGAGTAGACATGGTAGTCTTAAAATACTGGATGACAATAACTACGTATAAAGCCAGATTGCAAAACTATGTGTAAAGTTAGATAACATACCATAGTAGAAAATGATAATATATCAGTTTTTGTAAATCCTTTGGTGAGCACAGTCATCCCTCACACTTGTCAAAAGCTACATATGGCAAATATAAAACAGGCAGCTAATTCACAAGTCTTCCAGAGCATTAATTACCAATTCTTTAATTGGAAACTGATACCACTTTTAAATTTTTTTTTAATTTATTGACTTTGAGAGAGAGGGAGGGGAGGAGGAGAGAGAGAAACATCAATTTTGTTCCACTTATTTATGCATTCATGGGTTGATTCTTGTATGTGCCCTGACCAGGAATCAAACCTGCAACCTTGGCATATTGGGACAACTCTCTAACCAACTGAGCTACCTGGCCAAGGCTGATACATCTTTTAATAAAGAAAAAAAGTGCAGAGCCAAAAGAGAAGACAAATCCATAATCAAAAAGAAAAAGAAAGAAAAATGTGTAATATAATGAACAAAAACTTTCAAAGACAATGTATTTTCATTTTTCTCAGCAGAGTTTTATATTTTGTTATTAATTTTTAAATGTTTCATTGTGTCCTTTAATGCTCCTCTTTCATTTTTTGTTCTTTTATCTTTTACCACGAATTGTCTTACAGCAAAGATGTTTACTGCAAAACTACAGGACATGCTTCTAAATTTGCGAGTGAGGCCATCCAGAACTGACCAGCCCCAGGCCAGCCAGCCTATGAACCACAAATGCATGCATGAGCCCAGCCAAGACCAGTTGAAGCTGACCCAAACCAGAACACCTGCCAGAATCATGAGCTGACCAAATGGCTATCATTTTAAGCCATTAAGTTTTGGGGCAGTTTGATATATAGCAGTACATAACTGATTCTGCCTGTATTCCAACTTTTAAAGAAGAATTAATACATTTTTCAAATATCTATCAGTGTTGTGAAGACTGAGTGAAAGAACAGAAGTAAGCCTGTGGCACAGAACACATTAAGCATGTGTTCATGTTATTATAATAATAATTTTTTTAACCTACAGGGTTTCATTTTTACAAAGAAATGCTGTAGTAATTAATTGTATCAGGCACTCAATACAGATTGGTATTTTTGACATGGTAAACATGGGATTTACTCCTTTGTTTCTGCTTGTCTATTTTTAAAAAGTGTACTGTATTTTGGAAAGAATATCTGCATTTTATTACTATTTCTTTAGATGAAACTGAGGAAAAGTATACAGATTAAACTGTTTTTATAACTTGTCTCATTTGATTTCACACTTCTCTTTTGATAAGTGGTTATTTCATGCCAAAGTACAGAACTAAATATGTGTGAATTCCAATCTGATAGTTATTCAAAGCACCATTAGCATTTCAAAGAAAAGTCAGAGTAAGTACCCAGTAGTAAGCAGTTCAGTCTCCCTTTATCCATCTTTGCCCTGATCTTTATCACCCATACAAATACCTGAATAACAATAAAACCAAAAATGTCATGTTAAGATAAAAACAAATGATAGAAAACAAGCTATTTCTTCTTCTATTATAGACCATACCTTCCTCTTTAGAAAATAAAAATGTCTTCATTTTCAGGGATTCTAGTGCTAATATTGATATTATAGAAATTCTAAGTTCATTTTACAAATATGCATAAATGCCTTCTGTGTACCAGGCACTGTCCTGTGTGTCAACGTTTCAGCAGTGGCAGAGCAATGCCCTGCCCTCAGGGTGACGATATTCCAATGAAGGAAACAATTGCAGGCAAATCAAAAGAATCTAATTTCTGATGATGGTAGGTTCTATACAAAGAATAAAGCAAGTAATGAGATAGGAATTGCTATTGCCAGCCCAGGAAAGAAGGTATGGAAATCCTCTGAGGCTATTCTGAAGACCAGTATAGCCACAAAAAAGTGGTGAGAGGGTGGTGTATGAGCCAGCAGTCTTCAGAGAAAGGGAGAGAGAGAGAAGTGTAGTTGCAGTCTGGAACCAATGGCCTGAGAACCAGAATTGATGGTGTATGCAGTTCTAGTCTGAAGAGCCATGTTACGGTTGAGTCCAGGCAGGAAAACGGTTGATGTACTACTTCAAAGAGTGTCAGGCAGTAAAAGTTTCTCCCTTGTTCAGTGTGGGGGCCAGTCTTTTGGTTGTATTCAGGCCTTCAACTGATTAGATGAGGCCCACCCATATTAGGGAGGTCACCTGAATTTACTCAGTCTACCCACTTAAATCTCATCCAAAAACACCCTCATAGAAATACCTAGAATAATGTTTGACCAAATATCTTGGCACCCCATGGCCCAGTGAAGTTGACACATAAAATGAACTACCACAGGTGGATAGGAAGGATGAAGATGAGGTCAGAGATAAAGGCAGGAGTAAGATTTACATGGTCTGATTTACACTTTTAAAAGATCACTTGCTATTTCAGATGGCCAGAATATGACAATAATGTAGTATTTTAAGAAATTAATCTTCCCTTGTCTCCTCATAAAAACAATATATATGAATGTAAAAGAATAAAATGTCAGCACATGGTAGCAAACAGCAACAGCACAACCCCATAAGCCAAGTGCAAGTCTATCCTCCATAAGGCAGGGATCAAAGAATCCCTATGGTCCTGGACAATGGGTGGGCATAGTGAAATCACGTGATGATGGCTGGGCCCAGAACTAGACTCGCAGTTGCGAGCTGCAATAGTAAAAAGAAAAGAAAATTTTATGGAGCCTGCAAACCAGAGGACCCAGAAATTGCGATGAGATTGATTCCAAAAAGGAAAGGGCCTGGCACTCAGCAGGATACTTGAGAACAACCAGCAAAACCTGAAAAAAAAATCCTGCAAAAGGACAACAGAAAGCATAAGCTATTGAAGATCTCAGAGATATCCAACCAATCCATGCCTTTCGTAGGCTAGAGACTCACACTGAAGAAAACCTTTCAGGAGCAGAATCCAAGTTGAATAGGGTGAAAACGCCAGAGCTCTCAGGGAGTGAAATGTTTCCTATAATGAGGAGGCGGGAGTGGCAGGGAAGGCAGAGGACCAGAGGGGGGGGGACCTTGAATGTAATAACAGCAAAATACAGTGTTCACTTGCGAGAGCACTGCTTTGGAAGGCAAGGTTCCTGGAACTCCGGAGAATGCTGAGGTTAATGACAGGAAGCCTTTCTGAATTAAGCAGAGAAGTACCCACACTTCTTAACACCTCATAGTAATAACAAAGGAGAAAGTCCTTGAGCTGTGGAGTGGGGACAGCTGCTGAGGTGCATGTCTGCTCTCCCACAGAAACCTCTCCTGGATAGTCCACGACATCTCATGAAATACGGAGAAAATAATTTTTTGGTGGAATCCTATTTAAAGACATTGCAAGAGAAAGAAATGAAATGAATGTCTAACAGCTAATGAAAACAAACCAGAAATGTAGCCCCAAAGCAATCAAAAGCTGTAAACTAAAATTCAAAATTATATAAAAGAAATTTTAAAAACAGTCAGAGTTCTGGAAGAACAGTCTAAACTATATGTAAGTAGAAGAGCTCAGAAAAGAGGCATCTGGTCTTTCTTGTTTTGTTCATGGTTTCTTTCACTGTGCAGAAGCTCTTTACTTTATGTAGTCCCATTTGTTTATTTTCTCCTTAGTTTCCATTGCCCTAGGAGCTGTATCGGTAAGATAGTGCTACGAAAAATGTCTGCTATTTTGCTGCCTAAGGCTTCCCCTAGGATTTTTATGGTTTCCTGTCTTGTGTTTAAACCCTTTATCCATTTTGAGTTATTTTTGTGTATTGTGTAAGTTGGTGGTCTATTTTCATTTTTTTGCCTGTATCTGTCCAATTTTCCCAACACCATTTATTGAAGAGACTGTCTCAACTCCATTGTATGCTCTTGCCTCCTTTGTCAACTATTAATTGAGCATAATGGCTTGGGTAGATGTCTGGGTTCTCTGTTCTGTTCCATTGGTCTATGTTTGTTCTTGTGCCAGTACCAGGCAGTTTTGACAACAGTGGCTTTGTGAGAACATATTTGCCAATGATCTCTGATAAGGGTTTCATCTCCAAAATTTATAGGGAACTCATACAACATATCAAAAGGAAGATAAACAATCCAATAAAAAAAATGGGCAAAGGAGACCTAAACAGACACTTTTTGAAAGAGGACATACAGAAAGCCGAGAGACATATGAAAACATGCTCAAAGTCACTAATCATCTGAGAGATGTAAACCAAAACAACAGTGAGGTACCATCTCACACCTGTCAGAATGGCTATCATCAACAAATCAACAAACGACAAGTGCTGGAGAGGATGCAGAGAATAAGGAACCCTCTTGCACTGCTGGTGGGAATGCAGACTGGTGCAGCTACTGGTGGAAAACAGTATGGTGTTTCCTCAAAAAATTAAAAATGGAATTTCCATTAGACCCAGTTATCCCACTTCTAGGAATATATCCCAAGAAAACAGAAACACCAATCAGAAAGGATATATGCACCCCTATGTTCATAGTCACACAATTTACAATAGCTAAGATTTGGAAACAGCCTAAGTGCCCATCAGCAGAAGAGTGGATTAAAAAACTTTGGTACATCTACACAATGGAACACTATGCTGCTGTAAAAAAGAATGAATTCTTACCATGTGCAACAGCATGGGTGGAACTGGAGAACATATGCTAAGTGAAATAAGCCAGTCAGAGAAAGATAAATATCACATGATCTCACTCATTTTGTAGAATATAATAAACAACATAAACTGATGAACAAAATAGAACCAGAGTCATAGAAGCATTGAACAGACTGTCCAACCTATGAGGGAAGGCATGGGGTGAGGGGGTAAAAGATCAACCAAAGGACCTGTATGCATGCATATAAGCATAACCAATGGAAACAGACTGGGGGGGAGGGGAGGAGAGGGGGCAGTCAGGGAGAGGTCAATGGGGAAAAAAGGAGACTTCTGTAATATTTTAAACAATAAAGAATTTATTTATTTTTTATATATATATATTTTATTGATTTTTTACAGAGTGGAAGGGAGAGTGATAGAGAGTTAGGAACATTGATGAGAGAGAAACATCGAGCAGCTGCCTCCTGCACATCCCCTACTGGGGATGTGCCCACAACCAAGGTACCTGCCCTTGGCCAGAATCGAACCTGGGACCATTCAGTCCGCTGGCCGACTCTCTATCCACTGAGCCAAGCCGGTTAGGGCAACAATAAAGAATTTAAATAAAAATAAAAATAGAAGCAGCTGGTCATTCTCTTTGCCCTTCCCCTTTCACTCCATGAGAAGCTCAGTCTTAATGTCATTAGATAGAGAAGACTGAGACAGACAGCTGTACCTTCCCTGGAGAGGGGGGTATGCAGTGGCCCAGAGTAGGGTACCAGCCCCCAAGTAGGGTAATGGTAGTACTCATGTTTGAACCAAGCAGGATTAAGGGGGCAGTAGCCCAGTGTCAGGGCCCAGGAAGGGTGAGGAGGGAATCCAAGAACAGGGAGTAGCCTAGCGCAAAAGGAGTCAGAAACTGAGCAAGGCGAGAGGGTATCCCTGCAGAGGCGCAGCCTAGTCAGGGATGTCAAAACCCAAACAGGGTGAGGAAGGTGTTCCTATCCAGCAGGAAAGTGTTCCTGTCTTGGGTAGCTTGGCATGAGTTGTCAGAGCCCAACAGGAGAAAGGAGGGTGACCACGTGTGGGGATGGCCTGCCAGAAGGTGCAGAGTTGCAAGAAACGAGTGGGATGTTGACACAGAGAGATAAATTGGCCTAAGGCATCAAGTCTCAGTCAGGGTGAGGAACGTCTGAGTGGGAAGGAGGTGGCCGTGGATATGGGTTGATCAAATAAGCAATTACATTAAGGTTCAGGGGAGCCAGATTTCTCACTGCTGAAGAGGAATTTTTATAAATATGAGAAGGGAGAAAACTAGAGTGAACTTCATGATATTAGATTAGAATTGGAAATAATCGAGATAGAGATAGAGATAGAGATAGACATGGATATGTATTTATGCGTGCGTGTGTATCTATATCTATATCTATATCTATATCTATATCTATACACATACTAGTGGCACAGTGCACAAAATTCATGCATGGGTGGGGGGTGTCACTCAGCCCGGCCTGCACCCTCTCCAATCTGGGACCCTTGGGGGATCTCTGACTGCCGGTTTAGGCCCAATGCCACAGGGCCTAAACTGGCAGTCAGACATCCCTCTCGCAATCCAGGACCACTGGCGCCTAACCGCTCACCTGCCTGCCTGCTTGATCGCCCTGAACCATTCTGCCTGCCAGCCTGCTCACCCCAAACTGCTCCCTCACTGGCCTTCTCACCCCCAACTGCCCCCCCTTGCTGGCCTGATCGCCCCCAACTGCCCCCCCTGCTGGCCTGCTTGCCCCCAACTACCCACTCCTTGCCGGCCTGATCACCCCCACCTGCCCTTCCCTACTGGCCAGATCGCCCCTAACTGCCTCTGCCTCGGCCCTGCCACCATGGCTTTGTCCAGAAGGACGTCCGGAAGGTCTCCCAGTCTAATTAGCATATTACCCTTTATTAGTATAGTTAGAGGCCTAGTGCATGGGTGGGGACCAGCTGGTCTGCCCTGAAGGGGGTCCTGGATCAGGGTGGGGGTCCCCTTAGGGGGCGGGACCAGCCTGGGCGAGGGGCCTGGGGCAGTTTGCAGGCTGGCCACGCCCACATTGAGGTGGGGGTCCCCACTGTGGGGGGGTGCCACCCTGGGCGAGGGGCTGGGGTGGTTTGTAGACTGGTCATGCCCCCATCGGGGTGAGGGTCCCTGCTGGGGGGCATGGTCAGCCTGGGTGAGGGGCTGAGGGCCATTTGGGGGCAGTTTGCAAGCTGGCCAAGCCCCTGGCTTTGTCTGGAAGGACATTTGGAAGGTCTCCGGAAGGTCTCCTGGTCTAATTAGCATATTACTCTTTTATTAGTGTGTGTGTGTGTGTGTGTTACCTAACTCTGTCCCCTAAGAGGACCTGGGAAATTAACACCCCAATAGCAATAAGTAAAGCCCAGATTTTGGTTTCTAAATATATTTGCCGCTAAAAGGAACAGAGATCCTTTGGGAAATGACTAATATCAGGGCCAGGGTGGGGCAAGTGCAAGGTGAGCCTGGAACACCTTGTGCCAGAAAACAAGGCAGAACTCAAAGAATGATGAGGCACGTCATGAGGCTAAAGTAGCCAGCTTGAATGGGCTCCATTGGTTGAATTGTAGGAACAAAATAAATAACTGTAGTGGATTATAACTCATTGAATAAAATAGAAAAACATGAGCTCATTAGGAATGGGGAATTTCCTCTCCTATATATCCATTATGATTTCATCATATCTCTGATTAGATGTGGATTTGCCGGGAGCCGGTCCATCCTTGCTGTTTCAAGGGACCTGGCATATATGGCATACTGTTCTTAATATGTTTGCTCACCTTCTTGGCACTATGTGTTTTAACCAAGGTCTCTGAGAAAGGTTGTTTCCCCAGGTAGGGATTTTCCCCTGAAGTTAGGGAGGGAATAAAACCTCTTAACTAAGTTCCAGGCGGGTAATTAATCACTTTAACTACGAACAATCATGCTTAAGCTACATAATCTTTACTTCCTGGAATGGAGATAAGAAACGCCCTAACCTTTGTAATAGAGATTGATAGGATTGAATCAAGTGGTATAAATACAGATGTAACAAGACAGAGAGAGACAGAAATTGGCACAGAACCTACACAGAACGTTCTCTGCCGGGGTCCTGCCCCAGCAGGTCCAGGGGTTCCCAAAGGCGTAGACCGAGTCGGCGAAGAAGGAATGACACGGAGACAGCGTTCAGTTGATCAGCAGCCTAGCCAGGATCTCCAGCCAAGTTCTGGTCTCGATCTCCAGAGAGGTTCTGCTTAGGATCTCCAGCCAGGTTCTGTGTCCATGGTCTCTTGCTAGGTTCTCCAGATTCTCCAGCCAGGTTCTGTAGCCATGTTCCCTCGCTAGGTTCTTCAGCCAGGTTCTGTCCAGGTTCTCCAGCCAGGTTCAGTCACCAGGTTCTAGTCAGGTTCTCTTGCCAATTTCTGTAGTCAGGTTCAGTCCAGGATCTTTTGCCATGTTCTCTCGCTAGGTTCTGCCTCTAGGTTCTGAGGCCAGTTTCTGTCCAGGATCTTTTGCCATGTTCTCTCCAGCGAAGTTCTTCTGTCTCTAGAGAACGTTCTGTGTAGATTCTGTGCCTAGGTTCTGTCTCTCTCTCTGTCTTGCTGTCTTGTTACAACTGTATTTATACCAGTTGATTCCAATCCTATCAATCTCTATTCCAAAGGTTAGGGCGTTTCTTATCTCCATTCCAGGAAGTAAAGATTATGTAGCTTAAGCATGATTGTTCGTAGTTAAAGTGATTAATTACCCGCCTGGAACTTAGTTAAGAGGTTTTATTCCCTCCCTAACTTCAGGGGAAAATCCCTACCTGGGGAAACAATCTTTCTCAGAGAGGAGACCTTGGTTAAAACACATAGTGCCAAGAAGGTGAGCGAACATATTAAGAACAGTATGCCATATATGCCAGGTCGCTTGAAACAGCAAGCATGGACCGGCTCCCGGCAGTTCTCTAGAGACAGAACTTCGCTGGAGAGAACATGGCAAAAGATCCTGGACAGAAACTGGCCTCAGAACCTAGAGACAGAACCTAGCGAGAGAACATGGCAAAAGATCCTGGACTGAACCTGACTACAGAAATTGGCAAGAGAACCTGACTAGAACCTGGTGACTGAACCTGGCTGGAGAACCTGGACAGAACCTGGCTGGAGAACCTAGCGAGGGAACATGGCTACAGAATCTGGCTGGAGAACCTGCAGAACCTGGCTGGAGAACCTAGCAAGAGACCATGGACACAGAACCTGGCTGGAGATCCTAAGCAGAACCTCTCTGGAGATCGAGACCAGAACTTGGCTGGAGATCCTGGCTAGGCTGCTGATCAACTGAACGCTGTCTCCGTGTCATTCCTTCTTCGCCGACTCCGTCCACACCTCTGGGGACCCCTGGACCCGCTGGGGTTGGACCCCAGCATGGATTAACCTTCTTATTCCATCCTCCACACCTTTCATGTCTCCAACAGTTTTTGCCTCTTTGGCCCACTGTGCCATATGTTAGATAATTTCTTCAAATTAATTTTTCAATTCCACAATTCTCTTTTCAACTCTGCCCAATATGCTGTTTATCTGTTTATTTAGAACTTCAAAATTAATTTCAAGCATTATATCTTTCACATCTAGAAATGGCATTTATTTTTTCAAACGTGCCTATTACTTACTGACAGTCCTTGTTTTTACTCATCTTTTTATCTCCTTAAACACTTTATTTTCTATTTTTCAGTAACAATATCTATAGTCACTGGGGACTATATATGCCTTTGTTAGTTTTGCTGATACTTATAGTGGTTTGCTTTCCAAGGTGATTAGAAATGATTTATTGTTACCCCATTAGTTGATCTTAATCTATGGAAGCTTGTCAATCTGAGCAGAGAAGGTTTCTTCCACAGAAGATTTATATTTACCTTCAGTTTCCCTGAATAGTCTTGATACAGCCTTCCAACCTTCCCACTTAACCAAGGCACAGTGTCTCAATAGCAGTGCTATTACTGACATCTTTGGTGCAACATTGACTCACTTGTCTTCTAACACACTTTCTTAGAGAACCAAGATTGTTAGAGCAGGCAATGTCTCAGAGAACTGCCCCATTGTTCTTCTGAATAAAGATCTCTCAATCTGCTGTAATATTTTGTAGTAAAATACTTTTATTGTTCAAATATACATTCATAAAGGTTCCAATTTTTTTTTTAAAAAAAACCCAGTTTATTAGGACTCAAAAGTTTTAAATATGACTCTTTAAATGATTTGTACCCTACTAAGTAGGTAGAGTTAATAATGAGTTGCTTGAAGTGCATGGTAGTATTGTGTAATGTATGATGCAATATACAAATCAATAAATTATCTTGAGAATTATGTAAATGAAGAAAATGCTTACTATGGACTCAAATAAAGCATATACTTTTTTAATAAGATCCCTCTAAAATGTATATTTATAAAGAACACAAAATTGATGAAGGCTTGGTAATTTTTAAAGCATTCCAACTATTATGATATTTAGGAAAAAGATAATATGCAAATTAACCGTAGAGTATATTTTGTATTTAAATTCTAGATCAACTAAAGAGAAGAAAGAGCTAAATTTTCAGAACATATACTGTCAACCTGTCTCAACAGGCTTTTAAAGAAGTGCTGAGTATTATCAGAAAAATTTGGGAGAAGTGCTACTTTTTTCATTTATAATGTAAATTATATGAATTTATTGCAGTCTACTCATCTGCCTTGCTTTCATAGTCATGGAGCTCATGAGCTCTAGATAGTATGTCCATTTACATCCAAATATCTTTCCAGCTCACCTACACATTGATATAAAAGTGAGAGTCAGTCAGATAATGTTAGTCACAGAATATAGAATATAGAATTTATATTCCCTTAATTCCCCAAGGTAAAAAAATCAATGAAAGTTTCTAAAATACATAAAATTAATTCAAGTAAATGCAAACTCCCTGGAAAAGATTTTACCTCAAAAATTGCAAAGGCTAAGATTCCACACTAGGTGAAGAAAGAGAAGGAACATTTATAGTGTACCTTTTATGTTCAATGCCATTCTATCACATTTAATCCTAATCTAAGTCTCTCCCTTATCTGTGGTTTCACTTTCCATGTTCTGGAGAATTCCAGAAATAAATTAATTCTTAAGTTGTAAATTGTGCACTGCTCTGAGCCGCTTGATGAAATTTTGGGCCACCCTACTCCATCCCACCCAGGTTGTGGATCACCCCACTCTCCAGCCTATCAATGTTGATAAACTATCCACCCTTTAATCTCTTAGCTTCCACCTTGGTTATCAGACTGACTGTCAGGGTAGCTCAGTGCTGGTACTGAAGTTACTCTTATATTACTTAGTGATGGCCCCAAAGCACAAGAGTAGTGATGCTGGACATATGCCAAAGAGAAGCCATAAAGTGCTTCCTTTAAGTAAAAAGGTATATGTTCTTGACTTAATAAGGAAAGGGGAAAAAAAAACGTAGGCTGAGATTGCTAAAATCTAGAGTAAGAATGAATCATTTATCTGCGAAATTGCGTAATTTATAAATTAAACTCAATCATAGGTATGTTTGTATAGAAGAAAACACAGTATGTAGGGTTTCGCACTATGTGTGGTTTTAGGTACCCACTGGTGGTCTTGGAACATATCCCCTGTGAATCATGGGGGACTACTGTATTCTGACCTTCAAAAGGAAAAGGAATCACACAGCTAATACTAGTAGGTATGGGGGCCAGTATAGGACACAAACGTGGCCAGTCCAAAGCCTGCTTTTTTCTGTTCCATTCCAAGGCTTTGTGCTTATGGCTCACTACAGAATTTTCTATGGCATCAGCCCAACGTGCTGTACCC
This sequence comes from Myotis nattereri, assembly GCF_964212035.1. Lineage (NCBI taxonomy): Eukaryota > Metazoa > Chordata > Mammalia > Chiroptera > Vespertilionidae > Myotis > Myotis nattereri. The sequence continues at coordinate 199,418,073 of NC_138076.1, forward strand.
TGCCCTGCGCTGTCCTATCTGAGTTATTACTGGAGTTTGAAAACCACCCAGTGTGTTCTTTTTCAGGTACCAGCAGTGACCTTGGGGTATTTTTTCTGATTGTACAATTAGCCCAAAGGTCCTTGCTATGCTTGGATGCTGTATGACATTGGATGCAGCAAATAATAAAATTCCCTCCCCTAAACAATTTAAGATCAGCAGCTGTCTTTCAGAAAATGCATCCAGGTGAAGTCTGTTGTTTTCTGCTCTATTAGCCCCTACACTCTGCCAGACTCAGCGTTTAATGCCGAAGCCAGAGGATGCTGGAGTTCTGGCAGCTCCTGGACCAGAACAGACCATGCTGTTTGGCTCCGATTTCACACATTTATAATCTTTCCTCTTGCTCCCTTTGCTCAATATAGGAGAGGGGCTAGGGGCCAATTTCCCCACCGTTTATAGCAAATCCCAAGGCTCCCTCGTTTCCAGCTGCTGAACTGCCTGGGCAGACTGTATTACTAAATTATTGTATCTTTTTGGTAGAGTGCCTGATCTGTCTTGGCACGGGCTTCGCATTGAAAGGGGCTCCTGTTGCAAGCAAAGGAAGCTAAGAGACATTCACCCTTCCCACACGCCTTTCCTCTGTTACCCTCAACCACTAGCTTCTTTGTTTCCCGTGTAGAAGCCAAGTTCATAGGGGCAGTTTCTCATCTATCTCTGACCCCCTAGGGAGCTAGGGATTTCAAAGAGTGTTCTGTGCTAGGAGTAGTTCCCATAGCCTAGAGCCAGACAAATAAATGGCCTATAGTGAATAACTACATTGGAAACCAAGAGGTTTTGTTTTTCTCTTCCCAAAATGTATTTCTTTGTAATAGTGTGGTCACTGTACCCATGTATTTTCCCAAACAGAAGATTCTGTATTGGGGGAAGAGAGGAAAGAACCCCTTTAACTCAAGTCTATTGTTTTCAAGTGTTTTTGGTCCTTTGGTTTTAACATTTTTAAAACACTTTCCGTTTTTATATTCTCCCAACTGGTTAGGAAAGTGAAATGAAGAACTGCTCTGGAGAAATGGAACAAACAAACACAAAATACCCCAAGGTCACTGCTGGTACCTGAAGGAAAAAAAACACTGGGTGGTTTTATTTGAAGAGTATAAAAACGAAAAGTAATTTTACAATATAAAAAGGATGAAAATTATGTTTAATTACTTTAAAATGCATAATCACTGTGATTCAATTTTCAAAAGATCTATCCTAAATGTGAACTCAAAGTCACCTAAACATCCTCAATAAAAGCTCTGGGAATGTAATGCATTCAGATGTATCCTGTAAATTTTCTATTCCTCTAAGCAACGAGTCGCCTAGATTTTTGTCGCATGCATCCCAAGAGATGTCTCATTTCAAAAGAACAGGAGAGTCATCAAAAGCATGATCCCATTAACAAGAAAATATACAGAAATGTAAGAGATAAATTATAGCTGGTGAGTTATGTTTCAAATCAACATGCTGTTGCTATGGTAAGAAATATGTCATGTAAAATAAAAATCCCCTATAAGGGTTCAGTGCTATAGCCATGGCAACGATGAGGTGATGATTCTAGTACTGCTCAACTCTGCTAGTTTTCATCGGATCCAGACAGAGGAACAAGATGTGCTTTTACTGTATGTAAAATGACCTAGAAAATACATCACTTATTGCTAACTTTCACATAATCCCTGGACTGGTTAAAGAAGACACTGCAGAAATAGAAGCCAGGTAGCCTAAGCAAAGGGTATGTCTGGGTTTCTCCGGGCTATGGAAGCAGGAGAGATCCACTTTAGCTAAGTGTTGGGGAAATGGCATGTTCATTGAGCAAAATGCCTCCCAGCATTTTTCAGGTTTGGGGGGGGGGGGCATCATGTCATTGTCCATGGATAGGTAAAAATGAAAGGCAATCAAAGTGCAATTTCTACCACTCTAATGCAGAAAAAGAAAATATAACTTAAAGGAAAGTGGACAGCAGTGTTCCTTCCGCCTCTGCAGAAGAATAGCTAGTTCTCATTTCTCTCCTCCTGGGCTCTTCAATCCACTCTGAATGGGCTTCTTGTCCCATATTCCTCCACTGAAATGTCCCTTACCAATGTCAGCAAAATCTCCACATTACTGACATAAACATTCCTTAATCCCTATATACTTGATCTGCCAGCTATACAATTATCCCTCCTGTATGAAATACTTTCATTGAGCTCCCAAGATACCACACTCTTCTGGTGCTCATCCTACCTCCCACTCTCCTTGGCTCCTTCCTCTCACCCGCCTCTTCCTCCCAACCTTCCCGCTGCCTCATTTTGAAATGCCCCAGGCGTGGCACAGTGGGACCTCTCCCCTCCTCTGTTTACATTTATTCTCTTGCTGGGTTCATTCAGTCTCAGGGCTCATCATATCACCTAATCAATGACAGCACCCACATTTCCGTTTTCAATTTGACTCCTTCCCTGAACTCCAGACTGGCATATCCAGGTGCCTTAGAGTCATCTCACACCTCATACCCAATCATGCAGTGACTCCTGGTGGCTTTATTTTTTAAAATATACCTACAACCTGTCTGTTTCTCTCCCACTGTCTTTCATCTGGGTCACTGCAATCGTCTCCTAACTGGTTTTCCAGTTTCTACCCTTGCACCTCTTCCTATGATTCTCAATGCGGTAGCCAGAGCAATCCTAGTAAAACTGAGTCAAATGATATCACCCCTCTGCTCAGAACTCTGCACTGGAACCTCAATTCATGCTGGGTTGAATCTAATATTCTTACAGTTGTCTATGAAGCCATACATGATCTGGGCCCTATGCATGCTCTCCCCCAGGTCTGTAATTTAAGCTCTCAGACCTCTCCTTTTTACTTACAGCGAGCCATCTTGCTTCCGGGCTATTTCTCCAGTGCATCAGGCATTCTTCTGCATGGCTACCTCTGTACTTGTGGTTCCCTCTCCTGGGACTGTCTTCCCCTAAGAAGTCACATGGCTGCCCCCTCTAATACCCCCTTTAACTATCTGTCACTAGTGAGACCTTAATTCATTGTCTTCTCAATAAACCCTCCACAGATCACCCTATTTAAACTGGCAGCCACTAATCTTATTAACCTCCCCTGCTTCATATTTTCGGCATCTACCTAGCAATATAAAAAATGTATATTTTTCTTGTTAATGATGTTCTCTCTCCCCCAACTACATTCCAGGAAAGTGGAGATTTTTTTTTCTTTTTTACTGCCATATCCAGAGATTAGAAGAAAGTCTGGAGCATAGTAGGCAATCAATAAGTATTCTTTGAATGGAATAAACATTAGCACATAAAGAAAAATTCTTGAGTAATATTCCCTTAAATGTCAACAGTGGTTAATAGTAAAGCTATTTAGAAAGAAAATAATATTTTCCCTGTTTGTAAAAATGATGTCTGTTTATTATAGATATTAGTGAAAATAGAGAGGAGAAATATAGTTCCAACCTAGCAATGATTATTAACATTTATGTATATGTATGTGTATAAATATACATATATATCTTTTTTCTTATTTAAAAATATATTTTTGTTGATTTCAGAGAGGAAGAAAGAGAGATCAAAACATCGAAGATGAGAGAGAATCAATGATCAGCTGCCTCCTGCAAGTTCCACACAGCGGATTAAGGCTGAAACCCGGGCATATGCCCTGACCAGGAATCGAACCATGACCTCCTGGTTCATAGGTCAACACTCAACCACTGAGCCATGCTGGCTGGGCTATTATCTTTTTTCTATGCACTTATAAATTCCTCCAACAAAAACGTAATGACTATGTATTTTTGAAAATTTTCAAAATTAACTATCACCCGAACAATGAGAACATGTTTATTTGAATAGCTCTAGAGTATTAATCTTTGACATATTCAAATTACTAATATATTTTATCTTATTTCTTTTTTTAGTGTACATTTTGGTCTTTTACAATGATTTGGAGGGTGTATGTATGTGTTCTATTATTCATTACTTTTACGTTACAAAACTCACCCTCAGATCGATTTCCTCCTTTTATCAAGAGTATCTTTGATTTCTCTCTTTATACGTTAATAGTTTATATTTACTGATTGCTCATGGGTGCTAAGTATTTACATGCAGTATCTGGTTTCACTCCCACACAACTCTGGGGTATTATGGTATTCCCATTTCATAGGGAATCCTGAAAATGTTAAGTGACTCCCCAAGGTTACACAGCCACTAATTGGCGGGGCAGCATATGAACCAGGCAATGATGCTCTTGACTGCTAAACCATTTTGCATTTCTAAAATGAGAAAATTAGTATACTCATCTTGCTTCTCCAAACTCTTCCGCCTTTCCCAATTTATATTAAAATAACCTGGGGTTTTAGATAAAGTCTATACTATGTTTTTCTTTCCCAAAGTGTTAACATTTACATTCATTTAAAACCATATTGAGAATAACTATTTGAAAATATGTTCTATTTATTACAAGTTTCACTTTACACTCCATAATCGTTTATACTGATATTTTCCTTGCCCATTCTTTTTTTTTTAATATATTTTATTGATTTTTTTACAGAGAAGAAGGGAGAGAGATAGAGAGTTAGAAACATCGATGAGAGAGAAACATCGATCAGCTGCCTCCTGCACATCTCCTACAGAGGATGTGCCCGCAACCCAGGTACATGCCCTTGACCGGAATCAAATGTGGGACCCTTCAGTCCACAGGCCGATGCTCTATCCACTGAGCCAAACCGGTTTCGGCGCATTCTTGAGATTTTTATTATTCATCCCTTAATCAATTGAAGTGTATCTTTCAGCAACTCTTTCAAAAGGGTTGGTTGTTTTCTACTACACATATCTGATAATGACTTACTTCCTATGACCTTGCATACCTTGGTTGGGCACATAATTCTTGAATCTGGATTCCTAACCCATTTCTCTAAAAATGCTTAGACTCTTCTCCACTGTTTTCCGGGTGTTTGAGTTGAGGAGTGGCTGAGATTAGATTAAGTTTTATTCCTTTGTAGGTAACTTGTTTTGGTTTGGTCATGTCTATCTAGATCCTTAGAGAATTTTTTTCTTATCCTTGAAATTAATGAAATTTTCAAATTTTCAAGTATAACTTTGCTTATTTTAGAAAGTTTACCTATATTCAGCAAATCATCTGTGATTTATTTTTCAAGACTTTAGCTCAGGAAATTTTTCTTTAATTTTTCCTTTTATTGATGCCTTTTAAAAATTGTTATGCTCTTACTTCTGACATTCCTATAACCTATGCATATTGGATTTCTTAGAGTTTTCCTCTGTGTTTTATCTCATAATTTTTATTCTTCAATACATGTCTTCTGTCTACTGACTGTGTTATCTTTTACTTCATTAACTTGGGATTCTCATGACCCATGCATTTTTACCTCCATTATAGTTTTGAATTTGACATGAATATTATTCAGCTGAAGCCTTTATGATTCTATAACTTTGACTCTTAATAACGGCTTCTTCTGCCTTCATACAGCACTAGTCTGCTGAATACTGTTAGATCCGTTTTGATATTAGTAGTTTAGAAAACTCCTTTTTCTTAAGAGTAATTTTATTTCATAAGATGGCACTGTTTTGATTCTTCAGAATAAGCTTCTTTTTAAAAAATATTTTTATTGATTTCAGAGAGGAAGGGAGCAGCGAGAGAGATAGAAACATCAAAGGCAACGGTGAAAAAGAATCATGATCAGCTGCCTCCTGCATGCCCCCTTCTGGGTATTAAAGCCGCAACCCGGGCATGTGCCCTGACCTGGAATCGAACCATGACCTCCTGGTTCATAGGTTGATGCTCAACCACTGAGCCACACTGACTGGGCCAAAATAAGCTTCTTGTTTTGAGGTGTCATTTAACATATCTCGTTATTTTGCTACTTGCTCACTCTTGCAGAGGAAGATTTGTCTTGTTTATTTTGGAGAATTGAGATGAGTTCTGTCAGAGACTGAGGGAGTCTTTCTTTCTAGCTTTAGGTTCTAAAAAGTGTTTTATATCTATGCTGTCCAATATAGTAGCTGCTAGCCAGAAAGAGAAGGAGAGAGAGATGGATAGGTACATGGAGCGGGAGGGTGGAAAGTTTAGGTGAACTGCCGGGTCTGCCATCCTGCACAGTTCCAGGGGCCTTCATTCCCACAGCACAAACATGCCTCCTACAGTTGTGCATGGTGCCCTGTTCACTGAAGTTTTATTTTTTAATCTAGAGCAGGGCTGTCTGACAGAATTTCCTGTGATGACAGAAATGTTCTCTATCTGTGCCCCATCCGATATGGTAGCTGCTAGTAGCCACATTCGGCTATGATGCATTTGAGATGTAGCTGGTACAAATCAAGAATTAAATTTCCAATTTCATTTGATTTTATTAATTTTAAATAATCTCCTGTGATAGCGGCTATTGTGTAGAGCAGAGCAACTTTAGAGCAGTGGTTTTCAAAGTGTGGTCCCTAGACCAGCAGCATCAGCATCTCCAGGCAGCTTATTATAAATGCACATTCCCAGGCTCTGCCCTAGAGCATCTGGGGGTGAGGACTACCAGCTTTGTTTGAACAAACCCACCATGTGATTCTGGGATAACAACTGGGAACCAATGATCTGCTGATCACAAGTTAGGAGAGGATCAGAACTAACAGCAGTCGCAAGAGGGAGTTTTCTCTCTGTCCCAGTGTTTCTTCCCTGTATCTGAGGTTAGCAGCTAGGAGTTAACTAGGACAGTGTCCTCATTCTTTACTTGTCACGGTTGTCCTCATTAGGAACTCACTGTGACAATGTGTCCCCTAAGCGTAAGTCAGGAGTGAGCCTGTTACCTGATCCTTGCTTCTCTGTGGCACTTGGTAGAATCCAAAAATACCTCCTCACTGCATCCATGGATGTTTTTGATTCTTGACCTGAACTTTCTAAGTCTTCTTCATTTTACTACCTTAGTGAGTTGTTGCTTCTTATATGGGAAATCATGTATCTTGTATGTCTTCTATCTTATTCACTTTCCTTTTTATTTTGCACAAACTCTTGAATTACTGGCATTTAGGTGTCACACATGATTAATTTGCCATGCTGATATAGGTCTATTCCTCCTTATTTTATATCTGTTGGTCATTTCTGAAATGACACAAACTGTGAGATGAACCAGAGAAATGCATTCTTGCTTCCCCTCCCCCATCCTTTGTATCCCTCTTATTACCTTACTTTTTCATATAATTCTTTAGTGCTCTTTCAAATGTACTATCTCATTTAATCTCCCAAATGTTCCTCTGATGTGGCTTTTTTATTCCTATTTTACAGACAAGGAAACAGAAGCTTTGATGATTTAAACTGACAATAGAAATGAATAGAGTATCTGCTTCGTAAAGGTCCCTCATATGCAGAAAGTGATAGTTAATACTTGCTCAATTTTTATTATGGACCAAGCATTGTATTAAGTGCTTCATATCTAGTACATTGTTAAGCCTTATGACAACCTTATGAGATCTGTGGTATCATTACTTCTCTCTATAGATGACAGGCAAACCTGGAGAGGTTGAATAACTTGTTCAACTTACACAACCAGTCAGTAAAACTGCCAATTTTCAGGCCTGGTCCATCTGACTTTATAGCTTGTGCTCTTACTGACTATACTATACTGGTTTCTTAGCCTGCAGAGTAATCAGAGGGTTTCTTCATATATCATCATTTGTCACACAGTGGGCTGTTTTATTATTTATTTTCTATATGGCAACCAAGTTCAGAGTTATGTGGTTAGTAATTTAGAGAAACACATTAATCTGCTGTAATCTTTTGCTTATTTTCTGTTATTCTGTCTAGAATCCTTAAAAGGATGCAAGTCCTGACTTCCACCTTCCATTTGTTCTAAATATTTGTTGCATGATTTGTTGCACGTTAGTCACTATACTGGGTGCTGTATTCCCGATGTTTGCTAGATGGCAGAGTAATAACCCTGACAAGAGGCGTGGAGATGGTCTGACTAATGCCAAACTCTCCTGCTCATTACCTTTGTCACCATTACCATTGACGGACTCGTTCAAAACATCACTAGCACTTTAAAGAAAGTATCATCCAAGAGTATTTGCAGCAAATAGGCAGTTTGAGGTCACCTATGTAGAACTCTGTGACTTCGAAGCTGCAAATTTAAAACAGAAAACTCCATCTCCAAATTGCTGACATTTGGACATGTACGTCTATGGAGGACAAGTGTCAACCCTTACTGTCCACACCAGTTTGATAAAAATGATTCAGAGGTAAGGAACAGCTTACAAATGACCAAACTATGAATTTCCCATACGGCGCACTTTTCCACAGTCACCATCAAAGGAATACTCACTGAAGCCCGCCTCATTACACAGAGGAGCATTTTCTCCCCAATATTTATTTTCTCCCTATGTCAGGATCAGTCAGTTTTACTTTAATTCCTCTCATAAAATAGTATTCAAATATCTTACATTTTGGTAGAATTTTTTTTTTATAAAATAGAAAAAATAGGGTATTCATTTACAATATCTAGTTAAATGTAATATTCAGGGCAATCTGGCCTGTAGGTACTCTTTCACTCATTTTATCAAAATGAAAATGAAGATTATTTTGGCTGTTCATTCATCCATCCATCCAATCTTTCAAGAAATACATATATCATCCCAAGGCACTGGGGTAACAAAAATTAATCAAATAAGGTCCACCCTGTTGACGAGATTATAGTCAGGAAACATGCAATATGTTGTAACATGTGCACCACTAAAGAAGTTTAGTGGGCTTCAGAGGAAGAATAAACACTGAAAAAAGATTGAGCCTTGGAGGATGGGTAGGACTTAGATATGTAGAAATGAGTGACAGATGTTGCAAGCAGAGAAAATATAGGCAAAGACATAGAGAAAGGAGAGTCCAGATGTCATGGGAAAACTGAGTAGCTACGAAGGTAGGTTATAATGTTTAGGGGTTTAAGTAATCTAACCAAAGTAATCAGTGGGCGCAGAATGCAAACCCAGGTTCTCTTACTCTGAGGTTGGAGCTCTTTCTAGCAGCATCCAGCACCTCCCTGGTATTCTCTTTCAAATTTACTAACCCAGTATAGCTCCATAAAGCTGAACAATAGGTATGGGGATATGTTAAAAAAAACTCGACTTAGCTTGCATCGATCAAACCATCAATCCTCGGACAGAAGGTAGGGGAGGGTGGGGGTAAGGGGGAGAGATCCAACCAAAGGACTTGTATGCATGCATGCATATAAGCCTAACCAATGGACACAGACAACAGGGGATGAGGGAATGGAGGCGGGGAACAGTGCGGGGATAAGATAACATATGTAATGCCTTAATCAATAAAGAAATTTTTAAAAAAACCTCAACTTGGTTTAGAAGTGCAAACTTCAACAGTTATGAGAGTCAAGGGCATGCATGGATTCATTCAAGACAAAAAGAACGGATGTTGAAATGTCCAAATATTTTATATTTTAATTATCTTTTCCATGGGGAAACTTCTTTTGAAACAATAAGCTCTGTCTTAGGAATAAAATCTAGCTTGGGGAGGAGAATGAAATTTATATCTATTACGAATTCATTGTGCATAAAATCAGGTGTCATTGGTTGTTATGTAATGGCTTGCTGAAAAGTATTAAAAATACACAAATGAGTAGAATTTTAATATTACTTTAAAATCAGCTTCAGATTAAAAATAAAATCCCCAAGTTATTTATAAAAACAAATCCTCTGATTCTTGTTTGAAAAATAACTTCCAATGAACAGATAATACCTTTGCAATTTGAATTTATGAGATGTTTATTTGCCACTGGGGTAGTTAATTATGACTATGCAGTGTTTGGTTGATATCAAGCAAATTCATTTTCCTGTTTTAAATATTATTTTCATGGCTGAATTTATTTAGGGAAAATTATCTACGGTTTGCAGATAAAAGAGAAGCATCAATTGAGCAAATTATGGCATTCATAATTAAATGCTTTTGGTATGCAGTCTCCAACACTGCTAAAGAAATCTAGCACTCCAACAAAGTATTTAATATATTTAGCATAAAATTGCATTCAACAAACCCTTAGGAATTTTATTAACTTATTTGGGATGAAATTAGCAGATATTTTCTTGTCAAAAGTTTTAAATTCATCAATTCAAAGGCTTTGGTCATGACTTTTAAAATCATATTTTACATGGTCTATACCAGGGTGGACTTGATAACCTGATAGGCCATTGTTTCATTTGAGAGAGAAATATGGAGACATTTCAGATGAGAACTTTGTGGCATTAAATCAAAGGGTAATACATAGTAAAATTTTCAGAAGACATAGCTTCAATATTTAAACGTGTAATAGGTAATCAAGTTCTTCAATTAATAGAGAATTGGAGTAAAAGTGAGATAAAGCTAGGTAGAACTTGAAAAAAGCCCAGTTATGTTGATCAATTCCAACTTAAAATATAACTTTAAAATTAGGCAGTTTTTAACTTCTCCTTCTCTCTTAGTCAGTATCTTAGCCCATCTCATTTTACCTACTAAATATTTCTAAACTCCAAAGATCCCACTCTCCTACTCATGATTGGCTCCTTATTATTGAGGGCTCAGCTTAAATGTTACCTGTTCAGCAAGGCCTACTCTGATCCCTAGTCTACAGTAATCAAACTCTCCAGCCCTCACCTCACCTAGCCCTCACTGCCTCCTACTTCTCTAGTCAGTTACTCTCTAATGCATGCTCTTCTTACTTACTTGAGATTAGTAATCTTTGTTTTCTTGCTTATTGTCTGTTTCCTCCCTGTGCCCCAACTAGAATGTAGCTTAATGGGGGAAGCAACATGGTCAGCAATGATAACTACTGAGTCCCTAGTACATCAACTATAAGGTAATAAATGGGAAGAAAGGTATCTGGTAAGAACTTGAAATAATACCTAAATAATCCATTGTCCTAATTCAGACCCTTATAATACCTTGCTTAGGTAACTATAAGAGTTCCCTAACTGGTCTCCTTGACATCAGACTCCTCCTTCCGAAATCCATTTCCTTCACTATTGCTGGGTTGTTTTCTATAATGCTGTCTAATCATATCACTCCATTAATTCAAGATGACTGCTTTTCTTACAAGAAAAGTAAACTGAGACACACTAAGTGACACCAGGGGTGCACATGTATGGAGGGATGACCAGGTGAAGAGGCAGCTAGAGGGTGGCTGTCTGCAAGCCAAGGACAGGGGCCTTAGAAGAAAGCAACTCTGTCTGTGGTATTTTGTTATGGCAGCCCTAGCAAACTAATACAACATCTTCTAATGAGGATAATAGAAGATAATACCTACTTACTTTATAGGGATGATCTGACTATTGAATCAGACATTTATAAAACATCAAACAGTGCTTGGCATTCTATAGGGACCAGATGAAGAAATCATCCCCTCCCTCTGTGATAAGATCATGCTATATATCTGTAATCAAAGAAATAAAGTTGAAGTATCAACAAATACTGAGACCCTTTTACAGTTTTTCAATGTTTTGCTTCTTTGGATAAGTTATGAGATCTCACTATAGTTTCTTAATATTTTATTGGATAAACACTAATGTCTTTTTAGTAAAAGGCGAAAGATTTATGCGGTCTGAAGAAAAACCAGAGTATAACCCTGATATCTTTTTGAAGTCGTCTACTTATGTTAGGTTTCTGTTCCTTGATGAATATTACTAGATCCCTTCTCCCTCACCTTCTATGAGGACCTCCCTCCCTTGATGACACAAGGCAGTTCTTGAGAATGGTCATGTGATATATTCACACACAAAAGAGAACCTATAATTCTGTTGTGTTAAGAAACTGGGTGCGATGATCTCCATGCTTTGAGCCCTCCTCCTCCTTCATTCCTGTCTGCCATGCAGTTCTCAGTACTGGCAAAGTTTTATTTTAAAGTTTAAGTCTGTTTAGTTCCTACAAGAGCACCCAATGAAAGAAAGCTCATTCCTACTTATCCTTACTATGACCTGAATTAAAAGCGAAAGCAAAAACAAAAATGGAATCATTGGATTCCTTCAGAGACCACATTAAGAATCACATTATCAAAGCAATTTTGATGCCACAGAGCACAATAGCAGCTAAGAAGCCAAGGAAATATTAATCTTACCAGCAGTAGGAATTGTTTTTCTAAGAGAAATCTAAGGTAATAAATGGGAGGGAGGGTCTTCAGCTACATATATACATGGAACATGGGAGTTGGAACCAAAGATGCACCTATGGCTCAGTAAAGAGTTCTTCCCTTTACTTTGAGGGCATCAGGTTATGCAGAAGATACCCAAGTTCTCAGGATTGTTCAAAACTTTTAGAAGCAAAATTAGACCCTTAGCATTCAGGATTTTGTTCAGGGTGCTAAGTGCCTTCAAATTGGTATGTGTAATTCATTAGTGTTTGGTCTTGTTTGAACTCAGATGGATAAAGAAGTGAGTTGTGGATCACGGTAAGACTGAATACACATTTCATAGGATGCAACAGATCATTGTTTTGCTCTACAAACTATTCCCAAACACGTCTCCTCTGGTAGGCTGCACAATGGACATGTGTCTTTCCTTCTCCATAGGTAATCTGAACATGCGCTGTGATCATTCTCCACAGAGTCACGTGATTCCCAAGCGTAGTTGCGAAAGTGATAATAATCTGTAAATGTTATTCTACACCTTGTGACATAAAAGATAAACTATTCCAGTGAGTATGTCAGAAATAAAGCTGTCCACCAAAGATTTATGTTTTCTCCTGTGGAATAGAGTGGTTGTGTTGCTAGGAAGGAGCTGCACATTCAAGAATTACTTTTTTCCCAGCAATGCCCTAAATATTACCTATATATTATAAATCTTTTCTCTGGTTCTATACTACCTAATATTAACCTAAATTATAGCACTTAAATTATAGCACCTAAAGTATAGCACAGTATACTCCACACAATCCAACTCCTTCACTAGATTTTGAACTTGAGCACAGAGGCCATGGTTTTATTTATGTTTCTGTTTCCCGATCCTGGCACGGTGCCTGAAATAGTGTAGACCCCATAGATGTCTATTGACTGACATGATGACTTGGTGACTGGCTGACTGCCATAGTTTCAGAGGTCATCGAAAAGCTTTTATCAATAAGAAAAGTTAAGTGAACTAGATTAGCTCCATTATAAGAAAAAGCCTCTAAGATATAATCTACATACCATAAAATTCATGTTTAAAGTGTACAATTCAATGATGTTTAGTATGTTTAAGGAATTGTGCAACCATCCCAATAAACTAATTTTAGAACATTTCCACCACCAAAAATAGAAACCTTGTAGCAATTACTCCTCATTCACTTCTTCCCATCTCCACCCCTAAGCAATCACTAATCTACTTCCTCTATCTCTATGTATTTGCCTTTTCTGGACATCTAAAAACAGAATCAGGCAATCTGCGGTGGTTTTTAAAATCATGTTTTCTCTTTTGAAAACTGTTGATATCATTTTAACATGCAGTTGAATATATAAAATATGTTCTTAAAATTCACAAAAAAAGAAACAGGATAGGGTTTCCTATAACTGGCTGAATTGCTTAGAAATAACAGTGAAAGGAGCCAGCAGTTGAAATTTTATTACCAATAATTCTAAAATTGATATTTTCTCCAAATGCTACCAAATTCCCTTCATTTTTTTTGCAGACCAATTTTGTAAAATGTTATAACAAGCACTAACACTGAGGAACATTAGCAAGTAAATAACCAGCTATGCTCTTTGGCAGGCTCTGCCAGTACTCGCCAGTATATGTCCTCTCTTTGTCCTTCTGGACACACAGTTGGACCCTTCCCCTGGGCCTCTTATAGTGATGTGGTTAATTTTACATATCAAATTGTTTGGGTCATGGGGTGCCCAGATCTTTGGTCAAGCATTATTCTGGGTGTGTCTATGAGGCTGTTTCTGAATGAGATGCACATTCCAATCAGCAGACTGAGTAAAACAGGTTGCCCTTCCTAATGTGGGTGGTCCTCATCCAATCAGTTGAAGGCCCGAATAGAGCAAAAAGGCTGAGTTAGAGGGAACTCTTCCTTACTGACTGCTTTGAGCTGGAACTCTGGGGTTTTTCCTGCCTTCAGGCTTAAACTGAAACATGGCCTTCGTACAAGAACATACAAGATCAGCTATACAAATGCCAGATCTTGAACCCACCAGCTTTCAGACTAGAAGTACATACCATTGGTGTTATGATTCTATTTCTATGAAAACTGACTAATGCATGGGCCTAGACCGTAAACCCTTCCACAGAGGATCTTGCTCTCTTCCCTCATCTCCTGAATGAATGGAAAGGATTCTAAGGAGCAAAGGGAAGGTCGGGCAACAAATGGAAGGTATCTGGGTCCCTGAATAAAGAATGAGAAGAGAGCCAGCCAGTCCGCCTTCCTTGTACTGCACCATGAATGAGAAATAAACATCTGTAGTGTTGACCCCTAAGATTGGGGGTTCCAGGGGCCAGCAGCATTATTTACACATACTGTATGCTGGCTTTTTGTGGAACTGAAGGCAAACCCATTCCAAGTCAAAGTGCAACTAAGTTAACTATCTCAGTCAAATGAATATCTTTTCCCTTGTGAGTTTTTAAAACTTACCACAAGAGAAAAATGAGTCATAAGCTGCTAGTGGAGGAGTGCTCTTACACAGCCAGCTCCTAGCTCACATGGAGGCTGTGGGTCTAGCTCAGGTAGCTGAGTCTTCTTAGAGTTCAGATCTGACTCATCCAGTTGGGCTTTTCTTAAAAGACAAAGAATAGGCTCTATCTGTTGGTAGGTAATGTCATAACTCTTCAGCAAGCACAAAAATACTTTTATTATTATTTTTTCTAGCTATACAAATGCCAGTAACTAATGTACCAAACTTCATGACCTTGAACACAAGAAAGAGCTTCTGAAAAGTGGGAAATGTCTTGTCAGAAAGCAACTTCCTTAACAGAGAAGCAGAATTATATGCTAAGCACAGCATAAGCTTTGAAATTAGGCCATCCTAGGTTTAACTAAACAAGCATTTATTAAGAACCTATTAATTGAATTGAATTGGTGAAATTCTGGATAAATGTCAGATTCCTTATGCTTCCCTTCACTTTTTGTCTCTCAGTAAGATCCTCAAATATGAATCCTACTAGAAGCCCAGTGCACGAAATTCTTGCACTCAGGTTTGGGGGTGGGAGGGTCCCTCAGCCCGGCATGCGCCCTCTTGCAGTCCAGGAACCCTTGGGGGATGTCCAACTGATGGGGAGCAGGCCTACGCCGTGAGTTGGACATCCTTAGTGCTGCTGCAGAGACAGGAGAGGCTCCTGCCACTGTTGCTGCACTTGCCAGCCATGAATCTGGCTTCTGGCTGAACAATACTCCCCCGTGGGAGCACACTGACCACTAGGGTGCAGCTCCTGCATTGAGCATCTGCCCCCTGGTGGTCAGTGCACATCATAGTGACTGGTCAACTGTCTGCCCCCTGGTGGTCAGTCACATCATAGCAAGAGGTTGAGTGGTCTTAGCATATCATTAACATATTACGCTTTGATTGGTTGACCAGATGACCAGACAACCAGACACTTAGCATATTAGGTTTTTATTATATAGGATAGGTCCACAATGTTGGCTACGGAAACAAGAGCCTCTATTTTTCTTGCATTATTAGTTACACACTTTCAATTGCAAAGCTCACTATTAGATACTTGTCTTTGCTCCTCCCTCTCTTCCTTTTTTTTTCAAGTGGACTCGGGGTTAGAGGTGGAATAATCACTAGACTGGGGATGAAGTGGGTTTGGGGGGAATGGGGCTTGGTGATGGGTTATTTATCAGCTGGTATTAGGGTGCCATTACTTCAAAATTTCACTGCTCACCAAATAACTGAATTTCAGAAGATTTTTTCAGTGCTGTGGAAGAGCTATCTGTATATAAATAGCTGAGTTAAGTAGACCTTTCACTGCAGCTGTTGAAACCTATTGTTGTAGCTAGACACCTTGTAGTGATTCAAGATCATCTGTCCTTGGAGAAAGTCTATGCTTTCTTTGATGCAAATGTGGGTTCCTTTAGCTATGAAAAAAAGAAGCTTTACTTAGGACTGATAAAGTGTTTACTGAATAAATGAGGGGTACCTGAAATAATACTCAGTCACAATCACTTGCTTTTATTTCATTTCTCTGTTTTCAACATATACCATGAAATGCTTATTGAAAGAATGAATGGAAAAATTAAGTGAATGAATTAATTCATATATGAAAGGATTTTCTGTTTTTTCCCTAGTCAGAATCCTCCTAAATAATTCTGGATACGTTCTGGATTAGGCTTGGATCTGTTCTTTACCACAAGAATCAGTAAGTAGATGTTGGGGAGCACACGAGACTTGGTTGGAAAGTTTGTAAGGAGGACATTTCAAGAAAAGGGAAGTGTGCTGAAGGTGGCCTGCCCTTTTTATCAGAATTCCAACTTAGGGGAGTGCCAAAGACGGTGCCACTAATTATTCCTTGACCTTTCCAAACAAGTCTGTGCACATGCAGACCCCCGGGTGTTTACTGGAATCCTTATGCTTAATCTTTAGGTGTCCTTGCTTAAAGGACACTGAAAACACTTGTGCCCTTTCAAGATTACTTATCCTACTGATTGTATCTAAAAGGTAAACTTTAGCTCAAACTGTGGTTACAATAAAAGCTTAATGAGGCAGGTGATCCAGGCTGTCTGGTTCCTTTAGCCAGGCATTCCCTTAGCCCTCTCTTTCACAGCAAACATTGTGTCAGAGTAATCATTCATCCATTGTTCAGGGTCTGCTAGTCAGCCCCAGCAAGCAGAGATACCTTTCATTAAACACCAGGGTCTTAAGCCCACAACTTTGGCACATGCCCTGACTGGGAATTGGACCGTGATCTCCTGGTTCATGGGTTGATGCTCAACCACTGAGCTATACCAGCTGGGCAAAAATCTTCTGCTCATTTTATTAAATTGGACTTGAGAATTCTTTATATATTCTGGATAAGTCCTTTCTCATACATTATATTTGAAAATGTATTCTCCCAGTCTATGGTTTGTCTTATCATCCTCTTAGGAATGTCTTTCTGAATGCAGAAATTCTTAAATTGTATCAAGTCCAAATTTATCAAATTTTCTTTTATGGATTATACTTTTGGTGTCCTTTTTGGACACATCTTTGCCTAATACAAGGTCATAAAAATTTTCTTCTATGTTTTCTTCTATATATAGTTATTGGTTTTGCATTTATGTCTATAATCCATTTGAGTTAACTTTTATATGGTGTGAGATGTGGATCAATACTGTGTGGTTTTTAAAAAATATATTTTTATTGATTTCAGAGAGTAAGGGAGAGGGAGAGAGAGGTAGAAACATCAATGATGAGAGGGAATCATTGATCGGCTGCCTCTTGCACACTCCACACTGGGGATCAAACCTGCAAAGCGGGAATGTGCCCTGACCTGGACCGTGATCTCCCAGTTCATAGGTCGATGCTCAACCACTGAGCCACGCAGGCCAGGCCTGTGTGTTTTTTAAGTGATATCCAATGTTAACAAGAATATCTGTTGAAAGACTTTCCTTTCTTCACTAAATTGCATCTTTGCTAAATATCAGTTGGCCATGTAAATATGAATCTATTTCTGGACTCTGTATTCTGTTACATGAGTTTATTTATTTAACTTTATACTGACCCATATTAGACACTGTGACTTAATAATAAGTCTTAAAGTTGGTTAGTGTACGTTGGTAAGTTTGACTTTAAGTGGTTTTGGACTATTCTGATCCTTTACACTTACATATGAATTTGAAGATCTGCCCATTTATCCAAGCGGGGGGGAAGCCTATTTGGGTTTTAATTAGGGTGACATTTTTCTGTTTTTTGTTTTTGTTTTTTCTTTTAAGAAAATTAAAAGTTTATTATCATTTTAAGACCTTTACATTTTTGGCTGTTTTCTCTTTCCACAGATTTCCCCATGACAGGGTCCTTTGCACCATTCAGATTTCAGCTCAAATAAAATATCCTCAAAGATAACTTTCTAAGACTACCCAATTTAAATTAACACCCCTCATTCTCCCTCTATCAAAACATTCTGTTTCACTGACTTCCCAGCATTAATTAGCATCTGAAATTAATCTTGTCCATTTGTTTATTTAGTTGCTTATTAGCTGACTATCCAACTTTAGAATGTAAGTGAGACCTTGCTGGTCTTATTTAGTTTGTATCCCTAAAGCCCAAAAGTGCCTTTGACAGGCAGACACTATTTGTCAAGTGAATGAATGACTTTTTGACAACTGTGCCTCTAAGTAATATTCAATTGGAATGGAAATATCACAATATTAACTAGCACATATAACTTATTATGAAATATTTCTCTGGGCATACTCTGGGACATGCATGTCACTTAAAGCTGCTGTGCCCTAAGGTTGCCAATTGTGTTTGTTGGGCTAGATGATGGCATTTTCAAAGTATAGTGGGGGGTTTTTTTAAACCCACACATCTTCAGTTTCGCTCATTAGCTTTGTTACTAGACTTTAAAAGAGATCTCACATAAGATGGAGATAAAATGCATATAACTTTAGGAAAAATGAATAAACTGGACAAAATAAAATCTTTCCCAAATGTTACAGATAATAGTAGAAAGTTTCAGGTCCTTGAGAAAGTATAGGCATTTTCAAAATACTATTTGATTTTTAAAAGAAAAGAAATGAACCCTAATTTTTACACAATGGGGGCAACATTTAGAAAGCATTTTATTAAGGTGCTCAGTGGTTTAAAGTAACAAATTAGAACAAAATCAATTTACTGAGCCCTACCCATGTTTCAAATGTATGAAGAGAATTCTATCCTTAAGGAGCTCATGCAACACAAGTACTGCATGACCTGAGGCTGGCTCAAGATCTCTTGTGGCAGCAAAAGCAGAATTTTCCTCATTGTGCTAGTTTCCTCTCTCAGAAACTTCATTCATTTAACCCATTAAACGTGTCCTGAGCACCCACTGTGTGCTGGAATCCAAGCTAGGCAATAGGAATAAGAAACAAATGAAGAAGTCACAGATTTCATCATTTCATTGACTGAAGGAAAAAAACCACAACTGAAAGAACTGAAATCATGAAACTGGTGATTTCTTTCCAACATGGTTTTTAGGCGGCTTTCATTCAATACTTATGCCTGGTGGTGGGTGGGCTTAGCTTTCCCCTTCCTCAGCCAAGTGACTCAGAGGCAAGTAGGATCTAGTGTTCTATTATTAGCCTTCTCAAGTCTGATTGTTCTAAGAAACAATTCCCACTGGCAACTTGGTAATCATGTTTAAATATAACTCTCCATGATCAATCTAAATCTCAAGATTTTTCACCAAGTTTCCCTGTGGCTTAGAGACTCTGTTTTTGTTTTTTAATTAATCCACAATTTTTTTGATCTTTGGTAACTTTACCATGTGAGGTGTGTGTGTCCTTTTACTTTACAGTATTAAATACAGACTCTGAATAAAGGCCTTAGGCTCTTGTAGGCAGCCTTCCTCCTTCCCATGCAATATCCAAAGGCTCTAGAATTAAAGATGTCAGGATGAGAGCTAATAGGATGCTTGTATAACAACTCATAACTCATGATTTCTATAATTATAGCAGCTAACATTTATTGAATGTTTCTTATGGACCAGGCACTGGGCAACATGCCTGCTCTCATTTTATCTTTGCATTAATCCTCTAACATGGGGAGTCTTATTTCTAAATTTTATCAAACATGCTCGGATAGGATGAATAATCTGACCTACAGTACATTAGCAAGTGACGAGAATAGGATTTTAACTTAATCCTGCCTGTCTAGTCTTAGCCTATATACTTATAGTCACTATATTGGCATGAACATACACTTTAAAGTTAGAAAATATGTAATATTAAAAATAAAAATTATTTCTATACCCTTTGCAACTCCATTTTCTAGGCTTTAGTAACCAGGGTAATGAAACTGAACCCATTAATTTAATGCCTTTATAGGCATTCTGTTTTTTAAAAACAAGCTGTTAGTGTAAAATTTCTGTGAATCTAGAAACCCAGGGCTCCAGCTGACCTTTCAGTGAAATTCTAGGCCACTTATTCTATTTCATCTTTGTAGCTTCTGTAGAGTGAGAGGGAGAACTTATCCTAAATAATAAAAACCTAATAAGCAAATCAACCCAACAGCGGAATGACCAGTGGTTGCTATGATGGACATTGACCACCAGGGGCAGATACTCAGTGCAGAAGCTGCCCAGAGCCTGTAGGCCCCAGGCCAGCCAAGGCAGGTGCCAGCAGCGGCCCCCGATCACCCCACCAGTCACCCCACAAAGGGAGGTGACTGACAACAGCGGTGGGGATGATCAAGGGGCGGGCCTGGCCAGCAAGCAGGCTGGTGCTGCTCCTCAATGACCTCACCAGGGAGTGGGGCCAGTGAGCAGGTGGCACCAGGTCAGCCAGGGCAGGTGCCAGCAGGAGCCCCGGCTGCCCCACTGGTTGCCCCACAGATTGGCCCTGATTGCCAGCCAGGCCTAGGGACCCTACCCATGCATGAATTTCATGCATCGGACCTCTAGTGCGTTCATATAAAACATAAATATGTCAATATCTTATGAATAAAGGTATAATTTTCATAGAAAACCTTTCTACAAATTACTTCACTCTTTTTTTTCCAAACTCTAATAAAATGAAAACTATAATTACTTTTCACTTTTTCTTGGTCTTAAGCTTCTATTACTTTTGAATCTTTGTATGTGATCATTGTTATTACTGTATAAACTCATCTTTAAGTTATCTACCTTTCAGAATTAGCAGTTGCTCAATTTTCCAAAGATCATATTCTGAAAACGGATTTAGGACATATCCATATGCAAGTCCATATATAGAAAAAAAAAAAAAAGGTTAATCAACTAAAAAAAACACAAGTTTTTCTACTAAGTAGTTTAAAAAATATATGTCTGCTTTTTTTGGTTAGGCACATTGTGTTTCCTTTTTGATATTAGATGTTGACATCCTGCCAGCTATGCAGTTACAGTGTTGAGCACTTGCTTTATTAATTTCTTGCTTCTCCTAGGAAGGGGCAATAAATGATCTGAATCTATTGCTGTTCAATTCTTGGTGGGAAAATCACAGTTCCTTCCATCTGTTTACTGAGTTTGTCTTCATGGTCAAAAGAGATGGCTGTAACCAAATCAATTCTGAGACAAGTCACACTGAATGTTAAAAGTTTGATGTAAATGGTTTAACCTAACAGATGATGGAAATCATGCAACAGCCTGACAATTGGTATGTGTTAGGAAAATAAAAATGTCTTAATTAATTTACTAGGAGGGAAAAACTCTATATTGAAAGAGTAAAATTAAAAATCTAATCAAGAGTGGTAAAATCACAAAAGAATTAGGCCTATGGAAAGGGTTCCCACAAGATGACTAAATGATTTCTCATACAGGCCTATGATCCATCTAATGAGTGGTTGCTCACAATGACAGATGTAGCTTATTATAATTTTAGAAGGACATGAATTAAAGATAAATATAAATAAACTATCATTCCAACATAAAATGTAATGTGGATGACATATTACAGTGGGCTTTTGATTTCTCCCATTTATTGAATATCTACTGACAGTAGAACATCACTGAAATTCAGTCTTTCAAAAAAAAAACAAACACAAAAAACACAAAACACAGATCAAAACCTATTATAACAAACTCGATGGAACATCTACATTCTGATTTTGTCTTTTCATATATTTCGAAATTACTTTCCCAATAAAAGAAAGTTAGAGAGAAGTAAAAAGGCTCATGCCCACCTGTTCTGGAGAATTTTAGGAAGTAAAACATTGTGTTCAAAACTCAGTAGGTATAAGTGGGAGATAAAATGTACATAACTTCACTTTTGCTTCTTCTCTCTGTGAGTGAGTCCAGGTCTTGTTTGGTGTGCAATGTGAAAATTTAGAAGCATAGTTTGGTTGTGTAGTTTTGTTGAGAGTTTGATGTGGATATAAAGGCTCAAAAAAACATGAAAAAAATCTGTGAAAAATTGAGCTCTCTTAATAAGGAAACAAAGGAATACTTAATAGGAATTATGTATTACAATGAATTTGGCATACTATTTTAGGATTATGGAAAGGAAATGATGGGAAACCCTGTGACAAAAAGGATTTTACCATATATTTATTAAACTGCACATATTATAAATGTACATAATATACTTATTCATTGTATTTCTCAAAAACATTGAGTATATACTATGAACCAGGCACTGTGGGTGAACCAAATAGACTTGGTTTCACCCTGATCAAGTTTTCAAGTTAGATAGAAAAGAAGATAAACTCTTGGGAAAAATAAACACAAGCCCCGTCATAGTGGCTCAGTTGAGCATGATCCTCCTGTGCATGGAAAGGTTCTCGGTTCGATCCCCAGTCAGGGGCACATAACTGGGTTGTGGGTTCAATCCCCAGTCAGGGCACATATGGAAGGCAACTGATCAATGTTTCTCTTTCTTCTTCTTCTTCTTCTTCTTCTTCTTCTTCTTCTTCTTCTTCTTCTCTCTCTCTCTCTCTCTCTCTCTCTCTCTCTCTCTCTCTCTCCCCCCCCCACCCCCTTGGATGAGGATTAAAAAACAAACACAAAAAGAAAACATAACCATTAAAGTAAAAAGGAAACAACAAAATTCACGAAAACTGTTCAATAATACCTGTATAAAGAAGTGTTCAATGTTGTGTAAAAGAAAAAAAAAGAGAGAGAAAAGAAAAAAAGGCATAAATGTGACCAGGGTCAAATAAAGTTAGTTTGAGGAGGCCAAGTAGGAACTTGCATTTATAAAGAGAAAGAAGGCAGAATTTGTTCTAGTGGAGTGGGAAGGGCACCTCAGGCAGGCCAAACAGGTAGGAGAAACACATTCAAGTGAAAGTTTTCTTAGCTGACATGCAGAGCATGGGTGCGAAGAATGTACTGAGTTCTTAACTCTGCATGTTTCCAAACAAAGAAGAGAGTCACATGGTGCTCACCAATGTAGAGATTCTGGTTCCAGTGGGACAACAGTGAAGATTTATTCCCCTGGGAGTATATTTCATCCGATTTTTCAGAACAAATGAGGTGTTGTTTATTTGCATGAAAAATTAATTATTATATTTACAAAGGATTTTTTTTGCCACAGCATTGTTATTTAAATAGAAAAATTCCTTTACATATTAAAAACATAAAGCTATTTTCTAAAATGTGTTTTATATCTTCTCCTCCTGGGAACAGATGTATTGTACAGAAGAATGTATCCATCTGCCTTTCCATAAAAAAACAGCAGCTCTACGATTTCATTTTATTTGGCTATTAACATCAAGATGGCTCTATTAAAGTATGTTTTCATGATTCCCTTTGAAAACACTTTTTGAGGTGATTGCAGGGTATGTTATATAGAATTTTAGAGAGGGAATGAATGCATGGCAAGCATAACACTGTTTTCCAATGATGTGCCAGGTGTATGAATTATTATCATGGCTTGGGAGAAAATTTCATCTAATCATCTTTCTAATTTTCTTTCATTCAATGTCACTTTTCCAGTGTCAACTATCAAATATTTTAAACAAAAAAACACCAATTGTTAAGTAACCCAAATAATCAAATTTGGCAAGATAGATTTGGCTTTTCTCTGCTTACATAATGAAATAGAAAATTATAAATACAAACTAATTTAGTTTAGACTTGCTTCTTGTCTCATCTAATTAATAGAACACACTTCATAGAATACTAGTACAAAGCATGCTAAAAGTGGAGATGACATTAAAAGCTACCTATAATTCTAAATTTCATAAGGGCTCAAAAATCTCATGCCACAAGAGGCCTAGAGATTGGTTTTCATGTTCTTTAGGCTAACTAGATTCAAATATTTGCCTCTGTGAAAAATATAGAAGGGCCACCTGATTATTAAGCAAGCTTAGCAAATGCTCATGCTGGTATGAATGGTCATGTTTGAATAAAATTCGCATAATATTTTTAATGTAGCAATAAAGCAACTTCTGAGAAAGTCATATCATAGGGAATGTATGTTTCAGTTATTTCTGATCTAAAAAATTTTACACTTAGAAAATTTAGAAAACCCATCATAGATGAAATATGGGATCTGACAGTGACTTGGCCATTTATCCTTGATTAGAATTCTGTTTCAAGAAGAAATCTATTCATCCAACCAGCATGACTCAGTGGTTGAGTGTCAACCTATGAACCAGGAGGTCATGGTTCAATTCCCAGTCAGGGCACATGCCTGGATTGCAGGCTCATTTCTCAGTGTGGGACGTGCAGGAGGCAGCTGGTCAATGATTCTCTCTCATCATTGATTTTTCTATTTCTCTCTCCCTCTCCTTTCCTCTCTTAAATCAATAAAAGTATATTTTAAAAGAGAAGAAATCTACTCTATTTTCTTAATCCACTCCTATTTGGGGTTCTAGTCATCCATCCATCCATCCATCCATCCATCCATCCATCCATCCATCCATCATTTCTATATCTGTATGTATCTATCTATCTAAAACAAATATTAATTGAGGGTATGGTACATGCTGGTGATGTTCTAAACCCTGCAGTTTCAGTAGTGACTACACAAGGTGCCTATACTCATTCTAGAGAAATAAAAAGACAATGAAAAATTAATCAAACTATTTCAATATTGATAAGTTGTATGTTGAAAAATAATGCAGAGTAGGAGGAGCAAAGACTATTTTAAATTAAGGGGCCAGGGAAGGCCTTCTTGAGCAGAGGGTTCTTTTTTGCTCTCCCTAATCTGTCATTTTTTTCTGTAGACTGAGCACTTCCTGTGCAGTGCTGATTCTTGGCTCTTCTCTCCCCCTCCCACTATTTAATTTTACCTAGTTTTTGCCTCTAAGGAAGAGTGAGTTAGGCGGTGGAAATAATATGTGACAATGTTCTTGCTGATAGTTCTACAGAGAAATTTGGTTCAAAGGATGCTGACAATAATGGATAAAATGAGATATTCTTGGATTCTAACAATACTTTTTTATGCCACCCTGGGCTCATATATCAATGGATAATTGAGAGTTGCCTGGTTTTCTGACTGACCTCAGCCTATCTAGGTTCTGGGGATATGCCTGGCACTCCCAGGCATATACATTAAATATTATAGTTTAGTAGACTGTTTTAATTTGTTCATTTCTAAATTTGCTAGGAAGTAATCTTGAATCTTTGGCAATGAATTTGTACCTTGAGATTCCTTTGAATTCATAAAAAAAGATTAATGAATTTTACATTTTGTACATTTTCTGAGTATGTCTTTATATCTTTTTCTGTAAATATTGTTTGCATATTTTCAATTTAATAAAATTAAATTGTGCCCTAATTCTTTGTCTTATACCAAGGACTACCATGAAATTGATGACAAAAGCTTTGGACAATGTAAGAGTTGCAAAGTGCTGTTTACCAGGAATTATGATGCCTACTAGAACTAGGATGAAGGTCTGGGGAATATTTTATATCAGAAAGAAGCAGTTCATTGCACTTACAAGGGTAGAAAAAAACCTCTCTTCATATTTCTAAAGAGAAAGAGAAGGAATATGGCAATTTAGATTCTTAGTCCTTGAAAATATAGACACAATCGGAATTCTTATTTCATTGACATTCTTCTTGGGAAGCTAAGTAATATTCTACAGCTAAAATCAGAATTCAGTTCTCTGTATGACAGCTGTCAGAGGGGAGCGGGGTTGCAGGGCTGGGTGAAAAAGGTGAAGGGATTGTCCACAATAGTTTGTAGTTTTCTTTGACTATTCTATGGATACAATTATATAAACCACATGCGTATTCCTTTACAATTGTTATGCTTCATATTGCCTCTTCCTATTTTACTGCATTGGTTATGACTCCAGTATATTTGAATATAGGCAGTAATATATTTTTCTGTATGTTTTAGATAGATAATATTTATCAGCTTAAAGATATTACCTTCTATTTATAGCTTGTTAAAACTATTTTTTAATCTTATGAGTATGAAATTTTATCAACTACATTTTATTATCCTTACTGGGAATAATTATATGCTTTTCTCCTTTAATCTGTTGACATTAATAATTTTTCATATGTTGAAACATCCTCATATTCCTATGATAATGACCAGTTAATTTTTACAGCCCTATGAATTCTGATATTATCAGCTGAAAGTCTTGTTTGGGAAAAGGATTTTCAAAGTAGAATGCACAATGTCTTGCCATTAGGGATCAAGTGGTATTTCATAATGTATAGGTGTGTGTGCAAAGGTATACACACAAATTTACACATAGAGCTACTCACAAATAAACACATACATGCATATTTATAAACACATATAGAAGAGAATATAAAATACTGTGCCTATTTTCTTTCAGGACAATTGACAAACTTCTCGTTGCTAGTAACACTGAATTCTAGTAACCATTTATAATAACCATATTTTATAATCAGTGTAGCAGTGAGAAAAAAATAAAGTGAGGCTCTACAGAATTTTAAATAAGCCTAAGCAATATTATGAACAACATTCATTTGGCTGAACACCATGGTGTCCTCTTAGAAGCATGACTTAAAATCTTTAAAGCTCATTTTCTCTCTAGTAATCATGACTTCAGAGTGAAGTGGCAATGTATGCAGGGGGCGGGGGGGGGGGGGAAGAGCTTACTATAAATAGAATTTGAAAGTTCCTTGATATGGACCCACATAGTGTTGCTAGGGAACATGGATTCTTCGCATTTGAAAACCTAGAAACCCAAGCTTCCTGCCTCTCTCATTTGGCCCTGATAACAAAAATTTATTTCATTTTACAGAGAGCTGCTCTCAATGAACTGCTAATCAACTGTGGTAAAGCAAGAAAGCCCATGCATGACTTAGAGTCCAAAGACTTGAATTCAAGTTTTGACTCTGTCACCTACTAGTCTCTCTTGGCTTCAGTTTGCATATTGTATCATGGCAATATTACTAAATAGTTTATAGGGCTGTCATGAGATTCGTGCATCTGAGAACTTTAAAAAAATGAAAGGACAATACAAATGTGGAGTGTTTTTTATCTAAAAGCGTTAGATAAAAATATATATAAGTAATGTCTTTATTTCTGAGAAATAATAAATTACAGATAATTAGAAAGAAAAAAATAACTTGTAATAAATTAAGCAGTGTATTTTTCAAGATCTCCCTCTCTCTCTCTTTTCCTTCCCACTCCTGCTCTCTCAGCAACTTATTTGAACACTTGTTAAAACTTTACCCAAACCTATCTATACATGTAATCAATGAAAAAAATGGACTCTTCAAGGAATTTGGGGGAAGGATATTGATTTAAAATCAGAGAAAATAATATTAGGTTGTTTCACAAATGTAGTATTGGTTGTCTCAGTTTGATTTGCTACAGTCTTTGCATTCAGATTTTAAGGACAAAGCTTCCATTTAGATTTAACTTTTTCAACAAACTATTAGTGAATAGATTATCCAGATTTAATTGTTGCTCAGATCTCAAGGACAAAGCTTCCATTTAGATTTAACTTTTTCAACAAACTATTAGTGAATAGATTATCCAGATTTAATTGTTGCAGACTATAGAATCCCCTTTAGCTGTCTGGAAGAGAAATGAATTTATACAAGGTATTAAGTAGCTCACAGAATCTTTGGGAGGCTAGAGAACCAAACTTAAAGTTTCACAATCAGAAACAAGGCATCCAGAAATAAAGCAACAAACTCACACTATCTGACCCATGAAAATCAGCACTCAAGCCTAGATTTAAGACATTTCACTGGACATCACTGCCACCATGATTGTCACATGTGGCTGCTGCCTTCTCAGCTTTCTGTTTGCTCAGTAGAAACAAGTTCTAAGTAGAAACTTAGCTTCAAGGAAATCTAGAAATAAAGTGTTAGTATGTTTGTTTGTTTGTGTGAGGCTCTGTAGTAAGAAGGGGAGATATAAGGAACTGGAATGGAAATGAGTAAGGCAACCTGTATTATCTGCTACAGGTTGGTACTATTATTTCCCCCATTTTATAGATGAGGAAACTGAGTCTCAGGTAAATTATGCTCTTTGCTAAATGATAAACAGTCAGTATAGGAGGAAGCCAGGATTTCAACCCCGGCATTCCAATCCAACTTTGGCCTTCTTAGCCACTGTGATATTAATAGTTGCTTATTTACATTATTTCTCTCCTAATAGAGTATGAATTTCTGAGGAACAAGAATCTTTTTGATTCGGTAAGTATTTTTCACTGTGAAACACTGGGTGCCATTATCCCTTCACTCAACAACTTTTTATTGAATATTTACTATGTGCCAGGTGCTCTTCCAGGGACCTAGGAATATGGAGGTGAACAAAATAGGTATAGTTCTCAATCATGTGAGGCTTAGTGTTTAGTGGCTGTCATTAGATTTGAAAAATTGGACATTAATTAAACACAACTTTTATTACATGTGACATGACAGAAATATACATGAAAATAAGACAGCCTATAAATGGAGGATTTAAGCTAATTATGGAGGACAGGCAAGTTTTCCCTGGGTTAGTAACTTGAATTATAGAGACTTGTAAAATGAGTAGGTGCCACAAAGAGTAATGGATAGGTTCTGAGCAGAGACTATTGTAGACACATGAAAACAAAGAATGTGAGAAGGTCTGGAGGATGAAAGGAAGTTAGGGAATACAAAGAAGACTAGTGAGGCTGGAGTACAGACAACAAGGACGAAAATGACTAGGGATAAGATGGTAAAAAATAAGGAGTTCTTACCATTTGCAACAGTATGGATGGAACTGGAGAGCATTATGCTAAGTGAAATAAGCCAGTCAGAGAAAGATAAATATCATATGATCTCACTCATTTATGGAATATAATGAACAACATAAACTGATGAACAAAAACAGAGACAGAGAATCATTGATCAGACTGTCAAACCTCAGAGGGAAGTAGGGGAGAGTGGGGATAAGGAGGAAAGATCAACCAAAGGACTTGTATGCATGCATATAAGCATAACCAATGGACACAGACAACAGAGGGGTGAGGGCATGAGTGTGGCGGGGGAGGGTAAGGACACACATATAATACCTTAATCAACAAAGAAATTAAAAGTAAAAAAAAAAAAAAAAAAAAGACCAAAGGGTGGGACCTCATCAATGGTTACTGAATCAATGTGCGCACCAGTGAGGGGTAGCCATGAAGCCTTCTAAACTTCCTTTTACACTGCGGTCCTATGATTCCAAAGAAAGCCAGTAAATTGATGCATATTTCAAAAAGGAAAAGTGAGGCCAGAATGATAAACTGCCCTAAACTTATTAGAATATCTTAATAGTCTACCTTAACGCTTTAAATCTTGTGGATGCTGTGGATTCTACAAGGAGAAAAGTAGAATGGACACAATTATCTAACACCTGAAAGCAAATTAAAAGAATCACTTAGTACAGTTAAAATTAAGTGGATGGCTAATTTAGCCTTTGAGATAACATTTAAATTGCCATTGAGATAACATTTTGTCTTGATGAATAAACACCAACCTTTAGAACTTTACCTAAAACTCCTTTGCAAACAGTGAAAATGCACACAACCCTTACATTCAGAATACTATGATTTCTTCCTCAACATATTTTGAGTCAAATAAAAATCAAATTGCCCTATATCTGTCATATGAAAAATGCAATTATATTTCATTTCTGTATGTAAGAAGAATCCTTGAAACCGCTCCATCAATATCTAATACAATTTTCAAACTTTTCAACGATTTATATTATTATGCAACCCAAAGTAATGGTTAAAATCATATACTCATTGACAGGTATATCTTTTAAGTCTATAAATGAAACGTCTGGCTGTTCAAACACATTCAATGAGCAGAAGTCATGTTCAGTGAAGAAAATTTAGTAGCTTTCTGGACTCCTCAGGAATAGATCCAATATCCCATGAATCTGCAACTGTTCTAAAATAGATGGTTTATTTCTCTATTATTTGATGTACGTTATCATAGGCATATACTTGAGCCTCCAACACTGTTCTTTGACATTCATAAAACAGCCTTAGAGTTACTTTTCTTTTTCTTACCTGCTTCTCTCCCAGGTTCATGGACAAGCATAGGGACTCCAGTGTAAGGCTATTCCCTTTATCTGTCCTCTGAATCTCATTGCCTCCTGACTATGCGGGGACTCCACTTTCTTCTCAGCAAGAACAACCTTTTCCTCTAAACTAGTTCTTTCCCCTCAGCAGATCATCATGCTCAATTCTCCCTTGTGGTAAAAAGACACAAAAACAAATAACACAACAAGCCCTCAAATATGTCTCCCTTGACCTATAACCCTTGTTTTCTCTTTTTCTTCACATCCAATATTTTTAAAGAGTAGTTGGTATTCACTGGCTCCTCTTTTTCACCTTTCTTTCATCTTTCAACTGTGGTCTGACCTCTGCAGCTACACTCCAATGAAACTGCTTCTGAGAGCTGCACCAGTGAGCGACCTCGTCATTGCCATACTCAATGGGCACTTTCCAGGTCATTTTGGGTTGACCTCTCAGCAGCATTTGATATTAACCAGATACTTCTTGAATCTCATGGCATCATGAGGAGAAATAAGCCAGATTCCCAGAATCATTACATGGAAGTGTGTCCGCCTTGCACTCAACTGAACGACTATGTGTGCACTAAATGACCTTGTGTTGTTTGTGTTAAGCCACGTGAGCTTATGGAGTGTTACAGCACCCAACATTTTTACCCTGGCTAATTAGGTCATTCCTTACCTAGTCTCCTTGATTAGCCTCAACATCCTCTTTATCCCTGTGAACTCTATGGCCTAGCTATACAAAATACTATGGGGGTGTGTGTAACTGTGTGTGTTTGTGTGTGCTATAGCCCTTGCTATTCTTAATTCCTTTCTTCCTGTTATCTGTTGACACAATCATATTTTTAGCCTCACTACCTCTGAGAAAGTTTCCCTGTTACTGACAAGCATAGTTACTCCCATTGCACCCCATAAATCCCTGGCTATGGACTGAATGTTTGTGTCCCCCAAATTCTTATGTTGGAAACAATTACCCCAATATGATGGCATGTGGAGATGAGATCATTGGGAGGTGATTAGGTAAAGCGGGCAAAGTCCTCACGAGTGGAATTCGTGCCCTTGTAATAGAGACTCCAGGGAGCTCCTGGCCCTTCTGCCATTGGAGAACACTGTGAAAGATGTCTGTCAATGAACTAGGAAGTGGGCTCTCACCAGGTACCGAATCTGCAGGCACCTTGATCCTGGACTTCCCAGCCTCCAGAGCTGTGAGAAATAAATCTGTTTATAAGTCCTCCAGTTTATGGTGTTTTCATACCAGCCTGAGTCTGAGCTGACTAAGACACCCCTCTGTTGCAGTACTCATAATATCGTATCAGGCATTGTTTGTCCCCAGCTGAATGTTTTGGGGCAAACACTGTATTTGCAGTAGCAGTGCCACTGCCTGGCATTATCTCTGCCGCATGCCAAGATCTTAGGTTCACAGAATACATGAATTTTAAGAACTGCATGTATGCTGTGTGAAATCAGGTTGAAATGATAAACACTCGTCCCTTAAATGAAAATCTATAAGAACATTAGATTCTGGCAAAAAAGAACACATTCATGGTTTTATATTTTGTTTTCCTGTAGTTAAATCCTAGCTATTAAAAAATTTATAACTTTCTAAAAAATAAACTCTTACCTACCACTGGTATTAAATATTACTTTGGGCAACAACTACATGAATTAAATAAATCCCTGTATCTAATTTTCTTAGAGGTGCTTTTCTATGCACAATAAATTTAGCTCTTGCAAAGACTATCAGTCACCTTTTTTTGTATTCCAAATGTATATTTTAATTAGCTATAAGCAATAGGAAAGATATTTATCCAGTCTGCTGTGGAAATGCTAATATGATTTTAAAAAAACAACTAGGAACACTAATTTTGTTGTCAATTTCATATCCTTATAATCACCTCTTAAACAGGCAGCATTTTTCTCATAGTGATCACGACTGTTTTCCAATGGATTAAAAAGAAGCAAAGCATTTAAGCTAATTCTTAGAACAGATGAAACTGCTTATTTTGACATTTGTCAGCTATGGACCATGTCCTTTCCAATTCCAAAAGACAACCTAGAAATGTCTGTGTTCAGAACAAACAATTTTAATAAGTTTAGGAGTGATTTAAAAATAGAACCACTTTTGGGTATCAGATAAGATGATCCTAATTCATCTTTTCTCAAAGATATTGGCCAGTGACATTGGTTGGGGTATAGTCAA
This sequence comes from Myotis nattereri, assembly GCF_964212035.1. Taxonomy (NCBI): domain Eukaryota; kingdom Metazoa; phylum Chordata; class Mammalia; order Chiroptera; family Vespertilionidae; genus Myotis; species Myotis nattereri. The sequence continues at coordinate 199,450,252 of NC_138076.1, forward strand.
ATTGTTACTGTGCCAACGGCTCAATAAAATAATCTGAAAAGTCAGATAGGCAAGATCTATGACCCTGAGGAATAACTCCTTTCTTTCTCTCCAGCACTAAGTTGGGCACTTGATTTAAATGGGAGGAAATGTAGGACACTTCTTTTAGGCAAGGTCATATCAATTGGAAGAAAGACAAAATAGTTTAGGAAGTGGGTCATAACTCAAGAGATAGTTCAGAGGAGCAATGGAAAGTGATGTTAATATAGTTTATGAGATAGAGGCTCAAGTGTTAATATATATAAAGAAGACAGAATATAAAGATTCTAAATTGTGTCAGAAGGAATCATGGAGCTTGAAGAGTATAAAGGATTTTAGAGAGGCACCGTTATAACTCAACCCTTTCATTTTAAAGGGAAGGAAACTGACCTTTAAAAAGGTTAAATCACTTGACCCAGGTTGCACGGAGAGTTAGTGAAAACAGTGTCTGTGGGTTCCTATGGTGGGGATGGGGAAGAACACAGAAGGGAAGAAAGGAAATGGGTCTCTTTTCATTCTGATCCAGAAACGCAAATCCTTTAAAAGGGTATGCAGACCTTTATAAAAAACACCTGGTGTTACCTGCAGAGCTGAGCCAAATGCTGTGGTTGGTACCCAGGTTAGGCCAGAAAACTGTGCTTTGTAATTTTTTTTTTCTGTGTATGGATAACCTGCATAAAATTAGTTCATACTTGCTTTTAAATTACTTCACACCTGTCTCCATCACACCTGGGTGGGAATGGCCTAAGAGCTACACAGGGTTTGTAAAATTGGTCATTATTTTTGGGATCATTCTACCTGACTTGGCTTAGAAAACATTTTACTGCTACTGATTTTGTTGCCTCATGGTGTATAATTCAGTTTCAATGAATGTGTATGGTCTCATCATGTTATTGAGAAGTAATGCTTAAAACAAAAGCATAAATAAGAAAGGCATGAGTATTCTGCTGAATATCTGGAAGGAGAGAACCTGAGCTCGAGAGCCGCTTACTCAGACAGAGAAACACAGAAACATAGTGGTTCTCAACCTGTGCGTCGCGACCCCTGAAAATACATCCTGCATATCAGATATTTACATTACGATTCATAACAGTAGCAAAATTACAGTTATGAAGTAGCAACAAAAATAATTTTATGGTTGGGGGTCACCACAACATGAGGAACTGTATTAAAGGGTCGCGGCATTAGGAAAGTTGAGAACCACTGCGAGAAGCAGACTTGAGTCCTGCCATAAATACTTTCCTGCAGCCACCAAAAATCCTGCTTCATCTTTAATAAATATGATGGAATCCTATATAATAAAAGGCTAATATGCAAATTGCCCCCTCGACCAGGAGTTCGACTGTGAGTTTGACCAGGGGGCAAGGAAGGCCAGCCAACCTCCTGCGTCCCCTCCCCCCGGCTGGCCCAGCCCAATCAGGGCAGGCCAGCCAGACCCTACCCATGCACAAATTCATGCACTGGGCATCTAGTTATACTATAACCTGCTTTCTTATTTCCATTATCTTTTGTCATCTGTGTTACATGTAATCTGAAAGGAGAGATTAGCACCCGGCCTGTGTGGCTCAGTGGTTGAGCATCGACCTATGAACCAGGAGGTCACAGTTCAATTCCCAGTTAGGGCACATGCCCGGTTTGCAGGCTCAGTCCCCAGTGGGGGCGTGCAGGAGTCAACCGATCAATGATTCTCTCTCATTATTGATGTTTCTATCTCTCTTTCCCTTTCCCTGCCTCTCTGAAATAAATAAAAATATATTTTAAAAAAATAGAAGGAGAGGTTATCAAGGAATCAAGATATTTTGAGAGGTCACTCCCATTAGGCAAAAGACTTATCTTTAAATAAAAATTGCTCTACTTATAAAAACCTTAAAGAGATCTTACAAGGCCATTAATTATTCATTCAAAAGAATAAGCATCCAGAGATTATTTGAGTTCCTCAACCCCCACTGGCAATTTTATTTTTTGAATATTGGTTCCCTAAATGTTTCTTGAGGCAAATGAAAGCTAATTTTCTTAAGAATCTAGTATTTTTTCCTAAATATTCCAATTACAGAGTTTATTATAGCTATAGCTAAAGATCCTCCATAATTCTTAAATATTACTTCATAATACATTCAAATGAAGGGTAGATGTGACTTTGTAATTTCTTTGTATTGTAATTCAAATTGTAAATCAACTCCCACTCCCTAACAGGGATCTACACTAATAAAAGAGAAACATGCAACTTGGTGTCACTCTGCTATGCCCACCAGCCAATCAGGATGAGTATGCAAATTGACCCAACAAAGATGGCAGTTAATTTGCATATGCAGGCATGGAGCGAAGACTGAAGATGACTGAAGACTGAAGAGGCTTGGCTTCTCCCCTGCGGCCGGACCAAAGGCCTGGGTCCCGGGTGCAGGAGGAAAACCGGTGCCGGCAGCCAGGGGAAGGAAGGTCTATTGCGCAAATCTTCGTGCAACTGGCCTCTAGTCTAATATAACCCCTGAGGTCCAATGCAAACACAACTGAACCCTGGTACTCAAGCCCAGGTTACCTTTCTTCTAAGTCAGTGATGGCAAACCTATGACACACGTGTCAGAGGTGACACGCGAACTCATTTTTTTGATTGATTTTTCTTTGTTAAATGGCATTTACATATATAAAATAAATATCAAAAATATAAGTCTTTGTTTTACTATGGTCCCAAATATCAAAAAATTTCTATATGTGACACGGCACCAGAGTTAAGTTAGGGTTTTTCAAAATGCTGCCACGCCGAGCTCAAAAGGTTCACCATCTCTGTCCTAAGTGGAGTCTTTGTTTCTTGTCAATAAAAGTCTTACAAGGATCCCAGACCCATCTTACACGAGGAGGCAAAGAATAATGTGATCTTTAGATTCAGATATACAGGGTGTTCCCCCAAAATGTATACACACTTTAATTGGTAGCTCAGTTCTGAAAATGAAATGCATTTTAATAAACACTGTCTTTATAATTATTCAATGTATGTGTATACATTTTTGGGATACCCTGTATATGGATGAAATGTGGGCTTCACTCCATTCTATTGTGAACTCTTGGGTGAGTCTTTTCTCTCTCTTAAGTCTTAGTTTCCTTATCTGCAAAACTGAGACTATTGATCTCATAATTTATGGAGGAGCGTAAATGCCCATATTATCTATAAAAATCCTGGCATGCAGTAGGCACATAATAAATAGTACTGACTGTTAACTATAATCACCTTCTAACATATTACTTCCTCATGTTATTTTCTACTAAAAAACCTAGAATGAGTCTCTCTGGCCATATCAAATTAAATATAATTTTTCCCATTGTGCTTTTAATGCTTTCTCTATTCTGGTCCAATTTCAAATCTTCTCCCAGGATCCCAGGTTAGAAACCATAACTCGGGTCAGTCTAATTTCCTTTTGACCTCTTTCACTCAACATGCCAATTCCTGGATGTTGTCTTTGTTCTTTTCTTTTGCTTGCTATGTCCTCTACTCTTCTGCCAGGGCCTGCCCATTCCTTAAGGTTTCAGCCCATGTCCCATCCACTTTCTCTTTAAAAGATTCCCTTGAGGAATCTAGCCTATTGCTTTCTTCTCTAGGTCCTAATGCCAGCTCTCAGAGGAACTGGGAAAAGGATGGACTTTGCCTGTAATGTACTCCCTTTTCTCTATCAGAGCCTGCTCTTCTTTCTATATAATTCTACCACTTCAGGCATACACTTTATACTGTAATGGAGAACACTACTTAAATATGAAAATAATTTTATTTTCCTTTGAAGTCACTCAAATCATAGTACAAAGAAAAGATGAATTTATGTTTGTGCAGATTATCTTGATTTCATCTAAGTTTCTTATTGGCACACTGGGTTCTCTTCTGCTTCATGCAAGATAAAAGAAGTATCACAAAAATCTTATGAACTAAATAGCACATACCCTACATAATGAGAGGAATATGCTAATTAGCCATTATGCCCTGATCATGAATCAGCAGGAGGGTGGGCCAGCGAGGTGCAAGCTGGCTGTGAAGAGCTACAGGAGGGGGCAGGGCAGCAAGCTATAAGGGGAGGGAGTACCAAGGGGTTGGGGAAGCTACAGGAGGGTGGAAGTGACCTACTGGCTACAAGTGGGCGACAGAGAGCTACAGGACGGGACAGGGCAGCAAGCAAGCAGGAGGCAGAGAGCTACAGGAGACAGCAGGGCAACAAGCTATGGGGAGAGCTGCAGAAGGGCAGGGCAGTGTGCAGAGAGCTACAGGAGGGCGGACAGCAGGCGGAGTGCTACAGGAGGGCGGCAGACCTAGTGGTGCACGAATTCGTGCGCAGGGCTACTAGTAAATTACATAATAGCACAGTGTGATATATTTTTTTTCCCAGAGCATATTAATGAATGGGTCTATTAACCAGGAAGCAGGTCTTTAGTAATATGCCACAGGAATCTGATATGAGCCATAGACCTGTCCTGTTCATTAGGGACACCGTGGTGTAGTGCAGCAATTCTTGAATACAGATTCCTAGCTTCTACTCCAGACCTAATGAATGAGATACTCTTGGGAAAAGCCTAGGAAATACATAATTGTTTCTCATGTGATTTCTCATGCGCCAGGAACCTTAAGAATAATGGCAAAAGCATGTACTTCAAAATCAAGGATCTCAATTCAAAGTTTGTCTCTATTTCTTTCTTTGTATGTGATCTTGAAACTCTCTGAGACTCAATACCAGTATTTCTACATGGTGAACATTAAGCAAGGTGACATATGTATAGTGTCTGGCATATAACAGGCACTCATTAAATAGAGGCCACTTACCTCTAATTTGGATGACCACCCAAAAGAAATGCTTATCAAATCCATGGTTGCCACACATTGGGAAAGAGAGTGGATACAACAAATGCCAAAATGACCTTGAGTCCTGGACCACTGGGCCAGACACCCACAACGTTAACACCGCTAAGATTAGACAGTGGACTTAGACTGCAATATCAATGGCTTAAGTAAAGGGTAGGGGTCCTGTGAGATAACAACAGGTGGCAGACAAAAGAACATTCAAATTTCTGTTGACTTCAAGTTGAGTAAAAGACAAGTGTCTGATTTAAACAGTCTTAGGAACAGGGAATTAGGAAGTTAGGGGGGTACTAGCAAATCCAGCAATCTTATATATTTTCCACCATTCCTAGTACAGTATTTCTTCATAGAAAAAAAACACATCTCAAAGGCATTTTGAACAAATCAATAATAATGTGTGATGCCAATAAAAGGGCAATATGGTCTTTGGCTGTATTAACATTAATAATGGTATAATATCTAATATCATGTGCTTATCACATGCAATATAATATGCTAAATGTTTTACATTTAATATTTTTTAATATATTTTATTGATTTTTTACAGAGAGGAAGGGAGAGGGCTAGAGAGTTAGAAACATCGATGAAAGAGAAACATCGATCAGCTGCCTCCTGCACATCCCCTATTGGGGATGTGCCTGCAACCAAGGTACATGCCCTTGACCAGATCGAACCTGAGACCCTTCAGTCTGCAGGACAATGCTCTATCCACTAAGCCAAACCAGTTAGAGCTACATTTAATATTTTTAACTGATAAAGTTTTTATATCAATATCTTTGTAAATAACTACTTCTTTGAATCCCCAATTTTAAACCCAGGTCATTCAAGACTTAAACCAGTGGAATTTCTACATCCTCTCAATAATTCCCATGAAATAAGGTAAATGTGCTTTTCAGTTTTCATAGTTGGTAAAAAACACACACACAAAAAAAAACAAAACAGATTAAAATGTGCTAGAATTATTTCCTTAGTTTCAATGCAAATTCCTTTGTGTAATTCATTTTAATAATTACTTCAGATCTGCATTTGCAAAATCTTATTTATTTTTTTCTGTGACAAATTTATCCCTTAACACGAGTTTGGGTTCATTCTATCCCTTGTATAACTTTTTTCATTGTCCTTTGAATAAAAGGTGAGTAATGCTAATTTGAAAGAATCATATTTTTTCAGAATTAGACAAGCACCACTGCCCTGAAATAAAGGAGCTCACTTCTGTTTGCCTGGCTTTCTGGTTTGGTGGCCTCTCTATGGAGATTCAAATTAATTTCTTATTTGCATATATCATTTTGTCTTCTGATAGTTTTCCTCCTATAATTCCTTTTTGCTAATAGCTCTGCTTTCATGCTATTTACCATTTGCAGAAGGGGATATTTCTCTTTATTCTATTTTATAATCCAAGGACATTTTCATTGATTTTTAGAGAGTGGGGGGTAAGGAAGGGAGAAGGAGTAGGAAAGAGATAGAGGGACAGAGGGGAAAAGAGAGAGAGAAATATCAATGTGAGAAACACTGATCTGTTGCTTCCCACAAGCACTCTGACCAGGGCCAGAGATTGAACCCTTCACCTAGGCATGTGTCTTGACCGGGAATCAAACCTGCGCCCTTTTGGTATATGGGACAACACTCCAACCAACTGAGTCACACAAGCCAGGGCGGGATATTTCTTTTTAACACCTTACATTTTCTCCTTTTCTGCTTAAGAGCTATTTACCCAGTTTACACCATGCACCTGCTCATTGGAGTTTTATATGTTTTGAGGGAACTTTCTTTATATCTCCTTTTTCATATTTGAGCAAGTATGGTTCTTAACTTCAGTAACAAACATAACCCTTGCCATATTTTAGTTATATCCTTTACCTTTTTTTAGTGAAGAGAGGAGGATGGAAATGATAATAAAATTATTGAAATTCACAAAACCCAGGTGTATTGATCAGGGTCCATCTGGGAGACAGAAACCACAGAGTAAACTGAACAGGAAGTTTAATATATAAAGAACTATTGCCCTGGCTGGTTTTGCTCAGTGGATAGCGCGTCGGCCTGAGGACTGAAGGGTCCCAGGTTCGATTCTGGTCAAGGGCATGTACCTTGGTTGCGGGCACGTCCCCAGTAGGGGGTGTGCAGGAGGCAGCTGATCGATGTTTCTCTCTCATCGATGTTTCTAACTCTCTATCCCTCACCCTTCCTCTCTGTAAAAAATCAATAAAATATATTTTTTTAAAAAAAGAACTATTTACAGGGGATTGGCATATTGAGGGACTGACTGGTAAGCAGTGAAAGGAACTCCACAGAGTATAGGAATCGCGGACCCAAGGAGTAGCCACTCCCCTACGGCTGAGGTAGATGATGTTCTGAGGAAGTTGACCTGCCCCCCAAGGCTGATCCAGACCTGTCCGGAGGGCACAGCCATGGCTCACTGCATTGCAGGCACTGAGGAAGGTGCCATGCCAGAGTAAGTTGATGAAGATCTGGCCTCCAGGACTTGCTGGAAACCTGCTCTCTAGAACGCTGGCACAAACTGTTCATTGGGAGGTGTCCTGCTGGAGTCACTCCATTACACACCTGCCCAAGGTGGGCGCTGGGGTAAACTGCAGGCTGGTTGGTGGGTGCTGCTGACCACCATGCACTGCGAAGCCTGCTGAGTACCCACACCAGAACCAGGAAGGAGAACCCCCTTTCTCCTATTATGTGTCTCCAGTGTCCTTAACTGACAAAGCTTAGCATGGTGCAGGCTAGCAAAGGAAAAATATGTCGAGGGCTCATCTCTGTTTTTGTAGAACAGGCAACGGAGTATAAATTTGCAGCCAAGAGACGGTAAGTCGATGCCTGGTACCCCAGGTAACTTCTATCTAACAGGCCAGGTAACCTGTATCTCACAGGAAGCTCTGGGGAACATCTGGTTCAACTTCTATCTTCCAACAGATAGATATCTAAGCCACCTAAGACAGGGGTTGTTAATTCTGCTAAACACACATTCCCTTTACAACCCGCTCCACTCACTCTAAAAAACTAAGTCTGGTAAATCTACACATGCTCACTAGAGAGAACTTTGGAAATAACTAAAAGTATAACGAAGAAAATTAAAATAACCCACCATTCCAGAATTAAGGGAAAACTACTGCTAGCATTTTGGTGCATATTATGCTAGACTTTTTTGGCCATTCATTTAATTAAACTTATTTAGTATTTATTAGGTCCAGGCACAGGTAATTGTTAGGTATACAGTTGTCAAACCAACTAAGCACTACTTCATCAGAATCTAGTGAGTGAAACCAATGTTAAATGAATATGTGTATATAAATGTATTTCTATAGACATAAATATATATATGTGCATATGTGTAACACTTTTTAATAATAAAATTTGATTCATTATATGTATGCTAACTTGTATGCATCTTTTTTTGTATTCATCTTTATTTAATACTAGAGGCCCGGTGCACAAAAATCTGTGCACTCGGGGGGGAGGGGGAGGTCCCTCAGCCCGGCCTGTGCCCTCTCGCAGTCTGGGACCCCTCGGGAGATAACAGCCTGCTGGCTTAGGCCTGCTCCCGGGTGGCAGAGGGCAGGCCTAATCCCTAGGTGCAGCTCCTGGTCGGGCTCAGAGCAGGGCTGATTGGGGAATTGGGGCACCGCCCCCTGTCATGCACAGAGCAGGGCGGATTGGGAGGTTGCGATGCCACCCTCAGTCACACTCAGGGTAGGGCCAATTGGGGGTTGGGGCACCGCCCCCTGTCACACTCAAGGCAGGGTCGATGGGGAGGTTGCAGCACCACCCCCTGTCACGCACAGAGCAGGGCCAATCAGGGGGTTGGGGCGCTGCTCCCTGTCACGCACAGACCAGGGCCGATCAGGGGGTTGGGGAGCTCCCCCCTGTCATGCATAGAGCAGGGAGGATCAGGGGGTTGGGACGCCGCCCTCTATCACCCACAGAGCAGGGCTGATCAGGGGGTTGGGGTGCCGCCACTCTCACACTCAGGGCAGGGCCGATGGGGAGGTTATGGCTTTACTCCATCATACACAGAGCAGGGTCCGTGGGGTGGGGGGGGGGGGGTTGGGGTGCCGCACCCTGTCACACACAGAGCCGCAGGGTGATCAGGAGGTTGAGGAGCTCCCCCCTATCAGGCACAGAGCAGGGCAGATCAGGGGGTTGGGGCGCCTTCCCCTGTCAGGAACAGAGCAGGGCGGATAGGGAGGTTGTGGCCCTGCCCTCTGTCACACACAGAGCCACAGGGCGATCAGGGGTTTTGGGTGCTGCCCCCTGTCATGCTGATCCCGGTGCCGGGAGACCTCGCGGCTCCGCTGATCCCGGTGCTGGGAGGCATATTACCCTTTTACTATATAGAATAGAGGCCTGGTGCATGGGTGGGGGCTGGCTGGTTTGCCCTGAAGGGTGTCCCGGATCAGGGTGGGGGTCCCCACTGGGGTGCCTGGCCAGTCTGGGTGAGGGGCTGAGGGCTGTTTTCAGGCTGGGACTGAAGCTCCCAACTGCTCCTTTTTTTCTTTTTTTCTTTTTATTCTGAGCCAGCTTTAGCTCTGAGGCTCCAGCTCTTAGGCCTCCGCTCCTGAAAGCAGGTATCTGGTTTGTTTAGGTTCTACAATCGAAACTCTGTATCAACTCCAGGTCTGAGATCCCGGCTAGCTGAAAGCTGGTTTCTGGGGTTTTGTTTAGCTTCTATTTTTGTAACTATGTTTCAAACTGCCAGCTCAGAGGCCTGCAGCGGCAGGCGGGGAACGTTGGAGTCCTCCGTCACTGAAGCAAGCAAGCCTCATGTTAGTTTCAAGCTGCCTGGCTGCCGGCTGCCATCTTGGCTGACAGTTAATTTGCATATCGCCCTGATTAGCCAATGGGAAGGGTAGCGGTCGTACGCCAATTACCATGTTTCTCTTTTATTAGATAGGATTATATTATAAATATTTCCAATGTCCCTATAAGTTTTTGAAATGTGTCATTCTTTTTTTCATAGCTGAACAAAATTCTAGCATTTAAATGTAGCTTATTTTCTGTAACATTTTTTCTAATGGTGGACAACTTTTTAGCATTATAAGTAATGCGCTCTTCCTTATATCCACTCCTACATAGTGGTTAATAATGTGAATGTAACTATGTTCCTGAGTTTAAAAATCATCTCCAGCAGGGGCTGCGTGACCTTGAGAAAAATCACATAATCTGTCTTCAGTAAGACTGCAATGATACTTTCTTAGGTTGTTGGGAAGATAAAATAATTAATATATGGAAAGCACCCAGAAAAGTGCTTGAAAATGTAACCCATTTAAATATTGGCTATTATACTTTTCATCTGTTTATGTGTCTGTATGTTCCCTAGAGATACAAGTACCTTGTTTGGTTTACCATTATATCCCTTACATCCGACACACTGTCTCATCCATAGTTGGAATTTAATAAATATATATGTAATAAATTACATGAAAAAACCCTCATTTATAAAAGGATCTTGCCTTTTAAATTTTATCTTCACATTTCCTGTATAGTAACATATGAAATCAAGAAGATGATTATCTATGTCAGTACATAAAAGCTTCTATGTAAATTTCAAATGCCAGGGAAAAAGGCGAAGCAAAACATATATTATCTAAGAAATCTAATAATTAGACATTTTCTAAGAATGTTATAAATCTGAAATATTTATGAAGAAATCCTAAGACCCAACATCACTGTAGACAATATCCTAAAGCATCACAAGAATATTGACTGTAACTCAGTGAAATGAAATGGCCCATTGCTGAAATCTACCGGCATGTTCAAAAGGGGAAGGTATTATGGCAGCTGCATCCTTAGCGATTTTATCTATGCCTAGAAATAACTTGACAAGACCACCAACAATGATTGAGCTTCAATAACATGACAGTCTTTACAGATAAGACCACTGAGACTTTGAGACATAAAAATCTTTGCCCAAGGTAGTGGCTTAAGGTCAGGAAATATGATTTCAGAATTCAAACTCTTCATGTTAAAGCATTTTCTAATAAATGAAAGAAACTGAAATGTCCTTTTGGGTCATAGCCTAAGATTTAAAAATACTAAATATCATATTCAAATTTGCACAGCTAGTTAGAAACAGGAGTTAAACAAGAACATGAGTTTTCTTTAGCATGGTCTTCTAATATATTATCACATATTTTGTTTTTGTTAATCCTCACCCAAGGATATTTTTCCATTGATTTTAGATAGGGTGGAAGGAGAGAAAGAAGTTAGGAAGAAGGGGGAGAGAGAGAGAGAGAGAGAGAAACATTGATGTCAGAGAGATATATTGATTGGTTGCCTTCCACATGTACCCCAATCTGGGTCGGGGATTGCACCTGCAACCCAGGTATGTGCCCTTGACTGGGTATTGAACCCACAACCCTTCAGTGCGTGGGATGATGTTCTAACCATTGAACTACTGGCCAGGGCTATACCACACATTTTAAAACAATAATTTCTATTAAGTTCTTGAAAGTTTATTTCTAAATATGTATTTTTTTCTACCAAGCCTCAGTATATTTTTATAGTCACATACCTTAATAGAGTCAATTAATCTGCTAATTTCTACATTTTCTCCCCTGAAGAGTTCAACAACCTCTAAAAGATACATTTTATCCCAGTAGGGGTCTAGGAGGATGAAAATAATTAACTCCTAAGATGTCTTTGTTATATTATTCATATTTTTTTCTCTAATTTTTAGTTGTTGTTTTTTTTAGAGAGTGAGAGGAAGAGAGAGGGAGAGAAAGAAACATCCATATGAGTAAAACATCAGTTGGCTATCTCCTGCACATCCTCTACTGGAGATCGAGCTGGCAACCTGGTCATGTGCCCTGACCAGAAATCTAATGGGTGACCTTTTGGTGCACAGGATGACACCCAATTAATTGAGCCACACCAGTCATGGCTTATTCATATTTGGTTACTAAATTAAGGGAATTGTGAGATACATACCCAAAGTAAGTTGATCTTAGATTAAATAATTATGTATTCTACTTAAAGACAAATTGTACATCTCAAAGATGTCTGAGGATTATTAGAAACGGGAAGAGTTATTAGAAACTATCAAATCATCTCTGAAATCATTACATATTTTACAAAGATTAAGTGAATTTTCCTCTCACCTCTTTATGGCCAATGCAGTAAAGGACAAGTTCCTTTCCCTTGTTTATAATTAAGTCTTTAGCAAACTTCCCAATTTCCACTTTTAGTAAAAAAGAGGAGGGTAGTATGGTAAGATGTTTAACTTTAAAGGAGAAATTGAAATGGGATAGGAAAGGAGGGAAGAGGTTATTTCCCTTAGTAACAATTATTTCAATAAAACCTATTTAGTAAAATCTTCAACTGACTTATTCATTATTGCTTACAGTGACTTAAATAAAATCATAAATTAACTCCTAATTTACAAATGATATGAAAGCAAGAGGAATGAATAATATAGTTAGTGTATAACCAACACAGGATCTCTGAGGTAGAAATTTAATGAGATAAACTTTAGAAGAGATAGGTAATACTTTGCATTGAGAATTTATTTTTTAAATCGTCATTCCAACAATGGCAGATTTACCATGAAGCTCATGCTGCTTAAGCTTCAGGAACTCTGATTTACCAAAACTTTCCAGAGCCCTGTACCTAATCTTCTTCTTAAAGAGGGCCTCCAAAAATTATATAACACCACACGCCACAAAATCTGAATTTACCCTGAGGTTTCAGTTCTCATAAGGTAATGTAAGCTTCCTAACTGAATCCCTCCATCTTCATTCAAGAAATCTTTTAGATTAAACCAAGGAGAGCAAATAAAATCCTCATGACTCATGCCAGAGCATAATTTGGACAGAGTCAACTTACCTCTAAATGGGAAAAAATAATCATCTAAAATCAATAAGGTGGGAGGCAGGGAATTGCAGATACAAGAGGAAAGTGAGGCAAGTTTCCCATAGTAGGAAAACATAAGGAATTAACAAGCATTTTCCCGCAAAAGAAGGTCCGACCAGGACTACCAATAAGGTATGCAAGGCCCCAGGCAAATTATTTTGTTTCTGTGGGACTCTTATCTATATAAAGAATTTGATTTAAATGTATTACAAACAGTATGGACCCATGTGAAACATGGTGATTTATCAAATAAATAATGGGTAGAGAAATGGTGCTTACATTTTTGTTTATTGTACAATCAGTACACATGAAGATTCTTTATAGTGTCTGCTCACTACTTCTACCTGTTCAGATTCATATCTTCATGTTCCTTATTGTCAAATGTGCCATTCCTAGCCATTTCCTATCTCCCAGGATGATAGAAAGGTGCCAACATGGTTATTGTTATTGTCATGGCTCTTTGGAACCTGTGTGTATTTAAACAACACACATCCTTTGCACCTGCAGTCCTAATACCATTTCCTTATTGCCGGTTACATCATTGCTCATGTCACTGCATCACTCATCAGGCCACCTGTGGATCCTGACTTCAACGACTCTCTCAGAGTTGTTCCCAGGCTTTGTTAATGATGACCACCAATGCAAGTCATTCCCAAGTATTCCAGAAAATGCGAATGACTGTTTTCTGGTCACGTTAAATTTACTGATTTCAGTTTGAGAGCACAAACTCAATGTAGCTTCCACTGTATTTCTCCTGAACTATTTAGGCCAAAATCACTGCATTCTTAAATATGGGATGGCTTTGGATGTTGTCTATGCTCCTGTGGGGAAGACAGACAAGGGGCTTAAGGGCAATGTGAGAAGTTCTGTTTGTGCAAAAGAAATGTCTATCTTTCCTTCAGCATAGCTTAGACTTGCCTCTGCAGAGCATGATATCATGTGTCAACTGGAGAACACTGGCCAGAACAGCGCATTGGTAATGCTGAGTAAGAGTCTTCATAGGTCTTGGAGGACAGCAGCATGGCTATCCCCAGAGGACTCCCTGACTTGTGGCATGGAGCCTGTAGCGGGACTGAAGTGGGCATCCTGGGTGCAAGTGGCTGAGAGTGCATAGGGCCAAGGATGCTGCCTGCGGTCCCTTCCTGTTCCCAAGGAGTACAGACTGGAGGCAGCACAGTGGTCAACACATACCAGTGAGAGCTGATGCACAAGCCCACAGCTCATGCCAAGGGGTGCACTGAAACTTTGTGTCTGACTTGTGTGAGAATACGTAGGCTGTTTCCCCAAAATTCCAAGTCAGCTGGTTTCTGGGTAGACTTGCTTAGCTAGTAAGAAGCTATTATGAAAGACTGCAAAGTATTAGGTAGAGAGATGCCAGGGGTATTTCCCTCCCTCTCTTTCTGCCTTGGGAAGCATCTCCATTAGTGACTGTGTCTTTTCTGTGGTTCCATTATTATATCCTTGGTTTTGTTGTTCCCTGGGCTCTCATAACACCACCATCTCCTTTTGTCTCTCAGCCCAGCAATGCTAATGGCTTCCTGCCTCTGCTAGTCCTTAGGTCACCTCACTGCTCCCAGTTTGGCTTTCTACTATTCCATCATCTACATAACCAACCCTCTGCTTCCTATTCCCTCTGTTGTAAAGCTTCTATAATTAAAAGTATGGTATTGGCCCATGAATAGACAGAAGGACAATGAAAACCAGAACACCTAGAAATAGACTCAGGTATATATGGAAACTGGGTCCATGATAAAGTTGGCATCTCAAATCACTGGGGGGCGGGGGGGGGGTAGAGATGACCTTTAGAATAAGTGATATTGGTACAGCTTGATAGTCATTTAGAAAAAAGAAAAAAAAGTGGAATCCTTCCTCACTTATTACCTCCAGATGAATTCTAAGATCATATTTGCATAAATGTAAAACATAAAACCACACAAGTTCTAAAAGAAAACACAGTGAATTCTATTATAACCTGAGAGTTGGCAGCGCCTGTCTAAGTATGACTTAAAATACAGAAGCAATAAAAGGAAAGAGTGAGAAATCACACTACTTAAAAAAAGAAAAAAGTATTCTATTATAAGCAAAACCAGAGGACAAATCAGGTGTGGACAAAAAGGGGCCACAGGCCAACCTGACTAGCTCAGGAAAGGCCTGCGTGGTGGCTTGCAAACTCAGAGACCTAAAGTAACCACAAAGGGTAGTCTGAAATTAAAAGTTTTTAAATTAAAAAGCAGTTTATGGTGAGTAGTCATGTCCTAGGCTGGTATCTTCCCTGACAAAGGTCAATCTTTATCTTAATGGAGCCTATTGTCTTTTTGTATCTACAATAATTTTTCCTTTTTCCAGACCCCTCAAAGCACAGGCACTGCTCTGTAGAGACCACAAATCCCCTCATTGTTATTGGGTTAATTATTGACTATTAACTATCCTGCACCCACTTAAGTAAAAGAAGTATGTGTCTATCATTTTACTTTTTATCCAATCCCAGAGGTTTCCCAGCTTTGCTTTCTCCCGCCTCCCTAATCTATCACCAATGGAGTTCATGTAAGCCACATACATCCCCTCTTTTGATTGTAATGTATAAAACAAGGTGAAAAACTGCCATTCTCTGGAGCATTATCTCAATCCCTTGATATTCTGCTTCCTGGCAATTGTTGACAGTTTGGCTCAAATAAACTCACACAAATTCTTTATAGGCTTGAATATTTTGTACATTAACACAGGAGAAAATATTTGCAATGACTATCATAGTCAAGGGCCTAACCCAGTGTTTCTCAACACCAGCACTATTAACATCTGAGGCTGGGTAATTCTTCGTTGTGGGGGCTGTCCTGTGCACTGTGGAATGTTTAGAAGCATCTTGACGTCTAAGCACTAACCGGTAGCTCCTCTCCCCAGGTGTGACAACCAGAAATGCTTCCAGACATTGCCAAACGTCCCAGGCAGGGAAGCAGGAAGGTGAAAAATCATTCCTAGTTGAGAACCATTATGCTGTTCTAATATATGAGGACCTTAAAATAGTGAAGGAAAAGTTCAAGACCCAAGTAGAAAATTGGGCAAAATATATGGATAGTTGATAAAAAGAGAGACAATGGCTCTTGAATACTCGAAGGATGCTTAACCTCACTCATTACTATAAGGAAAGTCCAAATTAAGATCACACCGATATTTCTCACCTATCAGACTGGCACATATCCAAACATTTGAAACAACTTGGCCAGGCATACATTACTGATGGGAGTGCAAAATATTATAATTCTGAAGGGGGATTTAACAACAGCTAACAAAATTATCTTCACGTTTTCCTTTGACCTAAAACCTTACTTCCAGGAATCTTCCTGAAGAGACGTCCTGGTAGTTCCACAAATGTGAAACGACATGTGCGCAAGATATTCTACGGATGCTTTTTGGGGGGAAGGGGAGTAGTAGCAGAAGGCTGAAGTAATTAAGATGTCCATCATTATGGATAGTGGAATAAACTATGACACACATACCCAATAAAGTACTCTGCAGACCTTAAGGGAAATGAAGAATATCTCTATGCATCGATATGGAATAATATTCAGAATGTATTGCTAGCTGAAAAATACAAGGTGAAGAACAGTGTGTGTGTATATATGTGTGTGAGCATGTATGTGTGTGTGTGGCAAAAAGAAAACTTTAGAAAATGGTGACCTATAGTAAATGAATAGGAAGAATGAAGTAGAGAGTAGATGGAAGAAAGCAAGAATTTCCTGAGTATATCTTTCTTTTTTATATAACTTTGACTTTTGAATTATATAAATATCTTATATATTGAATACTTTAAAAATAGGTAAAAATTAAACTGTCATTAAAAAGAAATAAAAATGATTAAACTTAATTCTATTTTAAATTAGTAATACAACTCAGAAAGAAAATAATTTCAAGTGACTTTTGACATAGCATTCTGATTATATTTTTAAGACTATCATCTTAAAATACTTCCTAACCTCGAAAGCACTTCAAGTAAATCTTAAGTTTCACCCAATAGTTTTATTGTTATTAGTAATTTTCAGTATTATAACTTAGAACCTATTTTACATAATAGGATAAAACAAATAAATATCTTAGAAACCAAAATTCTCATTATAAAAGATACAAATATAAAATAAAAATCGATAATATTTTTAATTAGTAAGAAATTAATATACCACTATCCACTATCATTGATTGTAAAACACTAAATATATAAAACTTCACAAGACCACAGTGATTCTCGGGGGGGGCGGGGGGGTGCATTTGGGAGAGCACAGCAATTGGGGGAAGGTAGAGCGGAAATGTGTTTGTCATTAGTGGTGGTAATTAATATACCAACTGTTTACTTTAAAGGTTGATAATTAAAATAATTCAGAATTTCTCTGCTTTTTTGGGAGAAGCTGTTGCTCTGTGCCCTCTATTCTGTGGAAAACTCTTTATAGAAGATTAATTGCCAATAATTGTGGCAGAAATGAGATTATAAGAGAATCATAATTTTGCAATACCAATGAAACAATAGTGCCCACAAAGGATCACCAAAGAATAATAAACTCTTATATGAGATGCCATTGGAAAATTCATGGTGTGATTCCCAATAGCTCATTCATCCCACAGTTTACTTGCAAATTTCAAAGGGAAAAGCAGACCTTGATAATGAAGAGATTTAGCAGCAACTACTAAAATGATCACATTTGCAAAGCCAATAGAGGGGAAACCTGACATTTATATGTCTCAAGATGTGATGCAATAGATGCTCAGAATCTCCTATGAAGTTGCAAAAACCTTCAACTGAATATAACCAAGATTTTAAGTCCAACTTCCAGGGTATAAGAAATACAGGGTATAAAGGAACATATTATCAAAAGCAAGCAAGAAAATAATCAGACAAATATAAAATGTCAGATATTTTACAAGGCAATTGGCTTAATCTCATAAAAACATCAGCATCATGAAAAAAAATAATGCAGGGGGATTTTTCTAGATTAAAAGAAACAAAAGTGATGTAGCAACACAATGAAATACTAGTATATGAATTTTGATTGAACCCTGGTTTGAAAAAGCAGCTGTAAGAGTATTTTTTTGGGGCGGGGGGATTGCATAAGTTAGATGGATTGGTAGATTACATACCAGTTGATTTTAAAATTGTTACTAATGATCTTATGTGTTAAAGAGTATTATAGTTATGCAAAAGAATGCCTTTTCTATATTTGCTGAAATACTTAGGAATAACGTTATTTCTGAAATGTATTTTCAAATGACTCAGCAAGATAGATAGTTAGATAGACAGAGGAAATGTGGCAAATGTTAACTGTTAAAAATAGGTTATTGGATGGTGGGCATATGTTCATTACACTATTTTTTTACTTTTATGTTTGAAAATTTTTGTAATAAAACCATGGTTTAAAACATTGTACAAATGTAGGATGATATATGACTGAAAATAAAGAAGACTCAAATGTGTAGGGGGTTAGTGGGACACGATATTCTATCTTTAAAGAGGCACACACAAAAAATTGCTTAGTCTGAGACAGCTGATGGTATGGAGATGCAAGGATGGCTCTTCTAGAGTCACCTTCTAGAGCCAGAAGGCACTGGTGAGCTGTCTCCGATGTAGGTGCTGACAATGAAACCGATGGTAAGACCTATGGCTCTGGAGCATTTGGTCGTGACTTACAAAAACAGGTAGTAGTGCCCTGACCGGTTTGGCTCAGTGGAAAGAGCACCGGTCTACAGACTGAAGGGTCCCAGGTTCAATTCCAGTCAAGGGCATGTACCTAGTTTCGGCAATCCCCAGTAGGAGGTGTGCAGGAGGCAGCTGATCGATGTTTCTCTCTCATCAGTATTTCTAACTCTCTATCCCTCTCCCTTCCTCTCCATAAAAAAATCAATAAAATATATTTAAAAACAAACAAGCAGGTAGTAGTAGGTGGTGATGTTGGCTGGGGAGAAGCTACCTCAGCTACTATTGTCATGGCTTATGGAACATGGTGAAAGGGACAATACGGAGAAATCCAGAGGAGAAGCAAATGTCACTGAGAAGACCTATCCCCAAGGAGGATTCAGGCTGAGATCCAAGCAAAAGGGTATAAAGGAACTAGATAGAAACCTAGGAAGCCCAATGAACTCAAATGAGATCTAAACATCTCTTTAAAAGACAGGCAACAGATAGCCGAGGAATCATTTAAAATTATGTAGTCGTGGTTCACTTTCCCAGGCCCAGACAGTGTTTGCCCTATGGGTGAAAGATAATGGTCTGTTAATGAGTAGCTGGCCTCACCGCACACTAGTTTCAGGGTGAAAAGGAAATATTACTTTAATGGACTAGTTGAAAAGTTCCCAGTTCTGGAATTTAATTACCACAGTCTCATAGCATTTTAGTGCCTCTTAAAATGACCATAATTTATCAGAATCTTGGGGAGAAACTGTATATTGAAATAAGATAACTACTGGAATGTAACTAATTCTAAGGTTGAATAAAAATACTGAGATGTTTTGAAATTTAGGGGGAAAGGAAGAATTCTGTTGAAGTGACAAGGACAAACTGAGCTTAAGAGCTCTCTGTTTTCTTCATGTTTTGCAACCCAGTTTCCCTGGGTTTTGGATCCCAGGGAAAATCTGAAGGTGGCTGAAGTTGTTCTTTGTGAAATTAGCCTGGCTCCTTTTCAAAGTTAGCCCACTCTAATTTAGATCCTGTCTGTCCTAATCTACCTCTTGGTTATAGAGGGTTTTGTATTGTTTTCTAGTTTAACTCTAGTGTCCTTGTCTAAGCAGCACAGGTACTCAGGATAACATATGGTACTGTGTGTTTTCTACCTATTTATCACAAGAATGGGTTCATGGACCCTTGGGGATAGCTTGATGAACATGGGAGACTAGAATGAAATGTTTCCTAGCCTCGAGCTTGTAAAATGCAGAATGTAAAGGAGAAGATCCATGAGAAGAGCCCAGCCGGTGTTGCTTGGTAGTTGAGTGTTGACCTATGAACCAGGAGGTCACAGTTCTATTCCTGGTCAGGGCACATGCCCGGGTTTCAGGCTTGATCCCCAGTAGAGGACATGCAAAGAGGCAGCCAATCAATGATTCTCTCTCCTCACTGATGCGTCTACCTCTCCCTCTCCCTTCCTCCATGAAATCAAATATTAAAAAATATTTTTAAAAAATATTCATGAGGAGAGACTTTAAAATACTTATGTTTCACAAATGCAAGCAAAAGGATCAGATGAACTAATTGCTAGTCTATTAATCCTATAAGTTAATTTATACTCTGGTTATACTTCTTCATTTATAAGGACCTCCCAATTTCTTGAGTGCTATCATTTCATATGCAAAGAACAGATCTCTGCTGTTAGATTGGTGTCTGAAAATAGTCAGCCCTGATCGTTAAAGAAACAAACATTTCTCTGAAAATATATTTTCCATTTGCACTGATAATGCAAAGGTAAACTCCACCAGTGTATAAGAAGCATAAACTCTTAGTGAGCAGCATATGAACTAATAAGGCTTTTACAGTCATTAAAATATTCCACAGTGATAAAGACATTCAGCTACATGAACAAATGACCCCAATAGACACTAGTATTATTTCTTTAAAATTGATAACCCAAGTGTGAATAACACCTGAATTACATAGAACTTGAGCGTTTAAAATCAACTTGCACCATACTGATACCGCTTAGGGTTCTTATCATGCTGTGTTTCTTATGATTCAGTTGTAATTAGTCAGAATATACTGCAGCTGTTTGTGATTTCAGGGAAGAATAAGATGTTTACAGGGAGAAAATGTTTCATTATCTCTGCTTTTGAAAATTCCTTTCTTTGCGAATGGTACTTTATGACATGTTTTCTCATCATTTCAAATTCTAAACAAGGCTGCTAAATAGGTTTCTGTCATACATGGAAAAACCGCCACATATTAGTTTCTTTCCCCACTTCCTCCCCTAGTTCTAAACATGCACACACAGCACGCACATTATTTTTATATGCGACAGCTTCTGTTCCGCATAAGATGTTACTGGAAAAGCAGTGTGCCAGGTTTTCTCCGCTTTTTACATTTCTACTCTGGTACCATGGCCAGAGGTTCAGATGCACTATTATTTCCTTCCATTTGTTTCATTTTAGTGGTTATTTTGAAATCAAGAATCATGTCTTAGAGTATTTGAATGTCTGCATTCCCATGGTGAGTGCCTTCTATATTGTGCTGGGCTGCACTCTTTTCCTGTTTTGATTCCCTCGTTTTTGAGTGATATTGGAATCAGTCATGGATATAACAGCGAGGGTCTATATTAAAAACAAACATAATCCTTATAGATACAGCATGGAATTCTGAAGCATCATGAAGTGTGAAAAAAACACCTCCTCAGATATCTAGGAAAACAATTATTAAATTTCAGCTGTGGTTTATCTTCGTTATATAAGTTTTACATATACCCAATGCCTATCCTTGATTTCACAGAGTTGGTTATGGGGTAACATAAGGAGAGGCCAGGAATAGGCCATTATGGGCATGTGATAGTAAAGAATCAGTAGAAGCATCAAGAGGTATAGTATGAAAATTGGAAGATGAAAAAATATCTTTCTCGAGGTTTCAAAATAATTTGGAGAGAAAATAAGGAATGCCAGTGTAATGCGAAGCTACTATTTCAGCTTGACTAGAAGCCTCCTTAACAACATCAAGAGTTTTCTCTGAGAAACATCCCCTCCTTCCCTATGAGATGGTGAGAGTGTTAATCATGGTTCTCTGTCCTCTCCAGGCCAAGAGCACAGATTTGGCCCGATCAAGGAAAATCAGATACCCCATGGTATGTGAATTGAGAGACACACAGATTAAAGATTTTTAAAGTTGATTTATCTCAACAATGAAGTTTTGAAGATTCTTTCTTAATCAGTCTGTGCCCCCTAGGTATTCCTAGTTGCTCTAGTTACTGATCCTTTTAAAGCCTTGTTTTTTGATCCTGCCAATGTCATTGCTTGTAATAGTACGACCCTAACTAATACATCCAGACCAAGGAGTTAGGCCTCTTTAGTGATCTGGAGAAGAAAGAAAACTCTGACTTTGAAGAAGTGTGGACTGGAGATTAAAGAATGGAGACTTTCTGAAAAATAGTAGAGAAGTAGACTGGGCCTCTGGTCTATCTTGAGATAAGAACATTTAGCCAGAATATAAACCAATGCACTGCTTCCTTAGTTGGTAAGCCATACAATCCATACAATGAAAATGTTGGCCGCACTAACCAGTATGCTTAGTGAGGTGTTTGGATTTACATTCTGCTGCCAGTTCTGTTAGATTAACTCTAATCTAACCTAGGTTGTTTTAATCTAAAGATAGTGTTGATTGAGAACATCTGTTGGAATATGTAGAATTAATCAAATGATCTACATAAGTGTAGAGGATCTTGTGAAATATATAAATCAATGACAAATATAGTCATTTTCCTAGCCGAAAAAAATTACAGCAATGGACACTTTCTTAACTGCATTTTAAAGTATATAAATTCACACACCTTTATCTTTTTTATGTGCTATTTTGTTGCTCACAGGTTATGAATGTAAATTTAACACAAATTTAACCTGGATTCTTGACCTTGATTAAATTGCAACTCACAAGTGTTTGTAAATTTTTAAAAATATTTTTTTCTGTTGCCACACAATAAAAATGGCTACTTTAAAATGGAATGTACTCTGATTTCCAGAGTCAGTGAATTAAGTTCAGCTGGAGTCTATAAATTTGGATAGGCTTAATCTTGAAGGCTACATGGTAAACAAAGTCAAAGTTTCAGGATAATCCATTAACTGACTAGGGAAAGTGTTTGGGTATATCAGGGTTTCTCTGCTTTGGTACTACTGATGTTTGCAGTTGGATAATTCTTTGCTATTGGTGGCTGTCCTGTGCATTGTAGGATATTTTTCAGCATCCCTGGTGAGCACTCACACAATACCAGGAGCAACCCCCTCAGTTGTCAAAGTTTCCCTGGGGGGAGAGGGAAAAATCACTCCCAGTTGAGAACCACTGGTACATAGCATTGTGGTGACGGGCACTGACATTAGGGCCTGACACATCTGAGCTCAACTCTCAGGTCTACCACTTTCACAGTGTTGACCTGGGAAATGACTCATTTTCCTTACTTGTGAAATATTGCTTTTAGGATCGTCTATTTCTAGATTCTTGGATGAGAATGAGATAGGACAATGCATTTAGCTTGGTGATTCACCCACAGTAAAAATGCAATAAAAGCAGTCATTTTCATTAATAGCAATAGTATCATAGTTCCAAAATCCTACATGCAAATTCCCTGACTCAAATCTGCAAAAGTATGACTAATCACAATTCCAACAAAGGTATAAGAAATGCAAACTCTAATATAAGTAAAGTAACTCCTAAATGGGACAGAGATGAACTTGAAACTATTTTTTTTAAGATTTCTATAATTGTTGACAGTATTACAGATGTTCCCCATTTCCCCCCTTTGTCCCTCTCTACCCAGCCCTTACTCCACCCCTGGCTTCACCACACAGTTGTTTTGTCCATGGGCTATGCACACATGTTCTTTGGCTAATCTCTTCACCTTCTTTTATCCATTATCCAATCTATTTTCAGAGCAATAACTGAAGTAATGTTGCTTTCCATACATGACTGCTGCGGAAAGTATAGATAGGAGAGAGAAGACTAAATAAGAGTTATATATCCAAAGCTCTAGACCTAAGAAGAAAACCTTGAACTCCTCCTTCTCCCTCTAAATCCTCAGGTTGTTAGCAGTGACAGTCACCAAGAAAATAAAGAACTATAATACAATATTGTCACTTGAAAGTAACATAAGAAGTACAACCAAAGACAACATTTAAATGAAGGAATATTGTACATGCACATTTCAAATCCTCTCAACCCCAAAATTAGAGAAATGACAGATTGAATACACAAATTGTCAAACTACTTGCTGTATAAAAATAAAGCTCTGAACTTTAGTATTTTGCTTAATAGAAAATATTTTCTTTCTTGACTCAATTATGACCTCAGACATTCATCAGAACTTAATGCATATGAAAAGCAATTTCATGCCAAACTTTGAGGCTGTTAAAAAAAAAATTGCATGGGTAGAATGACATTTAAAAATACTCATTTAAATCCCTGAGAATAAAACCCAACCATCTGGGAATTTTATGTGCTTTTCCCCTAGACTCTGGTGCACACTCAGGTGAATATAGCTGTAAACCATAAACAAATGATTGTTCTGAGGGGGCAGTTATGGTTGTTTTAATTCCAGGTTCACTTTGTTTGAGGATGTTCAGAGAGCGCTTTCATTTGGGGAAGAGGTCTGTGGAAAGGGTAAGATATGAAAAACTCCAATTATTTTGTTAGGAGATTCTGCTGAGAAGAGGAATTCTGATTACTGCTTTGTACTTGCAAGGATATCAGTAACAGGGCCTCTCAGAAGCAAGTCACCTGTGTGTTCAGATTGTAGTGAATCATCTTAGAAATCTTCTCTATGAAAGTAAATTGCATGGTCCAACCAGAGTACTACTCTCCTACAATGACTAAAATTGCTTAATCACTAAATTGCACAAGAATGCCTTTTAAATAGAAAATATGCGACAAATAATTCTTGATGATGGTCCCACCTCCCCCTATTTCAGCAAATTAAAATGAAGTTCAAAGGCTTTTAAAAAGTCACACAGCTAGTTGGTTACAGAGTTTGCTCAGGACACACATTCCTGAATCCCACTCCAGCTGTGGGTTGGATGATTAAATCATGGACACACTGATTGTTTTTTGTTGTTTTTTTTGTTGTTTTTTTTATATATATTTTATTGATTTTTCACAGAGAGGAAGGGAGAGAGATAGAAAGTTAGAAACATCGATGAGAGAGAAACATCGATCAGCTGCCTCCTGCACATCCCCCATTGGGGATGTGCCCACAACCCAGGTACATGCCCTTGACCGGAATCGAACCTGGGACCTTTCAGTCCGCAGGCCGACGCTCTATCCACTGAGCCAAACCGGTCTCGGCACATTGATTGTTTTGATGAGAGAAGTTTACATGTTCATTTGATCTAAGATATCTTTCAATTAACATATGCCACCCACACATATATCTTTATTTTGAATGAGCTGAAGTGTTGCATGGTTAAAGCACTTGGTCATTGTTCTTTAGGATATCTTTCTTATTTGTTTATTTATTTATTTTTAAATCCTCATTGAAGAATATTTTTCCATTGATTTTTAGAGAAAGTAGAAGCGAGAGGGAAAGACACAGAGAAACATCTATGTGAGAGAAACACACTGATTGGTTGCCTCCTGCACGTGCCCCCACCAGAACCCAGGCCTGGGAGGAGCATGCAACCAAGGTACATGCCCCTGACTGGAATCAAACCCTGGACCCTTTAGTCTACAGGCTGACACTCTACCCACTGAGCCAAACTGACTAGGGTTAGGATATCATTCTTGAACAAAATAAGCTTTCTGTTATACTTGCTTTTGCATGGCTGGCTGTATCTGAAGAAATGCTTGAGGAAAACACTGTAGATTGTACTAGTATGCCCCGGGGTCCAAAGAGATCATCAGTGAAACTTCCAAAGGCTGTAAACTTAAATAAGGGCAAGGAAAATGAAACTATCACAAAAATGTGCTTTGTCAACAAATTGTGCTAGTAGTATGTAGTATGCAGCCATAATGAACGTCTTCAAGTTTTTTCTAAACCCTAAAAACTAAATTCCAAAACCGATTTACACAAAAGCAAACTTTTAAGAAAAAGTACAAATCTTCCCAAGGTAACTACTTTTATGGCATTTGCATGTTTAGGTACCAGTCCACTCGTTTAAAAATGCTTCATCATATTGTAGTGATTCTTTGAGGTAGATTGCATTTTCCAAAGATGGTTCCAACAATATATTCTATATATCCTTCTAGAATCTTGCAAATTTCTCATTAAGAAATACAGCCTATTTCCTATCCCTGTAAATTTGGACAAGTTTGTGGCTTGCTTGTAATGACCTATCATTTCCTTAGCTAGGTCTGAAAATGCAGTGCAAATTCCATTTGTACATTTGAACATCCCCAGCCTCTCCAGATGACCCAAAATTCCCTAATTAAGGACGCCTCAAGCCAAAGATCAAATCCTGTAAGGCTGTAAGATTGCTTGGTAAGGCTTCAAAAAGATCTAAGGCTGTACCTCATAGGATATTTAAGAAATAAAAAAGGCTCTTGAGGATCTTAAAGGCATGCCTCATCGGTCCTCTCTTTTAAACATTTATAGAGCTTTTAAGCATCTTAAGGATGTAGTCCCTCAGCAGGCTCACAGGGAACCTAAAGTAGAGAAGGATTATCATTTTTAAAAACATTTTATTGAATTTATTGGGGTGAAATTAGTTAACAAAATTAGAAAGGTTTCTGGTGTACAATTCTATAATACACCATCTGTATATTGTATTATGTGTTTGCCACCCCAAGTCAAGTCTCCTATCACCTCTGTCCCCCCTATGCCCTCTTATGCCTCCCCTTACCCTCTTTCATTACACTTTTGTCTGTGTCTATGAGGCTTTGGTTTGTTTGCCTGCTTAATCCCTTCACCTTTTTCACCCAACCCCACTACCGCCCTCCTCTCTGATAGCTGTCACTTAGTTCCTAAAGGGTTATCTAGAAGAGATTTGTGACTATAAGTCTTGTCTAGTAGAATAACAGCCAATAAGATTCATAGAATCCCCCCCCCCCCAATGTTTCTAAGAATTATATTGGTAAAAACAAACAAACACTGCCAGCCTGACTGGCATGGCTCAGTGGTTGAACGTTGACCTATGGACCAGGAGGTCCTGACTCGATTCCCGGTCAGCACACATGCTCAGGTTGTGGGCTCAATCCCCAGTGAGGGGCATGCAGGAAGCAGCTGATCAATGATTCTCTCTCATTATTGATGTTTCTATCTCTCTCTCTACCTTTCCCTTCCTCTCTCTGAAATCAATAAAAGTATATATATATTTTAAAAACGCTGCCAAATTAAAAATAAAAGGAACAGAAATAGTACAAAATAAAAGGAAGCCTTTGGATGCTAGAACTAGTATGGGCAAGAAACAAACTGAGATTATTTAGCTTTAAGCATAGGTCACTTATTATAAAAAGGAAGACGACTCAGCAGGGATAAGGCCCCAGAAGGCAGAGCCAAGAAACCATGGAGAATAATTCTCAGAGAGCAGAACTGCGCCCTGCTCACAGAACTGACAACATATACCTGGCTAGAATTCAGAATTTCTACAGACTTTGCTTTTCCATCTCTTTTTAACGGAAGTTTATATTTTGGTTAATCTATGCTTGTCTGATCATTATATGATGAATATGTGGGTGGGAGATAATCTGTCTCTTTCACAGGACTTCCAACCAAGAAGAACGATACTCAAGTGCTTCACTTAAGGCACCTTGCCTTAGGAAACTCAACTGCACCTGGACCTAATTAAATGATAAACCAACTGGAATGAAACTTTTGAAGAATCTTGGGGTGAGGTGAGCATATTTTACTTGTGGGAGGAATGTGAATTGTTGGGCTAAAGCAGGGATGGGGAACATCTGGCCCACCCTGCCAAGGCACTAGGGGTGAGTTAATTAAATGTTTGACCAAATATAGTAGGCTAATTTTTTTAATCTTTATTATTGAAAGTATTACATATGCCCCCCTTTTACCCCCATTGACCTCTTCCAGCCCACCTCCACCCCCCGCACCTCAGACTCTCACCACTTTATTGTCTGTGTCCATGGGTAATGCATATACTAGTAATGCATACATGTTCTCTGGTTGGTCTCTTACCCCCCACCCTCCCTCCATCTCCCATCCCTTCACCCTTGCCTTTCTTCTGAGGTTCTACAGTCTGTTCCATGCCTCTGGATCTATTTTGTTCATTAATTTATTTTGTTCATTAGATTCCACATATGAATGAGATCATGTGAAAATTGTCTTTCTCTGATTGGCTTATTTCACTTAACATAATACTTTCCAGGTCCATCCATGCTGCTGTAAATGGTAAGTAGCAGGCTAATTTTTAAGTTGATAATTTTGCATGGCCTGAGAATCTATATATATAAAAGCCTAAGCAACTGGCCAACCAACTGGTAGCTGTGACGTGCACTGACCACCAGGGGGCAAACACTCACTACAGGAGCAAAAACCACAGGCATGGAAACATGGAACAGTGATGAATCTCAGATGGAAGAGGGGAGGGAAGAGGGCAGGAAGAGATTAACCAAAGATCTTATATGAATATCAGAGGCCCAGTGCACGGATCCATGCACCAGTGGGGTCCCTTGGCCTGGCCTGCAGGGATCAGGCCTAAACTGGCTCTCCGACATCCCCCAGATTGCGAAAGGGTGCAGGCCAGGCTATGACGTGCAATGACCACCAGGGGGCAGATGCTCACACCGGTAGCTATGGCGCACGATGACCACCAGGAGGCAGATGCTCAACACAAGAGCTGCCGAGCTCCGGTGCCTTGGCAGCTGCGATTCTCGAGTGACACTCCTGGAACCAGAGAGGAGGGAGTCCAATTCCAAAGTGCATCACCCGAGAACCACTCTCTTGCAATCCAGGACCCCTTGGGAGATGTTGGAGAGCCAGTTTTGGCCCAATCCCCGCATGCCACTGGTGAATGAATCCCTGCACTGGGCTTCTAGTGATGTTGTAAATATCCAAATGGCCCTTGGCAGAAAAATGGGCTATTCCCTTGGGCTAAAGGAAGGCTGTATTTTACAGTGATAGCCACAACTATACCTCCTATCCCACATGTCCATATAGAGTCTTGCCACTCCCCCATCATAAAGTAGAGTCTAATTTCTCGTCTATTGAATCTGCATAGATAAGTAGCTCACTTATAACTAATAGAATGTGGTGAGAAGAATGCTGTATAACTTCTGAGGCTGAGAGAGAAAGGCAATGCTACTTCAACCTTCCATCTGGACCACTAGAATGGGGTCAAAAGAGGGTTGAATCTTTTTAAAATTATTATCCCTTATTACCATGGACTCAATGGTCCATGGTAACTCAATCCTTTTGGTTTCCCGTCTTTTAATTGGTGACAATACCTATGAAATAATTATCACATGGATTAAGTTGAATTAGGGATATTTCTAAGCAAAAATCACATGCCATCAGTTTGGTATATGCAGTGGAGAAGATGGAGAAGATGGACAGAAGCAATGGCATTTCATCAGAGAACTAGCCTATTACCTTATCCCTTTTGTTAAACTATCGACATTTCTTTCCTCCTCTGTGTCAGCAACAAGCTAGAGACTCTGATTCTCTGATGTACCCAGGCCCTAGCACAGTGCCAGGCATAGCAAACACTGGAATGAATGAATGGAGTAATATATGAACCTGAACTCATCTATAAAAAACAAAACAAACAAATAAAAAACCAACCAAGCTGGAGACACTATTTTACTCCCTCCCCCCCCCCCCCCCCCCCGTCGCTTAAGCAAAACTTACTGGACTTGGAATTTCTTTTAGGTAAGGGCTGAGACTTTTACATCTGTATCTCAGTGACTAATAATGACTAAAGCAAAAAAAGTGCTCCATAAATCCAGGCTGAACAAAGGAAAAAATAGTTCTGTAACATACTTCCTAATACACAAATATACTGCCAGCATTTGGGGGAAATCTGAGGAAAAAAAGGTCTGCTTCTCTAGATTTACTTACACTCTTAAGAATTGTGAGATAAGGGATCAAGTTTAGGTGAATTAATAACAATTATTGAGATGCAGAATAACATGACCCAAAGTCAGAATGTATAGAAGAAAATCCCATTTCCATTCTCTTCTAACCATAGGAATGTGGGCAAGTCAGTTAAAGGCTCTGTGCTTTACTTCCCCATTTGTAAATCATAGGTAAGAGTTGTCCTTACCTAGGTACTATTGTAAGGATTAAATGAGTTAATAAATGCAAAACATGTAGAATATTTCTTAAGAATAATAGAGATGGTTTACCTATATGTGCCTAATTGAAAATGACAGCTTTCATGGCTGAAATAAAGGAAACCATTTAAAGACGCTAAAATTACTCAAAACTCAGAAGTGCATCTTGTTGAGTGAAGAAAATTGCTACACAAGGCTTTTTAAGTGGTTGCATAAGTACCTAGAGGCCCCCACACAACACAATATGGTAAAGTCAGAATCTTCTGCCTTGAATTTATCAAAAGTAACTAAAAATAGATGAAGAATAATAAATACTGAGCTGTGAATGTCAGCATCTACTTAGGATAATTTAGAGACAATAAATCTAAGCAGAATCACTGGGTTATGTCAAGACATTTTCCTAACTATATCTAATGTGGTTGACTTTTTCTGTTTAATTAGTGAGTATTAAAATTATGTGTTCTAAAAGTCCTGTGAATTTAATGCCATAAAGTCGCACTAAAGCAAAGTAGAGCAAAATACTAATACTTAGACTTTCTTTTGAGGACTTGCCTTCCAGTAAAGGATTCAATGAACTCCCTAGAGTAGCCCTTATTAGCCTACATAATGAATGCTGTGAGAAAGTGAGGCAGTTCTACTTTTCTTCTCATCGACATCTATAGGAACTAATCTGATTTAGCTAAACCAAGAGCATTTCCAATAATTACAAGCACAGGGGTCTCCCACAGATCCTTTCCTGGGAGAAAATTTATTAATGTAGGCAAAGTAGATACAATACAGCAGGTCTGATCTTTTTAAGTTCTTGGTTGCCTTAATATTCCTTCAGAGCTTTCACCAGCTTAGAAAGGCTTAAATGTTTTATAAAACTACGCAGATTTAGCCCTGGTTGGGTAGTTGGGTAGCTCAGTGGGTTAGAGCAACATCCCAATACACCACGGTTGTGGGTTTGATCCCCAGTTACTGATCATACAAGAATCAATCAATGAATGCATAAATAAGTGCAACAACAAATCAATATTTCTGTCTCTGTCTCTAAAATCAAGAAATAACAATTTTTTAAAAAGTAGGCAGATATAATTACAAAAGATGCATTTTTTCAGGCTATCTGAAGGCATTTTTTTTAAAGGATATAGTGTGTTGTTGTTTTTCCTTTCTTTTCATTTTCTTTCTTTCTTCCTTTCTTTTTGTAATTAGAATGCGAGTAACTAATTGCTTAACCTTATCTTTTTTGGAGATATGTTCAAGAAATATTAGGAAACAATGTCACCTCCTGTAACATCAAAAGAAGCGGGAACTTTTTCATTAATAAAGGGGTAGAGAGAGCCAGTTATGAAATAGCCGGTGAATAAACATAACTGTATTTTCCAGCATCTATGGAACCAAGGACTTCTGTTACAATAGAAAAGAAGGTTTTGACTGATTCTTAATGTATTTTGTTAATATATTGACTAGAAAAAAAATCCATTTAGCCTACGTTTACAAATTCACACTTAAACTTATTTTGGTTTGTGTATCTTCTTTTTTTCAGATTAATTCTTGTTGATTAATTGCTTTACTTCTTTTCTTCGTCCTCCTTTTCAATAAATATTAGGCAACAATTTGTTTACTGACACTGTACTTAGTAGAAAGGCATAATCTCTATAACCATTAAGCTCACGATACAATAAAAATCAAAATAAATAAAAAATGGTAGTTAGGGAAGGCCCTTAGTCCAGTGACTGATATGCTTATCAGAAGAGGAAAGGACACAGAGGAGAAGGCCATGAGAAGATGGAAACGGACACTGCAGTTATGCTGCCACAAGCCAAGGAACACCTAGAAGCTAAAGAGACAAGGATGGATTCTTCCTGAAAGCCTTCAGAGGTAGAATGGCCCTCCCTGCTCACACCTGGATTTCAAACGCCTAGCCTCCAGAACTGTGAGATTTCTATTGTTTTTAGGACATCTAGTTTGTAGGATATGTTTGCACAAGCCCTCGGAAACTAACACAGACATGCTGACTTTGAAGCACCTGGGGGACATCTAAATGGAGAGGTAAAACAGGAAGATTAATTTGGAGGTGTCAAACTCCAGTTTGGGCTGAAGATAAAACTTTGAGGAACATTAGCATATGATTGAGCAATAAAGTCGTGACGTGGCTGAGATCATCCAGAGAAGATGAATTAGTCTAGAACCAAACCTTGAAGAACAGTAACCTTGTAGGAGTGGGTAGGGATGGAAGTACTCACAAAGGGAGAACGAGATGAAGACTTGAGAGGCAGAAGGAAGGTTGGGACAGTATGGTGTCACAGAGGCACATGCTGAAAGAGCATTTAACCAGTTAAGTGAAACAGTTTGAGCAAGTAAGATAAAGACTTTGTCCATTACATCCAGGAAGAGACAATCCAGGGCATTTAGTGGCATAGTTTTGGGGGAGTGACCAGCAGATGAAAAAGTGAATCCAGGAGGTTGAATGTGAAAGGGAGGAAAGCTATACTGAAACTGGAGGTGTGACCAGCAGATGAAAAAGTGAATCCAGGAGGTTGAATGTGAAAGGGAGGAAAGCTATACTGAAACTGGAGGTAGACAAAAGATTAACAGGAAGGGCTTTTTGTATGACTTAATCATCAATATTTGAATTCCCTTACAGATGATTATGTTTTTATCTTGATGTGTAGGCAATGAAGATAAAATAAATAAGCCAGTTCCTTATTGTTGGCCATAAAACTACTACTAAAGTAGATACAGCAAAACAACTAAAACATGTTTTACAGATACAAACCTGAAAAGTCAGTAAATGAGAATCTGTTGTTGGTGGAAGTTTTCTTGATAATTTATAAAGAGGGAAGTTGTAGGTAGGAAAACGTCTTGAAATGCCAAACATCTGACTCATAGTGGAGATGAACAGCAGTGAATGACCCATGAAAGAAACTTATCTTATTGTTTACATACAAGGCAGAGAACATTCAAAACCAATAAGGCATCAGTCATGTCAAAGCAAAACTACTTAATGAAGGTGAGTCAT
Organism: Myotis nattereri; assembly: GCF_964212035.1. Classification (NCBI taxonomy): domain Eukaryota; kingdom Metazoa; phylum Chordata; class Mammalia; order Chiroptera; family Vespertilionidae; genus Myotis; species Myotis nattereri. The sequence continues at coordinate 199,482,838 of NC_138076.1, forward strand.
GGTGCCTCTCAGGGAAATGAATCAGGTACCTACATGCCCAATCTTCTTCATAACTTCAGTTTTCATCCTCTTCTAAATTAAAACCAAAGTCTGGTAACAACTAATGTCTCTGTAGAAGAAATTTAGATAAATAGAAATATACAGTGGCCTAAGAAGTAAAACAAAAAATAACAAAGGGATGTAGTTTTCCCAGTAAGGAAAAAAGGAAGGAAAAGAAAGAGAACCATTACTTTAAGTGTTAATGCCATGCCTGCTGGCCCCAAGGACTTCTAAATACTTTTATTGTGTCCTCGTGTCCTCTATTCCAGCTGATTTGGGCACCTTTCCACTATGGAATAACTCCAGCAGCTTTTCCTCAACATTAAAGTCTTAGATATTGTGCCCAAGGCTCCTACGGTTTTCTGCTCAAGCCAGGAAAGTGAGGAACATCCCTGTCTCCACTCATCCCCTCTCCCTTCAGCTTCCATGTCATCACAAATCTTGTGAATTCTACATCTCAAATACCTCATTTCTCTTCTTCCCCAGAGCTACAGCCCTGATCTAAGCTGCCACTGACTCCCCTATGCCAAGTCTCACTTCTACTGTCTCATCCCCTCTAAGAGAAGCCACAGCATGGCTAGAGTGAACTTGGAAAAACACAAACCAGGTATCATTCCACTGCTTAGAACCGTAAGTGGCTTCCCGCCAGCCTGTTTGAGCCTTTGTGAGGGATTTGAAAAAAGTAACTATCCCCTCTCTGCAATAAGTAATGAATGAGTCAGATTTCAGACCCGATTTCCCCTCTGGTCAGGCTTTGTACGCAGTGCAGAAACTTAGAAGAAAACCCAGTCTCTTGAAGACGGCTTGTGAACCCTGTACAGCCTTGTCTCTGCCAGTCTCTGTAGAGTCACCTCTTGCCAATCTTCCACTCATGCTTTCTGATCCTATTGTCCTGGATCAGTTTCAGTTCCTTGAACATATCCTGTTCTCACTCACATCTTTGCCAAACCTCCTGCTGTTGGGAAAATCTTCTCTCTGTCCAGATAACTCTTGCTCACTCTTTAGGTCTTGACAGAAATATCACTTCCCCTCACAGGACTTCCCACACCTCCTCAATTAGAGTAAATTTTCTTGCCACACATGCCCCAGATCATTGAACTGTGCCCTTGCCTAACACTAATTTAAGGACATAATGAAATTGCTGGTATAAAGTCTGCCTTCTCTGATGAACGCTCAGCTCGATAAGGGCTGACTTTATCTATTTGTTCCCCACTGTATCACTGTATCATCTGTGTACAGCAACATGTGTGACACGTCGTAGGTGCTCAAGAAATATATATTGGCTGAATAAATAACTAAGCGCATGAAAAAGCCTGGAATCCTTGTAGCAGCATAGTGGGGAAAATTTTGTCCGAAGATGTAGGTTCTAGTCCTAGCTCTACCACTAACTTACTAGTTGTGTGACCTTAACTACTGTGAACTTAACTTTCCTCATCTTCAAAATGGTGATAATGTCCTATTTACCTTCAAGGTTGTCTCAAGGCTGAAAGTAGGTGAGAAGGGACAAAATTTATTGATTGCCTACCATGTGCAAAGTCCTATGCTAGGTTTGGCCATCTACATTATCTCAAAACAAACGAAGTGTCTCGGAAAGGTTTTCATTCACCTAAATATTACAGTAAGTGACAAAAAAAGGACTTAAGTCCAAATTTTTCTGGTTCTAAAGTCTCTTCTTTCTTTTCTTTTCTTGTTTTCTTTCCTTTCTCACCATATTGTGTCAGTATCCATTTGATTAATTATTCGAAGTCACAGGACAAGCACGACTTGTTCTGTAAAACCATCTCTGACTCTCCGAGGCAGATTTTTACGCTTTTATTTCTAAGCTCACATTATACTAATGTAATAACAGCAGACTTTAATTATTGGCTTACCACAGAGCTTTTCAGAGAGGGGACCGTGTCTTTTTCATTATTATATACCCAGTATCTTGCCTGGGTTTTAGTACTTTGTAAGCACTAAATGAGTATTTGCTAAATAAATAAATGAACTTTATCTAGTATTATTAATAAATTTGTTAATATAACTAATTTTGTTTAGTGTTGATATATAGTTTTACATTTTTAAAATGTTTTATTTTATAATTTTTAGAGAGATAGAGGGAGAGAGAGAAACATTGATGTGAGTGTGAAACTTCGATCAGCTGCCTCCTGAACACCCCAACCAGGGACCAAACCTACAACCTGAGCATGTGCTGGAATTGAACCGGCAACTTTTAGATGCACAGGACGACGCTCAACCAAATGAGCCACACCGTCCATGGCTATATTTACTTTTAACCAACCAATAATTAGGGTCTCAACCACAGTGGCTCATATGATTGGGTTGCTAAGATAGTATAATGAACATATGATACCAGCACTTATCAAATAATAAACGTCTGGTTTTAGATAAATATATTAAAGATAATTTTAAAGAACATTTAATAATTGCCTAAAAGAGAATATAGCAAATATGAGGAATGGGGAAATGGTTCTGGCTCATTTTGAATTTGATATACTAGTTTAAATTTTCTATATGGAAACTTCAGGGATCAAATATATTGCTAGTAAATAGCAAACTACTTAGCCTAGAGAACTTGACATATTATTTATAATTAATAGTAGAAAGAAAATGCAGTTGCACATTAATGGCCTACAGCACATCAATAGACTAGAAAACTAAAAAAAAGTCGAAGGTTTCCTTTATATTTAAAGGAAAATGAGAAGTATTTACTTGATACTCAAATCAATAAAAAAAAAAACAAAGAAATACTTTGAACTTATGTAATATATGATCTAAATCCTCCAAGACAACAGCTTGTCAAAATGCTAATTATTAGGAACTGAGAGATTTGTTTAGCTAATAATGCTTCCTTTCACATGTGCTATGTGCTTTCCAGAAGGAAATCTGAAATCTATTATTAGCGTTCATAGTCAACTCCTGATTATCTGTGTTAATAAAGAGAACACAGACATCTGTGGTAATAGAAAGAATATAGACATAAAACAGGCTTGTTTCAGACCTAAAATGGTGGCTAATACAAAAATTACATCCTTGAATCTGGAATAAATGTTGATTCTTTATAGCATATTTGTCTTCCTACTATATGTCATTAGTTTTTCTAAGGAAGGAGAACAATGCTATGGAAAACTCATATATCATGCAAGTGAGAGGTCACTCTAGATCCTGTGAACTGCTGGCCAGAGATTAGAATTCTGTCAGTAGCATTCATTCTGCACATTGGATTTTATTTCATTTTATTTTATTTTTATCCTCACCTGAGAATATGTTTATTGATTTTACAGAGAGAAAAGAAGGGAGGGGGTGGGGAAGAGAAAGAGAGAGAGAGAGGGAGAGGGAGAGGGAGAGGGAGAGGGAGAGGGAGAGGGAGAGGGAGAGGGAGAGGGAGAGGGAGAGAGAGGGAGAGAGAGAGAGAGAGAGAGAGAGAGAGAGAAACATCTGTGTGAGAGAGAAACATCAGTTGGTTGCCTCCTGTATGCTCCCTGACCAAGGATCGAACCTGAAACCTAGCTTTGTGCCCTGAATGGGAATCAAACCTGTAACCTTTTGGTGTACAGGAAGATGCTCCAACTGATGGAGTCACCTGGCCAGGGCTGCACACTGTATTTTGGTCATTACTATTATGTTATAGATTCTCATCCTCAAGGTTCCAGGTCCTAATACAATATTTTCAAGCTCACACATGGCTAATACAGAAACTAGCAAAAACAATGGTGGAAAAAAAGTCAGTTCTAAGAAAGAAAAGAAAAGTCATAATATGCCTTGCTTTGATCTTATGAAAGAACAGACATCACTAAAGTTTTCCCTGTCATTTTAAAATTAAGCCTTGGATATTGGTCCACTAAAAGAAACATAGGAAGTAAGTTAGAAATTAGTGCACACTGCAGATATAATGCTTTTTAGAGTGATATAAATGATTTTTGTAATGCTGGGTCAACTACATTATAATTAACTAAGAAAACTGAATAGCCTCCCAATGTAAATAACTGGTATCTTCTCATCTGTTAAATCAGATCAATTATGTAGCAAAAATTTACATTAAAAATCACATTTCTCTCTGAGGCATTTTAAGAAATAACCAATGAAAAGTGGGCTCCATGGCTCATAAGAAAGCAAGATAGTTAAGATAAAAGCTGTCCTGGCCTTACTGTATAGATAGAAATAGGCTCACAGTAGGGATAGAAGTCCAACAAAGCAAATGCTCAGTTATTCAATCATTTACCACTTATTGCCTTCTATTATAAGTTAGTCACTATGCTATGTGCTGGGAGTACAACTTAATTGAGAAATTGTCCCAGCATTTAAGGAACTCACAGACAAAGGAACAAATATTTTCTGCCCAGGTGTGCTAAATGGTTACAGCATCAGCCTATGCACCAAAAAGATCATGGGTTTGATTACCAGTCAAGAGCATGTACTTGGGTTACAGGTTTGATCCCCAGCCCTGGTAGGGGCAAGTGCAGGAGGCAACCAATTGATGTGTCTCTCTCACATCAGTCTCTTTCTCACTCTCTCTTTTTCCCCTTCTCTCCTTCCCTCCCTTCCACTCTTTCTAAAAATCAATGGGAAATATATCCTCCAGTAAGGATTAACAAAAAAACCAACAACAAAAAAACGCAAAAATTTTTTTTATATAAAATAACTAATAGTAAAGGTGTGTTAAAAGTGCAAAGGGGGGCACATGGATGAAATAATTTTTGGAGCTACAGAAGGCTTCACAAGTGAGATTACCATTAGCCAAATTCCATACAATAACTGAGGTTTACCAGGTAAATTAGATGGAAAGGCAGTCCAAACTGACAGAAGCATACTCTAAATCAGCAGTTCTCAATCTGTGGGTCGCGACCCCTTTGGGGGTCGAACGACCCTTTCACAGGGGTGGCCTAAGACCATCCTGCATATCAGATATTTACATTACAATTCATAACAGTAGCAAAATTACAGTTATGAAACAGCAATGAAAATAATTTTATGGTTTGGGGTCACAACATGAGGAACTGTATTTAAAGGGCCAGAAGGTTGAGAACCACTGCTCTAAATGAAGAACAATGAACTCTAACAACAATGTTCTTAGGAATACGTGATGTACATGGATAGAAGTAAATAGAAACCTACAGCCAGATTAGCAAGGATCTTGTTGGGCATGCTAAGGCATTTGGACATTCTCATACAGATAGTGACAAGACATGAGGTTGTTAAACAGTGGAGTGGCATGATCAGATATCTGCTTGAAAAAATTAACCCCCGTGTTGAGAAAAAGCTAAGTCCTGGAGGAGGGAGGCGCAGTTGGGAAGAATTAATAATTTAAGGATTTCAGGTCTGTATGTTCTAATATCATTTCCTACTATCTGCTTTATGTCTTCAGATTTTGCCATTAGAGCTTTAGCTTCACAACTTGGTACCTATTAAAATAAAAACTAGCCGAAACCGGTTTGGCTCAGTGGATAGAGCGTCGGCCTGCGGACTAAAAGGTCCCAGGTTCGATTCCGGTCAAGGGCATGTACCTGGGTTGCGGGCATATCCCCAGTGGGAGATGTGCAGGAGGCAGCTGATCGATGTTTCTCTCTCATCGATGTTTCTAACTCTCTATTTCTCTCCCTTCCTCTCTGTAAAAAATCAATAAAATATATTTAAAAAATTAAAAAATAAAAAATAATCTTTTGGGGGGAAATGGTGTGATGGATGTGCGTACGGGCATTAACTGAGTTGGGCTTAGGGATGTGGGGTGAAGGAGACGTTTTCAAATTCTTCACTCTCAATCATGTCTATCATCTCAGTGAGGTCTTGTGCTAATCAGGGAGCTATTACATTTAACTCTAATAATCATAGATAAATTACTTCTCCAAAGCCAGCAATGGAGACAGTTCAAGACCCCCATTTAAAGGAATCACTTGTTTATTTCAAGCTACCAAAGATAATCTCTCTTTTGAGAAACTTAAAGTAATTAGAGACCTTAATTATATCTTCCAAATTCCTTCATCTTTGCCATAAAATGTATCATAACTATGGGAATGATAACCTATCACCTTTGCCATTGGCTAGTAGCAAGTTACAGATCCCCCACGCCCCCAAAACAGGTGGGGGGGTGGGCATCACACAAAGGTGTGGCTACATGGGCGTGAATCATGAATCCATCTTAGAATTCTGCCTATCACAGATGCCAAGAGTCAAGTAAAAAAGTTGAAATCACTACAGCCCAGAGCCAGGTAGGCAGGGAGCTAGTGGTTTATCAGGTAGGTAGGAAGTTGACTTGGGGACTGTCTGGAACAAGTTCTGTCCTGGGCTGGCTCACTGTGGCATGGTGCATAGCAGAGAAGTTATGTATTTAAAGTGCTAGGGCCCTAGCTGGTTTGGCTCAGTGGATAGAGCATTGGCCTGCGGACTGAAGGGTCCTGGGTTCGATTCCAATCAAGGGCACATGCCCGGGTTGCAGGCTCAATCCCCAGTAGGGGGCATGCAGAAGGTAGCCAATCAATGATTCCTTCTCATCATTGATGTTTCTATCTCTCACTCCCTCTCCCTTCCTCCCTGAAATCAATTTTAAAAATATATATTAAAGTGCTAGGGCCCAGGTAAACACCACAGAGTGCACCAGCCCAACACAGACAGGTGTGAAAACAGGGGGAAATGTTCTCCCAAAAGAAGACTGTAGAGATAGAAGATGTCAATAGAGAAAAAGGTCTGGCAGTGTTGAAACTGTTTTCAATTGAGGGTGGCGTAGACCTGGAAATACCAAGCTTTTTTCTCCCACCATTTATATTTATAGTCAGCTTTCCTTTTACCATTTTACATTTTGCTCTAATAATCACAGATTTTTCATACAGCTGTAAGTGATAACAGGGAGCTTTCCCAAGAGCTGGAAGTGGCCTGATAGAGGAAATCAGGAGAGAAAAACTATCGAGCAAACAAGCAGACAAGATAATTAGATCTACGCAGCACTGAATTTGAGTTGCAAAGAAAATTCCAGCTAACAAAGCAGTTATATTTTCACACAAATTAACAGAAGGTAAAAGCAAGAGAAAATTGATTTAATAAAAGATTAAATGGGGTGGGGGGAGATTTTCAACACAAAAACTCTGAGACTGCTTCTCTCTCGCATCTGCTGTAACTGCACTGGTGAGCCTGTGAAGCCTGGATCTCCCCACAGGGACACAACTTCCAGGTTCTGCGGCCCTTCCACCCCAGGACACGAAAACTGGGGTAAGAGCAGATGGGAATTCCAACTCTGCTCCTCTGCGGGTTGACCTGCTTGTTCTAAGCAACGTTGTGGATTTAAGATTGTGGCAGCCTGGCTGGACTCCGAGCACCTGGCTGCTCTGTGTTTGCACTGAATTCTTAGTGTTTAGGCTCTGCTTGCGGCCCAGTAATAACACCAATACTGATAATAGAAATGGTCACAGTTATTAAGCAGTTATGAAGCTACATTAATTAAGCATGTGCTATGTTCAGGTATTTTTTTTTATTTAGTGGCACCCACTCAATCCATTTCATAGGGATAGTATTTTTCAAAGAAGGTATTAATACATTTCCATTCTTAAACTGAGTTCCTTTGGAAACCTCTCTTCCCCCAGTCTACACTGGAGACTTAATTCCCAGAAGAGGAAGGATACAAGCCTTTGAGAAATTGTAATAGGGAGGGTAGGGAAGTAGATCTACATGTGTGTCCTGAACATTTCTTTCTGGGCTTTGGCCTGGAAAGGTTATAGTGTGATAAGTAGGTAATGGGAGAACATACAGAGAGAGGGGCCCAGGCTCCCAACCCCATGCAGATTCTAGCATGGCCACTTCTGAGTAAACTTGGAAGTACCATACGATATAGACTAGTGGGGTCTTGAGGATAAATTTTTCTGAGCTCCGCGTATTTTCCTTAATTATGAATGAGACCCAGATGTCTCGGTGGCCTCCAGGAAGGGCCTCTGAAGTATCTGGGCTGAAGTCACGTAAGCTGCTACAGGGCCAGCTTGGCAAGGTTGCTATGGTGACTGCTGCAGAGGCTAGCATGGACAGAGGTCAGAGTGGCAGACTGAGACGGTTCACCTTCCCACTGAGGGATAACCTTAAGTGAAGGAGCCAAAAAGCTGGTCCTAGCCACACCCACCCCTACCTACTACCCTTTCTTCCATGCTAACCTTAGGCCCACATACTAGCCATTTGCTAGGAGTTTAAACAAAGAGCTAATTCAAACCTTCTCCACTCTCCTTAATTGTCTGATCTCTGCCCTCATTGGTCACTCTCCAAGAAAGATTTTGCTTTAGTTCACAGAAAAAAATAAAAAATAGGAGACATCACACAGAAAAAAAATTTATATCATTTCTCTCTGCTTACAAACCTGCCAATACTACTCTTAAGGCTTTAATCTCAGGATGCACACGAGCATCTTGAACACAGCTTCCAAGACACTGCACAACTCTCACTCCCTCCGTGGTCTCACAATGGCCATATTTGGACAAATAAATGTGTCTCTTCTTTGGAAGCATTGCAGACCCCACATGAGGTCAATCACACTCTTAGGTCCTCTCACAGCCCCCTGCACTTTCTCACACTGAGTAAACATGTTGATTTTAGGCTGCCCAAATAAACCAATAGTCTTATTTCAGCTAATTACAGTCAGAATAACAAATTCCCACCCAACTGCATGCACTAAATAAATCACATTACTCCAACATCTAACTATGGAAGATATTTTCATATTTTTAAGCCATTGAAATAGGGTGTGTGTGTGTGACATTTGATATAAACATTATATGACATTTGATATAAACATTACTTCCTTTTGGCTACCTAAAACTTGGCCAACCTAAAGTACTCAATTTGACAATAAATAATCCAGATAGTTTATTTAATGCATTTTTAAAATAAAATAAACCACAAAGATATCATTAACACATAATTCCCACTAACCCTTCACTTCCTCCATATCAGCTCACCCCGAGTCTCAGCGTGGAGCTTCCTCATCATCTCAGCTACCCGGCTCTGGCCTTCATGCTGGCTGGAGGCCAGAGCGCCCCTCTGCTGCCTGCGTCCAACGGCTGCCGGAATAACACTGCCCCAGCTTCAGGAGGCCTATTTCCAGGCCGTGTGAACTAATTAAAAAGAAGGCCTTCATTTGCTTTCTGGCAATCCCCGAGCAGCGTGAAAGGTCCATGCCACCTTCTCCGTACTAATTTTAGTTCTTTTCTAATGTTTCATCTCCCTTGCATAAAAGCATCCGATGCTGCTAAGCACTTAAAAGCTTTTGTTTTTGTTATTTCTATCATTTAGGAAGAAGTTTTCTCAAGCAGGAGGTGATGGTTGGAAACTACTAATGAAATTGGAGATAATTCTTTATCTAGGGTAGTTAAATTCCTAAGCAGGTGTCTGAAAGTGCCAGTTAACAAAATTCTTCATAGAGCTTTCTGGAAACAACTTTACATATGGAGGAAGCATCTTTTCTAACTGGTGATTCTCAGCTTCTTTTCCCTCAGCAATTCACAGCACACCTGCCCAGGACATTTTCACTGAAGAACTCAGAACTCACAGGTCACTCACTGTGGGCTAAAGCACTGATTCTCAGTCTTTTAAACTGATACCCCTTAATTGGATAAATATAAAATTATCACACAGCTTCTTCCCACCCTTCCTTATTCCACTAAAAAAAATCACTCTCAACTATCTACTCAGCTTATCTACTTGATTATACAATAATATTTCAAATTAAAATGTCCAAAACTGAGCTTCCTCATCTCAACTAATATCAAGTCCATCCTTCCAGAAGTCAAAAGGGCCCAAAATCCTTGAGTCACATCTTTGGTCTCTTTCATTTTCTCATACCCTACAACCTAACCCATCCAAAAAATGTTGCTTCTACCTTTCAAATAGATTCAGAATTCCACCACCTCTATTTTAAAAAACTGTTACCTGAGGAAAAGGAACACATTGGCAACCATTAGGGGTACCAACTAGACTGAAATACTCTATCACCTAGGCTCTCAGATCACTCAGAAGTTCATACAAGAAGGAGATCCGTGGTGGTCAAGATCAGAAAGAGAACCATGAGGGCGTGATCCTGTATGGAACACCCCTCCCAGGGAATTAAGTGATTTGATGGAAAATACCTAGGAAATCAGTGGTAGAACTGACACTGGAACTCATCCTCTTTCCATATATCCTATGTGGTAGCACCAGCATGTGCAGGTTCATCAATGCAAAGGATAGCAAAACATCGATGTGTAAGATAAAATACTAGTTTTCCTAGTAGATAAATAACTACCTAAAAGTTTTACTTTTTGATGTAAAACAATTAGCACTATCTGTCCTTACTCATTCTCACTAAATATCAGTCCACTCTAAAATTTTTGATGTAACATGGAGGTGACATATTACATTAGGAAACCATAGTAACATGCATGCTATTTGAAATTATTTCAACTGTTAAAGGTTAGATTTTAGTTCTGTTCAAAGGTCAGACCTGAAAATAACAATTTTGAAATGTGTGGAAAATGATAATTTCTCCTCACATTTTGGATGGTGCTACTGAAATCCAGATGGCAAAAGGATGTCTTTCTTATCCTCTCCCCCTGGTGGTCAGAGTGGAGAGAGGACACTAGCCCCATAACTTCTCTGACTCTTAATTTATAAATAAATAAATACATAAACACATAAATAAATAAATATTATCTATCTCAAAGCATTTTTGAAACTTTTCAAAATTAATCATTAAAAAAAACACCAATTAGCACACTAAAGTAAAGCTAAGAAAGACTTCCCGAAAGGCAAGTATCAGTGTCATTTTTCCCATTTCAACTTTTTAAATTTGGAATGAGTAATTCAACTAAGTATTAATTATGAGTTATATGCCTACAACCTTTCCTGGGGTTCACATACCACTTTTATTTACAAATCATGTCCCATCTCTCCTCTCCTGGAAACTTGCATCTGGTGTAAAGCAGACATATACTAAATGCCCATGCTCACTGAATAATACTGGGTTTCATTAACATAATGATTACTAATAATAGTTACTAACATTTATTTAACACTATGTACCCGACACGGCACTAATCACTTTACATGCATGACTGCACTACAGGGCAAGTTAATCTAATTAATTAATTGTTAACTTAATTCTATAGATAAAATCTATAGCATAAAGAGGTTAAGTTTCAAAGCTAGGTAATAAGTCCAGTCTCATAGTTAGTAAACAAACTGAGGCAGCCTACAATATATCAGGGACGCATCCATTCTAAATCACAAATCCAGAAAGAGGAGAGAAGACAATAAGTAAGTACACAAGTGAACAATATAATTTTAGATAGTCAATAGGTTCTGGAAAAAAACACAGGATGATTTGACCAAAGTAACTAGGCAATGTTGAAAAATGTTTAAGAACATGGACTCTACCACCAAGTTTGAAGTCCAGCTCTGTTATTATGGGCTGTTATTTAGTTATTTAGCTTCTTTCTGTGTTACCTTGTCTATAAAAAATAACACCTAATTCATATAACAGTTATGAGGTTTAAATGAGTTTATACATAAAATGCCTAAAACAGTGTATGAAGCATAGTGTTAAGTATTTGCTTAAATATTATTGCTTCTTAATATTAAAGATATTAAATTCAAGACATTAAATATTTATAACAATTATAAATTAAATTTAATATTGAAAACATTATGAAACTTATTTAAACATTTGCTTAAATACTGCTTATTAATATTATTACTATTGCTCTTTTTGCATCATTGTTATTATAATTATCATTATATTGAAGGAACCTGGGAAAGTGTCTATGAGGAAGTACATCTGAGTCAAAACCCAAGTGAAACTCAGTTACATAAAAATTTGAACACAGGGATTCTAGGCAGCAAGAACCAAAGTACAAAAGCCCCAGAGCCAGAATGCCTAGCAAAGACAGCCTGTGTGGGCCAAGATAGGTTTGCAAAAGGTTAGGTTAAAGAGCTAGTTAGGAGCGAGGCTACAATGAACTTCATTGGCCACAGTAAGGAGTTGGTCTTTATTCTAAGTTCAGTGAGAAGCCATCTAGCATCTTAAGCACGATGATGACATGCTTGGATTTACATTTTGTAAATATCACTCTGGTTGCCATGGAAAGATTGAAGAATAGCTTCCACAGAATATCAATCTCACCACTTCCATTAATCATTATTTTTTAAAATCTTAGTTGTTTTCCTAGGGGAAAATAATTCTCTGGCTAAATTTTTGAAATAATTTTAGTCTTCTTAAAGTGTTCTTAAAAGCACAGCCAGTGTAAAGGACTTAAATAAGAATATGTGTATTCTTTCATACAGTTCTACACACATTCATTTTGAACATAATTACATGAAATACACACATGAACAATAATTTATGATTCTAAAAGTCATATTAATTATATATACAGAGTTTTAAAATAATACCTCTTTGAAGAAAAGTAGTTGGATAGTTCACTTACTTTAAATTAGATATAAACAGAAGATATCCTTTAGGCCCCACTTCTCATATTTCTGTCCACCAGTCATTAGCTCCTAGCCCCCGAAGAAGGGAAGCATTGCAAATCTGATTGGATGGAACCAGGTATGTTTGACTACCGGGTGTGGATCCTTTACCCCTAGGCTTGTTTCTTCACACCCCTCTTCTCTAAGTTCACTTTGATTTGAATAGATTGATAGCCCACTTAGACCACACTGTTCAATTTAATCTTCCCAGATAACCTTGAGCCAAAGTCTCTAGCTTCAGAGCTAGATGGCATATATTGATGAGTTGCTACCACTATGTGGGGAGGGGTAAATAGTAGTATTTACCCCTATTATTTTATCATAATATCATTATAACATCATCTTTAATATCTAATGCCTAGAAGACCATTAATGTATTCAGAAAGAATATTATACCCACACTCTGACAAAAATCATAAAGCCCTACATTGCTTCACATGTAGGTGATCAAAGAACCCAGCATAATTTGTACAAAGGATTCCTCTTAATGAATCTAACTCATAAAGGCTTTAGTTAAGTTGAGAAATATAGTGAACTGCTTTACCTGGATGGCCAGTTCCCTCATTCTTGACCTCTGCGGTTCCCACAGAAGAGGTGGGTGGACTAACAGGAGGGCTGGAAGGGAAGCTTGTACACCCTGTAGACGTGTTGATTTCGAAATATTCTTGGTTATGATTCATCCGGTGAAAATCCAGAGAAGACACAATAGAGGTTCGTTGTTTAGGCTAAAATAAATGAGCATGATGACAGCATTAATATGATCATGTTCATCTTTAGCCCCATCTCCCCATCAGTTTAATCTAAGTGAAGATTTTTTTTTTCAGTTAAACTGTCTGGATTTATACTTAAAATATAACTGTGCTTTATAGAAGGACACTAAATAATCCCTTAATAAATTAAATAATGGAAAATATTTAATGAAAAACTACAATGGCATAGTTGATTAAATCATTTAGACTCTTTGTTAGGTTTCTCCAGAAGTATGTAAAAATGCAGTGTGCAGAATTTCTCTTAATGATCAATTTGGAAAGTTGCAATTATAAGTCACCTTTCAAACAACTAACATTTATGAAACATCTGGCATTTGCCAGACCCTGAGGATATAGAATCTAACAATAAAAGGGATCTCATGACATTGAAGCATTATTAGGGCAATTCTATTTTTTTAAAATTCTTTATATAGACCAAGGAATGGTGGCATTAGATATTGTCTCTAAGTACCATATGCTGAAATTCTATCATCGGAATTAATTGAAGCCATATAGAGCATTTTCCAGGATCCAAGAATCTGCTTGATATTTGTGGTAAACTTTGATTTTATTTTTTAAGGGTTTTAATTAATCCCCAAATAGCAAGAAAAGACAATTTAAAATAAAAGTTAAAATCATGGAGTAATGACACCTATAATCTATACTGTGTGTCAGTAATAGATTGTTCCCAATAGCAGTTTTCTATTTTTTTCTCTTAGTTTTAATTATGTTCACTCTTTTTCCCTGCCAGCAGAGCTTCTAACATTGTCCTTCAAAAAAAAAGATTGCATTCTTTTTGGCTCTCAGAATTGTGTGCATTTCCCAAGAATCAATTCAAGTATTTTTACTTTTTATTCTTCTCATTCATATTACTGAAAAAGTAACGATCTCACAATAATTAACAAGAGGTTAACTTCAATCTCTTTACAATAAGTTTATTTCCCCAAAGTTACTTTCGGTTTGCCAATGTTTCCATTGCCCTCAAATACCTATTAATTTAATCACTATACTTCAAAGATTGCTTTCTTGCATAATATTTCAGCTACCCTGTCTCTTCCAGATCATGGTTTTTAAAGTAGGTATCATTTAGTCTATAATCTAAACTAAATGATACTGAAAATATCTGTGTTTTACAGGTTATTTTTTTTTTTACATAAAGGGTACAAATGATCACAATATGATTTATTCTTTCACCATTGCAATATTTTAATGAAAGAGGTTGAGAGGCATAAATATTGTTATACAAGAAACTGCAAGTCATTTATTATTATGCCACATCAACTCAGTAATGGAATTCAAACGAGTGCCCACAGGACTCAGATGCTTTTGAAGTATGAAAGACCAGGGTTCAATGTCAGTCATGGTTTCCATGAAATGTCTGTCCTTGAAGCTGCTGAATCTCAGTTTCACATTCAATATTCTTTCCTCTAGACCAGCTGTGGGCAAACTATGGCCCGTGGGCCGAAATGAATAAAACTAAAAAAAAAAAAAAGACCGTACCCTTTTATGTAATGATGTTTACTTTGAATTTATATTAGTTCACACAATCACTCCATCCATGCTTTTGTTCCAGCCCTCCGGTCCAGTTTAAGAACCCATTGTGGCCCTTGAGTCAAAAAGTTTGCCCACCCCTGCTCTAGACTGTATAACAGCAATTAAATGTCATGAACTACGGGCGGCTCTCTCAATGGAGCAGCCCACACCTTTCCCTCAACGCACATTTTCCTGCCTTTCTCTTTCTCCTAAGCTCTGAGCCCATTTCTTCCACAGCTCACTTTTTCTACCTCTGTGACTTTCTAAATAAACTTTCTCTTACAGAAAACAAAGTCATGAACTATGACACTAGCTGCAATAAAAACACAGCCATGCCCATTATCTTGGTCTTGTTTTATTGTGTTATGTTGTGTTTTTGTTTCACTTTGTAAACAGGCCATAAACCAAATTTTTATAATTTTCCTTGTCATAAACTTTATAAAGGTCAAGCTAACTGATGTATAGGACTTCTTTATGTTTAAGTGTTTCTTAAATAAATGTTTTTGAACCCGGACCACCCAAAGTTCTATTTATATACGAACACAATTTGTTATGCATAAAAGAATAAAAGCAAACAGGCTATATATTTTTTTTGCTACATGAATTCATTCTACAGATACCTGCTGAGTGACCAAATTGCAGATGCCATGGTAAGCACTGTGACAGGAACAGATAAGAAAGACATTGTCTCTATGGTCCAGGTGATGATAAACTTTTGTTGGCGAAGAAATGGTGCATGAGGGAAGAGACAAGCCACCCAAGAATTATGCTTCAGTAGAGTAGAGTGAAAAGGACTATGATACGTGGAGGAACAGAATATAAAGGGAGCCCAAAGGTGGGTCTCCAACTTAGGGAGGGAATCAGGAAAGGCCTCCTGAGCAGGTGATTGGTGGCTGAGTTGAATTCTGATGAAGCAGAGGTGGGAAGCATGTGGTAGGCGGACAAAAGAGGATGGGGAGAAAGGAAATACAAACTATAAATAGTCGGGGTGGCTATGGTGCAGAGTACGTGAAGGTAGTGGTGGGTTCAAGACGTGGGATCTTGTAAGTTGCAGGGGCCAAATCATAAAGGGCTCTAAATGCCATGCCAATGAGTTTGGTCTTTAATGTGAACATTTAAAAAAAAAAAAACACTGAATGATTTTCAAGCAAGGTTTTGATAGCTGAGTTTGCATTTTAATAAACTTACTTTAGCAATTTAGAGAATAGATTGGTCGGGGTTGGACTTGAGGAAGGAAAACTAATTAGGAGGATGTTATAGAATTCCAGCCATGACATAACAAGATCCTAAGTAAAGCAATGGCAACAGGGTTAGAGATAGCAGATGTTTTTAGGAGATGCTAATGAGGTTAGCTTTTTAGTCTTGACATCTGACTGTATGGGAAGATTGATTTTTAAGGGAGGAGTCTAGGGTGGCTCACAGATTTCTCGCTTGGGTAAATACCAGAAGATAAGTTCTTTAATGGGAAACACAAATGTATATATTCCTACACAGGAACATGAAAGATGTATGCTTGTGTGCTCTCAGGACTCAGTGTAGACTGTCTAATGCATGGTCATGCAAATCTACATTTTACTTTCCCTTTTCCCTTTCTTTCTTTGAGCAAAGTGCTATGATCTCATGGCAGCATAACTTCAAATAAGATATCTGGAGAAAGGGAGATAAACTAATAGAAATTGAAGGGAAGGAACCATTGATCAGTGATCAGCTGACCCCATTCTTATTTACCTCTTCAGAACAAAGAGTGGAGAGTTATTGCCCAAAGCTCTTTGAGCATCTGAGGTAATAAAAAGGAAGAATCATATGGATCAGCAAACTACGGCCTCTGGCCCACATCTGGCCTGCCTCATGTTGCTGAAAATAAAGTTTTACTGGAACATATCTATGCCCATTCATTTACTTTAAGTTTAGACAGAAGCCACATTATCCACAACACCTGAAGTATTTACTGCCTGGTCCTATAGAGAAAACATTGGCCAACCCCTGTTCTAAGAGACCATTTAGTGCTCAACAAAACTATAAACATAGGTTGCTTGTTATTTCCAAGCCTTATGTGCATATAGGTTGGTGACAGGTAACTAATTCTGACCAATAGACTGTCTGTAGAAGTGAGCCTTCTCCAGCCCTCTCTTACTCTGCAGATGATGTAGTTCCAAGATGAAGGAGGGTCATTCAATCCACATTGGACCTTCTAAGAAGTTGAGGTAAAACCTCCTTTATGTTAAACCACTGAGATTCTGGGTTGGTCTGTCGTGTCAGCTAGCACTACTTAGCCTAACTAGCACAGAATCAGTGGCTCAGAGAGGTTAAATTATTTACTCAAGATCACATAAGTAGCAAGCAGAAGGGCTTCAAATAAAAGGAAAGGCCATGTGTTCACATCTAGACATAAGCAAATGGTGCCTCAAAACACAAAACACAATGGCAGGATTAAAGAAATATCTGTGTGGAGAAATGAAATAATAGTAATGGGAGAAAGAACAAAGAGATAGTAGCATTATTAAAAATGGAGATGGGCCTGGAATACTTGCTTTGATTTGAATACATTCACTTAAAAAAAAACTATCCTGATGGAACCCTACCAAGCTATTCAGTATAAGAAAGAAAAGTGTTTTCACAAAAACGTTAAAATTACAAATGGAATTTGCCAAGTTTCAATTTGTAAAATGAGCTGCACTTGTGTTCATTGTGACTTCTCCTTTAAAACATCTCCCGCCCTTGCCTGTGGTCCAGCGCTCATCTCTCCCTACTTTCCCAAGGACTTGCTCCCATACATATTTACTTAACCAGAATCAGCAAACTACAGATCTATTTTTTAATGATTGGGGGGGAGGGGCAAAGGAAAAATAATATTAATGGCAGGTGAAAATTACATGAAATTCAAATTTCAGTGTCCATAAATAATGTTTTATTGAAACATATACATGCCCATTCATTATATCTGGTCTATGGGTGCTTTCATACTATCACAGCAGAGCAGAGCAGTTACAGCAGAGGCTCTATGACCCACAAAGCCTGAACTACTTTATTCTCTGGCCCTTTACAGAAAAAGTGGGTCACCCCTGTGATAGGGTGATTAGGAAATGTCTCTGAGGAGCTGAAATTGAACAGATACACGAATGACTGTGAAAGAGTTGGGACCAGCTCCATAGAGTTGCTGGAACCAGGGCAACGTGAAGATGTGGGGCCCCTTGTTCCAAAAGCAGATATAAAACCAAGCTTTCCTTTCTTCCATGGTCTCTTTCTAGATCTGTCATGTGGTCTTAGTTGCTATTTAATGTCTCACTGGGACACTCACAGGATGAGAGCAGACTCTCACAGGCACCCACAGGCTCTGTCCTGCAACTTAGCATGTGCACCTCAAGTCTCTATCCTCCCATGTTCAGGGTCTCACTGCTAAGAACACACCTGATAAGGTGGGGAGATGGTGGGAGGTGAACCACAGATGAGCCATGGCTCCAAGCCCCAGCACAGGCTCCATGTTCACACAGGCTTCACTTAGAAAACAAATCAGAGGTAAAAATCATTCAGAAATTTAGACAGTTGACCAGGAGCATTAAACCCCAAGCATGAGGCCCGTCTGAGCGTGATGCCCATTGGGACTGCACTGGTCCCACATCCATGAAGCCAGTGCCATCTTAGGTTATTACCTTAAAAAGAGTAATGTGCGAATTTAATGGTGTCACATACAGAACAGCATGCATTTCCTAGCCTTACTTTGGATTCTCTTAATCAGAACCAATTACCATAGAATCTCTTTACATTCGGTAAAGATGTAAATGAACTGATATATTCTGATACAACCTTAATAATTTCATGGCATTTCTGCAACCGAGACAGATATGATTCATTTATGAGTAAAATAAGAACACCCAACCCCTGATCAGGGTAAGATCAAGGCAATGTGTGCATTTACTTTCAAGTGTTTTCTGGATTGGAATGTAACTTTCAAATATCCACTTGTATGTTTCCTCTGTTATTTTCAAATTGCTTAAACTAATGGACATTTTTTAAATCCACTTACTTGGATTTAAAATCATTTGAATTCACTTACTTTCATTATAAAGGGACCTCATCAACCTCCTAATAAAATGTCAAGTAGGACTAGAGGGACATTCTCGTGTCAGTACAAAGACAAAGTGGTGCTAGAAAAAGTCAATGGTGGTATTAAATTATTCAAGCAAAACTCAAGTTCAGAATGACTTCCAAGGGAAGATGGCTGAAAGTCAAAAAATTAGCAACTGACATCCATAAACATACGTGGAAATGATAGACTTTCCATCCAAACACTGAACCATTGATAAATTATGTCAAGTCAATGGTAATAAATTAGATCCTTTCTCAAATACTTTCCAAACCTGAGATGGAGGTGGCATTGTAAAAAATGGGAAGCTAGACCAGTAGTATTTTCTTTTAGAATTTTTATCAACCTAGAATATTTTGTGTATCTGGTATGTGGTAAACAATTCAATTCTAATTATTTTTCCCCAAAATGATAGCCTACTAGCCAATACCGTCATATATTTTCTGATTTGAAATGCTACTTTATTACACTAAATTTCCAAATATGACTGGCTTTACATTGCTGGACTCTACTATATTCCCATTGATCTACTTGTCTATTCCTGTGCTAATACCACACTCTCTCAATTACTGTTGTGACTTCTCCTACTTCTAGAACTTTTAGTAAATGGCTTTTGGATTTCTTTGACCCTTCCTTTTTTTATATATTGGGAGTATTCTATAATTTGGTATTCTAAACCATTCCCATTAATTTGTTCAAAAAAGTACTAGTGACCATCAGCCATGTTTCAGACACTATTGTAGGCTCTGGAGCTACATCAGTTAAAAAATAAGATAAGGCATGAAACTTTTAGGCATTTTTTTATGACTTTAGGTGTAACGATCCTATTTTTTTTTTTTGTATAACTTACAAAGTGTTCCCCCAATAAGTCTAGCCTCCACCTGACTTCATGCATAGTTATTACAACGTTATTGATTATATTTCCTATGCTGTACTTTACATCCCCATGACAATATATCATTAGTCTAATGATCCTATTTTTAATTTTCAAAAAATTTCATTTTAAAAATAGCCTCTTCTTAATTTTATGAATTCAAGAACTTCTCAAATCTTCCTGAGGATACTGATTATAATATTTTTCTTGCATTAACTCTGCTTTCTCAGAGGTTATTTACTTTGTTCATTGACCTTGGTTTCTCTCTTTTCAGTTGAACTTCTTTCAGAAGTTCCCAAATGCCTCTGATAGTTCCACTCTCTGGTTTTCATCACTGCTATGGAGTTATTCTTATTTGTATACTTATTTTACCATTTTAATTGCATTTCAGGAGAGGGAAGATGTAAACAGTTGGGATCAGTTCGCCATCTTGAGTTAGAATTCTCCTATTTCTCTGTCTTAATCACTCTTAAACCTGTATAGAGAGGGAGGGAATCTAGACAACTCAGTAGGGGTAAATATTATTAAACTTTTATTCACATGTCACACAAATGGAAAATAATATTTTCTTCTTTTCAGTAAAAGGGAAAAAAACCTGAATATGGAGTACAGTTTTTTTGTGTGTTTGTTTTTATTTTGGTCATGAATATAATAGTTGATATGATTAAGGCTTATTTTGAAGATATGGAACTTCTTATCTTCAGGTATGCAAAATACCATTCCTTTGCTATGTAGATTATGGACAAACATAGACAGGCAAAAGTGGGTGTAAGCAAATATCAAGTACCCAAGAGGGGGTAATACACTTCTAGGAACTTAAAATTTGTTATCTCATTTAAGCCTATAAGATTGGTACTGAAAGTAGCTATTCGTCTTTCCATTTTGCAGTGAACTTGAGATTTAGAGATAGTCTCACAGTTAACAAATGGGAGAGCTGAAACTAAAACACAGTTATATGGAATTTTAAATTGCATCGCCCCCTACACCCCCGCGCCCCGGCCAGGACACCACACTATAGATAAAGCAAAAAGAAGCAACATAAAGTACAGGTAGAACAAGAGCCTAATAGCTCTTGAGTTTCTCATATTTATATCAATGAGCAATTTTCCTACTCTCCAGTCTACTGACAGCACTGATTTTTTTTAAATCATTGTTTTAAAGGGTGCTGAAGAAAATACAGGTAGGTGGAACACAGGAACAAATGAAATCTAATTCAACTGTGTTATTCAGTGTTGAAAGGCAGAAATTTTTTAAATCTTTCTATTTTATGCTTTTCTCTATTAATTCATTTCATTTTTATATAGAGATATTTGGCTATGCATTAACATATAGTCTCATCTTCTATTGAAAGAAACAAATTATAAAACTGTTAATACATCCATAGTATTTAACATACATAAGCATGAGTGTAAAATTTTTAAAATGAAAAATATGTAATATATGTTTCTTCATATGAGTGAGTTTCTTCATACAAGTTATTCAAACCTGAATTGGAAATCTATATATACACATAGACAGACATGAAAGGGTATTAGAAGTTTGGGGGTTTATTCTAGTTTTATTCAATAAAAGTGTTGTTGCTGTAGACTGAATATAGATATTAAAAACCTGGAGAGTGTTTTTTTTACCTCCAAATCATGAAGTTGATTCTCAGAGAAGCTTCTCCAAGTATTAAAATAGTCATGACTTTCCTGCAAAAAAATATTTTTTGAACTAGGTATTCAAATATTCAAATATCTGTTTTTCCAGAGTCACTGTACCATTTCACTTTCCACAAGGAATGTATGTGTTTTTCCATATACTCGCCAGCATTTGGTGTTGTCACTATTTTTTATTTTAGTCATTTTGATAGATGTAGTGATAGCTCATTGGGGTTTTAATTTGCATTTCTCTAATTGTTCGTGATGTTGAATATCTTTTCATGTGCTTATTTGCCATTTGTATATACTCTGTAGGGAAATGTTTCTTCATGTCTTTGGCCCATTTTCTAATTGGATTGCTTGTTTTTATATGACTGTTCAGTTTTGAGTATTCTTTATACATTTTAGAAACTCTTATTCTGCAGGGGTGTAGTGCACAAATGTTTTCTCCAGTCTCCACTTGTCTTTTCATCACTTAACAGTTTTTCATGAAGCAACCATTTCTAATTTTGAGAAGCACAATTTGTCAATTTGTCCTTTTATGGATAATGTTTTTGTTATAAAGTATAAGAGCACTTTACCTAGCTCTAGATCCAAAAAAGTATCTCCTATCACTTTTTTCTAAACGTTTTCTAATTCTACATTTCCCATTTAAGTCAGTTATCCCTTTGTGTTAATTTTTGTTTAAGGTGTGAGACTTAGGACAGATATTGGCCTATGGATGCCCAATTGCTCCAACGCCATTTGTTGAAAAGGCTATCTTTTCTCCATTGAATTGCTTTGACACCTCTGTCAAATATCAGTTGGGCATATTTGTGTAGGTTTATTTCTGGGTTCTCTTTTCTGTTCCATTGTGCCCATCCCTTTGCTAATATAGTATTGAATACTGTAACTATAAAATAAATCTTAACATTGGGCAGACTAGTTCCTCCCAGTTTATTCTTGTTTCCAAAATCGTTTTAGTTATCCTAATTCCTTTATATTTTTATGTAAACTCTAGAATAATCTTGTATATATCTTTAAACAATCTTGCTGGGATTTTGAGAGAAAGTACATTAAATTTGTATGTCAATTGGGGGAGAATTTACATCTTTACTATTGAGTCTTCTAATCCATAAACACTCTCTATATACTTATTTGCATTTTTTATATCTTTCACCACTATTTTGTACTTTTGTACACAAATCCTATACATGTTTTGGTAGATTTTTCTTTGCTTTGTATGTTGATTATAAATGATATTGTATTTTTAATTCCAGTGTCCACATGATTATTGCTAATTTATAGAAATGCAATTGATTTTTAAATGTTTATTTTTCATCCTGTGACCTTGTTGAATTAACTTATTAGTAGGAAGATTTTTTTGTAGATTCATTGGGATTTCCTACCTAGACAATTATGTCATTTGCAAATGGAACAGTTTTATTTATTCCTTTCCAATCCACATGCCTTATGCCTTTTATTTCCCCTTTTTATTGCACAGCCAGAACTTCAGTGCTATGTTGAATAACAATGATGTGTGAGTGAACATCTTTATTTTGTTCCTATTCTGAGGAGAAGCATTCAAATTTTCACCATTAAATACTAGCTAAAGAATTTTTATAGATAATCTTGATCAAGTTGAGGAAGTTCTCCATTGCTTCTATTTTTCTGAGATTTTTTAAAAAATCATGAATGGCCCTAGCTGGTCTTGCTCAGTGGATACAGCATCGGCCTGTGGACTGAAGGGTTCCAGGTTCGATTCCAGTAGGGAGCATGCAGGAGGCAGCTGATCAATGATTCTCTCTCTCTCCCTCTCTCTTCCTCTCTGAAATCAATAAAAATACATTTAAAAATCATGAATGGATCTTGAATTTTGTTGATGGCTTTTTCTGCTTCAATTGATCTGCTTCAATGATCATGTGGATTTCTTCTTCATTAATTTTCACCCAGTCTCATATCCCTGGGATAAACTCCACTTGGTCACGGTATATAATGCTTTTTATATCTTGCTGAATTCTACTTACTAATAGATTAAGAAATTTTGTGTCTATATTTATGAGGGATACTGCTCTGTGGTATTTGCTTTTTGTGTTATTGGGCATTTTTAGTGTTTTTGCTTTGTTTTGTTTTTTACTGTCTGGTTTTGGTATTAGGGAAATACTAGCTTCATAAATGAATTGCAAAGTTCCTCTCTTGTTTCAGAAAAAAAATGTTTAAAATTGAACTTAATCTTCCTTAAATCCTGACCAGTGTTGCTAAGTGATTAGAGCATAGGCCTGTGCACTTGAGGGTTGCAGGTTCCATGCCCACCACAGGTCAGGGTGTGTGAGGGAGGCAATCAATCACATCAATGTCTCTCTTTCCTCTCTCTCTTTCTGTCTTTCCCTCTCTCCCATTCCTTCCACTCTCTAAAAATCAATGAAAAAAATATCTTCACTCCTTGGGTGAGGATTAAAAAAAAATCTTCCTCAAATATCTGTTATAATTCTCCAGCAAAACCAACTTGTTTTTCTTTAAAGATTTATAAATTATGAATTCGATTTCCTTAATAACTATAGGACTATTCATGTTATCTTTTTCATATTGGGTGAATTGTGCTAGTTTGGTATTCATTTAAGCTAAATTGTCAAATTTATATGGGTAGAGTGGTTTACAATATTCCTTCATTGACCTTTTAGTGTCTATAGAGTCTGTAGTAATATTCCCTGTTTCATTCCTGATATAGGCAATTTGTGTATTTCTCTCTTTTTTCAATTTCTGCTTAAGAACAGCAGGAGGTAATTGTATAATGATTTATAGAAGATATGTTTTGAGCAGCCAAAGCAGGAAGCATATGCTACTGTGTGCATGAGAGCAAAGAATTTTTTTACAAATAAATGTGCAGTATGCATTGCTTTTTAACCTACCAAAAGTCATTCTGCTTTCCAATTTGTACTTTACATCATTACTAATAATACCTCTCATTAAATACATGCTGTGTCAGGCATCCTACAATATACTTTTCATGCAAATACAACCATGGCAAAAGTGAATATTATTTACCACATTTTACAGATTGGGAAATTGAGACTTCTCAAAGGATACTCAGTAACTCTCAAAGACAGTTTTACAGTTTAGCCCCCTCAACACTTCAAAGCAATGCATACACTTTCCATTGCACCATGCTGTATTTATTTTTCTCTACAATTACCCCAAATGTCTTCCTATATAATAAAAATAATGGCACCCCCTTTTTTTGGTTTGGTAAGAAAATTACAGTTTAAAAGATCATTTTATCCAAAGTACAGGGCAAAAGTAGTTTTACAGTTGTTCATATGGAAAATAATACAATAATTAATATGTAATAATATAAGAATAAACTCTGCTTCATGTATTCACAACTGTAAACCTATGTTTGCCCAACCCTGTATATGTAAAAGCAATTGTGATGAGGGTTATCACCAAGAAGTAAATAAATAGTAGATAGAAAAAAGAGCTTAAGGTTCAAGCCAGAAAGATGTGACAGTACAAATACTTATATGGATGAATTTAAGACGATATGAAGTTTTAAGAATAAGTAAAGGGTGTCCCAAAATTCACACAAAATTTAAATTTTGTGTGAGCATTAACAACAACAACAACAACAAATAAAAGCCTAATTTTACTTGGTTTATTGAATCAGATTCTAGTATCTGTTGCCCTTTGATTTAAATCCCTTCAATTTGATAAACATTACCAAGTACCAATTATGGCCCAGGAGCAGGGACAATGAAGACCAGTGAAGACCACGGCTTTGCGTATGTGCCAGCAAAGCTGTGGAGGCCATTTACCTGATGTGCTAATCCACACATAACCCTATACTGTATACTTTATGAATCAATAAAAAATTACAATTTTTAATTATAAACCTGTTTTCTATCAAAATTACTTCTTGCTTCGCCGAAACCGGTTTGGCTCAGTGGATAGAGCGTCGGCCTGCGGACTGAAGGGTCCCAGGTTCGATTCCGATCAAGGGCATGTACCTGGGTTGCGGGCACATCCCCAGTAGGAGATGTGCGGGAGGCAGCTGATCGATGTTTCTCTCTCATCGATGTTTCTAACTCTCTATCTCTCTCCCTTCCTCTCTGTAAAAAATCAATAAAATATATATAAAAAAAAAAATTACTTCTTGCATGAATTTTGGGACACCCTTTACAATACATAGGACTTCCTTTGAAATAAAACACTATCAGTGTCATGGAAATTTATGTCATACTAGAAGCCCAGTACATGATATTCATGCGGGGGGGGGGGGGGATCTCTCAGCCTAGCTTGTGCCCAAATGGAGGGACATCTATAAAGTAACTGACCTGTTATCTTCAAATGCGTCATGGTTTTAAAGTCTAGAAAAAACTGAGGAATTGTTCCAGGTCAAATGAGATGAGAACTAGACACACTGTATGGTTCTGGATGGGATCTTATTGCCATAAAACATTATTATGACAATTGGTGATATTTGAATCGGGTTATAGGATTCAATGCTAGTAACATGCCAAAGTTCAATATCTGATTTTGTTTTCTGGTTAAGGATACATGTCCACATTCGTAAGCAATAACATGCCAAAGTATTTGGGGCTGATGGGATCAGCAACTTACAAATAATTCCAGGCAAAAAGGTCTTTACATTGTTTTCTAATTTTGCTATAACTTTTTGATTGTTTCAAAATAATAATATTAAAACATGAAAATTACTGTGAGAAATGTAGAAGATAAGTTAGAGCAGATGAGAGTGCCAGCAAGGGAGCCATTATGGAAGCCATTTCAATAATCAAGTCAAGAGCAGGTGAATTAAGACATTTGCAGTGGGAACAAAGAAAAGAGGAAAGCTTTGGCAGATACTAAGGAAACAGTGAACAAATGGGAGAGCTGAAACTAAAACAATTGAGATGGTTTGGTTTGCTATTTACTAGTAGCTACGGAGAGAAGAAAAGGGAAGGCTCTAGGGCAACTCAAACTTCTGGTTTGGAAAACCGATTAGATGGTAGTACCATTAATATAATGAAACAGAGATGTTTTTGGAGTAAGTAAGCTGATGTCATGGCAAATAAGTATAGTGAGCTTTATTATCCAAACACGCTAGGCTACTTGACCAAATAAAACATATTTAATTATCATGTTAAGCCGAATTTGTACTCTCTGGCCTCATGTTTCCATAAGAAAGGTAATTCCATCAGCGTAACCCTCTTGGCCTGTTCTCCCTTCACTCATACCTCCCCATGGAGGGAGAAGTGCTCAGCTGCAGAATGTCTCTGGGGAAAGGACTAAGCTTTCCAGGCTCTGCCCCTTCTGGGTCCTCCTCTACAGAGCCAACGTGTCAGCAGCATCTACACACCCCTGCTCTCCTGTATCAAAACCACCTTGTGGATGGCTGTGATGTGTGTTTAATTCCAGGGCAAAGGTACAGCAAGCACATTAGGTACATATCCAGAATAATATTGTCCAATCAGTTCTACAGTAAAAATAAAAATTATGACATTTTATTTTAATTTATCTAACTCCTATATCATATCTCTCAACTGGTTCTGAATCTGGGAGAGAAAGTAAAACAGTGCAGTTAATTTGTATACCAAACTCAAACAATGATGTAAACTTTTTTATTCCTCACAGTGACTAATATTAGTGCCTGAAACAAACTTATTGAATTGAATTCAATCAATGTAAAAAATAATGATGCTAACATAAGACTGTATTATAGTGAAAAATATAGGTCCTTCTAATTACTTGTTTTTCAGTTTTAGGGATTTAACACCATTGATTTAAAACTTGTTTTTCAACAGGGTACAATATACTTATTTTACTTTTCTTCATACATAAAATAGAAATGATAATGGCTCTATTATCTGATATGATTGCTCAGAGAATTAAGTAATGTATAGATACCATTCTGTAACAGGCTAAATGAATGACACAGATTTATTGCTTAGTCATCATGTCCCCTTCTCAACAGTGTAAATTTGTGCAGAATGAGAGGAAAAATCAAACCAGAATGGAACTGCTGGGGTCAGCTATAAAGAAGCATATCAAGTGACCTATATCATGTTTCCCAAATTGTGTGTTGTGGATCACTAGTTGTGAAAAATAATAATGGGTTTCCAAGGGTGGAACTAGGGGAAGGCTATGAAAAATCCTTCAGTGCAGAAAAGTGTTTAACCCTGTAATTCCCTAATACATTTGACCACTGGAACATTTTTTACTCTAGAAACACCACTCAGAATGAGTACTTCACAGATATTGAGACATTCTGATTGAGGGGAAGACGGTAGAATATGTGGTTGGGACTTCTTGATTTATTAGAATACCCTATGGTGAATTTGGCACAGCATTAAGTAAAAAATCTATAAAAGCCTTGCTCATTCTATTGTGCTCCCTGGACAGTGTATATACCACTTTATCTATCTAATTTCTATTCAAATATAAAGCTCCTTTTGTGTACTCTCTTCCTAGAATTGCCTTCCCTGGCTTTTACCCAACCATCCTCTGTTAATTAAAATTATACTTATTGAGCACTGATTATGTACTAGGTGCTGTTCTAGGTACTAGGATTGAGCATATAATAATCACAACAGTACATTGTTCTTATTCTTATAGAACATCCATTCCAGTGGGAAAGATATTGACCAACACATAAATGCTAAATCAGGTTTAAAATATGTTACAGAGGAAAACTAGCTAAAGGAGCTAGAACGTGAAGTTGAGGCTACTTTATATTCAGTGGTCAGAGAAGGTCTCCTCATAGTGGCATCTGAATATCATGACCTGAAGGAAGAAAGATAATAAGCCATGTAAGTCAGGGGGAGAAGGGCATTCCAGACAAGTCCATGATGAGTATCAAAAACATAAGGCAGGGACTGTCTGGCTTATCTGAGGCAGTGTAGAAAAGATGGCGTGGCTGGAGTAAAGTGAGCTACGTGGAGACTGACAGGAGATCGATTAAGAGGTTAAAGAGAGAGTCAAATTACATAAGGTGATGTATGATTTTAGTCTGAGTGAGATGGGAAGACATTGGAAGTTTAGCAGATGAATCACATGATCTGATTTATGTAAGTCCACTTGCCAATTTGTAAAAGAATAATAAGGGCACAACAGTCATTGCCAGGAAACAGAGTGAGAGGCTTTTTCAAAAGTCCAGGCAAGAGCATTAATGGTTTATATGATAGTGGCAGAGGAGAGATGGTCAGAGGGTCCTGATTCAAGATATATTTTGAAAAGAAAACTAGAGGAATAATTTTTAAACTTTTTTTAAAATCTCAGGACCATTTCATACCCTTAAAAATTACTGGAAACACTAAAGAGTTTTCATACAGGGGGTAATATCTTTAACTATTTAGTATATTAAAAATTAAAACTGAGATACTTTTAAAAACATAGGAATCCAAATGCACATTTCATTAGCCATCAGAGCTATGATGTCATTGCACATCATCACGCAACAATGGAAAACTCCATCAAGCAATTGTACAAATAAGAGTGGAAAGGAAAAAATATGTTTGTATTATTATGAAAACAGTTTTGACCTCACAGACCTCCTGAAAGGGTCTTTGAGACTGCCAAGGGGTCCTGAACCATAGTTGAGAATTGTCAGCCCTAAAAGGTTTTCTGATGGACCAGATGTGACAGTGTGAGAAGAAGAAAAGAATCAAGAATGGGATCAATTTCTTTACCCTGTACTGCCCTGAACTGAAAAGCAAAGTTCAGTGCCACACATGTTAAGCTTAAAATGCTTTTTAGACATTTATTTGAGATTTAGGGTAGCTGGCTACATATGAGCCTGAGTTCAGGGAAGTGGTCGGGGCTGGAGATAGAAGTTTAGGAGTCATCGGAATATAGACAGCATTTAAAGCCCTGGAACTGGATGAGAATACACAGGGAATGAATGTAGATTGAGAGAAATCTCACAATAATCCCTGGGATTATTCATTCAATCAATGAATTCCATCAGTGAAAATCTAAATGTTATCTCTTTAGAACACAGTCTCCTGCAGTCGATTAAAGGTTCTTTGAGGTCATTTTTATATGTAAATATCATTTTATGATGCCCAGCATCCAATAAGCACTCAACTGTGTTTACTGAATAAATAAGCAAATAAAGTAACAATGTGCTCTGTGGTACATTCATAGCTAAATTCCAGAATTTTAGAACAGGCAAGAGTAGGAAGTTGAAGTGATCAACTTCAGATTCATATATTAGGTCTACTATTCATCACGCAGTCAAACAGGTTCCCATGAATTGAGAGGCAGAGGTAACTACTGCAGGCCTTTAACTTTACCCAGTGCAAGTCAATAACAAGGGATGGGATTAGGTTTCAAATTCTAATCCGCACTGAAGACATTTAAAACAATAATGCCAGTGCTAGTTTCTAGATATTTTATTTTTTAAGGAAATTTCTCCCAGAGAAATCTACAACTATGCATTCTTATTCAGACTGCCTAGAAATGCTCTAGGGAGAAAGACATGCCAAAGAATGGAACCCACTGAGATTTTTATGTATGCAGAAGAAAAAACCTGAATAACCACACAAAAGAAAAAAAAAACCCAACCATTTAATAAAGTCTGCTGTTGTAAAGGGCATCGTGGCCACAAAATTCAGAGAATCAGATTTTATGCTTAGAAAAGGAGATGAATTTTTTTTTACATGTAGAAAGGGTCAGCAATAAATCATTCCCCATTTTCAACGTGGGTAAATACAGCCAGAGTTTCATCAAAAGAAATGAGGATGAATAATATTCTACTGGCATATGACTGGCATGGCATCTATAAAGAATGATGGTGATTTTATTCATTAACTAGAGGCCTGGTGCACAAAAATTTGTGCACTCAGGGGGGGCCCCTCAGCCTGGCCTGTGCCTCTCGCAGTCTGGGATCCCTTGGGGGATGACCACCTGCTGGTTTAGGCCTGCTCCCTGGGGAATTGGGCCTAAGCTGGAAGTCAGACATCCCTCTGGCAGCCCGGGAGCCCTCGGGGGATGTCCACTTGCTAGCAGGAAGCAGGCCTAAGCTGCAGTTGGACATTCTTAGTGCTGCCAAGGAGGCAGGAAAGGCTCCTACCACCACCGCTGTACTGGCAGCCAGCAACCTGGCTTGTGGCTGAGCAGAGCTCCGCCTGTGGGAATGCACTGACCACCAGGGGGAAGCTCCTGCATTAAGCATCTGCCCCCTGGTGGTGAGTGTGTGTCATAATGACCAGTCATTCCCAGTCGTTCTGCTGTTAGGGTCAGTTTGCATATTACCCTTTTATTATATAGGATAGAGGCCTGGTGCATGGGTGGGGGCCGGCTGGTTTGCCTGAAGGGTGTCCCGGATCAGGGTGGAGGTCCTGCTGGGGTGCCTGGCCAGCCTGGGTGAGGGGCTGATGGGTATTTGAAGGCTGGTCATACACCCTTCAGGGTGGGGGTCCCCACTGGGGTGCCTGGCCAGCCTTGGTGAGGGATTGACGGCTGTTTGCAGGCTGGTCACACCCCCTTCAGGGTGGGGGTCCTCACTGGGGTGCCTGGCCAGTCTGGGTGAGGGGCTGAGGGCCGTTTTTAGGCTGGCCAAGCCCCCCAGGACGGAAGCTCCCAGCCTCTCCTTTTTTTCTTTTTTTCTTATTCTGGGATTTATTTACCTTCTATAATTAAAACTTTGTTGCCAGCTCCTGCTCGCTCCAGCTCCATGGCCATGGCCTGCTGAAAGCAGGTATATGGGGTTTATTTACCTTCTATAATTGAAACTTTGTGGCTTTGAGTGGAGCTCAGAGCCAGGCGGGAAGCTTGGCTTCCTCCATCATTGCGGCAATCAAGCCTCCTGCTTGCTCCAGCTCCATGGCTGCTGGCCGCCATCTTGGTTGGGTTAATTTGCATATAGTCACTCTGATTGGCTGGTGGGTGTGGCTTAAGGCATAGCAAAGGTGTGGTCAATTTGCATGTTTGCCTTTTATTAGTGTAGATGGAAGATACAGTTTGTAGTGGGTGCTTTTTGGATTCTGGCTTTTCCCTTCAGCCTAGCCCAATTCTGTGTCCATCTTTATGGGCTTCTCTCACATCCCAAATTTCATTTCATATCTCCATGGCTCACTTATGCAGACACCTCTATGGGATGAAATGCTGGAGGTTGGGAATACCCTCTAGTTAGCTAGCATCATTCTGGGTAGATTTGAGTGACTTTAGGAACTTAAAAGGCTCCCAAACACATTTCCTAAAAGCTGAAGTTGCTATCATCAGAGCCACTGTGGATGAGACAGCAAGAGAGGAATGTCTCTCAAAGGTCATATTCCAAATGTGGACAAACACCACTTTTAAATCACTGTAACAGCAAGTCAGGCTGCTACAGAGCCTTACAATTTACACAGCACCACTGCATATTTTATCTGATCTGAGCTTTACTGCATCCCTGAGAAGGACGCAAGGCAAATACCATCCTCACGTTGCTGACAAGTTGGAGGGTCAGAAAGGTTACATAGAGGATGAAAAGCATGATTAGAAATGAATTCCTAGAAAGAGCAGTGATAAGGATTTTTTAAAAAATACTTGTCTTCAGAGATACTGATTTAATTCGTCTGGGGTAGGGTCCAGGCATTTTTTTTTTTAATCTTCTCAGGAAATTCTAATTTGTTGAGGACTACTGATTAATTGTTGGGGCCACTGATTTCTTAATATCTTTTTCTTTCCCAATTGTTCTTTGTTTCACCTAAGATTATTTTATATTATTTTATTATCTTTCTTTTTTTAGCTTTCACTTCTCACTTGGCTTTGGTTCAATGATTCCAGATTACTGAACAGAGTCTTCTTTGGTTTCCTCCGTTAGGTTACAAACTACAACCATCTATGTTTCTGCTCTTCGTCCTTTTTCCAACCTATTATTCTCCTCTCAAACTTCATCATCCCTTTGGAATACAATGTTCCATCTTGATGATTTTCTCCCCGAGGAGCTAATTAACATGAACAGATGACTGGAGTTAGTAGACCAGAGTTCTTCCAGTCAGTGACTCTGAAAGACTGGGAAAATTATTCAACCTCTTTAAATCTCAAACCCAATCATTAAAATAAAGAAAAAAAAATACTTACCTTGTAGGGGTTTTTAAAGGGCAGGAGTGGAGTGGAAGGGGTCAATGGGGGGGGGAAGGGGGGAACAACTGTAATACTTTCAACAATAAAGATAAATAAAAGCAAAAAAGAAATAAATGAAACACATGGTCAATAATAGAAATAAATGGCCCAATACACTAAAAGAAAAATATTTTTCAAAGATTATCTTTTAAAAGGCCTTTTTATTTCTTATCTACTTTTTGCTTCAACCCAATACAATATTCTGTACTCTGAGTTATAGGACTCTGTTTTTTACCCACTCTCATTTCTAATTTTAAAATTTAGCGTATATATTCTATAACCCCACAGTGCCCAGTAAAATAGTATTCTAAGTTTGGCAAGAATTTTATATACCACAAATTCTAAACTCTTAATAATGGAAGGGAGAGATGGTATGGATTATTATTAAATTACCTTATTATTAGCTCATTAAACACCCCCAAAAAAGTCCAGAAGAATATCTAAAATATTGATTTCCTTCAGGTTTCCACCTGATTTAAACAGAGTCTATCGTGGATAGGAATTCAGGAGCAACTCATCTTTCTTCAAATCATCTGCCTTAGTCTCTTGAGAGACCTGGGCCCTTGACTTTTATCTCTCTACGGCCTCTGTGTGCTTCTTTTATAAGATCCCTCCATAGCTGTGAAAATGTGTAGCCTTCTCACTTCATTGTGTCAGAGTCTACTATGGATGGGGTTTAAAGTATGTGGTGGGATCTGTACCAGGAACAGCCCCAAGATAATCAGAATTTCCAAATTTTTCAGGCTGACTTGCTGTTAATATCCACCTATGTTCATTAAAATGTTATTATAAAATTCAATATTAAGCACCTAATAAAATGATTCATCTGTGATATTGTGCCAAAATTGTCTTTTTTTCTGCCTCCACCTTGGTTCACTTCTCAAACATCCCCATGCCATGAAAAAGGAAGAGTAGAAAAATCCATCCAGCTGAAACCAACACCAAGGGTGCAGCCCCAAAATCCAACGCTTTAACAGCCAATTCCTTATCCAAA
Source organism: Myotis nattereri (assembly GCF_964212035.1). Lineage (NCBI taxonomy): Eukaryota > Metazoa > Chordata > Mammalia > Chiroptera > Vespertilionidae > Myotis > Myotis nattereri. The sequence continues at coordinate 199,516,304 of NC_138076.1, forward strand.
CTCTCCAGGAATGCCAGTGTTTGAACTTTGGAGCCAATTAAATTTAGTCACTCCTCCTATTACAAATTTAACATTTCAGTCCTCATCATTCATGTCTCTCCCATCAACTTTTTTTTTTTTAAATATCATAATTTTCCAGTATTCTTTTTTTTTTATTATTGCTTAAAGTATTACAAAGGGTATTACATATGTGCCCATTTTATCCCCCCGCCCTAGACAGTCCCCCTCCCATCAACTTTTAATCTCCTCTTTCCCATTCTTTACAACCAGATTTAATTTCATGCATCCTGACATTAACACACACACACACACACACACACACACACACACACACTGGTTTCTTAAATTCTGTCCTTCCTTCAACACCTGTCATACTTTCCTTTTACCACCAAATTATTCAAAAGCTTAATCTACAACCAGTGCATTGCTTTTCTTCAACTCTTCAACTCTTTGCAATTTAGCTTCTACCTTCTCCACTTTAATTAAATTGCTTTCTTGAAGGTGTTTGAACTCATAATCACCAAACAAGTTGACATTTTGAGCTTCCTTCTGCTTTGCATCCCAACCAGTTTCAATAATGTTAACTAATCTCTTCTTTAAATTTTCTTCTCTGTTCATATTTAGGATAATAGTTTACCTTTCTTGTTTTTTTATCTCTCAATGCTCCTTCTCTCTCTCCATTTGCTAAGGCCTTCTTTCTAAAGTACATGTAAAGAAATTACTTAAATGTACTGATTTCCAATTTCCTCATCTATAAAATGAAGATAATATCCATTCTCAAAAGAACCAGGAAAGTTAAATTGTATTTTGTACTTAACAAATATTAATTATACTCTTAAGAGTGAACATTTCTAGCATTCTGTCTTTGATACTATCTCCCTTCACCATCTAATTCTATAAATGTCTATAAAATCTTTACCTTAAGCTTTTACCTCTCACCAGAGCTCCACATCAATATTTCTAATTTGTAATATCATGCCACACACTCAATAAGTTTACAAAACAAAATTTATCATGCCACCCTCTTCCTAATCAAAATAAATCCTGCTCAGGTCTTTCCTATTTTTATTAAGATCATTGCAAAATCCCAGCCAACCAGGACCAGATCATTAGTCATCTTTGACTCCCTTAGATTTAATCCATCTATTTACATACTAATGCTTTATCCAAAGTGTCTCTTGAACATCATAACCAAGTCAACTTATCCCAGAAATGCAAAGTTTGATTAACATTAAAAATAAAACAATGTAGCACTAGCCCGGTGGCTCAGTTAGTTGAGTGTCGTCACATACACCAAAAGGCTGAGGGTTCAATTCTCAGTCAGGGCACATACCTAGGTCAAGGGTTCTATCCCCAGTCAAGGTGTGCATAGGAGGTAACCAATCAATCTTTCTTTCTCTCTTCCTCTCTTTCTTTCTTTTTTTTTCTTTCTTTCTCTCTCTCTTTCTCTCTCTCTCTCTCTCTCTCTCTATCTCTCTCTCTCTCTCTATCTCTATCTCTATCTCTATCTCCATGTCTTTCTAAAAATCAATGGGAACATATCCTCAGATGAGGATTAAAAAAATAATTAAAACATAAAAAATAAAACAATATAATTTATCACATCAACAGAACAAAGGAAAAATCATATGATCATCTAAATATACACAGAAAAATTTTGAAAAATTTCAACACCCTTTTATGCTAAAAACTTTCAGTAAATTAGGAGTAGAAGAGTATAAATAATAAACATAGGTTATATTGTATTTAATGCTGAAATATTGAATACTTTCCCTTAAAGATAACAAATAAGGAAAGGATTTTGGGTTTTACCAGTTCCGTGCACAACTGTCCTGCAGTCACAGTAGTATTATATTATCATATCTAATAAAGAGGAAATATGCAAATGGACTGTCACACCATCACAAAGATAGCTGTGCCCACAGCAGAGGCGGGTTTTTCTGTAACAGAAGATGGCTACCCACAGCGGAGGCCAAGTTCCCTTAATGAGCCTTAATGAGCAATCAGCAGGGACCTGAGGCTGTGTCCCTGCCTGGTGGGGCTTGACAGGGGACCTCAGGCTGTGGCCCTCCCTGCCCCCCCTGCACCTGGCGAGGCTTGATGGGGAACCTCAGGCCACACCCCCTGCCCAAAAGGGCTTGACAGGGTACCTCAGGCCACGCCCCCCACCTGGCAGGGCTTCACAGGGGACCTAAGGCTGTGCCCCCACCACAGCACTGGGCCAGGGGACCTGAGAGTGTGCCGGGGGCCCTGCGGCTGCGCCTCCCACCAGGCAGGGCTTGACGAGGGACCTGAGTCTGTGCTCCTCGCCCGGCGCCAGGCTGGGGGACCTGAGGCTGCGCCCCTTGCCCAGCGGGGCTTGATGAGGGTGGGGCTGGCTGGGTCTGGATATTGCCCAATGGGAGTGGAGCCGGCCGGGTCTGGGTCTTGCGTGATTTCTTTTTTCTTTTTTTAAATATATATCTTTATTGATTTCAGAGAGGAAGGGAGCGGGAAAGACAGACAGAAACATCAATGATTAGAGAGAATCATTGACTGGCTACCTTCTGCACGTCTCCTACTGGAGATCAAGCCCGCAACCCAGGCATGTGACCTTGACTGGAATCGAACCTGGGACCCTTCAGTCCATAGGCCGATGCTCTTTCCACTGAGTTAAACGAGCTAGGGCCTTGAGCGATTTGAGGTGCGCATGGGTGGGTGGGGACTTGACTCTGGGTCCTGCAGTGCACCCCAGATTCTGACAGGAGGAAGATTTTCATATACATTTTACTAATTTTCTTTCATCTCTGACATTTTGATTATAGAGAAAGGGCAAATAGCAATATTAAAATATTTCCTCTATTTAATTCCCTTTAATGTGCATGAATTTTGTGCACCAGCCACTAGTTAATAATAACAATAGGCATAAAGACTAGAAAAAGAAGAAATAAAACCATCATTATTCTCAGAAGACAGAAGAAAACCATTAAAAATTACTTTTAAAAGGAACTACTATAACTTTTCCATAAGTTTATCCAGGTGGCAGGACACAGGATAATGGAAAACTCAACAGCATTTCTATATACCAACAATGAACAATTGGAAAGTGAAAGTAATAAACAATACTAAAGCATTAAGTCAACTCAATGAGAAAACTCTTTTTCTATGTAGGAAAAAAAAAATGAATCTCAACTCTTACCTCACAACCTACAAAAACAATTTGAGATAGATCATAAAACTAAATATAAAAGCCAGAACCAGAAAGCAACTAGAAAAAATATGAGAGCACATTTTCACAAACTGAACAAAACACAAAAAGCACTAACCATGAAAGAAAAAAACTGATAAACTGGATCTCACCAAAATTAAAATATTCTGTTCATCAAAAGTTATCATTTAAAAAATGTGGGTAAATCATCCTGATAGAGAAGCTCAGCCTTGTAGGTTAATATACTGGAGGAAGACAAAGAGAAACCAGTAGTATATAAATATTTCAGTCTCTATGAGTTGAAAATAGAATATTTCATAATCTGAAGAATTTTATGACATGAAAGAATCCAAAGAAGCAAAGGTAAAAAGCTCAAACATGGGATACAGAACTAACAGCTGTGACTTAGTGAGTTAGTAAATATGCCACGCCCAGCCAGTGTGACTCAGTGGTTGAGGTCGACCCATGAACCAGGTGGTCATGGTTCGATTCCCAGTCAGGGTACATGCCCGGGTTTCAGGCTTGATCCCCAGTAGGGGAAGTGCATGAGGCAGCCGGTCAATGATTCTTATCATTGATGTTTATATCTCTCCCTTCCTCTCTGAAATCAATAAAAACATATTGAAAAAATAAATAAATATGCCAAATAAAATCAAACAACAAAACACTGCAAAATCTGTGGCTTCTAAGTAATTAACAGTAATTCCAAACATGCAATGTATAATCAGCCCTACCACAAATTGAATGCAATGAGTCCTTGTTTACAATGAATATTCTCATGTATAGGTAGAGTTATGGAAAGTAGACTAGATAAAGACATACAAAAAGAGAAGGGGAAGTAACTAAACTTGCTCTATCTAAGTAGTATATATTTGCAGTGAATGCAATGAAAATTATGTTTTTATTCCTCATCAATTCTATATCATTCTCACAATAAAAATGAACACATGTGCCAATGCCCAGGCAAAGAAATGCAAATCCATGAATACAGGTAGTTTTAAGAGCGAAATGATCTTTCCAACCATGTTATTAATTTCTAATTAGTAATTTTTTTAAAAGTGTTTTAATACCCATAAGTCAATCTAACTTCACATTTTTTGCATTTCCAGCCAGAATTAGCAAACACTTTAGAGGATTAAACTTGTGATCAAAATATAGGCTCTTATATAACCTAACAACAATTATCTTTTCTTTGGAACAGTTAGATCTCAACCATTCTCCATCCCTCACACACCTGTGACTTGTCAGAACACCCCAGGGAGTCCCCTGTTCTATCCATCCAGCTGTCCCCCACCCACACTCTCTAGTCTCCAAACCCTTTCCTGAAATCACGTGTGCTACCCTGATTCTCCCTAATAATTACTTCCACTAATTTTCTATTCCCTGCTCTCTACAGTGAATGAGGAGCCCCAGGAGGTTAGACATCATGAGGAGGAATAAGCAATCCACCACAGTCTCTGTGGTAAAAAGAAAATTGAGGTTATATTCTTTCCCAATTATACACCTTAGCAGTCATTGTTCTATTACATACAAACTTATAGGCTGCATTGGTTCTAAGTTAAATACCATAATCCTTAGTTTCCTGACTTGCTTCATTTTTTTCCTCCTCAAATCATCACTATGACAGCTAAGACAGGAAGCTGGAGTTAGTTAGTTTCATAGACATTTACTAGTAATAATGAACCGAGGAATAAAGTCAAGTTGGAATTTCTGGCTTTAACATTACCTCTCGTTTTCTTCAAAGTTTACCAAAGTAAACACAGCTAAAGAATATGTAAGGAGGGATTTATGGATTAAGTTTCCTTAGACTTCAGATATGTAGAAAGAAATCTGTTTTTCATTCATTGAATGACCACATGCATTTATATTAGAGAATTTATGTTGGTATAAAAGTAAATATGTTTATTGATGGATCTTATTAACTTACATATAGGACAATCTCTTACCTAAGACATTTTAAAATTTCTGGAAATGTTATGGCTTCACAGTAACACCAGAAACAGCTTCATATAATGAGAGAACCGATGACAGTTAATGTGGCATTTAGCATCTAAATATGGGGTTAATGAGGTTATTTCTTGAAGCAAATGAACTAGATGACATTTCCCTGAAGAGGAAGAAAGGGTTTTTGAAGACATTTTTCTCCTCTGCATATTGGGACTCTGTGTAAAATGTGACTGTGCCTAACTGACCCCAAACCTGTAAATTCCTCATAAAGATGTCATGTTGTACAATCTCGTGAGGATTTTTCTAGCCTCTGAACAGGACCAGAAGAGACAACTATTAGATGAAAGAAAGGAAAAGAACTGCAAATTAGTTGTGCAACTTAGCCCCTTTGGAGTGCCAACATCCTTACCCAAAACACCAGAATATCCATTCCCTTGGAGTTAATGAAGGTTAACAGAAACAATTTATATGAAAGTGTCCCAAAAAAAAGTAAGAAAAAGAAGAAAATATTCTATAAACTGAGGTGGATATGTAAGGTTTAAATTCCATTTTAAGAAAATTTTAGCCTTTGCGACAGCATGAATGACCTGGAGAACATTATGCTAAGTGAAATAAGCCAGTCAGAGAAGGACAAGTACCATATGGTTTCACTTACATGTGGAATTTAATGAACAAACAACTACCAAGCAAAATAGAGAATAGATTCATAGATAGAGAGCAGGCAGTCAGCTCAAGGATGGGGGTTTTGGGAGGGGGGAAATGAAGAAAAAATAAAAATAAAAGAGAGAGAACTCATGGACATGGACTACAGTGTGGTGATTGTGGGGGTAGAGGGGGAACAGAGGGCATAGAGGAGATAAAAGGTGATGGAAAAAATAAAAATTTTTAAATTTTAAAAGGAAATGAATGAACTAAACTGCACATAAATGTGGGTGAATATTCATAACATAATATTGAGAGTAAAAGGCTAATTCCAGGTAAAAAATAAATAAATAAATAAATGCCATTTTATTAATGAGGATGATGATTATAATAAGAATCGTCCTAAACAAATGATACAAAAGAAGATAAGATATTAAGGAAATCATGGCTCATTCACAGCAAAACAGTCTTAAAAGGCACATCTGTCTTACAAACTAGCTCAAAGGACTTGTTCATACTATATACTTAAGTAGATGGTGAATGGCATTGATTAGATCCACAGCCCCCCTCTCTTGGGTTTTATGAGGCCCATTCAGAACGAGCCAGGTTTGAGAACAAGACCAAGTCCATGTTCTGAGTTCTCCTGTTGGCAAAAATATAATGCTAACAGCTTTATAAGTGCTATTTTCAATGAAATATCACAGAACAGCTTGTCCCAGTGATATTTCTAAAGCTTGCCTGCAAACCGCCTACTGGGAAATCCAACTGAAAGAGAAGAAAGAGGGAAGCGAAAGAAAGCCACACAGACAAATGACAGGCATGAGGGAAAAGAACAAAAGGTAAAGGGAGACCAGCTAGGCGTGAGCACTGAAGGGAAATAAGGAGCAATGAGATGTAAAATACCAAACACAGGCAAAATTGGAGACCGTAAGGAATAGAGAATGTAAAGAAAATATATAAAAACAACTGGGGCTGGAGGATAGGGAAGTGATTACAAGTAATGCAGCATGTTCAGAGAAATGAAGACAAAATGAGCAGGAGACACCAAAAAAAAGTAACAACTTAATAACTGGACTATAACTATTAAAATGTTATGAAAGGAAGATGATGTGAAATAGCACATTTCCTAAGCTTCATTTGTGTGTTTTTTCTATAATATACAAATTCCTTTTGCTAAAAGCTGATATACATTTCAGTGTCTACCATCAACTCCAAGGGCAGAAAACATCCCCTTCCAAGTCCCTTCTTTTAATCTAAAAATCAATGTACATATCATAAAATAGGCCAGGCATTGCAATGTCAGTTTTGCATGCACTGATTCAGAAACAAAATACGTTATGGTGCAGATAATGTCATTCTGGGCACTTACCTGAGGTCGAATAACTTTTACAATATTTTTGAGGGCAGTATCGGGGGATGGAGGTGAGCAGTCAGGTGTTGGGCCTGTAGAGCTGTTTCTATGGTTACTAGTTCCTGGAGCAGTAATTGCTACCTCAGAGGCATTATCTGCGAATAAAAATAGAACTGCCATGAACCTAATCACTCAGTTTACCTTTTAAGACTGCAAATTAGTTTAATGACCAGGAATTGAGATTTCAACTTAAAACTGGTATCAATTACAAGATCATACTGAGGAATATGCTCAGCAGTATGTTTTATAGATAATGTTTATTGAATGCGTTGTTCTCTTTTAGAATAATATCACCCGCTGTGGTATTATCCCAAGAAAGAAGAGTATTATTATTCAGTTAATAATGATAAATTAACCAACATGTCTGTGAAGACTATCACAATTATATGAATGACTAAAACTTTAACTTTAAAAAGAACATGATTTTTTAATATATTATCGGGCTAAGTTTTCTTCATAATCTTTCAAATGGGTATTGATCTTTATTAAAGTAGATGTTTCATAGCTCCAATTCATAAAACCCCAATTCAAACCTCCCCAAAGCATTTCTCTCAGAAATCCCTCAAGCTATAGGAAAATATCCCAGTGAATTAATTAACCTTGATGAGAAACTGACATTTGTACAAAACATTTTTATAATACAAAACTATTACCCCACAGATAAAGATATCCTCCTATATGGTCAAAACTAAATGAATGAAATTTCAAAAATCTAAATTAGTCTTCCCTTGTGGTAACTGTTTGGGGGGTGGGGTGGAAGGATAAAGAAAGTAATGTCTTCAAAATCAGCAGCATGTGAAACATTTTCTTCTTAAGTTTATATAAAAACAAAATAACATCAACGATGCCATTTGGAATGTTTAAAATACTTGGGAAAGGATGACAAATGTTTTATAAATAACTTCTGCTAGCACAAAGAGACGTTATATTATTTTAACAACAATTTGGCAATCCTCTGTGGCTTTTTATGGAAACGATTGCAAGTTCAAATCTGCAAAAACATATACTTCCCTGTTATAATTTTAATTAGTTCCCAATAATGTTCTGTCCTAGACAGCTAGCTGAATTGATGCAAAAGGGACTGAGACTGAATTGTTTATAGACCAGCAAATCTCTCTGTTCCACAGCTACTGTCTACAATCCCAACCGAAAAGCAATAATTTATGAAGGCATCTCCTGCTCATAATAAGTGAGGATATAAAAACTCTACCCCCCACATAAAAATATAATTCAGTCTTCTGGGGAATCTAGACATAGGGTTATGAAAATACAAGTGTGGCACATTGAATTAAATAGATCCTTCATTAAATACGTCTTTAGAATGTCCAGAGTTCTCCTTGACTTCAGTTTAATGGATCAGGTGGGAAGTAGCATTTCAAGAACAGGCAGGTTTGCATGGGTAGTCTTCTGAGTAGAACAGAATAGTATGAGTCAATATTGAAACAGAGACAAAACATCAGTCAGCAAGAGGGTGACAAAGATGCCCTGCTTCTCTCCAATTTGTCCTTCCTGCTTTCATTCATTCAACCATACATCCAAAAACATTCATTTGGGGGCAAGGATGTCAGTTATTATGTTCCTTCTAAGGATAAATTTTAAAAAATCTCTAGCCATGGGTAGCAGGTAGGGAGGGATTAAATAGGTGGAGGAGAGAGGATTTCTAGGACAGTAAAACTGCTCTGTATGATTCTATAATAGTGAGTGCCTGACATTTTAATCCCCATTAGTCTATACACCACGAAGAGTGAACCCTAATGTAAACTACGGACTTTGGTCCATAGTTTGGATAATGATGTTTCCATGTAGGGTTGTTGATTGTATCAAATGTATCCCACTCTGGTGGTGGTGGTGGGGGGGTGTTGATTGGCGGGGGAGGCTGTGTCCATGTAGAGGCAGAGTGTATATGAGAACTCTCTGTATCTCTACTCAATTTTGCTGTGAATCTAAAACTGCTCTAAAAATAATGTCTTCAAATATTTTTTAAAAAGTCTCTGCCCCTGCCCTAGCCAGTTTGGATCAGTGGATAGAACATTCACCTGTAGACTGAAGGGTCCCAGGTTTGACCTCAGTTGCAGGCTTCTCTCCAGCCCGGGCCCTAGTCGGGGCGCATGCAGGAGGCAACCAATCGATGTGTTTTTCTCACAATGATATTTCTCTCTGTCTTTCCCTCTCTCTTCCACTCTCTCTAAAAATAAGTGGGAAAATATCTTTGGGTGAGGATTAAAAAATATATATCTCTGCCCTTGACAAGTGTACAATCAAATGTGGCATCCGAGATGCAATTTATAATGCAATATAACTTGAGAATTGATAACAGATCAATGAAGCACGATGAAAAGGCAGGGGAGGACTGTGGCTGGAGAGGAAGGTGGTTGTAAAAGACTTCAGTTTTCAGGCAAGAAAGCTGGAGTAGAACATAAATCATAACAACATGAAGGTAGAACGAGCATAGATGAGCTATTTTATGTTAGGAAGAAGTCGGAGGTGAGTTTAAATGCGTTAGAGGAAGGTTTTTAGTATAAGAATTTACATTTAATTCTGTAGGCAATAAGAAATATTGAAGGTATTTAAGCAGGGAGTGAGTGACCTAGTAGTAATAATAGCTAAAGTTTATTGGACTACAATGAAATGATGTTAGAGTTTTATTTTCCTTATCATTTATCATTGATTCTCTCTTCTGTACTTTTCATTGTTGTCTCTCTGTGTTGTATTCTGAATAGTTTCTTCTTTGTTGAATTTATTGGGGTGACATTGGTTCCCCAAGTGATACAGGTTTCAAGTGTACAAATCAACAAAACATCATCTGCCTAGTTTCTTATATTTATTTCCCAGTTTATTGGTTCTTTCTTCAGCTCTGTCTGGTCTGCTATCAAACCATTTTCTTAATTTCAATCCTATTTTTCAATTCTAAAATTTCTACTTGTTTCTTTTTCAAATATACGGTCACCATTTGGCATTTTTCAGTTCCCTAACTTTTTCAAGCTTCCCTTTATTTATTAGAAAATGTCAAGGACATTTGTTTTTGCTGGGGTTTTTTTGTGTTTTTTTTTTTAGCATCCGAGTCTAATAATTCCAATATCTGAATTCTCCGTAGACCTGTTTCTCTATACACTGTTCTATTATCTATCTCATCTTTAATTCTTTATTATGTGTCATTCAACTTTTTGATAGAATAAGATATCCAACATTAAATATAATGCTTTTGTCTTTTAGTACATGTTAATTCAAAGAAGCATCCCAACATACATTCTAATACCATATGCTGAAGTCTTTAGAAAACTTACCTGTTCAGTGTTAGATAATTTATTTAACATCTCAGGATTTCAGTTTCCTGAACTTCAAAAATGAAAATGGTTAATAACTATCTTCTTGGGTTTATGCGTGCATATAAAATGAGAGAACACACATGAAAAATAACTAGCATGTTATCAGGTTTAATAAATTTGAGTATTGTACAGATTTAATAAATTTGAGTTTTTTTCCCCTATCAAACCAAATATCATCAGAATTAAAATAAAATATGGAAGTGGAAAGAAAATCCAGAGGGAGAAGCAAGAAAATAACTACTAATGTGTTTTAGATAATACATCTAGAGTAATGATTGTGAGTAATTGGGTAGGATTTGAGGCCAGTACCTTTAAGCTATTAATACAAAGAGGTAGGAACAGAATTGAATTCCAGGAATAAGGAATGATCCACTGAGGAATGATTTACTGCAAGGACTGGCCCTGTTGACTGCCTTTGGATCAAAGACAGAAAAACTGCTGGGTACTCTAAGCAGACTATAAAGCAAAAGTTTATGAATGTTTCTTACAAGTAATTTAACACACAGTATAAGACAGTGGGTAATGAAGTACTAAATTCTTTAGAAAAGACTTTAAGTGTCTCTATCTCCTGAATCCATGATCTCTGCCATTATACCAATAATTTGGTTTTATACTACTGTGCACTGTTCATTATCTCTTCTAGACTAGACTTTATTACCTCAGAGACTTATATTTCCATTATCCCCTCCATAGCTCAATGCACACCTTTAAAAGTACTAAGTGAAATAAAGCAAAGAAAGCAAAACGTGTGTGTCAGTGGCAACCATCACAATGCCCATGGTGACATGAGGAAAGGTGACCTGGCTTTTATAATTCCACGGTCCTTTTCTCTAATGTTTAGAGAAAATTCAAATGAAAAGCATAGAACATACATAAGAGCGTTAGGAAACAGATTTACGCCTTAAAATAGCCTTTATTATACTACTTATAAAAATACCAATTATCCAGTGGACTTTGTAAAATGGCAGCCTGTGTCAAAGATATACATGATCGACCCACATCTCACACCTGCAGCTACAAAACATGGCTGATGAAAATGAAA